>NC_085126.1:7723096-9009863 GCF_030269925.1 Bombyx mori
GACTCAGATTATATATATATATATACAAGAATTACTCGCTTAAAGGTATAAGATGAAGCAGATATGAACTGAAACGTATTATTGTAGGTGACGTGTTTTAGATCAAGGCTTTTTTTTTTTACTTGTGGCCTTAAAACTGAATCACGAGTTTTGAGTGGAATGTTTTTCTCTAACTGGCTCATAGCATAGGTATCTATACATTTCGACGCAAAATTCGTATCAGTTTTATTCATTAACTCTTAAAAATTGTTTGTTACTATTATTAGGTACGTAAACATCATAAAATTAAAAATCCCGTCTTATCATCAGGACGGGTACCGGCGAAGGCGGACTTTCGGCGCGCGCTGCGGTGCCGTAGGTCTGGTGTAGCCGATGTGGTGGAGCTCGATGGGGTTTGCTTCGCGCGCCTTTTTCAGAGCGTAGTCTCTTGCGAGGAATTCGGGGAGGTGGAGGACCTTGGCCCTCCTCGTCCCCCTCTTCCTCTCAGGAGGCGCCGGAGTCCGACATAGCCCGGTTCGTTACCCCCCCGGACCGGGTATCCGTAAATGGATTCCCCAGGAAAAAAAAAAAGGTACGTAAACATAATATATGATTGTATAAGGAAATTTACTTAAATAATTATGTATTAATATTATTTGGGTTAATTAAATAAAAATGTTTCCGTTCGCAATTCCGGCCACGTTAACATTGTTTAAATAAAATAAACTGTGTTTATTATGTACCTACGGTTTTCGAGTCGTTAAAGTTGTTTAGCTACTACTAGTACCTACTACTACGGAGCTGGCGTTATGACCCCGAAGTGGGTCTAATCTCCGACAATAAACTTTGCCATTCATCCTGGCGCTGCGCAACACCTTGCCAGTCCGACACTTCGAGCTCACGTAAATTTCCTTCCACAGCGTCAGACCAGCGGTACTTGGGCCTCCCTACGGGGCGGCGTCCCTCCGGTACACCCGCGTACACCCGTTTCACAGCCCGATCCTGCTCCATACGCACTACATGCCCGAGCCATCCGAGCCTCCGTGCCTTCATCCCCCCCCAGAATATTTGGCTCACCAAAAAGCCTCTCCACATCCTTATTTTTCCGGACGTGCCAAGAATTTGGCTCACCAAAAAGCCTCTCCACATCCTTATTTTTCCGGACGTGCCAAGAACCGTCTTCTTTCTGAACTGGTTTGGTTGTTTAGCAGACGTCGAGTATCGAGATTGCAAATTTTGTTTTCGATACGAGCCAGATGCGTATCGCGAGCCTCAACGAGTAAGTAGGTCACCATCTTGACTAATTCTGCCGCGTATTAGTCACGCTTTTCGGCTTGTAGGACAAGCGGACACGGTGAAGGAATAACATCGTTTAATAAAAATTAAACCCGCAAAATTATAACTTGCGTAATTACTGGTGGTAGGACCTCTTGTGAGTCCGCGTGGATAGGTACCACCACCCTGTCTATTTCTGCCGTGAAGCAGTAATGCGTTTCGGTTTGAAGGGCGGGACAGCCGTTGTAACTATACTTGAGGCCTTAGAACTTATATCTCAAAGTGATTGGCGCATTTGCGTTGTGGATGTCTATGGGTTCCAGTAACTACTTAACTCCAGCTGTGAGGGCGGGGCATGTCGGAGTCGAACTGACTAAAGCCTCCTGTCGCTCAACAACCCACGTCCGAACCTCACATGAGACAGAACGCATGAAAAGGCAAAGGGGGAAAGTGAAGCGTTTAGTGCGGAGCACATCTCTCCCGTCACCCTCGCCCTCGGGACGCCGGACCGGAAATTAAACCTTATGAGATAGAGCTCACTGAGTTTCTCGCCGGATCTTAGTGGGTCTCGATAACGATCTGGTGTTTGATTCTGCGAAACTTGCTAGGGCTTATGTTAGAAAATTCTTTCATGTTGAGCCCGTGAGCTCACCTACCCGTCTAGGTGTAGCTGAAATAGCCTCTTCGGTTATCTACCTAAAAAAAATTTGGAAATGAATATGTTCTGAACGTAAATTACTCAGGCCTTTGTAAGTTGGTTGAATGATAACAAATGGAAGTCGAGCCCTAGTTATAGATAATGCTGCACTTTTTATCAGGACATGATAACGAACAAATACTTTTAATAATAAGCATAATATTTCCGAACATTGTTATCTTTACGATGTAAATTTTTATTTTAATACGCTTTTTTATTAGCTTCAGACTTATGTATGTTAGTATGTAACGGAATCTTTGAACATGATTTTGACGTCCTTCAAAACATCCGATTAACTCGAAATTTGGTTAAGGACCGATGACAATTCAATATTTAAAAAAAATTCGAAAATTGAAATTCAACTAAAATATAAAAAAAATGGTTTAAAAAACTAAACAAATACGCTTCTATAGAAAATCCAACTAAAAAATAGAAAATAAATTTTAATAAATTTGAATAGAAAATAGTGTAAGAAAATTTTATTTTATTGTAAAAAAAGCGTGGGTTGCATGGTATCAGTGGTTATAAATATTTTATGAACAGATATGAGTAGAAGGGTTATTTTGATAATATCCTGAAAAGCACCCTACGCTTTTTACAATAAAATAATTTTTTCTTACACTATTTTTAATTCAAATTTATTAAAATTTATTTTCTATTTTTTTGTTGGATTTTCTATAAAAGCGTATTTTGTTAGTTTTCTTAAACTATTCTTTATCTTATACCTTTAAACGAGCAATTCTTGTATAGTAATATATACCTATATATATAATCTGAATCTCGGAAACGGCTCCAAAGATTTTCATAAAATTTAGTATACAGGGGATTTCGGGGGCGATCTAGCTACGATTTATTTTCAGAAAATGTTGCTTTATTTGTGTTTTCAATAATCAACTCTTTCCGACATCTATTGGCCAATAATAATACTATTTTTCTTAATTGAAGGCAACTAACCGCTTTAAAGACACAACAAGATGGCGTTATCAATCATCGGTCATCATCTAGTTTATATTATCGTTAATGGGCAGATGACGCACGATCCATTTAAGGGTTAGTGCTTAGTGGATTTCATAGGCATTCTATTTTGGCAGCGTGAGAGCAATCATCGAAGGAAATGGAACGCGCGCCGGCTTCACGGCTAAACAGAATGGTAGTCGTAAAATAAATAGACTATGACACTGTTTCGACTTTGAGGAATCGAAACATACACCTAGTATTTTTTTTATTGCTTAGATGGGTGGATGAGCTCACAGCCCATCTGGTGTTAAGTGGCTACTGGAGCCCATAGACATCTATGACGTAAATGTGCCACCCACCTTGAGATATAAGTTCTAAGGTCTCAATATAGTTACAACGGCTTCACGGCAAATTAGGCAGGGTCGTGGTACCTACCCGTGTACCCTACGCAAATGATAATTTTGCGGGTTTGATTTTTATTACACGATGTTATTCCTTCACCGTGGAAGTCAATCTTGAACATTTAGTAATTGAAGATTGCGACAGCAGAACCACGCGGTACGTGCGTATCTTACCCAAAAATACGCGAACCTTGTTCTAAACTCGTTTGTTCTGATATTCCATGCCAATGAACAGCGAACAGGATTATACTAGTTTGGCCAGTGTCGGATTTATGAAAATATTCAGTTATTATAAATTACTAGCTGTACCCGTCCGCTTCCCTGGGCATTTAAAATTAACAATTTTATTTCTCACCCCCACAAAGATTTTCATCATTAAGGCCCCCGCAACTGGTGTAGGGAGTCCAACACTCATATAAATATTAGCCTATCCATTAAGTACATGTATTTTCTACATGGATACCAAGTTTCAAGTCAATCGGGTGCATGGTTCAGTAGTTATAACGGAACATCCGTAAAAACCACTGTAGATTTATATATTAGTACAGATAGTACAGGATAGATAGACAGGAATAGCGCAAGATGATGCAGGAGAAAGTGATTAGAGGAGGCCACGACCCTCAGCACTGAGGATTATCGACGGAAGGAGGAGGAGGAGAGGAGAGTATAGATTAATACAAACTTTCTTATGAAAAATGCACTGGAATCGAATGAAGATGACTCATGTACATACCTATAATTCGAACGAAATTGAATAAAAACGAGATGAGGTCAGTTGAAACAATATGCCACTAAAGTTGCGAGAATTTACTGAGATTTCAGTGGGTTCTTACCTGATATGCGCATAAAACTCTATGAGGTAATTGTATGCTTATTAGTACAACCCCTTAGAACGCGATTTCATGTCTCTTATGTACACGTGCTCTCTCCATATAACGCCAAATATTCCTACAACGCGGAACTAAGTAATCAAAAATATCACGTGATGTCTTTTGGATGTCCTTTAATTTTTGTTTATTTTTTCTTCATCATCATCAGTCTATCCAATTCTCTGCTGGAAAAGGGCCTTTCTGCCACTGAGCACGGTCTACGGTTTTTCTCATTCAGCTCTGGCCAGCCACTATGCACAGATTGTCACTCCACCGATTGTTTCTTTTCCTAATTTTTAACTGAATTACAAAAGGGTGAGGTGTTAGATTGTATGTATTTTTGTGTGTGTCTACTGATTTTTTTTCTCAACATTTTTTGTGCTGTGCCCCCACTGTAACATTTCTAAAATTTTTATGCCCCCCCACACATAATTTTTAACATTAAAGAATTGATTTGTTCACTTAAGAAACATAAATGATAGGTTTTAGGAAGAAATCACTATGAAATTGTTATCAGAACACAGTAAGTAATATTTCAAAACATACCTATAATAAAAAACTGAATCTCAAATTCAAAATAATTTTAATACAGATTTTCTATATTAATTTAGTTCGAGCCCCCCTTAATTTTCAAATTACTCCCTTGTAGGGCGTCGGCCCAACGTTGGGAAACACTGCTCCAGACTGATTTTGAAAATCAGATTTTTGAAATGAAACTTCTTTAGGCGCATGATGGTAAAATTTTTACAGAACGTCACGCAGGTATGCAACGGAAGTGATATCAAACTACTATTGAAATTAAGTACTTGTCAAATGTCAGTAGTAGTAGTAGTTGTTGTATTTTTCCAACTGGAAAGGCAAATGTATCATACCATACAACTTTATAGTTTATAATTTTTTTGTGAAAAATGTTAATAGGAATTTTATTAGCATGAAATTAAATTAGTCAATTCAATTGGCAAAATATTACTCATTTACAATTTAGAAATCTAAACATAATGTGACTGTCAACACTGAGGTTTGAGATTGACATTTGACAGACTTTTGGCGGGAACATATCTTCCTTTTTCCCTTCCTCTAAGTCTCGGAAATCTAAAGTTTTAGATTTATATAAATATAAGCAAGACTTATAAATTAGTTTGCCAAAAAAGTTTCACTTCTGACATGTGTACTTTGTACGCACGCACTTTTTTGTTGTTGTTCGGAAATGTATATTTCATACTTTTGATTCTTCTGGTCTCATTACTTTATCTCACTCAGGTTGTTCGTTTTCAATTGTTTTTAAATTGTAATTATGAATGTAAATATGAATTTCGAAATGACAATAGAGCTATCAACTGGTGATGCTTTGTGTGAAATAGCCAAAAGTAGTCAAAGTACATAGTAAAATGATGTTTCTTCACATTATTATTTTCAGTTACTAATAAATTTCATAGATCTGCTATTTTATTAACAACCGGAAAGAATAAAGTGCGCACTACAATTTATATACAATGCTTTTACAAGGCTAAATTGTTTGCATTACGTGATAACTCGGCGTACTTTCCATAATATTTTAAATAACAATAACTTTTTCGAACAGTTTTATTTTTATTGCTCAGATTAGTTTTTACTAGTGGTAGGACCTCTTGTGAGTCCGCACGGGTAGGTACCCGCAGCCTGCCTATTGCTGCCGTTAAGCAGTAATGCGTTTCGGTTTGAAGGGTGGAGCAGCCGTTGTAACTATACTTGAGACCTTAGAACTTATATGTCAAGGTGGGTGGCGCATGTTCGTTATAGTTGTCTATGGGCTCCAGTGACCACTTAACACCAGGTGGGCTGTGAGCTCATCTACCCATCTACACAATAAAGAAAAAGGTGGACGAAGCTAAGAATCGTCTGGTGTTTAATAATTACTGAAGTCTATACACAATAGTAACGTAAATGCCGCCACCCAACTTGAGACACGTTTTTTTGCTACCTGTGCTAGTAACCTCAAGGGGTTATCCCAGCTTCACCGAACGCCTTGGGACACGAATTCGAAGTCTCAGTTTTATGCTGCAACGTCTGTCCCACCCTTCAAACCGAAACCACTGCTTCACGGCTGAAATAGGCGCAATGGTTGTTTCCAATTGTTTCCATTACTATTAAAGCGTGTCTTTTAGTTTTTAATGCGTCGTGTCCTAAAAGGATAAGACGTCCGCTGCATCCTTATGTAGCGATGCGCCGGTGTTCGAATTCCGCATGCAGATACCAATTTTTCTAATGAAATACGTAGGTACTTAACAAATGTTCACGATTGACTTTAAGTCAGTAGGTGAAGGAATAACATCGTGTAATTAAAATGAAAGCCCGCTAAATTATAATTTGCGTAATCTACCCGTGCGGACTCACAAGACTGTTGACCACCAATAATTACTGGTGGCCAACAGTCTTGTGAGTCCGCACGGGTAGGTACCACCGCCCTGCTTATTTCTGCCGTGACGCAGTAATGCGTTTCGGCTTAAAGGGCTGGGCAGCCGTTGTTAAAAAGTGAGACCTTAGAACTCATATCTCAGTGGGTGGCGGCATTTACGCTGTAGATGTCTATGGGCTCCGGTAACCACTTAACATCAGGTGGGCACTGAGCTCGTCTACCCATCTAAGCAATAAAAAAACATCAATTTAATCGAACTGCGTGTGATGACCGCTACTAAAATTAACAATGAGCAGTTAAAGGCACTTCGACCGTCATTATAACGATTATACGAACCACAGTCATATCGAAATGAATGATAAATGAACGATATAGTAGGAAAATATGTACCAAAATATGTGGACACATTAATGAATTACAAAAATTTATTATTATGTTCGATATTTATTAAATAATATTTTGTTTTAATGGATATGTGTTTTTTTTTTCCTACCTAAGCTGGTAGCCTAGAGTGGCTATTCCAGCGTAACCGTAACTAGTAGGTGAGCTCACGGGGCTCAAACCTGACGACGACGCTAACACGAACCCTAGCAAGAGCCGTGCTTCGCAAAATCTACCACCGGATCGGAAACGCGACCCACTGAGAAGATCCGGCGAGAAACTCAGTGGGCTGTGTCTGAGAGTTAATTTACTCGTCGAGCCCTTCGTCGCAAGCGACGGGTTCGACGAGAACGGTGACCGGTGCTTGAAGTACCTAGAAGCACCGTTAGTGGATCGGGAGGATCCGAGATGACGTGTTTTGGGCGACGTCGACTGCTTTCCATTCTGTCCACAGGATCGGGAATGTAGTTACCGGGGACCACGATGAGAGGGTTCTCGTGTCGTGCCGCTTGATCGAAGTGGCGCATCGACGCCGACTGCATATACTTACTGGTGGACTCTAAGTCCAGGTCGTCATGGAGGTCGACGTTCCTGACGAACCACGAGGCTCCAACGGCTATCCTGCAAAAACGGGATTGGATAATTTGGAATGATTTTAGGTGAGTGCGGGCCGCGTGAGCGAACACTACACTTGCATAGGTCATGACGGGGCGTATGCAAGTTTTGTAGAGTGTCACCTTATTTCTAAGGGACATTTTACTTCGCCTGCATATCATCGGGTAGATGGATACGTGTAGGGACACAGTTTAGTAGCGTGTGCAGTTTGTACTTCGCTTCCATTAGTCAGTCGTACATAACCCACCCGACACGTCAGACACTTGTGACAATTACTCAATTACTATCTGTTCATAGATTTAAGAAAACTGTCAAGGAACGTTTGTGCAACAAGGCATATTATAAAGTTAAGGATTATCTACTAGATGGCACTACGTGGGAATGAGACGTTCGCTCCTGGCCTTTTCATTTTTCATTATTACTATTATTATTATTATTATTTTGTAATTGTATTTTTAGACATGTTTTTTCGTTTATTGCAAATATTGTTACTTATTTAAAAAAAAATATATATATTTGAGAAAAAATAAACAAAAAAGCCCGCTGAGTTTGTTTCGCCGGTTCTTTTCAGGACTGTGGCTTTTTTGGGAACCGGTAGTAGAGTTAACATTGTTATTTACATTTTGACATTCAACAAGTGTGTTATACTGACATGTAAGTTGAAATAAATGATTTTGAATTTGAATTTGAATTCAATATACGGAGTAAAATTGGAACTAACTTGTTTTATTAATAAAGGGCAGCTTACACCCTTTACATTACATCAGCAACCGTACAGTATTGACATCGCTCCGGCAACGGGCAACGGAAAGCCGCCATCGCCCGAAACGTGTCTTGTCGGATCTCCCAAATCCACTCGACGACTGAAGTTCGCTTGCTCCGGGCCACCACCAGCAGTGGCGGATTTACCCTAAGGCCCAGTAGGCCCGGGCCTAGGGCGGCCCCAATCGTGTCGAAAAACTTATTCTAACGTATGGCAATCTATACCGCTATGAAGATATACCTACCGAGATTCCTGTCAAATTTCATGTTTATAGGTCAACGGAATAGATTTTTTTTTTTTTAATAAACGCGATTGTAACACTTAGATAAACTTTTTGATTTAAAATCTTACCTGCAGATATAATGCAAAATAACGATGAGTGCTCTTGCCAAAAAAAATCTAGAATTAATGTATAGTGTACATCAATGTGAAATACCTAAATAAAAGGGTGGCAAAATTGACTTCTGCCCCGGGCGGCTGAAACCACCCTACGCCACTGTTATTATTTAAAAATAATTAAAAAAAATATTGCATTCTGCACTCCTTCTCTATATTCTCCATAAGTGTGGAAAATTTCATACTCCTTCGTCCGCGCAATTTTCGTAAAAAGGGATACAAAGTTTTTGCTTCACGTATTAATATATAGATTATACTAAACTTATGGTTACTTTTACCCACATTTCCCACCCGCACTTGCGATAACAAGTAGCTCCGTACAAATTAATTGTGTTTAATTAGATATTCAAATATTTAACTCGCAATTTAGTGTTGAAAGTTGATAACGCTCGTGTAAAAGTTATCATAACCAAGTATGCCAAGGTGGCAGAGTATGTTAGAGCAAATAACTAGTTGTAACAACTTTAACAACTTATGTATCATATACTAGCGATTTTTTTTTCCCAAATTTCTAAATCATTTTTTTTTGTTTATTGCCCTTGTGACGAGCATAGGGCCCACCTGATGGTGAGTGGTTACCGTCGCCCATGGACTTCAGCAATGCCAGGGGCAGAGCCAAGGCGCTGCCTACCGCAAATTTAGATATTTAGATAAAAGTTGGCAATAAAGTAATTTAATTATGTAGTATTTAAGGTGGATGCTGAAAAAGGGGCGGCTGATGGCTTGGGGCCTAGGGCGGCCGAGACTGCAAACCCGCCACTGGCCACCAGTAATCCTTCAAGCTTAAAAAAAAAAACCAGTGAACTAACCCACTGTCGTGACGTGCAACCTCTTTGACAAGACATAAGACCTACAACGACTGGACATAGACTAAAACAGAGACATGAAAGGTGATTCAAAAAGAAACAAAAGAAAGAAATGGAACGAGGGCGGACGTGGCTGGGGGAAGGCAGTATTTCCAATGCGTTCCTAAAAGACACACACGAACCAGACGACAAGGAACGAATTGACCGTTCTCATATGTCTCATTAAATGTATAATCTATGCTCATATGTACATAAAATAGACGACAAAAGAACGAATCGACCGTTCATCCATAGCCCACTGACTTTCTAGCCGGATCTTCTCAGTGGATCGCAATACCGATCTGGTGGTAGACTCTGCGCTTGCCGAACAGTAAATTTGGACCGTCGGTATACCGATCAATTTAACCCGCTCGGTGGAAGATTTTTCCTCTAACTCTAACTCCCAAACCTGTATGTACTACGTATAATCAAGCTTATCTTCAAAATGTCATTAGCGTGATTCGGGCATCTGTCAAATAGCTTATGTTCTGTGATAGGAACTCGCCACAAATAGGTATGTGCCCAACGAAACCTACGTATATAGACATCGATAAAACGATATACTTATTTAGGTTTATTGTCGTTTTGAGTGCGGAAAGCAGTCCTTTATCCTATATAATACGTTATCCGCCATTCCCTGATCTCTTCATGATGATGTTCTGCTATTATCCGGTCTTCAACGAAACCCAAATATCGGAGTTCATTGAAATATACGGAAGCGAATTCCTTTGCTTTTTATTGAATCAGTGACATTATAACCGGGGACTGCTAATTAAGAACGGCTTATGTTCTGACTTAGCCTACGTGTGAATCACGAGTGTGACGCTTCTCAAACAGTTGTACGGCATTGTTTTGAAATACAAACAAAAGATAAGGAAAACAGAAGCGATAAGTGGTTCTGCTTATAAAATACAGAGCTAAAAGTTATTAATTACCCTTATAGTTATTCTTGACGTAGATTATATAAGTTAGGTTATAATTTTATTTAATCCCGCGTTTTTTAACGTCGTGTCATAGGTAGTTTTCCAATTACAGAGCATAATGCGACTCGGTGACGCACAATGCCGAATTGTGCTGAAGCTTAATTGGAACGTGAATTAGTTTTCAAATGCATCAGCAGAGTGCGCTAAGTTAGCACAGTTTTAATTAATTATTTCTAAGAAACTACGACGAAACGAAAGCCTTACAATTTTTTTCAACATTAAATAATATTACTAACGATAATATAAACAAAATTTCGATCAATGCCAACTTAAAGAAAAAAACACTTGTCAATTTTCTGTCACTGAGTCGGTATCGATTGCGAGTATCACGCGAGAGCAGTACTTTTGAGAGTGCTCGATTGTGCGAAGCGTTGCTGTAGTTAGAACATTCAACGTTGAGCATTATGCCGCATAATGCGCTCTTGTGCTGTAATTGGAAAACTACTATATTGACACAAGTCTGGTCAACATACTTTGGACAGTAATGCCAACCGTTTTATAAGATTTAACCAAATCCGAATTATCGTTAAAGAAAACAAATTAATTACATGTATTGTGCTCGTGGTCATTTCAAAAAAAAAAAACACCCTAAATCGAACGGAGAAGATAGTTAACGCTTATCTAACACGTAGGATCTTCTTATCGTAAAGATGAAAATCCAAGTCAAACATAATGCCAGTAGTCCAGATACCATTAGTACATTCTGTGTCAAATGAAACGTAATAGTCTAGAAATGTTTTCTGAAAACAGAAGAATTAAGGAGCGAAAGAAAAATAACAAAGTATGAATACTTATTTATATTTCTGTTGTACAACAAAACCACAGCCGAGCAAGAACTTATATATTATAGGCTCCGATATAAAAATGTTAATTCGAAGTCTGAGTCACCAAAACACGAATACTGCATTGGAACGGCGACCGTCTATGATAATTGAATATGATAATAATTGCTATTATTGTTATTACGTTGTGGTTTTTAATAGGCAGTCGTTCTGATAATAAAGACTTCGAACTCACGTCTCAAGGTGATGAAGGCGAGAACTGCGGTGTTTCCGGACTTAACGGCCCAATATTAGCTGGTTCATGAGCTAGGGAACCTCTATAATCTGCTTCTTCTTCCTAGCGTTTACCCGGTCTAGTCGGGGTCCGCTTTCCTACTTAAACTCCTCCAGTTTGCCCGGTCTTCGGCATCCCGGCTGGGTGAAGTTGTTCTCCTCCATATCCGCCTTTACCACATCATTCAGCGTTTCCTGGGCTTACCGCAGGATCTTGGACCTGGCACGCGAGGTTGAAGCATCTGTTTCCGACATACTCTTAACCCATACTCTAATATTAAAAGAAAAAAAGAAAAAAGAAAATAAAAAATAGAGATTTTTTTTAATAAATTTGAATTAAAAATGGTGTAAGAAAAAATGATTTTATTGTAAAAAAGCATAGGGTGCTTTTCAGGATATTATCAAAATATCCTTCCACTTATATCTATCTGTTCATAAAATAATTATAACTACTGATACCATGCACCTCACGCTTTTTTTACAATAAAATAATTTTTTCTTACACTATTTTTAATTCAAATTTATTAAAAGTTATTTTCTATTTTTTAGGTGAATTTTCTATAAAGGCGTATTTTGTTAGTTTTTTTAAACTCTTATTTATTTTTTAGTTGAATTTCAATGTTTTCAATATTTTTTTTAATATTGAATTATCATCGGTCCTTAATAAGTATACAAAATTTCGAGTTAATCCGACGTTTTGAAGGGGGTCAAAATCATGTTCAAAGATTCCGTTACAAACATACATATACGTCCGAAGCTAATAAAAGCGTATTAAAAAATACAAATTTATATAAGTAGTTGAAATCAACACATTTCTTGAAACACAAAATTAGTCGTAAATATGTATTTTGTAATAACTGCATATGACATGCATAGTACATATTTGTAAAATGGAATGATGCGTCAGTCATTATCAAATAGATATCCTTATAGACTCGAGTGGGTGGGTACGTCGTCATCGCTTCACCGATGCCGGGTTGTCTGAATGTGTTATTCCAAGCCTGATAGAGAGTATGATGACGTTTGCATTCCGAATGAATAGTTAATCTATTCTATCTATCTATATATTATATAAAAATGAATTGCTGTTCGTTAGTCTCGCTAAAACTCGAGCACGGTTGGACCGATTTGGCTAATTTTTGTCTTGAATTATTTGTGGAAGTCCAGAGAAGGTTTAAAAGGTAGATAAATATAAAAATGATCCGAATTAAATAAAAATAACAATTTTGTTTTCCCTTTGATGTGTCCCCCCCCCCCTCAGTCGGACGGATTCCTTTTGTTTGTTTTAAGTTTATTTTATACAAAAGTTTAGGTCTTTTATATATCGTTTGAGGCACTACGAAGTCTGCCGGGTCAGCTAGTAGTAAATAAATATGTAATTCGTTTACTAATTTTAGTGAACTCATATACACATATAATGATATGGAATACTCCAGAATGAATTAAGTCTAGTCTAAGAAAACTCTTTTTTTAAAACTAAAGAGTTTTAAAGGTTTTAAATGATAAATGTTCTTCTTTACATATATACATAAAAGAATAAACATTTGTGCTCATTATGACGGACGGACTTTAAAACTGTACTGTTGTCATTTCAGATATTTGTTGTTGTTATAAACTGATGAAACGTGAGGAATTTGACATGAAAGAAATATTAAATATAAAAAAGCCACGAAGTCCACAAAGAATACGTGTTTTAACGTCAAAGATTTTACGATTTTTTTTTATTATTTATTTAAAAATCAAACTGTTTTTAAATTGAAACAGGATTTTTTGCGGTCATCAGCGATTGAGACATTCTTTTGTATATTACAAACTTAATTTTGCCGTAAAATTTTTTATCTTCCATGCATTTTAAACCTGACATCTGTTGCAAACGTAACTTTGTAAATCACAAAAGCGTTTCATGTGTCGAATATAAATTTGTTTCAGTCTGTTCCTATTATTGCCTTTGTATGGTTTGTTGATATCATAATCAGCAGGTCCCATGAGTGAGAAAACATGGCCGAATATTTCGGCTGAATTTACTGTGAAGCTTGGGCCTTTTATCGATTCCTTCTACCGTGTTTAGAGAAGGGTCCTTAATTGTTTTTTTTTATGATTGAAAGTTTACTGGTGGCCCGAAGGCCTTTCCAGTTTCACCAGGACAGGTGGGCGAGCAAAGGCTCAGCCAAGAGGGGTGGGATTTGCTAACAACTGCCCGAGCGCCTCCGAAGGAGACCTAACAACTCAAGAGCAATTGTTTCGCGAATGAATCTACTACCGGATCGGAATCGCGACCCGCTGAGAAGATCCGGCGAGAAACTCAGCGGGCTGATGCATGGGTTAGGTTGCACGTCGACCTCTTTGTCGAGTTCGACGAGTACGGTTACCGGGGTCCCTAAGCCTGCCCCTAGTATTAGAGCTGAAGGCATCTAATGCAAAGGTTATTGGATCTGATGGATCCGTAAGGACGTGTCTAGGGCGTCGACGGTGACTGGCTCCTGCATGATCAGGATTCGGGGAGTAGTCAGCGGCGGCAACGATAAGGCGATTATCATGACGCATAGCCTTATCGAAGTATCGTTCCGACGCTGACTTCATGTATTTCCGAATTGATTCGAGGCCCAGGTCGTCGTGTAGGTCAACGTTCCTCACGAACCACGGAGCCCCGACAGCTAACCTGCAAAAGCGGGATTGTAGGGATTGGAGGGTGTCTATGTGTGTGCGGGCCGCGTGAGCGAACACCACACTCGCGTAAGTCATGACGGGCCTTATGCAAGTTTTGTAAAGTGTCACCTTGTTCCGAAGGGACATTTTACTCCGCTTACAGATCATGGGGTAGAGTCTACCGAGAATAAACGCGGCACGGTCACGGACTGATTTTATATGCGGGCGGAATGTCATCGATGCATCCAGGGTAACGCCCAGGTACTTGACCTTCCTGGCCCAGGGTATGGGTTGTCTAAAGAGAGTAATCGGGGGTGTGAGATTCCTCCTCCTAATCCGGGAGGAAATCCGTGTGGAGCTTCCCCTCTGAAATAGCACCGCAGTACTTTTCGCTGGGTTGATGTCTATGCGCCATTTTCGGAACCACTGTCCTAGGGCTAGGGCTGCGCTCTGAAGCTTCTTCGCGATTAGGGACTTATTTCTACTAGAATAGTAAACAGTCGTGTCGTCGGCGAATAAAGCTAAATGGGTCGGCGGCGACCGGGGAATATCGTTGACGAATAAGCTAAATAGGAGGGGTGAGAGGACAGAGCCTTGCGGGACTCCAGCTGTGAGAGGTCGTGGGGAGGAGCGGGTTCCCTCGACTCGATATCGAAAAGAGCGGTTCGACAAGAAGTCCCGTATGATGAGCACGAGACTATCCGGCACGCCCATGTTGAATAGTTTGAAAATCAAACCATTGTGCCAGACTTTGTCGAACGCTTTTGCGACGTCGAAGAAGAGAGCTCCCGTGTATAACGGTTTTGGTCGATTAAGCCCCACAAGAATGTGCTCCGTGAGGCGGTGCACCTGTTGAACGCATGAGTGATTTGTACGGAATCCGAATTGTTCATCGATAAGAATGCCCTTGGATGAGACGAAGTCTCTGAGGCGTTTGTAGAGCAGACGCTCATACAGTTTGCCTAGAGACATGAGGAGGCTAATCGGGCGGTAGCTCGTCGGATGATTTTTTGGTTTACCGGTTTTATGTATGCCGATAACGTCCGCTTCTTTCCACACCGCGGGAAAGATACAGTTCGCCATAGCGGCATTGAAAATAGATGCCAACATCACGATGAGTTGGACGGGTAGAAGTTTAATAACGCGGTTGGATATACCGTCGGAACCGGGAGCCTTGCGAGGACGTAGGTCTTTGATCAAGTCTTTAACTTCCATCGGGGTGACGGTCCTTAATTGTCTGACAGATAAACAGCATACACTCTATTTGAACATACTCGATTGTTACTATGGCTACGGTAACCAGTTAAAAGCAGGTTTTTTTTATTGCTTAAATCGTTGGACGAGATCGCGGCCCACCTGGTGCTAAGTGGTTACCGGAGCCCATAGAACCCTACGACGTAAATGCCGCCACCCACCTCAAGACATGAGTTCTTAGGTCTCAGTTTTTACAGTACAACGACTGCCCCACCCTTCAAACCGAAACGCATTACTGCTTCACGGCAGGAATAGGCAGGGTGCTGGTGCCTACCCGTGCGGACTCACAAGACGTCCTAACACCAGGTGGGCCCTAAGTTCGTCCACTCATCGAAGCAATAAAAAGCTTATAGAAACTAGAAACTCACGAAAGCTGCATGAGTTGATTAATTGAAATATATACTCACTTTACGTACAGACCTTATACCTTATACCTCGAGCCTTTCGTCGCAAACGTCGGGCTCGTGCGTCAAATACATGGTATGTAGTGTGTGTAATGTTTTCTTTATTGATTTAATGTAACTTTTATGCATTATTTTAAACAATATTAGCATTGTGCACTTCTTCTCTATATTCTCTATAAGTGTGGAAAATTTCATACTCGTCCGTCCGATCAATTTTCGTAAAAAGGGATACAAAGTTTTTGCTTCACGTATTAATATATAGATTCTGCAGTACGCCAAAGCTTACTAGGGGTAGAGAATTCTCAAACGAAGAGAGGACATACAAAATCTGTACTTATGATATTGGTACAGGCAAGTCGTTCAATCTGGGCATACTATATTTTATATAGTCTTAGTTTTTGCACGAAGCTCGCCAAACTTGTTTTAGGTTTGCGAACAACCGGTTTTCTCGTAAAAGGAGTTCAATACATTACATTCGCAGGGAAATACGTTGAAAACCGAAGATGTTCGTCGATTCCTGCTTAAAATAAGGCTAATAAAACCGATATTATTTTATAATCTGTTCTCCGTATGTTTTGAGTGACTGATAATGATTGACTGGTGTTGATGATGGTCACATCGAAAGCAAATCATATAGCCATAAAATATCAAACGCCTATAAGGTGGGCCGTGAGTTCGTCCACGCACATTAACATTAAAAAAAAGAACATTAGACAATACAAAACGATGCTGTTACGTCGGTTGTAAAGGAACACGTACATATTATCAACTCTAGGATGACTCTAGGCAATGAATCACTCACTGCATGAATGCATTTCGTTATCCTGCGTACATTTCCACAGAAAAAAAAACACAATTTTTATCAATACCATCCCAACGTTTATTTTCAAATTATGACTAATGAACGCTGACTAATTAATTTGCTTACTTACAAGCCGCTTGCCTTTAGAACTACAATATATTATAATTTTTTCATTGCTTAGATGAGTGGACGAGCTCACAGCCCCTCCACTCATCCCAGAGCAAAAAAAAAAAGTAATATAATAAGAAAATGATGTATTATGAAATTTCGTAATGGCACTAAAGATAAAATACTGTTATACGATAAGATTAAGTCGTCGTGGCCTAAAGGATAAGACGTCCGGTGCATTCGTATCTAGCGTTGCCTCGGTGTTCGAATACCGCAGGCGGGTACCAATTTTTCTAATGAAATACGTAAATAATATCGTGTGATAAAAATCAAACTCGCAAAACTATAATGTGTGTAATCACTGGTGGTAGAACCTCTTGTGAGTTCACCACCCCGCCTATTTCTGTCGGAAAAGCAGTAATGCGTTTCGGTTTGAAGGGCGGGACAGCCGTTGTTACTATACTGAGACCTTAGAATTGATATCTCAAGGTGGGTGGCGCATTTACGTTGAAGATTTCTATGGGCTCCAGTAACCACTTAGCATCGGGTGGGCTGTGAGCTCGTCGACAAACTAAGCAATAAAAAAAAAACGCTAAGAAAACTTTCGTATTCAGACGATGTGGGATTGGGGACGAAAAGACTTCTTGATTTCTGTCCCCAATTAATTTTTACACATCTGCAACGTCAACCCGAAGTATGAACATGAACATTCTTGAACAACTTCAAGCCGCCTTTTACGACGACAGGACGTAGGCTAATGTAGCCATTGAAAATAACTTTAATTTTATCCTTATGTTTATCTGGAGTCCAATTGGCCATGAAGAACTTGCAAAGCCGTTCAGTATCCGCTGCATATCTTGCAACGGATCCGCCACGAGGACAATGTATAGGTACCGATGCTGTTCGCTTTTAATACGCTTTTATTAGCTTCAGACGTATGTATGTATGTAACGGAATCTTTGAACATGATTTTGACCCCCTTCAAAACGTCGGATTAACTCGAAAAAGGACCGATGACAATTCAATATAAAAAAAAATATACAAAAAAAAAAAATAGAATTCAACTAAAAAGTGAAAAATAAATAATAGTTTAAAAAACTAACAAAATACGCTTTTATAGAAAATGCAACTAAAAAATAGAAAACAAAATTTTAATAAATTTCAATTAAAAATAATGAAAATATCTGTTCATAAAATATTTATAACTACTTGATACCATGCACCCCACGCTTTTTTTTACAATAAAATAAAATTTTCTTAATACACTATTTAAACTATTTATTATACACTATATAAGCTATTATTTATTTGTTATCATTTTAAAGTTAGTGTTTCCCATGTGGCCAGGTCTAAATGTTATCAAGACCCGTCCCGAAGTTTGTGGGTTATCTTAACATAACAATGAATGTTTTTAATTGTCGTATTATATTGATTACCATCACGTTTAAAAAATCTCTTGAAACCAGTTTTAGAAACCAATATATCCTCGATCTTAAAAATATAGTCTCACTAGCGACCCGCCCTCGCTTCGCTTCGGAAACATTAAAACACAGACGAAACCAAAAAAATAAAATAAAAAAAAATAAGTAGCCTATGTTCATCAGGGACAATGTCGGCTTCTAATGGAAAAAGAATTTTTCAAATCGGTCCAGTAGTTTCGGAGCCTATTCAAAACAAACAAACAAACAAATCTTTCCTCTTTATAATATTAGTATAGATTATTAACAAGTATTTTGAATTTACATAGTTTCTCCTGTTACAAATAGTTTATGAGTTGTATTTATTTTTGTTCGTCCGATTGGACAGCTAATTAGTTACAGCTAAATCTTGTAATCTATATATTAATACGTCAAGGAAAAACTCTGTATCCCTTTTTACGAAAATTGCGCGGACGGAGGAGTATGAAATTTCCCACACTTATAGAAAATATAGAGAAGTGCAGAATGTTAATAATATTTTTTTTAAGTTATGCCTAAAAATTACATTAAATCAATAAAAAAAAAACATTACACACACTACCATGTATTTGACGCAAAAACGCATGCATACTATTTATTTAATGTCAAACTTTTGTTCTTGACGTTTGTGGTCAAATTGAGAATAGATTAAATATTGTTTGTTTTTATTAATATTTTTCTATAGTGTAGTCTTGGCGAAATTTATGATTATAGAAGCATAATAAATATAGTCTTTGAAAATAGAATCATAATAGTGTACAAACTTACAATTTTAATTAATTACAGTCGAATTTCGACTACTGCGGGACCTCTAGAGACATTTAATCTGCATAAGCCTAAGTTTGACATTAATGCAATACTGCTCCTGCTTGCATAGTTCTCCTCATTACTGAGGGTCGTGACTTCCCCTAAGCATCAATATCACTTGTACGATTGTTCTCCATCTGCTGCGATCCTTGGCCTCGTGGAGGGCATCGTGGAGTTTGATGTCCAGACAAGATCGAATTTAGTCAGACTATCTCGTGGGACTGCTTCCTCTGGGACGTTTGCCCTCTATCTTGCCCGTAACCATCAGCAGCTCAAGGTTGTGACCCTCCTTTCGAGCAAGGTATCCAAAGAACTCCAATAGTCTACGAATGCATATTACTTTTATATGCATATACTTTTTTAATGGTGGTCCGCACGGGTAGTTACCACCAGCCTGCGTATTTCTGCCGTGCAGCAGTAATGCGTTTCAGTTTGAAGGGTGGGGCAGCCGTTGTAACTATTCTTGAGACTTTAGAACTTATATCTCAAGGTGGGTGGCGCATTTACGTTGTAGATGTCTGTGGGCTCCAGTAGCCACTTAACACCGGATAGGCTGTGAGCTCGTCCACCCATACAAGAAAAAAAGAAATGTGGAGGGTCTAATTTTAGCATCAAGCTCCTTTAGTATTGACACATTGGTACGATAGACAGTCCATGGAATCTACAGCTATTTCCTCCAGCACCACATATGAAACCGTCTATGCGGTCTCTGTATGAATGTAATAAATATGTAAACCACAATAATTATAGTTCTAGAAGATTGCGTAACCATGAAAAGCCTTGGCGTGCTGCGTGGTCCCTATACTGTGAAAACACAAAGCTACACACTTCTTCAGTTTTATTTACTTGTTATTCTAGTATTGTAATAGGTATATTATTGCAATGGAATAATTGATTATAACAACAATTTATTGTCACTTCACTGAAACAATTTATTACATTTCTTTACGGGTACCGGTCTCATATATTATATTTTTATTATTTCAGCATGTAATAACGATTTAATCGAATTATTGTAGCAAAATAATCATTTTGTTCCTCGTGTTTACATGGCCTCTTAACCTGACTTAGTTGTTAAAAAAAAAACATTCAATAATAATTCGAAATAAAACAGGCGGGAATTTATCTAGGTATGCTTTGTGTTTTTTAGAACACACGAAATGAAACAAGAAGCCGTGATTTGCGATTTTATTACTTAGTCAAAGTCGTCGTAGTTTAAAAAACAAGAAAATGGCCGTTTCAAATCAAATCAAATCAAAAAAAAAAATTTTCTACATAAATGAAAGTACATACTTGTTGAACGTCAAAAAGGACTACTGCCAATTCACAAAAACTAGCCTCCGTCCTGAGAAGAACTGGCAAGAAACTCAGCGGACATGTCTTTTTTCTTTTTTTTTTATATTAGATTTTTTTTTAATATTCATTCTTACAATGAGTATTATAACGTAACAATTATTGCAATATTGAAATGCCCGGAGCGAGCAACTCATTCCCACTTTGTGCAATCTTCTAGATAATCATTGACTTTATAGTAAGCTTTATTGCACAGAAGTTCTTTAATAGTTTTCTTAAACCTATGTATATGTAGGTTCTGAACATCTTGTGGGATTTTGTTGTACAGGCGCACCTTTTTTTAGGAAGGAAGGAATACTGGTGGCGCTAAGGCCTTTCCAATTTCACCAGGAGAGGTGGGCGACTAAGGGCTCACCTAGGAGGGGTAGGATTTGCTCCCCGGTAACCGTACTCGTCGAACTCGGCAAAGAGTTTGACGTGCGTGCACCGTATGCACACCGGTCGCGGTAGGGAGCCATATAATATGGTTCTAGTCGCTCTCCAGCCTACCCCCGAGGGTAAGAAAATCTTTAACACACAGACCGTCTGTAGGCTCTCTGGTATCGCTGTCGAAGCCCCCCATAAAAAAGGCACTCCTAGCCAGTGCCATAACTGTCAATTGTACGGGCACTCTTCCCGTAACTGTCACGCGCGCCCCCGATGTGTTAAGTGTTTGGGCGATCACGCCACGGCCCTCTGCGCTCGCGACCAAAAAACCGCGACGGAACCGCCTAGCTGCGTCCTGTGTCGAACACAGGGTCACCCCGCGAATTACCGTGGTTGCCCCCGAGCCCCTAAAATAAATCGCCGCGTCGCCCGCCAAAACCGCCTCCGAGCTTCCGGCCCAGACATCAAAGCCTCGGCACCCTCTGCGTCGCAGGCTAAGCCAGCGTTCGTTCCGGCGGCGGTGCCCAGTGTCTCGGCCTGGGCAAAACCGCTGCCGTACACGAACACGGCTACAACTCCCTCCTCCACGATTCGTCCCGCCCCCGCGACTCGTCCCTCTCCCGCGACTTGCCCTCCGACCGCGTCCGACAATCTCGCTTTAGCGATCGACTTCTTTCAGTCGATCAACTTTGAGCGCGTTAACGCTTTGGGCGACGCCATTCGCGCTGCCTCCACTGCACAACACTTTATCGCCGTTGTGCAGGAATACGCCGACGTATACGCGTCATTAAATACGTACGTCCTCCCCTCACTCCGCCGGTAATCAATGGCGTATATAAGTAGAATAAAGCCCCTATCCGTAACGATAGGATTTTTTAACGCTTACGGTCTCGCAAATCAACGTGATCAGGTTTCTGACTTTTTGCGTGACCACCAAATTGATATCTTTTTAGTGCAGGAGACCCTACTTAAGCCCGCGCGCCGTGACCCTAAAATCGCGAACTATAACATGGTCAGGAACGACAGGCTCTCTGCCCGTGGTGGTGGTACCGTCATTTACTATAGAAGAGCCCTGCATTGCGTCCCGCTCGATCCTCCCGCGCTCGCTAATATCGAAGCATCAGTGTGCCGAATCTCACTGACGGGACACGCGCCGATCGTTATCGCGTCCGTTTATCTTCCACCGGATAAGATCGTTCTAAGCAGTGATATCGAGGCGCTGCTCGGTATGGGGAGCTCTGTCATTCTGGCGGGCGACCTAAATTGTAAACACATCAGGTGGAACTCACACACCACAACCCCGAATGGCAGGCGGCTTGACGCGTTAGTCGATGATCTCGCCTTCGATATCGTCGCTCCGCTAACCCCGACTCACTACCCGCTAAATATCGCGCATCGCCCGGATATACTCGACATAGCGTTATTAAAAAACGTAACTCTGCGCTTACACTCGATCGAAGTAGTTTCAGAGTTAGATTCAGACCACCGTCCCGTCGTTATGAAGCTCGGTCGCGCTCCCGATTCCGTTCCCGTCACGAGGACTGTGGTGGATTGGCACACGCTGGGCATCAGCCTGGCTGAATCTGATCCACCATTGCTTCCGTTTAGTCCGGACTCTATCCCGTCTCCTCAGGATACCGCTGAAGCCATAGACATCGTAACGTCACACATCACCTCGACATTAGATAGGTCATCGAAGCAAGTTGTAGCGGAGGACTTCCTTCACCGCTTCAAATTGCCCGACGATATTAGGGAACTCCTTAGAGCTAAGAACGCCTCGATCCGTGCGTACGATAGGTATCCTACCGCGGAAAATCGTATTCGAATGCGTGCCCTACAACGCGACGTAAAGTCTCGCATCACCGAAGTCCGAGATGCCAGATGGTCTGATTTCTTAGAAGGACTCGCGCCCTCTCAAAGGTCTTACTACCGCTTAGCTCGTACTCTCAAATCGGATACGGTAGTAACCATGCCCCCCCTCGAAGGCCCCTCAGGCCGACTCGCGGCGTTCGATGATGACGAAAAAGCAGAGCTGCTGGCCGATACATTGCAAACCCAGTGCACGCCCAGCACTCAATCCGTGGACCCTGTTCATGTAGAATTAGTAGACAGTGAGGTAGAACGCAGAGCCTCCTTGCCACCCTCTGATGCGTTACCACCCGTCACCCCGATGGAAGTTAAAGACTTGATCAAAGACCTACGTCCTCGCAAGGCTCCCGGTTCCGACGGTATATCCAACCGCGTTATTAAACTTCTACCCGTCCAACTCATCGTGATGTTGGCATCTATTTTCAATGCCGCTATGGCGAACTGTATCTTTCCCGCGGTGTGGAAAGAAGCGGACGTTATCGGCATACATAAACCCGGTAAACCAAAAAATCATCCGACGAGCTACCGCCCGATTAGCCTCCTCATGTCTCTAGGCAAACTGTATGAGCGTCTGCTCTACAAACGCCTCAGAGACTTCGTCTCATCCAAGGGCATTCTTATCGATGAACAATTCGGATTCCGTACAAATCACTCATGCGTTCAACAGGTGCACCGCCTCACGGAGCACATTCTTGTGGGGCTTAATCGACCAAAACCGTTATACACGGGAGCTCTCTTCTTCGACGTCGCAAAAGCGTTCGACAAAGTCTGGCACAATGGTTTGATTTTCAAACTATTCAACATGGGCGTGCCGGATAGTCTCGTGCTCATCATACGGGACTTCTTGTCGAACCGCTCTTTTCGATATCGAGTCGAGGGAACCCGCTCCTCCCCACGACCTCTCACAGCTGGAGTCCCGCAAGGCTCTGTCCTCTCACCCCTCCTATTTAGCTTATTCGTCAACGATATTCCCCGGTCGCCGCCGACCCATTTAGCTTTATTCGCCGACGACACGACTGTTTACTATTCTAGTAGAAATAAGTCCCTAATCGCGAAGAAGCTTCAGAGCGCAGCCCTAGCCCTAGGACAGTGGTTCCGAAAATGGCGCATAGACATCAACCCAGCGAAAAGTACTGCGGTGCTATTTCAGAGGGGAAGCTCCACACGGATTTCCTCCCGGATTAGGAGGAGGAATCTCACACCCCCGATTACTCTCTTTAGACAACCCATACCCTGGGCCAGGAAGGTCAAGTACCTGGGCGTTACCCTGGATGCATCGATGACATTCCGCCCGCATATAAAATCAGTCCGTGACCGTGCCGCGTTTATTCTCGGTAGACTCTACCCCATGATCTGTAAGCGGAGTAAAATGTCCCTTCGGAACAAGGTGACACTTTACAAAACTTGCATAAGGCCCGTCATGACTTACGCGAGTGTGGTGTTCGCTCACGCGGCCCGCACACACATAGACACCCTCCAATCCCTACAATCCCGCTTTTGCAGGTTAGCTATCGGGGCTCCGTGGTTCGTGAGGAACGTTGACCTACACGACGACCTGGGCCTCGAATCAATTCGGAAATACATGAAGTCAGCGTCGGAACGATACTTCGATAAGGCTATGCGTCATGATAATCGCCTTATCGTTGCCGCCGCTGACTACTCCCCGAATCCTGATCATGCAGGAGCCAGTCACCGTCGACGCCCTAGACACGTCCTTACGGATCCATCAGATCCAATAACCTTTGCATTAGATGCCTTCAGCTCTAATACTAGGGGCAGGCTTAGGGACCCCGGTAACCGTACTCGTCGAACTCGACAAAGAGGTCGACGTGCAACCTAACCCATGCATCAGCCCGCTGAGTTTCTCGCCGGATCTTCTCAGCGGGTCGCGATTCCGATCCGGTAGTAGATTCATTCGCGAAACAATTGCTCTTGAGTTGTTAGGTCTCCTTCGGAGGTGCTCGGGCAGTTGTTAGCAAATCCCACCCCTCTTGGCTGAGCCTTTGCTCGCCCACCTGTCCTGGTGAAACTGGAAAGGCCTTCGGGCCACCAGTAAACTTTCAATCATAAAAAAAAAAAAAAAAAAAAAAAGTTTGACGTGCAACCTAACCTAAACGTCAGCCCGTTGAGTTTCTCGCCGGATCTTCTCAGCGGGTCGCGATTCCGATCCGGTAGTAGATTCATTCGCGAAGCAGTTACTCTTGAGTTGTTAGGTCTCCCTCGAAGGCGCTCGGGTAGCTGTTAGCAAATCCCGCCCCTTCTGGCTGTGAGCTCGTCTAACCATCTAAGCAATAAATAAAAAAATACATTTAAAAAAAAGGAATGATTAAATAAAAAGGCAGCTACATGACTGAATCGGACGGAGTCACGATCCTCAGCAATGAGGGACCGATTGAAGTGAGACACTATGACAAGAAAAAATGAATGCACATTGAAATACCTACTGTGCTACCATAGTTAACGATGTAATTAAATTCGTTTGATTACTGGGAATTATAGCATGATTGTAAGCCAATCAGTATCAAATAGACTCCCGCATCAAGCAAGATATGTAATTTAAGTAGTTCGGAAACCACAGCTTGCGATACAGAAGCACGCTTGTCTTGTATACAAGGAAAAAGCCGGTGCGGTTTATTAAGTAATGCATTTGCATCCATGCTTGCGGTATCACCAAGCCAACGACTTTGAAAGCTGATTCGATTATTTAAGTAGCTTCTCATAATAATTTTACGGTAAAACATTTACATATCGACTGGTGAAAGACTATTTGGTTTAAGCGACATTTTTACAACTTTACAGGAAAGCCATTTAAAGTTTAAAAATTGTAAAAAATATCATAACAAAAAAACTTTTTCAGCTATTTAAATGTGGTGAACATAATTGAAGTTCAATTAAAAATATCGAATATTTTATACTAATACCGAAAAAAGGACCTTTAATTACAAAGATAAATGTCGCGTATTAACCGTAATGTCGCCTAATAATAACACAAAATCGGTCAATCAAACACAACTTAAATAAACAGGTTTAATTCAGACGCACAAGACGAGCTCACGGCCCACCTGGTGTTAAGTGGTTACCGGAGCCCATAGACATTACAACGTAAATGCCGCCACCCACCTTGAGACATGAGTTCTATGGTCTCATTTTTAACAATACAACGGCTGCGCCCTGCCGTTCAAAACGAAACGCATTACTGCTTCACGGCAGAAATAGACAGGGTGGTGGTACCCACCCGTGCGGATTCACAAGACGTCCTACCACCAGTAAAAAGGAAATGTAAAATGTAAATATATAAGGATTATAACATAACTATCGCAATATTAAGTTACGTTCAGCTCGCTTCGCTGAGTTTCCTTTTGTATCGAAATTCTAATTTATGCAATACCTCGTTCGAGTGCGTTCGAGGCTATTACTTCACTAGAAGCTGATATTAAACAATAAATTAACCAACGACAAACTTCAACAAAAGAACATGCTATCGACATTAGAGTGGATGTTTATAAGTCACAATTGGTTGCCAAGCTTGTGAATTCGTGAGGAATGTGGATATCCACGACGACCTGGAACTCGATGCCATCAGTAAGTATTGTTACGCCGGTAAGAGTAACGCCATCTATCGCCGAATGTCGAAGGATCTAGTAGCACCTAGAACGATCGAGAAGTACAACGCCATCTATTGTCAGATAACAGAAACACAATACTAGAGATGTGTTGAATATTCTCGATAATTCTAGGGATGGGGTATCGATTATAAAAGCGTAGCAGAGATGGCACGGAGTCAGTCAGTAATCGGAACTACTCGAAGCGAAACAGCGAACGGATCACCTGAAGCGAAGCGGAAGAAACGAATTGAGAATTTTAAAGTGTTCGTGAAGTGTTCTAAGTGCTTTAGTTACAGTTTTTAGTTGTACTTTGGTGGAATTCAATTTATCCCGAACCACAGCGCCTAACAGTATTTAAAGATAGCGTCGATGTGCCATTTCGCGAAAACGGCGCGTCACGGGAACCCTCTCATCGTGACCGCTGGAAATTAAATACCAGATGCTGTGGACTGAACGGTAGACAGTCGCCGTCGCCCAAACCACGGCATTTCTGTTCCTCCCGATTCACTATAATTGCGTTTAGGCACTCCAAGCACCGGTCACCGTTCTCATCCCCGTCTAATGCGACGAACAGTTCAGCGAGCAAATTGACCCTAAGAAACCACCCATTGAGTTTCTCGCCGGATCTTCTCAGTGGGATTCGGATCTGGTGGTAGATTCTGCAAAGCACTGCTCTTCCTAAGGATGGTAAGCTATTTCGCCAAGCTAATCGCACGGTGAAGCTGGTATAACCTCTCAAAGTTAACAGCATAGGTAGGTATAAAGAAAAGCTCATGAAGTTTCCGAAGACATGACACAACGTGATCACCGCCACATAATAGATTCACGTCAGGAAGATAAAGCGACACGTTTACCTTAAGGAGGAATAGAGAGTAGGCAATAGGAGGATACTACTGTAGATGGCTGGTGTTGAGGTAAATAGCATTATATTTAGTTAATTAATAACCAGAGATACTTATGATTTAAAACGTCGGCTATTTCGTCGCATTTCTTTTTCCTTATTTTCTTAATTCTTCTTTAACCCATCTACTACTATCTACTACATCTACTACATCTATTGGCGCTCGAAGGGAATGCTAGCACTAGCAGGAGAAAAAGAAGAGAAGAGAAGAAGAAGCAGCTAGGAAAGTACGTGAGTCTAAGCTAAAAAAAATCGGTCTAAATCCTAAAATTAAAAATTAAATTTGTTTTATGAAATGGCGGGAAAACGTAAAATGCTGTTGCGATGCCTACACTCAAAGCCAGTCTCAACTCGTTATCTAATTAATTAAAAAAAAACTGATAAAAGTGGACAAATGAAAAGTTTTCTTAATGTGTCGTTTAATTTTAAAAATAACCCTAATATCATCCATAATTTTATCTTTTTTTTTTATCCTACCTAAGCTGATAGCCTTGAGAGGCTATTTCAGCGTAACCTTAACTAGTAGGTGAGCTCACGGGGCTCAAACCGGAGTGATGCTAACACTGACCCTAGCAAGAGAAGTGCTTTGCAGAATCTACCACCGGATTAGAAATGCGATCCACTGAGAAGATCCGGCGAGAAATTCAGTGGGCTGTCTGTGTCTGTGGGTTAATTTACCCGCCGAGCTCTTCGTCGCAAGCGACGGACTCGATGAGAACGATGACCGGATAGATCTATTGTCTCTCCCCAATTTAAAGGAAAAAAGTACTTCTCAAGAAATTGTTTTATTCATTTTTTTTATTATGAATCTAGCGGACCCGTCCTCACTTCGCTTCGGGAACTACAGTTCCAGTAAATCACAATTTAGTATTGATCTTATTGAATATTCTTTTATATAAATCTGGTCCTGACTGACACTGGACTAGAGTAACAAATACAAATAAAAAAAGAACGTAAGAAACCAAAAATCTAATCATTCCTCTTTTTAAATTAGTTATAACTATTTTGGCGACAATAGCTTACAAATAAAAGATAGATATATGCCGTCACAGGCTTTTTTGCAGGTCTATTTGACATAAACATTTCCATATTACATTAAGTACAAACGTTAAAATTATTTATATAAAATCCACGGACTAAAAAATAAATGTCAAGCTTTTAGCTCTAAAAATTACGATACTTCCATACAACTTTTCATCCCCCTTTCAGTCCTTTGTAATCCTTTTTTCACAACAAAAAGTAGCCTATGTCTTTTCTCAGGCTCTAGACTGTCTGTGTACCAAACATTGAAATCGGTTTCAGTGGAATATTTATGATATTAGTATGGATATAGTAACTTTTACTAATAGAACTATTGACATGGTTCAATGGCAATGATTGCGAGCACATAAGTCCCAAACAGGGCGATTTTTTTGGCGTCACATATCATAATACTAAACAATAGTAAGTAAGAGCTTGAAAAGGTAACACCAATAACATTAAGCTCTCGAAATCTCCCACCGCTGCTCTCGCTAAAGTTTAGTGAAAACTTAGTTTTTTCTGGCAAGCTGAGCTTTATTGCCAGAGACAGAACGCCGAGACCCAACCACGGTGGTAGCGCTTAAAAGCGTTTTTATTTCAAATAATAAAATACTTCGCTGCGAATGTCACAGGAGTCATCATGTATCGAAGGATAAGCCGTCCAGTACGGTCGAGCCTTGTAAGTTTTTTATTTTTTTTTATTGCCCTTGTAGGCAGACGAGCATACGGCCCACCTGATGGTGAGTGGTTACCGTCGCCCATGGACTTCAGCAATGCCAGGGGCAGAGCTAAGCCGCTGCCTACCGCTTCAACTTATACTTATACTTATACTTATACTTATACTTATACTTATACTTATACTTATACTTATACTTATACTTATACTTATACTTATACTTATACTTATACTTATACTTATACTTATACTGGCATACTCGTTTTTTCGTCAGAATAGTAAAATAAATGCAGTTTCGATCATCGATGTTTAAACGATGATTTTAAACAAATCAATTTGATGGATAAATAATAATTTTGTCGTTTTTTGAATGACATCAACGGCTTATCGCTTTTTCTGTTATCAAAATACTGAAGGACTTTATCAATCGATTCTCCGAAGACTTATCACTCGATGCGGTTTTGATTCATTTTAAATGAATACGTTTAAGGAGTAGACTAGCGCGGCGATATCATCATAAAGTACTCTGGAGAGACGAGATTAGATACGAATGAACTGAGTGGCTTAAGAGGCGCTGTCGACAATACATGTCATGAAAACGAGTATTAAGTAAACGTTTTGCTGTCATAAAAAGCTTAAAATAAATAGCCGATAGTGGGAGACTGCATGAAAAGCAAATAATTATGTCATAGCTCGAGTGTGGGGAGATCCGCCCGGTCGTCGTTCTCGTCGCACCCGTTAATTAGGGCCCGACGAGTAAATTAACCCACAGACACAGCCCACTGAGTTTCTCGCCGGATCTTCTCGGTGGGTCGCGTTTCCGATCCGGTGATAGATTCTGCAAAGCACCGCTCTTGCTAGGGTTCGTATTAGCAACGCCGTCAAGTTTGAGCCTCATGAGCTCAACTACTAGTTAAGGTTACGCTAAAATAGCCTCTCAAGGCTATCAGCTTAGGTAGGAAAAAAAAAGGGAGATCCAGGTTGATTTGGTATGTTTGTACGACCCAAAATAAGACTGATCAGTCTCTTTGGCAACCGGCTCTCCTGGGTTAGAAAGGTATCCAGGAGTAATTCTGGATACAGCCACATAAGTCCGCCCTCGCATAAAATCAGTGTGTGACCGCGCTGCGTTTATCCTACAAGCGAAGTAACATCCCTTTGTAAAGTGGCTTTTGAGATTGGGAGAGGCTTATGTACAGCAGTGGATGGCTGTGGGTTGATGATGATAATGATGAGGTGAGATGAGGCGAGTATGGTGGTCACGCAGCCCACACACATGTGCCTTTTGGGATGATATACCGAGCGGGTGATATTGCTCGGTAGACCGATGGTCCGAATGTTGTTGCTTGGAACTTGTGTATATGCAAGCTTATCTTGAAAATGTCGTAAGCGAGATTCAGGCATCCGTCAAATATCTTGCGTTATATGATGGCTACCGCCACAGTGCCTTCCCTCAGATGGACCAGTGTCGCTTTCAGCATCCCCGTCGGAGCGCCGTGGTACGTGACTCCGCTGCTATTTATATCTTCTACTATTTATTTTGGAGTGGCACAGTTTGACGAAAAGACCAGTCCTTACGGTACACCCCGTTCTACTTTCAGTGCTATTGAGCGTAACTAATAGCAGCAACCAAACAGCAAATCGTACTCGTCGAGTTCGCTAAAGAGCTCGAACTTAATTTTAACCCATAGCATCAACTTGGTTATTTACTACTGGTGGTAGGACCTCTTGTGAGTCCGCACGGGTAGGTACCACCGCCCCGCCTATTTCTGCCGTGAAGCAGTAATGCGTTTCGGTTTGAAGGGTGGGGCAGCCGTTGTAACTATACTGAGACCTTAGAACTTATATCTCAAGGTGCGTGGCGCATTTACGTTGTAGATGTCTATGGGTTCCAGTAACCACTTAACACCAGTTGGGCTGTGAGCTCGTCTACTCAATTAAGCAATAAAAATATTCTCCGGCACTCCCTACATTATTATCTGTGAAACAATAGAGGAGATAAGCGATAAAACGCTTAGTAATAATCGCGTCACGCGCGGTCGGTATCTACTGTATTCACAATATGATCTCGAGCGATCAGAACTTGTGTTTGATGTTGCCGAATTTGTAGATTATAAAATTCAGACACTAAAGACAGCTTCATTCGTGCTTGTAATGCGAGAGATTTGGCTTTAAAGTAAGCGATGTTTATTCGCATCTGAATCCATACAGCCCTACCCTCACGTTGTAGTGAGTGGACAACGTTCTTATTCTTCTTAGTTTTTTTTTTATTGCTTAGATGGGTGGACGAGCTCACAGCCCAACTGGTGTTAAGTGGTTACTGGAGCCCATAGACATCTACAACGTAAATGCGTCACGCACCTTGAGATAAGGTTCTAAGTTCTCGAGTATAGTTATATAGTTGTGTCCGTCATGACTGATGACTGTGTTTGCTGGTCATTATTCTCTACACGAACATATTCTAGCCATCATTTCCCGTCCATCAAGTTCCTCATCGTAGAATTCTCGAGGAAGTTCTTCACATTTTGCCTTCTGTATCTTCCAATGATTCCAAACCTACTTCCCCCCTTCTTATAACGTGGTTAGAATAACTCAGTAGGCACTGTTCGAAGATTGTGGTAATGTGGATTGGATGATTGTGCGTGTGGAATCCCAATTTAATTTTGTGTTCCTACAGTATCGACTGGTTCGTGTGCTTAGCGGTCCAAGGTATTCTCAGAAAATGCCTCCAGAACCAAATTTCGAAGGAGAATAAAGAAGTGAGCAGTGGAGTCTCTTTTGTCGTATTTTCTTAAGTTGTGTCATGACAATTTCTCACTATCCAATTTCAAACATTTACAAATTAGAGATAATGAGTAAATTAAAATTAATTTTACGGTTCACCATAATAATCTCGCGTTTTCCATTATAATTTTAGCATTCCCGATGTTTCGAATACTTTTTACTGTTCTCGTGGTCAACTAACCGTGACGTAAATTCAATAATGTTGCAGACTCGTGAAAATCGAAGAAGAATAGTAAACCTGTGTGTTTGTTTTGTTAATATTAAAAGGAGCCATAGAAATTAAATCTTATCTTATACCTTTAAACGAGCAATTCTTGTATATTAATATATATCCCGACATCTATTGGCGAATAATAATACTATTTTTCTTAATTGAGGGCAACTAACCGCTTTAAAGACGCAACAAGATGGCGTTATCAAAAAAAAAACCGAGCAAAGCTCTGTCATCGTCTAGTTGTAATAATATGTCAAACAAGTCTGGCAATGACGTCTCCTCACTCGTTTCTAAATCTTATTGGAACAATCTCGTATTGATCTAAGTGAATGACCTTGGATTTCTCGAAGTTACGAGAACTGTCACAGCTATTGTTGAGCCAATTCATTACGGAATACAGATTTTCACTGCGAATCAACAGAACGACTTTCATATCTATAATAATATTATAAAGCTGAAGAGTTTGTTTGTTTGAACGCGCTAATCTCAGGAACTACTGGTCCGATTTGAAAAATTATTTCGGTGTTAGATAGCCCATTTATTGAGGAAGGCTATGGGCTATATAGCACCATACTAAGACAAATATAAGCGGAGCACCAATAAATAATGTTTCAAAATCGGGTTTTTTTCCCTTTTGAGAGCTTCCGCTGCGTGCGCTGCAGAAACGATTAAAGTTTCGCTAAAGTAATGTATGAGAGAATTGTTTCCCTTCAAAATATCTAAAAAAAAGTCCGCGACAGCATATGTCTATATATTAAAGTTGGCTCACTATAACGTTTTTTTTCTAACCTATTTGTTCTAAAATAAAGCATTATTTGTGAACTATTATTCCACGCGGACGAAGTCGCGAGCAAAAGCTAGTTAATGTATAAAAATAGGTTTGCGCACAGTAAAGTAGGTACTCCTTTTTCATCATGTGGGTTTTTCGTGGCAATATAGATTTCAATAGAGCTGTAGGCGACACATATCAATATTCTAATTATTTATTTAGTTACACTTAAAAATGATGTGTTTTATAACAGTTTACATGTTTTCATTGTTGATTATGATTCACGTTTATTTCTTTAATAAATGCACGAGCGCACCCGATCGTCAACGATGGTCTGAAGAACTGTGGCACTTTTTAACACAGTCAGTCGGGCAGATACATCGGCACCGCGCGAACGACAATCAGACGCGCTCATACCTCAGTAAAATCTCGTCTTTTATTTACATCGCCTACAAGAGCTTATATAAAAGCAAACAAGCTGACATGGTGTTGTAAGGTTACCGGAGCCGTAACAATTACAACCTCCAAACCTCAAAAATTTTTGTATCCTCGTGCGAGCTCACAATGGTTGAGTCATAAAGATCTCTCAAGGTTTTCATAATCATTTTAATAGCAGATAAACCGTAAAAACGTCTGGGGCTATTGACGGCAACGAACATGAGCGATAATAAAAACATACGAATATTTTTCCTCGTCGAAAAGCATTCGCATGCTGTGTTCCGCACTTAGAGAAGGCAGCACGATATGAGAACCCTCTTGCCGTGGCCGCTGGAAACTACATACCCGATCCTGTAGACCGAATGGTCGCCCAAAGCATGTCATTATGGATCCTCCAGATCCATTAACGGTGCTTTTAGGTACCACTAGCACCGGTCACCGTCCTCGTCGAACCCGTTGCTTGCGACGAAGGGCTCGACGAGCGAATTAACCCATAGACACAGCCCACTGAGTTTCTCGCCGGATCTGCTCAGTGGGTCGCGTTTCCAATCCGGTGGTAGATTCTGCGAAGCACTGCTCTTGCTAGGCTCAGTGTTAGAAACACTCCGGTTTGAGCCCCGTGAGCTCACCTACACACGTTAGGGCGAAGCTGAAATAGCCTCTCAAGGCTATCAGCATAGATAGGGAAAAAAAAGCGTGTTCCGAAAATCGGTATTCAGTAATATTAATTGTAAAATTTAAAATAGTAAAAATTTCTTCTGAGATTAGTAGAGCACGTGAAGACAGAATGAAGTCGGGTCACCGAAATTACATATCGAACGACGACACCGACCTTCTCCAAATGGGAATTAATTATTCAGTCGCCCGCACCTCCGGGGGCTTAGTATTACAATTCTAATTAAAATAATACGACTGGTCAATAAAAAATACGGAATCCCGAGTGCGATTTCCGAAAGAAATCAGTTTGTTTTTTTTTTTTTATCTTTGTGCTACACCAAAAAATATACATTAAAATACAAAAAGACACAATTGGCGGTCTTATCGCTAAGAGCGATCTCTTCCAGACAACCATCAGGTGGACAAGAATCATTTGGAAACCAATCGTACCAATCCAGTGAAATATACTTATATATGTTACGGTAAAAGTAGATATTGCGGCAAATATACACATTTTCCGGTAACAATATCTACTTTTACTGGAACATACCTAGTCTTGCCATAAATACTGAGACAAAGGAAAAAAAAATTATATTGCCAATAACATTTATTACTTTTACAGTGTGTTAGTTTAATACATAAATATAAAACAATTTAAAGTATAAAAAGCTTATTCGAAGTCGTCTCCATTGGCTGTAATACAGTCCTTTAAACGTTGAGGCCAGTTATCAATACAAGCACGCACTCTTTCCATGGGAAAATTTTTCACTGCCAATCGTACGGATTGTTTTAGGGACTCCAAATTATCATGGCGTTTAGAGCAAGCCGTACTCTCTAAAACTGACCATAAATCATAATCCAGCGGATTAATATCGGGACTAGACGACGGCCAGTCTTCAGCTCTGATGAAGTCCGAAACGTTCGTTTCCAACCAAGACTGCGCAGACCGAGCTTTATGACCTGGCGCCGAGTCTTGCTGGAAGGACCATTCTTGATTATTGAAGGTCCCACCTGATGGTGAGTGGTTACCGTCGCCCATGGACTTCAGCAATGCCAGGCGCAGTGCCAAGCCGCTGCCTACCGCTTAATAATTTCCACAAGCCTCGTTTGAAGAAGGACATGTTATAGCGCTCGGGAAACACCGTGGAGGGGAGCTCATTCCATAGCCGGATGGTATGTGGCAAAAAAAAAAGCTTAATCGAAATTGAAAATGTGTGGTAAAGCTATACGAGTAATGACAGCTTTAAAGTATTACACTTAATATGTCGCGATACTTCATTCACTTATGTTTCAAATGAAGCATTACAATAGAGGGTCCTGAGGCCGTCTTGTGAGTCGCAAGAAGGTACCATCACCTTGCCTATTTTTGCCGTGAAGCAGTAATGCGTTTCGATTTGAAGGGCGGGGCAGCCGGTGTACTCTGAAAACTGAGACATAGAATTCATGCCTCAAGTTAGATGGTGGTATTTACGTTACTGATATCTGTGGACACATCCAGTTAACATGCAAGAAAAGACTTTTTGACGGGAACGCAAGGAGTGAACTTGTGTGATTTGTTTTATTTTGTCTATTTAGTGTTTCTTCAGGTTTAAATGTGTAATAACAGTGGTTTATTAACTGTTTAATATCTGTAAAAGTGCACAAATGTGGGAAAATGAATCAAAGCCGCTGGAGGTAACTTCTCGGCTTCCTCCAAAAAGTCCACTGTAAAAAAAATCAAGCAAGAAAAAGAAAAAAGTGTGGTGACTCTGGTGACTTCTTTTATTTCTCCTCAGCTCGCGAAAATGCTAGTCACTCGAACAAACTTTTAAGATACGTCATGTTCCTCATAAAAACAAGTAGTATATAAGTGTACATTGTATTGTGAACATTGAATTGAATAAACGCTAGCACAGACTAAAAAAAGTGTTTTTTTTTTAAACCAACAATCACAGGAAGTGATGTGTCGGCTTCCTAAACTGCCTTTACGTTGGCAAACGTAACTCAGGTTGTTTTCCAATTACAGCACAAGAGCGCATTATGCGGCATAATGCTCAACGTTGAATGTTCCAACTACAGCAACTCGAAGCACAATCGAGCACTCTCAAAAGTACTGCTCTCGCGTGATACTCGCAATCGATACCGACTCAGTGACAGAAAATTGACAAGTGTTTTTTCTTTAAGTTGGCATTAATCGAAATTTTGTTTATATTATCGTTAGTAATATTATTTAATGTTGAAAAAAATTGTAAGGCTTTCGTTTCGTCGTAGTTTCTCAGAAATAATCAATGTTAATTAAAACTGTGCTAACTTAGCGCACTCTGCTGATGCATTTGAAAACTAATTCACGTTCCAATTAAGCTTCAGCATAATTCGGCATTGTGCGTCACTGAGTCGCATTATGCTCTGTAATTGGAAAACTACCTCAGTAGGCACTAGCTGTGTGCTTAGTGCGAGCTTTTTAACATTCTCAATAGCGTGAAAGTTAACCCAATTTGGATGCAGTTGGAACAGCGCCCCTAACGGCAAACGTAGGCAAACGATCCCATTTCATACAAATATGAGCTAACTTTTACCCAATCGAGAATGTTAAAAAACTGTTCATTAATATTCCGTTTTTAATTTCGTATCATTTATTATCAGGTGATTCATTAAATTCACAATAATTAGGTACTTAACGTTTAAGCTTGTTGCCACATGCCAGGTGTGTACGCTTGTACTGGCTCGTAAACATTATTACACGGAAACTTTTTATTTATTAACTAGCGACCCGCCCTCGCTTCGCTTCCTTAACATTAAAACAAACATGAAACAAAAAAAAATTAAAATTAAAAAAAAATAGCCTATGTTCATCAGGGACAATGTCGGCTTCTAATGGAAAAATAATTTTTCAAATCGGTCCAGTAGTTTCGGAGCCTATTCGAAACAAACAAACAAACAAATCTTTCCTCTTTATAATATTAGTATAGACTTCATAAATATTCATTTAGTTAGTTTAATTTAATTAAATACACATGATAGATACGTGAACGAATACATGACGGAAAGTTTTAATTTATTATTATCAACCCATTCATACTGTATCAATATCGTGTGTCATATAGATAATACTTAGATCGTTGAAAAACAAAACTTGTAATTGAACAAAAATTGTAATTTGAAACAGGACTAACACCGGAGAGGCTTTTAAAAGCAAATTAAAAAGGTTATCTCGTAAATTAGATTTTTTTTCTTTTTCCTTAATCGTAACTAGGACACAGCACGCAAAGGCGGATGCACTAAGATTTCCTCAAAACGCCAATTGCTATCTCGATTTTTTGTTCGCTTTACCTGTTAATTTTAATGTTCAAAGGTTAATGATTCCTTAGAAATCACAGCATGAATGACGCTACGCACACCGAAACATTACTTCAGTGTACATTATTAGTTACAATAATAAATTTACACACGAATTAGCAGCATTTTTGTAACTACTCGTACGGGATTAGGTACAATACGCCAAACCACAAATAATTACGATTTCTTCGTCTACGACTTCTGTGGTTTTAATTCTATTACACGGTTATATTCATTCATCGTCAAGTTATGTCTGGGCTTTTATATCAATTGCTTAATAATTACGCATAAATTAATTAGTTCACGTTTGATTTTCATTACGCGTTGTTATTTCTTCATCGTGGTAGTTAGTCATTCGTGACCATATTGTGTAAGTACATAGTCCTTGAACAAAGTGTTTGTCTCCCGAACTTAAGAACTGGCTTAGTCTTTTGATGCGTGTACATCACTTCTTCTCTTCTATATCTTAATCTTCACTCTTAAAAGATTTCTGTGCTTCATTATAACATGCAATTCGTCTTCCTTTAGAACGTGTATTTTGATGTTATTGAGACAGAAATAAGCGGAACGTTTAAATCACAGTGGTTTTATTGAATCGGTTGATTGTGTACGTGTCATCGATCCGAGTGGCCGTGTTCGACTGAACTAAAATAGGCTACGACGAGTGGAATGAATACAGCGAGCGTGTGACGACACTAAAGCGCTTTATTCACGATCCATCTCGGCTGTACGTCAGCTCAAGGCCGCGGTGCTGGATGCAGCATACAGACTATCGTGCGCGCATCAAGCGTGGAGAGAATAAGTGGAACTTATATCATTCAATAAATCTTGAAAGTGTTAAATCTGCTGTACAGCAAGTCTATTTATTCAATATCAAGCACGCACGACGCAGGACCGCTCTGACGTACGTCCGCTTTAATCACTGTCTATCTGCACGACGTACGCGGTGGTGGGGGCACTCGCTGGATGCAAAATTGGTCCTGCAAATCCAGCAAACAATTAATAATAATTATCGACGTACGTCAAGCCTATTCATGGTACTTTTGCATCGTGCACGGCCTTGGCGGGACGTACAGCAAGATGGAACGTGAATCAAGCGCATTATAGATCTTGTAACACTGAACCGGCGTTCCCCTTCGAATGTTCGAAGTTCACGGTCAATGACCGTCACATTATAGAGAAATTCAAAATGAAAAACTTAAAATAGGATATTTTACTTATTTTTAAATAGGATATTATACGTTCTAGATGTCTATGGGGTCCAGTAACCACTTAACACCAGGTGGGCTGTGAGCTCGTCCACCCATCTAAGCAATAAAAAAAAAATTAACTCTGCTCCGTGGGCAGAAGGTTCAACGATGAAAAAGAGATGAAGGGATAATCTCAAACATTCCATAATAGTACTAGAGTTTAACAATTTTAGTAATTAGTTTTGTTCTTTCTCGATCAATTTATGTACAAATTCAAATAGGCAGATTCAACCTCAATTTGTTATTTAAATATTTATTCGCCATTAATAGGCAAGTTGTAATTGTTTATAATGTCAAAATATCTACGCGATCATATTCTTACGCCGGTAATAGTAACGCCATCTATCGCCGAATAGTCGAAATAAACATCGAAGGATCTAGTAGCCTCTAAAACGCTCGAGAAGTACAACGCCATCTATTGGCAGATGTCAGAAATACAGTACTTTAAATGTGTGGAATATTCTCGATAGTTCTAAGGGTGTGGTATCGGCTATAAAAGCGTTGCAGAGATGGCACACAGTCAACTAGTAATCGGAACTACTCGAAGCGAAACAGCTAACTGATCACCTGAAGCGAAGCGGAAGAAGCGAATTGAGAATTTTAAAGTGCTCGTGAAGTGTTTTAAGTGTTCTTAGTGACAAATACAGTATTAAGTTGTACTTCGGTGGAACATTTATTTTACCCGAGCGTAACAATATTTATGTAAAACATTTGATTAAATAAATGTATTTAGACTATAATTTAAAGGTCAACTGAGGTTAAATTCGTATCAGAGCGGTTTTTTTTTCTTCTACAAAGTAATACCTATCTCATTTTTAACTACAATGTTTATTGTCACCAGTAGAGCATCGCAAGTTTTCGTGTAGCACGGACACATCACAGCATACGGTAGCCATTCCGAGGGTCAAGGCGATCAAGGCGAGATTTTATGTATTTTCAACGTAAAACATTTCGTATTTTATTAATTAGCATAACGAAAATGAACCGTACGCATTTTGATTTAATACCTATTTTCCTTTTATCTTCTCAGTAAGCATTTGAGATTTACGTTTCTTCGTATATTTGTGGTCGCATGGATTATTAAACAGATGAAGAATGTTTGCTGTTATTTTTGGCACTTCAGATAAGATTTGCTGGCGTAACCACATAGACATGTCTCTTTTCGACTGACGCTTGAGAAGTGTAACGAATTCTCGAGGAACACAGTGACATTTCTCCCGGAATTGCCGTTATCTATGGGCGTCATTTGGGCTGCAATGGCGGACAGCCATAGATAGAATTAAAATTAGCGAAAGGTACATAGTTTTAACATGTTCGTGTTTTTCACCCATTACCCCGCGATAATTTGAATAGTTTTTGTACGTAATAATCTTTATGTTTGCTCGTTAAATACTAAATAATAAATAAATAATAAAATCTTATTTTTAGATATATGTACCTAAAGTACTGTAGATAGTTAAATAGCTGAATAAAACTATTTTTTATATGTTTAAAGACAAAAAAATGAAGGCGTCGTGGCCTAAAGGATAAGACGTCCAGTGCATTCGTATCTAGCGATGCACCGGTGTTCGAATCCCGCAGGCGGGTACCAATTTTTCTAATGAAATACGTACATAACAAATTTTAATGTTCACGATTGACTTAATAAGGACTTAATGAAGGAAAAACATCGTGTAATAAAAATCAACCCGCAAAATTATAATTTGCGTAATTACTGGTGGTAGGACCTCTTGTGAGTCCGCACGGGTAAGTACCCTGCCTATTTCTACCCTGAAGCAGTAATGCATTTCGGTTTGAAGGGTGGGGTAGCCGTTGTAACTATACTGACAACTCAGAAGCTATATCTCAAGGTGGGTGGCGCATTTACGTTATAGATGTCTATGGGCTCCAGTAAGCACTTAACACCAGGTGGGCTGTGAACTCGTCCAACCATCTATGCAATAAAAAATAGAAATAAAAAGAACTTTATACTGTTTTAATACGATCAAGTAAAAAATATGTACACGTACTCAAGACAATTAGTTTAAATAAAGTCGCGGCGTGCTAGCCTTGAATCGCTATCATCAGTACTATGTACCTATAATATGTTACGGTAAAGGTACACTCTTGAGAAATGTACACTTTTACCGTGAATGCGCAGCACATTTGCCAAAAAGTTAGGTATATGTGAACTGAATATAATGTATATGCACATTTCCCGGCAAATGCCTTGCAAACTCTTGCCTTCAAGTTTTGGCAAATGTATACTCTTTCCTTCATGTTTTAAGAAAAGTTGGAATACAAATAAATTAAAAATGTTGTTGCAGTAAAAAAATATATTTTTTACCTGCCCCCTATATGACAGATCTTCTTTTTTGAGCAGTTTAATTTTCCTCAAAATACCATTTCCTACCTCTGTTAAATGTTTACTATATGATGAAAAGCAAAATGTTTATAAATTATTATCCAAATTTATAGTGAATATATTCTGTTCATACATGATTTAATTTAATAATTTCTATATATATTTCATAATAAAAATATATTCTATTTATACATGATTTAGTTTAATAATTTATATATATAGGTATATATATTCCATATTTTCCTTTACTTCCTAATCCTCTGTCCAAATTTCCGTTACCTACCTAATTCTTATGCATGCTTTGGTTCCCGAGTTTTATTACTGTCAGTGGCTAAATACATCAATATGTAAAAGCCAAAAAGAAGGAGAAAAAAAAGAGTATCTTTTTTTTAAATAAACATAATGCAAAAGGCTTTAATAACGAAAATTATTTTAATTAAAAAATGTAAATGACAAACAAAACATACTTTTCTTTGCATACTATTTTAATATGTCGTAGGTTAGATTAGGTTAGTTTGTAGTGGTGCATTGTATTGTACATTTCCCTTCTTTAAAATTGTAAATGTTAGTTGAATGCACATTACGCAAACGAGGAGGCAAATGTGTACATTTGCCGCAACATTTTACCGTAACATTTATATATATACCGAAACGCTATGGCACCCTGAGTGTTAATTTTACTGCCAGTGTGCTTAGTGCGAGTTTTTTAACGTTCTCGATAGCGTAAAAGTTAACTCAAATCTGTGTGCCGTTGAAACAGCGCCCCTAGCGGCAAACGTAAGCAAACGTTCCAATACACGTTTACAACCTGAAAATTAGGACATCTTGGCTTATGAAGAAATTACCTGTTATCTGCGACCGATACCATTACAGATAAAAAGCCAATCATTCGTCTGTAACATTGATTCCTTTCGAATTCGATATGGTCACTAACCTTAGACTTAAGATAATAAATTAATAAATATTTTAACGTAAATAGATATCTTGACAAGCTTTATCTTATCACGCTCGTAGTATTTTGTAATGAATAATTTTAAGTGCCATACTTCGCCTTGTAAGGCATGTAATTTTTTATTTAATATTTTTTTATAACACATTAACTGCGGTACAACATATTTTTGTGGGAATTTCAGCTAGTGCGTATGAGCTTTTCGAGGTAAGATTGAACTTCTTTACGGTGCGTATGAGATCTGCTAAGCCTCACAAAAGTCCGTTTTTTAATATACCCAAGGAAATATGAACATAGTCACCTGCCGCAATAAGCGAAATAACGCGGTTTAGATTGCCGGACAGTCGCGATTGGGGCTTTTAAAACTGGATCAACATGTTTTTTTGTTTTTTTTTTTATTAATAATAGCGCGTTCCCCTAACGAGTAAGTGTCAGGGACATTTTTAAGGCTTTTTGTCTTGTTTACTGTTTTTTATTTTATTTGGTATACAATATTTGAAATTGTATATTAGATTTGCGATTGAGTCAATTACTATTTTTATTGCATTTTATTTCCTTTGTACTTCTTTCTAATTTGTACTTCTTTTTCTTTTATATTTACATTTTTTACTTTCATTGCATTACATTTTCCTTAACTCTCTTACAATATTTTACTAAAAATTTAGCCTTATTTATTACGTCATTATCGCATCATTATACTTTATTTGTTAACATTCTTTATACTTCCTACTAATTTTGCATTTTATCGAATAATCATTACATTTTCATATTATCTAGTCTTGACAGTAAGTTGTTCCAATTTTGCCTAATTTATTACGTTATTATTGCATTATACATTATTTAGGATCAACATGTTAACTCAAAGCTACATAAACCGTACTGCAAGCTCACGTGGGTATTCATAATCTGGACTATATCTGCCGCGAAGTGGTCAGCTGGAGCCGCTAAGATTTGAAGAGTTGCTCGAGATCCAGCCATCTCCTTTTTATCATAGGACCCTCACCACGGGAGCAGAGTTCATCTCAGTTCATAGTGGTCTTAAAGCAGAGTTATCTAGAACTACTTGGTTTATTCACAATGCGTCTCCACAAATAATTAATATCACGTACGATGCGGCTTGTAACGTCGTAACAAAAGTCCAGTATTAAAACTCGTAGTATTAAAAAAAGAAGAAGGAAAAACGGATGCTCCACAAAGAATTTGATTTCCGGTACCAACGAATACCTTATATGGTCATTATGAATCTATCACTAGTTAAAGCGCGCGGTTTTCATTCATTGTAACAACTAGTTATTTTGTTTGTTTGTGTGTAATGATTTTTTTAATTATTTTTAAATTTTTTGAATTTTGTTACGACGTAACAAGCTTTGCAATGAAACTTCCACCGCGGTGTTTCCTGAGCGCTAAAACGTGTCGTTTTTCAAACGAGGGTTCCAGAGAGTACTCAACGATGGGCAGCGGTTTGGCTGTGTCCATGGGCGATTATGAATACCTACCTACCTTTTTTTTTTTCGGGCCGTTGGCCGAACCTCCTACGAGGTCCCTGCGCCTAGGGGGCGCGCGGGGTATGTGGGACTTGACGATCTGCAAGGTGTTGGGAGCAAACCGCGGGCCCAAGGATTTTTAGGGCCCTACCCACTAAACGACTCCCCTGCACTCTTACACCCGACGTCCGATCTCCGTCCGGGATCAGAACCCGGTCAGAGTAGGAGGGTTCCTGCGGTCAACACTACAACCAGAAAATTATGAATACTTACCATGAGGTAACCATTTGCTCGTCTGCCTATAATTAGCATTCCTGAAGTAGCATTCCTGCTGTGATGTATCGACCCACTGAGAAAATCCGGCGAGAAACTCAGTGGGCTGTGTCTGAGGGTTAATTTACTCGTCCAGCCCTTCGTCGCAAGCGACGGGTTCGACGAGAACGGTGACCGGTGCTTCAGGTACCTAAAAGCGCCGTTAGTGGATCGGGAGGATCCGAAATGACGTGTTTGGGGCGACGTCGACTGCTTTCCATTCTGTCCGCAGGATCGGGAATGTAGTTGCCGGCGGCCACGATGAGAGGGTTCTCGTGTCGATGGGTCATGAATTCACACACCAACCGAATATAATAAATAAAATGTGTGATAGTAAAATAGCCAGTCGCACAGACTTACATTAATAATAGTAGAAGGCCGGTTGTCGTGGTCGCAGGCAAACCATTCTCGCAAATTAAATTATAAATATCCAACTTTAAGAATGTTATATATTTACAGCGTTTACTTACGGACAATTTCAATGTTGCTACTTTCAAGTACACTAATATGTCACCGTAATTTCATGAATCTTTATGAACGTATTCAATCGGCCTTGTGAAATGATAATCTTTAATGCCTATTGGCAAGGAAATCACGGAACACATGACAAAAGTCATTTGCCTACTATAGAAATTGTAAGATAATACTCTCTATTATATTCTAGCAGCCCACGGACATAGGCCTCCCCCAAGCCTCGCCACAGAGATTGGTCATGCGCTGCTTGCATCCAGCGGACCCAGCGAATGACCACGATTGCTGGCTGGCGATTGTTTCTCGCCTAGAATCTCTTAGCCACGCCAGTCATGTCCGATCCAGGCGACGAGACAATGCAAAGCCACTGTTGCCGAAACATGCCTTGTCGGATCCCCCAGATCCACACTCTAGAGATTCTGTAGATACGGTAGACTCTGCGAAGCACTGCTCTTACTAGGTCCATTGTTAGCTTATTCTCTCAGCTTAAGCCCGTGAGCTCACCTACCAGTCCGTGAGAATTTGGAATAGCCCTATACATTACTGGTGGTAAGACCTATTGTGAGTCCGCGCGGGTAGGTACCACCACTACCTATTTCTGCCGTGAAGCAGTAATGCGTTTCGGTTTGAAGGGTGGGGCAGCCGTTGTAAGTATACTTGAGACCTTAGAACTTATATCTCAAAGTGGGTGCGGCATTTCCGTTGTAGATGTCAAATCAAACACACACGTTCTAATCAGATTCTAATTTGTTATCGTATGATTACGCAAGTACTGGCTGATAATAATTTAATTTAATTTGTCTGATATAATAAGCTTTTTATTATTAGCATTTTCAAATCGCGTTTGAGGGGACCATGTCATTAATGTGATTAGGTTTATGGCGGTAGTCATAACTACATGCCTGGTGGTAAACATAGATCATATCTCGTTTATATTGACAATAGTAGGGACACTGTTAAGACGCCATCTATGGAGATGGACTTTTCAAGCCTTGTTTAAAGAACGAACTATCACAGCGTTAACACAAGGGAGGATAATTCATAGTGTAGACATGTCGTCTTTTCGAATTAAAAGTGTACAATTTCCAAAAATATTCGATATTGAGTTAATATGCGGAATCATTTGGTATCATCATCAGTATTTTTCTCATAAATACTGTCAAATTAGTTTTAGTTTTATTTATTTATTAGTTTATCTATATTTTGACTACTATTAACAAAATTAACACATAATTTTATCTTTCTATAAAAGACAGATAATGTAACTAGTAAAAAATAAAAAATTAATGCTGCAAAGATGATTAATATTAAAAATATCACATGTTAAACCTTTATGACAAAATCTGAAAAGTAAGTTTTGAGATTGTACAGTTTTGATGCGAGAAGACGATGTAATGCCGAAATTGTTTTTTATTGCTTAAATATGTGACGCCATCTAGTGTAGAGTATTTGTCAGAATTGATAGACGTCATTGCATTTGCACGTAAGCTCCAAAGCGGTATACACAATTGCTGTGGTTCAGAAATAAAATGGCGGTACTAGCTCGTATGAACTTGCAATATGCCTTACCCAGAGCTCCTGGACTTTACCAGTCGACCTGGATCTCATTAGAGAAGGTGCCAAGAGTTGTTTTATGTCGAAATTTTACTTGTACCGAATCTTATCTATTGAAGTTCCCAAGTGACATTTCGTTACAAGTAGGTAAGAATTCAAAGTATTTAATTTCGATATGCTATTTTTAAATAAGGACACAGAGGTACTCGCCGATAGTAAAATTAAATGTTTTTTTTATTTTATTTTTATAACTTAGATGGGGCGACGAGCTCACAGCCCACCTGGTGTTAAGTGGTTACTGGAGCCCATAGACAACTACAACCTAAATACGCTACCCACCTTGAGATACAAGTTCTAAAGTCTCAGTATAGTTACAACGGCTGCCCCACCCTTCAAACCGAACCTACCACCTAGCTACTACCTCCTACCACCAGTAAAGTTTTTGCCAATTTTTGCGTAAAGTAGAGATACCGGTGTGGGTCATTTATCATCAATATTAAATTAACTAGCGACCCGCCCTCGCTTCGCTTCGGAAACATTAAAACACACATGAAACCAAAAAAATAAAATAATTTTTTTTTTAAAAAAAGTAGCCTATGTTCATCAGGGACAATGTCGGCTTCTAATGGAAAAAGAATTTTTCAAATCGGTCCAGTAGTTTCGGAGCCTATTCGAAACAAACAAACAAACAAATCTTTCCTCTTTATAATATTAGTATAGATATTATCTACCACATGAAACATTCGAAGAAATAAAAACAATCAAATTTCGGTACGAAATCCTTTATTTAATTTTTTGGTATTTTTGAGACATTTTCTTTTTTTTTTTGTACCCATTTCGACGGTTACATAATTTCACGTAGTGTCATTGCACCGTCGCATTTCTATCGTAGCTTTTATGTATTGTGGACAAATAAAAAAATGTTATTTATAAATATACATGCACACCAAGATTCCTTTAATAAATTTACGTCTAAAACAAATTATCGGCAGCTTGTTCAATTTATTTGTATTATCTATGAGCATGTTTGTAAATCGCACGCTAAACTCAGGTGACCGCATTATAGGGTAGATTTCCGAAAACTTTACGCTTTTATTTTAGTCGTCAGTAGTCATGACGCACGGATCAAAAAACCTGACTACACATACCGCCTGTATAATATTGTGTATTTATACCATAACAGTTAGTATAACAGTTTCAACCACAAAGTGAATTAGTAGGTAGTATTTTCTAAAGATCTGCAACTAGATGGCGTTACTGTCGCCCCCGCATTACCAAATCCTTCATGATTTACTGACTAACATATTTTATGTTATTCCATCCATCAACTTTTTTTTTCTTTTAGGATTCGAATTTTGAAAAGAAAGATTATGCTCTCAGCTGCTTTATGCTTTAAGAGGCTATTTTATGAAATATTGTTCAAAATCATCGATAACTTATTCAAAAGGTCGGACATTTTAAGAAAGCAACAATCGCGAAATCAAACTGTTACAGTTGTTTTAAATTATGTTTTTCTCGAAGGCATTTAAAATTTGACGTATTATAACTAGTCCCATTCGCAACTTATGCAACCAGCGAATAAGTACGAAAAAAAAAACAAATATTCCCGCATAATTTACATGTCATTTTTTTTATGAATTAACATTCTTCTTAATGTTCAAGACAGTCAATTCAAGTGACGCGTGCTTTTTACGTAAAACACAATACACAATAGAAATGCGACGTGCATGACTTCTTTTTTTTTTAATACTAAAATAATGCCCTGCAAAATTTTGAATTGAAACATTGAACGTGAAAAGAATCTGTTTTTTGTTCTTCTTTTAAACAATGAAAAACAAAAAAAAAAACATTACAATTTTCGTATGAAATTTTGACACAAACCTTAACCTATATTCCTTTCGTACTACCAGACCGTTATCAAAAATATCTTTGCGAGATCGAACGATAATTAATTGTAATTTACGAACAGAAAATAAAACATTACCAATAAAATGTTTAAAAACATTCGATATTCTTTTAATTTCTGAACGCACACAAAATAACGCTAAATGAAATCACTTTTTTGTTTAATTAATTATTTTTCAACAAATACTATTTTTTTCTACGCACACAGATTTTATTACAATATTATTACATAATTGTTTTTTTTTTTTCAGTGCTAACTATATAATATAATAAGAAAATACCCGGTGAGTTCCGGGAGAATGTATCTATAATAGCCATTTACCTAATCTATTTACATTGTGAACGCTTAAAAGACGTGTCTACATCATCGTTCATCTATGAACTTACACATTGTACGATTTGAAGCAATATGGGAGTTCTAAAAATTTAAACAAGTGTTACATTTAATCTATCTATGTTATAGATTAATATTCGTCACACATTACATCGGTCGCGTACTATGCATTTAGTAAACCAGCAATGTAATCAAAACTCGGGAGGTCAACGACCGACCGCAGCCGGCTGACACGCGCTCAAGCGCGGACATTAACCCCAAATCAGCTGATTTTCAAAGCATTCACATAATGAAAAGTGATAAAACGTGTCATTGTAGCAAAAACGATTTCCTCATACCCTACATAGTATCAAAATATAAATAAAGAGACCTCGTAAGAATAATTTTTTTGTTAATTCCAAAATACGTCGTTCGTAAATTTTATGATTAAGAGAACCTTATACGTCTTAATTTTACTTTTGTTTCATTCACTTTACAATCTCCTGCTTCCACATCTCTTAGCTTATTACGCAGTATGTCACATAGGAATTGCTGTGCACATAATTTATTTTAAACTATGACGTAGATATAACTAGACACCGACTCAGATGAAAACTACACAAAATTTAAAAAAAACCTTGTCCATAGATTATCTTCAAAATGTCCAACAGTTTGTAAATCTTGTCCGCAGATTATGTTCAAAATGTCAAAAAAAAAAACCTTGTTTTTCGTGGTCCTTTAGGCCACGACGACTTCAAATATGACATAGACAAACTTTTTACCAACTGAAAATCAGGTAATTGTAAAGAAAATGAAACATACTCATACTCAAATTGAATTTGCCCAAAATCCGTGTCAAACCATGATGGGCTTTCTACATTAACCATACTGATTGTTATGTATATTATCTAAATGCATAATATAACGCGACTAAACGTATAAAATACAAGCTAAAAGTTATATTATACAATTTATTAATCGGTTAGCGTGTCGATCTTGCCCAGAACACGATTAAGACATTTTTAAAATTAAGCCATATTTGACTTTAAAATTAGCCACGCTTTACTTATAATGAAGCCACGCGTGGCTTAGAAATTTAGCGACGTTACTTAAAATTAAGCCACATATGACTTAAAAATTAGCCACGCTTTACTTATAATGAAGCCACGCGTGACTTAGAAATTTAGCGACGTTACTTAAAATTAAGCCACATTTGACTTAAAAATTAGCCACGTTTCACTTATAATGAAGCCACGCGTGGCTTAGAAATTTAGCGACGTTACTTAAAATTAAGCTACTGTTTGACTTAAAATTAAGCCACAAGGTGCTTAGAAATTTAGCGACATTCGACTTAAAAAATACTCATTTCACATTGAAAAGTAGTTTCACTTAATCAATTGTCGACAATAAAAAGTCGACATTAAATTATGTACTGCAACTTTAATAACCATAAATAAAAACGTATCTAACACAGACTATGACGAGACGAATCGATATTATATTTAATATATATAATTAGTATCATTCCACTAAAGCCACATATATTTTCCGACCGTTAGTTGAGAAGATAAACTCGCAATGAGTTCAGTGTGCTTAGTGCGAGTTTTTTAACGTTGTCGATAGCGTAAAAGTTAACGAATTTTTGTGTACAGTTGGAACAGCGCCCCTAGCGGCAAACGTAGGCAAACATTCCAAATTCATGCAAATTCGAATTAACTTTTACGCTGTCGAGAACGTTAAAAAACTCGCACTAAGGACAAAGATGTACTCAAATGTTTACTAAATATAATTCAAGGAGTGAAAAGGTATTTGGTTAACGCGATATTTCGCGTAATAGGAGACATTTACTTTTGTAATTAATGGACCGTTTTATTTGGTATCAGCATCAACAATTCGACGTTTTTAATAGAACTTCAATTATGTTTACACCATTCAAATGGCTGAAGAAGTTTTTTTTTATGATAAAAAAAATTCCATTTTTTTTAATTTAAATAGCTCTCCTGTGAAGTTGCAAAAAATTAAGCTTTTAAACCAAATACAAAATTCACCGCTCGATATATTTATATACTAGCGACCCGCCCTCGCTTCGCTTCGGAAACATTAAATTTTATTATTGATAGCTGAGTCCCGCGATGTTACCCGCGGTTATTGTCGTACCGCGGATGAAGCCGCGGGGCGAAACTAGTTTTAAAAAAGTAGCCTAAGTTACTCCTTATATCATCAGCTACCTATCAGTGGAAGTCCCGTCAAAATCAGTTCAGCTGTTCCAGAGATTAGCCGGAACAAACAGACAGACAAAATTTGTAAAAAATGTTATTTTGGTGTATGTACCGTATATATATTCATAATAATATGCATGTAGTAAAAAGAAGCTATTTCAATATTACAAACAGACACTCCAATTTTATTTATATGTATAGATTGCATTTACATTTCACGTTATAATTACCTATTTCGAAATTCGTCTCGTCTCTAACATTATGAGAACTATCGAAAGCAAATAAGACAATAGTTACGAAGATTCTAGAAGATCATGTGCACAAGTGACACACAGTTTTATCGATCTTCAGAGCAGGGCGCTTTATTTTTGGTTATTAAAAAGCTAGTTGTATGTATGTGAGACCGATCGTTCCCGGAGACCAAACAACAATGGACTATGATAGGTTTTAATAGGCAACACTAATGTCATATTATTATGTTATAATGTTCATCCGGTCCAAAATAGCCTTTAGTTAGATTAGTTTTTAGTAATTTATATGGGGTCTAAAATGTCTACTTTATCAATCAATTATAATGCATTACATACATTAAATTTCCCTTTCAGGGGCATCAATGGACGGTGTTATGCCGAAAGTGAGCATGCTAGTTTTTTTATTATTTGTTACTAAGTTCTTCGATATATACCCAGTAAACAATATAATAATAATAATAATAACCAATACCTGTTTCGGTTTTTTTTACTAAATTTGGAAATCACAATGAGAATGACGTCACTAGCCTTGAGGTCGAAGCCTCAATTATATAACAGTTGCCCCAACCTTCAATTCACGGTAGGAATAGTCCGAACAACGATGGCCACCGATACGCGCTCACAATTCTACCACAAATCAATTACTGTCATCTCCGAGAACGATTCCAACACACTCCACATACATATAATTGTAATGCTAAGTGAAACTTACGTAGCACGCTATCTTCCCGACAAGCCACGCAACATTTAAAAAAAAACTTGACGCGTGCGACCATAGAGCATACAAGCCCTCTTAAACCGCGGCAATAGTATTTTTTTTTTTTAAATATGGCAACATTAAAACGTAAATATGCTTGTTTCGTGGCCACACGCGTCAAGAGCTGCGGTACGCGGTACTTATCGCTTATGTTTAACACAATTTTTTTTAATAAGTATTATTTGTCAACTTTTTTTAATTTTTTTTTTCGTTACTCTATGGCACTAGCGCCATTTTTATATTTATTTTTTTAACACACTCGCGATTCATTGTGCTCGAACGATATCGAAAGGGATATCCGAAATGTTTATATCACTTTAAGATCGCAGAATATTCTAGTGATGATCGTACAAAGCGAACTGTTCGGAGATATGGAAAATATAATACAAACACTTCAGACACCCATGCGATTTCGATCTCTAACAGTTACGAACTAAAACGTGTTTTTGTTTAACACCAACTCTGATCACAACCAGGCGACCGTGGCCTACATGTTTTAAGCTCATTCACAGAATAAAAGACTCAGGATTAGAAGCCATAAAGTCCAATATTGAATTCAAAATGTTGTTGGCACCGATCACTTTTAGCAAATCACCAGAATATAATTTCAAATTATATAAAACTTATTGAAGTCTTAGAAAAATAATTTATTTTCATAATTATAAAGTCAATTTAGACTGTGTTTTTTTTATCTATGGATTTTTTTATAGATCACAAATTATTGCATTATAAATCGTGCATATGACACGCCAAAGACGAAAGTATTATTTAAAAAAAAATGTTTTTCAAAATTTCTCATATATTTTGTGACAATTAAATTTTAGTGTATCGATTACTTGAACGAACAAACACGCGTGCAATCACTAGTCTTACGATTTTCATTGCCTCACTAAATATTAATATATTAATTAGAAAACACGTTTCAAACATCTTATGAGTCGACTATTATCAAAGCCGACAATGTGACTTTTGGACAATTATTGGTAAATCAGAAAAACGAATTATTAACTTTGTATTCCATTGGCAGTCACAAAACTCTTCCGAACGACATCTTAGATAAATAACAGGTTAAGTATTAACCTTTATTTAATGCAGGTTTTGAACCGTATTCTTTGAAGGAGACGATTATATTCAAATCTATCTGTATTGACATATCAATAACTTTTTTTTGTCCAAATGCACAGATTGCCACGTTTGATAATAGACGACTCTTATACGCAATCGTTCATACGTATAAAAAAAAAACGCTTACAATGAGCATTAAGAAGAAAACGGGGTTGCCATTATTATTTTTTGTAAAACTACTAAATTTGCTATAATCATATTGTGGTAGCCCCGAGTTAGTATACCATAAATAAAAACAAAGTCGTATCTATTCGTTTAATTATTGACTTACAATAGTGCACTTACACGATTAGACGAATTTTTATGTTCATTAACTATATATGAAAAGTTAATTACATTATTGGTAAATAAAAACTGAGTTACATCAAAAATATCGTTTGGTCACCTTTATTGGCAGGTTTCTTTGAGAAAAACACAGCGCACATTCCAACTAGGATATAAAGGGCGCAACGAAGATTCTCGAAGCCGAAACGGGAATCGATCGATTACTTTAGACAAAACCTAAAACTGTATTCTTGTTTCGTTATGGTAGATTCGAATTTCGAGAACCGGCTGTGTTACCCTAAAAGTCTGACAGAGAGAAAACGCCCCAAGCTCTTCACTCAGTCGATTCATAATTGCGTGGAATGAATAATACTTTTGTGAAATATGATTAACAAATTGCAATCAGCATATGTGTTTATTTTCGAAACGCCCTACCATTTCAGAGCACGAGGAAATATATACTAGAATAATTTCATATCACTCATATGCAACTTACAAAAATACCAAACGAGATACCATGATTGCTGAAAATTATAGTGTGTTGCAAGCTCAAAAATATCAGACCGTTTTTGTAGTTTTTTTTTTAAATTCATGCTCATATAATTTAATTAACTCTTCATATTTCTATTGTTTTATACACACAGCACACATCATCCTAACGAACCGCTGATATAGATACAAGTGATCATAGACAAAACATTTACATTCATTATTTTTCCAAACTAAAATGTCAAGTTGTCAAAAGATATTCACGTCAGTATTCTGTCAACTTTTTGCATTAAAAATCTGTTTTTTTTTAAAAATAACTATATCGTATTGTGATATGTAAAAACGTCTTCGTAGCTTTGATTTGAACATCAAATTAAAATGATATCAAAACATTCCTATTCGAGTCTGAAAAATATTATAAATTTTATAAAATTGAAAGAACACAATCGAATATCATAATCTTAATCATAATCATCTTATAAAATAAAAACATTAAAACTAAAAAACTAAAAAATAAAATATGATTATATTTTTACTAGATACTCGCTTCCGCCATTGCTAATTAATTATTTAAAAATATAAAACACACCGACTGAGATCTGTCACTCACTTTTTTTAGAGTTTTAATTATTATTTTTTTAATTTTATTTTTACTTTTATTTATTTTTATCACATTAATATTGTTGTTAAATACTGCTTCCTCTTAGGTGCGTCGTGTCAGAGATATGTTGGTACGAGGATCACTTTTTTGTTTTTAGTGGAATATTTTGAAGGCTGGCAACACCACGCTTTGGGGTGACAAGCGTTACTGTTCTGAACGTGTATTTAAGTGATGAGTCCTGTTGGAAAACACTTTATTTAAATTACTCGTGGATAGAGTGGCCTTTTCACCTCTCTCTCTAACACTACTGCCGTGATAGAGATAGATATAAAAACGCCACGGGATAACATCGTTCTAAACTTGCAAGCACAGTAAAAACTCTTTATTCGCGGGGCGTATATTTTTGCGAATATAGAAACCGTGAATATGGAATGTGTGAGTGACAAAATAAAACATACTTAGACACAGTCGCAATAAGATCTATTTTAGTTTTTTATTAGTAGTCGATTTTATTTAATAACGCATTTGCAACGAATATTCGGTTGGATATTGGATTCGGTTGGATACGATTGGAATCCTTTTTGCCAATGTGTATGTATTAGATTCGCGAATAAAGTAATTTGTTACCGCGAATACAGGAATTGGGTCGCAATTTTAAAAATCCTCGACTAGTAAAAACCCGAATGAATGATGCGCGAATAAGGAGCTTCTACTGTATACGTTATGTTGTACATTTGAAACTTTGATCTAATGTCTCAAGGCGAGTGGCGGCGTGCAGTTGTGATGTCTGTGGGCCTCATCACCGGTGGACCGTGAGGTCGTACGTCCATTAAAACGCACTAAAAACAAAAGTTTATTTTTATACGACTATAAACAATACAAGTCAACAAAGCTGTGATTATTGTAATAAAAATAAATATTCTATAATGAGTTTCGAGAAAGCGATAAAACGTTCCGTCTCGTTCTGACCAAAATCATATACATGTATATTCAGGGAGAGAGAATAAGAGAGATATATATATTAGACATGCAACAGCTGATCTAAATAAAATCTTTATAGACTTATCGCATTATTCGGTTATCAGTTTAGTGTTAACTAACTCAATCGGCTTCCACCAAATAGATTTTGTAATGTTTCAGAGTGTGACCAGAACATAAGTACGAATATAGTCAATCGAGCGACTAATAATAATATTTTTATTCTAATTAATGTAGATTTCGAAATTATTCTCTAACGGCGCCCCTAAGTGCTTTTTGTATGTATGTACATGTAGATCTCTGGTTTCCATAGATCTAATAATCTCAGTTTGGGGGCAAAAGAACACATGAATTACCAAAATTTTTTTTTTAATACTCCGGCGACTTTTTGCCCTATTTAAAAACGAATCGCATCGTAAATCTGTACGGCCCGCGACACTAGCTCCAGCACGCCGCCGATTGGCCGCCAGCCGGGGACCCGGGCGGACAACGAATCACGCACACACGACTCGACGTAAAGACGAAAGCACTTAAACAAAAAATCATTTTTGGCGACGGTACTTTTGTTCTGCGCACCGTACGTCGCTCGGGGCGCGCGCGCGTGTCACGCGATCGAGCCGACCGCGTAGTGCGGCCGCGCGTTGTCCGGCTGGTACAGGGTGATCGACGCGATGTAGTTGTTTGACATCACCTGCGTAATGTATACATAGTCAGCATCAAAATTCATAATTGACGAAAAAAAAACAATGTTGTGGCGTCTATGGATTCCGATAGTTGGGTTAAATAATCTAGAAAAAAAAAAAGAAATATTGATAGGAAATATCTTCATTTGGGGTTACTAACTGAAAAAAGAGTGAAGGCCTAAAAGATAAGACGTCCGGTGCATTCATATGTAGCGATGCAACGGTGTTCAAGTCCCGCACACGGGTACCAATTTTTCTAACGAAATACGTACTTAACAAATGTTCACAATTATCTTCCACGGTGAAGGAACCCCGCAAAATTATAATTTGCGTAATTACTGATGGTCGACAGTCTTGTGTGTCCGCACGGATAGGTACCACCACCCCGCCTATTTCTGCCGCGAAGCAGTAATTCGTATCGGTTTGAGTATAAGGGTGGGGCAGCCGGTGTAACTATACTGAGACCTTAGAGTGGCGGCATTTATGTTAAAGATGTCTAACCACTTAACACCAGGTGGGCTGTGAGCTCGTCCACCCATATATGCAATAAATAAATAAACTATGAAAACGTTACTGCTGGTGGGATTCCATGCAACTTTTCCAGCTACCACAATCTTGGCACTATGACAGCGTTTCCCTATGCATCGTCAATTATAAAAAAAAACCAGCTTACTTCAAAAATGATATCCTGGTATCCATAGCAGAACGTGGAGCCGAACGGGTTGGTGGTGTTGGTGGAGGAGGCCCGGTTGAGCACGACGGGGCGCTCGCACACCCGCAGCGCGCGCGACACCACCTCCCACTTGCTGTAGGCGGTCACCGCAACCCCGCCCCCGCTCTCCACAAGCGAGTGCGCCTCGGATCTGCGCGTGAACATACCTCGCTCAAAGACAAGACTTACTATCGAGAGTCCCCCAAGCACGGCTGGCTACCACAGCCTTGACAAGTTTCGCCGCGAAGAATTCGCGTGTTCCTATTGCTATTAGTTCCTATTGCGATTAATTAGTAGCTATTCCTATTAGTTCCTATTGCTATTAGTTCCTATTGCTATTAGTTCCTATTGCTATTAGTTCCTATTGCTATTAGTTCATATTGCTATTAGTTCATATTGCTATTAGTTCCTATTGCTATTAGTTCCTATTGCTATTAGTTCCTATTGCTATTAGTTCCTATTGCTATTAGTTCATATTGCTATTAGTTCATATTGCTATTAGTTCATATTGCTATTAGTTCCTATTCCTATTAGTTCCTATTGCTATTAGTTCCTATTGCTATTAGTTCCTATTGCTATTAGTTCATATTGCTATTAGTTCATATTGCTATTAGTTCCTATTGCTATTAGTTCCTATTGCTATTAGTTCCTATTGCTATTAGTTCCTATTGCTATTAGTTCCTATTGCTATTAGTTCCTATTGCTATCTGGACACGAGACTGAGCCACACACTTCACTGTGCCACCGACCGATATAAGTGGCTACAAATTACAAAACACGGTCACAGACGGGCGCATCACGATACTCAGCAATGAGCGATAGACTGAAGGAGTTGTATAGCTCAAGCGATACGCTGTCATGTTTATGAGTTATGGTGAACACTTGAGAGCCGGTGTACTGGACCGCTTATCTTATAAAAAAAATCAACCCCAACAAACAAACCAAATCATAGTGCCTTTCGATAGGAGTGTGAAATTTTAAAAGTATTTGTAAAAAATTGCAACGTGCGTACTGCCAGCGCTGGCGCTCTGTTTGACAGTACATTACATTACCATACATTACATTACAGTGCAGTACAGTACATTACCATAGTAGTACAACACATCTTGGCGTCATAGCGCGCCGTCAGTTTAGCACTCTGACGCGCGCTAAGTACGCGTTCGGTTTGACGAAGCCTTCAACGTCATTATCAGGGAAGATCGAATGTTCTCGAAAGCGGACTATGCGCACAGCCGCGTGTCTCAAATAATCCACTCACTTATCAGGCTGGACGGTGAGCTCGAACTCGCAGCGATGGTACATATTGAAGTTGTAATGGCCCGGGTAGTTCGTGTGCAGGACGAACTTCTTCACCTGGTTGGTGCGAGCGTCGAACAACACGTCCTGTAAGAACCGACCCGTAATTTCATATTACGATGTGACTTTTTGGCGGGAACGCGAGGAGTGAAGCAGTGTGTGTGATTTGTTTTATATTGTCTTTTTTGGTGTTTCTTCAGGTTTAAATGTGTAATAATGGTGGTTTATTAACTGTTTAATATATCTGTGAAAGTGTACAAATGTGGGAAAATGATCAAATGATCACAATTTTACTAAGATTATATTTCATCCCATTTCATCTCATCTCATCTCATTTCATTTCATGTCATGTTTCATATTAACAAACTTCATTTTCGTTTCATATCATTTTTCATATAAAAAAATTTTCATTAAAATTAAAATAAGCTTGACCTAAAGCCACTTTCAGACTACGCTATAATATAACATCATATAGTATATAGCTCATAGCACAACAATATCGCGCACCATACATTGTTAAGGACACGTTTACACTGTACTGTACTATATATTATTGGCTAAGTATATGCTGCTATACTATATGGCATTATAGTCTGAAAGCAACTTAAAGGTTTTAGTTACCAGGTCATAAAATGCCTTAAAAAAAGTGTTATTGTGGGTTAAGCGAATGGGGAGTGGTAGGTGGTGGTGAGCTGTGGACTGTGGATGGCACTGACCTATATGGCACTATCGTCTGAAAGCAGCTTAAAAGTCTTAGTTACCAGGTCATAAAATGCCTTTAAAAAGAAAAGAGTGTTATTGTGAGTTAAGCGAGTGGGGAGTTTTTTTTTTTATTGCTCTTGTAGGCAGACGAACATACGGCCCACCTGTTTGTTGGTGAGTGGTTACCGTTGCCCACGGACCTCAGTAATGCCAGGGACAGAGCCAAGCCGCTGCCTACCGAAGCAGCAGCGATGTTAGCGGGTGGTGATCTGTGGAGAAGTGGATGGCACTGACCAGGCCCAGCGTGAAGTAGTTGAAGAGGTAGTCGGAGGCGGGGGGAGGGCGTCTCCGCGCGGTGGGGCGGTGGATGCGCATCTTGTCGTCCGCCTTGTAGTAGAGCCGCGCCGGGGCGCCCAGCGCGCGCGCCACGCCCTGGCAGCTGTCCCCGAACCGCACCACGCGGACCAGCGCCACCTGCGAAGGCTCCAGCGCCCTGCTCGTGCCTGCCGACGTACCGACAAACAGTTCACACAAGTTTATTTTTTATTTTTTTATTGCTTAGATGGAAGAAAGAAGTCGCGGAAGATTGCTTGAAGGTGGACGGACATTTGCAAGGAGGCCACAAATACCAGCATTAAGCAGGCCGAATGCAGGTAACATTGGAGGAAGCTAGTGCAAAAATTGAACCAAGGTGGTCATAACCCTCAGTAATCAGGAAGCGACGAAGAAGAAAGATAGGTGGACGAGCTCACAGCCCAGCTGGCGTTAAGTGGTGCATTACTGCTTCACGGCAGAAATAGGCGAGGTGATGGTACCTACCCGTGCGGACTCACAAGACGTCCTACCACCAGTAACTACGCAAATTATTATTTTGCGTGTTTGATTTTTATTACACGACGTTATTCCTTCACCGTGGAAGTCAATCGTGAACATTTGTTGAGTACGTATTTCATAAGAAAAATTGGTACCCGCCAGCGGGATTCGAACACCGGTGCATCGCTTCAACACGAACGCACTGGACGTCTTATCCTTTAGGCCACAACGACTTTTGTAAAGATGAAGATTTTAGAGATGCCGCTGGTATCCTCACCTTCAGTGAACATGTGCAGCCTCAGACCCATGGTGCTGGTGGTGTTGCGGAGGACGTCGCACCTCCTCAGGTGCAGCTGCTGTCTGTAACAGGACAGCGGCAGGTCCGGCAGCGGCACGCCGGAGACGCGACTGCTCGTGTTACTGCTTAGCTGCGAAACGACAATAAGCTGGACCAGCGGTACTCAAAGTTTTTTTTTTTAAACAACAAATCGCCTTTTCGCATTAAAAGTGTACAATTTCCAAAAATATTCGAAATTGACTTAAGTAATATGGCGTAAACATTTGGTATCACCAGTATTTTTCTCATGAATACTGTCAAAAGAGCGTAGTTTAGTTTTTTTTTTTTTTTTGTTATCTATGTTTTGACTACTATTAAACTTTAAGCAGTTAATATCCCATAAACAGTTGTATATTTATACCATACTAGCTGTACCCGTCCGCTTCGCTGGGCATTTAAAATTAACATTATTATTTCTCAACCCCACAGAGATTCTCATCATTAACGCCCCCGCCACTGGTGTAGGGAGTCCAACACTCATATAAATATTAGCCTATACATTAAGTACATGTATTTTCTACATGGATACCAAGTTTCAAGTCAATCGGATGCACGGTTCAGTAGCTATAACGGAACATCCGTAAAAACCACTGTAGATTTGTATATTAGTATAGATGTACCTTGAGGATTCCCGAGTGAAAAGAAACGATTATTTACATATATTTTTATTGAATTCAGCGCCATCTGTTGACACAATACGGTAACTGACCTGATGTTGAGATCCGTAATATATTGTGGTTCTCGAAACAACCGGGGAACCGCCATTCGGGAACTGTAAAGAGCCAAGCCCGTGCGCGTATCCCGGCTGAAATATTAAATTTCTAAATGAGTTAACCCTTCTACGATTTAACTAAGATAATGAACTTTTCAATTTTTTTTATCTGAAGCTACAACTCGAAGTCGTCGTGGCCTAAAAGATAAGACGTCCGGTGCATTCGTGCACCGGTGTACGAATCTCAGGCGGGTACCAATTTTTCTAATGAAATACGTACTTAACGAATGTTTACGATTGACTTCCACGGTGAAGGAATAACATCGAAAACCCGCAAAATTATAATTTTCATAATTACTGGTGGTAGGACTCTTGTTAGTCCGCACGTGTAGGCACCGGTAGGTGTCTATTGCAGTAATGCGTTTCGGTTTGAAGGGTGGGGCAGCCGTTGTAACTATACTGAGACCTTAGAACTCAATTCTCAATGTGGGTGGCCGCATTTACGTTGTAGATGTTTATGGGCTCCGGTAACGACTTAACACCAGATGAGCTGTGAGCTCGTCCACCCATCTATGCAATAATAATAAAAAAACAACAGTCCGTGCACTTACTTCGAATTTACTGTCAACGGGGAAATAAAAAGAGAGTCCCCGGAAGTTTAAAGCGAACAGATGGCGCTGCGAGTCATACAAGCCGGGGTGGGTCGCGCCGAAACAGTGCTCGACTTGCTCGATAGATGGCGTTATTTCAGGACTATTGAAACACATTCCACTGAAAAACAAAATACACGGAGTCAAAATCTATATATATATATATATAAATGAATTGCTGTTCGTTGCCCCGCTAAAACTCGGGAACGGCTGAACCGATTTGGCTAATTTTGGTCTTGAATTATTCGTGAAAGTCCAGAGAAGGTTTAATAGGTAGATAAATATATGATAAATATATAAAATGCTCGGAATTAAATAAAAATAACTATTTTGTTTTCCCTTTGACGTGTCCCCCGTCTCGGACGGATTCCTTTTGTCTGTTTTAAGTTTATTTTATACAAAAGCTTTAGGACTTTTATTTACCGATTGAGGCACTACGAAGTCTGCGGGATCAGCTAATTCACAATAAAGTTTTCATGATATTATTAAATAACAACCAGTCTTTACTATTTATGATACCATTTATTTTATATTTAACGGCCGTCTGGTGTAGTGGTAAGTGACATGGTCACTACACAAGAGGGTCGCGGGTTCGAATCCCGCCAAGGGAAGATATTTGTATGATAAGTATAAATGTCTTTTCCAGGGTTATGGATGTCTATTAAATATATGTATGTGTATAATAAAAATCTTACATTTATATCCGTTATCTGGTACCTGTAACACAAGTTCTTTACGAACTTATCACGGGACCAGTTAACGTGGCGTGATTGTTAGTAAATATAAATATAAAAAATAAATATATTTATATAGCTCAAGAAGTAACAACATAATATTTAAGTAATTATACTGTAGCATTTATAGCAATTATATTGTAATTATATTGTATTGTAGCAACCTACGTTATTAGGCTAGTTTGAGACCATGGAATTTTCCCACCGTTTGACATTATACAGGCAGCATTACGTTGTAGATGTCTATGGGCTCCGGTAGCCTCTTTACACCAGATGGGCCGTGCGATCGTCCATCCAGCTAAGCAATAAAAAAAAGTACCATTTCAAAATTACAACTGTCTTTAAAAAACATGATCAGAGAAATACTTTTAATTAATTACAGTGCACAATATCCGTTTATCACGTCAATAAGTATAATAATAATATAATGTAGTCAATAATAATAATGTAATTACATTTATGAATGCATTCTCTGTGCATTCAACTGTTGGTAACAAACCGTGTGACGTCACTGAATAACATAACTAATAATTATCTAGGAATTATATTAGAATACATATACATATATTTACTAACATAGTTTCCGATTTAAAGATGATAATTTATAAAGATAATTAATATAAATTCATATAATATATTATTATTATTAATAAATTAAAAATAATTTATAACAATATAATAAATAAATAAAAAGTTTGGTCTCTATTCATTTGGACTTCGAAATTGTATTTTCGGACTTTTAGTTCTTGCCTTCCCTTCGTTACCTTCTTTGAATATAAGGTGTTTGGCTAAAAGACGCGTCTCAACCTCCCACTGCTTTCTATGCAAAACTAATCTGTCTAAAACATCAGACCAGTCACAAAGCTGTGGGCCAGATCAAAACGCAACATGAAAGCTTGCTGTATTAACCTCACATAGGAACTTTTCAGATAAGGCAAAGAAGACAATAATCAATCTTATTACTTAAGAATTTGGTCAGTAACTCAACTTTATCATAATTTAGTCAGTAGCTCACTTATATCTTAAATTAGTCACCCATATCTTATCTTAGTCAGTAACTCAACTTTATCTTAATTTAGTCAGTAGTTCACTTATATCTTAAATTAGACACCCATATCTTATCTTAGTCAGTAACTCAACTTTATCTTAATTAAATCAGTAGTTCATCTATATCTTAAATCAGTCAGTACCCATATTTTATCTTAGTCAGTAACTCACCTATATCTTAATTTGACTAATTTCATATTGTATATTTCAATAATCTTAAGCCTCTGCGCTACAGGGTCGAATATCAACCGCATGCCGTCCTGTGGCATGTTGATCACTAAATCTACCGATAGAGGATTCTGGAACAAACAAAACATAAGCACTTTTTTTTATATATACATATTTTTAGTTTATTGGATATATCTATATGTATTTGTATGCATGTATTTATTTAAGCATAAGTATAGACTTTGTAATTATGTAGGCATTTTTTATGACTTTAGGTTGCTGATCTTAGGTTCTCCAAAGGATTACTGGAGGAGATCGCTTTCTGCGATAAGTTCGTCCATTGTTCTTAGGTTATTATAAGTTTAGTTTTACTCATTCACCTTATATATACATCGTCATTATTTTGGTATGCCAAACAAAGTGTTTTTGTAGTCTATTTTATTGTATTAGTCAAACGAGCTTACGAAGCACTTGAGCTTTGAAAGTTCTCGGCTGCGTCGTATCGTAAGATCCGGCGAGGAACTCAGTGGACTGTGTCTGTGGATAAGGTCTTGCAAGCAGAATTATCTTCCTAGATCCTATTATTTATTTGCTTAGACCAACCTTCCTGCTCTTCGATTAAAGGATAATTTTTATATGTATAATTCTACTGGACGTGTGTAATGTCACTGAACTCCTCCTAACCGGGTAGACAGATTTTGATGTTTTTTTTTTTTGTGGATCCTCTAGGGAATTTGAGAATGGTTTAGATTCACAATTCGGTCCACTAAAAAATGTTATTTTTAATTATTATTTTTCGTAATAAAAAGTTTAAAATTTTCGGATTTAGGGTAGGACAAACGCGTCTGTCGGGTCCGCTAATCTATTCTATACTAATATATAAATCTACAGTAGTTTTTACGGATGTTCCGTTATAACTACTGAACGATGCCTCCGATTGACTTGAAACTTGGTATCCATGTAGAAAATTCATGTACTTAATGGTTGGGTTAATATTTATATGACTGTTGGACTCCCTAATAATAATGACAATAAATAATAATGTTAATTTTAAATGCCCAGCGAAGCGGGCGAGTACGGCTAGTTAAATTATACAATTTACCTGATCGCTATACAATACTTGTACTCCTCTTATTGTCCCGACTTGACTCTGTATGATGGCAACTGACTGTGAGAAATGCATGCCTGAAATAAAACAAAAAAAAACACATTAAGAGCAGTGAGATTGCAAGCGGCTTTTGCTTTATACAAAATGTTTAATTCTTTATATATAAAAATAAATTGCTGTTCGTTAGTCTCGCTAAACTCTAAAAGGGCTGGACCGATTTGGCTAATTTTGGTCTTGAATTATTTGTGGAAATCCACAGAAAGTTTAAAAGGTAGATAAATATGAAAATGCTCGGATTAAATAAAAATATAATAACATTTTTGTTTTCACTTTGACGTGTCACCCGTCGGACGGATTCCTTTTGTTTGTTTTAAGTTTATTTTGTACAAAAGTTTGGGTCTTTTATTTATCGATTGAGGCACTACGAAGTCTGCCGGGTCAGCTAGTTATTTATAAAAAGACATACCCGCAGCGTTCATTACCGGCTATATAGACGCCCTCAGATAAAATACATATTTTTTTATTTTTTTATTGCTTAGATGGTTGGACGAGCTCATAGCCAACCTGGTGTTAACTGGTTACTGGAGCCCATAGACAACTACAATGTAAATGCGTCACCCACCTTGAGATATAAGTTCTAAGGTCTCAGTATAGTTACAACGGCTGCCCCACCCTTCAAACCGAAACGCATTACTGCTTCACGGCAGAGATAGGCAGGGTGGTGGTACCTACCCGTGCAGACTCACAAGAGGTCCTACCACCAGTAATTGTGTTTTTGTTTGTCAGTATTTACAGCAACAAACAACAGAGTAAGATATATGTATATGTGTTTAATTTAATGTATTAACGCAAACTATCTATCTATCTCTTAGGTTTATGGCGTTTCCTTTTAGATTTCACCAATGTCAAGTGTATTTAATACTCTGCTTTCTATAGCGGGCTTCGTTAACGCAAACGTTCGTAACGAGATAGTTAGAGGTCGAGAAATGACATTGGCATGTTTTTGACTTTTCATATAGCTAAAATTAAACATGTACTGTTTATCTCACAGAAAAACTTGCTTTTTTTTTTTTTTACGTAATACTATGAAGCCAAAACGATTGCAGAGTAAAAATATAACGTAAATATTATGTATATTAAAGACCCTAAAAAGCACGCCACACTATCAAACCGAACTAATATTTTCGGATTATGTATTTGGAACCTCTGACTCAGTGGATGGACTTCGGTTCGTTCTCTATATTTTCAACATTGTGGTCATTTATTATGTTCATTCATTTATGCTCATTTTTGTTCAGTTACGACATTGTGCTCTATTTATTTACCTCACTTTACCCAACCAGAGCACAGCACCAGACTTGGTGTCTAAGCATCGTCTAAAGCATTCTTTAACAGTCGACCAATGGTGGCGTAGAGGGCGCTGAGGTAGTTGTATGCATTTATTTATTTTTCCTACCTAAGCTGATATCCTTGAGAGGCTATTTCAGCGTAACCTTAACTAGTAGGTGAGCTCACGGAGCTTAAACCTAACGACGTTGCTAACACGAACCCCAGCAAGAGCCGTGCTTCGCAGAATCTACCTCCGGATCGCAAACGCGACCCACTGAGAAGATCCGACGAGAAACTCAGTGGGCTGTGTCTGTGGGTTAATTTACTCGTCGAGCCCTTCGTTGCAAGCGACAGGTTCGGCGAGGCCAGTGACCGGTTATTCATTTGTGAAACAAAAACATTATATGAGTCGACTATTATCAAAGCCGGCAATGTGACTTTTAGACAATTATTGGTAAATCAGAAAAACGAATTATTGACTTTGTATTCCATCGGCAGTCACAAAACTCTTCTGAACGACATCTTAGATAAATAACAGGTTAAGTATTAACCTTTATTTAATGCAGGTTTTGAACCGTATTCTTTGAAGGAGACGATTATATTCAAATCAATCTGTATTGACATATCAATAACATTTTTTTGTCCAAATGCACAGATTGCCACCTTTGATAATAGACGACTCATATACATAATCTACAAACACGGTTCATTTACAAAAACAAAACTGTCGTGTGACAATAGCGATTTATTTATAGAAATGTTGTACAGGTAATGTGCGGACACAGACAGACCGACTGCCAAAGCGTATTGAATTACGGGAGGTCGACGAACCCGTCGCGCATTTTTTTTTATTGCTTAGATGGGTGAACGAGCTCACAGCCCACCTGGTGTTAAGTGGTTACTGTAGCCCATAGACATTTACAATGTAAATGCGCCACCCACCCTGAGATATAAGTTCTAAGGTCTCAGTATAGTTACAACGGCTTCCCTCACTCTTCAAACCGAAACGCATTACTGCTTTACGGCCGAAATAGGCAGGGTGGCGTTATCTACTCGTGCGGACTCACAAGAGGTCCTACCACTAGTGTAAAACTACAACATAAATGTGCCACCCACCTTGAAACATAAGCTGTAAAGTCTCAGTACAATTACAACGGCTTCCCTCACTCTTCAAACCGAAACGCATTACTGCTTCACGTCAGAAATAGGCAGTGTGGCGCTACCTACCCGGGCGGACTCACAAGAGGTCCTACCACCAGTGTAAAACTACAACTTAAATGCACCACCCACCTTGAGATATAAGTTCTAAGGTCTCAGTATAGTTACAACGGCTGCCCCACCCTTCAAAATACATAAACGTATAGGCAACCTAAGGCGCTATTCCAGCGACGCCCGGACGGGTGGGTGAGCTCACGGGCTCGACTTGTGAGAATTTGCTAACACTGGCCCTAGCATGACCCTTCACTGAATCTACTACCGAATCGAAATCGCGACCCACCGGCCAGAAACTCAATGGCCTGTGTCTATGGGTAAACCATTATTGTGGTTAGCGCACTATCAAATCATCTTACTGGTGGTAGGACGTCTTGTGAGTCCGCACGGGTAGGTGCCACCACCCTGCCTGTTTCTGCCGTGTAGCAGTAATGCGTTTCGGTTTGAAGGGTGGGCAGCCGTTGTAACTATACTGAGAACCTGAGAACTTATATCCCAAGCGTGGTAGATGTCTATAGGCTCCGGTAACCTCTTAACACCAGGTGGACTATGAGCTCGTCCACCCATCTAAGCAATAAAAAAATCTGCCCTTTTGACGGAGAGTGTAATCTTTTTTTTTTCTCCAGGAGAAAATCGCCGGATCCCCACCCGCACGGCGGGCGTTGAACCTCACTAAAAACTCCTGCCGCTCACAGCCGGCGCCCTACCCCGGACCGGGCCGGAGCCCAGTCGGAGCTATTGAGACGGCGGGACAGGGCTTATTCGGAGCATATTGCATCCAACCCGCAGGAGAGTGGAATCTGCTTTGTTTTACAACAATATAAAATAAAAAAATCGGTTGTCTGTAAAGTCGGTTTACTGACGATAGTTGAACGTGACAACGTCATAAGAAAATACCTACTGATGGAATGGTTTCATTTCTCAAAAGAAAATTTTAATTTTATTTGTTTGATAGATATTTTGTATGGACAATTGACACCACGTTCACTTTTCACTGAACTTCATACTTGACGAAAACATGTAAATGTATTATTGTATAGCAGCTGTCCACGCGGATGCGTCGCTCACTCAAGTAGGAGAGAGACACATGTCGAACGCTGCCGAACGCGGAGGCCGATTGCGCCTCTTTGTCGCTCGTTGCACGCTCTCGCTTGCACTTTAAGCCTTAAATGGAACGCCTCAATGAGTCATGTTTTTTCGAGCGTGCAGCCGGCTCCATCGAATTATAGAGATAATATAGAGATAGAGATAATTATAAGACGTTGTCACGTCAACAAATACGCAAAACATTAAATACAATGGACGGTCTTATCTGTTAAGAGCGAACTCTTCCAGGCACCCGACATGTGAACAAGAAATCTCTAAGGAAATAAATTAACTGTTTACTTATCGATTGAAAAATAATTTATATTATATAAATATCAGTAATATAATCATAATATTTGTATTAAAAACGTATTGAAAAACAAACTTATCATTTCAACGAGATATTAAAAATAATCAGATATACATTATTATAAAAAATGTTTATTGCTTAGCTGGGTGGATGAGCTCACAGCCCACCTGGTGTTAAGTGGTTACTGGAGCCCATAGACATCTACGACGTAAATGCGCCACCCACCTTGAGATATAAATTCTAAGGTCTCAAGCATAGTTACACCGGCTGCTCCACCCTTCAAACCGAAACGCATTACTGCTTCACGGCAGAAATATGCAGGGTGGTGGTACCTACCCGTGCGAACTCACAAGATGTCCTACCACCAGTAAGAATACATTATAGGACAGCCCTTAGACAATAAGCTTGAGGCCTCTACCTCGTGTCGCAAGGTGGGGGCGGCATTGATGTTACAATTTCCACGCTCTCTGGTATCTCAGACCTCATGTGCCCGCCTTAAATGATGTTAGTGTACCACTAGGTAGTCAAAAAATTATTGTTGAGATCGACTCCCCGTTCAATTTAGAATGTTTAATCTGTTTCTCATCACCGATAAACGTCTCTATGCGCCAAAAATTCGTAAAAAAAAAATAGTTTAATTGATCCAGTTCGAATTAGTTCTTGTTTCAATTCATAGATGTCGCTGTACTTACACAAGCCGTTTGTTTTTATTATGAAACTCAAAGTGACGTAAGATTGCTTGCATGCAACAAAACATTATCATACGCGATAAGAACACGTAACGTTGAAAAAAAATTATATTTACGAAAGACGAACGTATTTCTATTGATAGCAATCAAGGTTGTTAAACACAATAACAATGTTGTTGTTTGTGCAGGAAACTTAAAGAGATATCGGAGATTTCTGTTGTTATTAAAAACAACTGGTGCGACGATTTGTATAGGTATAGTCCGGTCAATTTAGACCAAAAAATGAGAGTGAAGTTACATAAAGTCCCAACAAGCTGAATTTCAGTGAAATTGTTCAAAATATAATTGTAAACAATGTCTAGAAGTTCCCCATCATTCCCCTGTAAGGAAAAAAAATTATTCAAGGTCAAAGGTCAAAAAATGAGTTTTTCGCGATGTTCAGCAAAACGGTAAGTTTTATCATAAAAGTACCTCAGACAAAAATTGTAGATCATAAAATTATCTATAAAAAATGTATCAATACTTTTTTTCTTACGAGCCACCGTTTCTGAGATATAACGATTCAAAAAGTTATAAAAGTTGTCATCGTCATAATATGCATGAGTACGCCACGTATATACATCTAGAGTTGTTATATTTAAATAATATATATAATAGCTATATATAATAAGCTCCTAAAAAAACTACCTGTTTAGATAAGCATCGACATGCATGTTTCGTTAAAAATACTAAAAATAAAAAACAAGTTCAATTAGCTTGTCTTCCTCCAACCTCAGTTGCTGCTCACCAACATCTTTTCGAGTATATTACCAAGTTCAAGTGTGGCTTGGTTATCAGCTAGACCCTACAGACTGGGGTTGGAAGTTGGTCAACAATATATTAGAGCCAGTTCAAACTTTACTTCCACCTCAATCACGATGTTCGACCAGCCCATACCGTGGGCCCCGAAGGTCAAATATTTAGGCGTCACCCTCGACAGTAGGATGACATTCCGCCCCCACATTAAGACGGTACGCGATCGTGCCGCCTTCATCCTAGGACGTCTCTACCCGATGATATGTAGGCGAAGTAAAATGTCCCTTAGAAATAAGGTGACACTCTACAAAACTTGCATACGCCCCGTCATGACCTATGCAAGTGTAGTGTTCGCTCACGCGGCCCGCATACACTTAAAATCCTTTCAAATCATTCAATCCCGTTTTTGCAGGATAGCCGTCGGAGCCCCGTGGTTCGTCAGGAATGTCGACCTCCATGACGACCTGGACTTAGAGTCCATCAGTAAGTATCTGCAGTCGGCGTCCATGCGCCACTTCGATAAAGCGGCACGACACGAGAACCCTCTCATCGTGGCCGCCGGTAACTACATTCCCGATCCTGCGGACAGAATGGAAAGCAGTCGACGTCGCCCAAAACACGTCATCTCGGATCCTCCCGATCCACTAACGGTGCTTTTAGGTACTTCAAGCACCGCTCACCGTTCTCGTCGAACCCGTCGCTTGCGACGAAGGGCTCGACGAGTAAATTAACTCCCAGACACAGCCCACTGAGTTTCTCGCCGGATCTTCTCAGTGGGTCGCGTTTCCGATCCGGTGGTAGATTCTGCGAAGCACGGCTCTTGCTAGGGTTCGTGTTAGCAACGTCATCAGGTTTGAGCCCCGTGAGCTCACCTACTAAAGTTAGGGTTACGCTGAAATAGCCGCTAGGGCTATCAGCTTAGGTAGGAAAAAAAAAAAAAAAAAAAAAAAGAACTTCCACCTGCGCCGGAAAAACTGCTGAACACTATTTTTTTGCAACTGCAACTGCTAAATGTGGTTGCAAAAAAGTCGGACTGTCTTGTTCTTTGGCATGCACAAATTGTCAAGGCCGGTCGTGCTCTAATATTGAATCACAAACAATGGAGGATTCGTTTAACTCCGACGAAGTATCATGCGATACATCGCTATTGACGCAATTTACTTGCATCCAAAATGAAGATGAAGAAGAAGCAGGAGAAGAAGAACAAGAAGAAGAACAAGAATTTGAAACTTACGAATAAGACGAAAAAAAATTCCGTTATTATGCAATAGTTTTACATTAAACAGGATCACAACTGACCCGTGGAGTAGGCCTACTGGGGAAACCACGTTAAAAAAACGCGCTAAGTACACTACCTCATAGGTGTCGTGGTGTCGTTTATGATCTACAATTTTTGTCTGAGGTACTTTTATGATAAAACTTACCGTTTTGCTGAAAATCGCGAAAAACTCATTTTTTTTACCTTTGACCTTGAATAATTTTTTTTCCTTACAGGGGAATGATGGGGAACTTCTAGACATTGTTTATAATTATGTTTTGAACAATTTCACAGAAATTCAGCTTGTTGGGACTTTATGTAACTTCGAATGTCTAAATTGACCGGACTAGTACATATTTTTTTCAATTATCATGTCCGTATTTTCGTAGAATAATAGCTGAGTTTTTTTTAAGCATATTCGGCTATCTTATTAATTGGCCCGCCATAGCAGTAGACAAAGACCGATTCCATCTGTTTTAGGGCAATCCTTAACATAAAATTTTGTATGGTCGCTTTTAAATGTGGCAACACAGTTAGTTGCAGTTGCACAAAAAATCCTGGTACTACGTGCACGTGTTGTACAACAAGAAATAAAAATCCTTCGATTTAAATCTAGTTTTTATTGAAGCTATCACACAAAAATATAGTCCACGCTCTAAACACCATTAGCGTGCATGGGTCAGCTTTTCCCATCATAAGTCATCATAAGATAATTATTCCGATCGCATCTGTTGTGTCCGCATGTGCTCTACTTCCTAGCAATGGCGGGAGTGGGGTAGCAACGCTAGGGTAAATTTTGTTCAGCAAATAGATTCCTAGCTCACGTCCCGAATATCACGTTTGCCATGATTACATAACTGGTGACCCGTAACTTCTTAGATACGGTAATCTATATATTAATCTATAACTTTGTGGGATACAAAGTTTTTCCTTTCCTTTTTACGAAAATTGCGCGGACGGAGGAGTATGAAATTTTCCACACTTATAGAGAATATAGAGAAGGAGTGCAGAATGATAATATTTTTTTAAAATTATGCCTAAAAAATACATTAAATCAATAAAAAAAACATTACACACACTACCATGTATTGGACGCAACACGCATGCATACTATTTATTTATTGTCAAACTTTTGTTCTTGACGTTTGTGGTCAAATTAAGAATAGATTAAATATTGTTTGTCTTTATTAATATTTTTCTATAGTGTAGTCTTGGCGAAATTTGTGATTAAGTATAATAGTCTTTGAAAATAGAATCATAATAGTGTACAAACTTACAATTTCAATTAATTATATTCGAATTTCGACTACTGCGGGACTACTAATAATAATGAAAACAGTCAACTACCGAACTGTATCGTGTGCCAGTGACATTTCAATCCGAACAAGGCCTTGGAGACGAAGCTTTTAGCCACTAAAATAACGTTAGGTCAAAAGCTGAGTGAAACATTTAAAGGTTTCATGTCGATATGTCAGCGAAATGAGTGAACTTTATTATTTTAAACCGTCTAAATGTACGCGACAAAATAAAATAACAACGAGAAAAAAGTTTATGTTTACGTTTGCCTATATCTATGGTTTCTTATATTATTGTGATAATACTTGGTACAGCTATCGATAGCACACATCTTATCGGATCCTCGGTGCTTTTGGGTGCCTCAAGCACCGGTCATCGTGCTCGTCGAACACGACGTTTGCGACGAAGGACACGGCGAGTAAATGAACCCACAGACACAGCGTTTCTCGCCGGATCTTCTCATTGAGTCGCGTTTCCGATCCGGTGGTAGATTCTGCGAAGCACTGCTTTTGCTAGGGTAGTGATAGCAACGTCGTCAGGTTTGAGCCCAGTGAGCTCACCTACTCGCCCGGTTACGTTGGTAAGCCTGTTTATTCCATGAAAAGTTTAATTTTATCATAGTACCATCAACACACGGTACAACATGCGCACGTTATTTGAACCAATGGATCTTTGATGAATAGTTACCCCGCCCAACTGAACCCGAACTCATCTACCTGCCCTGGCTAAAACTGAAAACGCCCTCGGGCCACAAGAATTCCAACCATAAAAAAATTAGTTTCGCGCCAAAAATTGGCAAAATGGTCGTATTTAGAATGCTTCAAATTCGATTGAACATCGTTAGTTTTCATATTGGCAGTCGCTTCATACGCGCCAGCCATTAGTTCCCAGATGACGACCGTTTTATTTGCGATCAACCCGTCTCCCTGCGCGGACTGCGTATTTTCTTTCATTGATTCTCTAGAGAGCATCGCAACTTGAGACGTAGTGTACAAAACCAATACTTTTAAAAGCGCGCGTTTTATCACATAATTTTTTTTACTTGGGAACGTTTACTAAATACAAAATTAACGGAATAACTTGCAAGGGGTCATACAATTGCGTATAAGTAGGTATTTGTTTGTTTGTACTGGTCAAATTAAAACTACAGTGGGAGGTTCCCTAAATGAGTGCAGTATGATGCCCTCGAGTAGGGAGAGATGTCGGGACATCGTGAGACGCATCAAGTCTGCCCCCTCCAACACTACATGCCGATCACTACCACTCTGTCAAGAGTGACACAATAAGAAGGTCTCCTTCGGAGGCGATCGGGCAGCTGTTAGCAAATCCCACCCCTCCTGACTGAGCCTCTGCTCGGTCACCTGTCCTGGTGAAACTTGAAAGGCCCAGAGGCCACAAATAATCCTTCAATAATTTAAAAAAAAATAAGAAAAAGAAGAATTTACTCGCTTTGAAATCCATACGTGAAAAGTCGTCGTGTCCTAGAAGATAAAACGCTCGGTGTAGGTATCTAGCGATCCGCGATTCGCCTCTGCCATTGTGTTTGAATCTCGCAAGTGGATACCAATTTTTTCCAATAAAATACATATTTTCACGTGCTCGCGAATGACTTCAACGTTGAAGAAACAACATCGCGTAATAAAAAAAGGGTGCGTGTACTTATGTACGCGCGTAAGAAGTTACACTTTATTTATATTAAATTTATTTCTTTTTTTTTTTATTAAATTTTAATCAATTTGAAAAAAAATCGATTAATAAACATCCTCAAACACGCATATTGGACATCCCTTTTCTTGACATCGTATAAATTCGGTAATTCTCGGTACGGTCCGGAAAGTTCACCTGCTTCTATATTCAGACTCGCCAAGTTACGTCGGTCGTATTGTAATGAGCGATTTAGTGGGCAACTTCATTCTGTTAATTTTGTGTCACGGTGCGCGCGCATCGTAAAATATCACTATCATCAATTTTTCATAACGCGCCTAAAGAAGTATAACTTCAAAACGAAACTCGAAACGATTGTAATATGCGTAATTTATAATTAGTAAACAGTTGAGACGTGGACCTCAAGACTCAAGGGGGGTCGCGGCAATCACGTTGTGTTGTCTAAAACATAACATAGTGTATATTTGAAGGTTACTTTTAACTGTCATTTTGGGCGCCAAACGAATGTACGCTTCCGGATCTATGAGACGATTTGAATCAAAATCTTTCATTTTATCACAATTACAATAATAACAGATAAATAACGCATTTACTGGACATGTGTTAATATACCTAGAGCGCATTAGTACGATGACGTGTGATTGTGCGATTTTTATACAATGCTTTGTTTAAATTCAGTGCTGGAAATATATCTTCACGCTGCGTTAATTGTGTGGCGGTAGGTTGAGAGAATCTAATAGTTCACTTCTGTTAGTAAATGACAATGACTTGGGAAAATTAAGGTGTTTTATGTTTTTTAATATGCTTTTATTAGCTTCAGACGTATGTATGTTTGTAACGGAATCTTTGAACATGATTTTGACCCCCTTCAAAACGTCGGATTGTCTCGAAATTTGGTATACTAATAAAGGACCGAAGACAATTAAATATTTAAAAAAATATTGAAAATCAATATCGAAATTGAAATAAAAAATGAAAAATAAATAATAGCTTAAAAAACTAAGAAAATACGCTTTTATAGAAAATCCAACTAAAAAATTGAAAATAAATTATAATTAATTTGAATTAAAAATAGCGTAAGAAAAAATGATTTTATTGTAAAAAAGCGTGGGGTGCATGGTATAAATAGTTATAAATATTTTATAAACAGATATGAGTAGAAGAGTTATTTTGATAATATCCTGAAAAGCGCCTCCCGCTTTTTTAAAATATTTTTTTTTTTATTGCCCTATAGGCAGACGAGCATACGGCCCACCTGATGGTGAGTGGTTACCGTCGCTCATGGACGTCAGCAATGCCAGGGGCAGAGCCAAGCCGCTGCCTACCGTTCATAATTTTTACTCATCAATAAATAATAGTTTTTTTAAACTTTTAATTGAATTAAATAATAGTTTTTTTAAACTATTATTTATTATACTCAGTGATAGTAACCCAACAACATCGCAACAGAAAGATACATTTTTTATTGTTTAGACTGGTCAATGAGCTCTCACAGCTTATCTAGTGTTAAATAGTTTACATTGAGATCAACAACGCAAATGCCGTCACCCATCTTGAGACGTGAGCTGTAATTCTCAGTTCAATAGTATAATGGCTCCTCCATTCTTTTAACTGGAAGAACCATTGTAACATTATTATTATTTATTTCTGTTATGCAGCAGAAATAGCGGGCTTGGGGTAGCCACCCTTGCGGGCCCACAAGCCGCCTTACCACCAGTAAAGTTACCCACCTAATTAGCTACCTCCAGTGTTATATATTATGTGTGTTATCAAACGACAAATTATTTTGTTAAAATTACTCAACCTACTAGCTCAATCTTTTAATTGAGTTATGAAATTTCTGACTTAGTAAATTTTTGTAATATAATTTTTTTTGGGAATACATTAATCGATGTTCCACTCTTAATATAATCAAAAGGTCAATAAACTCTTAAATATATGAGTATATATTGTATTCCAATGAAAGATAAACTTTCCAAGAGCCATACGATAGGGTGATCTTTTTTCAGCAAACCATTAGATAAGACTAGAATCACCAATGGATAAATTCACGACAGTGGTACATATCAATATATTATTTACTATAATAATTCAAATGACTTTCATAGATGTTTTTATAGTAATCAGTAAAGACAATAATATATTAAAATATGATATATATTTTTTATCAGTTCAGGTCAGAGCTTGGAGAACCTTTAATATAAATAATCTAATGAAGAAACAGTAAGAAAATGTTGGATTGTTGAACCAGGGGATGTTGAACCTTTGTTGTAGGTCATATATAAAAAATGTTTTTTTTTTTAAATAGTTGATGAAAAAAAATTGTAATTTTATTTAAGTGTTTATAATATGATAAGCAGTTTCAAATAGTCAGTACAATAGCAACTATAAGCCGGGTGTCATGTCATATGGTTATGATATTTGATGGAATTAGGCCATCAATATCAAACCTTTAATAGAGGTTCACTGCTATGCATAGACATCTCTCAAGACTAGCATCATGCCCTGATGAAGCCTTCAATAAAATGAACAACATCCTCATGAAAGCTGTGGCAATGTGTTAGATTCAGGCAGCATAGTACTACTGGTCATTGTGTCTTGGCAGCACTCATTTATATGTTTTAATGTCAAATTTTATTTTTTGCTTCCGTTGTTGAATTTTGTAAAATAAAAGGAAACATCACAGTTGTACATTATTTAAACTGTCTTCTTATCTAAATGACATTCATGACTTAATAATCTGTGAGCAAGGGCAAAAATAATTGACTGATTTTTCAAACTTCATGGCTTATATTGCCCTCTAAGGCAGGCCTCTCAGCACATCTGGTCACTGTAGCTCATGCAAATATATGCAGTACCAGGGATACAGCAAGGCCTATTTTGAACAACATGTCTGAAAAAAGGAGTTCATTCCAATGCAGGATACTTCATCAGAGGAATATTCTCTGGAATGTGTATGAATGCAGAATTTCAAGCTATTGAGATGAGATCTACTCAAATGACATTTGGAGCAAATGGAGATATGGATAGTAATAAATTACTGCTTGCAGTTTAATGTGATTAAATTATCTTGTCTTATTAAGCATACTAAAATATTATAAGAATAAGTTACAGGTTTTATAATCTAATAAAATTTCAAAATAGGCAAAATGTTTACTAAGCCAAAAATAGATGGAATGTCAGGAATGCTCCACCAAAGATACTTTTATATTGTATTGATGAAATAAAGCTTTAAATAAATGTTAAAGATTTAAGAGAATAAAGAATAATAAATTCTAAATAAATTATTTTTTCTTTTTCATTTTAAATTTTTTTACCAATAATTTAATGAATATATTACTTGGAACTGTTATTCGTCGGTTGTGAAACAACATAAAAACACAACAAGCTAGAGATTTCACGGTCAAGATTAGCAAAAAAAAAAAATAAACATTAATTCCACAAACGAGACAAAGACTCCCTATAGCATTTAGCCAGAAAAAAAATCAATGCACCAACTTTACGCCGAAAGGTTTTATTGCAAACAATATTGTAATAATCGAACTAGCCATCGAAATTTGCGAAAACAAAATTGCGTAAGACATAACACTAGAAATTAAGCGTAAATTATTGACGTAAAATATAAACATCGGGACTCACCTAATACGAATTCCCATGAATCACAGCCGAGTGACCGCTCCGGGATGATCTCCAGGTCCAGCATCTTGTAAGAAACACTGAACACAAACTAAACTAAGTAACTTTCACTACAAAAAAACGTTTTTTAACGTTAAAATGCGAAATTACGCTGCCTTTTCTTTGTTTGCCAACTGTAGTTTTCAACCATTTTGTATTTGTCAGAGGAACTGTCATTACAAACAGCTGATTGTATTTTATCAGGGCCGTACTTAAACAGGCAGTCTCAAATTGGAAAAACTCTCTCATCAAACTCTATCACTCAGATTTCAACTTGAACCATATTCTGAATTTGGAAAAAGGTTTTACAGTAAAGCTCTGCTGAACCCTGTTTCGTTTAGCGCTGTTTCAGTTTAACACTCTTTTATTTAAATTGTAGGATGTTAGGATTGTAGGATTAAAATTGAACGCAGCTCCCCCAGTTTCCCGAAATCCGATTTTATATGTACATTCGTTTATTATATTTCTATATTTGTACTGAAAAAAATCGTTTTATTTTTATAAAAAACATAATTAATAAAATTAATCATTAAAATACCTGACCAATTTTCTACACATCTTCCCTTAACCCTAATATTTACATGATAAAATAACCACGTTTAACGCTGCTTCATATTACGCTCCAATTTTATGGAATGTATACTTCGGGTTACTTGAATTTTTGAATTATAATTATATTCAAACCATAACAGAAAAATGTTTTAGTATTGACTTTTTGATTGATAAAGATAACGTTAAGTAGCTGTTAATTTCAGTTATACAAATATTAATTTCAATCAATACTATAACACCTGGAATTTACAGTCCAAACAACACTCCAAAAATGTTTTGAAAAATAATTTTAGCTTAATACGGTCCTGATTGTCTTGAATGACGCATGCGTACCAACCAACACAAAGCACAATGTTGTAGGCACTGTATTAGCGGCATCTCATTTTTCTACAGACTTTTCATATAGTTTGTCTCTTTTACATCAACAGTTTTCTTGCTATATTAGTCTTACACACAGAAAAATGATAGCTCTTTCTCACTTTTCTGAAGTTGTTATTGATATTCTGAACTATTCTGAAGTGAACGCCACTTTGCATCGGAGTAGATGGTGTAGGTACGTGACAGTCCATTTCTGTGCCAAATAGTCTTCAATCAAAAGATTCACTAACAACAAAGCAATGTACTGTATTCATTTGAAACGTATTTCATTAACTGAAGCGATTTCATGGTACTTTCAGCCAGATCACTGTCTCTTTGGCTGACCAGACAGCCCGTCTAGTATTATAATAACCATTCTAGAACAAAACATTAAAATTATTTGTAAAGCACAAGGACCGGGAACGTGACTTTCGCTTCACTAGCTTCCCGCCATTCTCAGATAACCTTGAAGCGATCGTCGCCTACGCACGCTTCTAACGTAGTATTGTGTAATATTTATTTACATCGAAATAAACACGCATATTTTGTGTACTACGTTGTAACACAGAATTAAAAACAAATGTTGTTTGTTTTGATTAAAATATATTGTAACAGGAAAATTCTGAAATAATGCCTACGAATTCACCATTTACATACATTCGTGATTTCCTAAACACAATTAGGGCGTATTTTTTTGGTAATTCTATCTTACAAATAAGCAGTTTTTAACGAGAACAGAAGTTGTGAACATAGGTAATAAGATGTAATAGGAATGAGCATCAAGTGTATGCACTAAATAGTATTTTAGTAACAGTTGCTATGACATAATTGAAATTCAGATTTAGAGTTGATGGCCAAATTGTATTTCGATGGCCGTCGCCGGCAGACTCATTAAAGGACGGACTGACGATAAGGCACTGCCTTTCATGTATATCATCCAAGGCATAGAGAAGCCGTTGCCATAAAAACTTGTTATTTTTGTATTTCACTTTTTGAAGTGACATTTCTTTTATCGACGTAGGGACATGACAAATACACTTTTTTTTTCCTACCTAAGTTGAAGCCTTGAGAGGCTATTTCAGCGTAACCTTAACTAGTAGGTGAGAGCACGGGACCCAAACCTGACGACGTTGCTAACACGAACCCTAGCAGGAGCCGTGCTTCGCAGAAACGTGATACAGAACGTACAGACGTACAGAACTTCTGTAATCTGTAAGACAGTGGTGTACTATGAGGAATTGTTTGAGATAATCCCATAGTCCTGTTTTTACCATCGCGCCGCCCACCACCAGAGCAGAGTTCATCCGTATGGATACCCATTAAGTTAACTCACATTGCTTTTCCAGAGATCTTTTAAGCCACTTACCATCCGGATTTGAAATGAGCTTTATTTCACGATGTTCCCTGAGCGCCCTAACATGTCATTATTCGGACAATGCACGCGGAGATTACTGAGCGGTAAGCAGCGGTTGATTCCATTCTTGGCATTGCTGATGTCCATGCACGACGGTAACCACTCACCATCGAGTGGGCTATGTGCTCATCTCCCTATAAGGATAATAAAAAAATGCCCAAATTTGCCATCCTGCCACACTGCGGCGTTAGGCTGGCTGAGCCTGGTAGTAAATGTAGTAGTATGAAATCGTCGTGACCTAAAGGATAAGACGTCCGGTGCATTCGTGTCAAGCGATGCAACGGTGTTCATATCCCGCAGGTGGGTAACAATTTTTCTAATGAAATACGTACTTAACAAATGTTCACGATTGACTTCCACGGTGAAGGAATACCATCGTGTAATAAAAATCAAACCCGCAAAATTATAATTCGCGTAATTACTGGTGCTAGGACCTCGCGTGAATCCGCAAGGGTAGATACCACCACCCTCGCCTATTTCTACCGTGAAGCAGCAATGCGTTTCGGCTTGAAGGGTGGGGCAGCCGTTATAACCATACTGAGGCCTTAGAACTTATATCTTTTCTTCAGGTGGTTGGCGCATTTACGTTGTAGATGTCTATGGGCTCCAGTGACCACTTAACACCAGGTGGGCTGTGAGCTCGTCCACCCATCTAAGTAATAAAAAAAACCGTCATTATATTTGTATTTTTCAAACGTTTCATTATTTATACCAGTCTCTGATTCTTATAGTAGAGGGAATCCTAGATTAGATCCTAGTAGATCGAAGTCAGATGACCTTGATAAGTGTCTAATTATTTATTCTAAGCTGAAGAGATGTAGGTACTATACCTATAATTAGTACATGTCTGGTGAAAAATACCCAATTTCAACTATATATTAAGTATATTTTAAGGGAAAAAAATTAACGAATCATCTTTATTTTTATAGGCTTTAATTTTTGTAGCTTACATTAAGTTTTACTATTTCACTTATTTATTTATTTCTGCCACGAACCAGTCATGGGTCTTAGTACGTTAGTTTTTTTTTTTCCTTCTTATTATCTATCTTTTTTCTTTCGCTTCGAATGTTTGGACTTCTTATGTTTTGACTTGTGTTTCTTAAGTTTTTTCTTTTTCTTCTTTTTAACTTCGTTCGCGTCGACCCAACAGTCGGAACTGGAAGAGGAGTCGATTTCTAAGGTCACGTCTTGCTTACACGTCTGACTAGCTAGGTTCGGTTTAAAATTATCCGGTATTTTAGGTCCGTAAGTTTCGTCGGGAGCCGGAACATTCTCGACTTTATCGACTTTCGGTTGACCGTCCGCATCTTTGGGCTTTTGTTCTTGGACATCTTTATCTGGTCTCTTCCAAGAGTTTATTTCGTGGAAATCGATATTAGCGAAAATACCACGGGGCGGTGAATTGTTCCTCTCCAAATTCTTTGGCGCGTCCGCGAAATCGCGATCATTATTTTTAGTCTGACCGACGTCTTCGTCTTCGCTGTCACTGAGAAATATCGATTTGTACAAATCGATTTTATCGAATTTATTTATTGTCTCCGTCACTTGGACCCCTTCGTTTTTGTTCTGCTCCGATTCCTTTAAAAACAATTCCGCGACTGTCATCCTTTTGGGTGCGCCGACGAGTTCCGTTTTATTTGACGTTGACGTAACAGAGACAGGTCTAGTGTCAATTTTGACAGGCTCCCGATTCAGCGATTTTGACCCACTGAACGCGACTTGTTCTTTCGCGAAGCTGTCTCTGTCGTGTACTGAAGACTCCATGTACGAAAAGACGGAGTAAGAAATCTTCGGTCGCTCTTGATGTTTTTCTTCTGTACTGTGAATAAAATTACAAATGAGAATTGTCAAGTTTCGAATCCAAAGAAACATTTTTCAAACAAAATACAAAAATAAAAAGTGAATACCGTGACAGCGGTCAAACCAAAATCTGCTATGTGCAAAAACTCTATTTTGAATTAACAAGTAAAAACATTTTCATATAAAATCTTATATGAAGGTGAATTTTTAAGAAGTATATCAAATGAAAGCTATAGATAAATATTAAAGCTATAGACACATAACAGTTTTTTTATACGGTAGATAGGGCTGTGAACTATACGAAAAGGTCAAAAGGTAAAAATCTCAAAAAGTGCACATAGCAGATTTTGGTTTGACAACGATGATATGCCGGGTACCAAATCAAGTTTATGAGCGACTTAAGAAATTGTATCATGAAATTAAGTCAGTCAATCTAAAAAAAAATCAACGTAATCGTCGGAAGCCCAAGAGGTTGTTCCAACTACGCGCGGACAGGTAGGTGAGCTCACGGGCTCAACTTGACAGAATTTAGCAAGCAAGAGCTGTGCTTCGCAGAATCTACTGGGAAGACCCGGGGATCCGGCTGTGTCTATGGGTTAGTTCCCTCGTCGAACTCTTCGTTGTAATCGACGAGGACAATGACCGGTGCTTTAAGAGCCTAAAAGCACCCGGAGTGGACCCAGGAGTTCTGACAAGACAAGTTTCGGGCTACGGCAGTACTGCGGTTTTTTTTTTGGTCTTGTAAGCAGACGAGCATACGGCCCATCGCATATATAATTATAGGGGGCCGAAGTTGTTTTGACGCTCTGACGCTTCCTCAAGCCAATGTTATCTTAGAATAGATGGATGTTGAGGGGAAGACGCGGCGTGGGCGTCCCTCCCACGAGGCCTCGACTTGTTTGAGGTCGCCTCAGTCCGCTAGGTGCCGTAATGCAGGATCGGTCATGACGAACATTGTGGGAGGCCAGTGGACGTCTATGGGCTGATGATGACAATTCCACATAATCTACAACCTGACTAATTACTGCCAGTTTTTTATTTAGTTAAATGACGTCATACTTAGTTGACGTCGCCGGATTTAGGGACGATATATGACGTCATAGTTACTCAACACCGGCCGATTCGGGGACGTTATATGACGTCATACTTACTTGACGCCGCCGGGTTGGGGGACGTTATATGACGTCATACTTACTTGACGCCGCCGGGTTGGGGGACGTTATATGACGTCATACTTACTTGACGCCGCCGGGTTGGGGGACGTTATATGACGTCATACTTACTTGACGCCGCCGGGTTGGGGGACGTTATATGACGTCATACTTGACGCCGCCGGATTGGGGGACGTTATATGACGTCATAATTACTCAACACCGCCCGGTTGGCGGACATTATATGACGTCATACTTACTCAACACCGCCCGGTTGGGGGACGTCATATGACGTCATACTTACTTGATGCCGCCGGGTTGGGGAACGTTAAATCTCTTGCACACGAGCGCTTCGGGCCGCCATTGTATTTCCACTCTGGTCACAGCGCCGTAGAGACCTCCCTTGGCCGCTTCTATCTGCTCAGAAGTTGCTAAGCCGTAGCCGGTGGAGCTTCTGGCGACCGCCGTCAATGGGTTCAGGGCATCGTCCGGTTCGCTGGCGTGCGTGAACCTGGCACATGAACATATTTTAGGCACTTCCGATTTTTTTTTCTCACCTAAGGTGATGGTCTAGAGCAGCGGTCGGAGAACCGTGGTAAATTACCCCAAATGGGGTAATATTAAATTTTGGGGGTAAAAATGAAAGTTTTGTGAGTAAAAAGTATATATTGAAGTGAAACTTCTTTAGAATCGTTGTGATTTCAAACTCGATGAAACGAAATGAAACGAAACGAAAAAATAAGTCCATAGAGACATAAACACATAAATGTATAGGATTCAGCCGGCGAGAGAATAACGATGTGATGTTAACCGCGCGCGATTGCGATACGAACCCTAGCAACAGCTGTGCTTCGCAAAATCTACCACCGGATCGGAGTCGCGGCCCATTGAGAAGATCCGGCGAGAAACTTAATGGACTGTGTCTGTGGGTTAATTCACTCGTCGAGCCCTTCGTCGCATTTCACCAGAGCGTACTATGAACATGTGCGGCTAGTCACCACCGTGCTTCCTACATCAGCCCTATACCTCAACTACTAGCTCACTATTGACAATCTGTCAATCTGTCAACAGTGACGGTTACATTATAGTTCTTCATCCCGAAGCTAATATATTCAAGAGTAAGGCAGAAAAGTCAGTAACTCACCGACACGAGCGTATGGACATAATTAAGTGAAAGCCCCTGTAGACCTTCAGACGTGAGGGTTAAAATTTTGATAAAAAACTAATAGTTGTAGTAGTAGTAGAAGCGTATTTTGTTCGTTTTTTTTAAACTATTATTTATTTTTGATTTTTTTAGTTGAATTTAAATTTTTTCAATATTTTTTTTCATCATTTATTTTATATTGAATTGCATCGGTCCTTAATAAGTATACCACATTTCGAGTTAATCCGACGTTTTGAAGGGGGTCAAAATCATGTTCAAAGATTCCGTTACATACTAACATACATACGTCTGAAGCTAATAAAAGCGTATTACAAATATCTTATTGTTACAAGTGTCACACATTGTCACACCGCTAAAAAATAAAAGTCTGGTACATACCTATCCTCCATAACTCCGCTCAAAGGCTTATACAATTTAGCCGCCTGCTCGAATTCTATCAGCTCTCTGTTCCTCTCCCACTCTCTCAGTCTGTCTCCTTCATCTGCCTCCACAACAACGCCCTTCAGAAACTGCTCATATCTGGACTGCTTCTTAGGGTCACTCGCAAACGGCCTGAAGACCTTAACCAACTCCTTCCCCGAGTCTTTTATGGATATGTAATCTGGTTTTGGGACTGTCAAGTCTGTTCCGATGTGTCGTGAGGTTGCCGTGGTGATTTGGGGCTGTGGGGTGGAGCTTGGGGTTGGGCCAGTCGTTTCTTGGGCCGTAGCTGGTCTCTGTATGGGAGTTTCTCCTAGTAAAGCGCCTCTGGCCTGCGCCGTGAGCTCGTGGCGACCCAGACCTGATAAACCAAGGTCGATTTACTTAAAACGATTAGTAGAACTTTTGAGAAATTGATGCAATATCGATTTTAAAGATCGATAATAAGCTATACTAAACTATTGTATAAATTGAATATGAACTAGGCCGGTGACCCTGATATGGTCACTCTAGCTAGACCATCAGCTTAGGTAGAGAAAAATAATAGAATATGAATATCAATGCAATATCGATTCTAAAGATCGATACTAAACTATATCGATACGCATAAAGAGAATATGAATGATATGAAATGGTTTGTATAATACTTATGTATTAAAGACCATCTGACGAAGAACGAAGCTTTTTTGTAAATCATTAAGCTCATCAGGGATAAGGCTTTAGTGATGAGTTTCATTTAGATGATTTAAAAAATTACCAGCATACCTTGATCCCTCCCTGGTAGTTGCGTGGGTTCGAACCGAGACCTCCTGTGTCCGGCTGGCGCGGGGCGGTAGTCTCGCGGGAGGGCGGGTGCGGGGTACGAGGGAACAGACGGCAACGGCTTCTTTGACCTGACGAATCCTTCTAAAACCTAAAGATTGAGACAAACAAACAGCTTTTATTTTCAGCTGCTACTGTAGAATATGAGCAGGGCTCTGAAACTGCTATACTTTAAGACAAATATTTCTTCTGTATGAAAACTAGCGACATCTTGTAGCGGCTGCCCCTAAACTTATATGTTGTTAAATTGTAATAATATGCATTTAAATATGGTATAACTAAACACAGAAAATAAAAATATAATAAATCATACAAGTGTTTATTTGTTACCCATACGAGTAGACAAATTGATAAAATTTTATCAATTTGCGATTTCTGAAGATTTACAATATCCTTCATTAAAAATAATATATAGGTAATATGTTACTGCCATCTACGGGAGCAATGAGAAGCTAATGGAAGCGGTGCCATCTAGTGGCCGACGCCCGTAAACATTTTTGTTTAATGCTTGAGTTTCTTATCTATAACTAATTTGTGTATTATCTATGATATGAGGTCAATTGACAATAATGACTGTTTTATCTCTTCAAATGCTTCGAGGCAGCCGTAAATTATTAGTGGATAACATCGTTCATAGTAAGCTATGGAATGAACTATCATCCAGTGGTCCCGGAATGCTAACACGTTATGTCAGCATATATTTGAGCCAAGTTTATAAATATAATTAATGAGTGGTAAGACATCAGCATGATTGTGTCCCTGACATTGCTGATGACCATGGGCTTATCATGATTGGTTCTACAATCATTTAACATCGACCACAACTCGGCAGCCTAACCTTCAGCAGCAGAAATGATAAGAAGACAAAGTTAATGAAACCCCTTACGTTTCCATTCTTCTCTTTTGCTTTGATAATCTTCTGCTTCTCCGGTTTCCCTATGGCGAAATCGTAGTGCGACATGTCTTCTGTAGCGTAAATGTCGTCATCTTCCGCCTCGAAGGCTCCCACTCCGAACGCTTGGCCTCTTATTGACACCTGTTCGAATGATGCACAGAACAGTTAATATTTTACTACTGTTCCCCTGGTAATCGAGATTCGGCTGTAATTAATTGAAATTATAAGTTTCTACACTGTTATGATTCTATTGTCACAGACTATTATTATACTTCTATATTCACAGATTTCGCTAAGACTACCTACACTTGAGACAAATATTAATAAAGACAAACAATATTTAATCTATTCTCAATTTGACCAAAGACTATAACGCAATTAGAAAAGTTGGACAATAAACAAATAGTATGCATGCGTGTGTGTGTCAAATACATGGTAGTGTGTGTAATGTTTTTTTTTAATCGATTTAATGTATTTATTATGCATAATTTAAAAAACAATTAGCATTCGGCACTCCTTCTCTATATTCTCTATAAGTGTGGGAAATTTCATAATCCTCCGTCCGCGCAATTTTCGTAAAAAAAGGGTACAAAGTTTTTGCTTCACGTATTAATATATAGGTTATATTGAATTGCATTTAGTCCTACCTATGTTGATAGCCTTGAGAGGCTATTTCAGCGTTGCCCTAGCGTGGAGGTGTGCTCTCAGAGCTCAATCCGGACGTGTTACTAACACTGGCCCTAACAAGAGCCGTGCTTCGCAGAATCTACCACCGGAAACGCGACCTACTGAGAAGATCCGGCGAGAAACTCAGTGGGCTGTGTCTATGAGTTAATTCACTCGGCGAGCCCTTCGTGGCAAGTAACGGGTTCGGCGAGGACGGCGACCACACGGATGAATGAGCTGATAGCTCACCTGGCGATAAGTGTAACTAGAGCCTATAGACATCATGACCTGAATGTGCTACCTGACTTGAGATATAAGGTGAAACGAATGACTGGTTCACAGCATACATAGGCAGGATTATTGAACCTAGCCAGGCTTGCTTACAGATAGATCCGTTCACGGGTAATCAGTTTTTTTTTTATTTGAAAGAATTAGTAACGTATATGAGGATTGAAAATCTGGCATATTTTACTTAACATTAATGTGGCTATTTTGTTTGTGACTATTTTTAGGGTCTACTCTTTTGCGAGATATTTATATACTGTAAAATATATGAAATATTTTATTAGGAAGTCGTCGTGGCCTAAAGGATAAGACGTCCGGTGCATTCGTATGTAGCGCGATGCACCAGTGTTCGAATCCCGCTGGCGGGTACAAATTTTTCCTATGAAATACGTACTTAACAAATGTTCACGATTGACTTCCACAGAGAAGAAATAACATCGTGTGGTAACAATCAAACCCGTATAAATTATAATTTGTGCAATTAATAGTGGTAGGACGTCTTGCGAGTGCAAAAAATATAAATTAAAAAAAAATTAAGAAAAAAAAGTAGAAAAATCCAGACTCACCCTCTTTCCCTTGTCTTGCATAACAAGACGACTTGTTGTACTACCGGCGTCGCTGCCATATTCTCCCACCAAGTTCCCTAGCACGGAATGCCGGCTCAAGCCAGAATAGCCGAGCCCAAAACGATCGCTTTTACGCTCAAGGATATAAGGCTCGTAATCCTCTGGCGCGAATAGAGTCTCATAATCGATTTCTAAGTCTGAGTTGTCTTCATCTTCTTGAGTTTCAGAGTTCTGTAAATAGTTTTATTTTTATTTTTATTTTATTACTATTAGTATTAAGTATTGCATCCAATAAAGAAAAAATAAGAGAAAACAGAGAAATAGATAATGTAGTATTATATGTCTTGATATACTTATATATTTTTTTGTACGCGTTTGGGTGGCAGATGGGACTGAAGTCGGTATCTAGGTTATTTATTTATAATGCAACTAAACTACTGGCTCGACATGCTTGAATTTTTGTGTATGTATACATACACAGGACGTCTGTCGGGTCCACTGTTATTAATAATAATTATTGAAAAATATCTATATCTATACTAATATTATAAAGAGGAAAGATTTGTTTGTTTGTATTGAGTAGGCTCCGAAACCACTGAACCGATTTGAAAAATTCTTTCACTGTTTGGAAGCTACACTATTCCCGAATGACATATGCTATAATCTTTTTTGAAAAAAAATAGGGATCCTTACTAAAACTCTAATAATGTAACCCAAGATGTAAAAAAATTACCTAAAATATTCTTTACATCGCGTGCCCTGAGAAAACTATTGATGATAGAATAAAATAATGTACTGCGACTTTGTAGAACACATTATTATTTACAAAAAGTGTCGCGACAGGATATGTATAACTATTATAGTTATGCCGCAAAAGGTGTTCTTTTATTTTAAAAAATAAAACAACGTCAAATATCGCTGAAATTTTTGTCAAAGACCCGGCAAGGGCCGGAGCGGGCCGCTAGTATATAATAAAAGTATTAATAAAAATATTTGTATTAGTAATAATAACAAACCTGCCTCAATTCTGGAGGGACATAGCAGCCATATACTTTGTGTTGCTCCGTGGCTTGTTTCTTCTGTTTCACAGACAGCCTCTCACCTGTACCTTGACCTGGTCTCCAGCCCATGGCACAGAGCATACGGACCGCTGCTGTCTCGTGGACTGCCTGTACTAACTGCTGCAGTACTGGTTCACCTGTAAATGTGATACTCATTATTATTTATTAGTACTTAACAATTGTTTACGATTGACTTCCACAGTGAAGGAATAACATCGTGTAATAAAAATGAAACCCGCAAAATTATAATTTGCGTAATTACTGGTGGTAGGACCTCTTGTGAGTCCGCACGAATAGGCACCACCGCCCCGCCTATTTCTGCCGTGAAGCAGAAATGCGTTTCGGTTTGGAGGGTGGGACAGCCGTTGTAACTATACTGAGACCTTAGAACTTATATCTCAAGGTGTGTGGCGCATTTACGTTGTAGATGTCTATGGGCTCCAGTAACTACTTAACACCAGGTGGGCTCTGAGCTCGTCCACACATCTAAGCAATGTAAAAAAAAAGTTTATTCCAGCTTATGTCTAAAGTTGAAGTGTGCTCACAGTATCCATCTTTTACTACCTCAAATCAATATGAACAGCCTCATTATAATGAAAGATCATCAACCTCACGTGAGATAAATGGTCAAAGTAAATGGATGTGAACACTTTGGCTTACAAACTGTTTTGAGACCAAAAGAAAACAAAACTTAAAAAAAAAATTATATAAATTTTTTTACTAAAAGCCATAAATAAATGTTCGCACCAACATTAATTGAATATACATTGGATATGACAGAATAACACAAACGTTAACAACATTAAAAAACTATAGAATATTACTGCACACTATGTTCTACCGAATTAAGAGACTAATCAGATCTAAATTAGATATAATGTTAAAAAGTGTCTTAAAAAAAATTGTTTAAAGAAAACTAACAAAACACGTTTTTATATCTATTTTTTAGTTGGATTTTGTATAAAAGCGTTAGTTTTTTTAAACTATTATTTCAATTTTTTCAATTATTTTTTTAAAATATTATTCATTGGTAAAATTTTGGAAAAGGTCATTCTTAACAGGATGAAGAAACATCTGCCGAGTGTCCTTCCCGCACATCAATTTGGCTTTCGTGAAAAGCACGGAACAATTGAACAGATTCATCGCCTTGTGGATGTCATAAGTGGAACACTTGAAAATAAACAGTACTGCTCAGCTGCCTTTCTCGATATCGGGCAGGCATTTGATAAGGTGTGGCACGATGGACTGTTATTCAAATTGAAAAAAATGTTACCACACAGCTATTACGCTATTATTAAGTCATATCTTAGTGGACGATGCTTTGAGATTAAACATAACCGAGAATCATCACAGATGCATGAGATTACTTCTGGTGTGCCACAAGGCAGCATACTCGGCCCTGTCCTGTACCTCATCTATACAGCAGATTTACCCACTAACAGAAACACTATCATTGCAACATACGCAGATGATACAGCTATAATGTCTGTTCATGACGACCCTACAACAGCTTCTGAAAACTTACAATCACATCTAGATGACCTTCAGAAATGGTTTAATATGTGGCGCGTTAAAGTAAACCAAAGCAAATCATCCCACGTTACATTCAGCCTCAGGAAACAAACCTGTCCACCTGTAAGCTTATATAACGAAAACATACCGCAAGCGGAAGATGCAAAATATCTTGGCATACATCTGGATCGAAGACTGACATGGCAAAAGCACATCTGGTCTAAGCGAAAACAATTAGACATAAGGCTAAGAAATATGTACTGGTTGACTGGAGGGAAATCCCAGCTTTCGCCAACAAGTAAAATTTTAATTTACAAAACCATCTTAAAGCCAATATGGACATATGGCATACAGCTTTGGGGAACTGCCAGCAATAGCAACGTCGAGATCCTGGAAAGGTTTCAAAATAAAACTTTCAGAACAATGCTAAGAATACCGCATTACATAAGCAACAAGATCATACAAATGGACCTAAATATTCCCACAGTGAAAGAGGAAATAGTAGCTTACAGCAAAAAATATCAAGCCAGGTTATCGACACACGTCAATAAATTGGCGTCGGACCTAGGAGGCACAGGAGCTGTGCAGTTTACTAGATTAAGGAGGCACAGTATACCTACCTTACACAACAGAAATTAAATCTAACAATAAAAGATGAAGGTGTCACTGGATATCTGATTCTGTTTATAAATCTATTAAGAATAAATTCAGCCAGAGGAATAGCTCATTGTTAACTGAAAAACAGATCGCTACGAGACATTAAAACATAAGAGAAAAAAAAAAAAAAAAAAAAAAAAATATTATTGTCATCAGTCTTTAATAAGTAAACCAAATTTCGAGTTAGTCCGACGTTTTGAAGGGGGTCAAAATCATGCTCAAAGATTCCATTACAAACATACATACGTCTGAAGCTAATAAAAGCGTGTTAAGAACAACAATTATATTTACCAGGTATTGTTCCTTCATGAAACTGTGAGGGTCTGGATCTCTTCTGACCGGAAAAATTGCTGCGCATCTGCACCTGACGAGGAGCAATACCAAACTCCCCTCGATCTTCTTCATCCATAAAGTCCTCTGGTCTTTGTGACTAATAAAATAAAAATTCAACTTATTCAACGGGCACAATTAATTGTATTTTTCTGTGCAAGTTAAAATATTAAATAAACTATTTCCAATACATAATTTTGTATTGTTGTTTGCAAATGTTTTCTGATTGTGTATTCAGCAAATATAATGTTAGATTAATTGTAATGTTAATCATCCTGAGCGGTGTTGCATAAAATTTATTCTTCATTCAAATTATTTTTTACCTGCTCTAATACAAGACTTTATTTAGTTTCAAGTGGGCTACATGACTATAAGGCCGTGATGGGTTTCAATTTGTGACTAAACTGTAATAGGCCACGAAATAATAATAAAAAAAAATTGTGACTATACTTACCATTTAGTGTTTCAATATTTGAGTTCTAAAGGATTTTTTAGTATTTAACTATGAAATGGTTCAATTTTCTAAATAAGTTTTAACTTACAGATATTTGTGCTTTGTCTACACGTGAACTTTTAAAAGCGGTTGGTGTCCATCCCTCAGGTGTTCCAACAGAGTTCATGTATCCCGCAGAAAAGCCGCCAGTGAAGGCTCCATGGAACCTCCTTCGACCATGGTCATCAACGGCATACTGATCTGGTTGTTGCTGATATTTTCTTTTGCTTGGAATTTCATCTATACAAATAGTTATGTAGTAAAAAATTTGATACGTGTGTGTGTGTGTACTATTATGAAGTATGTATCTATATTCTTTTTGTATTGTAATTACGTTTATAATTTACGTATGTTGAAATACTATATTTTTATGTATACTATTTATACATTTACAATTTTTAAATATGCACAAAAACATTATGTTTATTAAATAAAAATTAGGTTAGTCCTATTGTCTACAAACCTTCTTCATATGGCTCTAGTGGAGTTCCGTAACGGATGAAGTTTTCGTCTTCGGAGTCGGAATTAGTCATATTTGAAATTACATATATGTTTAAAACAATTTTAGAGTTAAAAACCTATAAATTTATAATTTGTTGACATTTTTTTCAATGTTCCTTGGCAGTAGGTTTATGGTTCAGCAAAATGACATATCAGCTGTCAATAGCGTCAATGTTATTTTTTTAAATGAAGTAAAGTGAGATGAGATTTAAGACTAGAACTACTCGATTTTAATTCAAACTTCACATGAGTGTAGGTAGCATTAAAATCATATGACGGAACCATTTTAATTTTTAAAAACGTCTATAAACATTATAATGTTAAGTACATAGAATTTATCGCACGAAATTTATTATAGTCAAGACGAGTACGTACACATGAGTTTATCATATTTCATCGCGCTTTATTTAAAGCTAACTTTGATGCGTATTTTCTGTTCGGACAATGAGCCCACCCAGATTGTGTCGCCATAGACTTAACACACATACTCAAAATAGAATGTATTTTGATACGTCCGAATTATGAAATTTTGTATTTTGGCGATAATTAACTTAAAGTTGTAAGGAAAAATCCTGGCCCCCAAAATCTAGCACTGATAGTGTTGTGAAACGACTGTCTGTCTATTCATAGAGCGAAATAAACAGCCGCACGGTGTAGAATATTTTCGTTGTGGTGTTTATGGATTCCAATAGCCACTCAACGCAAGGCTGCCATAAGTACCTACCTACGTGTTCTGATTAAATATTAAAAAAGATCTAATTTCAGAAACAATTTATGAAAATCTTTTAATAATTTCAGAAACTTATCAAAGTTTTAAATCAAATAATTAAATTTAATAAAACGATATGATACATTCTGAAAGTTTTATTTTTTATTATTGATTTGTACCCTTTTTAAACATGACTATTTAAAAAATTGGATTTGTACAGTTCTCATTTTAAAAACTCAAACGGACAACAGCTAAAAACAATCTGAAAAGTAGGTAATAATACTTATTTCGAACACCCGCAATCAATTTGATGGAGAAAGAAAAAAATGCATCTTTATTTAACCTTTTAATTTCGTGAAGTAATTATGACCTATGTTCGTGAATCTCAAAATGACTTTTTAGATTGTTTTGTTAGGTACCTACATTAAAATCATATATCTTCCAGGATTTCAATGAAATGTAAAATCATCAAAATTTGAATCAGATTACAAAAACTTAGTCTCTGTCTGATCTGTCAAGAAAAACAAAATCACAGTACACCAAAGTACGTGTATGGCGCCAGTACCACACATACCTACATAAAATACATTTTCAAATTTATATATTTTTCATTTTAATTAGTAACAACAATTTCATTACATCAAGGTACCTAAATATTGTTATTATTTACTGGTACCTAATTACTACCAATTTGATGTTCTTGACCCATAAGACAACGTACATACGTTATCATTAATTTGGAAAATAATAAAACTCATCTAATGCCATAATTAAATAATTTCACATCATTCAAAAGATCATCAATAACATGCTGCAGCTTAGTCACAGTGCTGAAACGATCATCGCCATTCAGACACTTATTCAATAGCTTGTCTAAATGAGGCCGTGAAGCATTAACTTGTGAGGGAATAGGGTACAAATACGCTTCTTCACCGGCTAAAACGTAACAGGCTGCCCATATATTATGGTCGCTCAGATGATGTTTACACATATTCTCGATTGAAAACACAAAACCTGGACCGTCTATATCATGTATATAACGCTGATACCAGTGCGGCAGGTCCTTTTTAGGTGATATGTGTTTGTCTAGTATAATGACGTCTTCTAAATCAACAAATGTCACTTCATCTCTTTCGTTTGCCACTATATTGTCGGTTGACCAGTCCATTATGTAGAAACGGAACCTGAAATTCAGAAAAGGTTGCTTTGTTGATTTATTTGTTATTAAATTATTAAGATTTTTTAGAACAAATTTAAGTTTGAGTTTTTTTTTGTATCGCCTGGTGTCTGAACTCACAACTGATGTGGTGTGGAATGGTTACCAGAGCCTACACAAATAACAATAAGTCTACTGATCGGCATCTTGTGATATGAGGTATTTACCTGAGGTCTACACCTCATATCTTGAGGTGGAAGTTGATTTCGGACATTGACATGTTGGATGTATGTCTCAATTCTATATTGCAATAGCTGTTCCATCCTGTAAGCCAGCAGCTACAAGCGAACTTCCTGGCAAAAATAGAAAGGTCCTTATCCTTAAATGTGTGTTAACGATACGCCCTACCAATATTTGTTAACATGCATACTGGTTTTTCTTTCACATCAAGTCAATCAATATATCAGAGGCAGAGCCAAGCCGCTGTCTACTGCAAAAGCCAAGGCGCTTTTCAGACATAAGGACATTTTTAGTTACAAATAAATAAATAATCGACACAGATCTACAATTGAACATTATCAACTTATTTATATTCATTTATGATAAGTAAAAAGTAAATCTTACCTATCGTGTTTAAATGTAAAATCCATAGCAGCATCAAGGATCTTTCTTGCATGCTTTAGTTTCCGATGCCATGCTATGTGTAGCAAGTCTGACAGTGGCTCCCCTTCATAACCCACTACTTCCAGCCTACCACAGACTCCTCCATATGCAGGCACAGGCCAACCTTGAGATTTTGATAGTGTCTGAAATTAATATGACTTTATAATGTATGCAATTGAACATATTCACAATAATACAATAAATTGCTAAACAAATTAATAAAAACATTTTTTTTTTAAATTTGTTTTTTATTGTTATTTTTCTGATGGTGAGTGGTCACCACCAGGTGGGCCGTGAACTTAGCAATGCCAGGGGCAGAGCCAAGCTACTACCTACCGTTACAAATTACCACTGCATTACGGCTGCGTGTGTGTTGTAGGTGACTGGAGGCCGGATATGGGGAGCGGTACATATGGCGCAGAACCGGACCGAGTGGAGAAGATTGACATACAGTCACGATCCTCAGTATTGAGGGAACGACCAGAAAGAAAAAGAAGAAAGTGTGTTGTAATAGTGAGGATATGTATTTATTATTATTATTTTCTTATTTTTATTGTATTCAGAAATATATACATCTATATGCAATAGAATGATCAGTACCCTCACTAATACACTACAGTGTGTTTTCAATTTTGAGACAAAAGTACTAAACACCTTATTAACCAGTTGTGTTTGAGGCTGCCGTACCATTAGGACAAGCTTAGTATAACATGGAAAAGTAACATTAATAAATCAAGATATTTAGAGAATAGGTGAATTTATGGGCTATCAGGTAATAGACATTGTCAATTGATGAGGGTTCCTTAACCCAACACCTGGTTTGCTAGTCCCCTGGCATTCAGCATTCTCCAAATTCCTCTCTCAGCAATATCATGTATCCAGCAGCCACTTGGTAATTCCATTGTTTGCTTAGTATACATGCCATCAAAATAATTGATATGCCAATAAAAATATTTGAAAGAGTTACTAAGGCTACAAAAAACCTTAAGTGTAATAAAACTACCTGCAATATAATGGGCTCTGGATTGATTTTTAACATAGTCCAAACATTTAACATTTCTGAATTGTAATTTCCATTCCTTTCTGCTATAGCTGGGTTGACTAAATCATAAATACTATATGGATATGGGCATACTATTAGGCCCTTCCTAGGCTCCATTACAGGCGTAGTCAAGTTATATTCGACTAAATTAATAATTTTCTCATCCAAATTGGAAACATTCAGCAAATTCATGGGCTTACAGGTTTTTTTTAAATTCCAATAGCTACATAGTTTACTATCGAAGTCTTTTAGTTCCGAACTGTGAGCCAATTTCTTTAAAACGATTCTTCTTTTTGTTTTTGTGTACCCGTAGTAAATGTTTTTAACGTTGAATATACTAGACCATGTATGAGATTCTAATGTTATTTGATTTGAATATAAAGCTGGACAAACGTTGACGCCGTAGCAAGCAGGGCAGCGGTCTAACTCGGTTAAATACATGACTCTAGGTGTTTTAAAATCACCGAATAATAAAAGAGAGATGTAAAAAGAAATAACAAAAACAATTGTCATGAATCCTATCCGTTTCCAGAATCTACGACGTAAAAGCATTCTTGAATATATTTTATCGTTCATGTTTCTGTTGTTATATCTGTTTGATACAATAGTGAAAACATCACAAATTACAAAAATAAATTAATTTAGAAAAATGGGTCACACCAACACAGTGCTTGTAAACAGTAATAAAATTTAGAATTTAGGACTAAAAATATTAAATTATGTGTATAATCTATGGTAGAACTAGTAGTTTTGTTTTATTTTTTATAGGGACATTTGCCGGGAACGCGATGAGTGAAATTGTGTGATTTGGTTTATTTTGTCTATTTAGTGTTTTTTCAAGTTTAAATGTGTAATGTCGGTGGTTTATTAACTGTTTAATATCTGTGAAAGTGCACAAATGTGGGAAAATGAAACAAAGCCACTGGACGTAACATCTCAGGATCCTCCACTGAAAAAATCTTAGTAAATGACCACCATTTTACTGAGATTATAGGTATTTCATCCCATATCATCTCATCTTATTTCATTTAATTTCATCCCAGTTGATTTATGTCTAAAATTAATCATCTTAATTTCATTTCACTCTATATTATCATTTTTCATAAAATAAGAATATAAATTAAAATAAGACATGACTTAAAGGTCTTAGTAACCAGGTCATAAAATATCTATAAAAAAACGATGTAGATTTCCAGCCGGAAAGGCAAAGGTGTCACACCATACGGCCTAATCTTTTATATAATATTATATAAATAAAAAGTATATAATAATTATATATTTTTTAATTCATATGAAAAATGATAATATGAAGTGAAATTACATGAAGTTGAGTAATATGAAACATGACATGAAATGAAATGAGATGACATGGGATGAGATATAATCTCTTTGAGACTTTTTGGAGGATCCCAAGAAGTTACATCCAGCGACTTTGTTTTATTGTCCCACATTTGTGCACTTTCACAGAGCTTGTAAGCATACTTCATTTTTGTTATAAATTGTTTTCATCGTATTTTCGATGGTTCTTTTTTCCTCCTGTACAGAACAGGAGGGCCTAGTCCTATGCTGAAAATCCTATTTTCCTACAACACTTTTTTACTTCTTATAAGATGTGTTTGGTAGGGCATTACAGAAAAAAAATTAATAACCTGCTAAAAGAGCAGGTTTAGTTCGAAGAATAGTGTATGTATGCAATATTGCGTGTGATGTATCCGTGTGTGTTAAACATATGATGTGATGTCTTATTTACGACGTGACACCCTCGCCTTTCCAGTATTGGCAAATAGAATTACTATAAGCTGCAAAATTTCAAATGTCAGATTTGACTTGTCGAATCATGGAATGAGAGCATAGACCTATATAGTAGGGACACGACATATTGTTCTATACGTACAATTGCTTATATAAATAGCACCCATTTTGAAGGCACATACATAAACATATATCTATCTCGTTTTTACTCACCACTTTAACTCGCAGGAAAACAATATAACAGTATTTCAGTGCGTACATAAAATGAAACATGAATATACGTAAATGTCTCCGTCTCCGTCTAATGAGGCCGAAAATCCGCCATGTTTAGCGCGCCAAATGTCATTGTCACGTCAGTTCGGCCGTCTGTTTTGGGTTGTACATTATTTATTGACTTTGATATCGATTTAATATGATTGCTTATATAAAATTTCTTATTTTATCATGCTTAAAACATACAAAAATAATAATTAAAACATATTTTATAGGATCTCAAGAAAGTCGTCGAAACTATTTAAATAAAATAGTTTTATAACACTATTGTCAACTCGTTAAATATTTAATAATTAAGTGATTTTAGAGAGGAAGTCACAAGGAATGTTTGTAATTTTATTAACGAATAAATGTTCTGTAGGTGTTTTTTTTATCAGGCGGTCCCTTGATAAGTTTAAAATTTGAATCACTCTCAAGTGAGAGTGATTCAAATGGTGCGGCGTACCTTCCTTGAGGTGCGCTGCGGTAGTGTGTTACGGACTTTAGAGTCAGCAAAACAATTAAAATAGATTTTAATAGTCTAAGAAAAACACGTACACAAAATACGATAACATTCAGCATGCTAGAAATGGGCAGATGGCACTGTACTACGCCATATCTTTATGTTTTGCGGCAAACGACAACTTTATAAAATCAGTGTAGCAAATTTTAAAAATCGTCATATCGTTTACTTGGCAAATTTGAAGCACGAACTCGTCTTAGATTTCACATAATATCTAAATCACATCATCTTTGCACATAACAATATACATACTTCCTATTATAGTATAAATTCTACAAATAAATTCACTCAACAATATTTAAAATAAAATGAGCCAAGAACGTTTATCGATAAAACGTACTAACATTAAAATTTTCTGGGCAGCACTAAAACCGCCATGTTTTGTGGCCAGATGACGTCACAGTGGCACGAATTTTTGTTGACGTTTCATTTCCATAGGTTTCCTACTTCAGTGAATGAGAGTTAATAAAATTAATGAAAACAAAAGTTTGCTGTTATTTTTTGTAGCAGTACGAAAAATTGTAAGCAAGCAAAACGATATTCGAACATAATTCGATGACGAGTAAACGGATTCTCTTAAATTAACCAAATCGATGTGTTAAGTTTAGTGTTGTAAACGAATTGTTAACATTGTTTACATATGAACTGATCAGAAACTTTTAAAAATGGGTTTCGTTAGTTATTTTATGGACAACTACATCGCTAGCTTGTATGATATGATCGGTAAGTACTTGAGATATAATTTCTAATGCAATTTTAATATATACTTTGAATAATAATTGGAGAAAGTAACCCTAAAATGTCTCATCAAAAATAAGCATGAAAACTGTTAGACGGTAAAACTTTGAGGCGATGGGGTTCTGGAGGCTAGGGGCTATTTAAAAAAACTCTGCTTCATGGTTAATATATATTACAAACACTTTGTACACTATTAAACCATTGCAATATTTTATTTTTATAAAACCCTAAGATGTTGTACAGTCCGTGTCTAGATGAGAAGTTCCAGTCATGACTGAAGAGAAGACAATCATCTGTTTTAAACATTTAACTAAACATTCCAATATTCGAAAACTGTTACTTCAAGTGTTGCCTGCCATTACTTACACATACAAACACCGACAAAAACAAAGATATTATAAATGTATGGAAATATATATAACAATGATTTTTTATATTTCATACTATAAGTTATTGTCCTATGTGGATAAAGATCTTGAATAAGTTATAAATAAATTATTATCAAGGCCAAATCATAAATGATATATTCTAATAGGATTTATTTGATAAAACAAATACTTTTTAAAGTTAAAAACCACTCATTAAAATACGAATAAATGAAAATCAAATTTAACATGACAAGTAAACATCAATCAAATATTGAATTAAAGTAAATTATTTATTATTATTATTATTAATACTTTATTTGTTTTTTTTTTTTTTTTTTTAAAACCATATAAGTAACATTTTGTTAGTAGTAATTACTTATATCTATGTTAGTGACTTAAAAAATCTAACACATAACTATCATTATATATATTTATGGAAGTATAAATAAAATGCTGTATTAAGCTACAAAGTATTGGCTCATTAAAATTGTTTATAGCGGTTAAACTGTTATCGTGTAGCGGAACCAAATAGTTTAAATACTTTGGAAATAATACTACAATCAGTAACAATGTTATTTAAGAACAAAGGATGCAATCTTGAAGGTTTATTTTAATTATAAATACATATGTTACGGTAAAAGTAGATATTGCGGCAAAAGTACACATTTTCGTGTACATGCGTATATAACTGTGCAAGTGCACGCTGCGATTTTTATCGCACGACTGGCTAGGGTCGCCATGCGGTGTGCGGGGTTCGCAGGATATAATAAAATGCACGTCTTAGTTGCACAACTCTATATTTCTGACTGACTTACTACTAACTTACACACTACACGGTAAATGTGCACATTTGCCTCCTCGTTTGGGTAAAGTGCATTCAACTAACATTTACGATTTCAAACAAGGGAAATGTACATTGAATTTACAATGACCATGTCGTTTTGGTAAATGTGAGCGTGGCATACAAAATACGAAATCGCAAGTGCTGGTACTGTGCACACCACTACAACCTTTTTTATTTCGGACCGGGGGCCGAACCTCTTACGAGGTTCCCGCGCCTAGGGGCCGCGCGGGGTATGTGGGACTGGACCATCTGCAAGGTGTTGGGAGTAGACCGCGGGCCCAAGGACTTACACCCGACGTCCGATCTCTGTCCGGGGTCAAAACTCGGTCAGAGTAGGGGGGTTCCCGTAGTCAACACTACAACCAGACACGCGGCGCCACGCCGAAGACGCCCGACCGACGGGTTCCGGGATACCCCGCTGGGCCAGAACCAGCCTGCCGAGTCGGAACGCGATACACTGCCGACCAGGTTGCTCTTCCACAGTATGTTCGGCGACGACAGCGGACGACGATGCGGACCGCATCGCAGTCCGCAGCCGCCGACGCGTCGTCCCGTCCTCCTGGTGCCAGCGCGCTAAAGTGACGGAAGCATGCAGCGCAGCCTCAACCCCCTTAGGTCGCCCCGTGACCATCACCGGGAGGAGACTACCTCCTCATAGGGGCCGGAGCTGGACAAACGCCCTCCTCCGACCCCCAGCTCGGCGGCGGCGGCACGGCGCTGAGAGGGAAGAAGAGCTCTCCCTCTCCCGTTCCGCCGCCTCCTTTTGCGAGATGGTGGACTCGCAGAGGTCGAGCATCGCCTCCCAGGACTCATCGCTGCCGAGCATCGTAGCCACGACGGTCGGAAGCGACAAGTCCGGTCCTATCTTTGCAACGAGGACGCGGCGCTGCTCCGCAAAAGCGGGGCAGTACGCGAGCGTGTGCTCCGCCATGTCCTCGTTGCAGCCACTGCAGGCGTGACTCCCTCCGGGCGACGAGGTGCGGGTAGCTGCCGAAACAGCCGTGTCCAGTGAGCACTTGCGTCACCCGGAAGGTGAGACGTCCTCGGTCGCGATTCACCCATTCCGACAAAAATAATTAATATTATTTTTAAGGTTCACACGTTTATAATATTGCAATGAAATAATTAGGAAAATTTATATACAATATCCATAAAACCACATCCCTTTGCAGATCCCAGAGATAAAACAAAAAAGATCTTAAAAAATTTACATTTTTGTGTTATTAATGCAATGCATCAATGTTTTTTAACTTAAATTGGCATATCGATACGAGACGATCATTATACAGACCACCTGCCCCGTAATTCCGATGTCGAACCGGAATAATTGCGAGGGGTAGAAACCGGCTTTATCCTTTATATTTATATAACTGTAAAACATCTTGTAGCGATGTACACCTTTTTAAAGTTGCATAAATCAACTGTGAAGCCGTGAATGTTTTAGAATTTAGCTAACCCTATTTGTAGAAAAAGGATAAGGTTGATGTTCCACCGAACGGGTATTATTGCATGTTCAATAATAACATTATAAGAATAATAAATTATGTCCCGTCCGGGCGTAGTTAGAATGCCCAATCCAGAAATACATGAAGTCAGCGTCGGAACGGTATTTCGATAAGGCTATGCGTCATGATAATCGCCTTATCGTTGCCGCCGCTGACTACTCCCCAAATCTTGATCACACAGAAGTCAGTCACCTTCGACGCCCTAGACACGTCCTTACGGATCCCTCAGATCCACTAACCTTTGCCTTAGACGCCTTCAGCTCTAACACTGGGAGCAGGCTTAGGGACCTCGGTAACCGTACTCGTCGAACTCGAGAAAGAGTTCGACGTACAACCTAACCCATGCATCAGCTCGCTGAGTTTCTCGCCGGATCTTCTCAACGGGTCGCGATTCCGATCCGGTAGTAGATTCATTCGCGAAGCAGCTAAGCTTGAGTTGTTAGGTCTCCTTCGGTTTCGGTTTGAAGGATGGGGTAGTCGTTGTACTGTAAAAAAACTGGAAGTTAGACCTCATGTCACAAGGCGGTTGGCGGCATCTACCTGGCTCATGTCTATGGGTGTCAGCGACCATTTTACGGTAGGCCGTGAGCTCGTCCAACCATCTAGGCGAATAAATAAAAAAGCTATAATCGCATTTGCTTTCATCTTTCGCGCGGTGTGGATTCGCTGCGATATCGGTTATCAACATTACAAATACAATTATTGAAGTCTTATCACTTTTTTTTTGTTTTGATGAGTTCGCAATATTTCGGCGTTTTTGCGAGTACCACGGGTTCCTTGTCCAAAATTAAGAGCAGCCGTTTACTGAATACAATCCTTTTCTTTCGCCATTTCTTTACTACGGAACCTCTGACAGTGCCAGTTCGCCATATCCCTTTAGACTCAAATAATATAAGTGATTGTTAATAATATAAGTTTTTACGCGCTGGGATTTGGGATAAATAAAATTCTGCCGAATTACAAGTTAACATTGTATTCAACACTTAGAACACTTAAAGCACTCAACAAACACTTTAAAATTCTCAATTCGCTTCTTCCGCTTCACTTCAGGTGGTCCGTTTGCTGTTTCGCTTCGAGTAGTTCCCATTACTAACTGAACTGCGTGCCATCCCTGCAACGCTTTTATAGTTGATACCACATCCCTAGAATTATCGAGAATATTCAAGACATCAGTATTGTGTTTCCGCTATCTGACAATAGATGGCGTCGAGTACAACAAGGATCTAGTAGCACCTAGAACGCTCGAGATACTTCTCGAGCTACTAGATCCTTCGATATTCGTTCGACTATTCGGCGATAGTGGCGTTACTCTTACCGGCGTAACAATATGTAAATAAAACCGAACTAAATCTTTATCATATATAATAATATAATATTAATCTATATCTGTATCATACATTGGCTTCCTGGTAATAGATTTTGGTAAGTAGCGGCTTGGCTCTGCCCCTGGCACTGCTGAGGTCCATGGGCGACGGTAACCTCTCACCATCGGGTGGGCCGCATGCTCGTCTGCCTATAAAAGCAATAAAAATAAGATTTAAGAGCAAATCAATAAAGTTGTATAGCTATCGAGTGTTTTTAATACGTGTGCAAATTTTATTTACTTAACATTTTCTATTAACCTCTTAATGAAAATTAATATTACGATGAAAGATTCCGCGGTATAGATATATAGTTTAAAACAAGTCAAGTTCATAATAAGCGTATTAAAAATGACTACTTTGTTCCCGACCATCAACTATAACGAATGTTTGCTTGATGAAAACTATTTTTATAGTTTAATATCGCTTCCATTATTGCTATTATATCGAGGGCTGAAAGGTAATTTAAGCGACATTTATCTTTGTAATTAAAGGTCCGTTTTATTTGACATTAACATCAACAGTTCGATGTTTTTAATTGAACTTAGAGGCCCCGCAGTAGTCGAAATTCGACTATAATTAATTGAAATTGTAAGTTTGTGTATGTATTTTATGTAATTATTGTATTTTATACTTCTATAATCACAAATTTCGCCAAGGCTACACTATAAAAAAATATTAAAAAAGACAAACAATATTTAATCTATTCTCAATTTGACCACAGACGTCAAGAACAAAAGTTTGACAATAAATAGTATGCATGCGTGTGTGCGTCAAATACATGGTATGTAGTGTGTGTAATGTTTTCTTTATTGATTTAATGTATCTTTTATGCATTATTTTAAAAAAATATTCGCATTGTGCACTGCTTCTCTATGTTCTCTATAAGTGTGGAAAATTTCATACTCCTCCGTCCGCGCAATTTTCGTAAAAAGGGATACAAAGTTTTTGCTTCACGCATTAATATATTTTTAATTGAACTTCAATTAAGTTTATCCCATTCAAATAGCCGAAGAAGTTTTTTTTGTTATGATATACTTTTTCCAAATTTTAAACTTTAAATGGCTCTCCTGTAAAGTTACAAAAATATCGCTTAAACCAAATAGCCTTTTACTTCTCTTTTTTTTCCCCTACCTACGCTGATAGCCTTGAGAGGTTATTTCAGCTTCATCCTAACATGTAGGTGAGCTCACGGGACTCAAACCGGAGTGTTGCTAACACTGGCCCTAGCAAGAGCAGTGCTTCGCAGAATCTACCACCGGATCGGAAACGCGACCCACTGAGAAGATCCGGCGAGAAACTCAGTGGGAAATTTCACCCCTCGATAGGTTATTGGTGTATCGAATACTGTACAGTTCTCGTGGTCGAACAATTAATACGTGCCTTCTAACGTTATGGATTAAGGCCACTTTTTCTATGTACAATGTCACCTTTTAAATCGTTATCTATACTAATATATTAATCTACAGTGGTTTTTACGGATGTTCCGTTATAACTACTGAACCATGCATCCGATTGACTTGAAACTTGGTATCCATGTAGATAATACATGTACTTAGTGGATAGGCTAATATCTATATGAGTGTTGAAAGTACATGTACTTAATGGATAGGCTAATATTTATATGAGTGTTGGACTCCCTAATAATAATGACAATAAATAATAATGTTAATTTTAAATGCCCAGCGAAGCGAGCGAGTACGGCTAGTTATACATAAATAGCTTGTTGTATACAATGAAATGTGAATGAATTAGTACATGACTTTTATTTTAGCCTTTATAACATAATGGGTAAAGTAAAAAAAAAAATATCAGTCTACATAATAATATCGTGCGAATCGAAACAAAAAAGTCATGAATTACAAACTCGATCCTCGAAGTTCATTAACATTTTATTGCTGGTAATAATATGTTGCGGGCAGGTGTTGTCTGTAATACACACTAGGCGATGTTACGATTTTTTTTCATGGCAACTTACCCATCGATCTGTCTTTGTATGAGGTTCTCGACCTTTTAGGGACCACTGTAGGAATGGAAGTAAAAAAATAAAACGCCTCGTTGTCAATATTTTAAATATACATTTTTTACGTATCTGTGCCTAATGCCTTATGAAAATCACACAAACACATCCCCGAACACGCACACACATGAAGAAACGCTCTTACTAACTGTCTAATCTAACCCATAGTATAGCTAACCAATAGATACAGCCATTCAGTTTCTCGTCGGATCTTCTCAGTGGGTCGCGGTTTCGATCCGGTGGTAGACTCAGCGCAGCACTGGGCCAGTGTTAGCAAATTCTCTCAGGTCGAGTACCCTTCGTGAGAGAGAGAGAGAGAGAGAGAGAGAGAGAGTGGTTGTGTGGAGAAGGCACAAACCTTTTTTACGTGTCTGTTACTTCCAGCCATTTCTACTCCTTTTATATATTCCTACAGCCATTCCAAGTTAATCTTTTTCCTTTTTCGCTTCTTACAAAACATTCTCTTACACTCTTTATTGATTATTTGTTGTATAACGTCTATATTGCCATAGATTAAGGCTATGTAGAGGAACACCTTACACTATGGGGGTAACATAATAATACAACAATTCAATAAACAAGAAAAGCGTTCACAAGAAAATTAATAAAATTAGAATATTATCCACGTAGTCGAAATAAATTATAAATGCATTATTATGGATGACAAAAAAACCACAGGACAGATCTTGATATAATATTTAAAACGTACATGAGAAGCATCAACTTACAAAACACATAAAAGATAAAAGAACTATCAAAATCAGTTGACCTAGTTAAAAATTCTTAAGTGACACATAAAAAACATTCGAAATGAGAATCTTTACCTTTTTTTAAGTCGGCTGAAAACACTACGCTTAAGGTTGAACATACGAAATTAGACTGACGGATGTATGGAGAGGGTTTTTTTTTTGTTTCGCAACAACGCTTCGCTTCACGTGTGATATGATTCACGGCAGCCATCCAGCCCTAGGTCTCGCTTGGATGTGTTTTAAAATGTCAAGCGTTTACTGGTCATTATAGAGAGTTTTTAAAGGTTTTTGTTTTGTTAAGAAACTTCGTTAAAAGATAAAAAGTTTAAACAGTAGACGACGGCATTTGCGTTATGGCCTTTAGACATGAACATCGGATGGAGCATCGCCAATTTTGTTTTTTTTTATTGCCTTCCTATCCGCCATTTGCCTCGAGGAGCTATTCTTCATTGTGGTCGAGCTCTCTGAGCCCAGCTTGAGAGACTTTGCCAACATCTGCCCTAGCAAGAGCAGTGCGTCGTGGATTCTACGGAATCGGAATCGCGACCCACTGAGAAGAACCGGCGTGAAAATCCACTGCGTCTCCCGTTGTGTCTATGGGATCGCCAAGCGTTCAGGGTACACGTTGACGCTGTCTTCATTCCAGTCGAATAACGTAGCAACAGCCATCTCCGAAAACGCATTGTGAATGCAAGAAGTTCTGGTTAGTAGGACCAAAGTCTCTAGTGCCGCATGGTTTGATGCTGACAAGCTCACGGCCCTGAAGCGGTTACCGAAGCCCGCAGACATCAACCTAAATGCCGCCACCCACCTTGAGACATGAGTTCTAAATCCCAGTTTTACGGTACAACGGCTGCCGCACTCTTCATAACCAAGACGCATTACTGCTTCGCGGCGGAAATGGTGGCGATATTTACCCCTGCTGACTCACAAGACCCCCTTACCACCTGTAACGGGACTGTCTCAAGATATTCCTCTGATCAATGCCCACGCTCGGGAATGCTTCGAACCGTACGCTATTGTGTTTCTTTCCTTGACTAATTCTTGTCTTAAATAAAAAGTTATTGGCTTAACAGGATCCGAATAAAAATTTTAGGTGCCGTTTCGTTTTGGTCATTTCAAGCTGTTATTCGAATTTATATCTCATTAGGGGTTCCCTAAATATGTTTTTTTTTTTTATTGCCCTTGTAGGCAGACGATCATACGGCCCACCTGATGGTGAGTGGTTACCGTCGCCCATGGACTTCAGCAATGCCAGGGGCAGAGCCAAGCCGCTGCCTACCGATATGTGATCATAAATAAAAGTATTATTACATTAAAATATTTAATTGAAAATACGAAACCGTTAAACGTATTACGAATGTGTGTGTGATATTGTAGATTGAAGTTTTATCTTTGTTGAACTTTAAACCGGAACTTAAAGAGAGACGCGGAGAGACAGAGCACACGAATACGAGATACATAGATGTGATATGTAATTGTTTTTAATACAGTATACAGATTAACTTAAAAATATATATATAAATCTAATATATAAAATTCTCGTGTCACGGTGTGCGTGATTGAATTCCTCCGAAACGGCTCGACTGATTTTCGTGAATCTTAGCGTGCATATCGGCCAGTGTGGAGAATCGGACAACATCTATTTTCCATCCTCCTAAAAGTTGAAGGGTGGTTATAATGAGGTATTATGTGGTTGAATGAAGTTTTTTTTTCTAACCTAGAATTTCCCTAGAAATCTTATTTAAGGCAACACAGCGTTTGCCGGGTCAGCTAGTATATATATAGAAATGAGGTTTCTATGGTATGTTTTAGGGGACAAATGGCTATTTACAATTTGAATTGAAGATTTAAAAAATTAAATTATTAATTAAAATATTTTATTAAAAGAACATGCTGTATATTAAACGCATCCAAACAGCGCTTGTTTTATTTAATTACGAATAGTTAGAAAAATCGATTTCCGATTTTATTTTCTTGACATATTTTTCCTACCTATTCGCTGGTAACCTAAGACGGGGTAGGTGAGCTCACGGGCTCAACCTGAGAGAATTTGCTAACATTACCCCTGGCAAGAGCAGTACTACGCAGAATCTACCACCGGATCAGAATCGCGACCCACCGAGAAGATCCGGCGAGAAACTCAGTGGGCTGTGTCTATGGGATGGCATACATAAATACGTGACACCTCAATGTCTATGGTGGCTAAGTATCACCACACTATGGCTATCACTCATGCGTCCTTTTTGAAGGGTGGGGTAGTCGTTATACAGTTCAATTTTATCTTCGGTCTCGGATCTCAACGTAGGCGGCATCAATCAAAATATCAAATCATATGCTTTTATCACTGAACCGGTATAAAACTACTGGCACGAAACGAATTAAGTAACTCCGATGTTCGCAAAAAAACAATTTCACGGTTTTTTAAGGGATTTTATGACCTGGTAACTAAGACCTTTAAGTTACGTCTTATTTTAATTTATATTCTTAATTTTATGAAAAATGATAAAATGGAGTGAAACGAAATGAAGATGAATAATTTGCGAAATTAATCAACCGGGATGAAATTAAATGAGATGAGATGATATGGGATGAAATATAATCTCAGTAAAATGAAGGCCATTTACTGAGATTTTTTCAGAGGACTTTTTGGAGGATCCCGAGAAGCTACGTCCAGCGGCTTTGTTTCATTTTCCCACATTTGTGCACTTACACAGATATTAAACAGTTAATAAAATCATCGTTACTACACATTTAAATTTGAACAAACACTAAATAGACAAAATAAAACAAATACAGCTTCACTCCTCGCGTTCCCGCCAAAAAGTCTATTTCACGGTTGATCATAACATCGTACCATACATAGATTATGTATGCTCTAAAATAAGGGTAAAAATTTGTTATCCAAAAAGCTTACATTATGAACCTGTCTACATGTATGGTTTAATGTATGTATTTTCTTATTTTAATCTAACATGCTACATTTTTAGTCTCGGAATGATTATTAATGTGATTTTTTTTCTGACGAACTACTTAACGACGACCAATTAACTTAAAGAAAATGCATACGCTTAATAAATTGAGTGAAAAATTCCAAATTGAATGGAAAATTTTAAAAAAATTATAAAAATGTATTGAATTGATTATAATTTATTATAATTATACAATTATGTAAATATATTTATATAATTATATAAATATATTAATTTTAATTATAATTATAGAAAATAATAAAATAATAAAAATGTATTTTAACGGACTTTAATAAAATATAAAAAGATGTTCCTGATTCTACTCTTTTAAAAAGTGAGCAGAAGTGCTTTGGCATGTCCTACGTATACTACTGTAACATATTTTCTTTTCTCCTAAAATTATATAGTATGAATAACCTAAAGGGGATTCCCTCGGCTGTCCCATTTCAAAACCTAATAAGGACTTAAAACTAAATTTTACAGGAGAGCGCATAAACGGAAAAAAAGTCAGCCTATGAAAAGTATTAAGGTAAAGTAAAAAAAATGCTACTGATTGTATAAAATACCAAATAATGGACACATAACACTACCAATAATGTATTATATGTGTATTTTTTGTACTAGGTAGAGAGAGACTTAATAGGTTAGCAAGTTTTTGCAATAAAACGATTTTTGAGATAAGTGTCCCTTACTGGGTTTTGAAATAGGATAGCCGCCCTATACCTAATAATCGAGTATTGTCCGTACGCCAATGGAATGCGTTCGATGGAACACCAAATATACCGTAAAATTACATTCATCTCAGTGCTCTGAGGAATTGTTCGAGATGATACCGTCATCTCGTTTTTACCATCGCACCGCCCGCCACCGGTGTAGAGTTCATCCAGACTACCTGGAGCTATTGCGGTCATCCACAGTGCGTTTCCAGAGGTCTTTTTTGCCACGCACCATCCGGCTATGGAATGAGCTCCCCTCCACGGTGTTTCACGAGCGCTATGACATGTCCTACTTCAAACGAGGCTTGTGGAGAGTATTAAGCGGTAGGCAGCGGCTTGGCTCTGCCCCTGGCATTGCTGAAGTCCATGGGCGACGGTAACCACTCACCATCAGGTGGGCCGTAAGATCGAATGCCTCCAAGGGCAATAAAAAAAAAATTAGACATTTCATTCATTTCTCAATGATGTAACTATACTGAGACCTTAGAACTTATATCTCGAGATGGGTGGCGCACTTACGTTGTAGGTGTCTATGGGCTCCAGTGACCACTTAACACCGGGTGGGCTGTGAGATCGTCCCTACATCTAAGCAATAAAAAAAAAAAAATTATAATTTGTAGTGAAATTGTCGTTCTAATACCCGTACAGGGCTCGCTCGATCATCACCCGCCAAGTGAGCATTCTTTCAGCGGACGGACAATAGCTAGCCATTTTTATTTTTAACTATCGTCTACAATTAATTCTTCGGAGAAATGCAAAATGTTTTATTAATTACTAGCTGACCCGGCAGACTTCGTAGTGCCTCAATCGAGAAATAAAAGACCTGAGATTTTGTATAAAATAAACTTAAAACAAACAAAAGGTATCCGTCCGACAGGGGAGACATCAAAGGAAAAACAAAATTGTTTTTTTTATTTAATTCCGAGTATTTTCATATTTATTTACCTTTTAAACTTTCTCTGGACTTCCACGAATAATTCAAGACCAAAATTAGCCAGATCGGTCCAGCCGTTCTCGAGTTTTAGCGAGACTAACGAACAGCAATTCATTTATATATATAGATCAATTCAGAGGAAATGTCTTATTTCGTAGCCATCTTTCCGCAACGTCATAACATAGGTTATGTAATAAGTTTAATTAAATATATATTATTATTATTATACAATGACGCACGGTTGCTTTCTAACTAATATAAACAACATTATCGTCAAATAAAACAACACGTTATGAAATTATGATATAATAACAATAATGTACGTCATCACAGACTACACCGAATTAGATGACGCACGTCTCATTTAAATCAAATCGATAATCGTCTCGATTCTTCCATTTAACCACCTTTTTTAGGTTATCTGTACTACCCATTGTATTCAATGTCAATGGACAAGTTTTTTTTTTTAAACGGCTTACACTGGCAAAAGAGGCCGATTACGATTTTGCGATGACGATGATATTTGCCGGTTTGTTGGTGATTCGTTGTTGTGCCAATCAGGGCCCTGAAACTGCGATACTTTAAGATAAATATTTTTCTGTATGGAAACTAGCGACATCTTGTAGCGGATGCTCCTAAACTTATATGTCGTCAAAGTTAAGGCATTTAATTATAGTATAACTAAACACAGAAAATAATATAATATTACCTAAATCATGCAAGTATTTTTTTTTACTACCAACTAGATACAAATTTGAGTTAACTTTTACGTTAGCGAGAACGTTAAAAAACTCGCACTAAGCACATAGGTGGAGGGGTTGCAGTTTTATTAACCATTAATTAATTAACATCGTTATAGGGACAGAATTTAAATCAATAGGAAAGTTGATCTATTTAAAAAGCAACAATTATCAAAAAAAATCAAAAACAGCAGGAATGTTGTAAATTCGTTTAGATATTACTAAATTAGATAACCCATTAAATCACGGCGGTGATAATTGAATTGAACAATATAAAGACGGTGTACGTACTGATTTATGACGTCATTGTTTGAGATCGCGTCCGCAGCATCATGCTGTGATATCGATAGACATGAGCTACGGAACTCAATTGACCCCACAGACACAGCCCACTGAGTTTCTCGCCGGATCTTCTCAGTGGGTCGCGTTTCCGATGCGGTGGTAGATTCTGCGAAGCACTGTTCTTGCTAGGGCCAGTGTTAGCAACACTCCGGTTTAACTCCTGTGAGCTCACCTACACGTTAGGGTGAAGCTGAAATAGCCTCTCCAGGCTATCAGCATAGGTAGGAAAAAGTACCCGAGGCAGGTTAAGTGTTTGGGTTTTTACGAATTAGATTCATACATTTCCAACCGGCTGCTCATTGTCATCTCTCTAGAACACATTTTACGCTACGTAAGCGATAGTCTAGTTTTGAATACCATAAACAAAACCCGTACCACAATACTACCTTTGGTTCACTGGTATTAGAGCTAAACTAGTATTAATGTTATCAAGTATACATCTACATATTTATTCGTTGATCTCGACAAAGAGTTCGACGGGTAACCTAACCGATACGTCAGCCCGCTGAGTTTCTCGCCGGATCTTCTCAGCGGGTCGCGATTCCGATCCGGTAGTAGATTCATTCGCGAAGCAGCTGCTCATGAGTTGTTAGGTCTCCTTCGGAGGCGCTCGGGTAGCTGTTAGCAAATCCCAACCCTCCTGGCTGAGCCTTTGCTCGTCCAACTGTCTTGGTGAAACTGGAAAGGCCTTTAACATAAAAAAACATTACTGACTATCTATATCGATTTGATAAATTATTTCAGTGTTCAATAGCCCATTTATCGAGGAAGGCTATATGCTATATAACATCACGCTAAGACCAATAAAGAATGTTTCAAAATCGGATCGGAGATTTTAAAAAAAGTCCGCGACAGCATATGTCTATATGTTAAGGTTAGCTCACTATACCGTTTTTTATGCTAACCAAATTTGTTCTAAAATAAAGCATTATTTGGGAACTATTCCACGCGGACGAAGTCGCGGGCAAAAGCTAGTTATGAAATAAATATTGACACGTGCCCCGTCTCGACGCGTTTATAGACGACCTTACCTTCGAAGTAGTCGGTCCCCCAACTCCAACATGTTATCCGTATAACATCGCGCTCCGTCCGAGCACTATAGACCTGGCACTGCTGAGGAACGTAACTCTGCGCTTACGCTCCATCGAAGCAATGTCAGAGCTCGACTCAGACCACCGACCTGTCGTTATGCAGCTCGGTCGCCCCCACAACCCAGTCACAGCTACGAGGACCATGGTGGACTGGAAGAAGCTGGGCAAATGCTTAACCGATGCCGCTCCACCAATCCTCCCCTGCGGCCCGGATTCAACTCCATCCCCCGAGGACACAGTCGAATCCATAAACATCATCACGGATCACATCTCTTCCGCGATCATAAGATCCTCAAAAGAAGTCGATGTGGAGGATAGCTTTCACCGCATCAGACTGTCCCCCGAACTTAGGAACCTCCTAAGAGTTAGAAACGCGGCAATCCGGGCCTACGATCAACTTTCCACGCACTCAAACCGGATTCGGATGCGTCGTCTACAGCGGGATGTAAAATCTCGCCTAAGCGACGCCCGAAATAAGAATTGGGATAGTTACTTAGAAGGACTCGCGCCCTCTCATCAAGCATACTGGCGACTAGCAAGGACTCTCAAGTCCGAAACTACCGCTACTATGCCTCCTCTCGTACGCCCTTCAGGCCAACCACCGGCTTTCGATGACGATGACAAGGCAGAGTTGCTGGCCGATGCACTGCAAGAGCAGTGCACCACCAGCACTCAATACGCGGACCCCGAACACACCGAGGCAGTCGACAGGGAGGTCGAGCGCAGAGCTTCCCTGCCACCCTCGGACGCGTTACCCCCCATTACCTCTGACGAAGTTAGAGAAGTAATAGATAACCTTCAACCTAAGAAGGCACCCGGCTCCGACGGCATCCACAACCGCGCGTTAAAACTCTTACCAGTCCAACTGATAACAATGTTGGCTACCATCTTAAATGCCGCTATGACGCACTGCATCTTTCCGGCGGTATGGAAAGAAGCGGACGTTATCGGTATAAACAAGCCGGGCAAACCGAATAATGAAACCGCTAGTTACCGACCGATTAGTCTCCTCCCAGCGATAGGCAAAATTTACGAACGGCTCCTTCGGAAACGCCTCTGGGACTTCGTTACCGCGAATAAAATTCTAATAGACGAGCAGTTTGGATTCCGCGCCAAACACTCGTGCGTACAACAAGTGCACCGCCTCACGGAGCACATCTTAATAGGGCTAAATAGGCGTAAACAAATCCCGACCGGCGCCCTCTTCTTCGATGTAGCGAAGGCGTTCGACAAAGTCTGGCACAACGGTTTGATCTACAAACTGTACAACATGGGAGTGCCAGACAGACTCGTGCTCATCATACGAGACTTCTTGTCGAACCGTTCGTTTCGATATCGAGTAGAGGGAACTCGTTCTCGTCCCCGTCATCTGACTGCCGGAGTCCCGCAAGGCTCCGCACTCTCCCCGTTACTATTTAGTTTGTATATCAACGATATACCCCGGTCTCCGGAGACCCATCTAGCGCTCTTCGCCGATGACACGGCTATCTACTACTCGTGTAGGAAGATGTCGTTGCTTCATCGGCGACTCCAGACCGCAGTAACCACCATGGGACAGTGGTTCCGGAAGTGGCGAATAGACATTAACCCCACGAAAAGCACAGCGGTGCTATTCAAAAGGGGTCGCCCTCCGAATACCACTTCGAGCACCCCACTCCCCAATAGGCGCGTAAACACCTCCGCCGTTAGCCCCATCACTCTCTTTGACCAGCCCATACCGTGGGCCCCGAAGGTCAAATACCTAGGCGTCACCCTCGACAGAGGGATGACATTCCGTCCCCACGTAAAAACGGTACGCGATCGCGCCGCGTTTATACTAGGACGACCCTACCCAATGCTTTGTAGACGAAGCAAACTGTCCCTCCGTAACAAGGTAACCCTCTACAAAACTTGCATACGCCCCGTCATGACGTATGCAAGCGTAGTGTTCGCTCACGCGGCCCGCACCAACTTGAAACCCCTTCAGGTTATACAATCCCGATTCTGCAGGATAGCCGTCGGAGCACCATGGTTCCAGAGGAACGTGGACCTCCACGATGACCTGGAGCTCGACCCCGTCAGTAAGTATCTACAGTCGGCATCGCTGCGCCACTTTGAGAAGGCGGCACGACATGAGAACCCTCTTGTCGTGGCCGCCGGAAACTACATACCCGATCCTGTAGACCGTTTGGTAAACCGTCGACGTCGCCCAAAGCACGTCATCACGGATCCTCCTGATCCATTAACGGTGCTTTTAGGCAATACAAGCACCGGTCACCGTCCTCGCCGAACCCGTCGCTTGCGACGAAGGGCTCGACGAGCGAATTAACCCACAGACACAGCCCACTGAGTTTCTCGCCGGATCTTCTCAGTGGGTCGCGCTTCCGATCCGGTGGTAGATTCTGCGAAGCACTGCTCTTGTTAGGGCGGTGTTAGCAATTCTCCGGTTTGAGCCCCGCGAGCTCACCTACACAAGCTAGGGTACGCTGAAATAGCCTCTCAAGGCTATCAGCATAGGTAGGAAAAAAAAAAAATCCCAATCTTAGACTTAGATGAATTTTAAACAGAAAACATGATAGTTGTGTCGTAATATATCATCTAGAAACTGTTTGATAACAATAAAGTTATCAAGTAAAATTTTGTAATACTGTAATCATTTGTAATGTAAAAGAGAATAATAACATTGTATGTAATATAATGTTACGTAAGCGCCCGTTGTACCTTCATTTTACAATATTGTTTGTTATTTTCGCTGGAGGCCATTTTTATTAAAAAAGGTGCAAAATAAATAAGGAACTATTTTAAAATGTTCTAAAATGACAGATGGGAAACGCAAAGGCGCATTGCTCCGTAAAGCCCAACATTTCATTTATGTATGTATAAACTAACCGAGACTGGCTTTCGTTATAATTTCTTGTATTCATATCATAGGTTTCGGTTAAAATATATTTAAATTACGCCAAAAACGGATGTTTTATTTAAATATATTTAGGATTTTTATTAATACGATTATTACTATTATTTTTATTTGATTGTTTAATTTTCACGTCAAAATCCGAGAGAGAAATTCAGTTCAGAGAGAAATTCGGTACGTAAATAGTATAATACCCTTAGAAAGAACATAGGGTAGGGCACATTTCACAGCAATGCTAAGCGCGGGTTTCCGCTCACGGGCGAAGCTGAGGCTGAATGCTAGTACATCACAAAACTTTTGTCCTAACAGGACCTACATGATGAACTATTTACCAGTTTTGGCAAAATATAACTGGCACGCAAAAAATCTGTTTCATTATGATTTTGTTTGTCACTTTAATTTTAATGCATCACTCATTTACGAATATCATTAAACCAGAGAACGATACTGAAGATAATATAAAGTGTTTAATTAATATCGTATGTATTTTAATGTCTATATAAATCCACGTTCCACGTTCGAGAACGTCAAAAGCAGAATAAAAATTACCTCTTACGAAAAACCTGAGAAGTCATTGACTTGTGCTTTTGTTTTAAAAATAAATTTAATTTTCAAATTTCGAATATCACTCGCGAAAATGCCCGCGAAAACTACTTAAGGCTGACAGTTTTTTTTTTAAATCGTCTAACTTATGTTGCATTAGGTGAAATTATTGGCCATCGTGTTTATAGTAATAATAATATGCTTTATTATTGTGCTAGGGTCAGCATTATTGTCAGCAAATGTACTACGTATGTACGTACGCTTTCATCAGTAATCATTCACGGACGCGACATCGTAACATTGATACGTGTATTGTGTTTGTTTTTTTTTTAATTATTCAATTTTGATATATTTTTTTTTCTCGAAACATGCAACGGGCGTATGCAAATTAATCAATGGTCAGCGGGTTATCAGTGCATTTATGTTTTTTTTTGTTTTTGTTAATTTTTTAATTGTAACTTTTTGAGATAAAGACTGCTTTTTCGTGTAAAATGGTTGAGACACAGTGCGCCGCTCGTCCGGTGAAAGCCTACATCATGAGTGATCTGCTGAAGAAATTCGATTATGAAACTACTAATGATTTCGTTCAGGTGGCCATCTCGGTTGCCGGGATTTACATGACTTTTTATCTGAGTATGTATCTTTTTTTCTATGTATTTTTTTTTTAATTCTAATTTTAAATATCGATTACGTTTTTAGGGCATATTTTTTTTAATCTGTTTTTTTTAAATTATAAATATGACAGTGACGTTTTTTTTAAATTTCGTTCTATAGTGCCAATCTGAGTGAATGTACCTTTTTTTTTTTTAAATATCGATTTCGTTTTTATGGTATTGTTTTTAATCTGTTTTTTTTTATTATAAATTTGACAGTGATGCTTTTTTTTTCGTTCTACTGAGATATGAACTTATGTATAATACTTTATATAGTTTTCAATTGCCACTTAATAAAACCACAAAATGCTATCCGTTTACTTTCCAACTATTATGCAATAGTTGTATCAAGTTGACCACGCTGACCTGTGGTTACTTTTAGATAAATAAATATTATGATTCTCATCAATAATTTCGCATTTCGTCTCAACGATTTCAAAATTTGACTGCGAACAAAGACTAATATATATATATTATTAGAGGCGACTTCCTCTTAAGTCAAAGTCGATGGGCCATGACGACGAGCACTCACGTGGACTCGTGACGTCATCTGGAGGGGCAACTCGTCATCTGGAGGGGCAACCGACCGACCAGCGGGGACATCACGCCACCTCGGATCACTTTTTGCTGGAAGCGCGCGCAGCGTTCACTTGTCTTAGATTTAATATTCTGTGTCGATCGTTCCAACCCACTTTTGTATTTTTTTTTATTTATTCAAATTATTAAGCCGTTGCTAAAATCAGAAGTGGGATAGGGCTTGTGCCCTATCCGCTTTTGGGTTATCCTGGCGTACAGTTTATTTTTAAAATTTGCATTAAATTAACAACGTAATGACCGATATACGTGTAACTGGAAGCAGGGTAGGAAGACGCTCGCATTCGCCGAATGTTCGAGACCAATTAGGAATAATGTTGGCGCGTTTAATTGCTTAAAACTCAAATGTGAACGTTGCGCGTGAGTCGAGCCCGCTAGGGTCGGAGATAGAAGACGCACGTCCCTCGACCGCGGACGGTGGTGGCGCCGGACCCGTGGTGGCGTTGGGAATCACATCACCGCCGCTGTCAGAGTCCCGCGCGTACGACGCTACAGACAGGATCATCGGAGCATTAAGTGCACTGTCCAAAGTAAGGTCGAACAATTTTTATATTTCTAATTTTGACCCCAGCGTTAATGATATCGATTCTTGGTGTATCATTCGAAGGGTTCAAAATGTTACTAGTCGGCAACACACTCCATCAATACGTCAATTAGACAACAGTCCGACTGTCCAGGTCGGTGATCATGTAAACGGGACGCCGTCTTGTTCCATCGCCGTGTCGATTGTACCCGCGTTTGAGAATAGATGTAAAATAGTTCCACCATGCGTTGTGACAATAAAGAGGCAACTACCACATCAGCACGGATGTTAACCGAATCCATTAGATTCGTAAATTCAGATCGAACTCATGGTTACCTTATTTATAAGTTTTACCCTGCCGTGCAATACATAGACACATTTTGTAAGGAAGTAGAACGGGCTAGATCCTTAACTGGGAAGGCACCGAGTATTTGTCACGAGTTTTGGGCTGTCTTAAGAGTGATGAGCGTACTTGGTTACACGTGTGATTGTCTACTGACCGGACGTGGGGTAACTAACTTCGTAAAAGACTTTAAGCCGTTGTGTCCGCGAAAGTTAGACTATGCCAATATTCTTTATAATGCTATGCAATTAGCATCAGATTGCTATGCCTCATACGTCGAGTGCGCCAGGAGATAGTTGCTCTGTATTAAGATGGTCAGAGGTCTGACTGACAAACTCGGAACTTTAATAATGATACGGGGCATAATGGGCCCTCTGGTTGACTCGCGAACGCTAGTCTACAGATTCACGAGTTGATTTAATTTTTGGTGGAGGTCAGGTTAGGCCGAGTCCTCGTAGGGTTCAGGCACTAGTTGAGTCACCAGTGACGCGTAATGTCAAACATTCTTGGGGTTGACTGCATGCTTCCAGAGATTTACGTGGTAACATAGTTCACGTAGATGTTGTACCGTGGTAACATAGTTCACGCAGAGATTTACGTGGTAACATAGTTCACGTAGATGTTGTAACGTGGTAACATAGTTCACGCAGAGATTTACGTGGTAACATAGTTCACGTAGATGTTGTAACGTGGTAACATAGTTCACGCAGAGATTTACGTGGTAACATAGTTCACGTAGATGTTGTAACGTGGTAACATAGTTCACGCAGAGATTTACGTGGTAACATAGTTCACGTAGATGTTGTAACGTGGTAACATAGTTCACGCAGAGATTTACGTGGTAACATAGTTCACGTAGATGTTGTACCGTGGTAACATAGTTCACGTATATGTTATGACGTGGTAACAAAGTTCACGTAAAGGTGTGACGTGGTAACGCAGTTCACGTTACGAGTGTATTAGCTTGACATGTTAACTTGGCCATGTCAACCAGACTTTACTCTCACAGTATATTATACACCCGATATGGTAACAGTGCCGTGTCGTCAGTACATCTAACGTAACTCAACAAGAGCCTACTATACATGAACACACTGAAATGTGATGTAAAATGCTCACAAGAACTACTAACTTTTACTAATGGTTCATGGTACCAAAATCATGATTGTAATGCAAACAATCTATTTCTATGACGATATCATAGAACACCCCGATAGAAACGCTGTGCACACAGTGAGTCCTGCATCGTCAGAGATTGAAGACGGTCATGACATCGAGGTGAACGTGGACGTCCACCAGTCAGGAGAGGCCGTATTAGAGGCGACTTCCTCTTAAGTCAAAGTCGATGGGCCATGACGACGAGCACTCACGTGGACTCGTGACGTCATCTGGAGGGGCAACTCGTCATCTGGAGGGGCAACCGACCGACCAGCGGGGACATCACGCCACCTCGGATCACTTTTTGCTGGAAGCGCGCGCAGCGTTCACTTGTCTTAGATTTAATATTCTGTGTCGATCGTTCCAACCCACTTTTGTATTTTTTTCTATTTATTCAAATTATTAAGCCGTTGCTAAAAATATATTATGTATATATAAATAAATGGATTATTTATTTCATACTTGATTCTTTAATACTGTACATCGCTTTTACAGCTAGATTCGTTAAAATATTTTTTTTTTCAAGTATTTCAACCTAAATTTAATCTACTGAAAAGTTCACGCATTGTCGCTTAGTCACGTTTGTCTTTCAAGCGTCGATAAGCTTTTATTCACCTTAAACATACGAAATGCAATGCTCACTTTGGTTACTTTAAAATACAGATTTTAAAATAGGTGCATGTGTCTCATGAAGCCTAAAACAGTAGAACTGAATGTCTTTGAGGCATGAGGTCAAAGATGCAACTGTATTGTGGCTACCCACAGGCAGCTTTTTGGCAGAACTCTTACGGCTTTGAGAACATACGTTAAAATTCATAATTAGATTAGCTACATTGAGGGATAAAAGGGTATTTGGTTTAAGCGACATTTCCCTTAATACGCCAAATTTATCTTTGTAATTAAAGGTCCGTTTTATTTGGTATCAGCATCAACAGTTCGATACCTATTTTTAATTGAACTTCAACTAAGTTTACTCCAATTAAAAAAAAACATTTGGCATTAATACTTTCTCGATGTCAGCCCTCATTACGAACGGATTTTGCGTACACAGATCGTATCCAGAAAGGTTTTATTTTCGTCTACCGTCGCGTGTGTACCTATGTGGAACACGAAAGCACAACAAACGTTGTCATGGCAACCGTTGCTATGGTCCCGAGACCGACCTGAGCAATGCCTTTACCTTAAATTCAGGGAATCCTTAGATTAATACGTGAAGGAAAAACTTTGTACTCGTTTTTACGAAAATTGCACGAACGGAGGAATATAAAATTTCCCACACTTATAGAGAATATAGAGAAGGAGTTCAGAATGTTAATATTTTTTTAAATTATGCATAAAAAATACATTAAATCAATATAATAAAAACATTACACACACTACCATGTATTTGATACACACACGCATGCATACTATTTGTTTATTGTCAAACTTTTCTTATTGCTCATAGTCTGTGGTCAAATTGAGAATAGATTAAATATTGTTACTAATATTTGTCTAAAGTATACCTAGTCTGGGCGAAATCTGTCATTATAGAAGTATTATTTTTTGTTTTTTTTTTCCTACCTAAGCCTTGAGAGGCTATTTCAGCGTAACCTTAACTAGTAGGTGAGCTCACGGGGCTCTAGCCTGACGACGTTGCAAACACGAACCCTAACAAGAGCCGTGCTTCGCAGAATCTACCACCGCATCGGAAACGCGACCCACTGAGAAGATCTGGCGAGAAACTCAGTGGGCTGAAGTATAATAGTCTTGACAATAGAATCATGATAGTGTTCAAACTCATAATTTTAATCAATTATACTCGAATTTCGATTACCAGGGGATCACTAGTTCACAGGATCAAAAGTTCATTTCATTGTTTCTTAATAAAAAAAATAACGCGGTCAGAACTGCCGGGCGCGTCTAGTATATTATGTTTAATCATGTCAGTAGAATACCGTGATCAGCGTTCACGTTAGCAATTGCATCGGTTTTTAAATATTTGCGGTGTTAAGGTATATGCACCTACCACCTACATACAGCATGCTACGTACGCACGTAGTTTGAAAAACAAAAGAGTTTGCATATTTAAAAAAAAAAATGTTTAGTATTCATTTTTGGCGGGATTTTTTTTGCGCCATATTTTTTGGTGATACTGAAAAGAGAGATTGATATTATTATACATTATAAGCGTGACCTGTTTTATTTATTTATTAGGCTATCCTTTTACCTCTAAATGTTTAATACAATTACACAATTAGATTTTGTTTCTGAGTAAATATTATTTGCCGATTTTAATGATTAACGGCTTAGACTCATCAATGACTGTAATTCGAAGACACGTCAAATGTAGTTTTTTTTTGTTTTAATAGAAAAAGTTATAGTTTTTTTCTTTTTCTTAAAGGAAACTTCTTGTTCGAAATTCAAATTAATCATGACAAGAAATCTATACTAATATATAAAATCTACAGTGGTTTTTACGGATGTTCCGTTATAACTACTGAGCCATGCATCCGATTAACTTGAAACTTGGTATCCATGTAGAAAATACATGTACTTAATGGATAGGCTAATATTTATATGAGTGTTGGACTCCCTAATCATAATGACATTATGTAATGTTAATTTTTTAATGCCCAGTGAAACGGCCTAGTACGGCTAGTAAATTACTACATAGTATAAAACAAAGTTGCTTTCTCTGTCCCTATATCTGTCTGTCCCTATGTATGCTTAAATCTTTAAAACTACGCAACGGATTTTGATGCGGTTTTTTTAAATAGATAGAGTGATTGAAGAGGAAGGTTTATATGTATAACAACATCCATTAAATAGTGGAGAAATTAATAATAAATACAGTTTCCGAAGCGAAGCGCGGGCGGGTCGTAATTACATTAATTGTTTGAATCGCATAATAAATACATTATACTAAATTGTAAGACCCTCCAAGCATTGATTTGCATATTTATTTATTTTAATTTTACATACATAATTGTTATTCTGATACTAACAATGTTTTCAGAGTTGTATTAAAATAATTAACATTCAAATTAAATCAAATCAAAAAAAAATTATTCAACATAAATGAAAGTATATACATACTTGTTGAACGTCAAAAGAACTACCGCCAATTCACAAAAACTAGCCTCCGTCCTGAGAAGAATTAGCAAGAAACTCAGCGGGCATGTCATTTTTTTTTTTAAATACTAGATTATTTTTTTAATATTACATTTTTTTTAAATATTCATTTTTACAATGAGTATTATAAACTAACAATTATTACAATATTGAAATTCCCGGAGCGATTAATACTAACGGACACAAGCTTGTTCGTCGTGTGCATTAGACTATTAGCTTGAACGCTATTTAGTGTTGCTTATCTTTTTAACCGACTTCAAAAAAGGAGGAGGTTCTCAATTCGATTGTATGTTTTTTTATGTTTGTTAACTCATAACTTTTGACTGGGTGAATCGATTTTGATGATTCTTTTTTTTATTAGAAAGCTGACGCTTCCCGTGTGTTCCCATTTCAATTTAGTCCAGTTCTGATAATGGCATCCACGAGAAAACCATATAAGTCTTAATTTACTCAGAAAAGCTGAAAACCTTGACATATTTGGCGATTCCCTTTCAATATTCAGGAACAAAATTAAAAAAAATTGTTGTTGAACCTCAACCTCAGCCTTGGTCTGAGTACTCGGCTATTACTGCCCTTGTTGTCTTTCTTTTGTTTTTAATTTATTATTATTATTAATAGTATTGTTAAATCTTTGTTGATATATTAATGTAATGCATGCTGTGATTGCCTCTAATTAGAGTTGCAGCTATCAATTGCTCTATACATGTCAATGTTATTTTATGTCTTACTGTAAACCCTGTTGGTAATCCTGAAATAAATAAATAAATAAATTTGCATTAAGTACGCGCGCGACAAATAGATGAATAACTCAGTAGCTCAATATCACGCCAACCGATATCGAGGATTTTTTTTTTTTTTGTGTATATTAATTTGTTTTGGAATATATATTTTTTTTCTATTTGAAGTCGGTTTTTGTTAAAGCATGTCTATTTACAGTTATTGTAGATTAATTTAATTTAATTAGATAGTAACTTACATATGTGGGTCATTGTGTGTGCGTGCGGTTGTGCGTGTGTGTAAGCGTATGTATGTATATATATACACAAGGCACTTAGGCATCTGTTCAGTTGTTAATTTTTTTCTGTATGCACCTGTTTTGAATTGCAATCCAGATTGTTGTGTTAAATATTTAAACCTATAATTTCTATGGTTGTCATTTGTTTTGTGCATCAATATAAATAAATATAATCTATATATTAATACGTGAAGCAAAAACTTTGTATGCCTTTTTACGAAAATTGCGCGGACGGAGGAGTATGAAATTTTCCACACTTATAGAGAACATAGAGAAGAAGTGCACAATGCTAATACTTTTTTAAAATAATGCATAAAAGATACCTTAAATCAATAAAGAAAACATTACACACACTACATACCATGTATTTGACGCACGCATGCATACTATTTATTTATTGTCAAACTTGTGTTCTTGACGTCTGTTGTCAAATTGAGAATAGATTAAATATTGTTTGTCATTGTTAATATTTTTTATAGTGTAGTCTTGGCGAAATTTGTGATTATAGAAGTATAAAATACAATCATAATAGTGAACGAACTTACAATTCCAATTAATTATAGTCGAATTTCGACTACTGCGGGACCTCTAGTAAGAGTTACCGGTGGTAGGACCACTTATGAGTCCGCGCGGATAGGCACCACCGCCCTGTCTATTTCTGCCGTGAAGCAGTAATGCGTTTCGGTTTGGAGGGTGGGACAGCCGTTGTAACTATACTGAGGCCTTAGAACTTGTATCTCAAGGTGGGTGGCGCGTCTACGTTGTAGATGTCTATGGGCTCCAGTAACCACTTAACATCAGGTGGGCTGTGAGCTCGTCCACCCATCTAAGCAATAAAAATAAAAAAAAGTAAATCTGCAAGAGATAAGTGTGTAGAGGTTGAGCCAACTCTAAAATCTAAAGTTGATCGATACACACTAGTGATTCGAGGAAGCGTTTAACCCGGTACAAGTCTTTGATTATGGAGGTAGCGATGATAACACCTTATCGTTTATCTAACATAATAATTTTGATATGATAAATATATCACGCTCTTTTCTTAATTATCTATCAAATCCAATCAAATCAAATCAATTTTTTTTATTCAACATAAATGAAAGTACACACTTGTTGAACGTCAAAAAAAACTACCGTCAATTCACAAAAACTAGCCTCCGTCCTGAGAAGAACTGGCAAGAAACTCAGCGGGCATGTCTTTTTTTTTAAATATTAGATTTTTTTAAATATTCATTTATATACTAAACTATTCATTTATATAATATTCATTTATACTATTATCTATACTTCTATACTAATATTATAAAGAGGAAAGATTTGTTTGTTAGTATTGAATAGGCTCCAAAACTACTGAACCGATTTGAAAAAATCTTTCACTGTTTGGAAGCTACACTATTCCCGCGTGACATATGCTATAATCTTTTTTGAAAAAACTTAGGGATCCTTACTAAAACTCCAATAATGTAACCCGAGGTGTAAAAAAATTACCTAAAATATTCTTTACATCGCGTGCCCTGCGAAAACTATTGATGAAATATCTAACTATTGATTGATAGAATAAAATAATGTACTACGACCTTGTAGAAAACATTATTATTTACAAAAAGTGTCGCGACAGCATAATTATGTCTGACTATTATAGTTATGTCGCAACAAGTGTTCTTTTATTTTAAACAATAAAACAACGTTGTTGAAATATTTTTTTCTGTTTGTTTTTTTTTGTTTTTTTTTTCCTACCTGTGCTGATAGCCTTGAAAGGCTATTTCAGCTTCGCCCTAACGTTTGTAGGTGAGCTCACGGGGCTCAAACCGGAGATTTGCTAACACTGACCCTAGCAATAGCAGTGCTTCGCAGAATCTACCACCGGATCGGAAACGCGACCCACTGAGAAGATCCGGCGAGAAACTCAGTGGGTTGTAATTTTTGTTAAAGACCCGAGCGGAGCGCTAGTGTATTATTAAGACAACAATGAACTTCCTAATGGGACTAAAATTCACACATTTACGCTGTTTAAAACCTGCAGTAGAGAGGTTAAAAGGTTAAACAAAATATTAACGAAAATAAGCAAAGTTAATTATGGAAAAATAAAAAAACTGTTAAATAATGTAGAGAGTTTCCGCATGAAATTCTCCAGATTTTCTTTCTTTGTTTCAGTGTGTCGCGTTCATTCACATGTCGGACAGTTACGAACCTTTTAGCTTCCGAAAATAATTTTATATGTATAGGTATGCTTCGACGAACAAAAACACTTTTCGTCATCATGTTTTTTTTTAATAAAACAAGCGACATTAAGACAGTACTTTATGATCGGCAGATGAACAAATAATTACATAGAGAACAAAAACAAAATAAAATAAAAAAGACATAAAATACCGCGACCGGAGAAGGTTTGTTTTTGTTGGTGCAGCAGGTGCAACCTGTGTGGTTAGTGCGAGTTTTTTAACGTTCGCGATAGCGTCGTTGGGTCTTCGTGACCCCTTGCGGAGGCACGGATCGGGCCTCGGGGCAATTCCCTCTGCCCGGGCTTGAACTTCCTGCCTGACGTGGCAGGGGTGATGATTTTATCTGTTGGCCGTTTTGGTATGGTGATGTAATGATAAATAAATAAATAAATAAATATTTACTAACAATCACGCCACGTTTACTGGTCCCGTGATAAGTTCGTAAAGAACTTGTGTTACAGGTACCAGATAACGGAAATAAATATAAGATTTTTTATTATACACATACATATATTTAATATTCATCCATAACCTTGGAAAAGACATTTATATTTACCATACAAATATCTTCCCTTGGCGGGATTCGAACCCGCGACCCCCTTGTGTAGTGATCATGTCACTTACCACTACACCAGACGGCCGTTGATATAGATGAAGCGATGATTACAATGAGGTGATGCTGTTTAAGTAGTTGATAGGTAGTGAGTTTGGTTGTGGGAGTGATGATGGTGATCTGTAACGTTCCGATCGATCAATTTTTCTGGCGGGTCTATCCCCATGATGTAAAGGAGGGATGGACGTCCCCCTAGATGCTTTCTTCCTTCTTCTTCTTCCCCAGCCGCTGCCGCTCCTCCCGCCGACACCGACCGTCCGGCAGTCTCCGTGGGGTTGTAGTGTGGTTGTTGTTGGTAACTCGATGGCGTAAAAGTTAGCCCAATTTTATATGCAGTTGGAACAGCGCCCCTAGCGGCAAACGTAGGCAAGCGACCCTATTCCATACAAATATGAGTTAACTTTTACGCTATCGAGAACGTTAAAAAACTCGCCCTAAGCATCCTGACTAGCTCGCGGTCCGGCGTGCGATTCTTAGAACCTGTAGACATTACGAAGTGACGCTGTAGCTCACGCTGAATAATAATGTTGAAGTTTTCAGTGTATAGTCATTCGAGCCGAAATGCCCTTCGAGTCGAAACAAATGATTCGCATCAGAAATAGATTTACTGGTGGTAGGACCTCTTGTGAGTCCGCGCGGGCAGGCATCACCACCCCGCCCATTTCTGCCGTGAAGCAGGAATGCGTTTCGGTTTGAAGGGTGGGGCAGCCGTTGTAAGTATACTGAGACCTTAGAACTTATATCTCAATTTGGGTGACGCATTTACATTGTAGATGTCTATGGGCTTCAGTAATCACTTAACACCAGGTGGGCTATAAGCTCGTCCACCCATTAAGCAAAAGATTGGATGGTTGTATTCAACCGTATGTATGGGTTGGCAAGAAAGAGAGGAATATTAGTGAAAATATATTATGTTATCATTTTGAATATTTATAACCAGTGTTGGGTTCAGCATTATTGCAATGCAGTAAAACTGATTTAAGTCTCATATTGGTTACAACGATGTCTGTTAAAACATAGCTTGGTATACTCAGTGTTTTGGGTATTCTGAGTGGAAGCTAAACAGAGCCATCTGGCGTCAGTTTTTTTTATTGCTTAAATGGGTGGACGAGCTCACAACCCACCTAGTGTTATGTGGTTACTGGAGTCCATAGACATCTACAATGTAAATGACATTTAAAACCCACCTTAAGTTCTAAGGTCTCAAGTATAGTTACAGCGGCTACACCACCGAAACCACAACTTCAAACCGAATCGCATTACTACTTCACGGCAGAAACAGGCAGGGTGGTGGTACCTACCCGCGCAGCCTCACAAGTGGTCCTACCACCAGTTGCGTTGCGTTTAAGCTATCGTCCATCGTATCTTAAAAAAACCTTAAATATGGACGTTATCACATTTATTCATTGTTATTTTATCGCCCTCAGTAATTCTCCTCGATGTTTTTGTACAACATGATTGTTAATATAATTTTCTATGAAATAAACATTACCATTTTCGAGCTATATAATTAAGAAATTGTATTATGTATGTAATTGTGCTCTTGATAACACGTTAAAGTTGTTAACTGCATGAAAATCAAAAGGTTATTAATAATAATACGCTTACATATGTATACATTTAGCTCGTTATCTTATCGTTTGAAAACATTACGCCTTATACACAAACGAGTACGGGGTGTTTCGCTTCTTCTTCTTTTACAATTTTCTTCTCTTCTTTTTCTCCACCTTATCCCACTAAGTGGGGTCGGCACAGCAAATTTTTCTCTTCCATTCTCTTCTATCAGCCGTCATCTCAACACTCACTCCTCTCTCTCTCATATCGTCATTCACACACTCCATTCATGTCGTCTTCGGTCGACCTCTTCTCCCTCTACCTTGCACTACCATCTCCATACATCTCCTAGTCACATGCATCTTCTCTCTACGCATCACATGTCCATACCACGCTAACCGTCCGCTCCTTAATTTGTTGCTTACCGGGGCCGCTTTCACACTTCCTCTGATATACTCATTTTACAATTTTGTTTACAATTTATAATTACAATTTTCTTTTACAATTTTGTTGACCGTAATGCGTAATATGAGCTCTCGAGATTTCCATCGATCTACCTGTATCTGGCCCCAATAATTCATGCATTAGACGCCTTCAGATCTAACACTAGGAGCAGGCTTAGGGACCTCGGTAACCGTACTCGTCAAACTCGACATAGAATTCGACGTGCAACCTAAACAATCCATCAGCCCGCTGAGTTTCTCGCTCGATCTTCTCAGTGGGTCGCGTTTCCGATCTGGTGGTAGATTCTGCGAAGCACTGCTCTTGCTAGGGCCAGTGTTAGCAACAACTCTCGGTTTGAGCCCCGTGAGCTCACCTACACATTACACACATTCTTTTATATGTATATTTGTGTATATATATTTACACTTATGTATGTTATGTATGTATTTGTAGGCTTGAGGGTAGATATTATCTTGTTGAACACCAAGTAAAACGATGTCACTTTTTGGTTCCTGATTTAATCAACAATATGTTATCTTAACAATTCACTTTAACACTTGTCCAACTTTAACCAGTACGTACAACAGTCACTGAATCACACAACGTAACAAGGATATAGTAAGTGCACCAGGCAAGCGCAGTCCAACGAATGTTCATTTCAAGGCACGTTCCGCCTTTTTATACTAGCCGGCGCAGCTGGCTTATGAGTCACTTCTGTTGCAGCTGTTGTTTACGAGTGGAACGACATGGCCGGCGCGCCTGGCTTGTGTGAGTCACTCCTATTGCACGTGCTATATAACATAAATATCGTTAACGCCGTCACGGCCATACTGACGTGCGCTCGTCCTCGTGCGCGCATTCTTATGGTATGTCTGTGAACAATAAACGTGTTCGTTCATCCTGACATTAACGGATGCAACTTAAAACGTGGTCTATGATATTAACAATCTAGTACGGTTCGGTTCGCATAATTCTTCAGAAAATCCTATACTGGCTATAAATAACCTTCAGACTGCTTACATACCTGGGCCAGTTCATTTAAAACTCTTCAGGTCTGTAAGTATGTCCCTTTTAACTTAGACCGGAATTGTTATCCCTTCAGTTTTTCGAACTGGACCGGATAATGCTAGACCGAATCGCAATCCCTGTAGCTAATTGTTGTGGCTAATCTGGATGAAAATCCCTATAGCCAAGCCATTGGACCGGACAGACCCTTCAATGACTTCACTTTTTTTTTTTTTCCTCTTTTTTTTTTTTTTTTGCTAGTCCGGATTAACATCTCTCTAGCCACATACAATTCTCTTTTTTTTTCTTTTTTTTTTTTTTTTTTAATCTGCGTGTACGGTAGCGTTTGTTAAAACATTTCTTAAACCAGAACATTTATACGGAATTTCTTCAGAAATAGTGCGAGACCGACCATCGTTTTCTACATTTCCAACACCTGCACCTGAGGTGCCTGAGCTTACAGACATTGTATCACTACCCACAGACTATGTTTGCTGTATCGCTATTTGCGGACAAAAATGTCGCTTCTATTGTCAGTGATAGAGTCGTCATCATTAAGATCAGTTTCATGAACAAGATTAATTAACCCATCTGTGTACGCCGTCACGTCATCGTCACTATAATTTTCAGTAATTTCTAGTAGGCCTGACGGGCCTCGAGGTATTTCACGTAAGTTTTCATGGGGAAATTTGTACACTCTATTAGAACTATTTACATGTCTCAATTTATACCTATCGTTTCCCAAAACTGCAGTAATGTTGAAGGGACCTTTACATTTTCGGTTAACTTACGAAAACAAAATCCTCAGCGGAAAAGAGTTTGACTTTAGCTTTGCCTCGACTAAACCAAGCTTCTGTTTGTGCGATTTTTTTTATGTTTTCGCCGGTCTTCGACCGTGCTAAATCAAGATCTAATCTAGAGGGATTATCACTCTGTTGAAACTTTAGATATTTCAAGTGAACTACCCTGAACGGCAAACGTCTATTCTATTGGAGTAAACCCTGTTACTCGACAACGTGCACTATTAAGGGCGAGTTGAATATCCCCTAAGTGCTCTTGCCATCATGATTGGTCTAAGTTACTTTCAGATCAAAGAGTGACTTGTTCATGAAACCGCTTACCATTGAATAAATTACTATGACTTTGTTTTATAAGACTACATTCTGACCCTGAATGGAACATAAAGGGGAAGCCAAAACCACTTATCTGTAACACACTGAAGCTCTGGAACACACGTTGACGTCTCTGGTTGGACCTGCCACAGCACCTGGAGCAGTGTCGTTTTTCTTCTTGTAGCGCATGGAACACCCAGAAGCTACATGGCTCGCATCACCGCACACGTAACAGCCGACTTGCAGGCGAGAGCCGGGCGCCCACGGATGAGGAGGTTGTTCAGGTTTTGCAGGCTGTATTTTTTGTGAGGCAAGTAGTAGCTCGAGCCTTAAGCGAATGTGTGAGAGTCAAAATTAAATCGACACCATCCAATACTTCAACTACTTTAAACGGCCCTTTAAACTTCGTATCTAATTTCGTTTGATTATGCTCTTCGTATTAATGTGTGGACGAGCTCACAGCCCACCTTGTGCTAAGTGGTTACTGGAACCCATAGACATCCACAGCGCAAACGCACCACACTCCTTGAGATAGAAGTTCTAAGGTCTCAGCATAGTTACAACCGCTGCCCCACCCTTCAAACCGAAATACACCACCGCTTCACGGCAGAAATAGGCAGGGTGATGGTACCCGTGCGGTCGATGGCACTATACGGAGCACCCGTCTGGTGCCACGTCCTTACCCACGAGAACGTCGCCGCGCTGCGACGCCGGCAGCGCGCGATCGCAGTTATTCAATGATACCTCACAGTCTCCTACGAGGCGGCGCGCCCTAGCGCAAGTGCAGCCGGAGCGTGGGGGCTCCAATATCGGCAGTCCGTGCTGGAGGCGTGGTCTCGTCGTTTGGCGGACCCGTCAGCCGGCCCCCGTACCGTCGAGGCGATCTGCCCGGTTCTCGCGGACTGGGTGGGCCGCGACCGCGGAAGTCTCACCTCCGGCTACCTGTGCAGACTCACAAGACATTTTACCACCATGCAAACTTCTTACCGCAACAAATCTTACCAGCCACCACGCAAACTACAATTTTACGGGTTCCACCTCTCTTACACGATGTTACTCCCACACTGAGGAAGCTAACCGCGAACACTTGTCAAGCACGCACAAGCACGCACTTCACCGGAAAAACCTGCATCCGCCAGCGGAACCCGAACACCGCCGCATCGCCAGACACGAACGCACCGGACGTCTTATCTTACAGGTCACGACGACTTCAGATGTGTCAATTTTTCTTCCCCACGGAAACTTGCTTGCTTTCTTGTTTGCTTGCTTGCTGGAGCCCGAAGTCATCGAACGTGTAGTGTTATTGGTATTGAATCGAGTAGATTCTAAAATTTCAGCGACAATTCACAGTCTCATGTCCTGGTTTACTGTACTAGTGCCATGTAACTCTAGCAGTAGTCATTGGCTTAAAAACGATTCGTGTCGGAACTACCCACTCGTCATGACAGATCCATTATTGCGATCGAAGTTTCACTTGAGATTTGCACTTGCCTTAATTTCTTGCAATAGCTTGTTACGTGTTGTATTTCCGTTAGTAAATGCCATGTGATAAGTCGAGAGTCAACTGGGCAACATGAGCCAGAACGTAAGATGTGACGATTTCTTCGTGGCTCAGATCTTCCATCGAGGTAACAGAGACGTTATTACACGACTTACGTATGCTGCATTGACGCTCTTGTGGCATACCACTACTAGTATTCTGATCTGCATCATGTTTTTTTGCTGTACTTCGAACATGTTCAAACACGTCACGCCAGTGAGAGTAGAGTCCTGATCTCACTTCTGATGTAGGCTTGAGGGTAGATATTATCTTGTTGAACACCAAGTAAAACGATGTCACTTTTTGGTTCCTGATTTAATCAACAATATGTTATCTTAACAATTCACTTTAACACTTGTCCAACTTTAACCAGTACGTACAACAGTCACTGAATCACACAACGTAACAAGGATATAGTAAGTGCACCAGGCAAGCGCAGTCCAACGAAATCATTTCAAGGCACGTTCCGCCTTTTTATACTAGCCGGCGCAGCTGGCTTATGAGTCACTTCTGTTGCAGCTGTTGTTTACGAGTGGAACGACACGGCCGGCGCGCCTGGCTTGTGTGAGTCACTCCTATTGCACGTGCTATATAACATAAATATCGTTAACGCCGTCATATTTGTAAATTCAATGCACCTACCATTATTTATTACGTTGGGTGGACTGTTAGAGAATACTATAGGCATTAAGTCCGCCAATGTAGACATTATATGAAGTGTAATAAATAAATAATTACAGCAGGTCACGCGCGGGATATGTGGATCTCGGATATTGAACTGGTCCATCATTACAGTAGTATGTACCATGCAGTCTATGCCACCCATGATCGAGTACATTGGAAGTACGTCGCAAGTGGTCGCGATCCTCAGTAGTGAGGGAACGATATAGAAAATCATTACACCCGAAATCTTTACAATAATTCATTTTATTTATTTAACGGCCGTCTGGTGTAGTGGTAAGTGACATGGTCACTACACAAGGGGGTCGCGGGTTCGAATCCCGCCAAGGGAAGATATTTGTATGATAAATATAAATGTCTTTCCAGGGTTATGGGTGTATATTAAATATATGTATGTGTATAATAAAAATATTATATTTATTTCCGTTATCTGGTACTTGTAACACAAGTTCTTTACGAACTTAGCACGGGACCAGTTAACGTGGCGTGATTGTTAGTAAATATTTATTTATTTATTTTATCGGCAATGCAAAAATTTCTAGTGTAACTAATCAAATACTCGTATAAACAAACCATTCTAATGTTTTGACAAAACAATTTATCTAGTGGCCGACGCCCCTAAACAGAATGTGTATAAACGATCTAGCTCGCTTTCTCCCTCTCTCCAAGCTCGAATAGTTCGCGAGACGCTCTGTCTATTATCTCACTCTCGCTCATACTAAATTGTATCTTTTCTCTCTAGCCGTAACGAATCTGTCCCGAGTTAAATTGTACTTTCAAAGCACCTAAAGAAGTTTTTTTAAAAAAAACTTTTGAGCTTCACAGAACAACAGAATTCGGTACTGTTATCAAAATTAAATTGTTAAATAAATAGTTTTTAATGCGATCATCGAACACGCTGTATGAAGTTATTTTTTATCTGTCATTCATAATAAAGAAGAGTTGAAGGACAAATAACAAAAAGGAGACATGTTTTTTTCTTTCGATTCGACATTTCTTTTTTTTCTCGTTTTTTGTTTATCGTTTTGCGAAATTGAACCGGCTAATAACAGCAGTGCGGTCAACATATTTTCTTTATATTGCTAAGACGGGTGGACGAGCTCACGACCCACCTGGCGTTAAGTGGTCCCTGGAGCCTATAAACATCTACAAGGTAAATGCAACCGCCCACCTTGAGATATGAGTTGTAATATTTCAGTTTTTTTACAGCACAACGGCTGCCCCACCTTTCAAACCCAAACGCATTAATGCTTCACGGCAGAAATAGGCAGAGCGGTGGTACCTACTTATGCGGACTCACAAGACGTCATACCACCAGTTACCATGTTAGATACAGGCGAAGAACGTTATTCCAAAGGGTTAATCTTTAAAAATTATAATTCGCACAATTACTAGTGGTAGGACGTCTATTGAATCCGCACGGGTAGGTACCAACACACTGCCTGTTCCTACCGTGAAGCAGTAATGCGTTTCGGTCTGAAGAGCGAGGTGGCTGTTGTACTGTAAAAACTGAGACTAAGGGGCCTGTCCACCGGAGCGGAGCAAGACAGCGGAGCGGAGAAACGGATAAATATTAAACAATAAGATTGATTTTATGCAATCTTATTTGTTAACATTTCTCCGTTTCTCCGGTGGATAGGCACCCTTAGAATCCCATGTCTCAAGTTGCGTGGTGGCCTTTACGTTGTTCATCTCCATAGGCCTCGATCACGACTTAAAACCAAATGGGCTCGTCTACCTATAAAAGCAATAAAATAAGATGCTCCTAATGTCCTGACCATTTTCACCAGGATAAAAAGCAAAATGGTGATATCTAAGGAAGTTTCGGTTTGTTTTTAAACTACCAATACTATATAATTGAAAATTAAAATGACTACTGCGTTTTAAATTCGCGTATCTCGTTATCCACTGTTATTTTCGAATAACTAACTGCTCCATGCCGTGCTCTTGAAGTATCGATTTGTCCGAGACATCTCGATACTTTAAGCTACAAATGCACAGCCCTAAGACAACTAAAAAGAGGTACCAGCGGACGGTTGTTAGCCATTAAAAAGCAAACGCCATTATTACAAAACCTCGTGGAATCCAAAAGAGATTTATAAAATTAATTAGAACAAAAAAAACTTTCCTTCGCTTAAATAATTCACGTTCATCAATCAAGCCACAGACGAGTGATCGGTGTCGTAGGTTATCTAAATGTGGCATAATAATACATTAAGATTTCATAATAATAATATTATCTTAATGGTTTGTTCGTATTCTCGGCTGTTTCTAACCCGCCGCGATGCATCTCGGTGCATCAAGGGTCGTGGCAGTTATTTTGGCATTACGGCCGTTGATGTCTTTGCTTGGTGCGTTAAAAAAACTATTAAAAAAATTGATAAAGCGTTAATGTCATTTCTGTGAATTTGATAAGATGATAAGCGCAAAAGGTTTTGTGATGTTAATGGATTGTTTTGTTCTATCTATTTTTAAATTTATTTTTATGGCTATAATAATATTAATGTTTTTTTATTACATAGATAAAGTCGTAGCTAATATAAAAAAATAATAACATTCGCACAAAATTGATATTATAATATGGCCGTTTATGATTTAAGATTGTTAGCTCGCCCAGTTATAATCCTCCATATATATTTTTTTCGGGCTAGGTGCCGAAATTCTTAGTAGGTGTCCATGTATAGTTGGCAAACAGGGTATATGAGACTTGACAGTTTGAAAATGTTGTGAGCAGATCGCGAACCAAAGAATGGCTCTACCCACCAAACGACTTCCATTGCACTTCTCTCACTCCGCCCGGGGTTAGAATCTGGGCAGAGTAGGAGGTTTCCCGCGTTCAACCCTACAACTAGATGCGCGACTCACCGCACAGACGCCGGCCGATGGAGCCTTTAAAGCGAATCGAAGGCTCTGCACGTCGGTTTTTTTTCCATACCTAAGCTGATAGCCTTGAGAGGCTATTTCAGCGTAACCTTAACTAGTAGGTGAGCTCACGGGGCTCAAACCTGACGACGTTGCTAACACTGGCCCTAACAAGAACAGTGCTTCGCGGATGTATCTACTACCGGATCGGAATCGCGACCCGCTGAGAGATCCGGCGAGAAACTCAGCGGGCTCATTCATTGTATAGGTTGCACGTCGAACTTTTTGCCGAGTTCGTCGAGTACGGTTGCCGGGGTCCCTAAGCCTGCTCCTAGTGTTAGAGCTGAAGGCGTCTAATGCAAGGTTTATTGGATCTGATGGACGTGTCTAGGACGTCTACGGTGACTGGCTGCTGCGTGATCAGGATTCTGGGAGTATCCAACGGCGGCAACAATAAGGCGATTATCATGACGCATAGCCTTATCGAAAGTGCCGCTGGTGTTTCGGGATACTTCGCCGGGTCAGAACCAGCTTGCAGGGTCGGGACACACTGCCAATCTGTCGCTCTTATCCTGTCACTCCTGGGCGGTGCACCTGAGTGCTACAGGTTCTAACACCCTACTGAATTCTCCGGCGAAGCAATAATACGTTACAGTTTGAAGGGCGGGGCAGTCGTACTATAGAACTGAGATTTAGAACTCATGTCTCAAGGTGGGTAGGAACATTAAGTTGATGATGTCCATGGGCACATTGGTAATGCGAGGTGAGTCCTGATCTCCTCTGACCGTCTAAAGCGTTTATAAGTTTCATTCGATGTACTTCTATATGAAAACGTATATTTTAATTTATAAGAGAAAATGTTTAATAAATTAGATAAATTTCGCATTAGCCAATGAATAAGTCAATAATTATTAACACATTATTTTATGATACATTGCATATCTCTGAAGCCCTCGTGTTCAGTGCGTGATGCGCGGTAAGGTCATCGTGCTTCAAGTCGTCGGCTAATGCAAATTTCATTCTTAACTTCAAAGTCATAAGGACGATAATATCAAATCAAAACATCGTTTACCGGTCGAACATTTTAATTGCTTGTTCGAGAATATAAGAAAAAAAAAAATTACATTGCACACGGTTAGTAGGTCAGTACAGAAGAGACATTGTTGTCTGTAGAGCCAATGGAATAAGGTTGAAAATCGCACACGTACATAACTAGACGTTCATTAGACTTAATGTATCTGATAACAGCCGGATGTGTCGCGAGGAAAATTTAATATCACTAAATGTACAGCATCCAGTGATTGGAACAGGATACGTTGATATTAAATTATCGATTCGATAGTGACAGTTGTTATCGTTTGGCGGCATTTGTTTACGTGCATCCTGTCATTTTTTTTATTTTTAAATGAAATTTGACGATGGGTTTCAGGAACATATGTGATTGTACCACATTCTTATTTTTACTTCTGTATCTAATATATAAAATTCTCGTGTCACAGTTTTCGTTGCCATACTCCTCCGAAACGGCTTGACCGATTTTGATGAAATTTTTTGTGCTTATCCGGTATCTATGAGAATCGGCCTACATCTATTTTTCATCCCCCTAAATGTTAGGGGTAGTCCACCCCTAAATTTTTTTATTTATTTTTTAGACAAAATTTTTAATTTCTATTTTTTTATGATACAGCATACAAAAATACATACAACCCTAAATTTGCACCCCTCTACGATCAACCCTTATTTTTTATTAGCTAATTAAAAACTAAATTTTTTGCAAGATTTTTGTTTTTATTTTGTCATGACTTAAAATAAAAAAATATATATTACTCTCAATTTTCACTCTTATACGACCAACCCCTATTTTTCCATCCCGATTTTTATTTTTTTTATTCTATGCACAGATCCGCAATAAGGTTACAAGATGGCAATCAAATATTATAATTGTAGTACGATAAATTCTTATTCAGAGTTTATAATTTGAAGTTCCTTTAATTATGATTTTTTTTTTTTTTTTTATATTCAATTTGATCTCCTGCCCTCGCCGGTCTACTACTGATCAACTATCAATCGATCAGTTATCCCCGCCAGGTGTCACCACTCATCCAGCAAACATCACGTAGTAGGGATGAGGACGAAGCCGGTCTCCTGTCTTACTCACTATACATTTTTCAGCCATGTTTCTTTGGTTTTATTTGTGTATCAATCGTAGCTTGCCAGCCATGTTGTTTTGGTTTTATTTGTGTATCAACAGTATGTTCAATAGGTCTGAGCATCGGCTACTATCTATATTTCATACCTCTAAGTGATAAGGGTTGTTCACCCCAAACATTTTTTTTTTTTTTTTCCGATAAATGTTTTTTGGTTATAATGAGGTATAGTCCCCGGCACGTAACTTGGCAAGAGACGCTAGATGCGCAAAAGTCGTTTTTTAGGTCACTTTTGTTGTCAAGCGGGACGCGGGGAAAGACGAAGCACCGTTCCGAGCGCGCATTGGTGAGTCAGTCGACCCTCACCTCCCGTACCGCGTCTACGTTCCGTTCGCTCCCGGTTACACATGCGCCTACTAAAGTTGTAGGAACCCTTTGTTTATATTGAGTTTTTGTTACGAGTTGTTATTATTGTTTTAAATTTAGTTTTTGTTACGAGTCTTATTGTTTTAAATTTGTTTGCAATGGCAGGACCAAATACCAATGACCATAATTATAGTCGATTCAGTCATTGAGCGTTTTATTACTTACGCCAGTGACGACAGCGACTCTTCGTTATGTTGACGATGAGGAGCCAACTCCTTCCACCAGCTCAGGTGCTACCATCAATTTAATCCAAGGGGTAGCACTATTAGAAAAAGATAGTGACGACGGCGTCACATAATTTTTAATATTAAGTATATTTTGTTAAATAAACTTTTTAACTTTTAATTGTATTTTATTTATAACACCTAATACACTTCACGAATTCCTCTCTTTTCTTTAACTTTCTTCTAAGCACACAGGCTTAAAAATAAATTATGGCAAATAAAAAAATTTATACAATAAAATAAACATATATGCGGGCAATAAAAGTGACCATTTTTTTGTTGAAATGTACACTATGCGCGACATTACCCCCACTACACCAAAATCTTTGCCAACTTACGTGCCGCTTACTATATGTGGTTGAATGAGGTTTTTGAGAATTTTATATATTAGACTAAAATTTCCCTAGAAATCTTATTTAAGGCAACACAACGTTTGCCGGGTCAGCTAGTATACATATAAAAATGAATTGCTGTTCGTTAGTCTCGCTAAAACTCGAGAACGGCTGAACCGATTTGGTTAAGTTTGGTCTTGAATTATTTGTGGAAGTGCAGAGAAGGCTTAAAAGGTAGATAATTTTATTGATCGATTGAGGCACTACGAAGTCTGCCGGGATAGCTAGTTTATTAATAAAATGTTCACTGCTGTTCTTTTTTTTTTTTTTTTTTAATTTGGCAATGGACTTTTTGCGATGCTATTATCGCAGCAATTGAATTGATGAAACTCTTAAATTATAATTTTTCTTCATACTTATTCGCTGGTAGCCTAAGAGGCATTTCCAGCTACGCCCGGACGGGTAGGTGAGCTCACGGGCTCAACCTGAGAGTATTTACTAACACTAACCCTAGCAAGAGCGGTAGAAATATATACATACTAAGTTATATTGAAAATGATACTAAGTGAAATGGGATGAATTTTATTTATTTGAGATTGTAATTGATTCGGATGAAAAAATGCTCAGGCTGGAAGCTAGTGCTTTTTGGAGGAAACCGAGAAGCCGCGTCCTGCGACTTTATTTCCCACACTTGAGCATTTTCAGTTTTTATTTTATTTTTTATTTTTCCTACCTATTATAGTAGGTAACCTCGATAGGTTATTCTAGATTAACCGAACTAGTAGGTGAGCTCACGGGGCTCAAACCGGGAATGTTGCTAACACTCGCCAAGAGTAATGCTTCGCAGAATCTACCACCGGATCAGAAACGCGACCCTCTGAGAAGATCCGGCGAGAAACTCAGTGGGTGTGTCTATGGGTTAATTTACTCGCCGAGCCCTTCGTCGCAAGCGACGGGTTCGGCGAGGACGGTGTCCGGTTCTTGAGGTACCTAAAAGCACCATTAATGGATCGGGAGGATCCGTAATGACGTGTTTAGGGTGACGTCGACTGTTTACCATTCGACTTTCGACTGTTTACATGACAAACTGTTAATAAACCACCGTTATTTTACGTTTAAATCTGCAGAAACAATAAATTAACAAAATAAAACATTATTCACACAACTTCGCTCCATTTAGATTTTGTGCTTTTTTTTCGCAAGTCATATTTGGGCAAACGAGTTCACGCCCGGTATGCACTGGTTACCGGAATTGATGGCGCTATTCTTGTTGTAATCCTTTAATGCCAGATAGTCTGTACATTGTTTAGTGATCTAGAGAAATAAAAAAAATCATGTCGGTCTTTTTTCAACCATCATTTAAATTATAGGATTGATTCATTATAGGATTAATTCAAACACTTAAAGATAAAATGCCTGAAGCTTGATGTATTTTTTTTTCCAATTACAGTGGAATACGTTGACACAGAATACAGCCTATGGTTGACTTGGTTCCTGACTCCTGTTATAGTGACCTTCCTCCTGCCGGCCGTCATCATAATCCTCATATACATCAGCAGTATTATATTTCACCTGTACAGATTATATAGGTATGTACATTTCATTTTTTTTTTATATTGTTTCAGACAGTCAGACGAGCTATTGACATATCGCGAAAAACGCGGTTTTAAAGTCAATGGTATGACGAGCTCACAGCCCACCTGGTGTTAAGTACTTACTGGAACCCATAGACATCTGCAACGTAAATGCGTCACCCACCTTGAGATACAAGTTTGAAGGTACGCATTACTGCTTCACAGCACTGCTAGAAACGCATTACTGCTTCACGGCAGAAATAGGCAGAGTGTTGGTTACCCGCAATGGGTAGTTTGATAATGAATTGTTGTTTCAGATTAAGGGTCGTTGCCGGAGTTCAAAGCGATTGGCGTCACGCAGCGAGACTGGCTGTCTGTGCGTTGTGGGACGCTCACGGTTGGCTCTGGCACGGTGAGTTCGGAAATCGCCTTCACCCAAATAATTTTGTAGACAAGAAAGCTGACGCGCGAAATGGCACCAATAGGGCTTTCTGTTGCACACGGCGGAAAATTTGTATGTGACGCTCAACTCGGAAAACTTTTCAAATTTTGGTTAACTGTAGAAAGATAACAGAGCATATTTCAAAATACATATATATTTCAATACTGTTCGATGTTATTGCTTAGGAGGATAGACATCGCAATAAAAATCCGTCAACAGCCAGTCTATTGGCGGATTTTTATTGTTCATTATTTTTTGGTGTAAAGTAAAGTTTCTGTCTAAAGCTGAAATTACCTGAGGCTCATGCACTAAAAATAACTAATAATTTTAGTTAATAAATTTAGTTGTAAATATATGTACTACTATAGAATAGTACTAAATAAATTTAATTCTAAATATTTCTTAGTTAGACTCTTAGACTCTTAAAAAAGTCCCAGCAAAGGGCATTCGGTCTTAGTGCCAGTTTTCATGGTCTAATATCGTTTTTATCTCTCAGGTTACGAGATCCGAGGCCTTGAAAATATTCCAGACGGGCCGTTCCTCGTGATCTACTATCATGGCGCTCTGCCCATAGACATGTACTACTTCATAGCCAGGATGCTGCTTTTCAAACGGAGGCACATCCACACCGTCGCCGATAGGATTCTGTTTAAAATACCGGGTGAGTTTCTAAAACGGAATTGGGGGTTTACCAGACACCTTTCCAGCTTTACCGGGACCCGTGAACGAGTTCAGGATCAGCCAGGAGGCGCGGGATTTACCTTCGAATGACTCCTAACAGTTCAAGTCTTCACAAATGTACCCACTATCGTATCGGTTATCGCAAGGCAATTAGTGATGCCCATTAGTATTGATGTGGTTTTATTAGTGGAATAACAAAATATGGATCTAAAAATATTTTCACTATATTCGTAGTTATATCAAATTAGGATTTGTCCGGTTTAGGTTAGGAATGATTAGGTTGGTAAGAGAATGTTAACTATGAATGTGAAAGGACATAGAGGAAGAGGTAGACCTAAGAAGAAATGGATGGATTGCCTGAAAGACGATATGGGTACGAAGGAAGTGAGCGAAGAAATGGTATATGATAGAAGAGTATGGAAGGAGAAAACATGTTGCGCCGACCCCAGGTGACTGGGAGAAGGGCAGGAGGATAATGGTGATGAGGTTAGGGATGATTAAAATTTATTTTTGTTGGCTGTCTACACACGTGTTTTGCTAATGATTGAACTTGTTTGGTTTCTATTAACCTATCTTTAATATTCTATATGGTCGTTTTGACTGTTAGTTTTCTAAAACAAGAAAGTCTAGATTTACTTGTGACTGAAATTCTTTAATTTTTTCTTTCGTCTGCTTTAACAACAATATATCGTTTTCGCTCTATGACATATTTTTTAATTATTTAAATGAGTGGACGAACTCACAGCCCACCTGGTATTAAGTGGTTGCTGGAGCCCATTGACATCTACAACGTAAATGCGCCACCCACCTTGAGATATAAGTTCTAAAATCTTAGTATAGTTACAACGGCTGCCTTACCCTTCAGACCGAAACGCATTACTGCTTCACGGCAGAAATAGGCAGGGCGGTGGTACCCACCCGCGCGGACTCACAAGAGGTCCTACCACCAGTAATTACGCAAATTATAATTTTTGCGGGTTTGATTTTTATTACACGATGTTATTCCTACACCGTGGAAGTCAATCGTGAACATTTGTTGAGTACGTATTTCATTAGAAAAATTGGTACCCGCCTGGGATTCGAACATCGGTTGGACGGACCGGACGTCTTATCCTTTAAGCCAGGACGACTATCAGATACACATCAATACTTGGAATGAATGGCATTTTGAAGTGTTCACGCATTAATCAAAGGACATGGGCCACTCTCCATACATTGCACGGCTCACTAAACGTTCAAGGACAGTGATGAAATTAAGTTTAAATAACCAGACTATATACCCCTTTTATTATAAACAAATTAAAATCAATATTGTCCATGGGGATACAGAGATATTTAAAAAATAAGATAAGAATTTTAGGTTATAATCATATGATTTTGCTGCCAATACACAGACACTTTAACATCATCATCAGCTTAAATATTATTTAGATTACTATACTTTTTGGATGTCTACGATGGCCGGTGATAATTACACCATAATTCAAATGAACCTCTTGTGAGTCCGCGCGGGTGGGTACCACCACCCTGCCTATTTCTGCCGTGAAGCAGTAATGCGTTTCGGTTTGAAGGGTGGGGCAGCCGTTGTAACTATACTTGAGACCTTAGAGCTTATATCTCAAGGTGGGTGCCGCATTGGCGTTGTAGATGTCTATGGGATCCAGTAACCACTTAACACCAGGTGGGCTGTGAGCTCGTCCACCCGTCTAGCAATAAAAAAATATCTATGTCCTTCCATTACGCACAACAATTATAATAAGCAGGTATATCGCAACGGAACACTTAATAATATCCACAATCCGCCCGAGTGCGAAAACGACTGATCAAATGTAAAACGTCAATAAACATTAAACAAGCGTAGTTTTTTTTCATGCTTAAGATTAATAATTGTTTACCCATGTGATGATTTATTCTACGGATTTAAAAGTATCAAAATAGATTTTCATTTACATATAATATTTTATATTAATTTTAAAATCCATTAATTAAATATGTTAATATATTTAACTAGTTTTTTGCAATATAATGTTTTTTTTAAGAAGATTTAATGTGAATTGTTTAAAATATAAATATATTTTACCCATGGCAACTCCTTCAATATTATCAATGTAGCTTAGTTATGCTAATTTCTTATTATTTATGATTTTTATTATCCCACCATTAAATTACCTTTAAATTTTATACTAAGTATGTAAAAATGAAATGTTTTTTTCTATAAATATTTCATTAATGTCCTTGAGAGCACGATTAGCTGGGCCGAAAATGGCCCATGTCCTTTAACGGTATGATGAGCAGCGGGAACATAAGGACATTCTGTTCAAATCCTTCCAGGTTGGAAAGCGCTGCTTGAGGGCTTATGCGTTATACCTGGGACGGTCCAGACGTGCGCTTCCGTCCTGAAGGCCGGCAACCCTCTGGCCATATCGCCGGGTGGCGTTTACGAGGCCCAGTTCGGTGATCACCACTACAGGTTGAACTGGAAGTCGCGAGTCGGCTTCGCGAAAGTCGCCCTCGAAGCTAAAGTGGTAAGGTTTATATTCGTTTGTCATTTTTATGATTAGTATACCTTGTGAGACGGTATCGAATTTTTCAATAACGCCTGTGGGACTTTTCGATGGAGTTCTCTTAAGAGACGAATGATGGCCTCTTCACATATTCCGTGATGAACCCTTAGGGTCCGTTCACAGAGACCGGCTCGAAGAGGAGAGAGGATTTTATCACGATGGAAACAGAGTAATTGTAGTAAAGTTTATTTTTGCATTGGGCCTTTTTTGTCATTAAGAATGCTTGAACACGCTGCGTGTGAATAAGAGGAGCCGACCGACTCGTATTGCGCGCTCTTTTTCGCTCACGTCACCAATCGACTTTCAAATCTCTTCCGGCCGGTCTATGTGAAATATTTGGGGGCTCTGCTTCGGTCAATTCCAAACGTATACGATTGTGTGAAAAGATAAAAGCGGGTCGATGCTCTCCGAGCTGGTCTGTGTGAACGGACCCTTACACTGCTAGGTGTGTTGTCGGCTTAGAACAGCACCTCATCTCGCTCCATGGGGTAGCCAAGGCATTTATCGTTCTCTGAGTATTACACCAGTGTACTACGATCGGCAATCGGCATCTACGGGTGGTAGGGAGTATTGTCAGCTTGCAAGGGTAGGTACCACCAATCCACCTACTTTTGCCGCGAAGCAGACATGTTTGAATGGTGGGCCGATATCCAACCGAGACTTGGACCTTATGTCTCAAGGTGGGAGACGGCATGTTGTGACGTCAATAGACTGGCAGACACCGTGTGCGTCTCGGCACGCCCGGCAGTAATAATAACTTAAACTAATCTAAGTTGAACTATTTAATATTCGAAATTGTTTAACTTGAGAAAAGCTTAGGTTATTACTTAAATTTTATGTACTTATATTAATATGATAACGTAAGGAAAGATTATTTATTAATATTATTAAATATTACAAAATATATTTGATTCTTAGTTACATTATTCGAGTAATTACATTACTTACAATTTTGTCTGTGTATGTACATTATTAGTATTTAAATTTAAATATAAATAGGAATTACATGCATTCTCAATATCGCTGCCGTATGCATGAGAGAAAGGGACGCCAGACAGACTGACGCCGTAACGCGTCACGTAACGAATCGCTTTACCCTCCCATCAGAAGTTATCACTTCAAAAATACTGTGTACACACATTGTTTAGTCTTTTGAGTGATAGAGTTCGTGTTGATTCCAGCCGATAGTTCCGATGTTCACTCAGAACGTCCGCGAGGCGTTCCGCACGGTCGGCTGGCTCCGTAACGTCTGGTTGAGGGTGTACGCCGCCATTAGAGTGCCCCTCGCTCCAGTGTACGGCGGGTTCCCGGTCAAACTGGTCACGCACCTCGGTCCGGCCATACCTTACGACCCGGAGGCCACACCGGATCAGTTGCAGAAAAAGGTCAGTGTTTTTTTGTCGAATTGATACCTTACGACCCGGAGGCCACGCCGGATCAGTTGCAGAAAAAGGTCAGTGTTAGTTGATCGATATAATTCCTTACGACCCGCATGCCACCCCGGGCCAGTTGCAGGAAAAGGTCAGTTTTAGTTGGTCGTTATGATTTCTTACGACCCGCATGCCACCCCGGACCACTTGCAGAAAAAGGTCAGTGTTTGTTGGTTGTATTAATACCTTACGACCCGGAGGCCACCCCGGGCCAGTTGCAGGAAAAGGTCAGTGTTAGTTGGTCTAAGCCTAACAGCCTAGCGTAACGTAGGATCGCTTGCAGCCAGTAATTATCACATTGATTTAGGAATACAATGTAGTTGAGATCTAAATATTGTTTATAATAGCAGTTAATAGTTAGTTCTCGAATGCTATGGACATTTTTTATTTTTTTTTTTATTTTTTTTTTATTGCTTAGCTGTGTGGACGAGCTCACAGCCCACCTGATGTTAAGTGGTTACTGGAGCCCATAGACATCTACAACGTAAATGCGCCACACACCTTGAGATATAGTTCTAAGGTCTCAGTATAGTCACAACAGCTGCCCCACCCTTCAAACCGAAACGCATTACTGCTTCACGGCAGAAATAGGCGGGGCGGTGGTACCTATCCGTGCGGACTCACAAGAAGTCCTACCACCAGTAATTACGCAAATTATAATTTTGCGGGTTTCATTTTTATTACACGATGTTATTCCTTCACCGTGGAAGTCAATCGTGAACATTTGTTGAGTACGTATTTCATTAGAAAAATTGGTACCCGCCTGCGGGATTCGAACACCGGTGCATCGCTTCAACACGAATGTACCGGACGTCTTATCCGTTAGGCCACAACGACTTTTAAGTGGTAGGTAGGTAAGTGGTAGGTAAGTTTAGGTAGTAAGTACATGTCTTTCTTTGAACAAGGTTTGGGACTTAGGCTGTCCCCTGACATTAAAGAAAACAGCATTCACATTGTGATATCTATGGGTTCCATTTAACCACAGGTAGAATGTGTTAACATAATTTAAATAAGCATTAATAAGTTTAAGGACTAAGTATGGTTTATGTAAAATATTGCGAAACTAATTCAATATAATTTTTATTATTCGTTTCCCAGGTCGCCCAAGCAATAGAAGATTTAATAGAGGAACATCAAAGGATTCCAGGCAGTATATTTTTAGCGTTGGCTGAACGAATTCAAGAGCGGCCGAAACAGAAGAAATCGAGCAACACCAAGCAACTGTCAAACGGGAAATGTCAAAACGGGGACGTCAGAACGAAACAAAATGGCGTCACTGACAGCAGTCAAAGTGACAAAGCAAAGGTGTCGTAAACTGACAGCCCGGTATGTTTGTGTGCTATATTAAGCTTGTAGTTAGAAGAAGAAGCAAGTTTGAATGTTACTTCAGATTTTTTGGTTGACAAGAAAAAAAAACTGAGTTATTTTATTTTATTAAAGTAAAACTGTAAATGACTAAATTTTTGTATATTTTGTTTGTATTGTATTGTTTATAATTGGGAGAAGCGTGACGGAAAACTGATAATGAATATCAGAGCGAATCAAAATTAGACTTGTTTTAAAATTCTGTTAGTGTAAAAATTCGTAATTGATTTGTTTCAATTCGGATGTCATTTATATAAATACCAATTTATTAAAACCTACTTAATAAACTCTTCAATTGTCATTTTATCATTAATCTAATACAACAACAACAAAAAAACGGTCGAATTCAAAACAAAAGCATATAGTGTCAAAACAAATTCAGACATTAAAAGGTTTGTGCAATTGCATTCATTATCTTCTTAAGTAGGCAGAAAAAACAAGTCCTACGAAATAAAAATAAAATTATCTTTTACATTACTTTAGGTAAACTTCCTACGAAGCTAATAAGCGGAGTGATTACTAAATATGTTGGCTAAGCATTAAACTAAATGCTTGTCGTATTTTTTTTCTTTTTACACGATACGCCCTCGCGCACGGCACGCCGACATGTAGTTTATTGAAATACAGGAACTTACTTACGTTTATATAGTGAGAACTATATAGGATAGACGTACCTTACTAATATTAACATTTCTGTTTAAAAAGGAACAAAACAGACAAGAATTAGACCTAAAAACGTGTATCCCTGTGTTATATATATAAAAAAAAAAAAAACAATAACGTATTGTCAAAATCTGCCATTTGTCATTGGATTTCTTGAATATTATGTGTATTAATCTCTAATTTGATTTTAAATCGAAAACAATATTCTCGCTTCAAAATATTGTTCATGCGTATGTACATCAGTGTGCTTAGTGCGAGTTTTTTAACGTCCTCGATAGCGTAAAAGTTAACCCAATTTTGTGTGCAGTTGGAACAGCGCCCCTAGCGGCAAACGTAGGCAAACGATCCCATTCCATACAAATATGAGTTAACTTTTACGCTATCGAGAACGTTAAAAAACTCGCACTAAGCACACACTGAAGGGTCGTCATATACTTTGATGCTTAAGTGTTACACGTTAAAGTCTACAATTCTATTTCAAATTCTACGATTTTACTACGTGTCTAATTCTCGTACACGAGTATAAATAAAATAATAAATATTTACTAACGAACACGCCACGTTAACTGGTCCCGTGCTAAGTTCATAAAGAACTTGTGTTACAGGTACCAGGTAACGGAAATAAATGTAAGATTTTTATTATACAAATACACATATTTAGTATACATCCATAACCCTGGAAAAGACATTTTATATTTGTCATACAAATATCCTCCCTTGTCGGATTCGAACCCGCGACCCCCTTGGGTAGTGACCATGTCCCTTACCACTACACCAGACGGCCGTTAAGATTTGAAATGAAGTCAGATTTCGTGTAATGCTATATGAGTCGTCTATTATCAAAGGTGGCAATCTGTGCATTTGGACAAAAAAATGTTATTGATATGTCAATACAGATTGATTTGAATATAATCGTCTCCTTCAAAGAATACGGTTCAAAACCTGCATTAAATAAAGGTTAATAGTTAACCTGTTATTCATCTAAGATGTCGTTCCGAAGAGTTTTGTGACTGCCAATGGAATACAAAGTCAATAATTTGTTTTTCTGATTTACCAATCATTGTCCAAAAGTCAGATTGCCGGTTTGATAATAGTCGACTCACATATACATATTTAGTATACATCCATAACCCTGGAAAATACATTTTATATTTATCATACAAATATCCTCATTTGGCGGGATTCGAACCCGCGACCCCCTTGTGTAGTGACCATGTCCCTTACCACTACACCAGACGGCCGTTAAGATTTGAAATGAAGTCAGATTTCGTGTAATGCTATATATTATTAAAATCTTAACTCTTGCAGTAGGTTATTTATATTGCTTGGCGATCAATAAAGCAATAATATAGTGATTAGAAGTAATTATATATAGGGTTTTTAAATTTAAAATATTTCTAATACTCGCATAATTATTCTTTCTCTTCTTAATATTATTTTTATTTAAATATTTATAAATAAATATATAAATCGCGTGCCTGAGTACAAAACGAGAACTGATTATTATTTAATTATTTATTCATATATTATATTATAATAATTATTTATTTGATTTGAAAATTTGAATTATTGAATTCACTTTCTTTATACGTTACATAAGTTCATTAGTGAATAATTTTTTAATTCTCACACAATAGTTTCATATATGTATCCACCCTTAGTGGCAATTTACCGGTATATTCTATCCGAACCCTTCCGTTCATTCCGGTCTTCCATGTGCCAATTTCAGACCTACCCAAGAAGGTAGACCTCAGAGAGATAAGGATAAGGAATCTGAATCAAACTGTAACTTGGCTTCTATAAAGTGGCCTAAACCAACAACTTTTCTTTGCTTATTGTATATTGCAATTTATTTAAGAATTTTTTACGCAAAACCGATCCCTAGTTACATCCATAAGCAACAGACGGCTTTGTAATAACTGTTTTTGCATACAAAACTGTGTAAAAGTGAATTGAAACTTAATTATGTCCATACCAACTATGGTAAGCTGTTACAGCCATAGGTAACAGATGGCTTTTTGCATAAAAAGCTGTGTAAAAGTAAATTGAAACTTAATTAAGTCCATACCGACTATGGTAAGTTGTTACAGCCATAGGTAACAGATGACTTTGTAATAACTGTTTTTGCATACAAAACTGTGTAAAAGTAAATTGAAACTTAATTATGTCCATACCAACTATGGTAAGCTGTTACAGCCATAGGTAACAGATGGCTTTGTAATAACTGTTTTTGCATAAAAAGCTGTGTAAAAGTAAATTGAAACTTAATTAAGTCCATACCGACTATGGTAAGTTGTTACAGCCATAGGTAACAGATGACTTTGTAATAACTGTTTTTGCATACAAAACTGTGTAAAAGTAAATTGAAACTTAATTATGTCCATACCAACTATGGTAAGCTGTTACAGCCATAGGTAACAGACGGCTTTGTAATAACTGTTTTTGCATACAAAGCTGTGTAAAAGTAAATTCAAATCTAATTATGTCCATACCAACTATGGTAAGCTTAGGCGACTTTTGCGCTGACGACGTCATGTATGCTTCATCTGTAAATACATCTGATGAACACTTTTGTATTCAAATGCTTAAATTATTAATATTATATATGTTTAAATAAATATACCACGGATTTGTATGAAATTTAATGACTGATTTTAGATACATTCCCTTGGATTAGTGAGGTAAAGATTTTGAAAATTTTTGTATTTATTTCAGTTACAAACTAACAGCTGAATCAAAACGTTTGTAAGGTTTTAATGGTAGCTTAAATAGCTTGTTGGAACAGCTAAAAATTGCTCAAAACTATCATGGAATATATCCGTTTCCGGAACATAGGCTAGTAAGCCATTAAGTAGAGAAATATCTCGATCTGTCGGAAAGTTAACCGTCATCTGAGTGGCGCGTGTGTTAGTATAAGCCGCGCCAATAAACAAACGAAGCGAAAATGGCGTCTATCTACCTGCACTGACATGGTAGGGTCAACAAATAAAAAGATAGATAGAAATAAAAAGTTGTTTATTGTTAGAAAATATAAAAAAAAACAAATGAGAATCTACTTGAAATTATTTTGGTGCCCCAATAATAAAAACAATAATAATAAAAAATAACAACAGAATTGGAGAGAAAACATAGCGCGTCGAGACAGTGTGCGCGACAAAGTCAGAACCATAGATTATACACTTAATATATTTGAACTGATATTTTTTTTGCATGCAGTACGCGCCGTGTGCGACTAAAGACAGCAATAGTTTAGAGTGAGAGCGCATGATCGCCGACGCCATTTTAGATTCGTTTCTTTATTGGCGCGGCTTATAAGAAGTTGTATTGTAACAAACAAACCAATTAAACAATGTTGTTTATGACTGTTAGATTCAATGAATGTTTGTTTTTTTGTGTCCTTTAATAAGCGTCATTGGTAGATGAGCCGACTGAGCAGCGATCCAAGAGAAGCAGCTCAAAATAGCTTATAAATTTGTTTTTATTTTTGTCATGTATCGATTAAAGCCGCGTTACTACGAACTGTTGACTTCGAATTATCGTAGTTTTTTCTTTAAGTTAGTAGAAATATCAAGGACTTTGTTCAATCAATATGAACTTGGTATGAAAATAATCGTCACTACTCAAGAGAGAATACTGACTTTGCTTGAGAGAAAAAAAGATTAGTCTTACATTCGGAGGGTAGATGTAAGAAAAACTCTCTTATATATGAAACAAGACAAAATATGTTCAGCTATAAGCAGCAGATTACAAATCGCAACCCACCAATTTAATGCCAGCGTAGCAAACGGTATGATATAATTTGAGACATGTCTCATCTCTGGATGTGGGCGGCGGCATTCAGATTGTTGATGCCTATTGGCTCCGGCAACAATGCAACACCAGGCGGGCCTTGTGCATAAAATGTAGCTGTTGTAAACGATGTGAATTGTGCCTAGATAATAAGTTTGATTTAATAACTTTTTGTGCTATCTTTGAAATTACACCACTTGCTGCGGTGGCGCCATCTTAATTGGTCGCTTTTCGACCGACACTTTTCATGCACAGAGTGTTCACTCAAATAGAACTGACATGAGCACAGATAATATTATTAAAAAAATGTTGAAAGGGCAGTTGGAAAAACGCTTATCATTTAAAAAATATTTTTCTTTTTGTAATCGTTATAATTAAAATACCATTCTAAATTAGCAGTTCATATTTATTTATTGATATAGAAAACCTAAAATTAAGGACAAAATTTAATTATTTATTTACAAAAATGTATAATTGTGCCAGAATTTTTATACCAAAACCAATGTGTTTAATATTTAAATAATATGTAACTATTAATGTGTAGTTTTCTAGAAATGTTCCAAACATTTGTATAATTACTTAAATAGTAAATTGTAAGCAATGATTATCGTATATAGTATATACGCCTACTTAAATAAATTAACTATATTTTTTTGTTGTTGTTTTATTTAAAATATTTTAAGAGCAGGTTTGATGACTTGACAGACATTATTGTCATAATTAGCCTACACTTTCCATGAGATAAAAAAAAATCTCCCTATTACTAGGGAGACGTGTGAATTTTTTACTATGACTTTAATTACAAATTACTTACTTTATTTAATGCCTTCATGTTTGTATTTATAGTAGAATTATTTTGTTCGTGCAGTTTGGTTCATAAAAAATCGGAGCGGTGAAGCGAGTATTTCGCTCTCTCTTCCACTCACGAGCCTTATGGACGGGCATAGTGATGCGCATTATTGTTGTCGATAAGCGTTATCGATAGTGTATTTAGTTTTGACATTTTGTGGGTTAGTGATAAAAATGAAAGAAAAAATCACTAATCGAACACTTACACCACATATCGCTGCATCAAGTTAACGAGAACAGCAGAAATTAACATATTGTAACTTTCCGGGATCTATTCTCATTTCATTGAAAATTTTTAACACATTGTTGACAATAACACGTGCTTGTGCTGGTATATTTTTGCCAACGAGCAAAATATTTGGATAAATTCTGCCGTTTTGGTACAAAACAAAGAAGTAGCCATTGTGTCACTAAAGAAATTCAGAGAGCGAATGCATAAAATCACATTTCTCTTCGACATCTATACTAATATTATAAAGAGGAAATATTTGTTTGTTTGTTTGTTTCGAATAGGCTCCGAAACTACTGGACCGATTTGAAAAATTCTTTTTCCATTAGAAGCCGACATTGTCCCTGATGAACATAGGCTACTTTTTTTTTATTTTTTTTATTTTATTTTTTTGGTTTCATGTATGTTTTAATGTTTCCGAAGCGAAGCGAGGGCGGGTCGCTAGTATGTACATAATTTGCAGGTAGGTACAACAAATGACTCGTAACAATGCCTCACCACCCTTCGTATACCATCCCGCCGCCGTGTACCTGCCTTCGATGACTTATTTGTATTTATCGATAATGGCGTTACGCCCACGCAACATGCTCACCACCCTAGCTGGGCTATGTTTTATGACCCAAACTGCACGGACAAAATAATTCTACTATAGGTAATAGTAATACTAATAGAAATATTTTGGTTATGTCGTAATTTCGACAGTTGCTAATGAAACTGATTTTGCTGTTCGAACAAGCGCTGATTATTTTCGTATTTACGACTTTTCGAATACTTGTATACGAGTCGACTATTATCAAAGCCGGCAATGTGACTTTTGGACAATTATTGGTAAATCAGAAAAACGAATTATTGACTTTATTATTCCATTGGCAGTCACAAAACTCTTCTGAACGACATCTTAGATAAATAACAGGTTGGTTAAGTATTAACCTTTATTTAATGCAGGTTTTGAACCGTATTCTTTGAAGGAGACGATTATATTCAAATCAATCTGTATTGACATATCAATAACATTTTTTTGTCCAAATGCACAGATTGCCACCTTTCATAATAGACGACTCATATATGCAAGCTTATCTTGAAAATGTCGTTGGCGAGCATTCAGGCATCTGTCAAATATCTTGTGTTCTGTGATGGCTACCCGCTATATTTTAAATGCGTACTCATACTGCGCATTGCCTGCTTTTATTGCTTAGATGGGTGGACGAGCTCACGGCCCACCTGGTGTTAAGTGGTCACTGGAGCCCATAGACATCTACGACGTAAATGCGCCACCCACCTTGAGATATAAGTTCTAAGGTCTCAAGTATAGTTATAACGGCTGCTCCACCCTTCAAACCGAAACGCATTACTGCTTCCCCGGCAGAAATAGGTAGGGTGGTGGTACCTACCCGCGCGGACTCACAAGAGGTCCTACCACCAGTTCTCGTTTTAGCCTATTTTATCAGAATCGCCTGTAGCATCACTATTGTGTAAGTAGTGGTCACAGACATCAGGGATACAGCCAGTTTCGCGTCAACGGCTAGTATGTTACATATGTATATCTTACTGAATGCGGCGGAGCTCGAACGACGGACATTCTTACAGAACCTTCTTTTCTCTGAAAAATCATAGTGCATTTATGTAATACTTCATCATTATGTGTATTAAACACTGCCTCGCCTGGGAAGACCGCAGGACACACTCCGGCGAGGTGGGCAACAATCGGCAGGAGCGTTAGGGACTATTGGAAGAGAAACCGGCGAACTATACGGGCATTGTCGAGCAAGACTACATTTTGCTTGCGGGCCACCACCGACTTTTTGTTGAGACATTATTATTATTATTTATTGCCCTTATAGGCAGACGAGCACACGGCCCACCTATTGGTGAGTGGTTACCGTCGCCCATGGACTTCAGCAATGCCAGGGACAGAACCAAGTCGCTGCCTACCGCTTAATACTCTCCAGAAGCCCCGTTTGAAGAAGGACTTGTCATAGCGCTCGGGAAACACCGTGGAGGGGAACTCATTCCTTCATTAACCGGATGGTCCGTGGCAAAAAAGACCTCTGTGGATGACCGCAGTGGCTCCAGGTTTTTAGTTACACACTGTCACCCGGCACCGAATTAGGAGCATCTTGTGTTATTGGAACCATATATGACCTGATGTGATATACTTACCTATATACATTTATAGATATGCATATATAGATAATAAATATGTCGAGAAGAAGCTTAACCCATTTATCACACGAACGTTTTCCTGATGTGGGAATCGAACCCACGATCTTTAAAACGACGGTTAGGGGCCCCCATTACTGCTCCACCGAGTCAGTTAAATGTTTTACTGATTGTAGGACTCTTGAGAGTCCGCGCGGGTAGGTACCACCACCCTGCCTATTTCGGCCGTGAAGCAGTAATTCGTTTGGGTTCGAAGGGTGGGGCGGCCATTGTAACTATACCTGAGACCTTAGAACTTATATCTCAAGATGGGTGGCGCATTTATGTTGTAGATGTCTATGGGCTCCAGTAACCACTCAACACTAGGTGGGCTCGTACACCCATCTAAGCAATAAAAAAAAATTGTGATATCCATAACTAATGCCAGTCACTTGTTGGATCCGATAAAAGCAATTCGACTTACCAGGACACGCGGCATTGCCCAGAGCCAATTGACAAGCTGTCTGTACGTCACCGATGACGCAATATATTTTTTCACATTTAGCTATCAAGACTATTAAAATGATTCCTTCCTTCGCCAATGTCAGGAGCACCATTACGATATTGGAGTACGCCTGCAACAGCAGGATTTGTTTGGTCCGTCAAACGTGTCAGCTGTCAAATTGGAGACAGCTGTCAAATTAGGTCCGGGAACACGCTATTGAAGTGAAACTTCTAATGCGACTTCCAACAAGGTTCCGCAACGTTTAATGCTACCATACTAGAAAGAGACAGAGCGAGAGTGAATGCGTGGCACTCGAACGCATGCGCGTAGTATACCTGTTACAGGCCAGCGCGAGCGTTAGCAACGAGTAGCGTCCAATATTTTAATGAAGCACTTAAAAAAATAATAATATCTTTCACCCTCGACTATCATCACACTTGTTGGGGCTGCGTGGTGGGTATGTGGCAATCGAACGCATTCTACAACCTGATGGTAGGACCTCTGGTGAGTACGCACAGGTAGGTACCACCACCCCGCCTATTTCTGCCGTGAAGCAGTAATGCGTTCAGTTTGAAGGATGGGGCAACCGTTGCAACTATACTGAGACCTTAGAACTTATATCTCAAGGCGGGTGGCGCATTTACGTTGCAGATATCTATGGGCTCCAGTAACCACTTAACACCAGGTGGGCTGTGAGCTCGTCCAACCAACTAAGCAATAAAAAAATAATAATAATAAATTACATAAGGCATACTTACAACGTGTTGTAACCAGTTAATCGAGTTCATCAAGATTGCCAACTGAACGTGGCTTAAGATACGAAGAAGTATATTTGAAACGAAATAAAATATCTGAAAAATGTAAATTAGGTACATAACAATTTATTACAAATTTCATTTTTTTATGAAAAATTATTTTTAATCTATGTCAGCAGAATAAGACTGTCATATTTAAAATTATATCAATTCTGTCAACGTACGAAATGTCAATACACGTTCTAATAACGGGCCTTTATAAATTACGTATTTTTTTATTGCCCTTTAGGCAGACGAGCATACGGCCCACTTGATGGGGAGTGGTTATCGTCGCCCATGGACTTCAGCAATGCCAGGGGCAGAGCCAAGCCGTTGCCTACCAATGCTGTCACATGAACTTTAGGATTTTTAACCACTCCCCCCTTCCTTGTCACAGGTTTTAAAATTTTTAGAAACCTCTCTCCTTGAGGTGACATCATACATTTTTCAACTTTATGAATGTATTTAAAAATAATTCAAAAGAACAGTTATTTTCATTTTTTCTGACTTTTATTGAATAATCCTTAATTAAATCATTCTCTAAGAGCACTCGCCGACGACATAAAAGTACTTAAACCCATACTATCCAGAGTTCTCGTGAATTTTAATATCTCACTTGCATTACAATGCAAAACTCTTGAATTTAAGCGTTGTTAAAGTATTAAAGTTTTAATTCACATATAAATTTCGCGTTTTAGGGTTTTAAATATTAACGTGTGGTATAAATTATAGATGACGATATATAGATGTACGGTCTATATTGGAATATGGCTCCGTCACATGAAATCCCCAATATAATATTTATATTCAGCGACTAGAAAGAATCCAAAAAAAGTTTTTTAAGCATCTTTTATACCAGTGTCGTCGCTTTAATTCTCCAGAACCGAAAGAATTTGTCTCTCTAGTCGATCGTAGGCTACTGAGGGATCAAATGTTTTTATATAAAATAATAAATAACGAGATTGATTCAAGCTATCTTCTTTCCAAAATTAAATTTAAATGTAGTCGCATTTCCGCGCGTTCTAAACAGACTTTCCACATGTCCACGGCTCGAACGAAATATGCTTCTAACTCTTTTGTCCGTAGATCTTGTAGGGGAACTTTTGCTTGTCACTTGTAGCATATAGAAAAGCTATTTTAAAACTTTTATAAGGTGATTTAGCCCGATAAGTAGTATAGTTGATGTATAAAATAATATGTGCGTATTGTGTTGCTTTTGTTTTTTTTGTAATTTAAATTTCTAAATTTCTCTTCTTGTTCACTGTCTACTTATATGTGATTTTGATTGTGGAAACATTTTTGGTTATTGTTTTAGCTATATTTTTTTAAATATTATTTGTTTGTATTGTACTGTTTGTTTCCCAAATAAATAAATAAATAAATAAATGACCCCTGAGTATTAATAATTAAAACAAATCCGATATTCAAAAAGTCACCATGCTTTAAAGACTCCTCTTTCGCGTACGCAATTTATAAACATTTTAACATTTTATTTATAAACATTTTATATTTTGACGAAGCATGTTGCTGATAACTTTATTTCTGTAATCTGACGAAGCATGTTGCGGATAATAACATGTACTTTTAGGTTAGGAATATTGTGTTCTTTTTTTTTAATAATAAATAAATTAATTCACTGCTTGAAATATTTATAAAAATATGCGAACTGTCTTGCAAAAATGAAAATTCAATTTTGAGATTATTTAGTATTTTCTTCGGTTTTTGGCATTTTCGCGACTCAGAAAACGTGATCAAAACCGGTTTTAAGTTTTAATCTCGCGTATCAAATACTTTACAGTTTTTATGGTCTAAGAAAATTTCTAATAAATTTGATTCCTACACTGGTGGTAGGGCCTCTTGCACTGGTGTTTGGACCTCTTGTACTAGTGGTAGGACCTCTTGTGAGTCCGCACGGGTAGGTACCACCACCCAACCTATTTCGGCCGTGAAGCAGTAATTCGCAGCAGTTTCATCTCGTTTTTACCATCGCACCGCCCGCCACCGGAGTAGAGTTCATCCATACTACCTGGAGCCACTGCGGTCATCCACAGTGCGTTTCCAGAGGTCTTTTTTGCCACGTACCATCCGGCTATGGAATGAGCTCCCCTCCACGGTGTTTCCCGAGCGCTATGACATGTCCTTCTTCAAACGAGGCTTGTGGAGAGTATTAAACGGTAGGCAGCGGCTTGGCTCTGCCCCTGGCATTGCTGAAGTCCATGGGCGACGGTAACCACTCACCATCAGGTGGGCCGTATGCTCGTCTGCCTACAAGGGCAATAAAAAAAAAAAGTAATGCGTTTCGGTTTGAAGGGTGGGGCAGCCGTTGTAACTATACCTACTTGAGACCTTAGAACTTATATCTCAAGGTGGGTGGCGCATTTACGTCGTAGATGTCTATGGGCTTCAGTAACCACTTAACACCAGGTGGGCTGTGAGCTAGTCCACTCATCTAAGCAATAAAAATAAAAAAAAGATTCGCCTTAATCTTATACAATTGAAAGTTCGATCTCATGACTTAAGGTAGGCAACGGCATACACGTCTATTATCCCCGAAAACCACCTTAAACTGAGCCGAAGCGGACTTGACATTGGCCTCTTCAAAAACAAATCCAAGTCACTACTGAAAACTTTGTTTAATGTTTATACTTACAAAAAAGTTTAGAGTCCTCTTGGACAATTCGAAAACATCCAGAATATTCGAATATAATCTTAGCATTTTATTCCAGTACACTCTATTGGATACTTCGTAAAGCTTCATGTTTTTTGAACAGAAGGCTGTGTCTTTAAACATAGTCAGGCTGTCACCGATCATTTTAAAAATAAAAATAGTATAGACAATATTCAAATCGAAACACATTTTAATGAATGCAAAACAAAATTTGTGAAAAGAAAAAGTATTAACGTAAAAATTAAAGTAAGAATAATTTGCAATGAAATTCATATAAATAAAAAATATGAACCAATTCGTCCATCTGTTTGATTTTGTAATGTAATCTGTGGTCCGAAAATCTTTGAAAGTGTCTTGAAGTTTCGTAATTATGAGAACATTATTTTTTGTTAAATACCCATTCATTGTTATCTGTATAATAACACCGATATTTTCATATAAAATACTGATGAAATAAAATGAAAACCCATAGAACGGTGGTCCCATCGCTTCTGATAATACTAAACGGAAATTCGCGAAGAATGAATCCAAACATACTAACACAATGAAACTGCTTATAGCCAAAATATGAATGAACCACGCGTTATTTGTAATGTATTTATCGTAAATCAAAAATTTCGGACACAAATTCATAGCTTGGGCGATATTGAAAACACGGAATAGTGATTGAAAATCGTCATCTAGTTTATATTTCGTTGTTTTTGTCCATTTAACGATTTTACTTAAAAATAAATCATTCATATTAATTAAATTAAGAAAGTAAATGAATATGATGTAAAAGTGAAGTCGGAACTATGAAACAAATAGAGCTTCTTTAGTGAATTATTTGAAAACAGCAAATCTATTAGCGAAGACTATTTACAAGCACTTCAAGTAACGTAAATGCGATAAACCATTCTACATGCAATTCCGTATTTCTATCAATTACTTCGATTAGATTTATAATTCGATAGAATAGTAATTAGAAATATTGCTACTTAAATATTTATTTAAGAATGTACTTACACGAAGAGTCATAATGTTTATATTATTTAACCTCTCTAGTGTCATATCAAATCTCATTAAACACACGTTTATTTAGGTCACGTCACTATTTTGATACCTTTTGGATATTTTCATAGTACGTAACTGTAATACTGTAATGGATTTCCGTAGCTTTTAAATGTAAGTAGGTATAATTAAATTGTCCACAAATTGAAATTGTAATTTGAAACATTCAAACATATAGGCTACAAAATACGCGGATTTCAACAATCTCGATTCTTTGGTTAACGATTTCTCTAAATGATAATATTACGGTTTTACATAACAATAAAACCGATATTATGTGCCGAGAAGGAAAACATACAGCATTGTATTATGAAGAAGCAGTGTGTACTTAGCTTAAATTCCTTGTCTATGTCCAACCATAGACAGTCAATTTAGTTCCATCTTTAGCCGCTAGGTGCTGCCAGCAAGTATAAAGGAAGCGCAGCCATCTTTGATCTTCATAGTCTTCACCAGGAAGACCTTCCTGCAATGCTGTATGTTTTCCTTCTCGGCACATAATATCGGTTTTATTGTTATGTAAAACCGTAATATTGATGTGCCTTTGGAAAACATACAGCATTGTATTATGAAGACGTGTTTGTTATCTGCTGGTGAAATTATTAAGCACAACGCTATGATGAAATAGGTAAGCTATAATAAAATTATGAAGCGCAATGATAATGTTCATAATTTATATAATTATTAAATCGAAAAAACACAGCTGTTAACTTTCATGTTAATTCGATAATTAAAAAATATTTATAAGTTTGTAATAAACATTTTATCTTGTACATACAAGAAAATGTATAAATTGTATAAATGATGTATATACAACATGAGTAAATGTTTTGAAAAAAAGAATCGTGAGGATCTTTAGGAAGCTCTATTATTCGGCAATAATTATTGTAAACGTTTGGATGATTTGCAATTGCCTCTAGAAAGTATTTCGTCCATTGGTTCATTATCAATCCATCTCAGAGGCTACTGCTGATCTACAACTTCTTAGAGATGGGTTGATGCCACTACCTCGTAAGGTTGAACGAAGACCAGTTTCCACTTACAGTACGGTATGCTGCTTTTGTGACAACACACATAGTTAGAAAAAAGTCCTTACGAATCTTACTGGGCATGTCTTTAGTTTCATGTTTAGAAAGCACTTATGCAGATTATTGACGAAAATGGATTTCAATTTTAGACCCAAAGACTGGTATCAGAAAGATGTTTTTCTCTGTTATCAAAGAAACTGTCTTTAGAAATGTTGAGCAAAGTAAGGTTATTAACTCTGCGTCCAGTAGCCAGCAACATGGTTGTTGGTGTCCTTCAAGCTACCTTGAGGCGTGATCTGGTGGTTGGGTTTGAAGAAAACCAATTTAGAACTATTCTCGGATCTCATGTGAATGGGACTATACTTAGTAAAGTTGTAATAAATAGTTGAGTTATGTTTAGTTATTCCGATGGCTTTTTTAGAATAGCAATTTTTATTAGAGAGCTTGAGAATGTTTGCTGTCCTACATGTATGTTGTCCACAGAAAGTCGACAGCGCTGCTTTATGCAGAAGGATTGTTGTACAGGAAAAATTTTATTTTTGGAAAAGAAAACAGAATTTGGCAACATCTGCAGACTTAGGATCAATTTTAAAACTGTAGCACCATATGCACCATCTTCTAGTTGCTGGTAAGTATGCTGACAAAGTGGATTGACACCAGCTAATTTTCAATAAATCTTCTCCTGTGTAGACCAGTCTATTATTTGTACAACCTCCCCCCCCCCCCCCGTTTCTAAGCTTTCAGGGTTAATGTTTATCCTGTGGAGGAGGCAGGTTTTGGATTTCGTGCGAGTTATCTAGCGTTCGGGATCTGAGGGCTTGGAAACCCAAATGCTTTCGCTCAGTCTGGAAACACTACCAGGTAGGTTCCCTAGATACTGTTGAAGTGAGTCAGTACTCTGGGGAAAAGGTTGAGAGGAGGAATACTCCATGCTAGTTGCATCCTCTACGGTCTGCTGAAGGTATCCAATCTCGGTCGGCGAATGGGTTTATATCCGGATGACCCCACTTTCGAAAAACTTTTGTGGTCACTTGTGGTAAAAAATGCCATTTCGCAGGTTGATGTCCTCGTGATAGCCTATCGGCTACGATGTTGTATCTCCCCGAGAGATTATAAGCTGACAGTTATCTTGAACTTATCGCTTAGTTCAAAAATCGAAAGGTCAACCGCTAGTGAAATACTTTCAGATTCATTTTGATTGTCACTACCATTGCAAATAGCTCTTTTGTGGTTGAGCCGTTTCAGTTGTTGAGCTGACCATAGACAGGACGTTAATATTTTGTCTAATTGTAACCCCTACCCATATCCGATTGGTTTTGTGTCTCGGCAATGTTTGACATGTGGCTCCGCGTCAGCACTGCATTTGTAACCCGTACACATGTCCGAAGCTTCCGTTGCCAGAAAATGGTTGGTTTTGTGTATCGGCAATGTCTGACATGTGGCTCCGCGTCAGCACTGCATTTAATTGTTAACACATGCAGGATGGCCTGTTTTTTACGGGGGCGTTTTTTCTTGAAACTTCGCAAGAAAATTTGCAAGTTAACATAGAGTGATGTAATTCCGTCAGAGTTTGAGCTAGAATGTTGTTGAGTGGCCACTTTATTTCTCGCAATTTTTCATCGAATCCCTAGCCATGTCATCTCTTGAACCAGTGTACTAATTGATTTTTTGTAAGGTTGACTTGGCAGCCCAAATAATCAAAGAGCTTCACAGCTTATGTGGCCTGAAGACTCAACTTGGACTTCTTTTGATGGACCAGGAGGGACTTGCGTAGGTGGGATAACACTCAACATCCCTTTGCACGCAATGTTTCCGTGACTGAGCATGCTATGCAAGCAAAAAAGGTGTATTTGTCTTCATGGACCAAGAGAAAGTCGCGTAGATAGGTTAACATTTGACTTCCCTATGTACGTAAGGTCTTCGCGACCGAGCATGCTATGGGAGCAAAAAAGTTTATTTGTCTTGGTGAAACAAGATCAAGTCGTGTCGGTAAGCTAGCACTTCGACTTTGCACGCAATGTCTCCGCGACCGAGCATGCTATGGAAGCAAAAAGGTGTATTTGTCTTCAAGGACCAAGAGAAAGTCGCGTAGATACGTTAACATTTGACTTCCTTATGTACGCAAGGTCTCCGCGACCGAGCATGCTATGGGAACAAAAACGTTTATTTGTCTTGGTGAAACAAGATTAAGTCGTGTAGGTAAGCTAGCACTCTACTTTGCACGCAATGTCTCCGCGACCGAGCGACCGAGCACCCTACATAATGGAAATTGACATGCCAGCCCAGATAATCCAAAATCTTCACGGCTTCTGCAGCCTGAAGTTTCAACTTGGATTTGTCTTGGTCGACCAAAAGGAAGTCGTCTAGGTAGACTAGCACTCGAGTTCCTTTTGCACGCAGGGTCTCTGCGACCCAGCATGTTATGGAAGCAAAAAAGGTTAATCCAAAAGCTTCACAGCTTCTGCAGCCTGAAGTTTCAACTTGGATTTATCTTGGTCGACCAAAAGGAAGTCGTCTAGTAGACACTAGCACTCGAGTTCCCTTTGCACGCAAAGTCTCTGCGACCCGCATGTTATAGAAGCAAAAAAGGTGTGGCTCTGAAGCCAGACCGAAGGGTAGGCATGTCATTTCATACTAACTCATAAGAAGGTACCGATTCCTTCCTGAAGGTACTGGTACTGATCCTCAAGAAGTATCGACGAAATTTTGCGACCGATACTAGAAAAATATTCCTGAGAAATGTTCAATTTTATCATCCAGTCCCCTGGGTGGAGAAAGTTTGGTACCGAGGTGTCCGAAAACAGGTGTTTTATCTTTACGACCTTGTTCAACTCTCGAAAAAACGAAAATTGGACGCATTGATCCGTCGCTTTTCTTCCGCAGAAAAAGCAATTTTTTTTTTGTTTTACGCTATTTGGTAATCATACATGGTTTACAAATTATTACAATTTTGGTGGCACTCAGTGCCTCCCGTCGGTGTCTTCAATTGCCCCCTCTGGATTGTGCCAGATGTTACAGACTATAATTGTTTATAATGTTTGGCTTGCCTTTTGTACGAGGTTGTGACAAATAGGATTGTAGCCCTCCGCGGGACTGAATAGATTTCAATTTAGTATTATCAAACAAAAATTCCTCAATGAGTGGTGCGTTGGCAACAGGATACTTTGTTAGAGCTCACGGAAATTAAACTTTGACGTCTTATTTTTATCCATACGGCCCTTTTTTCCGCATACAATTTAAGACGCTTTTACGGATAACTTGTACGACGATTTGCCAAAGTTTTCAGTAATTATGTTACAAAGATTATTAGTTTAAATCTGTTGTGTTTTTGTTAAAATTTCCGTATTGACGAGATCAATTTGTTTACAACAATTTTCGTTACATTCAATTGTTACACACAGTTGATGCATTATTAGATTTACAACGTCACTGACCTGGTGGGATAACGAGCCGATTCGAAGATCGACCGTTACCTTTGAATCCCGTCGTTTCTTACGCAGAGACTCCTTTTGTTCTTTTTCGCTTGACGAGCTGTTCGAACGCGAGGCGTCTCCATCGCGTCTCGCCTGGACATCTTCCCTCTCGGAAATTATGGAGCTTGACTCAACATCACCTCCAACAGATGACGCGTGATTCATGGCGTCCGATGATAGGATTGGTAAATAATACTCGTAATGATTGCAAAATAACACTCATAGAAACACAAAATAAATATTTTTTGCAATTAATAAGAAGTCGAAGAAATATTTGTGGATTTGCGACTTCACAGTACGAAAGTACACAACGCTATGTAGATCAAAGATGGCTGCGCTTCCTTTATACTTGCTGGCAGCACCTAGCGGCTAAAGATGGAACTAAATTGACTGTCTATGGTTGGACATAGACAAGGAATTTAAGCTAAGTACACACTGCTTCTTCATAATACAATGCTGTATGTTTTCCAAAGGCACATCAATGAATAATTAGTTTCATTATTTTTTATTGCCGTATAGGTAGACGAGCATACGGCACCTGATGGTGAATGGTTACCGTCGCCCATGGACGTCAGCAATGCCAGGGGCAGAGCCAAGCCACTGCCTACCGTTAAATTTTACTGGTATCGTATATTTTATTTTTCCGTAATTACTATTTAGTAGGACGCATTGTGCGCCTGCGTGTGTACGCGCCACCGTCCCACCTCACGTCCTTACGGATCCATCAGATCCAATAACCCTTGCATTAGACGCCTTCAGCTCTAACACTAGGAGCAGGCTTAGGGACCCCGCGGTAACCGTACTCGTCGAATTCGACAAAGAGGTCGACGTGCAAACTAACCCATGCATCAGCCCGCTGAATTTCTCGCCGAATCTTCTCAGCGGGTCGCGATTCCGATCCTGTAGTAGATTCATTCGCGAAGCAGCTGCTCTCGAGTTGTTAGGTCTCCTTCGGAGGCGCTCCGGCTTCCACGCAGGAAAATATTTTAAACTCTTACAGATTCACTTTTTTACAGCTAGTTTAGTTATATAAGATGTTAATTCATAATTACCAAAGTTTCGATTTACAGTTTATTGAAGATTACAAAGGCTGAGCGGTCTAAAATTAAACATTTTCCAATGAATCTATCCGATTCATCATAATCAGCCTATAGCAGTCCACTGCTGGACATAGGCCTCTCCAATTGTTCGCCACTGAGCACGATCCTCGGCTCCTGCACAGATCATCACTCCACCGAGCCTGAGGGCGTCCTGCATTGCGTTTTCCAGTTCGCGGTCTCCACTCAAGAACGCGTTTACCCCAACGGTTATCGGTTATCCGGCTAATATGATCAGCTCATTGCCACTTCAGCTTACTAATTCGCTGTGCTGTCTATCTGATTACTAGTTGTAAATCGTTTTAATTTTTTAGATACAAATAGTCGTTTGTAGTTCAATACGTTGTTAAATATATTTTAAGTGCGCCTATAATTTATTCAATATTTTTTTTACTTTTAATTCTAATTGCGATTCCTAAGCTAGAACGAAATATGGAGGAAAATTCTAAATTTAAGGAATCCATTAATTTATTTTAAATCGTTCTACCCTCAACAAAAAAGTTTTCACTACAGAGTTTTCACTCCGTGCAGTTGGAACCGATTCAGGGAGCGAAATGATCCGCGGTTGTAGTTCATTTTACGGAACTAGGTTAGGTGCAAGAGCTCATCAACGTGAGTCATTTTGCCTGTCGACGGTAATGCATTTCGGTTTCAAGGAGTCGTCCGTATTATTATGTAATTGAGACTATAGTCTCATGGCTCAAAGAGGGTAGCGGCATTTATGTTGTGGATATGTGCTCCACTAACCACAACAGATTGCTTGATTCCGTCAGTCCATAGAAACAAAAAAAAAACCTGCCATGAAAGATTTTGTCAGACTTTGAAAGCACGAATATGCCAAGAATTATTTATTTACATATCGAGGGGTGAAAGGCTATTTGTTTTAAGCGACATTTTTGAACAGGAGAGCCATTTAAATTTTAAAATTTGAAAATAATATGAAAACAAAAACCTTCTTCAGCTATTTGAATGAGGTATAGTCCAGTCATTATAGGGGGTTGACCTCGGAAAATCGACATATCCAGAATATTAAAACGCAAAAACTTGTTATTTTGGCATCTTAAAACTATTTTCAAAATTCACATAAATAATTATGGGATGGTCGCAAGTTTTAAAGTCAGGGGTCAAAAGTAAAAAAAAATTAGATATTTTTTATTTATATTTTTGGCAAATATCTCGTTTTATGGAAAACCCATGGGGTTTTTCGCTGTTTGTATTTATTATCAATATTGTAGAGAATTAATACCAAATAAAACGCACCTTTAATTACAAAGATAAATTTAGCGTATTAAGCGAATTTTTTATTTATTTATTACTAGTGTGGACGAGCTCACAGCCCACCTAGTGTTAAGTGGTTGCTGGAGCCCATAGACATTTACGACGTAAATGCGCCACCCACCTTGAGATATAAGTTCTAAGGTCTCAAGTATAGTTACAACGGCTGCCCCACCCTTCAAACCGAAACGCATTACTGCTTCACGGCAGAAATAGGCAGGGTGGTGGTACCTACCCGCGCGGACTCACAAGAGGTCCTACCACCAGTAAATGTCGCTCAAACCTAGCCTTTCACTCCTCAATATTATATATTTTTTTAAATATTGTCATTAGACATTTACGGATTCACACATAAACGGTTACCATAGACACTGGAATTACCACAGTCGCAACCAAATTTCTAATTTTAAAATGATAATATGATGCTCATTTGTCGAAACACAAAAGGAGTTTATAAATAAGAAGACAATGTACTTACGATTTTATTAAAAATAATTTATTTCACTTGTCCTCTTGTAAAATATAATAAAAGACCAACAATTCAACAACTACAACAATACAATACTTATTTCCGTTTTTAAATCATTATTATTATTATTAATATTAAATTATAATATGCAAAAGTAACAAGTTAGATGACACTAATTTTTTTTTAAATTATATTTCACCTTCTTTCTTGGAATCTAAAAAATGTATACAAAAAAAAAACGTTCACACATAATATTTCATTCGCACAAATTTGCAATTTTTTTATTCAAAAACGGAGTCATTAAACAGTAGGTGTAGTATATTTATAATGGCGTAAGTCATGCATTCAATATAACTAACTAAGTGAGGGTATCTTTAAAATAAATCAGTATTGAACCAACTTGCGCGTGTTTCACTACGGTAGGTACAATCACGGAATAGATAAATAAGGTAAATAATAAACCTTATTTATCTATTCCGTGGGTACAATGATATTATCAAGAAGTTAATTGTAAAAAAAAACTTACACAATACTAACATTTTCTTCGGTCTATTGGAGACATAAATCCACTACCGCGATTTAATGTCGCATTTAGTATTTTAATTTTATTATTCTCATCGTTTGGAATACTGAGTACGAATTTCGAGTATTGAGATCTTACAACTTATATATCAAGATGGGTGGCGCATTTACGTTGTAGATGTCTATGGGTTCCAGTAACCACTTAACACCAGGTGGGCTGTGAGCTCGTCCACCCATCTAAGCAATAAAAAAAATAGTTACTTGAATAATTTCCGTGGTAATTCGAAGTGTTGGCAAGGGTTTTTTTTTCAATAAAGTCTGTAAACGTAAGATTAAGCTGCGATGGTAGTTTTTTTTTTACATACAATTTTTTGTTTTTTTTTATTGCTTAGATGGGTGGACGAGCTCACAGGCCACCTGGTGTTAAGTGGTTACTGGAGCCCATAGACATCCACAACATAAATGCGCCGCCCATCTTGAGATATAAGTTCTTACGTCTCCAGTCGTCTCTAAGTATAGTTACAACGGCCGCCCCGCCTTTCAAACCGAAACGCATTACTGCTTCACGGCAGAAATAGTGACGGGTGATGGTACCCACCCGCGCGGACTCACTAGAGGTCCTACCACCAGTAAACTTGCTTATTAAATACACATATTTTTTAAACTATTGTAGGAAATCGTTGTAATTGTTGACATCGTCGAACTGTTGGGTTTGTTGAGTCGTCGGTCTCACCACAGCTGTCCCGGGTCGGTACTGCGGCTGCTATACACAAAACACGTGTGACCTGAGTGGTTACGGAGGCTCAACAATCTTTACAATTCACCGATACTAAAAGCCACAATGTACACACAGACAATACAGATTTCAGAAATAACGAAATTATTTTCAATTATTATATATTTTTTTTAAGTCCCAATTCGCGTGTTGCTGGAAGAGGATAATTAAAAAAAAACAAATCAGTATTGTCTTTGATATTTCCCATCCCTGTTCATATCGGCTAAAAATAGTTACCAAACAAACCCTGTCAGTGGAACATCACTATTATTTATCCAGAACTATAATTATGTTACTATTACGTATTTTCATTTCACATATTGAAATGTTATTTTAATCGACAAATATACACGGACACTTTCAATGATTATTTACACTATTCTGAATTAATTTGACAGGTAGAGAAGAATAGGTTATGTTTATACAATAGTCTTTATTTAACCGATACAAGAATTCTTTAAAGTACCTACATGAATGGTTTTAATTTACGAAGTGATGAATATCGAATTATTTTTTATTTTAATGATAAAATTGCCACTTTAAGATCGCCATGCTTCCCTACAAACACATATGTACATAGATTGCAGAAGTTTGCTGATTTGTAAAAATTGCTTTTTTTTTTTAATTATTAATTTGCAATTCTGATTTCTGCAGACTGTTTCAATAGAAATATTATATTCTTAGATACTAAACAGCATGCATATCGAGAGATGAAAGACTATTTGGTTTAAGCAACATTAAAGCAACTTTACAGGAGAGCCATTTAAACTTTAAAATTTGGAAAAAAATATCATAACAAAAAAAAAACTTATTCATCTATTTGAATGGCGTAAACTTAATTGCACAGTTCAATTAAAAACATCGAACTGTTGATGCTGATATCAAACAAAACTAACCTTTAATGACAAATATAAACAGATAAAAGTCGCGTATTAAGCGAAATGTCGCTTAAGCCTTTCATCCCTCGATATTTACGACCGTACGACGTGTTATGTTGAAATATTAAACCAATTTCAAACCAAATTCAAACCATTGATACTTTTAATAACATGCTCAAAGTATACTAGAGTGTATAAAACAAACTTATACCAAGCAAATACCACATAACCAAAGTTATGATGACGCATGCGCTACTACGTTCGTGAAATCAAAGAATTGGGACACAATACACGCTTAATTTGATATCGTAATGTCGCTAAATCGTAATACCGTTGGACTCGGGTGTATATCTAAATTCGAGATTCTATTTAAACCCAGTTGGACATCGGGAACGTGGGTCGCGTTTCCGATCCGGCGGTAGATTCTGCGAAGCACCGCTCTTGCTGGGGTCGTGTTAGCAACGTCGCCAGGTTTGAGCCCCGTGAGCTCACCTACTAGTTAAAGTTACGCTGATATGGTCTCTCTAGGCCAGCCTTTCCCAAAGTGGACGATAACGCCCTCTTGTGGGCGCTACAGACCTAAAGGGGGCGGTAAGAGTCCCAGAAAAAAAAGGGGGCGTTGTGTAATTTCACTTAGGAGGGCTCTTGTACACCAACTGAGCTCTCGCTATAGTGATTTTAAGTAGGTGAAAAATGGGGGCGTTAAAAAATAATTTATCCTCAAAGTGGGCAGTAGACAAAATACGTTTGGGAACCCCTGCTCTAGACCATCAGCTTAGGTAAGGAAAAAAAGGGGGAAGTCAGGGGCAGTGGCGAACCGCTGCCTACTGGTTGGACCTGTCTTCAAACGTTTGAAGAAGGACATAGCATATGCCTTCTGTTGGGGGGAACTCATTCTAAAGCCGGTCCGTTGTAAAAAATTAACTCAGCCAAAAACCGGCAGTGCGATAGTAAAAAATAATTTAAGGGAACAACTCGATTACTTATTCACGATAAAAATGTGGTTCATTATTATCAATCAATTAAATTTACTGGATTTTTTCATATGATTTCACGAACACAGTAAAATGAATATTAATGTGAAAGCGATGAACGATTGCTGATCAGTGAATATAATCGATGAACAATAGTCGATTTAATCGATTATTGCAACGAATGATGGATCCGATTGTAAGAAAACATGTTGGGTTTGCTCAAATTCACAAGGACTTTACTAATGAATATTGACTTCATATCCGACATTAAATATAATGTATATTGAGCAATACAAAATACACGAAATGCCTTTCCTGTGATTGTAATTCGGAACTAGATCACTGTGAGTCTGTACATCACTACGTCACATCATCATAGATTATTTTCACTGAACAATCGCCCATAGTTATCTAGTGCGGGATGTTACTTGTGCGTGCTACAGCTTCGGCGGCGTCTCACGCGTGAGGTCTCGGCCCACGGTGCTGCTGTTGCTATAAACAATGCAGCAATGGTTGTGCTTTGTGTGTGCGGAAAACACATATCGACTTTGCTCCTGTGCTTACACGGGGGAGAGAGGGAGGGATGGTGAGGGGGTTTGGGTATACTATCAAAATTAGAATCGACTTTTTTCAAAAGTAATAAATAGGTGAGGAGACCGATCGAATAACTTAGATAAATTGACGTCTAAGCTATGCGAATGTATAAGAAGACGCCTCGTGAGTTAGTCAGTCAGTTTTAAGTGCATTAGTGAATTACATCTGTCTCGAAACAATATGAATACAGTTTTTTTTCGTCTGCTAGACTATTGGAAGGGTGAATTAAAACAAATAATCTGAATGATACGGTGGTGCTATTGTTAGCGCCCCTGACTGTTGCGCCTAGTAGGTCGTAGGTTCGATTCCCACATCGGGCATAGATTTTTTGTGATGAACACGTTAGTTTGTTCTTTGTTGATTATTGACTAGGTATATATGTATATTTGAACGTATATTTATTTATTTTATTTATTAAGTTGCACCAACAAAGTGATCATCGATACAAAACATTGAACAATTAACAAAAGTTCATTGCAGATGTCAACTCAATTATAGGTACAATCGACAGTGCATTAACAACAACAACAAAAAAAATATATATATATAGAACTAAGATTTGATTACATTTAATTTATTGCTTTAGATTAAGTTATATTTAAAGTATGTATGTCAATATAACACATGGAATCGTTATTATTATTAACAATAATGCAATTAAATCCGGATTTGTTGTCGGATATCAGTGATGGTATATTTCAAATCATTTCGTAAATATATGGAATATAATAGAAATAGACGAAAAAATTTATCACCGTTCGTTCGTAAGCGCATCGATTGACAGCTTTGGAAGCCATATAACAAATAGATACTTTTATACGTAACTAGCTGTACCCGTCCGCTTCGCTGGGCCTTTAAATTTAACATTATTATTTCTCACCCCCACAAAGATTCTCATCATTAATGCCCCCGCAACTGGTGTAGGGAGTCCAACACTCATATAAATATTAGCCTATCCATTAAGTACATGTAGTTTCTATCTGGATACTAAATTTCAAGTCAATCGGATGCACGGTTCAGTATTTAGAACGGAACATCCGTAAAAAACACTTTAGATTTATATATTAGTATAGATATAGATATTCCGAACAAGGGTTTTAGGGAGTGACATAATGACAAGTAAATTTTTATTGGAGTTTGGACAACGTCGCATAAGTATCTCGGTGCGAAACATTTTTAAAACAATATTTTTAATCATTTATGTACCAATTATTACAGCCCCGATAACTTTGAACTAGAAAGCAAAAAAAAAAAAAAAACGTGAAAACTACAATAAGTGATTCCGTGTACGGAAAAAAATAATAATCTGTAGATTATTATTTTTTTCGTAAAAAAATGCCAACTTATATACATTTTTGTTTTATTCAAACGCATATTAAAAAAACATACTGTACATAAACGGCCGTCTGGTGTAGTGGTAAGTGACATGGTCACTACACAAGGGGGTCGCGGGTTCGAATCCCGCCAAGGGAAGATATTTGTATGATAAATATAAATGTCTTTTCCAGGGTTATGGATGTATATTAAATGTATGTATGTGTATAATAAAAATCTTACATTTATTTCCGTTATCTGATACCCGTAACACAAGTTCTTTACGAACTTATCACGGGACCAGTTAACGTGGCGTGATTGTTAGTAAATATTTATTTATTTATTTATATTTATTAATAACGACAAGAATACGAACAGAAGCAAAGTCGATTCTGTGAAACTTCACCGAAAATTCTTTTTTTTTCAGTTTTTCTTTTAAAATATAATTATGACACAAATTACTTTTAGCGAGTCGTAGATATAATCAAAATCGCTCTTACGCTTGTCCGTGACAACGACAAACCTTAAAGTAATCGATAGGTCGGAAATAATAAATTTTTTATTCATTGCTTAGATGGGTGGACGAGCTCACAGCCCACCTGGTGTTAAGTGGTTACTGGAGCCCATAGACATCTACGATGTAAATGCCGCCATCTAATTTAAGATATAAGTTCTAAGGTCTCAGTATAGTTACAACGGCTGCCCCGCCCTTCAAACCGAAACGCATTACTACTTCACGACTGAAATAAACGGGGTGGTGATACCTACCCGCGCGGACTCACAAGAGGTCCTACCACCAGTAAAACAATAAAACAATTAAAAACAATAAGGCAACGAGATCAAAACGTAAAAGCGATTTTAATTTTATTAATTCAACGCAAAACATTGAAAATATAATTTCCGATATTGTTAGCTGTGAAATTTTCAAGCTATAAGAGAGATTCGCGACAACCATATCGACGCTTGAAAGGCAAACGTGACTAAGCGACAATAACTGCTTTGTACATAAATGATAGGCAATAACCATATTCGATGCGCAAAAAATATATATTTCTAGATCTATTAAAATAATTTCAATCCTACAGCTAGATCCGTTAAAATAGATTTTTTTTCAGGTATCTCAACTTTAAATTAGCCTACTGTAAAGTTCACGCGTTGTCGCTTAGCCAATTTTGTTGCCTTTCAAGCGTCGATATATATTTATATATATATAGGAGAAGGTAAGCAAAGATTTATGTGTGTACATAGATTAATATGTTCATCAAACACAAGGAAATTTTATGTTTACAATGAAGCCTTCGATAGGAAGATTTTTAAAAAGCATCATTCAAATGATTCTGATCGAACGAAGAATTTTGGAGGGGTGAAAATCTATTTGGTTTAAGTGACATTTTGGTTAACACGCAATATTTATCTTTGTAATTAAAGGTGCGTTTTATTATTAACTAGCGACCCGCCCTTGCTTCGCTTCGGAAACTGTAATTTATTATTGATTTCTCCACTATTTAATGGATGCTATTATACATATAAACCTTCCTCTTCAATCACTCTATCTATCAAAAAAAACTGCATCAAAATCCGTTGCGTAGTTTTAAAGATTTAAGCATACATAGGGATATAGGGACAGAGAAAGCGACTTTGTTTTATACTATGTAGTGATTCGCATCAACAGTTCAATGTTTTTAATAATTGAACTTCAATAAAGTTTACTCCATTCAAATACCTGAATAAGCTTTTTTCGTTTTTCCAAATTTTAAACTTTAAATAAGTCCCCGGTAAAGTTACAAAAAATGTCACTCAAATCAAATGACCTTTCACCTCTCGATTTTATCTTTATAAAGAATAACTACACGTTTTGAAGTCTATAACTTATAAGCATTATAAAGGCGTGTTTTCACTGACTCATAAAAAAGGTTCTTTTGATATACGTTAATATAATTTAAATCGCCGTTTTGGTCGAATTAATAGCAGAACACGTGATGTGTGAAATAAATTTACAAAGCACGTACCAGAATTGTGGTTAGAATGTTTTTTTTTTTGGTATATTTTTATTGACACCTAAATTTTGATCTTGAATGAAAGAGTTTGGCCACGAGTGAGAAGTGCCTTCATCAAAAATTTACAAACTAAATGGAAGGAAGCCATGGAGACGTGTTTATAAATACGCGATTTCTCACTTATAAACACTCGTCGCCGATCGGTCGCAGTGAAGACACACCTTTACAAATAAAACTTATCAAGTGTAATTGAAGACAGGACGGGGTTAAGTACCATTTTTTCCTTTTTTATTGCTTAGATGTGTGGACGAGCTCACAGCCCACCTGGCCGGTCACAGGCGGATACCAATTTTTCTAATGAAATACGTACTCAACAAATGTTCACGATTGACTTCCACGGTGAAGGAATAACATCGTGTAATAAAAATGATACCCGCAAAATTATAATTTGCGTAATTACTGGTGATAGGACCTCTTGTGAGTCCGCGCGGGTAGGTACCACCACCCCGCCTATTTCTACCGTGAAGCAGTAATGCGTTTCGGTTTGAAGGGTGGGACAGCCGTTGTAACTATACTGAGACCTTAGAACTATATCTCAAGGTGGGTGGCGCATTTACGTTGTAGATGTCTATGGGCTCCAGTAACCACTTAACACCAGGTGGGCTGTGAGCTCGTCCACCCATCTAAGCAATAAAAAAAAGCAAACTTGTTAAATTTGTATCATTATAAGTTTGTTTAATGTTATACGACGATGTAGGAATCGTTGAATTCATATATACGCTATAAATACGCGCGCACGCAATGTACTACGAACAAAAACATGACGAGTCAATGAACTCGCATGACGTTTTCGCTTTACATTGCGGGTCGGGCGATTAGTGTGAAAGCACACGTTACCTGCTGCAGCAGATGCTTGAGGCCCGGGTTGGTGGGCAGCATGGGCCGCAGTATGCGCGTCGGGTGAGCGCCGGCCGCGCGCAACTGTTGCTGCAACTGCTGCTGTAGTTGATGCTTGCGCTGTTGTTCCTGTAACGTCAGTTAAGCTAACTAAAGCGATTCGAGACACGAGTAAGTTCAGCGCGATATATATGTATATATTTATATTAATAATCACCCTCATTAGTAACATAGGTGAGTCACATTTTTGGCGGAAACGAGAGAATTGAGGTTATGTGATTAGTTTTTTTTTTTAATTAGCCTCTCTTTACTATACAATAATGAAGACTTATATTAATTTATAATTTATTTAGTATTTGCGGATTGTTTGAGTGTAAGAAAACAAAAACAATATCGCTGAACCATTAAAGCTTCCATTAAAGTCTCAATTAATTTCCCACAATTTCATTTTATTTCGTTTCATTTCATTCAAATTCAAATTAATCCACTTCACTTGTTTCACACTTTCATTATAAACTAAATTATGATTCGACTCAAAGGACCATGAATTGGAAGCTATTAAAAATTTAAACTATCGTAGAATTATTTTGTCCGTGCAGTTTGGGTCATAAATAATCGGAGCGGTGAAGCGAATATTCCGCTCTCCACTCCCGAGCCTTATGGACGGGCATAGTGATAGGCATTATTGTTTTCGATAATCGTTATGGATAGTGTATTTAGTTTTGTCATTTTGTGGGTTAGTGATAAAAATGAAAGTAAAAATCACTAATCGAACACTTACACCACATATCGCCGCAGCAATTTAACGAGAACGGCAGAAATTAACATTTTGTAACTTTTCGGGATCTATTTTCATTTCAGTGAAATTTTTTAACACATTGTTGAAAACAACACGTGCAAATATTGATTTGAATAAATTTTACCATTTTGGTACAAAACAAAGGAGTAGCCATTGTGTCACTAAAGAAATTCCGAGAACGAATGCATAAAAACATATTTCTCTTCGACATATGGTACTATAATTTGCAGGTAGGTACAACAGATGACTCATAACATAACAATGTCTCATCACCCTTCGTATACCACCCCGCCGCCGTGTACTTGCCTTCGATGACTCATTTGTTATTATCGATAATGGCGTTGCGCCCGCGCAACATGCTCACTGCCCTAGCTGGGTTATGTTTTATGACCCAAACTGCACCGACAAAATAATTTTCCTATAGCAATGCATATGATTACTTCTAGCTGTTTATAGTGCTGCTCTTGTTGCTGGGCGGCGTGCAGGTGCGACATGATGTCCATCTGCGACTTGAACTGGGCCTCCTGCTGGTGCGCGGCCTGCAAGGTCTCCTGGAGCTGCTGTATCTTCTCCAGGTTCTGTTGGCGGGCCGCCTCCAGCCCGTCCAGCTGCGTCACGGAGCGCGGGCCCTTGCCGCCGACAACGCCGCCCGACATCCCGCCGCCCATCATCATACCCTCAAAACAATATTATTACATTTCAAACACGTTCCACTGCGAATTTTTGGGCCGTCAATTTTTTATCCGTGCCTGATATCTATATGTATAGTCTGTGCGACCACGAAAACTACGTAGTATTCAAGTATTCAATATGTCAAAAATAAAATAATGACAATAAAAAACGTAAAATTTAAACCGTAAAACTAGTTTTAATTATATCCAAGATTCGCAAAAACCAAAGAAAATACTATAGTTAATCTTATCTTAATCTTAATCTTATATGATTTGGTTATGTCTCTATACATTGACACAAAACAATGTAGTCTATATATATAAATATATACCTGTGCGTGTTGTTGCATCTGCTGCGACACTATGGTGCTGTTGGCGGGGCCCAGCGCCGGCACGCTGCCCATCGCTCCCATCCCGGACGAGGACATGCCCGCAGTCGACATCTGACCTGCAACTAAGGACCGCACTCATTAGTCCACGCCACCTCTACCTCCTCCATCACGCAAATGTACCTCCTATCTATCTACAAAATGACGTTGTATATGTCTATGGGCTCCGGTAACCCCTTAACACCAGGTGGGCCGTGAGCTCCTCCACCCATCTAAGCAATAAAAAATAAAAAAATAAAAAAGCAATGCGAGGCTAGGATATGCAGGGTGGAGGTACTCATACGTGAGGAGTGAGAATATATACGGCACCAGTAAATGTGGCCGAGTCACTAGTGTGACTTGTGAGATACGGGTCTACCGGGTGTCTTTCTTATACATAGCAAGTTGCAAACCAAAATAATTCTCTAATTTTTTTTTGTCCGCTTTAGAAGCCCGCAGTGTATTGCGAACATGCAACCTAGCCACTACCCTCAGACACAGCCCACTGAGTTTCTCGCCGGATCTTCTCAGTGGGTCGCGTTTCCGATCCGGTGGTAGATTCTGCGAAGCACGGCTCCTGCTAGGGTTCGTGTTAGCAACGTCGTCAGGTTTGAGTCCCGTGAGCTCACCTACTAGTTAAGGTTCCGCTGAAATAGCCTCTCAAGGCTATCAACTTAAGTAGGAAAAAAAAATAAAAATAAAAAAAATAACCACTGGATAATTGCCTACCCAACTCGAGACGTGAAGTCCAAGTGTCAATGGTATAACAATTATACCAACCTTCAAACTGGAAAGCGCGACTGCTTTGGCGCAACAATAGATTATATACTGTTGCAAAATCATTAAATGTTACCAATAACCGTCATTACGAGCCGATCGCTTGATGGGGCGGATGCTCATGTTCCACCCAAGCCCCTAGAGAGAAGGTGGCATCGAACCTGGCATGCTGGGCGGCGGTCCGGCGGCCGCGCTGACCGTCGCCGGATGCTGCTTGTTGATTATCTGCTGCGTTATCTTCTGCTGTTGGATGACCTGGTCGAAAGATGGTTTTTATTGTTTTATTGCTTAGTTGGGTGGACGAGCTCACAGCCCACCTGGTGTTAAGTGGTTACTGGAGCCCATAGACAACTACAACGTAAATGCGCCACCCACCTTGAGATATGAGTTCAAGGTCTCAGTATTGCTGCCCCACCCTTCAAACCGAAACGCATTACTGCTTCACGGCAGAATTAGGCAGGGCGGTGGTACCTAACCGCGCGGACTCACAAGAGGTCCTACCACCAGTAAAAAATTCTACATTAATTTGCTGTAATTCTCCAAATTCATATTCTAAGCTTTTTTGTCAGACGCGATTACTAAATATTAACTTGGAACACGTGATCAAAATTTCAATTGTATTAGTACTTCTCAAGCAAAGTAATCAAAATATTCCGATATTGATTTTTGAAGTTATACTTCTTTAGGCGCTTTATGAAAAATTGATGAGAGTGAAATTTTACGATGCGCGCACCGTGACACAAAATTAACAGAATGAAGTTGCCCACTAAATCGCTCATTACAATACGACCGACGTAACTTGGCGAGCCTGAATATTTTTTATATGAATTTATACGATGTCAAGAAAAGGGATGTCCAATATGCGTGTTTGAGGATGTTGTTTAATCGATTTTTTTTCAAATTGATTAAAATTTAAATTAAAAAAAAAGAAATAAATTTACTAAAAATAAAGTGTAACTTCTTACGCGCGTACATAAGTACACGCACCCTTTTTTTTCCAGAATTTGCTTTCTACAAAAATACAATTTGAACTCCCACTTCAAATATAATGTTTGACGTTGATTATTCTTAAACATTTCATCAAGTGATATATAACACAGTAAAAATGCTTACACTTCTAAGTCTGTCGACGAACGCGACTTGGTTATTAGGAATGAATCCCAAATAAGCCTTTTTGTCGGGCGTGTACAATAACATTAGCACTTTTATGTCACATTGAGGCGGCGACGATATTGGATTGAAGTGTACGCAGCCAGCCTGAAACCAAAAACGTATTATTTAATTCCAATACGTGAAGCAAAAAAAGCATACACCGCTTAATACATACAAGAGTGTAGGACATACAGCAAACAAACACTCCACATACACACACACACACACACACCCTTATAACTATACATTTCCAGTGGACTAATTTTAATCATAAATATATTACTTAGTTGTGTTTATTTATAAATTGTAAGCTGTGTAGTTAAGGAAAGTAGTGTGCCATTTCCACTACAAATATCTATTACAGACTAGCTGACCACGCAGACTTCGCAGTACCCTTAATAGATAAATAAAAGACACATCAAGGGGACACATCAAAGGGAAAACAAAATTGTTTGCTTTTATAGAATTCCAAGTTTTTTTACCCTTCTCTGGACTTCCACGAATAATCCAAGACCAAAATTACCCAATTCGGTCCAGCCCTTCTCGAGTTTTAGCGAGACTAACGAACAGCAATTCATTTTTAAATATATAGATAGATAGAATATTCGTTTGGAAATAAAGCGGTCAGAGCGGTTAGAGCCCCGTGAGCTCACCTATTAGTTCTGTGAATCTAGTATAACCCCTCGAGGTAACTAGAATAGGTAGGAAAGTAAAAAAAACCTTTTTATTTATTTATGTTATGTGACTTTTTGACTCCCATTGGAACCAAAAAACACCATGACATGACTATTTAAGGGTAAACATTTTAAAGCCTTCGATCTGACATCAGCGTTTTATCAAATAAAACTACAACCTTAAAAGGTAGCAATAGTGGCAAGCGAAGTGGTTCATAACAATTAATAGTAGCTACATATTGGATTACATAAATTTCACAAAAATAACGCTTTCAATATCAAACAAATACTGTTTTACCCTGTCCAAATTAATTAAATTGTAAAGTTTATTTAGACGACCATCTACATACAGGCATGGAATACAACTTCTAAATCCCACTGATAGTACGTTAACTTTGCTTTGTTCTATATGAAAAAAAAAAAAAAACTATTTACTAAAGTAGAAAAAAAATTGTAATACTCACATACCCGTTGACCATAACGTTGGTTAAATGGTCGAGGGCTTCGCTCGGCTGAAGGTGGAACAGTACTGACTTGCTGTCCTTGAGATACTGTCCTCCGATGTTGCTGATCAATTGCTTCGGCATCAACTGCATTAAGAGCTTACTCGGCCACGTGTCCGCTTTCAATTCGGGTTCTATGTCTTTTGAAGTTGTCGATACCTATAGTATATCGTAAATCGTGTTAATTACGTCAATGATGAGTATAGATTTCACTGGTGGTAGGACCTCTTGTGAGTCTGCACGGGTAGGTACCACCACCCTGCCTATTTTTGCCGTGAAGCAGTAATGTGTTTCGGTTTGAATGGTGGGGCAGCCTTTGTAACTATACTGAGACCTTAGAACTTGTATCTCAAGGTGGGTGGCGCATTTACGTTGTAGTTGTCTATGGGCTCCAGTAACTACTTAACACCAGGTGGGCTGTGAGCTTGTCCACCCATCTAAGCAAAAAAAAGGATATTTGTACTGGTTTGCCTTACAATCCCGGGCTAGGCGCGTCCAGATCGTTATGTCTGAGCAGGCAATAGAATTGAACCCGGAACATTGCAACTCACTTGACAAGGTAGAAGTTTGGTTGTCTTCTGCTGATCTCCCGGCGCCTTACCCTTCTCCATGAGCTCGATGACGCCGCTCCAGATGTAGCTCCTCTGCAGCTGGGGTTGCTGCGTGTTGCTGGTCGAAGGAGTCGCCGCCATCATGCCCGGCATCCTCTGGTGAGGTGCACACTGCTAATTATAATGTAGATATGTGTCGTTCGCGAACGAATGAATCAAACCACCCGGGTCTCTCAAAATCCGCGCGAACGATAACGGGTTACTTCAAAAAATATTAGTCGTTCACTAAATCGACTCGTTTAACGAAACCTACGAATCAGAAGAAAAGAACTATATTCAAATTCAAATTCAAAATCATTTATTTCAACTTAGATGTCAGTATGACACACTTGTTGAATGTCAAAATACAAATAACAATGTTAACTCTACCACCGGTTCCAAAAAAAGCCACAGTCCTGAGAAGAACCGGCGAAACAAACTCAGCGGGCTTTTTTTTTTATTTTTTCTCAAATATTTTCTTTTTTTTAAATAAATAGAAATATTCACAATAAAAGAAAAAACAAGTCAAAAAAATACAATTAAAAATAATAATAATAATAATGAAAAATGAAAAGGCCAGGAGCAAGCGCCTCATTCCCACGTAGTGCCATCTAGTAAATAATCCTTAACTTTATAATATGCCTTGTTGCACAAACGTTCCTTAACAGTTTTCTTAAATCTATGAACAGGTAGTAGTTGAACGTTTAGTGGGATCTTGTTGTTATACGATAGTCATTCGGGTCGCCGCGTCTCGCTCCGCGCCCGTCTCGGTTAGTCGTTCGTTGTCGCCTAATGACGCATAACGCATTTGAATTGTTTTGATCTCACGTAAAAAATCGAACTATAGCAGTTCCTTTAAACTGTAATTCAATACTAAACTTTATCCAGCCAGTGACCTGATAATATTAAAGATAAAGAAGCCTTTATTAACAACCTTAATTCATATTTAGGTACATACTATTCTTTTTTTTTCTTTTCATTTGACATCGGCTAAGATTGTTTTGCTTTCGCATAGGCCTCCCCCAAATCCTGCCATAAGTTCCGCCATCAAGTGCCATCAAACGGCAAATGATAAAATTAATTACGTCATAAATTGATATGATAAACGGTAATCCAAACGTTCGGATGAACGAGTCGCACGAACCGGATCATTTTGTCAACAGGTCAGTATCGATCTGAATCTCTAAAATTGAACGAACGATACACATCTATTATGATGATCATCTTGTATTTAAATTAAATAAATTAAAATGGTTATGATATGAACGGGTGAAATTACAATATATGCTATTTTTGTTCTTTAACACGGAAGACCAATACGTACCTATTATTTACCTCTGTTTGCTCAACGTAAGTATTAAAAGTTTATATCGCCTCGTTCGTCTAGTGATTCTAATGACTATGCCACGCAGTCCGGTGTTCAGTTCTCGTTAGGGCACCTTATCAAAGGCTTCAAGTATTCATGGTCAAGTATACTTTTCTTTTCTTGTATATGTTTCTGGTATCCTTAGTATTAGGTGAAAGCCCTAATTTAGGGATGTCGAGTGTTGATCATTTTAAAAATGAAAATAAAAAAAAACCATATCGTGAAGGTGTAGTTTGTACTTTTTCTCGGGTGATTGTTTACGTAATGAGTACCTGTGTGGCGTGTGCGGGTGGAGGCGGCGGATAGGAGGGCTGGGCCAGCTGCGTCAGGAGCGCAGAGTTGTTGCAGTACAGCGCATGCGGGCGGGCCGGCATCCAGCCTAGCCGCGGGATCCCCTGCCCGCTCCGCGGAAACGGGGGCGTCGTGCCCCCGCGCGGGACCGCGGTCGCGCCGCGCCCTTGTCTGTCCCAGGGGAATACGGGGATTAATGTTCGAGCTTTAATTAGTTCGTTTTGTATTCATATCGACGCTTGAAAGGCAAACGTGACTAAGCGACAATAACTGATCTGTACATAAATGATAGGCAATAACCATATTCGATGCGCAAAAAAAAATACATTTTTAGGTCTATTAAAATAACTTCAATCCTACAGCTAGATTCGTTGAAATATAATTTTTTTCAGGTATTTCAACTTTAAATTAGTCTACTTCGTCATGTTTGCCTTTCAAGCGTCGATATATTTAGTGATTTTTTTTTATTGCTTAGATAGGATGAGCTCACAGGCCACCTGGTGTTAAGTGGTTACTGCAACCCATATACATCTACAACGTAAATGCGCCACCCATTTTGAGATATAAGTTCTAAGATCTCGTATAGTTACAACGGCTGCCCCACCCTTCAAACCGAAACGCATTACTGCTTCACGGCTGAAATAGGCTGGGCGGTGGTACCTACCCGCGCGGACTCACAAGAGATCCTACCACCAGTAAAAGTTCTCTCCAGTGTTCTCAGCCAATTGAGAATCACAATTCGGTCCTGTTTTTAGAATTTTCTTATTAGCTTACCCTATATATGTTGAGTGACATTAATAAATCTATCTTTAGTTCAGCTTGTTATTAAAGATTTTTTATTTCTAGTTTCTGAACTATATTTATTCCATCGAATCTATACTAATATATAAATCTACAGTGGTTTTTACGGATGTTTCATTATAACTACTGAACCGTGCATCCGATTGACTTGAAACTTGGTATCCATGTAGAAAATACATGTACTTAATGGATAGGCTAATATTTATGAATGCTGGACTCCCTAAATCAGTTGCGGGGGCGTTAATGATGAGAATCTTTGTGGGGGTGAGAAATAATAATGTTGATTTTAAATGCCCAGCGAAGCGGACGGGTACACCTATTTATCATAGAAAGTGGCTTAGTCGAATTATCTTACGACGTAGTTGTATGAAGCTTACAAAATTTTCATTGCGACAACCTTAAATCTAGACACAAATTTAAATGACATAAAAAAATAACTCATCAACGAAATTTTCTTACCCATAAACGTCAGTCTGTATGTCAGGTACGGGGGGAGGCGCGGGGCTTGGGGGGCGTTCCTTCAGGCTGTACCCACGAAGCAACACTTGATGTTTTGGATCCTGAAGCATTTGATTTTATTATCCAATCGAGCCCGGCACCAGTTTTTTTTTATTGCTTAGATGGGTGGACGAGCTCACAGCCCACCTGGTGTTAAGTGGTTACTGGAGCCCATGGACATCTACAACGTAAATGCGCCACCCACCTTGAGCTATAAGTTCTAAGATCTCAATATAGTTACAACGGCTGCCCCACCCTTCAAACCGAAACGCATTACTGCTTCACGGCAGAAATAGGCGGGGTGGTGGTACCTACCCGCGCGGACTCACAAGAAGTCCTACCACCAGAAAAATTAGTTGGGCCGGGAGGTCGTTCACACATCTAAGCAATAAAAAAGGTAATACAGATTAACTCTACCCCGATGAGTGGTGCAATGGGATATAAGCAACATTAGTTTTCCCACTGAGTTACTCGCCGGATCTTCTCAGTGGGTCGCGTTTCCGATCCGGTGGTAGATTCTGCGAAGCACTGCTCTTGCTAGGGTCAGTGTTATTGAGTTTGAGCCTCGGTTGAGCCCCGTGAGCTCACTTACACACGTTAAGGTGAACCTGAAATAGTCTCTCAAGGCTATCAGCATAGGTAGGAAAAAAGACATTAACTTCATTAGTTCCTCGTGGCTCTTTCTGCTGATGTGATCGCAGAGCATGCAGAGGAAGCCCAAGTTCGTAACTTTTTTTTTATTACTTAGATCAGTGGACGAGCTCACAGCCCACCTGGTGTTAAGTGGTTACTGCAGCCCATAGACATCTACGACGTAAATGCGTCACCCACCTTGAGATATAAGTTCTAAGGTCTCAGTACAGTTACAATGGCTGCCCCGCCCTTCAAACCGAAAGGCATTACTGCTTCACGGCAGAAATAGGCAGGGGCGGTGGTACCTACCAGTGCGGACTCACAAGAGGTCCTACCACCAGTAAGAAATGGTGTGATCGCAGAGCATGCAGAGGAAGCCCAAGTTCGTACCTTGGCATAATTCCTCTGTTGCGCTTGCAATAGTTCCCCGCCGGCGTTCTCGTACAAGGAGTTCAGAGCAGCGATGCGCCGGGCGCTCGTTATCGATAGCTGAACTCCTCGTTCGCTCAGCATCCTGGCCGCTTGTTCTATAGTGGCAGGTACTCCTGTTTGTTATACTCTGGTTAAAACTCGTAATCCAAACTTTGTAAAGTTTTTTTTTTTTAATTTTATTTTATTGCCTTTGTAGGCAGATGATCGCTCATGAACGTCAGCAATGCCAGGGGCAGAGCCAAGCCGCTGCCTACTATTAAGTACTCTCCCGCCAGCCTCGTTTGACATGTTTCAAATGTTTAATGCATTTAATACATCTAATATATAAAATTCTCGTGTCACGGTGTGCGTGATTGAACTCCGCCGAAACGGCTCGACCCGATTTTCGTGAATCTTAGCGTGCATATCGGCCAGGGTGGAGAATCGGACAACATCTATTTTTCATCCCCCTAAATGTTAAGGGGGTTCACCCCTAAATTAATTTTTTTATTTTTTAGACAAAAAAATTTGTTTTTATTTTTTTATGATACAGAATACAAAAATACATACAACCCTAAATTTTCACCCCTCTACGATCAACCCTTATTTTTTATTTGTAAATCCTTACACACTTACAATAAGTTAGTTTTTTTTTTCTACCCTAGAAATCTTTTATATGGCAAAACAACGTTTGCCGGGTCAGCTAGTAATTATATATGAATGCAATTCATTGAATTGAAGCAGTATCCGTCAGTGATTTCATTAATACAATGATGGTTGTTTTATTTATTATAGATCTATACTAATACTAATAATATATAAATCTACAGTGGTTTTTACAGATGTTCTGTTATAACTACTGAACCATGCATCCGATTGACTTGAAACTTGGTGTCCATGTAGAAAATACATGTACTTAATGGATAGGCTAATATCTATATGAGTGTTGGACTCCCTAATAATAATAACAACAATAACACAATAAATAATAATGTTAATTTTAAATGCCCAGCGAAGCAGGCGAGTACGGCTAATTATATATAAATCGGTATATTATATTATATATAAATATTGTACCCAATCAAAACAGACATATATTATAAATAAAAATGAGAAATCAAAAATAAATTAAATTTTGAATTAAAAAAAATTTGAATATGTTGTGTTTTTCTAAAGATTTAGACAAAACTAAATTAGTTTACCTGGTGGAACTATTCCTCCGGCGTAGGCAGAGTAAGGTGGGGAGCAGCACATTAAGACAGCATACATCGGTGCATCAATACGACCAAACTCATCGAAACATGTCAAGGCTGTTGTTAGGGCTTCAGTGATACAAGCTCTGCTCTCCGCATGTCCCCCAATGAATCTGAAGTTTTGTTTATTTATATGCTTGGTTTCACACAAATACAGAAATATTTCATTACAAATGTGTAAATTATTGTTTTATATAATTACATCATTTATTAATGTTTATTATGTATAGCATTAAGTACTTTAAAAATAAAATTCCCCTTTCATTTCATTTTTTAAATATTTTTTAAATAATAAACAAAACTAAATTAACATCATTCATCTTTACTTTCATCTTGTGGATACTGGTCAAGACATTAAAATTATTTTAGGTAATTTTTTAAACCTTGGGTTTTTAAACCATTATTGGAGTTTTAGTAAGGATCCCTAATTTAAAAAAAAAAAGATTTTATCCTATGTCACTCCAGAATAGTGTAGTTAACAGTGAAAGAATTTTTCAAATCAGTTCAGTAGTTTTGAAGCCTATTCAATACAAACAAACAAACAAATCTGTCCTCTTTATAATTATATATATAATATATATGATATGATATATATTATATAATATTAGTATAGAAGTATAGATGTCATAAGCCCAATTATTATTTCATCTCCTTCTACTTACTGTATTTTATCAACAGCTTCAACTACATTCTGAGGATTGTTGAAGGGTCCATAAACTGATACTGGTACTCCAGGGTGGCAGTCTGCAGCCTTGTATGTAACTATTGCATATACAGAGCCAGTACCACTGCCTTCTTCGAGAGCACCGCCATGGAAATATCTGAAAAAATGAGAAAATAATGTGATTTGATAATAACATGTTTTACTGTATTTCGATTTTTCTATTGTAAAAACAAAAGAATATATTGTAAACAGAAATTGAGTTTAACGGATAAAATGAACGGCTATTTCCATCAAACGTACCAAGCTGAACTAAATAAGGTGACGGTATAGAACTGTGTAGGTGGACGAGCCCCCATATAGACAGACAGCTGGTCATGTACTGATTAGGCGAACTGGGCTTCACAAATTGGGGCCCAAAGTATTTCTATAATATTCAAGTTGAAATAAATTAATGTGTTGAACACGAGGCGGCCCACCGGTGGGTCTAGCGTACTATAGCCAAGTCAAAATCAGGGAATCAGTAACTTTTATCAACTTCAGATTGTCACTCTAATATTTAAAAACTGTGACAATTTACAGAAAATATAAAAATTAGCAACTTATACAATCTAGTTTCTAAGATATTTTAAGAGGCTTGATAAACACTGGATTTGAAAACCAAGGCGTTCGGTATGGCTAATGGACCACGCTGCTCACTTCCATATATGTTTTGTTTCATAACTGAAATCTGTGGCTTATTGGAACCCTGACGCGGCCCACGGGTGACCCGGTTCAATAAGACAAGAAACACCGGTCAGCACCATGGCCTGAATGAAAATACTTGATTTTTCATGTTGCATTCAACGTATTAAAGTTGAAATTTGTCACTATAAGACAAGATAAGCCCCCGAAGGACAGTCACAACAACAAATCCAGAGTAGTCATTTATGTTGTGCTCTCTATGGCCTTCAGTTAATTACCAGATGAGCCGTGAACCCACTCATCTACAAACACGACAAAAATAAATAATTACTAAGACAACGACGAAGACGCTTCAACGTTTTAATAGATTTTTATTGTTATTTTAAGTTTATTTGTAATGGTTAACTTACTCTAATGTGGGTATAAGATAATTTACTTTTAGTTCGTTTATGAAGGCACCGTTAACAGCGGTCGCCTCAATCACAAACACTATCTCCGCTTGTACAGGAGTTTCCGGTGCGTTAGCCACCATTGCGACTTAGTTTAATATTTTTGTATGATATTCTAAAATGTGACAAATCTATGAAAACTTTAGCATAATCATTTAATTCACTTAATTTAAAAGAATAAAATTGAATGTTTGTTAATATGATGTTTGTTTATAGGTATGGTAGTCTATAATCTATGATGGTAGTGGAAGAATAAACTAGCAAGGTGAAATATTGACATCTCGAACTTTTTTATTTAGCAAGTCGATAATTTTGAGCGATGTGCAACATTTCATATTTTAATGTTTATTTTTCAAATCGATGTTTTATTTTTGAGATCAGGAACTCAAAAACTAAGTACGAAAATGAACCTTCACATCAGAGAGTTTTATACATTTTATTTTTCCTGTCATTTACGGTGAAGGAATAACATAGTTTAATAAAAATGAAACCCGAAAAATTTAAATATCCGTAATTACTGATGGTAGGACGTCTTGTGAGCCCACACGCGTAGGTACCCACCGCCCTGCCTATTTCTATCTTAAAGCAGTAATGCATTTCGGTTTGAAGAGTGGAGTAGCCCGAGTAGCCGTTGTGCTGTAAAAACTGAGACCTTTAGAACTTATATCTCAAGGTAGGTTATGTCGTAGATGTCTATGGACTCCGGTAACAAATCACCACTTAACACCAGGTAGGACGTGAGCTCGTTCCTCCACCTAAGCAATAAAAAAAATTAAGAATATTTATGTAATCTTAGATTATCTTTATCATTTACTTATGGGACTTCGTTATGAAGTATGTAATATGTTTCCTTTACCGGTATTGGTGATCAAAATAATAATGGACCGCAGTCAGCTGACTGTGTCAAAGTCAATACGAGCCCTGAGACTGCTTTAGGTTTTGGACAAAACTTGAATGATTAATTTGATCATTCTCCAAACTACTAGTAGTACTACAACTAAAATAGTTCAATTTAGCAGAGTTCGTGTTTGATAGTGGCTTTCGTCCAGTCCGTAGCTTGAATACGGGAATCACTTGCAACAAAAAAATTATTGCGATGGAAATAACTTTTCGTTCGTGTCGTTTGATCAACCGGCTTTTGAGAAAACCCCTCGCTTTAACAAGTTACAGAAGTGTAGTTAATGTCGCGGCCAAAGATGAAGTGAATACCGAGCTACTGACGAGTTTCAATAAAGATATTCAAGATGGTAAGTTGTTTCGTTCACCTTAAACAGATCTCACTCCTAATTGTCTAGTCTTGATGAACTTGTTGGCGTTAAACGGGATCCAATTGCGGTGGCCTGACCAGACGATGCACCGCTTTTACATACGTATACTGCCATTATAAGGAGCTCCCGTGTTTGGTTTGTCCCTAACTGTGAGAGTTGTGTAGTGTCGTATTGGCAGGTACGCCGCCCTGGAAGCGAGGTGACCGCTGCGTCTGCCACTGGCTATCCAAATTCCATGTCTACGGCTTGCTGTAACCCTGTCCTAATGTTATCTAAGTTTGGAAATCTGGATTGCTGCTTTGAATTGAAATTATTAAGTTTCTTCAGCTTGCACCCTGGCTGTTGATGGTATTTGTCAGATCCACGATGACTGGATGAACAACTTGAATACCACCTTTAAGACATGAGGTCAAACCCTCGGTTGTATTGTTATACAAGGGTGGAATAAACTGTATACAATAAAAGTTATTTCACCATTGAAACCAGAAGGTGTGACTGTTCATGGTAGAAATAGTCAGGATGGTGGTACCTATTACATCATCTACTACATCTTAATAAAATTAATTTGGCCTTACAATATTCTCTACCACCAGCAAGTGCTAGTTGGTAGGATAGTTAGGTAAAGAATGCCACCACTCATTATCCAGTGACTTCTTTAGTTGACTTTTATAGCATCCGTGAGAAAAAATAATTTATGATGCTTTCGGGCCATCATACATTCTAGATCCCTCATAGCCATTTCTGCATAACTTGGTCTAATGGATATAAACATTTGTTTAGATGAAAGTAAGGTGCTTAGTTTTATCAACTACTTACTGATATTTTGATAACATTGAAGAATTTTGTTAGTCATAATATACTGTTATGTCATCATTTTATCTGTTCGAAAATTCAAAAGGGTATGTATATTAGCTTTCCTACATTACGGAGGTAAAAAATTACACAGAGAAACACAGAGACCATCATTCTATATATTTCCTTCCTTGAAACGGTCACAGTACAATTGTGATCTCTACTCTAGATGGCAAGATGTAACCTAACCACGTCATACATGTGCTGTGCTTCCCTCTACTAATCCTAAGCAAATACTTTGTCAATTTTAAACAGTAATTTTAATTAGTTTATTTTAGTAATGATTTTTTTTTCTATTTTGTGTTCTATGCTCTGTTTTTTTTTTTCTAGATAATACATAAAATAACAGTAGTTTTTGAATTAGGCTAGTAGATAATTTGGTGATTTTTCACCTTCTTTGAGCCAAGGGGAAACTACCAAAAATAATTAGATAGTATATAATAGCCTATACTGTAATGAGGCATAAGGAAAAAGTCAGTTTCGTGACAGAAGTAATGAGAGTCATTGTATCTACCGTACCCTGGCTAGTGAATCATCCCACGACTTAAGTCTGTGAACTGTGAACTCAGAAAGATAAGGGGGAAAACACATAGCATGATGTTACTTTTCTATACATGAAAATCTGACATTGATACGTGCTCCATAATGTTATATAGAAAAAATAGGAGCTCTTGTTTCAAATCAATCCTCCTGTTTTTAGGAATTGTCAATATATTCTCCTATTTATCAATAAATTTGAGACTAAACCATAGAGATATTTGTTATCAAACCAAACTGCTTGTTTTTGAAGTAGCCAAAATAAAGATATCCCAATGACCGCTATCTTTTTGATAAGATATTGACTGCTACATGTCTTCTAAGGTGCCGTTAAACTCATCAAAAACATTATCATTAGTTACATAATGTTTGTTATCTTAAATATGTTATGATATACATAATACAAGCCCATAGTTATCAATTATCACAAACAATATGATGTGAACTAGAAAACAAAATACTGATAAAATATTTTGTTAACACTGTTGGTCTAGTAGAATAATCTGGAAAGCATTTTTTTGTTTATCATTTTTCAGCAGAACTGCTTAAAATATGAGAAGATGCTATTATGACGATTGTGAATTATTAGTTTTGCCTCACTATTGTCTAGATCAGTGATTCTCAATTTTGTTTGTTTCTCTATTATAATGATTTTAAAATTTAACAAGATTAACAAAGAAAATTACTCTTTACTCATGTACAATAATAATACACAGGTGTTAAATAGTAATATGTATATTCATTTCAATGTAGTTTTTTTTAAAACACTCGTGTGTCAAAGTTTTGAAGTCGTCGTGGCCTAAAGGATAGGACGTCCGGTGCATTCGTACATAGCGATGCACCGGTGTTCGAATCCCGCAGGCGGGTACCAATTTTTCTAATGAAATACGTACTTGATACGAGGGCGGCACTGAAAATTTCGGGAATTAACGAAGTGACACAACATTACTATTTAAAAATGTATTTATTGCTTTTCGAAGTATTCTCCGCGAAATTTGACACATTTTTCCATACGATGGAACCAATCATTGAAGCAACCATTCCATTCGGAAGTTGGGGTCTCCAAAATGGCCGTTTTGTAGGCGTCCACAGCTTCTTCAGGTGATGAAAATCTCTGTCCACGCAATTTATTCTTTATTTTAGGGAAAGTATAGAAATCATTAGGGCTTAGGTCGGGGCTGTACGGCGAATGGTCTAATAATTCTATGTTTTCTTGCTCTAAAAACTCTTTTGTTCTGTGCGCGGTGTGAGAACTCGCATTGTCGTGATGGAGGATGATGCGGCGGTTGCAGTTCTCTTTACGGAGTTCAGAAACGACCTGGGGCAAACAAATGCTAGCATACCATTCTGCATTAACCGTTCTTTGTCCCTCAAGAGGAATAGTCGTAATATGGCCGGTTTTGGAGACAAACGTGGCCACCATTTTTTTTGCAACACTCCTTGAACGAACAATTTTTGTTGGCTTTAACTCATTTTCGAACACCCAAACTCGTGACTGGTTTTTTGTTTCGGGTTCGTACGCGTATATCCAGGATTCGTCACCTGATACAATTTTGTATACAGCATTTGAGGATCCTGCTTGGAATCTTTCGAGAGTTCTGACGCACCAAGTAACGCGAGCCGCTTTTTGCTCTTCACAGAGCGAAAATCGGGAAAACAACTTTTTTACACCTAATTGTTCATGCAAGATTATTTGTATTTGACTCATGCCAATGTCTAAAGATGCCTGAATTTCGCGGTATGTCACATGTCGATCTTGCTCAATCAGCTTACGCACAGCATCAACGTTTTCTTGGGTGCAGTTTTTGGACGACCTTGACGGGGATCATCACTGAGCTTGACACGTCCACGTTGAAACTCAGCAAACCAGCGATAAATTGTGGTTTTGGATGGGGCTTCATCACCAAATGCAGAAATCATCCGGTCAACACACTGTTTTTGTGTTAAACCACTTCGAAAGTCATAATAAATCATCGCTCTTGAATTTTCTCGAGTCAATTCCATTTTCTCAACTAAACAAGTTTGACAAAACCTCGTGACAAGACCGAGAATCTTTCTTTAAATAAATAAATGGTATTCGATTTTTAAAAACAAGGAGTTTTCAATTAAAAAGATTTTAATATGACAGGAACAGTGCAAATATTCCATTCCCGATACTTTTAGTGCAGCCTAGTAATTGTTCACGATTGACTTCCACGGGGAAGGAATAACATCGTGTGATAAAAATCAAACCCGCAAAATTATAATTTGCGTAATTACTGGTGGTAGGACCTCTTCTGAGTCCGCAAGGGTAGGTACCACCGCCCCGCCTATTTCTGCCGTGAAGCAGTAATGCGTTTCGGTTTGAAGGGTGGGGCAGTCGTTGTAACTATACTGAGACCTTAGAAGTTATATCTCAAGGTTTGTGGCGCATATACGTTGTAGATGTCTATGGGTTCCAGTAACCACTTAACACCAGGTGGGCTGTGAGCTCGTCCACACATCTAGGCAATAAAAAAAAAACTTTTCTTAGTGTGTCTTTCAGAATTTAACAGCACACAAAAGTGCGACAGCATAGTCGTGCACTAATTACTTAGAGAAGAATTACTTAGAGAATCACTAATTACTTAGCACTAATTACTAATTCACTTAGAGAAACTGTTCTGGAACATCTATTAAATAAGGTTTGAGCTACAGATCTTTGAGAGCTGCAATAGTCTGTTCGTTTAGTCATCAGAAAAATTGGAACACTCTATGTCGTCCATATTTGTAGTCTCCTCAATTTACCTTCTTGCCTAATTTTCTGATTTTTATCGCTGAGGCGAGTGAACGAACTCACGGCTCACACCGTGTCAAGTTCTTATCGGATCCCATTGATATCGACAACGTAAATGCGGCCACCCACCATGAGACATGAGTTCTAAATCTCAGTTCTATACTACAACGGCTGCCCCGACCTTCAAACCGCAACGCTTTACTGCTGCGCGACAGGGTAGCGCATTTAAGTAAGCAGGTCTTTCCGTATGGACTCATAAGACGTCCTACCATTAGTAAAACAAGAGGTCCTCTCATCAAAACTACAAAATTCCTATCTTGAAAGCAGAGTGCGCTGCTAGCCTTCTTAAATAGCCTAGATGCTAGAAGCTAGACTTCTAGATGAACTTCCTGCCGTTACCAGCTACGAAGATATCATGCTTTCCAATTTAATTGGCAGGACATCAGCTATTTCAACGCGGTTCAAATTTCGGCAGGCTTCAGGCTTCAGTGTTGGTTGCGGCATATGCGTGGTCCATGAGCTCTAGAATCCCATTAACACCAGATAGGACGTGAACTCGTTTTCCTATCTATAAAAAATCAAAACGTTATGTTTTGTTTATATATTTTTAAATGATGTTCAATTTTTATGTAATAATAAGTTAATAAATAATTGAGAACAAATCACTGACGGTCATCCAGTCCCAATTTAGGAATCCCCGTGTTATGGGTACCAAAAACTGACAAACATACTTATATACGTTGAAATATGTAAATATATAGATAGCAAACACCCAGACAAAGACTAAAAAAACATGTTTATCACACGAATGTTTGCTTGACATGGGAATCGAACCACGACCCCGGCGCAATACTTCGAGTCAGTCGAATGTCTATAGATTGATGTGTCTTTGTGATTCCCAGGAGGTGCAGTGCCGGTGTTCCGTCGCGCTCTGCTGTTCCCGACCCGGGTCGCCTTGCAAGACGAAGTCGGGATCTACACATACGCGGGCCTCTATCAAGCCGCTGCAGCGCTGAGCACCGAAATATCTGCGCAACTTGGCTAGTATTTTATTTGGTCATTAGCAAAAAAGCTATCATAGGAGTTTCGAAGTAGTAACATCACTTTGGTCACCTAGATAATATACTTTGATAATCTTAGTACTAGCGAGGAAATGACTCCATAGAGCGCCTTGTCGTTCAGGGCAAAATAGAAGGCACCAGACCACGTGGAAGGTTGCCCATGCGATGTACCGACTAAATCAAGTCGGCAGTTGGCGGTTGTTTGCATGGGTGTGCCCAAACCAGGAGAAGTGGTGATAGCTCGTGAGGCACATAACACCTGCCCACAGTAATGATACTAAATGACGACCATGACCGCTCTAACAAGAGTGATGCGACAAATGAGAAAGAGTGAAGAGAGTGATAAGAGTGATACTATGACTGTGAAATTATTGTATCGTCATCACCTCGGAGCGTTATTGATATTTTCGAAAATAATGTTAATAAATTTATTTCTAACAGAGTCCAGGGTTCTATTAAATACGCGATGTACTTATTTTTTGGACCTATTATAAAACTATAGATTTCACCAAAGCATTCCACCAGTAGCCGGGAGTACATATTTTTTACTAAAAAAAACAAACTTAATTTTGTACAGAAAATAATTTTAAATTTATATCGATACACATATTCCAGTTGGTGAAACAGAAAGGACGATAGCTTATATGTGTGGCAACGACGCTTCGCATGTCATCGTGCAATGGGCTATATGGATGACGGGGAATATTGGTGAGGGTCTAAATAAAATTACAAATTTTTAAATGACTTTTTTTGTGTACATTGCGCGCTTAAATAGACTCTGATGGTAGGACCCCTTGTGAGTCCGCACGAGCAAGTACCACTACCCTGCCTATTTTTGCCGTGAAGCAGTAAAGCGTTTCGGTTTGAAGGGTGGGGCAGCCGTTGTAACTATACTGAGACCTTAAAACTCATATCTCAAGGTGGGTGGCGGCATTTAGGTTGTAGATGTCTATGAGCTCCAGTAACCACTTAACACTAGGTGGGCCATGAGCTCGTCCACACGCCTAAGCAATAAAAAAAATTATCCACTGTAAATCTGTTATAAAAGTCTAAATACCGCGCAAGTGCTCACGATGTGAAATATGAAGTCGATAGTTTGACTGTTATGCAAACAAAATTAATTTATACATGTATTATGTGGTTTAAAATAGCAAACCGAATCAACTGTTTTTTTATCCTGTTGATACTGCTCATAATATAAGAGCGAAGTTATAAAATTATTGTATGCCCTGATCTGTATCCTGTGTCTCTGACCCGCCTGCAGATTTTGATATCCATCAGACGTCAACATACAGTCAAAGATTTCATTATATACGAACGCACACACACACGCACATAAGCAAACACGCACACACACACACAACAAGCGCGCGCGCACACACACACACACACACACACAAACACACACACAGCACACACACTCACACACAGACACACACACACACACTCACACTCACACACACAGATACACACACCACACACACACACACACTCACACACACAGACACACACACACTCACACACAAAGACACACACACACACACACACACACACACACACACACAGACACACACACACAAAACACGCGCGCGCGCGCACATTCACGCACATCAAGCTAATAAAAGCGTTTTTAACAACAGTAGTTTTATAGGGAAACTTTTTACGTTGTTAAATATATTTGTAATATGAAAATCACCGTGTAAATTATATAACTTATCTTTCTGATTGTGAGCCGAATCGACACACCACTTACAAAACTTTTTAACTTCTTATAAAGCTAAGCTATATGGGGATATATAAGCGTTTATTACGAAGAGTATAAATTTATGTCTAAGAATGGTTACAAAACTGCTCTACATAACAAACCAAACTACCCACATTTCATTTACTCTCAATTTCAGCCGTCCCTTTAACTCCTCTGCATCCACCGGAGATGTTAAAGTATTTCCTTACGGATAGCATGTCGACGATAGTTATATGCACCCAAGATTACGAAAAGCTTCTGCGTCCAATCGCCCTTGACCTCTCCAGGCCTTTACTGGTCACCGGGAAAGATAAAGAGATAACGGCTCAACTGTACCAGCCGAATAGCGCTTTCATGAAACCGAGGGTAGTTGATAATTTGAGCGACGTGGGTAGATCGAACTCTTGGTACGGATCGAAGGATGCGCTTATCATTTACACCAGCGGTGAGTTCCTTTGCGTTTTGTTATATCATTTATATCATTATAATAAGGCATTATAAGTAAGCAATAAATTGATAGTAATATTTTTTTTTTTTAATTGTGTTGCAATCGATAATTAGTTGTATGTGTATAACTTGAATGAAACTTGTTACGTCTTCTTGGCTGGTAAGGACCGTTGAGATACCACATGGATAGGCACCACCGGTCTGCCTATTACAGCTGCGAAGTTGAAGTTAGTGTGTGTGTATCGTCTTCCACCACGTGACATTTGATTTTTGACATTTGACGTTTTCTTCAACCGCCTATCACGAGATGGGCAGTTACAAGCAGTTCCGCTCTGATCTCCAATTTTTTTAAAGAGATTTTATGTCATGGTGGTCATTTACTGAGATTTTTTCAGGGGACTTTTTGGAGGATTCCGAGAAGCTACGTTCAGTGTTCATTTTCCCACATTTTTGCACTTTCACAGATATATTAAACAGTTAATGAACCACCGTTTAAACCTAAAGAAACACTAAATAGATAAAATAAAACAAATCACACAACTTTACTCCTTGCGTTCTCGCCAAAAAGTCCCTCTGATCTCCAAGCTATCATTGGGTATACAGGTACGACCAGTAAGCCGAAGGGCGTGGTCTGGACGCACAGCATGCTGCAGACGCAGATTGCAGCGCTGCACAGCGCCTGGCATTACAGCGGCAACGACGTCGTCTTACACACGCTGCCGTTACACCACATACACGGGCAGCTGAACTCGATGCTCGCGTCTCTGGCCGCCGGCGCCAGGTAAGAGCTGACCTGCTGGGTCCTCGAGTATATCTTAATGCTTGAACTTGAGATAATGGAAATACCGGATTTTAGGGTTGGCGTTTCAAATGTTTTTCTTTTTTATTGCTTTGATCGGTGGACGACCTCACAGTCCACCTGGTGTTAAGTGGTTATTGGAGCTCAGAGACATCTACAACGTAAATGCGCCGCCCATCTTGAGATATAAGTTCTAAGGTCTGGTGGTAGGTGGTGGTAGGACGTCTTGTGAGTCCGCACGGGCAGGTACCACCACCCTATTTCTGCCGTGAAGCAGTAATGCGTTTCGTCTGGAAGGGTGGGGCAGCCGTTGTAACTATACTGAGACCTTAGAACTTATATCTCAAGGTGTGTGGCGCATTTACGTTGTAAATGTCTATGGGCTCCGAAATAATAATAATAAAACTTGAAGTTATTTTGCCGTGAGCGTAATTTTCTCTCTTGCGTCTTTTGAGTACGTTGCGTTGCGGACAGAATACGGATGCTGCCTTCGTTCGTATCGCACGCGGTGTGGGCCCGCCTCCTCGGCATGGGCGAGAGGGACGACTCCAAAGTGAGCGTGTTCCACGGCGTGCCGGCCATGTACATGCGGCTGGCGGCCGACCACGACAAGATGTTCGCGGACGCCCGCACCGCGGAGTACGTGCGGAACACGCTCGCCACCCGCGTGAGGCTCATGTGCGCGGGATCCGCTCCGCTACCCAGCACGCTCTTCGACAAATGGGAAAAGGCAAGTTTCGTGGCCCGACTGTATGTTTTTTTTGTTTTTTTTTTTTTTGTTTAAGGGGGATCTTATGACCTGGTAACTAAGACCTTTAAGTCATGTCTTATTTTAATTTATATCTTATTTTTATGGAAATCGATAATATCGAGTGAAGTGAAATGAGATGAGATGATATGGGATGAAAATATAATCTCAATAAAATGGTGGTCAGTTACTGAGATTTTTTCAGTAGACTTTTTGGAGGATCCCGAGAAGCTACGTCCAGTGGCTTTGTTTCATATTTTCCCACATTTGTGCACTTTCACAGATATTAAACAGTTAATAAACCACCATTATTACACATTTGAACCCAAAGAAACACTAAATAGACAAAATAAAACAAATCACACAACTTCACTCCTCGCGTTCCCGCCAAAAAGTCAAAAGGTCACTGTATGTTTCGTCTACACTGCTGGCCGCCCACAAGCTATGCCAGGGCTCTCAATATTTCTAAAAGTTAAACGTGTTTAATACCATCATCCTCCTGCCCTTCTCCCAGTCACCTGGGGTCGGCGCATCATGTTTTCTCTTTCCATACTCCTCTATCATTATCTTTTCTTCGCTCACTCCTTTCTTACACATATCGTCTCTCACCCAATCCCTCCATTTCTTCTTAGGTCTAACTCTTCGTCTAAAGAGAGAGAGAGAGAGAGAGAGAGAGAGAGAGAATACACTTTATTGCACACCAACACAATTTACATTCAAAAAAAAAAACAGTTAAAAAGCACATATGTACAATAGGCGGTAAAGCCTTCCACATTTTGTGTATGTATATGTATGTATGTGTGTATGTGTGTATATATATTTCAATTAATTGGTACACCGCGTGTAATTCGTTTCCAAATGATTCTTTTCCACCTGATGATTGTCTAGAAGAGATCGCTCTTAGCGATAAGACCGCCAATTGTACTTTTTTTTGTATTTAATGTTTCGCATTGTTTTTTTGTTGGTGTACAATAAAGAATACTCTGTCTCTCTCTGTCTCACACACATTCATAGTTAAAACTCTCTTAACAATCTCATTAATAATAATAATATATGACATACCTTAACTAACCTTAATATACTTATGTGTAATATACCTTAATATACTACATTCAAATTTATATTTCAAAACTATTTTTATGGTGATGATTGCTTTGTAAATACTTCACATGAATTTTGTTGTTTCATGTCGGTCTTAAATGTAAAGCGTAATAGCGTAAAAGAAATATGTTTTCACAGAAATAGACGGTAGCTAGCACAATATTTAAATGGCGACGAATATAAAATCTTAGTCTTCCGTGTTCACGAAAACCGTAAACTATTCGAAATATCAGAAATAATATAAGGACAATAAAAAAGAATGCAAGTATATCCGTGATGCTGGATGTAGATATCGGGACACCGTCTCCTCGAGCGGTACGGGATGACGGAGGTGGGTATGGCGCTGAGCAACCCGTACCGTCCGCTGGAGGGTCGCACGGTGAGCTGCGTGGGGGCTCCGCTGCCGGCCGTCAGCGCCAGGATCGCGACCACCGGCACCCTCGAGCCGCTCGTCACTGTCGAGTCTCCAGCCCCCGATTTGTTGGCAAGTATCATTATTTTATAGGCTTTTTCTATGAGATTTTATGACCTGAGAACTAAGACTTTTAAGTCATGTCATATTTTAATTTATATTCTTATTGTTATGAAAAATGATAATATGGAGTGAAATGAAATGAAATGTATTGAAGATGATTAATTTGAGACATTAATCAACTAGGATGAAATTAAATGAGACGATAAGGGATGAGATATAATCTTAATAAAATTGTGGTCATGTACTGAGATTTACTCAGTGGACTTTTTGGAGGATCCCGAGAAGTTACGTCCAACGGCTTTGTTTAATTTTCCCACATTTGTGCACTTTCACAGATATTAAACAGTTAATAAACCACCGTTTTTACACATTTAAACCCGAAGAAACACTAAATAGACAAAATAAAACAAATCACACAACTTCACTCCTCGCGTTCCCGCCAAAAAGCCCTTATAGGCCTTTGCGACTTCAGAGTACATACTTAGACTTCGGTAGCTATATACCGTTCGGGTCAGTATCACTGTATTGGCTGCTTCGTCACAAAACAATAGTGCTGGCTTGAGTAAGATTATCGGTGTCCGTGGATCCCTATATTTCTCCATATCCCTCTCAAAGTGCTTTAGATGGCTTCTACCATGCCTTTTAATGTAACCTAAGTAATGCAAAGCAGCAGCCCACGGTCACTGACACTGCTGATGTCCATGAGCGACGCTGACTGAACTCCTGAGATGTGTGGCACGGATTGTCAGCCTACAGTGAAAAGAAAATATCTGAGGCATTCTTTTTTCTAACCTAATCCCAAGCTCGGCTTGGCCAAGGATGGCTCCGGAGATGAATACCGGTGGGATCGGCCCAAGGTCACTGTGCACGCGCAGAGCGAGACCGAAGTCTATGAAGGGGAGCTGCTGCTGAAAGGTCCTGCAGTGTTCTCCAGGTCAGGCGCGAAGGTTCAAGATGTCGAGTTCGCAAGCTTTTTTTATTTTTTATTGCTTAGATGAGTGGACGAGCTTACAGCCCACCTGGTGTTAGGTGGTTACTGGAGCCTATAGACATCTACAACGTAAATGCGCCACCCATCTTGAGATATAAATTCTAAGGTCTCAAGTATAGTTACAACGGCTGCCCCACCCTTCAAACCGAAACGCATTACTGCTTCACGGCAGAGATAGGCAGGAAGGTGGTACCTACCCGTGCGGACTCACAAGAGGTCCTACCACCAGTTCGTAAGTAAAATTAGAGTTTGGTTGCGGGAGCATGAACAATAGGAGAGGGTGGACTGTTGTTTTTTTCCCTACCTATTCGCTGGTAGCCTAGGGGCTAATCCGGTTATCGTGGACGCATCGGACCATTATATAGTTGATAATACTAACAGATTAGCTAAGGGACTTGAGTTTTAGATAGGTACTGCCATCCTATCTTGTTCCTGCCGCAAAGCAATCATGTATTCCGGCTTGAAGAGTGTGGCTGCCGTAATACACTTGAGGTGGCAACGTCATGTCTCATGCTGAGTAATGAGGGTTCCGGTAATAGCTTAACGCCACGCGAGCTTGGTACTGGTGCCATCCGACTCTAGGAATTCTTCTCTGTTGACTTTTCCTTCAAATAGAGCTTACATATATCTCAAGAGTAGGCATATCCATGAGCGCTGGTGACTACTCATCATTAGGTTTTTTTTTTCCTACCTAAGCTGAGAGCGTTGAGAGGCTATATCAGCGTCGCCTTAACTAGTAGGTGAGCTCACGGTGCTCAAACCTGACGTTGCTAACTCGAACCCTAGCAAGAGCCGTGCTTCGCAGAATCTACCGCCGGATCGGAAACGCGACCCACTGAGAAGATCCGGCGAGAAACTCAGTGGGCTGTAAGGGTTAATTTACTCGTCGAGCCCTTCGTCACAAGCCACGGGTTCGACGAGGACGATGACCGGTTAGGTTCACAAAAACTCTTGACCGACAGATACTGGAACCGCGCGCCGAAATTAAACTCGGACGATTTCACGTCGGACGGCTGGTTCCGCACCGGCGACACCGCCTCGTACGACGGCAAGTTCAAGATCCTGGGCCGCACGTCCGTGGACATCATCAAGACGGGCGGGTACAAGGTGAGCGCCCTGCAGGTCGAGTCGGCCATCTTGGAGCACCCCGACGTCGAGGACGTGGCGGTGCTCGGCTTCGAGGATGAAAGCTTCGGGGAGATGGTCACGGCGGTGGTCGTGCTAAAAGAGAACAAAAAGCTGACCCTAAAAGACCTCAAGGACGAGGCCGGCAAGCGACTGGCGCCCTACCAGCTGCCCAAAGTCTTGCTGGTGGTGGAGCAGATGCCGAGAAACGCTATGGGCAAACTCGACAAGAAGGAGATCAGAAGACTGTACGGTGATAAACTTGGAACCAAAAAGTAGATTGTCTTGAAACAGTAGCTTTTATCAATAAGACTTCATATTTTCTTGCATTTGAACCTAAGTGTTTTCATTGATATTTTTTGGTCGTTTATTATAAAGTGAACAGGGTTCAACAGAAAGGACCCAAACCGTTACAAATATGTCAGCATCAAACTGGTATTCAGAAATGAACGAATGAAACAACTGAATTTGAAACTGTTATATCTGTAACGATTCTTAATATCGTTCTATTGTTACTATTTGAATTTTACGGCTTTTTATGTGTTGGTTACTTTTCGTCGAACGACATCCTAGAGACCTGAGTGAGACAAAGTGCCACAAGCTCTTTGAGTGGAAGGTGAGAATCGATTTTCTGAATTACGACATACGTCATCTGTGATACGAACGGATTCTTAACTCGTTCAAATTTATTGATAGTCCACAGAATGAATAAAACATGTTACATTCTAATTGAGTCGACTATTATCAAAGCCGGCAATGTGACTTTTGGACAATTATTGGTAAATCAGAAAAACGAATTATTGACTTTGTATTCCATTGGCAGTCACAAAACTCTTCTGAACGACATCTTAGATAAATAACAGGTTAAGTATTAACCTTTATTTAATGCAGGTTTTGAACCGTATTCTTTGAAGGAGACGATTATATTCAAATCAATCTGTATTGACATATCAATAACATTTTTTTGTCCAAATGCACAGATTGCCACCTTTGATAATAGACGACTCAATTGTGCAATTCTTAGTGAAAATCACAGATTTGGCTCAGCATAAAATTATCGACGCTTGAAAGGCAAACGTGACTAAGCGACAATAACTGCTTTGCACATAAATGATACGCAATATCCATATTCGATGCGCAAAAATAAAAATATTTCTATTATTTTATTATCCTATTAAAAACATTTCAATCCTACAGCTAGATTCATTAAAATAAAAAAAAAAATCAGGTATTTCAATTTTAAATTAGTCTACTGTAAAGGGAACTTTTTGGCGGGAACGCGAGGAGTGAAGTTGTGTGATTTGTTTTATTTTGTCTATTTAGTGTTTCTTCAGGTTTAAATGTGTAATAATGGTGGTTTATTAACTGTTTAATATCTGTGATAGTGCACAAATGTGGGAAAATGAAACAAAGCTGCTGGACGTAACTTCTCGGGTTCCTCCAAAAAGTCCACTGAAAAAATCTCAGTAAATGACCACCATTTTACTGCGATTATATTTCATCCCATATCATCTCATTTCATTTAATTTAATTTCATCCCAGTTGATTAGTGTCTCAAATTAATCATCTTCATTTCATTTCACTCCATAATATCATTTTTCATAAAAATATGAATATAAATTAAAATAAGACATGACTTAAAGGTCTCAGTTACCAGGTCATAAAATCCCTTAAAATCTAGTGTAAAGTTCACGCATTGTCGCTTAGTCGTGTTTGCCTTTCAAGCATCGATATATTCTTGTCTATATCTATATCCGCTAATCGTCAATAGATGGCGTTACACTTCTCGAACGTTTCCGATAGTATTCGTTGTTTGGACATTCGTTTCTGGTATTCGCCGACAGATGGCGATACTTGTACCCGACATAATAACACTGGTCTAAATAATTTGATCTAGCGTATTTTATTTGTCATTAAAATTGTATCCGACGTCTGATATTGTTCGTATTTGTCGAAATTTGTATATTGTTCTTCAACGCCTAACACTTTAGTCCTTTAGTACGGCAAAGAGAACTCAAATCATCATCATCATCATCATGCTTTCCTATTACCCTCTGCTGGGGTGTAGGGCTCGAATCAAATTTTTCCATTTATATCGGTCTTGGGCAGTCTGTTCTAGCTCCTCCCACGTCATGCCCAAGACCCCTAGCTCCTGCTCCACCGAGCGACGCCAAGTTGTTCTGGGGCGGCCTCTCTTCCTTTTACCAGACACTTTCCAGGTCAGTGAATACTTTTGGGTCAAGAGAACTCAAAAGTATTCGAAAAGTCGGACATAATGTACTGACAATAAAAACTACGATATTAAATTGAAAAAAAAATTTATATCGTTTATATCATATTGTTATGAATTAACCATTTTATGTATTTGTTTTGTTTATATTTCTTTAATAATATCCATTACAGCGTGGTTTTTTGTGCGGTATATATAATTTTTTTTTAAATTGTAAATTTTGATTAACTACATGCGTGGCTCGCGCCAAAAACGAATTTCGTCTGTGATTGTTTTTGAGATAATGGCTATGTGATGGATTCATTAAGAAAAGTTGTTAGGGCGAACTGTGAGACCGCACGTGTCGATTGCGTGGTCCTGTGTCTGCTGCGAAGTTTTTTTTTTTATAGAAAACAGAGGCTGAGGAAACTTTTCTTTTAAGACTTTTTACTGGTGGTAGGACCTCTTGTGAGTCCGCGCGGGTAGGTACCACCGCCCTGCCTATTTTTGCCGTGAAGCAGTAATGCGTTTCGATTTGAAGGGTGGGGCAGCCATTGTAACTGTACTTGAGACCTTAGAACTTATATCTCAAGGTAGGTGGCTCATTTACATTGTGGATGTCTTTGGGCTCCAGTAACCACCACCAGTAACACCAGGTGGGCTGTGAGCTCGTCCACCTATCTAAGCAATAAAAAATAAAAAATCCGTACAGGCGTTCCTCTTTTTTCGTCAACATCATCCTCATTCGACCTTTTACGTCATTTAGTTTCTACCGTATGTCTAATTTTTCACCTGGCTTCATTACGTACAACAAACACATTTTGTTAGTAGAATAAAAACTAAACACAAAGTATACTTAAAAAAAATATGATTCGCTTCTTTGTCATAAAACGGGGAAAACAAAACATAAATAAAGAGATATATATATATGGTCCATTCTGAAAATGTGTCTTTTCGTAGTAGGTATTCGAGCAAATTTGAGATAATATACATTTAGAATTATATTCGTTATACATATATTTAATAATATACACAGAAATATAATTTTAGTCTGATAGAGAATTGTTACGATTTATTTACTTTTTTTTTTGGTCTAAGTAAAAACATTTGTGGATTTGTTATGATTTGATGAAACTGAAATGTAACTCCAAAAGCGACACTAAAAGAGATAAGCATATAGGTTTCGCCTGCACGAGAATGAGATAGTAATATATCTGACGGTTTCGCTTTTAACTCATGTGAACTGCACAGATTAGGCTATTTATTTATTTTTTCATCTCGCAACACTTCAACATTATGAATGTTATGTAATATCATACCTACAGAACTTTAAAAATCACAAATATTTATGCAATTAGCATTTTAAATTTAAACAAACCAGACTGATTGTTGGAAATTGTTGTTAATAAATAATAAATATTAAATGAAATGAAAACATTGGTTTTAATTTTCAACGAATTTTATTGGTGAATTTGATACATATTGGAAATCACAGCCCAGTTGCTCAGGAATTTGAAAAGATGCTGCATAGCGCCACCCACCTTCAGGGACTAAGGCGAAAAATTGTTTCACTTGAGTGAATTATTTTGACCCTCAATCAAAGACGCCATTGCTTAAGCAATATATTTTTCTAATGAAATACTGTACGTACTCAAAAGATGTTCACGACTGACTTCCACGGTGAAGCAATAACATCGTGTAAATAAAATCAAACCCGCAAAATTATAATTTCCGTAATTACTGGTGGTAAGACCGCTTGTGGGTCTGCGCGGGTAGGTACCACCGCCCTGCCTATTTCTGTCGTGAAGCAGTAATGCGTTTCGGTTTGAAGGGTGGGGCAGCCATTGTAACTATACTGAGACCTTAGAACTTGTCAATTTCAAGGTGGGTGGCGCGTTAACGTTGTAGATGTCTATGGGCTCCAGTAACCACTTAACACCAGGTGGGCTGTGAGCTCGTCCACCCACCTACGCAATAAAAAAAGTATATGAAAGAAAAAAATTTTTTTTTTTTTTTTTCGGAATTTGTTTGACGTGCACTAGTTTTCACTCAACATGGGTGAATCACGTCGTGTACGGGCTTCGGTAATCTGTTGATAATAAAAAAGCCGTAACTTCCTTAACACCACCAAAATCATCTCTGAATTCCCTGCACACAGACGGTAATTATTGTTAATGTTGCCATTAACAACATAGTGTTGCCGAAGTCTGGTGTTTGTCGCACATAAACGATAAATCAATTAGCCAAATTATTCTTGTGGTTAAAGTAACCGGTTCTCACATTAAGACATATGCAATTAATTCCTACTGCATTTCGATATCGGCCGAAGTAAGTTTATTCAATTTGGCAACCCAAACGCGTTTAATTAAATACTACATTTATTATTAGCTACGCCCGTGGACGTCGTATGAAGGCTCAATGGCCGGGTCACAAATAAGCTGGTCACCCTAAAGCACTATACCTTTGATCTGACTTCTTTGAATGGAAGATTTATTTTATCCCAGTTCTTGTAAACGCCAATGAACGCATTTCTTATCCGCGCCGGTACGAAGTAAATTACGTAAATTTTTATATGACGCTAGCAAAGCTGATATACGAATGAATTAAATTCGCATCAAGCAAATATTTGACATCCTAGTCTTGATAATTAAAGAAAAGAAAAACAAAATGTGTAATACTCATATTTAATCTATTCTAGAAAAAAATTATGAATGCATATCAGACATAATACATATTCGGTAACCAATATTTTCAGACAGCAATCGTAACAATGAAATGATTCATAAACAAAATTTAAACTATCAAGATCTTCAAACGAACACGCTGGGGATCACGATTGGGGATCCCAATCACTTGAAGTTGTCTATGGTTTTAAAATTTAAAATTTTACTGCAAAAACAATTGTAGTAGTCCAGTAGTAGAGTCCCATTTTGTTTTCATACATCGCCAATATTTAGAATTGTCGATGAGTACTTTCATAGAGCCATTTGACTCTCCAGGAAACTTCTAGCCGCTATGGTAGCGTTTAAGAGACATGGCGGCGAGAACTCCGCGTACTCTATCGAATGTGCCCAACTACAATACGTTGCTATAACTGTTGCCGCGATGCCCAGGGTCATCACCACTAGAGCCAGTACGATGTCGTACCACTTTATCGTATATTCATCTTCTTTGCCCATTTCAGCGTAATCGCGCGAAAAAGTCTTGTATTTCGTGTACAACGATGGGTTGACATTTTCGCCATTTTGGATGACTGTCACGACGCCATTTTGTTGACTCGACCCGCTTGTTTCGATTTTGTTTAATTTGCTTTTTTGGCTGTCCAAAGAACCGTTAGTCGCATTATTTGAATAAGCGTTTTGGCTCTCTGTTATGTCCTTCTTTGATTTTAAATAACAAAGTTTTAGGAAGAATAGCGGCGGGAATATGAACATGAGTGGTCCCGTGAGCGTGGACCCGACGAGGCCCATCACTAAATCGAACCTCGGCACTGTTTCAGCTAGGAACACTGCGACAGCCACTACGCTTGATCGGATTAAGCAGCGTTGTATGCAGAAATCTGAGAAACAAAAATAAAAGTGTTCTCGTTAGAAATTCAATTGGAATACTAAATGGTATTAAGTGGTTACCAGTAAGTAACCTTTAGGCCCGAGATTAAATTCTTTTTTTTTATGCTTGAAGTATTACTGGTGGCCCGGAGGCCTTTCCACTTTCACCAGGACAGGTAGACGAGCAGAGGCTCAGCCAGGGGGGGTGGGATTTGCTAACAGCTGCCCGAGCGCTTCCGAAAAAGACCTAACAACTCAAGAGCAGTTGTTTCGCGAATGAATCTACTACCGGATCGGAATCGCGACCCGCTGAGAAGATCCGGCGAGAAACTCAGCGGGCTGATGCATGGGTTAGGCAAATTCAAATTTGCTGAACCACGCTCTAAATCAGAACGCATCGGTGACTCTCGGCAGAAATAGACATCATGGTGGTAGCTATCTATGCGGACTCACAATGCACACGTAGACGTAATGGGTTTGGTTTGCAGAATATGGCCGCCATTGTACTGTAAAAACTGATTTTTTTATTTATTGCCCTTGTAGGCAGACGAGTATACCGCCCACCTGATAGTGAGTAGTTATCGTCGCACGTGGATTTCAACAATGCCAGGGGCAGAGTCAAACCGCTGCCTACCGTTAGGTACTAGTGTAGTCGTTGCCTACTTAGAACTCATGTCTCCAGGTGGGTGGCGGCATTTACGGTGTTACGGCATTTTCGGGTTTTGAAGTCGTCGTGGCCTAAAGGATAAAACGTCCGGTGCATTTGTATCTTGCGATGCAACGGTGTTCGAATCCCGCAGGCGGGTACCAATTTATACAATAAAATACGTACTTAACAGATGTTCACGATTGACTTTCACGTTGAAGGAATAACATCGTGTAATAAAAATCAAACCCGCAAAATTATAATTTGCGTAGTTACTGGTGGTAGGACCTCTTCTGAGTCCGCACGGGTAAGTACCACCGCCCTGCCATGAAGCAGTAATGCGTTTCGGTTTGAAGGGTAGGGCAGCCGTTGTAACTACATTGAAACCTTAGAACTTAAGTCTCAAGGTGGGTGGCGCATTTACGTTGTAGATGTCTACGGGCTCCGGAAACCACTCAACACCAATGGTCCGTGAGCTCGTTCAACCATCCAAGCAATTGAAAAAAAAACCGTATTTACTTCTCGGGATCTGCAACAGGTCTTCGATGTGCTGGAACAGTGCGGAGTTGCTGACCGCGCTGGAGAGGCAGAGCTGTAGGGTCACTAACAACGCTACCAGGTACAGCGGTATTGAGGGCGGGATGGCTGACAGAACAAAACGTCATTAATTAATTTTCTAAAAACCCACAATAAAACGCAAACGAATCAGCAACAGGACCTACGTGCCGAGATATATTTAATCTGTGCTGAAAACTAAAAATATTTACTACCAAGTCTTACTGAACCGTTTTTTTTAAACTGGTGGTATTTTCCTCAAGTTCATAATCTTATTTGTATAACTTGGTGTCTGGCTGTTTGTTATAGGCTGTTGTGTTGTTCTTTATTAACATACTTTTATTAACTTGAGATGTATGTACTATCTATTTAAGTAATAAATATTTCTGTAACGTAAGTTACCTAAAATTAATAACTTTACACAACTTTAATAACAATTAACAGCTTTAATAAACAGAGATAGCATATGACCACGACATCATAGTCGGTTAATTTTGGCGCTCTACCATGACTATGATGACTTTAAAATCCACTGGTGCCACCTTGATTAGGTCCGTTTCAACGGATACCCTCTATATAAAAGCTGAACAAGTTTCACTAGATAGGATTTGCAAAAGGTGGTGTATCCAAATCAAATATCGTATTTATTAAGCGCCTTTTTTTCTGAAAAACATTACATAAATACACAAGACAGCCAGTTTATGAAATAAGGTAAGAAAAATGTCATAATGAACACGTTACGGGGAAATAGCACTTAGCAGGAATTCAGTGTTGCCTATATGGTCAGATATACTCACTCTGTAGTATGTTATTGGTGACGTCTTGGCCATATCTAGTGGCCACAAGGAAAGCGGTGGTGGTAAACATGAAACCGGTGATGGCGAAGCCACCGAGCACGGCTTTGTTCACCTTCTTACTGTCGCGCATGTCCACTTGGATGGTCAACAGCATTGGATGGATATCGAACTAGAAGGCAAAGGATTTTAATACGCTTTTATTAGCTTCAGACGTATGTATGTTTGTAACGGAATCTTTGAACATGATTTTGACCCCGTATCAAAACGTCGGATTAACTCGAAATTTGGTATACTCGGGAGTAATCAGTGTCAATGATGTGTGCTGTTTGTTCTTCTGTCTTCATTAGCATCAAAGGACTTCCAGATAGGTGCGTAAACACCTCCGCCATTCGCCCCATCATTCTATTCGGCCAGCCCATACCGTGGGCGACCGAGAGAAGTGAATTTTTCCTTTGTAATAAGGTGACTCTATAAAACTTGCACACGCCCGATCATCATGACCTATGCAAGTGCAGTATTCGCTCACGTGGCCCACGCTAACTTGAAACCTCTTCAAATCATACAACCTCGTTTTTGTAGGACAGCCGTCGGAGTACCGTAATACGTGAGGAACGTGGATCTCCAAGACGACCTAGCCCGCGAGTCCATCAGTAAGTATTTACAGTCGGCATCAGTGCGCCATTTCGATAAAGCGGCACGACACGAGAACCCTCTCGTCGTGGCCATCGGTAACTACATTCTCGATCCTGCGGACCGTATGGTAAACAGTCGACGTGGCCCTAAACACGTCATTTCGGATCCTCCCGATCCACTAACGATGCTTTTAGGCACCTCAAGCACCGGTCATCGTTCTCGTCGAACCCGTCGCTTGCGACGAAGGGTTCGGCGAGTAAATTAACCCACAGACACGGGCCACTGCGTTTCTTATCTTCACAGTGGGTCGCGTTTCCGATCCGATGGTAGATTCTGCGAACTCTTGCTAGAGTTATTATTAAAGCGTCGTCAGGTTAGAGCCCCGTGAGTTCACCTACTCGTTTTGCGAATTTAGTATAACCTGTAAGTTACTAGAATAGGTACCTATTTAAAAAGAAGAAAAAAAAATATCATAGAAAAAATAATAGTTTTTATATTGTATCAGCGACGTCGTTTTAGTAAATTAAATTCATAGAATTCGTTTCTCTTGTTTATAAATAGTGTCATGTCGTTAAGTATTACCCAACTATCAGTCACATAATAAATCATACACTAATTTATTACATTAATTATCGTACAAACGATGTATGATTTACTTTAATTTAGTTTTAATTGGTTTTTCCTACTGTCGGTAGCACGTATTGTGAGTCCGCACGGGTAGGTACCACCACCACCACCACCCCGCCTATTTCTGGCGTGAAGCACTAATGCGTTTCGGTTTAAAGGGTGGGGCAGCCGTTGTAATTTACTGAGACCTTAGAACTCATATCTCAAGGTGGGTGGCTGCATTTACGTTGTAGATGTCTACGGGTTCCGGTAACCAATTCACACCAGGTTTGCCGTGAGCTTTTTGCAGCCATGTAAGCAATAAATAAATAAATAAATAAACCTATCCTGCGGCTATGTAAGCGTTAAGTTTGTTATTCATAAATAATAAAACACTTTGTCTTTTTTCGGTATAAATAAATTGCTTGTGTCATTCTCTGGTCCTTAAGTTACCGGTTTTATAGCAACGATTACCATGGAAACTGTTGCTACTCGTTGCTATTATTAGCTAGTTTATCTGTATTATCTACTAGCGACCCGCCCTCGCTTCGCTTCGGAAACATTAAAACACACATGAAACCAAAAAAAAAATATTTAAAAAAGTAGCCTATGTTCATCAGGGACAATGTCGGCTTCTAATGGAAAAAGAATTTTTCAAATCGGTCCAGTAGTTTCGGAGCCTATTCGAAACAAACAAACAAACAAATCTTTCCTCTTTATAATATTAGTATAGATGACTATAATGTGAGCGATGGTGATAAAAAATTCGTTCCGGATTCGTTTTTAATGAACGCCTGAATTAAAAAGGCGATTTTACTATTCCCAATTTAGTAACATCTATCGGATTGAGAGCAAGTGGAAAGCAAGAGATCGCGCGATCGACCAGCACTCCATTGGACTGACCTAACAAAGAAAGCAACTGAGTCAACCATGGTCAAATGTACTCGAAACACTTCGAACCATTAGATCTGGAAGTGCATTGTCAGGAAGCTAATCCTTGAAAATATTGAGGACCTAACGAAAGCTCTTACATGTGCATCATGAGCGAAGCCACGACCACTCTGACAAGAGTCCCCGACCAAGTAGGAGATCGAATGAATAGCTTCACGTGATGAGTGGTGTTTAGATTTTATATTGAGTGGAGTATGCTTTATTGCACACCAATGTAAAACAAACACAATTGCGTAATACATTATTTTTTATTGCTTAGATGGGTGGACAAGCTCTCAGCCCACCTGGTGTTAAGTGGTTACTGGAGCCCATAGACACATACAAACCTTGCCCTTAAAACCGAAACGCATTACTGCTTCACAACAGAAATAGGCAGGGTGGTGGTACCTACGAGTGCGGACTCACAAGAGGTCTTACCACCAGTAACATTAGGTACATACAAAAGTACAATGGTTTTATCGGTCTCGATCGATCGAAGGAAGGAAATTAAAACCAGGTGGGCTGTGAGCTCGTCCACACATCTAAGCAAAAAAAAAAAAACAAAAAGGAAATTAACCACGGCTTACTTATCGATTGAAATAAAAGAACATATTTTTTTTTTTATAACAACGAGAGACAAACGAGCAAGACGGGTCTGCTCATGCTGGTAAGTGATTCACCGCCGCCCACGGTCACCAGCGTTTACGCCAGTGCGTTGCCTACCCTTCATATACATCAATAATACCTACATTACTACTAAAATAGATTATCTCAGTGAATTAATTCAATTCCACGTTAATGTTTGTGAAAACTGATCGTTTCGCTTCTATTTATAAAGTGTATATACAGATCAGATTTAAAAGTGACCTTACCATTTCTTGAGTTAACTATTCTGCTAACCTTCGAGCTGTCTGTTCAAGACCAAATTAATATACCAACAAAAACCGTGTTGACTAATCTTGTTTAGTAAATATTTAAATATGAAAAATTTGATTAGCAAATTATAACCTCTTTGAATTGAGAATGTCTATTTTAGTGTTTCCTGTGCAATATGCAAATGTAGGTATATACGTCTTTCGGCAACACTCTAAAGGCTTCGTCAAACAGAACGCGTAATTAGCGCGCGTCATAGCGTAGCGCTCTAGTAGTAGCGTTTGACGAAGCCTTAAGCGTTAATGCCTTCTTTGTTTTCGCACAGGGTTGCGTAATTGGACTTAAACATTATCAAAATACAATTGAATATCCTATCGCATTTTTTTCTAATAACTCTTTTAAATTATAAATAATCTCTTTTAAATTATCAGTTAAGAAATGACCAGTACGTCTCTTATAGGCTGCAAGTCCTAAGTCATCTTTTAAAATACGCGACATGGTTCTAGGTGGATTCTAGGATCTTTCATCTCCCGAGATAAAATCTTTTGCTTTCGGACAGGATTTCTTCGAATTCTTTCCATTACTGCTTTGTCCACCTTTTTCGTACGAACACTACGTGGACGGCCAGATCTTTTTCTGTCACAAACAGAGGAGGTCTCATTGCACCTTTTAATAGCACCATTTAATAGCCCGGTACACAAACATTTTACTAATACCAGGCGTATGGAGAGTTTTAAAAATTGCATTTGGCTCCATACCTACTTTGTGTAGTGCAATCACAGCGATTCGGTTCTCTTTATCACCCCACTCCATTTTCATATCGCAAAATATTGTACAATATATTGGCGCCAAAATGAGAAAACTCAATGAGCAATCATATAAAAATGACAGATTCCAAATTCAAATGTAATATTTTGTTTATTTTTAGTTGTAACAGTATTTATGGCCAAACTAAGTATAAGACCATTAAACGGTATCTTTATTTGTTTTAATTAATTAATTATTTTTAATTAATTATTCATAAATTCGTTTTGCAAACACGTTCGTTCGGTGTTTCTCAATATATTATTCATTAAGCATGATCAATTTTACATTTAAAAATGCATTTCGAAATAAGTAGAACCAAAGCGCCCACGTGGCCCAAGTCTAAAGTATCTACACGGGCAAAGCTGCGGTCGTAAACCTGTATAGTTGTAATTGAGACTCTATTTTTCGTCCGCGTGGAATAGCTGCTTTGGCATAACGCTAAATTTTACCCGCGACTTCATTAACGTAGAAAGTGAAAATATTTTTGAATAATAGAATGTTAAGGAGATATTTAAGGTACCAAAATCACGCTTTTTAACCGACTTCAAGAAAAGAAGGCTATCAATTCGACCATAATTTTTTATCTATGTTCAACGATTTCTCGAGAATGCTTGAACCGATTCTGATAATTCTCTTTTCTATTTTTTGTTCGAAAGGGTAGACTTCCCGAATTGTCCTTTAATCATCAAGACCTGATGATGGGATCCTGGAGAAATCCACAAAAATCTATAATTTTCTAAGCCTATCTTGAAGTGATTTGGGTGTTTCTTGTTATTATTCTTATTCTGTGCCGCCTTGTACATCAATATTACGCGCTTGATCATTATTTGTTGCGATGTTATTTTAAAACTGCGATATCTATAAATAATCACTGATCGGAACCCAGTAGTTTAAATTAACTATAATAGTAAGTGATATCGGTCATATAGGGGCAGTACTATCTGTCACGGACAGAGTTCCGTGCACCCACCGCAATAGGGACAGTACTAATCGTCAAAGACAGCGTTCCATATCCAATACTGTGCAGTACTGACTGTCGAAGTGACTGTGACAGTGGTCCGTACACCAAGACGCATCCGCTCAAATGCGTGCAGAGCTTTTTTTATGATTCAAAGATTACCGGTGACCCGGAGGCGTTTCCAGTTTCACCAGGACAGGCGGACGAGCAAAGGCTCAGCCAGGAGGGGTGGGATTTGCTAACAACTGCCCGAGCGCTTCCGAAGGAGACCTAACAACTCAAGAGCAATTGCTTCGCAAATGAATCTACTACCGGATCGGAATCGCGACCCGCTGAGAAGATTCGACGAGAAACTCAGCGGGCTGATGCATGGGTTAGGTTGCACGTCGAACTCTTCGTCGAGTTCGATGAGAACGGTTACCGAGGTCCCTAAGCCTGCTCCTAGAGCTGAAGATGTCTAATGCAAAAGTTATTGGATCTGATGGATCCATAAGGACGTGTCTAGGGCGTCGACGGTGACTGGCTCCTGCGTGATCAGGATTCGGGGAGTAGTCAGCGGCGGCAACGATAAGGCGATTATCATGGCGCATAGCCTTATCGAAGTACCGATCCGACGCTGACTTCATGTATTTCCGGATTGATTCGAGGCCCAGGTCTTTGTGTAGGTCAACGTTTCTCACGAACCACGGAGCCTCGACGGCTAGCCTGCAAAAGTGGGATTGTAGGGATTGGAGGGTATCTATGTGCGTGCGGGCCGCGTGAGCGAACACCACACTCGCGTAAGTCATGACGGGCCTTATGCAAGTTTTGTAAAGAGTCACTTTGTTCCGAAGGGATATTATACTGCCCTTACAGATCATGGGATAGAGTCTGCCAAGACTAAACGCAGCACGGTCGCGGACTGTTTTTATATGCAGGCGGAAGCGTTTAGAGCACTCCGCGCAACGGCTTATAGGTATAGAACTAATTCCCTATCCGACGATACCGCAATCGTGTGGCCATCTCTCGGAAATCCTGCTGCGTTTCGTGTAGCTACCAAACTGATGACCGTCTCAGACTTCCTTTAGCTACCAAACTAATGACCGTCTCTGACATATATTTTTGTATATCAAAATTCTTTTTCTCACCTGAAAAGCCAAGATGCCATAAGCGATAAGGAAGTCAGGAGCATGCGGCTGATACTCCAGTATGGTGCCTGTGCTCACAGGGCTAACGTCGTCCTGGATGATGCACGTCCAAGTGGATACCGCCACGGTGGTCACTATGAACACTGACGTCAGAGCGAGAGGCCTAAAACAGAGTTTCACTTGTCACTTCCCTACAAAATCATAAAATATAATATGGTGTCTTCCCAATGTATCCAATTGCTTGGGGTCTGTTTATCGGAAAATATATAAATTGGGGTATTTACAGATATAATAGTAATAATAATAGCAATCGGGGAAAGGTCACATGCGGTCTCCAGTTTCCAAACTAGGATTCTCTGTATAGTGGGAGTCCTTGGGAAGATACTGATATACATACTATGTATTTAATATAGAAACACCCAGATTTCCCCTTGCTCTAGCTGCCCAGGAGACCCAGGCAAGGTGTAGTGCTGAAAGACAAAACTGAATGCAATGTTACTGACGATGATATCGGAGAGACAGTGGGCAAGAAAAATAAAGAAAACTGACCCCACCATAATGTCGACCGAATAGCTAGGAAGAGAGAAATTAAACACCCAAACAAAGAGCAAACGAACCAGAATGTTTCCCCGACGTGGATTGTATTCGAACCCACGACTCCAGGACCGGGAATCAGGATGACTAATCACTACACCATCGAAATAGTGCTTACTTTATAAGGGATTACGTTCGACCGAATAGACCGAATAGACGCTTTTGAAATGTGGTGTTGGATAAAAATGCTACAGGTTCCGTGGACCGCCTTTCGCACCAACGTGTCTATTCTGAGAGAGCTTCATATCAAAGCCAGACTGTCCACTATATGCCTTCGTAGGGTGCTGGAATTCTTCGGACATATTGCTCGTAAAGAGGGTCACAATCTTGAACAGCTGATGGTGACAGGAAGGGTAGATGGCAAACGTCCCAGAGGACGCAGTCCCACGAGATGGTCGGACCAAGTACGATCTTCTCTGAGCATCAATTTCCATAATGCCCTTCATGAAGCAAAGGATCGCGGCAGATGGAGGGAAGTCGTATGGGAGAAACTGATGCAGCGGGGGAGTCTCGACCCTCAGTAATGAGGAAAACGACGCGAGGACGTTCGACTCAACAGTGCAGGAATTACGTTGTGAATTAAAGAATGTAATCCGTTAAGCTTATGAATTAGCGTAATAAATCTCGTTGGTTTGAAGGAATATTTAAGGAGAATTATATTTAAAACTAGCTGACCAGGCAGACTTCGTAGTACCTCAATCGATAAATAAAAGACCTAAAATTTTGTATAAAATAAAGTTAAAACAAACAAACGGAATCCGTCCGACGGGGGACACGTCAAAGGAAAAACAAAATTGTTATTTTCATTTAATCCCGAGCCTTTTCATATTTATCTACCTTTTAAACCTTCTCTGGACTTCCACAAATAATTCAAGACCAAAATGAGCCAAATCGGTCCTGCAGTTCTCGAGTTTTAGCGAGACTAACGAACAGCAATTCATTTTTATATATATAGTGTTAAGATTTTATGTGGAAGAATAAGCAGACTGTTATTTATCACAAACTATATTATAAAAACTTTACTAGGACACAATCTTCATAAGATGAGAATGTAACCATAGTAACCAGTTAACATTACTAGTGCGGGACACGCAGATAGTGCTGTACCTCAACATATAGATTTTATTTAAGGAATAAAGAAATTATTTGCTTCTGAATTCTGAATTAATGGGTGACACAGGCAGTTTTTTTTTAGAGGAAAATCCTAGACCTAAAAAGATATATATCTGAAATGGAAACTTACTTCATATCCTTGGGTGAGCCGAGCCACATTATGGGACAGAGCAGTAAGGCTAAAACTAACATCCAAATGCAATATGTTACGCCAACGTTACCACCGGAGATCTTCCACCAGAATATCTGCAGGCTCTGGGCGGCTACGACAATAAGAAATACATATATATAAATAAAAATTATATTAATAAAGTGAATTATCTTATACCTTTAAACGAGCAATTCTTGTTTATATATAATATGAAACTCGGAAACGGCTCCAACGATTTTCATAAAATTTAGTATACAGGGGATTTCAGGGGCGATAAATCAATCTAGCTACGATTTATTTTCAGAATATAATAATATAATATAATAATTTCTTAATGAGGGCAACTAACCAAGATGGCGTTATCAAAAAAAAAAACCGAGCAAAGCTCGGTCATCATCTAGTATTAATAAAGTGAATAATAATTAACATGCGAAGATTCAAACTTAAAGTTCTACTGGTGGTATAAAGTAAGGCATGAGACCCTAATGAATTCAGAGGGTGACGGAACTCTGGCCAAAGATTTGTTGTACTAAAGCTGGGAGTATTAACATGCGTATAGTTTCGTTTACATGGGAACTATCGATAATAAATGTAAATAAAAATCTTTATTGTCTAAAACTCTGTAGTTTTCTAAAAATGTTTTTATCTTGAATGTCTTTCAGTGAAGTCTGTCAGTCAGTAAAAATAAAGCTCAGTTTGTTTAAAATATTAATTTTATTAGATTAAGAGGCTTTAAATGTACTTTTCTTATGTATACAAATAAATAAAATTGGAGTGTCTCTTTGTAATATTGAAATAACTGCTTTTTACTACATGCATTTTACTACATGGTATATAGTACATACACCAAACTAACATTTTTTACAATTTTTGTCCGTCTGTATGTTTGTCTGTCTGTCTGTTTGTTCCGGCTAATCTCTGGAACGGCTGGACCGATTTTGACGAGACTTTCACTCATAGGTAGCTGATGATATGAGTTACTTTTTTTTAGACTAGCTTCGCCCCGCGGCGTCATCTGCCAAACGACAATAATCGCGAGTAACATCGCGGGACTCGGCTATCAATAATAAAATTTAATGTTTCCTAAGCGAAACGAGGGCGGATCACTAGTTATACACATAACAGAAAACGCAATTAAGCTTTTTATTTTTTATTGATTCCGAAGTATCCAATATCATTATAAAATAAAAATCCTTTAGAAAACTAAAGGGCTTTAGACAATAAAGTTTTTTCTTGACTTAAATAATAATAATAATCAATAAATCACGCACGTTCATCCAAATTAGGATTCCCTGTGTTATGGGTATCAAAGACTGACCTATAATGCACTCGACGTATCGTGAGATGCTGTTATACCGGTGTCCAAATGGGTAAGGCAGGTACAATTTTTTTAAAATAAAATACGGTCTTACGTCTTCACGTATGACTTCCACGATGAAGGAAGCAAATCACGCGATTTAAAAAAAAACTCGTATGATGATAGCATGTGATTAAGAGATGAATAGAAATGGTAGTGCAAGGTAGAGGGGGAAGAGGTCGAGAGAAGAAGACATGGATGGAGTGTGTGAATGACGATATGAAAGAGAGTAGAGTGAGCGTTGAGATGACGGCTGATAGAAGAGAATGGAAGAAAAAAATTACCTGTCCCGACCCCACCTAGTGGGATAAAGTGGAGAAAACGAAGAAGAAAACAATCTCTATGCTAGCATGAATAGATTCCTGCCTAGATCAGCTACAAAATAGTCGCGCGCTCCATATTATTAAAATACAGGCCTTATCCAATACGATTAAGGGAACCCCATACTCTATCAGCAAATCTATCTAAAAGCCATTTGCTACAGATACGTATTATGCTTTTATCGTTAGAATAATGATTATTTAATCATCACTTAGTTAAAAACACTGATTAGGTTAAACTTGTTTCAAAGTGTCATCAGCATCGGCGACCTTTTTAAAATACGTCATGTGCAAATATTCAGTTTTAAAGTTATGCGTTCAGAATCAATAGTCCACAGAGTAAATACATTACGGTGAGCTAAAAATCGAATACTAGATAAGTTAGTTTCAAAATAATCCGGTCATCGTTCTCGTCGAACCCGTCGCTTGCGACGAAGGGCTCGACGAGTAAATTAGCCCGCAGACACAACCCACTGAGTTTCTCGCCGGATCTTCTCAGTGGGTCGCGTTTCCGATCCGGTGGTAGATTATACAAAGCACGGCTCTTGCTAGGGTTCGTGTTAGCAACGTCATCAGGTTTGAGCCCCGTGAGCTCACCTACTAGTTAAGGCGACGCTGATATAGCCTCTCAAGGCTATCAGCTTAGGTAGGAAGAAAAAAAAATTATAATAATAATAATATGTTTAAACATATTATTATATGTTTAAACATATTATTATTTTTTAGACTAGCTTCTTAAGAGTTTTTTCGGCCTTTACAGTCGTAGACGTAATTAGAGCTATTAAATAAAATACATATCTACTCTAGCGCACAAGAACCACCATCCCGTCTATATATTCCTATTAGCTATGCCCGCGGCTTTCGTGACCTATGCAAGTGTAGTGTTCGCTCACGCGGCCCGTACACGCATTAGCTCTCTCCAGGTTTTCCAATCCAGGATCCAGGTTTACAGAAAAAAAACTCATTTTAAAATGTTCAGGAAAAAACTGTATTCTGAACTTTACTCTTGTAAAAATGTTTTATGTTGCTATGGAAAAGGAGAGAAATGCGTGATCGAACGTGGCGAATTGTAAGACTAATGATGTATTAACAATTTGAGGTCACTGACCCAGGGGGTTTTTTTTTTCAATCTTAGGAGATTTAAATGAAATAAGGAGATGCTTGATAAAAATGTAATACTTTTTTTTATTAAAATCTAATAAATGCATTTCACCCTTTATTGGGATGTCTTGCGCGTCAACTGTTCCGTGTATAGGTTACCTGAGCGACAAAGCTCACGAGCTATCCGGTGCTCAATGATTACCGCAGCCCATAGACATCAGCAATGTAAAATGCCGCCACCCATCTCGAGACCAGTGTGCTTAGTGCGAGTTTTTTAACGTTCTCGATAGCGTAAAAGTTAACTCATATTTGTATGGAATGGGATCGTTTGCCTGCGTTTGCCGCTTGCCGCTAGGGGCGCTGTTCCAACTGCATACAAAATTGGGTTAACTTTTACGTTCTCTAAGCGCGCTGTAAGTCTGAGTTTTAAAGTACATCGCACGTACAAGATGCCTATCCGTGCGTCGCCAGTCTAAACAATAAAACAAATAAATTCAAATTGCCGTTGGGATATCTAAGCTGAGGGCTTAAATAAAAACTTATTAGATAGCGTGGAGCGGTGGCCTCAGCTGACGAACTGAATGTTTTTTAAACTATGTAACTCGTTTCACGTTTGCATAAAAAAACCAGAATTACAAGGTTAATGTTGCTTTGAATCAATACATCTTCGTTTTTTTTTTCAGTAAGCCAATCGGTTTGCGATTTCGTAAATGCCGGCTTTGAGTTGCTAAATTCGTTTCTTTGAAGTATGAAACGTGAAACGGAGCGAAATAAAATGAAGTTTCTTTACCTGAAATAGGTCGTGGGATAAAATCGAATGAGGTATTACTGGTTTATTACTGGTGGTAGGACCTCTTGTGAGTCTGCACGGGTAGGTTACACCTCCCCGCCTATTTCTGCCGTGAAGCAGTAATGCGTTTCGGCTTGAAGGGCGGGGCAGCCGTTGTAACTACACTTGAGACCTTAGAACTTATATCTCTTATATGGGTGGCGCATTTAAGTTATATATGTCTATGGGCTCCAGTAACCACTTAACACCAGGTGGGCTGTGAGCTCGTCCATCCATCTAAGCAATAAAAATAAAATAAAATAAAAGATAAGATAAAAAATAACGTCTATAAGCCGAGTTCGACTATTTTTCCCCCTAGATATTGGTTACTTGAATTAATGAAGCTTGAATTAATAATCAATATTATAAATTTCCTTCAATTTATTCTTCTTGATCACGAGTATATACCAAAAATCCGCCTAAATTCTGGGATATGCGGACGCACTCGGCGTGGTAGGAAGATGCCTGCTTCCCCCGGAGGGGTTAGGGGTTGCATATCGTACTCTTCAAAAATTCGCCGCCAAAGCTGTCCATTTCATATGACTAAAATTAAGTAGGTAAGCAAGATCTAATTTAGGAAATGAATATTGGCAATGACACCTTTGCTAGCGTCAAGGAATTTGAATACCTTTGACCCTTGGTAAGTGATAAGAACGATATCTTCAGAAATAAGGCGGAGAGTAATGGCCGATAGCATGCTAATCTCTCCTATTTAATAAGCCTAAAACTTATTTTATGTTAAACCTTTAGTAAGGTTGTAACCTTAGTAACTTTAGTAAGGTTGTACCTTAAGTAAGGACCATAGGTGGTCCATACTCATTTACTCTCCTGGAGGTTGGGTGCTGAGTTAAAAGCCCGAAAATTCCTTATTAGATATTGAGCTTTTCTGTAAAAGCCCTATGGTCCATACTCAATTACGCTCCTGAAGGTTGAGTACTGAGTTAAAAGCCCGAAGATTCCTTATTAGATTTTGAGCTTTTATGTTAAGCCCTATGGTCCATACTCATTTGCTGTCTTGAAGGTTGGGTACTGAGTTAAAAGCCCGAAAATTCCTTATTAGATTTTGAGCTTTTATGTTAAACATTATGGTCCATACTCATTTGCTGTCTTGAAGGTTGGGTACTGAGTTAAAAGCCCGAAAATTCCTTATTAGATTTTGAGCTTTTATATTAAACCCTACTATGGTCCATACTCATTTACGCTCCTAAAGGTTGGGTACTGAGTTAAAAGCCTGAAAATTCCTTATTAGATTCTGAGCTTTTATGTTAAACCCTATGGTCCATACTCATTTGCTGTCTTGAAGGTTGGGTACTGAGTTAAAAGCCCGAAAATTCCTTATTAGATTTTGAGCTTTTATATTAAACCCTACTATGGTCCATACTCATTTACGCTCCTGAAGGTTGGGTTCTGAGTTAAAAGCCTGAAAATTCCTAGATTTTGAGATTTTATGTTAAGCCCTATGGTCCATACTCGTTTGCTGTCTTGAAGGTTGGGTACTGAGTTAAAAGCCCGAAAATTCCTTATTAGATTTTGAGCTTTTATATTAAACCCTATGGTCCATACTCATTTGCTGTTTTGAAGGTTGGGTACTGAGTTAAAAGCCCGAAAATTCCTTATTAGATTTTAAGTATAAAATACTTAAGCGCATCTTCGGAGCTGGGAAGGAAGATGACAGATGGCGAACCCGTTATAGCCATGAGCTATTATTAAATAAACGATGAGCGAAAGGTCATTAGGACCATAGAGGCCTGCAATGGGTTGGGCACGTGATATTATTGAACAAGGCCAGAGTACCCACCTTCTCGGAGGCCCTTTTTTTTCTTTTTATTTTCTTACCTATTCTAGTAACCTCGAGGGGTTATTCTAGATTCGCCGAATTAGTAAGTGAAGCTCACGGGGCTCAAACCTGATGACGTTGCTAACACGAGCCCTAGCAAGAGCCGTGCTACGCAGAATCTACCACCGGATCGGAAACGCGACCCACTGAGAAGATCCGGCGAGAAACTCAGTGGGCAAAGCTCAAGTGGTTGGACGGCGTCAAACTGGACACCGAGAACTTTAGGGTGTGAGGTGGAGAAAGATTTAGCCGCGAATAGATTGGACTGGAGAGATTTACTGGATCAGGCTAGGTCTCAACCACGGCTGTAATGCCTCAGATGAAGAAACAGGTGAGATAAGAAAACTGCTTCTCAGTTTGAAGGGTATTATTGAAAGTTCGACCTCATGTCTCAAGGTGGGTGACGGCATTCACGTTTTGGTGTCTATGTCTCCTCATCTACAGCAACGAAACAGCTGTGATGCATGAAATTATCCGGTTAATAATGCAAATGACATTGTGAATAACACCGGCGATAATAAATTAAATGTTTAGGCTATGAGTGTTAATAAGGAAACTAGAATTCAAAAGCTTGTCTTCCTCACGTTGTAATAGTTAAATATGAAATAGATTTTGGAGTTATTCCATATGATTTTATTGAATTTAATTCATAGATTTCATTAAATACACCTAAGTCGGTTGTAGGCAACTCGGAGAAAGAAAGAAAGATAAGAAAGAAAGAAATCTTTTACTCACTAAGCAAATTTCGTTAAGAAAATGAGTTATTATATAAGTTAAAAGCAGCGAGTATGTTTTGTCATTATTTGACATGCGTATTTTAGTGCCGTACAAGATATTATAATATTATATCATTTACATTCATCCATAATTCAACTAATAATAAAAAAATCCATTTATTTTTAATGTCGTCCCTAAGAAAATCATTTATGTGATAATCATTTTCGCTAATAAGATTATCTTTGAGTTTTTTCTCAAAATGAAATCGTCTAGGTCTCTTTTCTCTGGTAGTTTATTAAATATCCTTACCTAGTATACTGTTAGTCTTTAATGTAGTTTTGGTTTTTGGAAAACATAGTTTATCGTCGCGTCGATTTCTATTTGCCACATTAGATATCTTTTTTTTTTTTTATTGCTTAGATGGGTGGACGAGCTCACAGCCCACCTGATGTTAAGTGGTTACTGGAGCCCATAGACATCTACAACGTAAATGCGCCACCCACCTTGAGATATAAGTTGTAAGGTCTCAGTATAGTTACAACGGCTGCCCCACCCTTCAAACCGAAACGCATTACTGCTTCACGGCAGAAATAGGCGGGGCGGTGGTACCTACCCGCGCGGACTCACAAGAGGTCCTACCACCAGTAATTACGCAAATAATAATTTTGCGAGTTTCACTTTTATTACACGATGTTATTCCTTCACCGTGGAAGTCAATCGTGAACATTTGTTGAGTACGTATTTCATTAGAAAAATTGGTACCCGCCTGCAGGATTCCAACACCGGGGCATCGCTTCAACACGAATGCACCGGACGTCTTATCTTTTAGGCCACGACGACTTCAATCTTGGTGAATCTATTGGGACAAGTTTTAACAAAAGATGCAACTTCGTATATAACTTCGGAATCTAAGTAAAACTAGTGATAGCCTTTTTCGATTAAAAACAGATTTTGCCAATTGTGATACAAAAAAAACTTACCTAATATTTAATAATTTTCTTTATAAATTTTCACTTTATAAATCTATTCTTAGATAGATAAAATTTAAACCATTGTCTGAGGTCTTTTTTACTGTAATCCCGAAAAATTCTGATAGTTATAAAAAAACCTATTTTTTTTATCATCTTCAAAGTAAAATTCCGTGTGCACGTTTTAGATTGAATTGAAACTAAAATTGTAAGGTGAGTCACGTGACCAAGAAACTATTTTGTTTGATTTGCTGTTTCAAAACTTCACCAAGAAACCGATTGCTATCACGAACATCAACTTAATCTTCATACCTAAAAATATATTTTTAGATATACCTACGTCAAACATGTCAAGTTTTTTTTTTCTTTTAGTTCAATGCTACCTTCGATCAACAATACTAACTAGATTTCGGGTCGGTGCATAAAATCCGTCTCGTCAAATAACAGCGCACTTGAAATGTGAGCTCTTATTTTGTTTAGTTCACTTCAAACACAGCCAATGTCAACCCGTCTCACAATACCGCAGTATGTATTTAAAAGTTGCAAAAATTAGGCCCGAAAAAGCAATTTAACGGCCGGAGTATCTTACTTTCGGTAAGTACATGAAGTATAAACTATATTTTAAGCTTTAAACTTATAAATAATATTAAATTTTGAACAAAATTACCGATTTTTAACCACCGCTACAAATGTTGGCCAAGGCTCGGCCAACACATGGACAAATTTTTGCTTAACAGAACAGTAAATGCATGGAGTAGATTTGTGTTGTAATAATTTTTTAAAATTTGTTAGCAGTACTTCAAAATTAGTTGGTTAAAATTGTTTAATGCTGCTTTTGTGTCTGTTTGTTGGACTCTCATTAGATACTTAGCTTTCCATTTTTATTTTAGCTTTCCTAGCAATCACGTGTGCAGAATGGATCTCGATTGTCGCCAGAGAAACAAGAGATGACTTTTATAAGCCAGCTAAGATCTCCGCTCATTGACACTGGACATCTTTGCCTTCCGTGCTCACGGCTACTGAAACGTGGCCGAAACATTGTAATAAAAATACCACGCTTGAAACCGTTTAAACGTTGTTTTATTATGTGCACCGGTCGCGAAAACTTAAAAATATATATTACACAAAAACGTAACGCTAATAAAATAATAAGAAATGTATAGATACTAACAAACATACATTTCCAAAACATAAAAAGTAAACAACTAAACTTTTACTTTAATTCATTAATAAATTATTTTAGTGTTCAGCGCGACTCCCTTACTTCCTGTAGTAAACAGAAATCGGCATTTCAAAAAGCAAAAATAAATAAAGCAAAACGATGTTAGTTCTCGGAGCAATTAAGGGAAAAGTTACTTTATTTGTTGCCTCTTAAGATTGATTTAACATAAAAAATTGTTTAAAATATGTCTTTTTATTGGTAAGTGACAGGAGTAATTTATTGCTTTGCTCGTTTTATGTGACGAATAATCGTAAGTATTAGATAATATTTTAGAGATTTGTGACTTTATTACTAGGTGCCATAGTTGTAATTAGTTTGAACGTAAAAGTGTTTCAAAACTTTTTTCTCCGTTTGTTAGTAAACGAATGTAGCTATATAAGTATATATTCACGCGGACAGTGTTTGCTTTAATTTTGTACGTATCCCTTTATCTAGTTACTATTGTTGATCGAAGAATGCTACGAATAAATATATTATTTATTCGGTTATTCGGTATATAGGTTCAATGGCAATTATAAATGCTGAATTTTAATGAGTTCTAAGTTCCATGCGATCGTAACATAAAAATGAAGGATTCTTGATCAATAAAGAATAATAATAATAATATAAATAATAGAATATGAATTTAATCAAAACATCCTAGGTCGGGTCGCGTTTCATTTCGATCGTTTCATTGATTCAATTCAAGGTCAGTGGAATTGTATTGTGTGACTTTTTTTCCTACCTATGCTGATAGCCTTGAGAGGTTATTTCAGCTTCTCCTTGACGTGTAGGTGAGCTCACGGGGCTCAAATCGGGAGTGTTGCTAACACTGGCCTTAGCAAGAGCAGTGCTTCGCAAAATCTACCACCGGATCGGAAACGCGACCCACTGAGAAGATCCGGCGAATAACTCAGTGGGCTGTGTCTATGGGTTAATTTACTCGTCGAGCCCTTCGTCGCAAGCGACGGGTTCGGCGAGGACGGTGACCGGTGCTTGAGGTACCTAAAAGCACCGTTAATGGATCGGGAGGACCCGTAATGACGTGTTTAGGGCTGTTGACTGTTTGATATCTTGTTATACGTTTTAACTGTGGATGATCAAAAAAAAGTACTACAAGCCGCCCTGGCTCTGGGTAGCTCAACAGATTTCCAGCGCGAAATAGTGTTAAAGATTGTAATAATTAATCTACCGGTTGGATTCGTCTGATAAAAAAACATTTCTTAATAAAATGCAGAAAATTGTGTTCTAATGGAATTTAAGAAGCATAGGTAAATAATTACCTCCAAAAATTGATAATTTAAAAATATTTTTGTTTAAAAGTATTTTTCAACAACATTTTTTTTGTTAGTCAATGTTAATTATGAAAGAGCTCTAGGCCTTCTTGATGTTAAGTGGTGTAGTCACCGTTCCGATATCGAGTCGAGGGAACGCGTTCCCGCCCCCGTCACGTCACAGCCGGAGTCCCGCAAGGCTCTGCCCTCTCCCCGTTACTATTCAGTTTGTATATCAATGATATACCTCGGTCTCCGGAGACCCATCATTTAACGGCCGTCTGGTGTAGTGGTAAGTGACATGGTCACTACACAAGGGGGTCGCGGGTTCGAATCCCGCCAAGGGAAGATATTTGTATGATAAATATAAATGTCTTTTCCAGGGTTATGGATGTATATTAAATATATTTATGTGTATAATAAAAATCTTACATTTATATCCGTTATCTGGTACCTGTAACACAAGTTCTTTACGAACTTATCACGGGACTAGTTAACGTGGCGTGATTGTTAGTAAATATTTATTTATTATTATTATTATTATTTATTATTATTATGTGTATTAAACACCGCCACGCCTGGGAAGACGGCAGGACACACTCCGGCGAGGTGGGCAACAATCGGCCGGAGCGTTAGGGACTATTGGGAGAGAAACCGGCGAACTATACGGGCATTGTCGAGCAAGACTGCTTTTTGCATTTGGGCCACCACCGACTTTTTGTTGAGACCAAGCCTCTCGAGATGTTTTGAGAGGCTTTTAGGGACCAAACCATTCACCGACACAACTACCGGGATTATTTCTGTAGATACCACCCTCCACATGTCGGTCACCTCGTGCGCCAGGTCCAAATATTTGGTCTTTTTATCTGCCTCGGCCCGCACGAGGTTCTCGTCGTAGGGGATGGTGATATCCACCAGAAATACCCGAGACTCCGTCTGGTCCATCAGCACGATATCAGGCTTATTCGCAAGAATAGTCCTGTCCGTAATGATGGGCCGGTCCCAGTAGAGCTTGGCACGGTCGTTTTCGAGTACAGCGTCCGGCTGGTACTTATAATACGGTAGCCTCTGTTCGATGAGGCCATACTTAAGGGCGAGCTCTTGGTGGAGGATTCTGGCTGCTTGGTTATGTCTGTGCAAGTACTCAGTGTTAGCAAGCATAGAACAACCAGAGGTGACATGTCTGAGGGATTCACCCGGTCGGCGGCATAATCGACAGATGTCAGCTGTCCCATCCCTCAGAATGTGCTTCCTATAGTTGTTCGTCCTGATAACCTGATCCTGTATTGCACAGACAAAACCCTCGGTTTCCCCAAAGAGGTCACCGAATCGCAGCCAGTGCACGGAGGCTTCTTTGTCCACGTGGGGCTCATGCAGTGCCTGAAAGAAGCGTACGTGCAGCTCTTTCCCTTTCCATATGGCCTCACGGTCAGAGGTACTGAGTACCGCCGGTGATTGCCACCCGTCTCTGGCCAGGGCTAGCGGGGTCAGTCCTTTGTCGCATTCCATGACCTCTCTGTGCATCACACTGTCAGCTCTCGATAGGAAATATTTCCTGAGACTGCACACCCCACTGTTGTGCATGACCTTGGCGCTAAGTAGGCCCCGGCCACCACACTTCCGCGGAATGTACAATCTCATTACCGAGGACTTCGGGTGGAGCATCCTATGGAGGGTCATAATTGAGCGGACTTTTCTATCCAGGGCATCCAGTTCGGTCTGAGTCCACCTGAGCACGCCGAAGGTATACAACAGGACGGGCATCGCCCAGCCGTTAAACGCCTTTGTCTTATTCACGCCCGACAAAAGGCTCTTACACACTTTTGTTAAACGTTCACAAAACAAGTCGCATGCAGCCTGTTTAACGACCGCCACGTCAATACCTAAATTTTGCGACATGCCCAGGTACCGGTATGTTTCTCCCTCGGAGAGTGCCCGAAGGTATATCCCATCGGATACAGGTAAACGATCCGATGAGACTATGCTCCCTCTCTCTACATGGAGAACCGCACACTTGTCGACTCCCAGCCTCATCCTAATGCGACTACTGAAATCACAAGTGATGTCAAGCAGTCGCCTGAGGCCTGCAGCGTGAGGAGCGTACAACTTGAGGTCATCCATGTAGAACAAGTGGGACACCTTCAATCAAGCCCCCCCTTCGAAACTGAAAGCCTGTCCTCGAAGCCTCCAGTAATGAACTGAGAGGATTCAGGGCCAGGCAAAACCACAATGGACCCGATTGTGGATGGTGAATATACCCCGATTCACCTTTATTCGGTCTTCTACAGCCGACAGCCGCACACCGGATAGACTAAGCATTGTGTTCCATTGCCCCATACAGGCACCGAGGAAGTCTCGAACTGTATCGTCTATCTTATACAGCTCGAGGACCCTCTTCAGCCATGTATGGGGGACCGAGTCAAATACCTTTTTATAATCTATCCAGGCGGCAGAGAAATTTCGTCGATTGCGTTTGACCTGCTGGCCAGATACCGCGTCGATCAAGAGGAGTTCCTTAGTACCGCGGCTACCACGCCTACACCCGTTCTGGGCACCAGACAGTACTCGACAGCTGTCTATGTGGTGTGAGATCTTAGTTTCCAGAACGGATGTCAGTGTCTTATAGGTGGTAGGAAGACACGTTATTGGCCGGTACTGTGCCGGATCCGCGGTACTTTCCGATTTTGGAATGAGGTGAGTGATCCCAGTAGTGAGGAAGTCGGGGAGCACTTTTGTATCTATGGCTTACTGGAACTGTCTGGCGAGGGTTTCGTGACAAGCCCGGAAACTTTTTAGCCAGTAAAGCTGCAGTCCGTCGCAGCCTGGAGACTTCCAGTGTGAAGAACTACAGACTGCAGCCTTAATATCACCTTTGCTGATAGTTACCGGGCTCATCGGTGGTATGCCCGCACACGAGTCCTCAATGACCTGCATCCAGGAGCCCTCCACATGCTCCACAGGTCTTGACCACAAGTTGCGCCAGAATGTGACCATCTCCTGTCCAGCTGGACGTTCAGTGACGGCGCTAACATTGGCCTGTTCTAGGGACCTCTAGAACTTCCTCTGATCACTTACGAAGAGGCGATTCTGGCGATACCTTTGAACTCGTTCCGAGTACCGCCGGATGCGCTTGCTCCAAGCAGCCACCTTCTGCTTCAGGAGGTCTATGCGATCTGCCAGCTGTTGTGCATTTGGCACTGCAGGGCCTAAGCCACACCCCGCAAACGCAATTCTGACAAACCGCAAGACTCTCGGCCTCGTGTTGCCCGTCCTGAAGCTAATCAGTTTGCCGATAACGACTCTAGCGTCACCGATACGACGTTCAATTCTGCGCTTCCAAGCAGGCTCGGCATCTCTCACACGCTGAGCGTCGGCAGCTGTCACCTGCCGATTTGGCTGGAGCTTGGCGCCAATACACCGACATACTGCCATTGCGGCGCCAAACAGGATTGAATTCGTATCAGTGAGGCTGTTGATGTTCTCCAAATATGGAAGCAGCATCTCGTTAACGGCCTCAACGACATTCCGATTATGGTGACTCTGAGCTATTCTGGGGATCCGGGGTCTCGCGTCGAGAGGCATCTCACGCACTTCCAAAATCGCCTCTTCAAGAATCCTCTTGATCTGCTCGTTGTCCTGGGAAGCTATTCCGTCCGCCCCTCCGTCAGCAGCCAATGGTTGATAACCAGTGTCTACCGCACCGCCGACATTTAAGTCCTGCATAGATGCGATAGATACACGTCCTTCAGCTGGTGCAAGAGAGGAGGCCGGAACAGCCTCGAGTCGTAGTTGTTCGAGTTCGTTTGCGCTGAAGATGTTAGAGCGCATTATGAAACGAACTCGGTCGGCTAGGTTCTGGTCTGTAATGTGTGTCAGCGATGGCTCAAGCGCTTGAAAATTACGAAGCAGTCTTGCTCGACGCCCTGTGCCGCTTGTTTCTCCCCCCACAGCCCCAAAGTGGGCGCGCATGACATTGGAATTTTGTTCACGAGTCCATCGCATGCGCCGCCCTCCACCGAGTGCGGGTGCCTGTTGCGAAGTCCTTGTGGACTCTGCAGGCACCAAGCCTCCCGGTGGTGATGATGATGGGGGTTCGAGCCGCTGAAGTGGTCTTAACGAGTCAGATCTTTTGTTTGTGTTATAGGTTTTACTCATCGTTGGGCTTTTATGTGGGGTCTAACAGTCGCTGCAGACAGAGCCCCATATCTGCAGAAGGCTAGAATACAGTGGAGGGTCGCCAGTTACTCCAAGGGGACCGTTCACGACCTAGACTTAGTGCCCTAGGCCATGCAGCCGCTCGGCACGGTGCCTTACACCTTCGGCTAGCGCTAGTTGCTTGCGCGGATGGAACAACCATCTCATATTGATTGTTTCACCCGCGGGCGATGGGGTCACCATTTCCCTACGCCAATTTATTATTATTATTATTATCTGGCGCTCTTCGCCGATGACACCGCCATCTACTACTCGTGTAGGAAGAAGGCGTTGCTTCATCGACGACTTCAGATCGCAGCTACCACCATGGGACAGTGGTTCCGGAAGTGGCGCATCGACATCAACCCCACGAAAAGCACAGCGGTGCTCTTCAAAGGGGGTCGCCCTCCGAACACCATGCTGAGCATCCCTCTCCCGACTAGGCGCGTCGACACTTCCGCCTCCGCCATTCGCCCAATCACGATGTTAGACCAGCCCATACCGTGGGCCCCGAAGATCAAATATTTAGGCGTCACCCTCGACAGTAGGATGACATTCCGCCCTCACATCAAGACCGTACGCGACCGTGCCGCCTTCATTCTAGGACGTCTCTACCCGATGATATGCAGGCGAAGTAAAATGTCCCTTAGAAATAAGGTGACACTCTACAAAACTTGCATACGCCCCGTCATGACATATGCAAGTGTAGTGTTCGCTCACGCGGCCCGCACTCACCTAAAATCATTTCAAATTATCCAATCCCGTTTTTGCAGGATAGCCGTCGGAGCCTCGTGGTTCGTCAGGAACGTCGACCTCCATGATGACCTGGACTTAGAGTCCATCAGTAAGTATCTACAGTCGGCGTCGATGCGCCACTTCGATAAAGCGGCACGACACGAGAATCCTCTCATCGTGGCCGCCGGTCACATTCCCGATCCTGCGGACAGAATGGAAAGCAGTCGACGTCGCCCAAAACACGTCATCTCGGATCCTCCCGATCCACTAACGGTGCTTTTAAGTACTTCAAGCACCGGTCACCGTTTTCGTCGAACCCGTCGCTTGCGACGAAGGGCTCGACGAGTAAATTAACTCTCAGACACAGCCCACCGAGTTTCTCGCCGGATCTTCTCAGTGGGTCGCGTTTCCGATCCGGTGGTAGATTCTGCGAAGCACGGCTCTTGCTAAGGCTTGTGTTAGCAACGTCATCAGGTTTGAGCCCCGTGAGCTCACCTACTAGCCACGGTTACGCTGAAATAGCCTCTCAAGGCCATCAGCTTAGGTAGGAAAAAAAAAAAAGGTGTAGTCACACCGTTAGTTGTACTTTTAGGGCTGTCTCCTGTTTCGAACTAAAAGCATGACTGCTTCGCAGCAGAAATAGACAAGATAGTGTTACCTACCCGTACGGGCTCACAAAATGCTCTACAACTAATAATGATACAAATAGGTCTACTCAAATATATATTCATCTCTTTCCAACACTAAATTAAATTGAAGTTACGGATACCGTACGACAGAGAAGTCTAAGTTCTTCTTAGCCCATAAGGGGCTTATCCAGAACTGGTCTCGCACTTATGAATGAAATGAATGAATGAATGAAAATTCTTTATTGCACAAAAATATTGTTGTACAAAGGCGAACTTAACGCCATTTAGGCATTCTCTTCCAGTTAACCCTCGTTGATGAAGTGAAAGATCCAAGGAGTGCGTAGCTGTGATGAAGTTAGTACGTGGCGATAATTTAACACGTTAACTGCTACATAGGTCACCGGGGCCCTACGCGGCTCTCTGAAGTAATTATGACGGTTTATCTCTTCGATCTACATACTAAAGTGCCGGAACGTCTAGTAGACTCTGGGAATGTCAAATCAAGCAGATACTAAGAATAAACCTATTTTTTAAAAGACCTAAAAGTCTAAAACATACATTAACCAACTGAGGCCGTCAGCGCAAAAGTGGCCTAAGCTTATGGAGGCAATTAGGTTTGAATTTTTATGAATTTGAATTTGCACTGCCGTGAAGCAGTAATACGTTTCGGTTTGAAGGGTGGGGCAGCCGTTGTAACTACACTGAGACCTTAGAACTTATATCTCAAGGTGGGTGGCGCATTTACGTCGTAGATGTCTATGGGCTCCAGTAATCACTTAACACCAGGTGGACTGTGAGCTCGTCCACCCATCCAAGCAATAAAAAAAAAAAAAAAGGAGTAGGCAAAAAAAAAACGCGCAAAAATAATGTTTACAAAGCCATCCGTTATCTATCGGTGAAACTATGTATAGGCCGGTTTTGCATCAACGTTTATTATATTTTAAATAAATTCCAATATTCGTCATATAAGCTTGAATATAAAAAATTATGGGTAAGGCCATTTTTGCGCTGTTGGCTTTAAATAAATGAAGGCAAACTTAGGTAGTCTATTTGAGCTCACTGCACTGACATCGTAAACAGCGGTACTTAACATAAGACTCACCTAAGATGAAGTTTGGAACGCCAGAGCCGAAGACGGTGGCGTCGATCAGAAAGATCACCAGCCTCCTGGCCGGATCTCCGAACGCTAGTTGTGCCACAGCTGCGTATGGACTCCTGATAAAGAGATTTTGATTAGGATTTGATTAACAAGTAATTTTCAGGACACAGTGGGAACATACATAGAGACATCAGTCTTAGAAGAGAAAGGGGAGAGTAATTTTTCTTAATGATATTTGTCAACTATGTGTGTATTTTTTACGTTTTTATTTTTACTGCCAGGATGGGTGGACAAGTTCACAGCCCACCTGGTGTTAAGTGGTTTCCGGAGCCCATAGACATCTACAACGTAAATGCCGCCATCCACCTTGAGATATGAGTTCTAAGGTCTCAGTATAGTTACAACGGCTGCCCCACCATTCAAACCGAAACGCATTACTGCTTCACGGCAGAAATAGGCAGAGTGGTGGTACTCACAAGAGGTCCTATCACCAGTACGTATTATACAATAAAAATAAGCAGTTAATTTTCGGTTATTCCCATAATTATATTGTATGTTCATAGTGCACAATGCAATTTCCTAAATAATTTTAAACAAAAATCTCCATATCGCGTTATAGAAGTACCTACTATGTTTCAAGAAGGTTTTGGGGAATTTTTCTTTTCATGTTATAGTGGAACCGTGTTGTAAAATATCGTGTTATATGGACGACATTTGCGATACCCAATTCACACAGCAAAGCTCGGTATGCAATCAGAGCGTATTGTTAGAAATGTTACCTGTTCTTTTCGCTGATAATAGGAGTGATTTCTTTGGCCAATAGCCAGCACCTCCCCAGCAGGGCAGCGGTGTATAGCTGCAGGCCAACCACTGACAGGACTAGGGGGATGCCGTATATTCCTGAGCAATCACCAACATTTGTTCAAATTTCATTTGTTTTTTTGTTTTTAATATATTTTGTTCGGTGTTCTAGATAAGTAAAACTTAGGATCACATTGTTTTCGTAAGCCGGCAACATGTGACTTTAGAATGGATTCAAATATATATCTTTTTTCATCCTACCTATGCTGATACCTTTGAGAGGCTATTTCAGCTTCACCCTAAAATGTAGGTGAGCTCACGGGGCTCAAACCGGGGGTGTTGCTAACACTGGCCCTAGCAAGAGCAGTGCTTCGCAGAATCTACAACCGGATCGGAAACGCGACCCACTGAGAAAATGCAGCGAGAAACTCAGTTGGCTGTGTGTATGGGTTAATTCGCGAAGGGTTCGACGAGGACGGTGACCGGTGCATGTGGTCAAATAATTTAAGACAAAGTACATGTTCACTAAGCTTCAATGATGAAGACGTAGTAGCATCCTCTAATTAAATTGATTTGATTAATCGAATAATTAAATTATTTATTTACTTAATAAATTAAATGATTCTAATTTTAAAACTTGTATTATAATTAATTAAAGAAATGCATTAAATGATTGTAATTAAAATCATAAGAGTTCCTAACTTACGTAATTATTGGCAGGGCGGTACTTTATATTGTCAGCGGTCGCTTCACATCTTTCTGATTTAGCTCAATAGAAAACCTTACTTAACCTAATAAATGGCATAAATACTAACTTAGCCTAACCTAGCATACCGCGAAGAAGGAATCATGTGTGCCGATTTGCAGTACACAACGAAAGAGCAGATACATGGACTCCTTGTCTCGTGGTAGAGGCAATCAGCTTTTGGCTCGGTTAACATAAGGCACGGTAACATTAAGGATCTCAATTAAAACTTACCACCAAAACTGTATAAACTGTATAAAACATATTTATAAAACGCCACTAAAACAAAATGACCAAAATAAAAATCATAAAAATAGTTTTAATGTTATGTTTTCGACACACAAAGAAAATACTATTAATATAATGAGAATCTTACCGCAACTTATCACGCTTTTAGGTAGTGCTATGACAGGAAACACTCCGAAGAGATCTACTATGCAGAGGATAGTAAACAGAACGCTGAGCCCACCGGTGGTTTCGCCAACAGTGTAGCGGTCGTGACTAGACACCACCAAGGGCTTGGTCTGCGACTCCTCGAGTGGAGTTTCCGGGGTGCAATTTCCATTCATCCTCGGCAGTTCAGCTGCAAACAAAACGCATCAGTTTTTTTAATTGCCTTTATAGGTAGACGAGCATACGGCCGACCTAATAGTGAGTGGTCACCGTCGCTTATGGACAACAACAATACCAGGGGCACAGCCAAGTTGCTGCCTATCGCTAAAAAAAAGGTTAATATGTGCCCTGACATTACTGGTGATAGGACCTCTTGTGAGTCCGCGCGGGTAGGTACCACCACCCTGCCTATTTCTGCCGTGAAGCAGTAATGCGTTTCGGTTTGAAGGGTGGGCAGCCGTTGTAACTATATTTGAGACCTTAAAACTTTTATCTCAAGGTGGGTGGCGCATTTACGTTGTAGATGTCTATGGGCTCCAGTAACCACTTAGCCCCAGTTGGGCTGTGAGCTCATCCACCCATCTAAGCAATAATGCATGGTCCCTATGTTTGTATCAGTTTGTGTCAGGATTCAAACTATGGTAGATACAAAAATATTCGGAATCAAGATTTGTTGGCGAACGACTTAAAAGTTGATATAATCAATTCATATAGTAAAATAAATAAATAAGTTAGCACTATTTTGTTATGAAAATGACCGTAAGTCGTATTGTGAGAGAACCAGTTTATCTATTTTTGTGGAATGTGATGAAGTAATGGAATTTTGGGCGAAAAGGAGTCCCTTGCCTCGTTGCTATGCTAGTTATAAAAAAAAATATCTTATTTTCTTGCAATTCGTCCTGTTATATATATGGTAATATATATATGAGTCGTCTATTATCAAAGGTGGCAATCTGTACATTTGGACAAAAAAAATTTATTGATATGTCAATACAGATTTATTTGAATATAATCGTCTCCTTCAGAGAATACGGTTCAAAACCTGCATTAAATAAAGGTTAATAGTTAACCTGTTATTTATCTAAGATGTCGTTCCGAAGAGTTTTGTGACTGCCAATGGAATACAAAGTCAATAATTCGTTTTTCTGATTTACCAATCATTGTCCAAAAGTCAGATTGCCGCCTTTGATAATAGTCGACTCATATGGTATATTTCGTAGTACTAGAGGTCCCGCAGTAGTCGGAATTCGACTATAATATAAACTCTTCTATAATTACAAATTTCGTCAAGGCTACACTATAAAAAATATTAATAAAGACAAAGAGTATTTAATCTATTCTCAATTTGACCACAGACGTCAAGAACAAAAGTTTGACAATAAATAGCATGCATGCGTGTGTGCGTTAAATACATGGTATGTAGTGTGTGTAATGTTTTCTTTATTGATTTAATGTATCTTTTATGCATTATTTAAAAAAAAAATTAGCATTGTGCACTTCTTCTCTATAATCTCTATAAGTGTGGCAAATTTCATACTCCTCCGTCCGCGCAATTTTCGTAAAAAGGGATACAAAGTTTTTCCTTCACGTATTAATATATAGATTCCGCTGTAGTCTAGTAGAGAATGATAATCTTAAACTTCGAGGTCCGATTTAAGTCGGAATCAAAATAATTGTTAAATAAGTATCTAGTCACATTCAGACTGAAATCTCAAAATAATAATAACTTTGTTCTTATCTGTACCTATCATACTGTACGTGTATGTTTCCGGTTTGAAATAAAAAAAATGGAAAAAAAAACTAATTTGAGATCGTTAAATGGTAATTGATGATATCATAAAAAGCTTTGCATTAAAAATGTTTGATCCAAATCCTTTTCTTAATTTGCACAGTCATGGTCATCTATTAAAACAAGCCATAAGAATTCGTGCACTATAAAAAAACTTATTTTATCATGAATGGCATCACAAAACTTAAACAAGAAGTTTAATATCTTTAGTTTATATCATCAAAGGTGAATGAACTCAGTCAAATAAAAATACAAAGATCTAGATAGAATAGACTAGAGTCTAGAGTAGACAACAGTTTTTGTTTTTTTTAATTCTCAGTTAATATTTAAAAACAAATACAAGGTCAAATCGATGCCTCCAATGAACACTACTCTAACTCCAAATTCGTAGGTTTACAGGAGGAGAGTTTAAACGAAAAAAGTTGATAAATATATCTGCAATAATAAAGATTTTATGGTTTTTTCTTGTGTAACTAGCTGAATTACTCTTGCTTCGAACCCCATTAATAATGAATTTGTAAAACTTTTAAAATAGTGAAGCGATTTGCGTGAAAAACGAAAATTTCAAAATTTTGAGTTAGAGTAGTGTTCATTGGAGGCATCGAAATGTTGAAAAATTATTGGCGGGTTCGTCTATGTTTGGCGTCGAATGAACGTAGCTGATGCCATTATTTTATTTGGAAGACAACGGAGTAGCAGACCTTAAAATTATTATCTCTAGGTAGGTAGCGGCTAGAGGAAGAGCGCCAGCTAGATGGGTTGACCAACTCAAGGAGGTGACTGGAGGCCAGATATGGGGAGCGGTACATATGGCGCAGAACCGGACCGAGTGGAGAAGATTAACATACAGTCACGATCCTCAGCATTGAGGGAACGACCAGAAAGAAGAAGGTAGCGGCATTTACGTTGTAGATGTCTATGGCCTCCGGTAATCACTTAGCATCAGGTGGGCCGTGAGCTCATCCGACCACTTAAGCAATAACTAAATAATAAATAAAAACTTCGCTTGTATAGGAGTGTTTCGTACATGGCATGTTATTTGAGCGGGTTCAAACTAAAGAACAAACTCTGGTGACAGATGATCCAATGATAGAAAGATAAAGTTGTTATCATGACAAAAGCTTTTTTGGAACGTTCCTAAATAATTTAAAGATCTAAAGTACCTGTGAAGATCCAAAGCATGCAATCTCTTCAAGACATCCGAGATCATGTAAACGATACGTCTCTATGGGCAGTGGAGTTCATTATTTAAGAACCGGTATAAATAAACAAAACTATGGGGCTGATGATGTCTTTAGGTCGTTTTCTACGCAATTTTTACAAATAGCACTAGCTTAAATTAAAAAAAAGATAGCATGTTAACTTTCCATTTATGTACCGACGAAGGTTTATATCATTTTAATAGACTTTTATTAGCTTGACTTATATATTTTTATCTGGTTTTATATAAATATTATATCCATTAATTAGTATCCATATTTATATCTAATTTTGTAACTTTCAATGTAATATTCACCAACCTTCAAACGACCGATTAAGGATGGACCGTTGACAATACAACAATTTAATTACTTTCATATAATATCTTATATTATGTTTTGCTGCCTAATTGCTGGTAGCCTAAGAGGATATTCCAGTTACTCACGGACCGGTAGGAAAAGCTCACGGGTTCAGATTGAAAGATTACTAAGTGGCCCTAGCAAGATTAGTATTTCGCTGAGTCTATAACCGGATCGGTATCTCAGGCCCCTGAGAGGATCCGGCGAGAAGCTCAGTGGGTTTTGTCTATGGGCGAGGTTTGACGAGAACAGTGAGTAATGCTTGAATTGACTAAAAGCGTGAACGAATAGGGAGAATCTGATAGGAGATGTTTTGAGCAACGGCGGCTTTGCTTTGCTCCTTCGCCTGGATCGGAGATGTAGTTAGAGGCGGCCACAGTAAGAGGGTTGTCTTTAATGTCTAGAACAGAAGCAACAAAAATTACATCAATTCTTAGTTCGGCTTACTGTTGACCCGCGATTATTTTAGTTTTTAATACGCTTTATTAGCTTCAGACTTATGTTTGTATGTTAGTATGTAACGGAATTTTTGAAAATGATTTTGACCCCCTTCAAAACGTCGGATAAACTCGAAATTTGGTATACTTATTAAGGACCGATGACAATTCAATATTAAAAAAAAAATTGAAAAAAATAAAGAAAAATAAAATTTTTAAATTGAACTATAAAATGAAAATAACTATTTAAAACTACAGATACCATGCACCCCACGCTTTTTTCATTCAAATTTATCAAAATTTATTTTCTATTTTTTTGTTGGATTTTCTATAAAATTCTATAATACTTTTGTTAGTTTTTTTAAACTATTATTTAATTACATTACAACTATAGACTTGACAAACATCTTTAAACTTAATGCAAACACGACGCATATATTATGAGAACGCAGGGCACGTCTAGTTGTCATTAATTTATTATCTTTGTCCAATTGGAAACAATGTTGAGAGTGGCGTCTTTTAAAAAATTGCAATGTATCCTGATTGATTTGGAACAAATAACTTTGTTGCTTCAAATGCACAAACCAATTAGATTAAAACTCGTTGAATTAATTACTCTTGTATAATTAAATATGTAGCTTCTGGCTAACAGTACAACGTACTTATAAATTTTATCGTTCTGCTGAATGATTTTGTTAATATCTTTTTAAGGACTTAATTATTAATTGACGTATTAAGCAATATTGTCGCACCGTGGCCTTAATATGTATATTTTAAAAATCTGGTAAAGCAAGTCAAGCATAAAGGAATTATTGATTTAATATAACCGGTTTTGACGCTCATAGATACAAAAATAATCTAATTATTACTGTAAATATCATATCATAAAATTATAGGCCCAATGGGATATTTGTTTGAAATAACCGGAATATCTACACTGAATACAAGATAATAAAATACTACAATTTATATTTAATTTATATACATATATCACACGATAGTCGTCAAGGAAAATGTTAGGAAAAAAAAATACTTTTTTACTTTTTGTATCGACGATACTTTCATGTTCTTTCAATAAAATGCATGTTGCCTTTTTTTTCTGTTGCTTTTCAATGATATTTGATTGCTATTCCGCTCTGTGTTTCGTTGTGACCTCATTTCATATTTCAGGGACTTTGTAACTTGCAACGTATGTACCTATTTAAAATTCGTTCGTTCTCTTTATTTTAATTTTTAGTGGAAGATTGTACAACCTTCCAGTAAGAAATATAATGTTTCTGTAGTTTTTTCTGAAACGTAGTGACGTAGTATTACTTTTTTTTAAGGTTTAACTTCTCGTAAATTATTTTTATATGATTATTTCCAACATTACGAATATTATATAGTTTTCGTGGTCGCGAACAAGTAAGATCTTATTCGTGGACAGATTTTTATCTTTCTTTACACAAAGAAAGAATCAGGAACAGGAATCGCGACCCACTAAGAAGATCCAGCGAGGAACTCAGTGAGCTATTTCTTAGCATATGACGCATGAAACAAGAGCAGTCTGAAGTTCCCTGTATGGTCATCTGTGTATAGTATATCTTCGTTTGATAACTGTTCTCTTATGACATCACAGAACACAAGACATTTGACAGATGCCTGAATCTCGCTTACGACATTTTCAAGATAAGCTTGCATATATACAAGTTCCGAACAACCACATGGGGCCCGATAGACACAGCCCACTGAGCTTCTCGCCGGATCTTCTTAGTGGGTCGCGTTTCCGATCCGGTGGTAGATTCTGCGAAACACTACTCTTGCTAGGGTCAGTGTTAGCATCACTGCGGTTTGAGCCTTGTGAGCTCACCTACTAGTTAAGGTTACGCTGAAATAGCCTCTCAAGGCTATCAGCTTAGGTAGGAAAAAAAAACATTTGGACCGTCAGTCTACCGAGCAATATCACCTGTTCGGTAGAAGATCTTCCCATTGTCGTTAAACCTACACGCTCATCATCCATTGCACAACACTTCTCCACGTTTCTGTATCTTCGAAATTCCTTAGTCCTTCACGTCTAGAGAGACCAGTAAGTAATGCTATCAATTCTACCAAGTCAGTAGAAACGGGTAAGTGATCGACCATATATATGGCTTTTTCTCGTATGCGACTTACGCCATAAGCTTTCCGACGTTTTTTTTATTGTTTAGATGGGTGGACGAGCTCACAGCCCACCTGGTGTTAAATGGTTACTGGAGCCCATAGACATCTACGACGTAAATGCGCCACCCACCTTGAGATGTAAGTTCTAAGGTCTCAGTATAGATACAACGGCTGCCCAACCCTCAAATCGAAACACATTACTGCATCACGACAGAAATAGGCGGGGTGGTGGTACCTACCCGCGCGGACTCTCAAGAGATCCTACCACCAGTAATACGAGCCATGTATCTAAAGTGGTTAAGTATGCGCTGATAACAGATTGTGGAAACTTCCGGTCATCGTTCTCGTCGAACCCGTCGCTTGCAACGAAGGGCTCGACGAGTAAATTAACCCATAGACACAGCCTACTGAGTTTTTCACCGGACCTTCTCAGTGGGTCGTGTTTCCGATCCGGTGGTAGATTCTGCGAAGACGACTCTTGCTAGGGTTCGTGTTAGCAACGTCGTCAGGTTTGAGCCCGTGAGCTCGCCTACTAGTCAAGGTTACGCTGAAATAGGATCTCAAAGCTCTCAGCTTAGGTAGGAAAATAAAAATAAAAAGTGGAAACTTGTTGTTATGTGTAACTCTTTGAAGAAGGATAAGTTTGTTCGGTGAGCGGTCCATAGGAATGCATAACTTACGTCTCTAACACCACATCTCAAATGACTCGATTTTGGATCAATCTCTGTTTAGAATCGTCCAGGATTCGACCCCATAAAGGAATAAACGAGTATGTGCACCAAACTCACTTTAGTGTTAGGAGATATGTTGCGATCTTTCCGCAGCTTCTTGAGTTTAGTCATAGCTGGTTTTGACATTTAATTGATTTCCCCCTGGTCAAAAAAAACTAGCAAGTAGAAGGACGCTGAGGTCGACTGATTATAGACAGTTTATTATGATTTTAGCATCCTCCTTGGAATGTGTTTATGTTTTTAGTGGTGTGTGTTTCAAATGAAGGCTATGTATGTGTTAGAAAGACGCTATTGAATATTCAATATTTTTTGCAATCATCGACTTGTGTGAATCGTTAATACGATGATTCTAATGAACAGATCGAGAAATGTTGATACCAGTTTTTAAAATACGTTCTTAAAATAGAAGACATTTAATGAATGTTTGACCAATGTGAATTGTCCTCAAAATTTTTATATAGCCCACGGATCAATGGATTCATTTATATTCAATTTTTTTTCTTCTTTTTTTTTGTGTGCATACAATGATGCTTTTCTTAACTAATGCCTAATATTATATTTTTAAACACACACATATCTACATATGTCTGATTTGTTTCTAGTGTCACGCAAAATTTTTGTTGTAAGGTGAGTTCTAATTTGTTAGAGCCATAAAGTGTTGGAAATTTACAACATTGTGTGAAATTTATAAAAAAGAAACTGTTAATAAAATGAGGTTTTTGTTTTCGGGTTAGAGATCATCAGCACTACCCTTAGACGGCGGGCTTCGCCGGGTGAAGGTCACGGGGCGACCTGAGGGGATCGAGGTCGCATGGCGCTCTACCAGCGTTCTAGCGTATCACACAGGAGTAACATCGTAAGAGCGGTAGGCTCGTTCCGGCTCGTCCGGCTCGGCAGGCTGGTTCCAACCCAGCGGGATATCCCGGGACAACAACGGCAGCGCCTGGGCGGCCTGACCGGCTGCCGTACCGAGATGGCTGACGTTCCAATGCTTTCGTTTCGCCTCAAAGGTTCTGACGGCTGGGCGTCCTTGGACTGAGCCGCGCGTCAGGTTGAAATATTGACCGCGGTAACGCCCTTACCCCGTCCGGGTTCTGAGGTCCGGAGATCAGACGTTTGGGCGAGAGTGCCGGGAATTCATTCAGTGTGTAGGGCCTTAAATTCCATCCCAACAACTGCGGACCGTCCAGTCCCACTTGCGCCACACCAGCCTAAGAGGCGCGTGGACCTCGTAGAAGATTCAGCTCCCGGTCCCAAAAAACTGACCATCAGCCCTATAATTTACATCTCTACCTTTGGTCATAATTAGAAGTATTCTATTTTCCGGAGAACATGTCAGTAACTTCTCTACTTTTTTTTATTACAGCGATTACAGCGAACGTGTCCACTGCGATGGAGCTGACGTTAACTGGTTACTAGAACCCATTGACAGTAACGTGAATGTCACCATATTTGTTTTGTCATAATTACGAAAACGACTGACCCACCCTTCAAACTGGAATGCACGACGATGCTTGGATCAAGGAAGGCACGGGCGTAGCGCGGCGCAGACTTGTGCGATCGCACAAATACCTATTTACAACATTTGTCTAACTAACTCCATCATCAAGGGTGCAATAGTGTAATAAGGTACTATCATCTGTCTTCGTTTTGGGAAGCGGTCTCCTAACACCCAATATACTGGCTAACAGTACAATAAACCCTACCGTAATTACGAGAACTTAAATACAAAGCTTTGATTTTCATTCTTTAGTTATATTTTTATTACACGATGTTGATTCTTCATTGTGGGGGGTGGGGGGTGGGGTCCTTCGTCTGTCATAAATAAATTTTCTTACAACAATCGATATCTGCCTGCAAGATTTGAACACCCGATTAATCATAATGTTCGATATGAATACCCTGGCCACATTTAGGCCGTGATGACTTTACAATTTCGAATTCCTACTTCACGTGAAAACCGGTAACTTGAAATGAACGATAAACGGTGGAATGACTAGGTCTTCAAGCATTAGACTTGCCTCTAAAGGTAGACCTAACCAGTTCCTGAATCAACGTCATTAACGCACAAAAAAATGCGTCTCAATCGATTACATAACGTATTTAATAACCAGTCGCAAATTAATATAGAATCGTTGATAACGTCCACCGTCGCCGACTGTGGTCAACTCTTGAGGACATACTGCCATTATGTTGGTACTTTTGAATTGAATAAGGATGGTTATGTTGGCAGTGCCGTGTTGATTTTACTCTTCTTATTCATCTATTTTTCAGTATGTCTATTGTCTTCTTGTCATGCTATTGTTGCGAGGCAATCGAAACTTGTTTGGGAAATACCAGGGATTCAATCCAAGGTCGGGTGGTACGTACGTACGACCAAAAGGGTTCCAAATTTCATTTATCCAATTTATGTACACTATGAACTCTGGTCTGGCGGCTGGGTGGTGCGATGGGAAAAAGGAGATGATGGATTCATCTCGAATTCTAAGCTAGGTTAGTTTTCTATGCCGATCTGTCGCAACGTGAGCTAAGCGAAGTCTCAATCGCCTTGTCTGGCGGAGAAAGCTATGCACAATCAGGGTTTTCAAGCTATGAAGCGTTTCTCTTGTTCGTGCCTATTTCTACCGCGAGGAATGCGGCTGGTAATGTGAAGCAATTGAAACATCGACCTCGTGTCAGAGTATAGGTAACGGCTTACTTATCATCAGGCGGCCGGTAAACTCGTTTACCCGCCTGGAATAAATAAATGAAAACAGAAATTCAAATCCTCAACGGTATGTTGCGTGAATAATTTATAAGGTCTCAGCGCTTTAAGCTTAAAATAATTAAAAAGCACATAAATAAATAAGTATGTGATATTTTAAGCGTCGCCGTTATGTTTATTTTAGTTTTAACGACTCGAATTTTTTTTTCTGCGTTCTTTTCTACTAAAAATTGTAAATTAATAATTTATTTATTTATTGCCTAGATGTGTGGACGAGCTCACAGCACACTTGGTGTTAAGTAGTTATTGGAACCCATAGACATCTACAACGTAAATGCACCACACACCTTGAGATTTAAGTTCTAAGGTCTCAGTATAGTTACAACAGATGTCCCACCCTTCAAACCGAAACGCATTACTGCTTGACGGCAGAAATAGGCAGGGCGGTGGTACCTACCCGTGCGGACTCAGAAGAGGTCCTACCACTAGTAAAAAATCTTATCTTGTTTTAGGCCGTTATGAGTTTTGAAATTTTATCAAGTTCTTAGATAGCGCTGTCGTCTGAATGCATTTTCGGTGCTTTTAGGCTCTTCAAGCGTCGGTCCTAGTCGAACTCGTCGATTATCGACGAGTGAATTATCCCATAGACACAGCCCACTGAGTTTGAGATTCCGAGCCGGTGGTAGATACAGCGAAGCACTGCTCTAGCTAGGGCTGGTGCTAGCAAATTCTCTCAGGTTGAGCCCATGAGCCCACCTAACCGTCCGCGTGAAGCTCGAATATCCACCTAGGCTACCAGAGAATAGGTAGGGAAAAATAGGGATAAGTGGTATAATAAATTTTTGTACACGAATTTATTATGTCCCAAAATACGTAGTTATCAGGTTTTTTAATTCAAGAACATTATTTAACGTTTATCTTATGTTAATTTAAATCTGTATTTTAAATGGTATTAATGACGGTTGCATTTAAAAACTTTGAATTGGCTGTTCGGTGTCGGCCTATTACTACCATAAGGAGCCATAAGAGGCGACTAACTGTAACCGTACTTGTTGAACCTTACTTGAGATGTGAGTCTCCTTTGGATGCGCTCGGGTAGCTGTTAGCAAATCTCACCCCTCCTAGCTGAGCCCTTGCTAGCCCACCTGTCCTGGCGAAACTGAAAAGGCCTCCGGGCCAACAGTAATCTCTCAAACATAAAAAAGGCGACTAAGGGTCCATTGGAGAATAATAATTAGCAGTGTTTTCTGTAAAATATACCAGAATACTGGTGACCGCTAAGCTGAAATGGTGGTAGAGTGTATTGTAACCTATCCTGTCCGCTTCAACTGTGAAATAATCATGCGTTCCGTCTTAAAGGGTGGAGTAGCCATTCTACAAAACAACTGAGATTTTGACCTCATGTCTCATGGTGAATCGGGGCATCCACGTTCTAAGGTTCGTAAGTTTCTAAGGGAGCCGTAAGCAAGTTCACTAACCAGGCATTTAAAAAAAAGCATTAATAAAAAACAAAAACACAGACGCTACTGAACCGGCAACAGTGAATAAGTGCAAAGAAGCTCTATTTTTATTTATTTTTTTATTCAAAATTTGCATAAGAAACATAAAAGTCGAATATTTAAGTTACTGTGAATTAAATTATTGTTATATTGCTATTTTATTTTTCAAGTCTATCCAGTGATAAACTATATTCTTTTAAAAAAAAAAGCAGATATACATACCCCGTGCTGCGAATAAGAGACGTTGATATTTGATATTTAAATCGAAACGACTCCTCAAACAAATTTCACAGTGAACTTGCAAGACGTATGCAAAATTTAAATACTTACTAATATTTTTTTGCGCAATAGCATACTGGTTTGGCTGTTATTTTTTGTGAAACGTGAGATATTTCTTTTTTATTTTTGGTTCGCAAGTAAAATACCTAGGAATGTGACACAACATAATTGAGTGCTGACAATATTTGTCCGTTTTTGTTATCCAGGGATAAAATAAGGGAATACAATCGTTTGGACTTAACTTAGCCTTGTTCTGGGTCCCCGGCCCGTAAAAAAAACCTTCTTGTGGGTACCGTTTTTTTTGCAATTTACTTAAAAGACCTATAAGCGAGTCCTCAAAAAAAATTACGTGAATTCCTGTAGACGTGGCAGAAGACGACAGAGGAGGATAGAAAGAATTTTTTCCGTCCTCTTTGCACCCGAAGCGATTCGCTTCCTATCGTCGCAACATAAATATCACATTCAAATTCAATCCATACTTATCTTACTAGACAAATTTTCACTTTATACTAAATAAAAAATAGTAAATTACATTAATCACACAAAACAATAAGATTATGAATAAGAAAATAATTTAGTAAAAACTTACACAAGATCACGTGGTAAGAAAAAGGAAAACGAAAAATTAATAAACTAACAGATCACAGACACACACTCTCGCACCATTTTCTTCGCAAATTAAATAAAATCATTTTTATTTTCTATAGAACATTTTTAAATATTATACTTGGAATAGCCTAGTGGGTTGCACGGTGGTTAGATCGGGACTAGATCGATGGAATGAAACGTACCGCGCGAGGACAATCATCGACATAATGCATTCATAAAATATTTTTATAATTAACAATATAGGTATTATTATTTATTAATTAGCGGTTTTTGGCAAAAAAATTCGTGAAATAGTGAATCTTTGTTTATCATGCATATTGTTAACTATGTATAATTGTAATTATATATCTATATATAAAAGTGGAGGGTGCATGTAGGTATGTTCCCTATAGACTCCGAAACGGCATATTCAAGAAATCTCTGGATTGATCGAGCAGATGATCCTCACAGGATTCGGTTTTTGGCACAGGTTTTGTAGCGATCGCACCAGAGTCTAATCTGAGATCGACCACAAAATCAGGTCTAGTTTGGCTAGTAAGTAATATATTTTTAGTATCCTTATAGGTAGACTTTGCAGCCTGCTCGTATGTTCATACTTGATCTTAAGTGGTTGCCGTGGCTCATGGATGGCAGGGGCAGAGCCAAGACGCTGCCTACCACAGAGAACTCTCCTCAGACCTGTTTGGAGAAGGACATGCCAATTTTGAGGAACGGACTTTTTTATCGCCCGCTTAGTAATTAGAGGCTAATGTATCTATATACCTGGTCCGCAATCGATTCAATAAAACCATCTGCCACACGGATTCCGAGTGTTCTTGACCCATATGAATACCCACGTTACCCTAAAATAGGACAAAGATCAAATTTATTTAATCTCTCAAATCCATTTATCCTTAGGAAATGGTAGGAGACGAAATTATCACACATTCTCGTTCAACAAGACCCACTTGTAGTGTTTTTTTTTTTCAGTTACATCAACTTTTAGAAACCGACCTTAGATAATGGAATAATAAATGAAAATCTGAATCAAATTAATATATATATATAATATATTGCAAGGAAAACACAAACTGATCCTTAACTATGAAATATTAATATGACTATCAACTAAATTATTTGTCGTCACGAAAGTACTGCCGTAATCCAATACGCGTTTCTTACTGCGAACGTTGACATGGCCCTATTTCCGACCTATTAGACATATTGTCATGACAGCGGCGGCCATCGTACACTATTATTCTTAAATTAAAGGGGAATAAATTTTGAAGCAAAACTCGCTTGTTTACCTTCGGCGAGGCGAGCACGTCATATTATTATATCAACAGCAAAACAAACATTCAATACATTAAAATATATATTTTTAATTGTATATCCGAAGATGTATTAAAAACTACTGTACCTAATTTGTCTCAATCAAATTCATTTTGCGTCTAAATGGTTTCTGTATAAAGCGTGACAATCCATGTTTAGTTTCTCAATACTGGGATACATACTCGTATGTTATTCATACCAGAAACAAATCCAAGACGAAAACAATAAAAATCTGATAACAATATTTTCTTTAAAACTAAAATGCGCCGAGAATCATACATAGTGCAGTGACATGGAAGTCTCTTTTGGGATGGAGGGCGGGGCATGTCGGAGTCGAACCGACTAAAACCTCCTGTCGGTCAACAACGCGCTCTAACCACACTGGGGTTGGGACGTGCCACGCCCCGGGCACGAAGGTCAGCCCGACACTGATAGTCAGACAGATGGAAGTCTCTACTGTATTACATCATTTACTGTCCCATCTCTCTTTTTCGCGGATAGCATCTTCAGCGGCAGAAATATATTTCTTTATTGCTTAGAAAGGTGGACGAACTTACGGCCTGGAAGATACATACTTACTGATGGAGTAAAGCTCCAGATCATCATGGAGATCCACGTTCCTCCGACTGCTATCCTGCAAAAACGTGACTAAATGACTTGAAGGAGTTTCAAAGTAGTGCGTGCCGCGTGAGCGAACACTACACTTGCATAGGTCATGACCGGGCATATGCAAGTTTTGTAGAGTGTCATCTTATTACGAAGGGACAATTTGCTTCGCTTGCAAATCATCGGAAAGACCCATTTCGTCATGACCCATGAATCCCGTTTTTGCAGAATAGCCGATAAACTTAAATTTAGAACCGATACTTCCATGTAAAGGCGGTGTCAGAACGCTACTTTGAAAAAGCGGTGCGACACGATAACTATGGCCACCGCTAATTACATATCTGACCCAGGCGACAGGACAACACAAAGCCGCCATCGCCATCGCTACACTAAACATAACTTGTCTTGATCCCCCGGATCCACATTCGGTGCTTTAAGGCTCTTCAACTAGTCACCGTCCTCGTCGAACTCGTTGGTTATCGAAATCGTCGTGGCCTAAATGATAAGACGTCCGGTGCATTCGTATCGAGCGATGCAACGGTGTTCGAATCCCGAATCCCGCAGGCGGATACCAATTTTTCTAATGAAATACGTACTTAACAAGTGTTCACGATTGACTTCCACGGTGAAGGAATAACATCGTGTAATAAAAATAAAACCCGCAAAATTATAATTTGCATAATTACTGGTGGTAGGACCTCTTGTGAGTCCGCACGGGTAGGTATCACCACCCCGCCTATTTCTGCCGTGAAGCAGTAATGCGTTTCGGTTTGAAGGGTGGGGTAGCCGTTGTAACTATACTGAGACCTTAGAACTTATATCTCAAGGTAGGTGACGCATTTACGTCGTAGATGTCTATGGGCTCCAGTAACCACTTAACACCAGGTGGGCTGTGAGCTCGTCTACCCATCTAAGCAATAAAAAAAAAGTTCGACGAGCGAATTAACCCATACACACAGACCACTGAGTTTCTCGCCGGATCTTCTTAGTGGGTCGCGATTCCGATCCGGTGGTAGATTCTCCGATGCACTATGCTGACAAGGGCTAGTGTTAGCAAATTCTCTCAGGTTAAGTGAGCCCTGTGAGCTCACCTATCAGTCACAGCGTAGCTGAAATAGCCCCTTAGGCTAGCAGCGGATAGGTAGGCGAAAAAAGTGCATATATAAATTATACATTACCAAGTAAATTTTAATATAGGTAATAATAAGAGTTAATAATAATGAAAATAAGAAATAAAAACAATAGTTCGGAAATAATGTAATGACAATAATAAAAGCGAGCTTAAAACGTAAAAGTAGTTGTGATTGAGTTAATGAACCATGTTTATTATTATTTATTATTTATGTTATTCGGCCTTGACCGCATGCATATTAAGCACAACAACAACAAAATATTATTATGTGATCAGATGATTACTAGATGAACCAGTTTTAAGGATGTATGGATCAACAATAATTTTAAAATATTTACTGTTTTAAATTAAACCTTGACTTCTTAATTTCCGAAAATATCTATACTGTTTTTAAAAGAATGTCATTAGAAAGACTGTCAATTGTCACTAATAAACTAATAAAGCCTATTAAAGTCCAATCTGTTTACGAAAACGTAAACTATAATAAATTTAATAACAAAAACCTAAGTATGATACTGCATTAACTACAAATTTCTTTGTTTTCTTCGTGCTTTATTTTTCTAATCACTGATCCAACTATACTACTGATTTCAAACGTGACGCTGAAATTGCGAGCTGTGATTGCGAGCAACCTAGTATTAAGTGGTACCTAGTATGGATATATCGATTTTTTTTTTATTGCTTAGATGAGTGGACGAGCTCACAGCCCACCTGGTGTTAAGTGGTTACTGGAGCCCATAGACATCTACAACGTAGACGCGCCACCCACCTTGAGATACAAGTTCTAAGGTCTCAGTATAGTTACAACGGCTGCCCCACCCTTCAAGCCGAAACGCATTACTGCTTCACGGTAGAAATAGGCAGGGCGGTGATACCTATTCACGCGGACTCACAAGTGGTCTATACCACCAGTAATTACGCAAATTATAATTTTGCGGTTATTCCTTCACCGTGGAAGTCAATCGAGAACATTTGTTGAGTACGTATTTCATTAGAAAAATTGGTACCCGCCTGCGGGATTCGAACACCGTTGCATCGCTTCAACACGAATGCACCGAAAGTCTTATCCTTTAGGCCACGACGACTAAAATTCTGATTATTTACTAATTTTTTCAACACAAATACATAGGCAAAGAGTTTATAAGCCCTACGTTTTTGTACTTAATAGTGTAGTATTTAATATTTAAAATAAAACAATTGACTGCCAAATCATTTATTTTTCGAAATGAGAACGTTGTGTTTGTGTAAGAAAAAAATCACGAATCTTAGACCATGAAGATTTATGAACACTATTAATTATCCTGTTTTTACCATGTATTTAAAATTAATGAGCTCGTTATTTCAGAGCAATTTTTTGCCTACCTTTTGCTGGTATATATAATATAACTTCAAGGTGTTATGTCAGCTTCACCAGACGTGCAAGCAAAGGCCAATATTGCAACAATGCTGTATCAACTTGCCCCTAAAGTGTGAAATAACTAATCCACCTTTAGTTTTAGCTTACAGCGACATCTATATTAAAAGGGTAACATCGCACTATATTCATTAATATTTTCTAGTTCACTACATAAAAATTCCTTCTTCAGGTTTGAGGTGGTTTCAGAAGACGTTATCTAGCTGATACATACATACGTAGGTACATACGTAAGTTAAGTAAGATATTTAATGCTATTCAAATTCATTGCTGTACCTAAGTTTTTATTAGTCTCGAGAGCTCACAAGCTATGTACCGCGTCATCTTGTGTATTTGAATGATGGCACAATTATTCTATTACAACAAGAATTCAAATCTTAAGGTGGATTCACTCTGAGTCTAACGGTTTCGGTAAACACTTAATACCGGAAGGACTGTGAGATATTATACTTAGATACAAAACTTAGATGCTAACTAAATGAAAACGATAAATTTAGACCACGGTGAGTATGATTAGTCTAGTAGTAACTATAGGTAGGTAGGTTATAGGTTGATAACCTGCCTCACTTCTTTGACGCATGGTACCTCCTACCTACTCTAGGGTTCAAAGGTCAAAAGAGTTGGCCAAAAGTAACGAACTTCCTAAATGTCATACACAGGTGGCGCTAAATACAAAAATAAATGCGTTCCGTTCCGATCCGTACACGGGCGCCAATTTTAAGTTTGATAAAATTCATTAATAGGTAGCTCTGAATGAGTACAGTAATTACAAAAAATCAGTATTACAAAAATCAAAAAACTTTACTGGGCATTGAATCTTAATTTAGCTTTTTCGAATGTAACCATTGACCACACTTTAGAAAATATATTTTTGTAAACTATTGAGGTATTGTCTAACTTTATTTTTTTTTAGTTGCAGACATCACTAAGTGTAATAAACTGCAAAAGTAAACCTAAATCATAATTATTTAACATAAAAAATGTTTTTTAGTGATTCTTATCAGGATTGTCGAGAGCTAAATGAGTTTATACGCGAAGCGATAACAGCGGCTCCATAAGAATAGCAAGGCATTAGAGAATACCGTTACCATTTTAGATTCACCATAATCTACCGGCTGCCACTTAATTGGCATGCTATCAGATATACTTAGCAATTGTATTGCTAAATTACTAAAACTAATCCCAATGCAATAACAGTTAATTAGAAGTAAGTAAATATTTAAAATAGAAGGCAATCTTCAAATGAATACATACATGAAATGAATCCGCTATGTATAAAAAGCTTAAAAAATATGACACATACATATTTGTATACTGCGCATGATCCGTTTTACGCTAATCGATCGCAGCTAGCCGAGCCCAGTTTGACTTTGAGTGGTATTTGACATTAAGCCGAAAGTAGATGGCGTAGCATACGCAAATCGGTCATCGGTCGTTTCCTTCCTATCCCAACTCTTTTCGTGTCATTTTTGCGAAACGCTAGTGGCTTTTCGTGTGAATTTCCTTAAAAATCATATTAGGGCATGGTCGGTAAAGTTTTTCACGGGAAAACACGTGAAACAAAATCATTAATCGTGGGTCAGTTTTTTTGTGCCAAGTGCAACTAAACTACCAAGATTCCGCCGTCAACTGAAAGCCTACCCAGTGGGTGGCTTATTTTGGTGAGTACATAATTAATTTCATAACAATTTACATTACACAATTTATAAAATGTATCCATAAATAAGGCAAAAACCTTTAACTAACTTACAAATTAATTGCCATTTGTAATAGTACTAATATTCGAAAATATCCTCACGTTTCTATTAAAATTCCTTTCTTATCGAACAATTCAGGTTGAAACGTGTAACAATTTGTTTTTCCTTTCAATATGCACGGCCTTCCAAGTTCTGATTACAAAATGTCCGATACAGATTTAATTACGTGTGAAGAAATACGTCACTAAATCATATGTTAACGGTATAGCTCATTGTTAGGTGTTTAATCTCTCTTTTGAAACCATAAAAATGTTAATTACCTTATGAAAAACGCGATAATCAACTTACTTTTTGACGTAGCTAAGTATCAATAAATATTTCGACCATCAAAGATGGATGACCACTAAATTCAGGTAAAAAGCGGTTTTCTAATTGGTTTAGAAAATGTTGAATACCATTTACACAACTAATTCCAATGTTGCTAATTTTAAAAATGAAATATATGATGTATCACTAAAAATCTTCAATGTATATTATTCATTATCCATGCTTATGCATTGATTAAAGCTGGAAATCTGATTATATAGTTTCCAAAGGATTTCTTAAGTAGTGCTAGTGATTTATATTGTAATTATATTGACACAATATCTATGAAAGAAGGGTATTTCATCATATTACACGAAAAGAAAATCAAACCATTCTAACCTCAAAACCTGTGAAATAAAACAAAATAGCAGGAAAATTAAGAGAAGGAATAACATGTATATATCTCCCTTTATGATGATTTACAAACAAAACCTGATTTGATCCCAGTAAAAGACTTGACAAAGATTTGAAATTCAACTTCTTATATTGCTAAATTAAAATCAAATATCCAAATTATCAATTAGCCATATTAATATTTGTAGATTGTGAAACCAACCCCTCATCTCCGGCCACTATAGCTATTTGTTTTATTTCTACAAGTTTAACTATTATTATATTTTGTCACATCAATAGTTCAATGCTTTTTCCCACTTTGTTGAACCTGGACTTGAAACATCACTCATATTACTATAATGTGGTAACTTCAGTATGTTAAAGTTTTCGTTGGAAGAAAGCTTAATGATAACTACAATAAATGCTTAATCCAAGCTTTATATTCAAGACAGTTATTACTACTTAAGAGTTTTAATGTACATTTTAAGATAAAATTTTATTAAATGAACAAATAGATTACATTTCTATAAAAAAAGCCATAATTTATAATCCTTTTTAAGGCAACTAAATGTAATAGATATTAATAGAATTTTAGTATTACTAGTAAACTAGTATTCTGCTGTATAAGAAATGAAAAAGCGTGTTTAATATATATTTGTTAATATATAAATAATTATAATATTTATACAAAATCATGAATATGTACTGTGCATGGTGATTTCTTTAAGTTTGTTGTTTTGTCTTTTTTTTTTGGTCATGAAACACGCTTTTTCGTTTCTTTATAGGTCTGAAGTTGAAATGGAAACCAAAAAGAAAGCATTCTTCTCAAACAATAAAAATAAAGGTGATGTCTCAAGATGTGACAAAGAGAGAGACAGTAAAAAGGATGGGAGAGACAAGTCAAAACAACAGAAGGAATTTGATGTAAACCGTGACCTTGAAGAGAAGAAACCCTTTGATAAGAAGACATATCGATTGAAGAAGTACAGCAAGAAGTATAAGCTTCAGCAATGGGAAGAGAAACGGAAGCAGCGTTTGATGAGAGAATATCAGAAGGAAGTAAAGAAGGAATCCATGGCTGGTACATATAAACCAAAGTTGTTTGATGAAGACACCATCGATTCTAGTAACACTGGAAGGTTCGTTAAACATCCAGATTTGATAGAAAAGGAGAATTTACAAACCAAAAAGGATCCATTTCAAAAAGCAAAAGAAGAATACAAAAAGGTGAAACAATCCAAACTAGAGAAAAAACAAGAGTTTGAAAAAATAAAAGAAGAAAAGAAACAAAAGTTGGAAGAATATAAAAGAAAGAAACAGGAGAGGTTCAAGAAGTTGAGTAAGAAAACTAAGAAAGGACAGCCGGTGATGACTGGACGATTGGAATTACTCTTAGAGAAAATACAGGAAAAAAAATAGAAACACTTTTTTCATCACAGTAGACTTTGCTCATAACATTAATGTCTGTATAATTAATACTCATGGTACATTCATCTTATAAAATAAATTCAGCAACATTTTGGAACCAATATTTTTATTTTGCAATACTATAAATAAAGTGTCCACACACATAAACCACAGAGTAATATAACTTTGAATGTTTTCTCCCTTTTCTTTCCTGTCCAACCCTTATCGTGGCCACCCCTAACTACATTTTCGAATCAGGCAACAGGGCAACCCAAGGCTGCCGTCCCCCAATACATGTCTTATCAGATCCAAAAGTTCTTATTGAACTCGTCGAATACGACGAGGAGTTCCAAGACTTAGTCCTACCCATCCGAGCGGAGCTTGAATTACCCCTTGGACCACCAGCTATTGGATAGCAAAAAACAAAGGTTATGCTTAATTTCTTTAAAAATAATCGCTTAGTTTTTTTAAACTGTCAAAATTATAAACATGCCATTGTGTCAAATACCCTTCAAACTGTTGCTTCGCACAAGTACAGTTGCAACCAGTTCCAATTTATTTAATGAACAGTTATTACAAAATAAGTCCGATTGTTTTTCGCAAGACTTTCCTACGCTCGCTTTGATTACTACCACCGTCGTCTATTTTTCCACAAAAAACTTACTGGTACAATAATAAATCGAATTCACGGTTATGTGTGTCATATCATCCAGAACATAGGTCTATAAATGGCTTATCGCAAGTTGCACATGATTACGTAGCGTTTAGAAGTTGTCGTAGCCTAAAAAGAATAAGTGTACTGCATTTTCTAATAAAATACGTACTTATCACACGTCCACAAAAACTGCCACGATGCAAGAATAACAACATCATGTTATTAAATTAAACCTGTTAGATAATAATTTGCGCAATTACTAGTGGTATGTATGGTGTGAGCTTGCACAGGTATGGTGCAGATTTCTGCCGCGAATCAGAAATGCATCGGTGTGCTTAGTGCGAGCTTTTTAACGTTTTCGGGAGCGTAAAAGTTAACTCAAATTTGTATGAAATTGGAACGTTTGCCTACGTTTGCCGCTAGGGGCGCTGTTCCAACTATATACAAATTTGAGTTAACTTTTACGCTATCCAGGACGTTCAAAAACTCGCACTAAGCACACAAGTTTGAAAGGTGAAACAGTTACAATTAAAACCTTGACCTCATGTCTAAATGCGGGTGGTGGCATTTACATTATTGATGCCTATGCCTGACTTATTTCTGCCGTGAAGCAGTAATGCGTTTCGGTTTGAAGGGTGGGGCAGCCGTTGTGACTATACTGAGACCTTAGAACTATATCTCAAGGTGTGTGGCGCATTTACGTTGTAGATGTCTATGGGCTCCAGTAACCACTTAACACCGGGTGGGCTGTGAGCTCGTCCACACATCTAAGAAAAAAAAAAAAAACTCCGGCAACCACTTAACACTAGATGGGCCGGTAGCTTGTTCACCCATATAAACAATAAAATAAAAATATAACTCATACTTACCCAACATTTTGTTCTCTGGCTGATCACGAGCAGTTTCTGTATTAGGGGTCGTCTATAGGTTGGTTGTTTTGAAAACATATGTATGTATTTGTTTCCCTCTGATTTAAAATGTTCATTTCTTTCGCTGATACCAGAAAGCTTTGTGGGTCTTAACTGTCTTTAGATATTTATTCATCTAATCGCTCCTTAATTTTTCAGCTTTTTTTTTTTTTTTTTTTTTTTTTTTTCCACAGGAGAAAATCGCCGGATCCCCACCCGCGCGGCAGGTGGGGTATGTGGGAGTTGAACCTCACTAAAAACTCCTGCCGCTCACAACCGGCGCCCTACCTCGGACCGGGCCGGAGCCCAGTCGGGGCTATTGAAACGGCGGGACAGGGTTGACGCAGAGCACATTACATCCATCCCACCGTCCCACGGACGCCGGACCGGTGGCCGCCAGCGAAACGACCACCGGTTCCCTCGTTCAGCGGGCCGAGAGCCCGCTTTGATGGCGCCGCGTTACACCTTCCCCCAGAGCGGTCGGGGGAACGCGGTCTACCATCACCCGGCTTCCTATTGCGGGTGAGCGTGCAGAGCACGCCACCCCTCGTCTGGGTCCCTCCCCGCACAAAACGGGTGGGACCCCTAGCTCTTAGGGGGCCAGGTCACGGATACGACCCCGGTCCCGACCCCCTGCTCGGCGGCGGCGGGTTTCTGCGTAGTGAGGAGAGCTTTCCCTCACTCGCCCCGCCGCCTCCTTCTGCGAGATGGTGCACTCGCAGAAGTCGAGCATAGCCTTCCATGACTCATCGCTGCCAAGCATCGACGCCACGACGCCAGGCAGCGACAAGTCAGGTCCTATCTTTGCGACCAGGACACGGCGCTGCACCTCCCAAGCGGGGCAGACAGCGAGCGTATGCTCCGCCGTGTCCAGGTCGTGTCCACAATGGTGGACACCTCGTCGTCGGCTCAGCCCCTATCCGGCGCAGGTACTTCCCGAAGCATCCGTGCCCGGTCAGCACCTGCACCAGACGAAAGGTGAGACGTCCCTCGCCACGATTCACCCAGTCATCAAAGACCGGGTAAACCGCCTCGACGGTCCGTAGCCCCCACGTGGGGTTGGCCAATCGCCTCGACCACGACTCGAGCACGGACCGCCGAGAATGGGCCTTCCGCGCCCGCAGCTCACTCTCGGGGACACGCGCCACGCCCCGAGCACGAAGCTCGCTGCGCCACCGATAGTCGGCAGCGAGCGACTCCGCCTCCAGCTCCCATGGCGGCGTCCCCGCCAAAACACACGCCGCCTCGAAGGAGACGGTGCGATATCCGCGGATGACCCTGATGGCAACGGTGCGCTGCGGCCGGCGCAAGAACCGAGCCATAGTGGCCCGGTTGCGCGGCTCAGCCCACACAGGTGCACCGTACAGGGCCATCGATCGCACCACCCCCGCGTAGAGACGGCGCACAACCTGATCCGGTCCCCCAATATTCGGGAGCAGCCGGCTCAAAGAACCGGCCGTCCCCATCAATCGGGGGACCAGCTCCGCAAAGTGAGCACGAAAGGCCCACCGGCTGTCCAACACGAGGCCGAGGTACTTCAACTGCACCCCGACCCCTATCCGGACGCCTCCAACCACGATGTGGGTGTCAACGGGTGGCGCCCTCCGCGGCCCGTGAAACCACAGAGCCTCGGATTTATTGAGCGCCACGTCGAGACCCAGCCTCCTTATCCTTCCGACGACGAGGGCCACTCCCGCTGTGGCGAGACGGGCAGACTCCCTAAAATCATCCCCCCGGGCCACGACCAACGTGTCGTCCGCGTAACAAATAACGCGGAGGCCCGGGAGGAGGGCGCCCCTCAGCACCCAGTCGTACCCGATATTCCACAAGAGGGGGCCGAGAACCGACCCCTGCGGAACACCACGCACGACCGGAAAACGATGAAGGGTCCCACCGTACCCGGTACATACGACCGACCTGGCCCCCAAATAGGACCCAACCAGCCGGCGGAGGTAGAGGGGCACTCCATGCCTCTCCAGTGCCCCCCCTATCACGGTCCAGGGCAGAGTGTTAAATGCGTTGGCGATGTCAAGAGACACCGCCAGCGCCACCCCACCCCGAGAAACGGCCTCGTCCGAGAGGGACCGCACGCGAAGAATTGCATCCACGGTCGAACGGCCCTCCCGGAAGCCGTACTGCTCCGCCGACAGGTCAGGCCCCACCCCGACCAGGTGCCGAACGATGCGGGCAGCCAGAATACGTTCCAGCAATTTTCCCGCCTCGTCCAGCAGCACGATAGGACGATACCCGGCGGCTGTATCCACCGGGCGCCCCTCCTTCCTCAACAACACAAGTCTACCCGTCCGCCAGAGCGACGGAAACCGTCCCGACTCCAAGCAGCCATTATATAGCTCAAGGAGCCGGTCCCCCAGGGCACCGAGGGCCAAGGCCAATACCCGGCCGTGGACTCCGTCCGGGCCGGGGGCCGTGTCTTTCGCAGTCATCTTGACAACGGCCACCCGGAGCTCTGCCTCGGTAATACGAGGCACCTCAGCAGGAGCTTGGCCGTCGACGGTGTCAGACGGCCCGCCCATAGCGGGAGGGACAAAACCCTCCCGCTCCTGCGGGAACAACGCCGAAACGATGTCCCGCAGCTGCTGGGGCTGGAGACGCTCAGTCATAGAGGGGGCCCACGGGCGCAACTTGCCGCGTACCAATTTGTATGGGCTCCCCCACGGATCCGCTTCGAGCGCCTCCAAGAGTCTCTCCATGTTCTGCTCCTTGGCCCGCCTGATGGCCAGCCGCAGGGCGTCCTTCGCAGCGCGATATTCGCGGTGCAGCCGAGCTTCCTCCTCCGCGAACGCGACGGGCTCGTCGCGCCGCAGGCGGCGGCGACGGCGGTGTCTAGTGCACCGGCGGCTCGCCCGAATGGAGACCGCACGCAGTCTTGCAATTTCGGGCGACCACCAGGGCGACTGTCGCCGTCCAGAGTGCCGAGAGCCGACCCGGGGCATCGAGGCATCACATATGCGGTGCATCGCGCCCCGGAACCATTCGGCCTCGGTTTCCACATCGACAGGTTGTGGGCGCTTGGGCGCCCACGCCGCCACCATAGAGGCCTCCACCAGGAGCTCCCTGTTCAGGAGCTTCAGTGCCCACCTAGGGAATGACCGGGATGCACTCTGCGGGGGGTCAACCCCGCGGGCACCTGCAGCCGGCGTCGGCGCAGGGGCAGAAAGATCGTACCGGATATACCGGTGATCGGACAACGATTCCGCCCCCACCACCACTCTCCAGCCGAGGATGCGCCGCGCGACGGGCGAGCTCGCGAACGCCAAGTCCACGATAGACTCGCCCGTCCACCGCACGCAAGTCGCGATCGAGCCCCTATTAACGATACAGAGACCGACCGCGACCGCCCACTCCTCCAGCAGCCTACCACGAGCGTCCGTGAATGGGGAACCCCAAGCGACAGACTTCGCATTGAAGTCCCCCGCCAGTATCACTGAACGGGGAGCGAGGTGACGAGCGATCACCTCTAGCCCGTCCAGGAACCGCTCGAACTCGACGGTAGGCCGATTCGGAGAAAAGTACACCCCGATCACGACGATATTTTCTAACTGTACCGCGACGATCCCGGGGCCCCTGGTCACCATCGCCAGGGGGGGGACCATCGCGGTTCTTCTGATATGTATGGCCGCCAAGCCATCAACGTCCCCAAACCAACAGTCATCCGCTGGGGGAACGAAGTATGGCTCGGCGACCACAGCCACGTCAATTGACCACTCCGCCATGGTCTGGAGCAACATGTCCTGAGCCCCAGCGGAGTGGTTCAAGTTTCCCTGCAGGAAGCGATAGGTGTGATCCATTAAGACTGAACCACATCCATCGCTCCCTCCCCTACTCCATTGCCCCCGCTATCGGGCGCGAACGCCTCAGCGGGGGACAAAGTGCCGGCCGGTGCTCCCCCGGCCAACCGCTTCTTTTGACGCCGCTTAGCTTGGCGGCGCCGATTTCGTTCAGCATTCTTGCTGGCCGGAGGGCAGGCCTTGCCCCCGGCCCGGTGGTCAGCCTTGCGCCCGGCCGCCGCACATAATAAGCAGTGCGGCGCAGCCGAGCACACGGCCGCCTTGTGTCCCGGCTGACCACAGCGAAAGCACAATCCGCTGCGGTCAACGGCACTCGCGCATTTAGCAAGGCAGTGCCCAGTGCTGAAGCATCTGAGGCACCGCCAGGCGCGTGGTTCGAGAAGGCGCACGCGGGCCGCTATCCAGCCCACGCGCAACCTGCCCGGTTCCCCCGACGGTCTCCCGGGCGGAGGAGCAGCCAAGGAGGTGGCCGTCTCTACCGGGCAACGCACCCAAACAGAGCCAGCCCCGGTATAACCGAGGCGCAGCTCGCCTACGGTTATACTCTCCAGGGCGCAGTTGCCCCGGGCGGCAATAGCCGCCGCCACCTCATCCTTAGTGGTGCAGTCGTCCAGGCCGGTCACTCTCAATTCAGCCATTTTGACCGGCCTGTGCACTCGAACCTCCTCCTCAGGCAGAACCGTACGGAGCTTCGCCGCCAGACGCTCCGCGATGCCGGAACTATCGGCACCGGGACACTCTAGTAGCTTGGCCCCATTGGCCGTCAGCCTACAGCGGAGGCCCTCCCCCGCCCCGATCTCGTCCAGATCAATAGCCGCGCACGCCCGGGAGACTACATCTCCGTATGACACGCCCTTGGCCTCGGCGGCCGGCAGCAGCGTTAAGACCACTGCCGCCGACCGCGGCGCGCGCGTCGACTTCTTCTTCGTCTTCTTTTTCTTGGCGGCCACAGGCGCTCGACCCTGTTGGGGAGCAGCCTGAGACGCCGCAGTGGCCGGTGCTCCACCCACTTGGGGAGCTGTCGGTACGGCCCTCTTGGCACCCCGCCGGGCCACCACATTCCACCCCTCGTCCATGTTAGACGGGGGCGGGGGCAGCGGACGGGGTTGAGGCGCTTGCGATGTGCACTTCGCGTTAGCGCCGCCCCCCCGCTTGGCTCTGTCTCGCCCCGGGCCCGCCCTAGTAGCTGGAGCCTGTACGGGGGTGGAGCGGGTCACTGCAGCACCCGACACCGCGGCATGTGTAGACGCAGGCCGTTCAGCGTCACCAGCGACAATACGTTTCGCTTCGAGAGCCGCCAGCCCGCCACCCAGCCTTTCCATTACAGCCTGGACGGTGCGATCGATAATCTCGTCCAGGCTGTAGCAATTCGGTTCCGGCAGGCCCAAGATCCGTGGCCCCGCGGATCCCTGCTGCCGCTCGACGGCCGTCGCCTCCCTAGACCGCGGCGACGGGAGACGCGAACGCCGCTGTACCGCGCGCGATGGTGGCAGCACGGGCCACGGGTCGCCAGCCGCCGCTGAGGGACAGGGACCCCGAGGGACCCCGGAGACCAGCGGCGACACCGCCGGCACAGATGCCGGAGGAGTCCGCGACCCAGCGGCACGCGGCAACGCGGGCGACGACCTCGTCGCGGCTACCCGCTTGGTAGCAGCAACCTTGCCATCGGGCCGCTGCTGCGCCTGTAGCTGTGCTCGGAGCCTCAAATTCTCCGCCATCAGCTGCACCACCTGGTCATTGGCGGAAGCAACCGAAGGCAGAACCTTCGAGACTCGCGAGACGACTTCCCGCAGCCTGCGGCCAGCAGCTTTGGTTTTGGCACTGGTCGCCGCATACGACTTGACGGTCTTCATGGCCCTGCCTATGACCAAGGCAGGGTCCCGAAGACCGCCCTCCTCCTCTTCTGTCGTCCGCCCGTCCAGCGAGGCGACAGACATCGACGCCGATGACGGCGCCGGTGACGGTGCGCCCTTCCCCCGAGCGGGTCTCCCTTTAGGGGGCGGCATCTCCTCCGCGGCAGAGGCCGAATCGGAGACTACCACCACTTTCTCCGGTGGGGCATCCGTGTCAGAGGACGACGTTAGCCCCCCCTTCCCTTCGCGGGAAGAAACTCCCCTCGATTTCCTCTTCCGCCTGACTTTCCCTTTCGGGCCAGCCGCCTCGCAGTCGCTGACGAGCGCAGAGCGCGTCGAGCCAGCGCTGGCACACCTCGGTTCGACGGGTTTTCCGCTGCCCGTCGCACAGCCCCCTTCATCGTGGCATGCTTTGCCCCCCCCAGAATACGTGGGGCAGCATGCTCCCACCGAAGTGGAAGCACGGAGGGATTCTCCACCTAGAGTGGTACCCTCCTGGGGTAATGTTTTTTGTAAGTTTGCCATCATTCATTTCGTTCCTTTGTTATTTAACCAGGGGTCGGTCCCCTGGGACGGCCCTCACGACTGGACACCCTCCAGCCACTCATCCCATCACCGGGCACGTCACAGGCTTAGGATTAGGGCATTTTTTATAGAGGTTTGCATCCTCGCGGCCCCTACTAGGCAGCGGCCCCCGCCCCCCACCAAGTGGGGATTACGGTATGGGACAACCCTTGGGACTAGACTCCCTCCAGCCATTCATCCCATCGTCAGGTGTCAAAAACTTGGGATTGGGGCATTTTTTATAGAGGTTCGCATCCTCACGGCTCCTGCTAGGCAGCAGCCCCCGTCCCCTACTCGGTAGGGATTGCGGTGTGCTTCTTCGAAGCCACGCCGGTAAACCGGTACCCCCCTTTGGGGGGCCTTCCCCTGTAGCCGCCAAGAGGCAGCCGGGGACATGGCAACCAGCGACCGGAAGGGAGTGCCCTCCGGTTCACTTCTCATCCACGTGGGGTCTACCATTACTGACAGACCCACACGTCTGACCACGGTGTGGCCACGCCGGCGTACCGGTACCCTCCTCTGGAGGGCCTTCCCCTTTAGCAGCCAAAAAGCTGCCGGGGACATGGCCTAGCATTCAAGACGGCTCCAGAAGGGAGCCATCTCCCGCTTCACGCACCCTTTGTCCAGCAAAGGTGGGAAAACGGGAACACGGTGTGCAGTCCTCTTTGTTCACGGCACCCCTGTGCAGACAACGCTGCTCCACGGTATCGGGGTGCACGCTTAAGCCCCACCGCCGCGACAAGGCGAGACCACGTTCGGTGGGGTAATTTTTCAGCTTAGTTACTGTTCGACTTTTCCGCTCCGCTTTTTCCGTTTGCTGTTCCAATATTTTAAATTAATGATACAATTCGTCAATATTTCTAGGTTTAAACTATTTCTATTTCAAATTTTGCTACCTTACCTTACCTATAGAAATTTACTGTGCATTTCTGTGTCTAGACATTTTATCTCATATATATATTTTACTCTTGAATTGTCCTTCGCAAAATGTAGTGCATACAAAGATAAATATGAAACCTTTATTATAAACATATATTGACTTTATCATGAAGAAACTAGAGAAAGATAAACAAAATGTGTAATATGGCATAAAATTGTTTTTATACGCTAGGGTTGCATATATCGATTTTTGCAGGGCGTGTGCTTCACGCGCCTTTTTTAAGGCTAAGGTCTCCTGAGAGGAATTGAAGAGAGGAGGACCTCTGTCATCCTTTTCTCCCCCTTCTTTGGAGCAGTCCGGCATATCCCGGTCTGTTACCCCCTTCGACCGGGTATCCGTAAACGCATTTCCCAGCGTTAATTTTATATATCCGTAAATTGAAGATGTTGCATATTGCACTCGAAAAATCTTTTTTTCATCCTAAACAAAGTCATATGGCTTATAATTCTGTCGCAATTTTATAATCTCGTCCATTGGTTTTATAACGGGAGGATATCTGTCAATTAAACGCAATGAAAAGTCAGTTGTCTTCGATTAAGGGTTTTTTTCCCTTCCTATGCTGATAACCTGGAGGTATTATGCCTGCTTTACCGAACGAAAAGGTGAGCTCACGGGCCTCTAACCTAAGTTGCTAACACTAGCCCTAGCAAGAACAGTTCTTCGTAGAATCTACCACCGGATCGGAAACACGCGACAAACTGAGAAGATCCGACGAGGAACTAATTGGACTGTGTCTGAGGGGTCAAGGAACGTCTTCACGTTGTACACACTCACTTAGCCAAATAGCTTCTCCTATAAAACGATGAAAAAATTCACAAAATACATAGACATGCTCCCTATTTATACATAAAATATTTTAATCACATTATTTACGCTTCTAGTATATACTGTGATTACTTTGGGAAATTATGAGCGACAGACAATCCGTCTATAAAGTTAAGTTTATTGTTATGATAAAACTAGTGTAATTGTTTTCAGAAATATTATTGTATTAGCTTATGTAATATAATGCATCATAGTATGTTAGGTCTGGTTTGTATATCGGTATCTACAGTAAAACTCTTTCTTTTTTTACCTAAGCTAATGGTCTAGAGAGACTATACCAGCGTCACCGGGCTAGTAGGTGAGCTCACGGGGCTCAAACCTGACGATTTTGCGCTAACACGAACCCCTGGCTAGAGCCGTGCTTCGCAGAATCTACCACCGGATCGGAAACGACCCGCTGAGAAGATCCGGCGAGAAACTCAGTGGGCTGCCCGGTCTTAGGCATCCTTCTGGGAAAAGAAAACTAATATTAAAAAAAATATCTAATTATTAAAAAAAAAAGACATGTCCGCTGAGTTTCTTGCCAATTCTTCTCAGGACGGAGGCTAGTTTTTGTGAATTGGCGGTAGTTCTTTTGACGTTCAACAAGTATGTACTTTCATTTATGTTGAATTTTTTTTTATTTATTTGATTTGATTTGGGTGAGGCTCCTCAATACGGGCCTATATCCAATCAGCATTTCTTGGGCCTACCACGGAATCTTGGACCTAGTATGTAGAGGTTGAGGAATTTATTTCCAAATGAACGCCGATTTGTTGTAATAATAAAATATTTACGTACAGGTATTACAGATTATTAAAGGTAATAATAGTTGTTACTGTAATAAATACGTTTAAATTTCCCCCCAACATATTTACCCAGTGTAGTTTCGATATAAATATTAATACTTGTATACTATATTTAAATTATGTTGTAATTGATTTAGGGCACTTTGTTAAATACAGCAAATAGTGGTTTTACCGGTAAAAATGTTGTCATTTTCAGAAAAAAATTGTATTCAAGTTTGCTCCTTACTGACTATAATTTAGGGTCTGTTGTTCAGCTTTCGGAATTACCTACTACTTTTACCTATTTCAAATTATATTGAACGAAACCAGTCCCACAGTCCGGACGTTCCATCAGTGATAACAATTATTAATGCAAAACATATTCTCTATCAAATACATTTAAAAATAATAGATATAGTTTTAAAAAAAAAACGTTTCAATAACCAGCCGAACTCATAAACTAAAATGATAGTATCTGTCATTGTTATTCAAAATAAGAAAACATGTATTCTCATCGATCCCTGAAATGTATAAAATTTTCAAGTTACTCGAACGTCCTAAAGTTTGTCTAATTAGATAAATTCTAGAAGATTCCGTTGCGTTGGTATTTATGGTCAAGTTAATAAAAACGTAGAAAAAAACTATCTCCGGAAATTCGTCGTTAGGGTGGGTGGCGCATTTATGTCGTAGATGTCTATGGGCTCCAGTAGCCACTTAACACCAGGTGGGCTGTGAGCTCGTCCACTCATCTAAGCAATAAAAAAAAAGCTATTAAATAATTCTTAAATATATATTATACATAGCCACTTTTTTTTATTACTTACATGTGCTAACGAGCTCACAGTCCATCTGGTATTAAGTGGCTACTGGAGCCCATAGACATCTACAACGTAAATGCGTCATCCATCTTGAGATGTAAGTTCTAAGGTCTCAGTATAGTTACAACGGCTGCCCCACCCTTCAAACCGAAACGCATTATTGCTGCAGAAATAGGCAGGGTGGTAGTACCTACCCGTGCGGACTCACAAGAAGTCCTACCACCAGTAAATACAAGAATATGCAAGAAATACCTATGTAACTCTGTTGTTTTTTCTTCTTCCTAACTGCTCGTTGGCAGCCTAAGGGGCTATACCAACTTCGCGCGGACCGATAGGTGAGCTCACGGTTTCAACCTGAGACAATTGGTAACACTAGTCCTAGCAAGAGCAGTGCTTTGCTGAATCTACTACCGGACCGGGATCTCGCGACGCAGAACGAGAAAATCCGGCGAGAAACTCATTATATGTTGCTTCTCTTGATCTACGCCACGGCGAAATAATTTTCCATCTACGTATTTTACCAACAAGGAAGAAAACATTTACTTGGAAAATACATGTAAACAGATACTAGGTCTGATGGTTTGTTTCCAACTAAAGGTGCACGTTTGAAACTGATGAACTTAAATTGTTTTTCAAGAATGCTTGGCTATTTAAAAAAAAAGAAATCTATACTTATACTTATATACTTATAATATTATAAAGAGTTTGTTTGTTTGTTTCGAATAGGCTCCGAAACTACTGGACCGATTTGAAAAATTCTTTTTCCATTAGAAGCCGATATTGTCCCTGATGAACATAGGCTACTTTTTTTTTATTTATTTTTATTTATTTTTTTGGTTTGATGTATGTTTTAATGTTTCCGAAGCGAAGCGAGGGCGGGTCGCTAGTATACAGTATTTTGTGTTGTTCATACCTACCAGTCGATCACGAATACACTTAAACCAAACAGCTTTTTCTGTTTCGAGTTTAAAGTCATAATAACGACAATAATAATATAATATCATGACGTCTTTGCTTAGCAGTAAAAAAAAAACGTGCAAGAATTGTAAAAAACTATTACTTAGAATTACTTTTAGTTTACGTAGCTAATACGTAACACCGAGGCCAAAAGGACAATGTATCTAACATTTAAACAATTTAGGGCAAAAGAACCCGTGTTTGACCTGTATCTATGTGTACCTTACCCCCAAGTTATCACAAGTCACGCGCCCTCTCACGCGTCTTCGACGTAGGTTATCGATAACGGAAGCTATTGTTGTATGTAGTGTCTCCTAATATTGTTGATATTAATTAATATGTTTACTTGAATTCTATAATTTTATTACCGATAATGATATTTGTTAATGTCACTCTCTGTCTTTTCCCAGCTGTTTATCCCACATGGTGATGTGGTCAGCTTCCCTTACTGTACTTCTCCACTTCGCTCTGTCTTCGACATCCTCGTCAGCAATATTATTGCATTCCCTTTTGTCCTTCAGTACATCCTTCCATCTTGTCTTGGGTCTATCTCTAGGTCTCCGACCGAGGTCGAGCAGTAGTGGTAAATTTCCTACGAAGTCAGGTGGCTTCCTTTTTACGTGACCATACCATCTCGGCCTACTCTCCTGCCTCTGATATTTGTTTAGGTGAATCTGTAATTGTGTAATGTAATTACATCACAAAATTGAATTGTTTTTTTTAAGGGATTTTATGACCTGGTAACTAAGACCTTTAAGTCATGTCTTGTTATAATTTATATTCTTATTTTTATGAAAAATGGTAATATGGAGTAAAATGAAATGAATATGATTAATTTGAGACATTAAACAACTGGGATGAAATTAAATGAAATGAGATGATATGGGATGAAATATAATCTCAGTAAAATGGTGGTCATTTTCTGAGATTTATTCAGTGTACTTTTTGGTGGATACCGAGCAGTTAAGTTCAGCGGCTTTGTTTCATTTTCCCACATTTGTGAACTTTCACAGATATTAAACAGTTAATAAACCACTGTTATTACACATTTAAACCTGAAGAAACACTAAATAGACAAAATAAATCAAATCACACAACTTCACTCCTCGCGTTCCCGCCAAAAAGTCCAAAATTGAATTGTAAATAAGATCGTCTCACCGGCTCACAGGAGTTTTGTTCTTCAAAACGAGCACTTTCACTTTCGCGACAAAATCTGGATTTTCGTCACTTGTTCAGTGGAGGTCGAGAAGGTCCACTTCTACTTTAGAGATCCTCCAGATATTTTCCAGTGGTACTTTTGTAATATCAAATGTAACGAGCTGTATATATAAAGCATGATCTTAACACGTGCGCTGGATATGGCGAGGTCATCGGATCCGTGGCCTCTTATCTGGTGCCATTCAGTTGTTTGTAAATATTCAAACTTTCCTGAACTCCAACACTCATATAAACACCAGACCTGGGCAGAATTGTTCTATGGGATTTCTTTTTATTTTCCAACAATTTGAGTCTTATGAATTATTATTGTGTGTCGTCGGGCATCAGTCCTAAAGGTGAGTGGGCGCTCATGTGTATCAGGTATTCCAGGAGAACAACAATGACGCCACCCACTGCATCGGCAATTAATTAATATGCTTTTACCAATTCTAACGGATACTTATTGTCATTCTCGATCATGTCAGAATCCAAGGATTATTAAAAGAGGAAACCAGTTTAGCTGGTCGAAATTTTAGACTTTATCGTGGGTTCTTTTAACAGTGCAGTAACAAACAATATATAAAAACATAATGAGGCTGATAATAGTTATGCTTCGTAACTGCGGGTACTTTAATATTGGAGGAACAACTATTTAATGTGCACTGCAAGTATCGTAACAACTGAAAGATGGTAGATTTTTTTTATTGCTCTTATAGACAGTCGCACGCCTGGCTTATCTGAGGGGGTGTGGTTACGTCACGGACGTCCACAATGCCAGGGGCATAGTCAAGCCTCTCGGCCTTTTTTTTTTTTTTTTTTCGTCGGGTAGAGGGCCGAACCTCCTACGAGGTCCCCGCGCAAAAGGGGCGCGCGGGGTATGTGAGACTCAACGGTCTGCATGGTGTTGTGAGTAGACCGCGGGCCCAAGGATTTTAGGGCCCACCCACTAAACGACTCCCCTGCACTCTTACACCCGACGTCCGATCCCCTCCGAGGTCAGAACCCGGATGAGGTAGGGGGGCTACCGCGGTCAACACTACAACCAGACGGCGCGGCTCACCCCAAGGACGCCCAGCCGACGGAGCCTTCGAGGCGAATCGAAGGCTCTGAAACGTCGGCCGTCTCGGTACGGCAGCCCGTCGGGCCGCCCAGACGGTGCCGCTGGTGTCCCGGAATATCCCGCTGGACCAGAACCAGCCTGCCGGGTCGGGACGCGATACACCGTCGACCGGTCGCTCTATTCACTCCACGGCAGCGCGCTAGAGTGCTGGTAGCGCGCCGCGCGGCCTCACCCCCTCAGGTCGTCCCTTGACCTTCACCGGGGGCTGACTATTCTACCAAACCTAGGTTTTTTTTTTTATCTCTTTGTACTATCATCGATTGTTTAATTTAAAATTTAAGAAGATGCAAATATCACTGTGCATTCTTGATAAAGCTACGATAACCTCGTTCACAATCTGCCTCGGTTATAGGTCCGTAATCGTATCCCACAACTTTGTACCGAACCGATAATGATAACCTTTTAAATAATACGAACAGTTAAAACTTTTTTTATCTTAGAACAACGAACTGTAAGGTTTTTTAATATAATTTATTTAAATAGCTAATTACCGTTTACAGCGCTTATTTAGGTACTTACAAATACTTGTGCATACGTGAATGTCATCGATCATCTTGGATGATACAAGTTCCAATTGAATCGGAACCAGCTTTACGTAACTTTGATTTCATTGCGAATTAGGAATAAATAGGAATTCCTCCTCCTCCCTGCGTCGTATTCCTCATTGCTGAGGGTCGTGACCACCCTTTTGTATCACCTTCGCACGCACGATCTTTCTCCATCCATTCTTGTCTCTGCGGTGTGGAGGGCGTTGTGAAACGTGGAATCAAGAGCGGTGCGGATCTGGTCGGACCAACGTATTGGGCTGCGCCCCCAAGGTCTTTTCCCATCTACCTTACCAGTCACGATGAGCCTCGTGTAGGAAATAGGAATTAGGTATAATAAAAATCAAAACCCGCAAAATTATAATTTGCGTAATTACTGGTGGTAGGACCTCTTGTGAGTCCGCGCGCTTAGGTACCACCGCCCTGCCTATTTCTTTCTGCCGTGAAGCAGTAATGCGTTTCGGTTTGAAGGGTAGGGCAACCGTTGTTACTATGGTTCGTTGTTACTTTGGTGACGTCGTCTTTGTGATCGGATGAATCCTTTATGGGAACGCAAAGAAATGATCTCTACAATTATAAAAATGAAAACGAATTAAATGCATACAATGTATTATTCATTCGATTCTACTAATGTCACAGTCAACGCTCGCCTTAATTAATTAATCTAAAATAAACCCATCAAACGATGTCCTAGGATATTTTATTTCACCATCTGACTGATACCAAGACTGTGATTGAAATTCTAAACTGCCTGCCGGTTTGTTTGTCACCTTTTAACGCTTTCCTGTCGATCAAGGGAGCGAGTCACGAGTTTATATCTCTGCCCCCAATAGTATAGCTATTTAAACGTCATATTTAATTACAAGTACTAGAGGTCCCGCAGTAGTCGAAATTCGACTATAATTAATTGGAATTGTAAGTTCGTTCACTATTATGATTGTATTTTATACTTCTATAATCACAAATTTCGCCAAGACTACACTATAAAAAATATTAACAAAGACAAACAATATTTAATCTATTCTCAATTTGACAACAGACGTCAAGAACAAAAGTTTGACAATAAATAGTATGCATGCGTGTGTGCGTGCGTCAAATACATGGTATGTAGTTTGTGTAGTGTTTTCTTTATTGATTTAATGTATTTTTATGCATAATTCTAAAAAAATATAAGCATTGTGCACTTCTTCTCTATATTCTCTATAAGTGTGGAAAATTTCATACTCCTCCGTCCGCGCAATTTTCGTAAAAAGGGATACAAAGTATTTGCTTCACGTATTAATCTTCTAATATATAAAATTCTCGTGTCACAATGTTCGTTCCCATACTCCTCCGAAACCGCTTGACCGATTCTCATGAAATTTTTTATGCATATTCAGTAAGCCTGAGAATCGGCTACTATCTATTTTTCATACCCCTAAGTGATTAGGGTTGTCCACCCCTAACATATTTTTTTTTTATTTGGATTTTTTTTTTATAATGTGGTATTATGTGGTTGAATGAGGTTTTGTTATTTTTATTATATATTCCCTCATCGTTCACAGCACTACATACCTCTTTCACTCATTTACCACATCCTTACACACTTACAATAAGTTAGTTTTTTTTTCTACACTAGAAATTCCCTAGAAATCTTATCTTACCTCTATATGGCAAAACAATGTTTGCCGGGTCAGCTAGTATGTAGATAAATTTAATGAAGCAATATCGTAAAGAGAACAATACACATATAGTTTGTATGTTTACTATTAAAATCCTTGAATCGTTGATAGCTCTGAGCAAAGGTTAGATGTTCTCCGAGATTCCCCTTGGCTATCGGCGTTGGCCTGTTGACTAACCGCCGATTGTATTCTATGAAGCAGCGAGTAGATACAGAGCAGGCTAATAAGCATTATGTTAACAGATATATTATTTTTTTTATTGCTCTTGTAGGCAGACGATCATACAGCCTACCTCATGGTGAGTGGTTACCGTCGCCCATGGACTTGAGCTAGCCGCTGCCTACCATTATCGTATGTATGAGTACAAATATGTACATATATGCAAGAAAACAAATTAGTGAATACAATTATCATCTAAAAATTAATGAAGGCTTTATTTGTGTAACATAGCTGTGTTTAAGCTGATTTACACGTCATTTCGGATCCTCCCGATCCACTAACGGTGCTTTTAGGTACCTCAAGCACCGGTCATCGTTCTCGTCGAACCCGTCGCTTGCGACGAAGGGCTCGACGAGTAAATTAACCCACAGACACAGTCCACTGAGTTTCTCGCCGGATCTTCTCAGTGGATCGCGTTTCCGATCCGGTGGTAGATTCTGCGAAGCACGGCTCTTGCTAGGGTTCTTGTTAGCTATGTCGTCAGGTTTGAGCCCTGTGAGCTCACCTACGCTGAAATAGCCTCTCAAGGCTATTATTAGCTTAGGTAAGCAAAAAAAACCTGATATAGATTTTTTTAATTAACATATAACAAAATGTATCTCGCACGAAAACAGATAACTATTGACGTGTCTATTTCGCTTATTCATGTTTGATAATCTGGGAAATAACTGAAGATTGGTTACATATTTTTTTTCCAAACTATACACAAAAGGGAAGGTAAGGATTTTTAGATTTCTTTTTAAAGCGGTTTCCAATTTTATAACCCCAAAATCTCCTGGATACGTTTTTGCATTTTAAAACTAAAGATCGTAATTGCTAGAATTTCCCTGGAAGGTATATATATCTGTATCTTCTTTTAACTCAATGCCGCGTTCGTATCGGAAGCTGTAAAGGGCCTGAAACGTCGGTAGTAATAAAATTAATGTAAATGAACGCCATGGTACGACTATTGAAAACCGACAAAAACACTAGATAGAAATTCTACTTACTTACTCTATGTTGACCTCGGACCTTTAATGGGACAAACATTATGAAAAAACACGATGCTCAGTGAAAATTATAAAAACATCATAATTTATTATAATACATTGCATAAAAATATGTCCCAATTGTAAAATTACTGGTGGTAGGACCTCTTGTGAGTCCGTGCGGATGGGTACCACCACCCTGCCTATTTCTGCCGTGAAGCAGTAATACGTTTCGGTTTGAAGGGTGGGGCAGCCGTTGTAACTATATTTGAGACCTTAGAACTTATATCTCAAGGTGGGTGGCGCATTTACGTTGTGGGTGTCTATGGGCTCCAGTAACCACTTAACACCAGGTGAGCTGTGAGCTCGTCCACTCACCTAAGCAATAAAAAATAAACCGATTTTTTTTTAACTAACTCTAATTTATTTGTAACGTTTTTCTCGTGAGACATTTCAATTTTAAGATTTTAACGCCTTCATCATAATAAGAATATAATAAAATTAGCAAGTACTTTTCAAATGCGCGTATTGGTTATTCCTGAAAGAATACCACTATGCTGTACTAGAATTATGGAGAAAAACTGTCAAGGCCATAATAAATGAGGATTCCACGTGACCACGACTGCTCTGCCAAGAGTAACCGGCTATGATGATGATAATATATACTATACTATAACGAATTTCAAGATTTCGATTGGAATCGGTCATGTTAACAAAACCAAAACAACAATGAACTGTGACAATTTCAGTCAAGATATTTCTTTGTCGTTAAACAAGCATGTTAAAAAAGCATTGTATATTTGTATGTATATTCATAAATGTATATATGTAAGGAATTTTTGTATGTATATGTATGTATGTATGTATGTGTATATATATATATATTTTTATTGGTACATAGCGTAAAAATTCGTTGATTCTTTTCCATCTGATGATTGTCTGGAAGAGATCGCTCTTAGCGATAAGATCGCCAATCGTATTTTTTTTGTATCTAATGTTACCCATTGTTTTTTATGTACAATAAAGAAATACTCTCTCGCATTTCGTGAGTATTTGCCGCTGAGGTTTTTTTTTTTATTGCTTAGGTGGGTGGACGAGCTCACAGCCCACCTGGTGTTAAGTGGTTACTGGAGCCCATAGACATCCACAACGTAAATGCGCCACCCACCTTGAGATACAAGTTCTAAGGTCTCAAGTATAGTAACGACGGCTGCCCCACCCTTCAAACCGAAACGCATTACTGCTTCACGGCAGAAATAGGCAGGGTGGTGGTACCCCACCCGCGCGGACTCACAAGAGTTCCTACCACTAGTAATTACGCAAATTATAATTTTGCGGGTTTCATTTTTATTACACGATGTTATTCCTTCACCGTGGAAGTCAATCGTGAGCATTTGTTGAGTACGTATTTCACTTGAAAAATTGGTACCCGCCTGCGGTATTCGAACACCGGTGCATCGCTTCAACACGAATGCACCGGACGTCTTGTCCGTTAGGCCAAGACGACTAGAAGAACTTGCATTATTCCCTGGATCTCATAGCAGCATAGTGACTAAATCAATTTGAATGTCGCCTCCATTGGTTCTTTGGTTGTTTCATTTATATCAGCGTGCTTAGTGCGAGTTTTTTAACGTTCTCGATAGCGTAAAAGTTTAGTCAAATTTGTATGGAGTTGGAACGTTTGCCTACGTTTGCCGCTAGGGGCGCTGTTCCAGCTGAATACTAGATATGTGTCGTTCGTTCAATTTTAGAGATTCAGATCAGTACTGACCTGTTGACAAAATGATACGGTTCGTAGGACCCGTTCAGTCGAACGAACGACTAAGCGAGCGGGCGCGAGGCGAGACGCGGCAACCCGAAATGACCCGAATGACCGTCGTACTCGTATGGTTCTTTTCTTCTGATTCGTAGGTTTTGTGTTAAACGAGTCGATTTAGTGAACGACTCATATTTTTTGAAGTGACCCTATCGTTCGCGCGGAGTTTGAGACCCGGGTCGTTTGACTCGTTCGTTCGCGAACGACACATCTACTGAATACAAATTTCTTTACGCTATCGAGAACGTTAAAAAACTTTAACTAAGCACACAGTTATCAAAAAAAAACAATGTCGTTTTGTGTTAACTTGTGTACAGTTGAAAATTAACGCGAATATTTTACCTTAAATTTGCCCAATGGTTTATTTAACATTATCCTTAAAATCAATAACAGTCAATCTCCGGCTGCGATCGGTGCAAATCGTCCTGTGAAAAAGGTAAAACAGTGTAAATAAATTGGCGTCGCTCGGTGGAGCAGGAGCTAGGGGTCTTGGGCATGACGTGGGAGGAGCTAGAACAGACTGCCCAAGACCGATATAAATGGAAAAATTTGATTCGAGCCCTACACACCAGCAGAGGGTAATAGGAAAGGATGATGATGAGTGTAAATAAATGAATATGAAATTCCGAAAATGGCCCATCTCTGAAAATGTAAAATGTTCAGGAAATGAAAAAAATCCGATTATTTTCTAAAGTAGTGTAAAATTTAAAATATTAACTTTTGAGATATATTTTAGTCTTAATTAGCAATTGAAAATTACTGGAATTATTACAAAATGGGTGTAGGTAAGCCTCAAAACTACGTGTATATGAAAAAACGTATTTGACAAAATATGCGACATGTGCCCTTTTCGAAATTGCATATACAAATAAATCGTGACAAAAAAGATTTTCCTGTCTCAGTTTCAATTTAATTATGTAACTTCCGAGAAGCTTGCTGCTAAGAAACCTAAGAGTGTTGTTTTGAATCATAAATAAAATAAATATAAGTTTAATGTGCCGGGTGTGTATGTATGTATTAGTTTGGATGTGTGTGGCGTTCACAATCCGAGCTCGTGCTACACGTGACGTCACGGCCTGCCTATATTATTATTACATCAGTTGTAGTACTACATGCGATAATACGGACATCCCGCGGTACGTGATAACCAATAGTGGTGTTCCAATTAAATATAATGCGATAGCGTGCTACGGACTTTCAGCTTTATTTAGCGCGCGTTTTAAAACGCTATATTTAACGTGATTGGTGGAAGCGCGATTTTGATTGATTTTTAAGTTATTACCCGCCTTTTTATTCTCCATTTGTGATTTCATTGAAGTATGGTAATAAAAAAAAACCTATATCAGATAATTTCCACAAAAAAAGCACTTCTCATTCTGTTTTTATAACGTGCTATTTAATAACGTTATAACACAACGTCCCTGTCACCAGCACTAGATGATAACGCTTCATTTGAACATATATAAATTGGGACTTTTCATCTCGACATCAGTCAGCGATTGACGCTAAGCGCGGTGACTGCATCTAGTGGAATCTATGCGATTATACGGGACGAACGTCCTGTTGATATATTGCGTGAACAATACTATTTACAGCATTTAGCAACAGCCTGTAGGGTTGTTGCTTAAGAGATAATAAAAGCTTTAAGAATTACTCCATTAAAGGTGAGTTTCTGATTCCGATTATGTACTGCTCTAATTTTTCCTTCAAAATCTACTCTAATGTTTTTAACAGAACTCTTTCCTGTCAAAGAACTTTGAGTGACATTTTTTTTTCGCGCCTTTCTTTGCTTCCTTCTCCAAAACTAAGAATATCTATCACTAAATAGAATAAAGGAGAAATTGCTGTTAACTTTTCTTTCTGCATTTATTTCTTCTAAACCAGAAGACAATCGATTTAGATTCGTTTATTTTATAACAAGGAAAATTTGAAACAGCTTGAAAGTTACCGAATAAATTTTTGGGTTATTTTATGAGTTTATTAATTTTTATAAGTACAATTATGTGCAGGGAATACATTTTTATCGATTATCGACATAATTTACATAAAAATGTAGGTACTATAGTTTTTTTTTATCTGAAAAAGACAATAAATGAAAATTCTTTAATATTATTACAACCTTTACTTTCTCTAATAAGTTTTTTTCAAAATGCAAGAATTGACATTATCTATTTCTCACGTCGTTGAGTTTTTTTTATCAAGAAGCAACAAGTTTAAATGTACAAATAGACTTGTTGAATCAATTCTTTCAATATCTTTGGATTTAGGATTTTAACATTGTTTACTGGAATATGAGATTCTAACTTAGTAATAACCCAAAAAAATGTTACCCAAAAACTAATGTTAGTTGCAGTAATTCGTAGGCTTCCCAAAAATGTTTACCGCTTTGTACAAATCTCCGGTATTACTTGCTTCTTTCTTTAAATTAAGAACTATAAGGAAAGAGACCTTGTAATGATCGTGTTTTCATCGACATTTTTCTAATTTCGTCAACAGGACAGTTTGATGTCGGCCATTTTGAGAATAACTGGTTCGATCACGCACATAAGGTTAGGTACATTGAATATAGGGTTCGGTAGGGTTAGGTCGCAAGCCTGCGCACGCAGCAGCCTAATGATTAAATGGTGTGGCAAACTATTATGTAGTGCGGAAGTTTGCTTACATTAAAAAAATGATTAATTATCCATGCCTTTACATTAACGTCTAGTCTATCGCGACTTTCTAAAAACTTGCATTCCACGAAATACGTTATCAACGTAGAGTGGAAGAAATTGTGGCAATGGCCTTGCCCACCCTTTCCGTCGTACGCGACCACTGAGTCAACATGGCGCCCGCCAATGACGTAACCGTTTCCCTCCCATTGATTAATAATTCGAATCACGAACTACTCGTAAATTTTGACAGATACTTGTGAACTATTTGACAGATTGTAATATGCGATACACTTACTGAGATATAGTCTGCAATTAATTGTGCTGCCTTAATATTATATCGCATTGTTATCTTGAAGTAGGTACTAATCAAAATAATAAAACTACACAGTTATAGAAATTATTTCGTATTAATCTACATAAGATTAAAAATAATACTAATTCATGGTACATTATGTTAAGTGTTATCGTTCGCAATAATACAATATAGGCTATTCCTGTTTCTTGACTTAAAGTGATAAGAGTGAAGTAAAAGTCTTTGTGACCAATTTCCTCTCCTTGCCCTTATAATAATACCGGATAAAAGGTTAAGGTTCTTGAATACACGAAACTCAATTTCCTTGTGTTGCCCGATTTAATGACATGTTCGGATTTCGTAGCACGTGACTACTATGAACAATATGAGCGCTCATAAAGTTCGTTGTCAAAGATATATATGTATAACGGGATCTATAGATGTTATCGGGAAGTACTGGTAGTAGGATGTCTTATGAGTCCGCAGGGGTAAGTACCACCACCCCGCCTATTTCTGCCATGATGCAGTAATGCGTTTCGGTTTGAAGGTTAGGGTAGCCGTTGTAACTAAACTGAGACCTTAGAACTTATAGCTCAAGAGGTGGGTGGCGCATTTACGTTGTAGATGTCTATGGGCTCCAGTAACCATTCTTAACACCAGGTGGGCTGTGCCAGGTAAGCTCGTCCACTCATCTAAACAATAAAAAAAAACAAATTTTAACTTTAAATGTCTCTCCTGTAAAGTTTCAAAAAAGTCGCTTGAACAAACTAGAGTTCCACACTCGATATATTTTATAATATAATATATCATATAATATATACTATTTAATAGTTCAGTAATCAGAGTTACAACCCGGGGTCAAGACATATCTTAGCCGCGTAATCTCGCGTTTTCGAAATGTCTGAAATAAAAATAATACAATAAGACATCCACGATAATGCCCTCTGTATCCGGGTGCCTCGAAATATTATTATCGTGCGTCTTTATCTAAATTTTGGCCGAGATCAAGGCCGACCTGATAAAAATGTAACCAGAGACATCTATCGCTGTCACGAAGATATTGATGTGTACTTTTTAGGGCTTAAAATCGAGTCAACAATATAGGAAGAGCATTGTGACGTGGCCTTCTTGAAACGTGAATGAAGGCGGATTTACTAAACCCTCGGCATTTCTGACGTAGATAAGCGATGGCGGCCACTCACTGATAGCCTTGAGAGGCTATGTCAGCGTTACCCTAGCATGTAGGTGAGCTCTCGGGGCTCAAACCAGGAGGTGTTGTTAACACTGGCCCTAGCAAGAGCAGTGCTTCGCAGAATCTACCACCGGATCGAAAACGCGACCCACTAAGAAGATCCGGCGAGAAACACAGTGTGCTGTGTTTGTAGGGTTATTGAGGTGCCTAAAAGCACCGTTAATGGATCAAGAGGATCCGTAATGACGTGCTTAGGGCGACGTCGACTGTTTACCATTCGGTCCAAGATCGGGTATGTAATTTCCGGCGGCCACAACAAGAGGGTTTTCGTGTCGTGCCGCCTTCTCAAAGTGGGGCATTGATGCCGACTGTATATACTTACTGATTGAGTCAAGCTCCATGTCGTCATGGAGATCCGACGGCTTATTGCAAAAACGGGGTTGAATGAGTTGAAGGGGTTTCAAATTAGTGCGGGCCGCGTGAGCGAACACTACACTTGCATAGGTCAAGACCGCGTATGCTAGTTTGTAGGGTGTCACCTTATTACGAAGGGACAATTTAAATTCACTTGCAAATCATCGCATAGAGGTGTATGCTCGTCTATGTTTGAACGGAAAAATAGCATCAGCGTCGAATGGCTGGATCACGTCTCGGTACATTTACAGTTTTAATGCTACATTAATATAATAATGCCACGTCAAAACTGTCCACTGAACGTTCTCGTATTCTATTGTCTATTCAAAATAAACATTCAGAAAAATAAAGAGACTCAATAAAGCCTGTCGAAACGAAAACACCTTGAGAGTTGACTGGAATTTCTTTTATTTCATATTTAATAAAAGAATATACGAATAAGTATTGTATTTATAAGCGAATGACAAATCTATTTACACGCTAACGATTATCCACATAAATATGACGTAGGCAGTCGGCTGCTAGTGTTGTTTGAAGTCAAAAACGGATGAGTGTTAAAATTATTTGATATAATGTTGTGGTTTAAATCATTAAATTCGACTAAAACTAAATAACTAAATAGCGATTGAATATTACACACACATATACGATGATTTTTTGTTACACTAAATCTCAGATATGGTTTTAAGTGGTATCGAAGCCAATGGGCATCGATCAAGCGGATATGGCAACGCATGCTTGCCCCACCATTAAACATGAGAGGCATTTTTAATTATATATATAATTTAAGAGGATTTTTTTTTGTTTGATTTTTATTACCTACTAGCTGACCCGGCAGACTTCGTAGTGCCTCAATCGATTAATAAAAGACCTAAATTTTTGTATAAAATAAACATAAAACAAACAAAAGGAATTCGTCCGACGGGGGACAAATCATAGGGAAAACAAAATTGTTATTTTTATTGAGTTCCGAGTATTTTCATATTTATCTACCTTTTAAACCTTCCTTCCACAAATAATTCAAGACCAAAATTAGCCAAATCATTCCAGCCGTTCTCGAGTTTTAGCGAGACTAACGAACAGCAATTCATTAATATATAGATATATATAATTATTATTACTTGATCGTAATAGACGTTCGTGAATACGTAATACGTACGTAATTCCTTGGTGAAATCGGTAATGCCTCAGCCTATGGTATTTTAAATCATGGCATGATCGGCATCGCTCGATACCAGCGTACTGGGTCTTTCCTTCATCCATGTAAGCGCGAACCGTCGATAGATCGACTTTCTATTAATGCGCGTAAATTTGCGCAAATTTGATATAGGTATTAGGTATCGACCTGTGCGGACGTCTCTTGGCGCGTGCGTGTATTTTAATAAATTAATAAAATTTATAAGTAACCATTTAAAATTATTTTGATGTGCAAATTTAAAATTAAAAAAATATAAAAATAAAAAAAGCTGTAAAAAATTAAATTTTGCATTGATTTTTGTATTGAAGTAAAAAAAAAAACAACAGTACTTTTGTTCACAAACCCTTTAGCAATTTCTGCAAAATATGTGAAAATAAGTGCAGCACTAAAAGGGTTAAGTCATGAATAGTAATCACATAAGGTTAATATAATAATTATGTTAAAATAACAATCGCTTCTTAATTTGTTTGATTTAATCTTTGACTGCAGATAATGTTATCAGTAATCTAACAAATGATTAATTAATTAATGCGCAGTGAGTTCTCTTAACGATAATAAGAAACATAGTTAACAATACAATTTACGAGAATGTAATCTCTCATGTAGGAACAAAGTATTTATAAGTCATTTAATATTTAAGTTTTTGTTGAAACTAGTGTTCAACATTCAACAACATGTTCAACATTTTGATCTGTTTTATGTATCATCACATTTTCTTTTGTTTTTGACATTAAAAAAAAACTAAACCGTTTAAAAAAAATATGGAACAACACTACAGCTACGCAACAAAAACAAAATGAGAATAGATTATAATGAAAATAAAGGGTTTTATTAATGATTGGGCTTTTTGTAAGAACTTTTTTTCGTAAAAAGACTTGGATAGTAACCAGCGATTTGATTGAATTCGTTCTGTTTCTTTCCTCACGCTAGTTCGATTTCACAAAAACTAAACTGTTAATAAGCCAATATCGTATAAGAAAGAAAAAGAAACTTGGAATGGCAAAATTTGACATTTTTTTATTGCAATGATGGGTGAACGAGCTCACAGCCCACCTGGTGTTAAGTAGTTACTGGAGCCCATAGACATCTAAATGTAAATGCCGCCACCCACCTTGAAATATGAGTTCCAAGGTTTCAGTATAGTTACAACGGCTGCCCCACCCTTCAAACCGAAACGCATTACTGCTTCCCGGCAGAAATAGGTAGGGTGGTGGTACCTACCCGTGCGGACTCACAAAACGTCTTGCCACCACTAATTACGCAAAATATAAGTTTGCGAGTTTGTTTTTTATTTACATTTACACGATGTTATTCCCTCACATTGAAAATCAATCGTGAACATTCATTGTTAAAAACGTATTTGATCAGAAAAAAAAATGATATCGCCTGCGGGATTCCAATACCGTGGCATCGCTAGATACCAATAAAAAAAAACAACAAAGAAAAACACTAAAATCGACATGATTAGTTTTAACGTTTAATTTTGTCCTCAGGGAGCACCGGGTGAGTCCGGCGCGTGTGGCAGTGCCGGGCGGAACGGACGCACACCCCGCCCGCGGCCCTCGCCGCGCTGCTGGCGACGAGCCCTCAACGTAGACCCGCCCTGGCTGCGCCGTGCCAGGGCCCGCTGACGCCACCTCACCACATTCACGTGAGTGCAACACGAGAACTTAATATAATAATAACCAAATGTGCTGCAACATGTTTTTTTTTATTGCCCTTGCAGGCAGACTTTGACCAGTCGAATCTTTTTAAAATTTACGTTAGCTAAAGATGTATTATCTAGTGTAGCAATTTGATTTATTGAAGAGGTGGTCGGGCCAAAGGAAGAAAGAAAAGCATCGAAGTATATCAGAGAAAGTGTGAAAGTAACTCCGGTAATCAACAAATTAAAGAGCGGACGGTTAGCATGGTATGGACATGTGATGCGTGGAGAGAAGATGTATGGAAATGGTAGTGCAAGCTAGAGGGGGAAGAGGTCGATCAAAGTAGACATGGATGGAGTTTGTGAATGTCGATATGAGAGAGAGAGGAGTGAGTGTTGAGATGACTGCTGATAGAAGAGAATGGAAGAGAAAAATTAGCTGTGCCGACCCCACCTAGTGGGATAAGGTGGAGAAAAAGAAGAAGAAGCTCCTGTAGGCAGACGAGCATACGGCCCACCTGATGCTGAGTGGTTACCGTCGCCCATGGACTTCCGCTTAATACTCTCCACAAGCCTCGTTTGAAGAAGGACATGTCATAGCGTTCGGGAAACACCGTGGAGGGGAGTTCATTCCATAGCCGGATGGTATGTGGGAAAAAAAGAAAAAAAGACATTATATTCCAAGTATCGTATTGCCAATTTCCATTAAGGTAATAACGTGCATTAATTTTTACTACCTCCTCATTTTTGAAAATGATTAATGTTGACTTTTGTTTGAAGTCTATTAAAAACGCCAATTCTCGATTAAATTTACAGTCATTTATTTCCAGCAGTAATTATTATGCGCGTGGAAATTGTTGGCCGCCCCTTAGGTATTTAAGGGGTGGGACGGAGAGGCGGAGACGCTTGCTGTCATTACTGATATGAGATTTGATACTACGATGGACGAAATCATTATAAACTTCTGATGATTCTGAATCAAGTTCATAGAATTCAGAATCAAGTGACTCAGAGGACATGTCAGAGTAATTTCATACTACCCTCAATTTTATTAATTAAATAATTTCATATACTTAATTTGTTTTTTGGTTTATTTTACTATTAATTACATTGTAATTAAATAGGTACAATATAAACTTCTAAAAGTTCAATTGGTTTTTTTTGTCATCACTGTGCGTTACAAGCAGCACGCAACACGCCCCCTCACCCCTGTCTCCACCTAAGGCGCGGCCAACTGGTTCCGCGCGCACTATAATTCAAAAAGGGCTTATGTCAGATGAACGGCCAATAATAATGTTGCGTTTCGATTGACAGCTGACACTTGTGGACTAGCGCTAGTGGGCCCCCAAGACCAGGCTCCGACGACACTTGACACCGCTAACCCGGACAGCTGAAACGTTACAAGGAAACGGCACAGTCGACCGAGGCGCCGGCCCCCGCCGAGCCCGGGATAAACTAAGGAAACAAGTCCACGTAAAGTTGGATAACACCATGAAGGTTGTGGAGGAACAACGCATCAGAGTGATGGAGGGATCGTGGTCCCCGGTCAGCGTGATCCGGGAGATCGTGGAGAGCGGGGTGCAGGAGGACCCCTTCTACGTGATGGACCTCGGCGAGGTTGTCGCCCGCTACCAGCAGTGGAAGGAGCTCCTGCCCAGGGTTGAGCCGTTTTACGGTAAATGTTACATTTGAATCCTCTACTCTTTATAAACGTAGGGTTTAGGAGCAGTGTTTGCTCAATGATCTAAATTCGACCTTAACCACTGATTTCAAGACTTAGATTCGTTTTATGATAGTTTAGAACCCCGAGAGCTCAACTACTCGCTCGGTTACGCTGGCATAGCCTCTCAAGGCTACCAACTTACATAGGAAAAAAAATAGTTCTATCATTTTAAAAAAAAAGGCTGAGCTAACATAAATACTTCAATAAATAAATAATAGTTTAACAAAACTAAAAAAAATCGCTTTTATAGAAAATCCAACTAAAAAATAGAAAATAAATTTGAATTAAAAATAGTGTAAGAAAAAGTGATTTTATTGTAAAAAAAGCGTGGGGTGCACGGTATCAGTAGTTATAAATATTTTATGAACAGATATGAGTAGAAGGGTTATTTTGATAATATCTTGAAAAGCACACCACGCTTTCATCTTGTCCTTAATAAGTATACCAAATTTCGAGTTAATCCGACGTTTTGAAAGGGGTCAAAATCAAGTTCAAAGATTCCGTTACAAACATACATACGTCTGAAGCTAATAAAAGCGTATTAATAAGAAATAGTGTCTATTCTTAGCCTATAAATTGTTTTGTGTTAAAAAATATTAAATGATATCTTTACAGCTGTGAAGTGCAATGATGACAAGTTGCTGTTGACCACCCTGGCGGCTCTGGGCACTGGCTTCGATTGCGCTTCTAAAGCTGAGATCGAACTGGTCACATCTCTAGGAGTACCACCCGAGTAAGTTGGTAGTAGTAAGCTAACAGTGACCTCCGTTTGCCGCTACGGGCGCTGTTCCAACCCCCATACAAATCTGAGAACTTATTTTTATTGCTTAGATGGGTGTACGAGCTCACAGCCCACCTGGTGCTAGGTGGTTACTGGAGCCCATGGACATCTACGTCGTAAACGCGCCACCCAACTTGAGATTTAAGTTCTAAGGTCTCAAGTATAGTTGCAAGGGCTGCCCTACCCTTCAAACCGAAACGCATTACTGCTTCACGGCAGAAATAGGCAGGGTGGTGGTACCTACCCGCGCGGACTCACAATAGGTCCTACCACCAGTATTTGTTACGCGATCGAGAAGTTGAAAAACTCACACTAAGCACACTGAAGCCAGTATTACACCGCTGCTTCTCAGATTACAAGTAGGGGACCTATTTTCTTTGTGCTAGTTTTTTTTGAAGCGAAACTTCTTTAGAATCATAACGAGATTTCAAATTCGATGAAACGAAATGAAACGAAACGAAAAAATAAGTCCATAGAGACACAAACACATAAATGTATAGGATTTAGCCGCCGAGAGAATGAGAGAGAACACATTATACGTGAAGTTAAAGTATCAATTCACAGGGGGCGCTACCTCATACTATAAAAGATGATTGACAATTTTTTTTTTTATTGCCTAGGTGTGTGGACGAGCTCACAGCCCACCTGGTGTTAAGTGGTTACTGGAACCCATAGACATCTACAATGTAAATGCGCCACACACCCACACAAAATCCCAAAGCCGATAAATTTGTTCAATAACATTCTCGCCCCGCCTGTCATACATTGATGGTACTATGATAAATCTTTCTGAAGCAACTATAAAAAGTTTCAACTTTACCAATCAACTGGAGGCGAACAAAGACAACATTAATAAGGAAACTCATAAATATCTTATTTAATATGTTTAAATGAATATTTGAGTGTCTGTTTGTTTGTTCGTTTATTATGGGAGGAAAGGTTTTGTTGTAGTCACATCAAGGCACGACATGTGACATTTTAAGAAACTTTTTTTTACACATATCTTCTGTTAGTGCCGAGCTATCCGGATTTAATAAAATTCCCTTCTCAGGCGGATAATATTCGCGAATCCGGCTAAAATGGCGTCTCACATCCGTTACGCGTCCGCCGTCGGGGTCGACGTGATGACCTTCGACTCGGAGATTGAACTGATGAAGATCAAGCAGTACATGCCGCACGCGCAGTCAGTATACTTTGTTTATTTCGAATATTTATTTACACCAACGTACTGGGATTGGCGACTGACGTCTATTTGAGATCGTCAGCGCAAAAGTGGACTAAGCTTACGCAAAATTGTCCCTCTTTCGGCTTAACGCAAGCGGTGCAAAGCTATGTTAAAGCAAATTTGTTCCTCTAATAATTATCTATACATATAAATAAAATTGGAGTGTCTGTTTTTACTACATGCATATGAATATATATACGGTACATACACAGAAATAACATTTTTTACAATTTTTGTCTGTCTGTCTGTCTATTTGTTCCGACTAATCTCTGGAACGGCTGGACCGGCTCAGCTAGTACTAAATAATATTAATTACCTAAATAAATGTCGCTCAAATTAAGTACCCTTTCGCCCCTCGTTAAGATATTTTATTCCCTCTATGCTCCCACTGTATGTACTGTAATAAGTGTATTGTTTTTTTTTTATTAAATCAAAATGCAAGGTAGTTGAATAACCTAAAAGTACATATTATTATCCGCGACACGTTTTCGTCAGATTATAGAAACAGATTCATCAGCAACATGCTTCGTCAAAAAGTATCAATACTTACTTTCAGCTACAAGCGTCGTCATGCGTGTGTATTGTCTGTGGCAGGTTGTTGATCCGCATCCGCTGCGACGCGGCCTCGGCCCAGTGCCCGCTCGGCATCAAGTTCGGTTGCGATCCCGTCACGGAAGCTCCGCGGCTGCTGAAGCTCGCCTCTGTACTCGGACTCGATGTGAGCACTCAAATGTCATCTTCATTTCATTTCACTCCATATTATCATTTTTCATAAAAATAAGACATGACTTAAAGGTCTTAGTTACCAGGTCATAAAACCCAAAAAAAAGTACTCAAATGTCACACTGAATAATAATATAATCTATGTGAAATACAGTAGAGTATATATTCTGGGGACTTTTTGGCGGGAACGCGAGGAGTGAAGTTGTGTGATTTGTTTTATTTTGTCTATTTAGTGTTTCTTCAGGTTTAAATGTGTAATAATGGTGGTTTATAACTGCTTAATATCTGTGAAAGTGCACAAATGTGGGAAAATGAAACAAAGCTGCTGGACGTAACTTCTCAGGTTCCTCCAAAAAGTCCACTGAAACAATCTCAGTAAATGACCCACCATTTTACTGCGATTATATTTCATCCCATATCATTTCATTAAATTTCATCCCAGTTGATTAATGTCTCAAATTAATCATCTTCATTTCATTTCACTCCATATTATCATTTTTCATAAAATTAAGAATATAAAGTAAAATAAGACATGACTTAAAGGTCTTACTTACCAGGTCATAAAATCTCTTAAAAAAAAAGTATATATTCTGGACTTTTTGGCGGGAACGCGAGGAGTGAAGTTGTGTGATTTGTTTAATTTTGTCTATTTAGTGTTTCTTCAGGTTTAAATGTGTAATAACGGTGGTTTATTAACTGTTTAATATCTGTCAAAGTGCACAAATGTGGGAAAATGAAACAAAGCCGCTGGAGGTCACTTCTTGGAATTCTCCAAAAAGTTCACTAAAAAAGTCTTAGTAAATGACCACCATTTTACTGAGATTATATTTCATCCAATATCATCTCATTTCATTTCATGCCATGTTTCATAATAATCAACTTCATTACATAATATCATTTTTCATTTAAAAAAGTTTTCATTAAAATTAAAATAAGACTTGACCTAAAGGTCTTGTTACCAGGTCCTAAAATCCATAAAAAATTATATATTCTATGTGTCATGCAATAGAGTATGACGCATAGGTTATAGAGCACAGATAGAGAATGTGAGTTCACAGAGCATCTAGTGTTAATGTGAGTAGCTACGTTAAGACATTAACTGGGTCTCGTTTGAAAAAATTGTCATTGTCATTTTTTTATTGCATAGTTGGGTGAACGAACTCACAGCCAAATGCGCCACCCACCTTGAGATATAAGTTCTAAGGTCTCAAGTATAGATGGAACGACTGCCCCACCCTTCAAACCGAAACGCATTACTGCTTCACGGCTGAAATAGGTATGGTGGTGGTACCTACCCGCGCGGACTCACAAGAAGTCCTACCACCAGTAAAGTACCAGTACACGTATTTCATTAGAAAAATTGGAACCCTGCCGACGGGATTCGAACATTGTTGCATCGCTACATACGAATGCAGCGGACGTGTTATCCTTGAGGCCACGACGACTGTTGTTGCGCGGCAGGTGGCGGGCGTGTCGTTCCACGTGGGGTCGGGCGCGGCGGAGGCGGCGGTGTTCGGGCGCGGCGTGCAGCTGGCGCGCTCGCTGTTCTCGGCCGCGCGCGACCTCGGCCTGCGCCCCCGCCTGCTGGACCTGGGCGGCGGGTACCCCGGGATCGCGGCGCAGCACCACTTCATGCTAGAGGTAACAATCTGTCATTGACATATTCAACGCAACGGTGAGCCTTATCTTAATAAACCACTCGGAAGGCTACCCGTGAGCCCCGTGAGACTTTTTTTAATTGCTTAGATGGGTGGACGATCTCACAGCCCGCCAGGTGTTAAGTGGTTACTGAAGCCCATAGACATCTACGACGTAAATGCGCCACCCACCTTGAGATAGTTCTAACGTCTCAAGTTTATTAGAAAATATTAAAAAAATTAGATGCTATAAATCGCAAATTTTAATCTGTCGTGCAAATTATCTCATTTCATAAATCTTGGAATGAAAATCTCAAGGTGATAAAAAGAGCCTACCGGTGGGTAGCGTGTCAAAGTTTAGCAGTGTTACACTTTGACAAGTTCAACGCTTCTCGACCTTTTAACAATTAAGCCAACATCTAAAAATTTGAAACTTGAACAATATCTTGAATACTGGAGAAAAATTTACAAATTTCTTAGATTTATTACTTAATATGTTATTCATTGCAAAAGCTCCAAACGAATTTATATTCTCTATTAATATCTTATCTGTGTGCCTTAGTGCGAGTTTCTTAACGTTCTCGATAGCGTAAAAGTTAAGCCAATTTTGTATGATGCAGTTGGAACAGCGCCCCTAGCGGCAAACGTAGGCAAACGATCCGATTCCATACAAATATGAGTTAACTTTTACGCTATCGAGAACGTTAAAAAACTCGCACTAAGCACACTGATCCACAAGATTTCCGAGGGCGTTGATAACACTCAGCTAAATACTCCAGTGTACTACCAGTAGGAGTGGGTAATATCGGTTTTGCCGCGTATCGAATCGTATCTATATATCGAGTATCGATATCGGATATTGAATCTATATATTTTTTGAATCTATGTATTGATGGATGCTAGTAGATTTTCTCGATTCATGATATTTGAGATTTAAAACGATACGCTGATATAATATCGTAGTAGATATAGATTAAGTCAGCGTTATACGGGTTGGTTTTCTGATGAACGTGAAAATAAAAATATCAAAAAAACTTTCCTTCATGCTTTTACCAGGCTTAGGACTGGCTACATTATTTTTAGTTTTTAGTGTTTTGTGTCTTAATTTAAAATTACAAAATATACTAAAAGAGTGTACGATAGGGATATCGTGCGCTCACTCACTCTGGCCGATTCGATACGAACCAAACGAATATTGCTGATATTCACGAATCGGTACGATACGCCGATGCGCATCACATCGAGCAGTATCGTGTATCGGCTGATATCGATATATAGATTCCGTGCGGGGCGATATCGGATTCAACGATATTGCTGCGATATATAGATATTGAATCTATATACGATTTATATCACCCACTCCTAACTACCAGTGATACTCAATAAGGAGTTTGTATGTTCAAGATTGCGGAGGTGGTGAACGCGGCGCTGGAGAGCCATTTCCCGGAGCGCTCGGTGCGCGTGGTAGCCGAGCCCGGGCGCTACTTCGCGGCCGCCGCCTACACGCTCGCAGCCATGGTGCACTCCAAGCGGGAGGTCAGTGTGGGAGTCTTTTGATAATATCCTGAAAAGCACCGCACGCTTTCTTTACAATAAAATAACTTTTTCTTACACTATTTTTAATTAAAATTTATTTTCTTTTTTCTAATTGAATTTTCTATAAAAGCGTATTTTGTTAATATTTTTAAACTATTATTTATTTTTAATTTTTTAGTTGAATTTCAATTTTTTTAATATATATTTTTTTAATATTGAATTGTCATTGTTCCTATATAAATATGCCAAATTTCAAATCATGTTCAATGATTCCGTTACTAACATACATACATACGTTTGAAGCTAATAAAAGTGTATTATAAAATATTGTCGTCTTACATTGAACAGATACCGGCCAAGGAGGGCGAGGACGCCGACACTCACACCATGTACTTCATCAACGACGGCGTGTACGGCTCGTTCAACTGCGTGCTGTACGACCACCAGATCGTGTCCGCTGAGCCGCTACACGATAGGGCGGATTCAGTCCTGCCTTGCTCGGTGTGGGGCCCGAGCTGTGACGCGCTGGACTGCGTCATGGAGAGCGCGCTGCTGCCGCCACTGGACGCCGGGGACTGGCTCGTGTTCCGGGACATGGGAGCGTACACCATCCCGATCGCGTCGCCCTTCAACGGGTTCCCGGTGCCGCGGGTCAGGGCCGTGGTGGACGCCGGGCTGTGGACCGGGGGCCTGCGCGAGGCCTGGCCGCCCCTGGACGAGGAGTGCCGCGCCGCGCCGGACCTCACGCCGGACCTCACGAGCGACCTCACGCCGACGCACCGCGCGGTCTTCGTCGAGTGTGCGCTCAAGTGATCAACGCGCGTGCCGCCAGATCTCGACTTGAGAATCTTTTCTATTATATCTGTTTATGTTTTTATCCGCGTTGTTCATAAGCAAAGTGTTTTTTTTATTATTGTATCAATTATCCATTTAATATATATTAATGAATTACATATCTAAAGATGAACAGTTTATGTCCTAAAATATAACAGTGTATGTAAATGTTTGTGTGTATTTATTTTATTTTCAATTAAATTTGTTTCTTTCATTGTTTTATATAATGTATCTAAACTCAAGTTGAGATCTTTCATGTGTAGTAAACGTGTATATTATATAGAGTTGTGTTAAATTTCTTGAAATCACCATCATTTTAACATTGGTATGTGATCTATGAATTATTTATCTAACATTTCGTAATGAAGCTGAAATCATAAATAAATAACAAGCAAAATAAACAAAACATAAAGGTTGTTAGTAATGGACTTATTGTGCTATTTCTACATGGTTTGCGAAACAATAATTGCAACAATGTGTATGGTGCTAAATTGATATTTGTAATCAATTACCATCAAATTGAATATCTATATATATCACACGTTTACTGCGACAAGTGTAGCGCTTTGTTTTATAAAAAACATTTTTTTTATTTTGCAATTTATCGCTTTATATGTTCGTGTATTGAATTTAGAGTATTGGCAATTTTATTAGCTCAGTTTCTATTCGTATTTGATTGAACTTGTTCCTTTTGAATATGGTACAAAATTATTAAGAAAAATTAACACTGCCCAGCCCCGATTTGGAGCTTAAATTAAGGACAACTTTGTAATTTCATTTTAAATTATCTTTCGAGTTACGTGGCTTAGATGAAAACCAGTTTGTTTTTCGATACCATATGAGACTTCACGAAAATTGGTATATAGATTGATAGTGAGTCACTACTGCGATCGCATCAATACTTTTGTAACCAAATATTGTATGATTTGTCGTTTTTAACATTCTGCTGTTTGCACTTGTTTCGTATTCTTGATGTTATTGCATACAATCGTTGTAGAATGTTTACATTGTTCGTGGAACTCGATTTATATTAATAAAAACATATATATATATAAATTTATATACATTTGTAATTAATGTTGTCGAAATGTATTTGTTTGCGATAATTCTTGATGCAGCAGTACGCAGTCAATATCATCATTTTTAATTATCAATCATTATTTTGTTGAAAATAATTTTACTATTTGATTACATTTAATTAAAATGTTTTAATATCTATAAATGCTTATAATAAATATTTTTGCTCATTAACTAACATATTGATATAGTAAACTGTAATTATGTGTACTTGAATTAGTGCGGCAACATTCCGTGTCGGGGACTTTGTTATTGCATTTCTCTGTGGATTCTATGAGAAGTCATGCGTTTCGCAAAAATGTAGTACTTTTGATGCTTTTCCGGTAATAAATTAATCATTCATTATTTTTTATAGTTTCATTTCTGTCTTGCTTATACAACCTGAGTGTAACGACAATGTTCAAAATAAGTGGTTTGCTAAAAACTCGAGTACTGGCAATCTCAGCTTTAACAACATTAGACTTTGCATCGGGAGATTAGTATAGGATTTGGAAGCAGAACTGGTGAGGATTCCAGGACAATTACACCATTAATGATCTTTAAAAATGTCTGTTGTACTTGTTTGATATTAAAATGAGAAAAACCAAGTTAAACAAAAGCGTTTTAATTTTACATAGATACAGATAAATCAAAGAGACACTAATTGTGAGTAGCTGAAACAAATACAAGTTCACAAGACATTACAAATAAGACTTATGATTACACGACTGGTTATGGCGAGTTTTCAGGTGAGACATCAATTAATATATAAACAATAGCTCTTCTGAAAACTTAAAAAAAAAACTAGCTTATCTGTGGGATCATATTTTAGCCCACATTACAATTTTAATACAATGCTAAACTCTACATTATTTATACTATCAGTACATTTAAATCTACCATTAGTATTGCTTTAAACGAAAAGGCTACAAAACGGAAACCGCAAATTGTTATTAAAAAAAAACTATACAAAGTATGTCTGAAGGAGTTTCATCAAAAGTGACGTCATTTGGGGCTAAATTAAAAGTTTATTTAACCACAGCTTACAAAAATTACCTATAGTCCAGTTAACCGCAGTTTATAAGGATCAGTTATGGCTAATCTGGCATGTGTTGTGGATTTGTTTTAAAAATATTTAATCTTGACTTATTTAGTAATTTAAAAAACGCTAAACCCTTATATACTTTTTAAATTGATTTATTATAGGTGTCCAGTTTTGCCCATGGTGACACTCATTCCTTTTGTTTCAGGAAACATTATCATCTATTGAAAATTCTAAGACGAATATATTCTTCAAATTCGCGTTTCTAGACACGACTAAAACTAATTTTACGGATTGTCATCTTCCGCGACAACGAAAACCGTAAAGTTTGTATTCGAAATATCAGAAATAATATAAGAACAATACAAAACGCGAAAACAAGAGAAAATTACCGTAAAAGTGTTTTTAATTATGACTTTTATAGTTAAATAAAGAGGAAGTTCTTGGTTAACTGGTTAGTTAGTACATTCGAAAAGGTAGGCCTAAAATTAAGCAATTGATTATTATTCAACAAAAACAATACCTTACTGTACAGAACAATTTTTAATTGCAATACAAAAACCTAGCTTCATTAAATTCCGCTTTCACTCACGCCTTTATTGTCGTTTAAATACAAAAACACCACTTCTGAGGTCAACATTGTATCACATGTATATAATAAAAATTCAGTTAAATCATTCGTCCCATAGCACTCTCATTGAAACAAAGGCCAATATATCGCACATACGGTGGGATAACGTCACTTATGCAAATTATGTAATTTTTCAGGAGTAACGTTGGAAAATTCAACATTTTATTATATCATTCTTTATTATATCATATATAGTTCTGTTAGGCTATAGAAATAAAATGATAATATTCAAACTACAACTTTAAACTTCATCAGTAAAAGCAAACCTCTCTCTCTCTTTTTACTCATACTCAGTTCAGCTTTAACAAAAATTGCTTAAGTGACTTTATAGCACCACCTTATGTGTGATATAAAAATTATTACCCAAACAAATAACGCTCTCATTCTGCTAGTTCGCTTATTAACTAATTTGTAATTTATTCGATATAATTACATGAAATCCCATTTGACACATGAGTCGTCTATTATCAAAGGTGGCAATCTGTGCATTTGGACAAAAAAATGTTATTGATATGTCAATACAGATTGATTTGAATATAATCGTCTCCTTCAAAGAATACGGTTCAAAACCTGCATTAAATAAAATATTAAATTAACCTGTTATTTAACTAAGATGTCGTTCAGAAGAGTTTTGTGACTGCCAATGGAATACAAAGTCAATAATTCGTTTTGCTGATTTACCAATAATTGTACAAAAGTCACATTGCCGGCTTTGATAATAGTCGACTCACATCCTATAGTTGACATCTTGTAAGGCACTGCCTAAAATGTCATTTTGCAATATTCATTTTCGACTATAATTAATTTTGTTTTAACTCCAATAATTTATGTAATTACTCGACATTGACGTATTAAAAAAATAATTATACATTTTAAACAAATGAGGTTATTTTTTGTGTGCTTCTAGAAGTACTCACAAACGTATTAAAATTTTACAAAATGACCAGACATACGTAATGTCATTGACAATGTTTGTTTTAATTATTCTGAGGCACACGATTGGTGGACTGACGTTTGACTTGATATCGATATTGTCATACATGGTTTTATTTTATTCAGAACAACATTATGGAGGGTTAGAAAAGTAAGGAGCACCATCTTAATGTATTAAAAAGTGTATACTGAAAGGTGGGTAATTAAGGTGGCGCCACAGTAGCAAGTGAAAAAATTTTAAATACAGCGCCATAAATAAATGGAGAACAAACAATTATTAACAGCGAACAATCTAGAACAAACGAATTAATAGAAAAAAAGTCGAAAACAGAAAAAAAATACATGTGTGCAATTCACACGTGGTAGAAGTGAAACCTAAAAAAATTAAAATACAACTATCTTAAATGTCTAAGTATATGTAAAATTTTGTCATTAGTAAATAATTGAATATGCAATTTCGAAAGGGGCACATGTCGCATATTTTGTCAAATACGTTTTTTTTATAATATACATGTAGTTTTGAGGCTTACCTAGACCCATTTTATAATAATTCCAGTAATTTTCAATTGCTAATTAACACTAAAATATATCTCAAAAATTAATATTTTAAATTTTACACTGCTTTAGAAAATAATCAGATTTTTTCATTTCCTGAAAATTTTACATTTTCAGAGATTTGTGCCCTTTTCGAAATTGCATATTCAATTGTAAATCATCTTTAATAGTATGAGGTAGCGCCCTCTGTGAATTGATATTTTAACTTCACGTATAATTCTAAATTAAAATCCACTACAAAGAGGTTTCATACACACGTTAGTATTAAAAAAAATCATACATGGCGCTGTATTAAAAAAAACACTACGGACTTATTTTTTCGTTTCATCGAGTTTGAAATCACGATTCTAAAGAAGTTTCACTTAAAAAAAAATTTTTTTGGCTAACTTTGGTGACCTGTAAACTACCACGCCTCACTTTGTTTAAACTCTTCCACTTCCTACACTAGCGCTATTTCAAGTGAGTCTTCCAACAATAACTTGCTGTTTACAGGCGAACACTTTTCCAACTTGTCCCCTATACAAGATGGTGGTCCTTACTTCTACCCTCCATAATGATAGTAAATAAACTAGTTGCATTCAGTACACTTCCAATAACACTTCCAAGCTGTTAAACTTAAATTTTGCATCTGCTCAAAAGGTATTTGTATAGTATTATGTATGTAAATGTATTTTTACAATGTGGTGTTAATACCGGAAATAATCCAAAAGGTCTGTTAACAATAATTTCAACGTTTTAAATATAACTGATTGTTTTAACGTATGATCTTCGAATATCTGTGCATTTTTGAAGTTATTTCGGTTTGGGAAAAATAGTATCTCTGTATTATCTGTAGTGAGTGATCAAGTTCCGGGTGCCGTTGTAATATTTATAAAATTTATTCTGTGAATTTTGTTATCAATAGTCTCAAAGAAGTAAAACTACTGATGTACGACTCTAAGTACACATACGGTGTTTTTTTTTTAAATGTCATCTCAAAATTACTTATGTTTTTTTTATTTATTTTTTAGATGGGTGGACGAGCCCAGAGCCTACCTGATGTTAAGTGTCTACTGGAGCCCATAGAAATCTACAACGTAAATGCGCCACCCACCTTGAGATATAATTTCTAAGGTATCCGTATAGTTACAATGGCTGCCCCGCCCTTCAAACCGAAACGCATTACTGTTTCACGGCTGAACTAGGCAGGGTGATGGTACCTACCCGCGCGGACTCACAAGAGGTCCTACCACCAGTGATTACGTAAAATTATAATTTGTTAGGTACTTTTGTTTAGGTTGGAGCGTTTAGTCGTGGCGTGACGTCACGGCGTGCGTTAGGACAGGTGCACGTTGTGCGCGGCGAGGTACGCGGCGAGCGCGGCGCGGTGCGGGGCGGAGAGCGCGGCGAGGCGGGGGGGCAGCACGCCGGGGTGCGCGCGCGACATGCGCTCCAAGCTCTCCACCAGGTCGCGCTTCGGATCCTCTATCTCTGTTCATGTAAGCGCCGACAAAACATTAATTCACGGGCCATGAGCTAGCGTTGGCGAATAACATCACTGTGTATTGACTATGAGACGTGAGGTCGAATGTCTCAATCGCGTTACATCGCGTCAAGAAGTAGGCAGAGGGCGGCAATATTCATTTTTAAAATTACTTGATTCACGTTATGATGTTTATGAGTTCCGCCAAAATAATGACGGAGTTTTTTTTTTTGCTTAGATGAGTGAACGAGCTCACGGCACACATGTTGTTAGATAGTTACCAGAGCCCATAGATACCTACATCGTAAATGTCGCCACTCATCTTGAGATATAAGTTCTAAGGTCTCAGTATAGTTACAACGGCTGCTCCACCCTTCAAACCGAAACGCATTACTGCTTCACGGCAGAAATAGGCAGGACGGTGGTATCTACCCGCGCGGACTCGCAAGGGGTCCTACCAACACTAATTACACAAATTATAATTTTGCGGATTTGATTTTTATTACACGACGTTATTCCTTCACTGTGGAAGTCAATCGTGAACATTTGTTGAGTACGTATTTCATTAAAAAAATTGTTGTACCCGCCTGCGGGATTCGAACACCGGTGCATCGCTTCAACACGAATGCACCGGACGTCTTATCCTTTAGGCCACGACGACTTCAAATAATTCAAATGTTCTAGAATTAATTATTATTATTGAGTAACGTCGGCATCTTTAATAAGTATATAGTTGGTCTCACTTGCTAGCGGGTCGTCGAGGAGTCCCTTGGCGCAGGCGAGCTGCGCGTAGTGCGCCTGGTAGCCGGGCGCGTCGTCCACCTCGACGAAGTGGTCGTCCGGCAGCGAGGACTCGTCCGGGGGCAGCTCGAACAACTGGATCAGGGCCTGGATCGTTCCAAGGACGAGGCGTCAATTACGCATGTCATAAATCTAACTATTATTATATATGTAGTTCTAATTAAAATTAAATATATAATAATAAATATTTATAGGTATAAAACTAACTATAAAGAATAATAATTAATAATATTAATAATTTAATAACTAAAATATATTATTAAAAGGAGTCCCTTTACGCTAGGTTCAGAAGATACTGACAGCGTTCACCCTTTGAATAGCTAGACTAATTCATAAACTATCATAACCTAGCCTTTCTTTTGAACAATCCATATCTGTGCCCAGTTGTTCCCAAAGAGTACGTTTGATTTTTATGATACAGAAAAAGCTTCTTATTCTGCCTGGATTTAAAAATGCCACATAATTTCTATATTCGCGACTAAAGAATTCTTTATTCGCGGATCTAATCTATACATCGATACATACGCATTGATAAAACCGAATTTCTTTTGTAAGCGCGCTTTTCCAACATATACCCCGCGAATAAGGAGCTTTTACTGTAAATTAACCAAGAACACTCATACAGTGTACAGTGCGTGCAGTATACAGTGCGTGCAGTGTACAGGGCGTCTGCAGAGTACAGTGCGCATAGTACACAGTGCGCGTAGAGTGTACTGTGCGCGTGTAGCTTACAGTGTGCATGCAGTGTACATTGTACCGTGTACAATGCGCCTAATGTAGAGTAATCGTACAGTGCGCGTGCAGTTTACCGTGCGTGTAGTGTACAGTGCGCATAGTACACAGTGCGCGTGTAGCTTAGTGTGCATGCAGTGTACAGTGTACCGTGTACAATGCGCGTAGTGTACAGTAATCGTACAGTGCGCGTGCAGTTTACCGTGCGTGTAGTGTACAGTGCGCATAGTACACTGTGCGCGTGTAGCTTAGTGTGCATGCAGTGTACAGTGTACCGTGTACAATGCGCGTAGTGTACAGTAATTGTACAGTGCGCGTGCAGTTTACCGTGCGTGTAGTGTACAATGCGCGTAGTGTACAATGCGCGTAGTGTACAATGCGCGTAGTGTACAGTGTGCGTAGTGTACAGTACTCGTGCAGTGTAGAGTGCGCAGTGGGTGTACCTGCATGAGCGGCGCCCACAGATGCGCGAGGCTGCCGTCCCGCAGGTGCGCGGAGGTGCAGAGCAGGCGCGTGCAGCCGGCGGCGGCGGCGCGGCGCTCGTGCGTGCCGGTCACGCGCTGCAGCTCCGACACCAGCACGCGCTCCACGTACATCGCGAACATGCTACCACGATATGTGAATTTTTAGTTTACCCACGACATAGCCTTCTCTACTGTTTATCAAATAGAACAAATAGGAACGGTAGATGTATATTTCACTACGTAAAACTGGAGGCAATTTTTTTCTATAGCAAATAACGTAGCAGTTAAGAAATATGCGTTAATATACAATATCAGTTAATTAATAAACGATTCGTAGTCGTACTTTTCTTTTTTTTTGTGCAGATAGGCAGACGGTCTCACGGGCAATAAAATACGCAGACCGCCGTCCATTGTATGGTGAAAATGTCAATTGTATAGTTTAACGACTGTACCGAACTCTTCTTTTTCTTTCCTACCTATTCTAGTAGCCTCGAGGGTGTTCTAGATTCACCGATCCAGTAGGTGAGCTCACGGGGCTCAAACCGGAGTGTTACTAACACTGGCCCTAGCAAGAGCAGTGCTTCGCAGTATCTACCACCGGATCGGACACGCGACCCACTGAGAAGATCCGGCGAGAAACTTAGTGGATTGTATCTATGGGTTAATTTACTCGTCGAACCCTTCGTCGCAAGCGAGGGGTACGATGACAACCATGACCGGTGCTTGAGGTACCTAAAAGCACCGTTAATGGATCGGGAGGATCCGATATGACGTGTTTTGGACGACGTGGACTATTTACGATTCGGGCTGCAGGATCGGGAATGAGCCCGAACCCTTCAAGGCAAAAGGTATGACCACTGGTGGTAGGACGTATTGTGAGTCCACAGAAGTCGGTGCTACCACCCTGCCTATTTCTGCCGTGAAGCAGTATTGCGTTTCGGTTTGAAGACTCGTTTACCGACTTCAGAAATACGTTATCCTAAGAGCTCATAACGCGCTCTACCAGTCAGCAATCTATATATTAATACGTGAACCAAAACTTTGTACCCTTTTTTACGAAAATTGCGCGAAGGGAAGAGTATGTTTCCCACATATACAGAGAACATAGAGAAGGACTGCAAAATGATAACAGTTTTTTAAATTATGCATAAAGATACATTAAATCAATTTAAAAAAACATTACACACACTACCATGTGTTTCACACAATACGCATACACACTATTTGTTTATTGTCAAACTATTCTGATTGCTTATAGTCTGCGGTCAAATTGAGAATTGATTAAATATTTGGCGAAGTCTGTGATTATAGAAGTATAATAATAGTCTTTGAAAATAGAATCATAATAGTGTACAAAGTTATAATTTAAATTGAATATAGTCGAATTTCGACTACCGGGGGACTACTAGTAGTAAGGAATGTCGTCGACAGTAACACAGTATCGATAGCTCACTTCGTCTGCACCGAGTCGATGAGGTCGATGAGCGGGTCTGCGCCAAACTGCACCGCGTAGAACCCGAGGAAGGCTATCAGTCCCCGGATGTACTTGGTCGTCTTGGACGAGGACAGGCGCTGGAACAGCAGCGTCATTATCTGCTTGGTGTACGGCTGCATTACAGATCTGGAAATTGTTAAACACTATTATTATCTCAATGAATAACTATATCGATACCTAGCGACAATATAAGTTGATGACTTAGTATTATCTATGTAATTTTTTTTTTATTGCCCGTGTAGGCAGACGAGCATACGGCCCACCTGACGATGAGTGGTTGCCGTCGCCCATGGAATTCAGCAATGCTAGGGGCAGAGCCAAGCCGCTGCCTACCGTTAATGCTAATTTCAGAAGTCACAAACAAGACCAGTTGAGGTGTGTTCACGAGTGCTCACTGTTGACAATCTTTCAACATTATTACATTCAAACGAACAGCCAGCTTAAAGGTTTATTTTTTATATTAAAGTTTTTCATCTTGTTTAGTCATGCGATTCTTTCAGTAACTGACTTTTTGGCGAGAACACGAGGAGTGAAGTTTTGTGATTGTGTTTATTTTGTCTATTTAGTGTTTCTTCTGGTTTAAACGTGTAATAACGGTGGTTTATTAACTGTTTAATATCTGTGAAAGTGAACAAATGTGGGAAAATGAATCAAGGCCGCTGGATGTAACTTCTCGGGATCCTCCGAAAAATCTCAGTAAATGGCCACCATTTTACTGAGATTATATTTCATCCCTATTATCTCATCTCATTTCATTTCATTTCATCCCAGTTGATTAATGTCTTAAATTAATCATCTTCATTCCATTTCACTCCATATTATCATTTTTCACAAAAATAAGACTTGACTCAAAGGTCTTAGTTACCAGGTCATAAAATCCCTTAAAAAAACCTTTCAGTAACTTACTGTCCAAACTTGTAGAGCATAGTCTGTATCAAGTAGAAGCCTTCATGGTCGTTTGTTTTCGAAGCTATCAACTTTTGAAACACTCCGAGTATCGCGTTCTGTAATACAGACAGAAATAGTCACAACAAAATTAGTTCTCTGGAAAACTTTATGACACGCCTTTAAGTCGAGAGTTGCGCTTCAAAATATGAGAGATCTCTCTTTCTTTTAAATAAGAGGCGGACGGGACTCTTCGACGTCAAAAACATAGAAGACACAACCTCCTTGCTTTCTAATATTTTCGCGGCGGACCATCCCGGGCGGCATACTGAAGTAATTATGTCGATTTCTGCTACTAACGCCACGAAATATCTAGTACTCTGGGAAAGACGAATCCGAAGATACTGAGAGTGAATTTATTTCTAAAAGACTAAAACGTCCATTGAAAACAAAAAAAGTCAGTTAGGCAATCCGGGCGCTTAGTAACAGAAATCGACATATCTACATCATTGTGCTACGTTTGTTTTTTTTTATTGCCCTTGTGGGCAGACGAGCATACGGCCCACCTGATGGTGAGTGGTTACCGTCGCCCATGGACTTCAGCAATGCTAGGGGCAGAGCCAAGCCGCTGCCTACCGCAGGGCACCGGTGACCTACACGGCAGTCAACTTGTTAATGTACGGTGGGGGACGCACCAGTTTCCCGGAGTTGACGACGAGGTTGGGCGCGACGGCGACGTACGCGCACAGCAGGCGCACGAGCGGGCGCACGTTGGCGGCGCGCTCCCACAGCGCGGGCGCCACCGCGCACGGCAGCAGCGCGCTGTACGCCTCGCCCGCGCCGCCCCCCGCCCCGCCCCGCAGCTCCAGCAGCAGCGACAGCATTTGGAACACGTACGGCATGAACTCTGCAATCGAACAGCAAGACGCAATTTAAACCCCCCGCAAATTCATAAAACCCGTGATGAACTTTCTAGTAATATTCAAAATACATATTTTAACTTCAAGTTATTTTGGTTCAGGTAAACTTTAATAATTTTTATAGGTAAATATGTTTTAGGCCTTTTTTTAAAGCATTATGATAACATTTTTAAATATAAAAATTGTATCCGATGAGGATTAAAAATAATTTCTGTATGTTTTTGTTTAATTAAAAATAATTGTTCATTGTATTAATAATAAACAATTTTGTTAGCCTATCTGTATGTTTTTTATTTTATTTTATTCCATAGTTCAAATCTCGGAACTTTTTCCGGTACTTCCCATTATGGATAAAATGGCATGTCCATATTATAATATTTTGACGCAAGTATATAAAATCAATTTTCCTACTCCGACTGTGATATAGTTGTAACAAACACTCGTGTGATGAACATGTTTGTTTGTGTATATATTTATATGTATTTAAAAAACGTATATAGGTGCGTATATCAGTCTCCAGATCCCATACTACAGGAACCCTAGTCAGGGACCATATGACCAAGTGTGGTTGGTCTCCTATTATTACTAAAATTACTAAAGCTTTCCATCGGTTTAGTTAACTGTACTTTAGATCGATAAAACTTAAGAGCCCAGGATGTTCGTCAATATAGTCTGACAATTTTTCTACTGATGTCCTCAAACAGTGGCAAACATCATCGGCGACTAAGTATGGATCATAGGGTATACGTACAGTGTACATTTTGTTATGTATATAAAATAAATATAATTTTAAGTTGAAATAAATTATCACCGTGTGAGAATTGTGTTTAATGAAATTATTTATATGAAGTATTAAAACTCACCCTGTATATCGTTCTGCAATATTTCTTGGAATATCGGGAACAGGGCGTCCTCGAAGGCAGCTATGGCGTTTGGATTCGATTTCGTCACCAACCTGAAAAATAAAGCCGCATTTCATTATTTCTTATTCATTATTTATTTATTCCTTATTTCTTATTTTATATTATTTCTTCATATCGTCTTATCGCATTAAAACTATATAATCTAAAATCTTACTAATTTTAAGTGTTTTAAAGGTTTAACCTGTAATATTTTTTTTATAAATATTTTTTATTAATTATTTAATATTTAAAAAAAAAAAGAAATAAATTTAATAAGTCGTCGTGGCCTAAAGGATAAGACGTCCGGTGCATTCGTTGTTGCGATGCACCGGTGTTCGAATCTCAGGCGGGTACCAATTTTTCGAATGAAATACGTACTTAACAAATGTTCACGATTGACTTCCACGGTGAAGGAATAACATCGTGTAATAAAAATCAAACCCGCAAAATTATAATTTGCGTAATCACTGGTGGTAGGACCTATTGTGAGTCCGCACGGGTAGGTACCACCGCCCTGCCTATTTCTGCCGTGAAGCAGTAATGCGTTTCGGTTTGAAGGGTGGGGTAGCCGTTGTAACTATACTGAGACCTTTAGAACTTATATCTCAAGGTGGGTGGCGCATTTACGTTGTAGATGTCTATGGGCTCCAGTAACCACTTAACACCAGGTGGGCTGTGAGCTCGTCCACCCATCTAAGCAATAAAAAAAAAAAAAAAAAAAAAAAATAATAAAAATAAAGTAAACTTCTTACGCGCGTACATAAGTACATTTACATTATCTATATTTTAAATTAAGATAAAATTATGTATTAATTTTGTTAGTAGCGGTCAAAACATAGGTAAACTAAAAAAAAAAAACACACTCTACTACGCTCTTTTGATTGTATTCATGAGAAAAATACTGGTGATACCAAATGTTTACACATATTAACTCAATTTCGAATATTTTTGAAAATTGTACACTTTTAATGCGAAAAGGCTATATTATGATGTATATTATCGTCTTCGATTTTCACGACTCGTAAAAGTTATTACTACTTTTACGATTTAATCTTTTGCATTTTTTTATTGTCATTATATTATTTCCGACGTTTTAAATACTTTAGTTTTATTTATTTAATATATTTTGTACACACAGCTGTTAGAAAAAAAACACGACAATAAGGATACAGAGTACAAGGGCACTACTTATTTCATGTTGAAATCTCTTCCACTAGGCCCGCAAAAGGAAAGAAGAATTAGGGACACAAACCTAGTGCATACAGTAAACATTACATATAATAATATATACATATTACAAGATACAAAACAATATATATACATACAAATACATACACACACACACATATATATATATATATACATACACACATATACCTACTTTATATTATAATACATTATACAAATATATATCGACGCTTGAAAGGCAAACATGACTAAGCGACAATAGCTGTTTTTTACATAAATGATAGGCAATAACCATTTATTTATTTATTTATTTATGTACAAACAGAAAACAAGACATAGTACAGAGTAATAGGAAAAATATGTACAAAGGCACTGCTTATTTCTTTAAGAAATCTCTTCCAGCAGACCTGCGAGAGGATAATGAGGATAATAACAAAAAGTGATGAGTGTGTGTAGAACAAATAACACATAACTAAAATAACAAATACAACATGAGAATTATAGTAATGCACATACACATAGCAAATATTATAAGTAACACAGTAACACTCGTATATACGAAGAGTATAGAACCATTATCATTCGAAGAGTATAGAACCATATTCGACGCGCAAAAAAAAATATATTTCTACGTCTATTAAAATCATTTCAATCCTACAGCTACTAGCTAGATTCGTTAAAATAGATTTTTTTTTCAGGTATTTCAACTTTAAATTAGTCTACTGTAAAGCTCACGCATTGTCGCTTAGTCACGTTTGCCTTTCGAGCGTCTATATATACTTTTATTTAAGATGGTAAGGATAAATAGTGCTCTTTAACAGATTTCTTGAACGCTGCTATGGTTTTGCACGCATAACCGTTGAGAAATAATATCGAAGGGTATTCGACTATATAGTATAAGCGACATTACGGTTAATACTCGACATTTACATTTGTAATTAAAGGTCCGTTTTATTTGGTATCAGGTATCAACAATTCGATGTTTTTAATTGAACTTCAATTAAGTTTACCCACCTGATGTTACGTGGTTACCGGAGCCCAGACGTCTACAACGTAAATGCCGCCACCCACCTTGAGATATAAGTTCTAAAGTCTCAGTATAGTTACAACGGCAGCCCCACCCTTCAAACCGAAACGCATTACTGCTTCACGGCAGAAATAGGCAGGGTGGTGGTACCTACCCGTGCGGACTCACAACAAGTCCAACCACCAGTAATTACGCAAATTATAATTTTGCGGGTTTTTTATTACACGATGTTATTCCTTCATCGTGGAAGTCAATCTTGTTAAGTACGTATTTTATCAGAAAAACTGGTACCCTCCTGGGGGATTCGAACACCGGTGCATTGCTAGATACGAATGCACCGGACGCCTTATCCTTTAGGCCACAACGACTATCAATATTGTTTTCTAACATTGACAAAGAACAACACTTACGACACAGCCAGAGACAGTGTCTCGAATAGGTAGTGGTTGAAATGAGGTTTGCAAGGATTCTTGGCGACCACGGACAGCATCCTGGCGAGTTTCGGCAGCGCCTCGCCGAGGTACGGCAGAGCCTCCTCTTGCAGGCACGCCAGGGTCCTTAATATAGCTGGAAAATCAAAGAACGAATTTTAAAGGAATCTGTATACGCACGAAAAAATTATTATACTTATATGGCTGTAATGTTTACCAACTCAGGCATTCGTTAAATTGATTCATTTATAATTCACTTTTTTTGTTTTGTTGCGTGACCAGCGTACTTAGTGCGAGTTTCTTAACGTTCTCGATAGCGTAAAAGTTAATCCAATTTTGTATGCAGTTGGAACAGCGCCCCTAGCGGCAAACCTGACGACGTTGCTAACACGAGCCCTAGCAAGAGCCGTACTTTGCAGAATCTACCACCGGATCGGAAACGCGACCCACTGAGAAGATCCGGCGAGAAACTCAGTGGGCTGTGTCTGAGAGTTAATTTACTCGTCGAGCCCTGTCGTGCTTGAGGTACCTAAAAGCACCGTTAGTGGATCGGGAGGATCCGAAATGACGTCTTTTGGGCGACGTCGACTGCTTTCCATTCGGTCCGCAGGATCGGGAATGCCTAAGATGTAGTGTGGGTTGGCCATTGAAGTGGACTACTGAAGTTCGCAGGAATTTTCTAGATAATAGCTGCGTTGAACCGATCATCGACTGATGGTGATGACGATGTGTCCGATTCGCACCCTTCATGACGTATTCGTTGTGCTGCTCGGGCGTGCAGTGGTCGGGCAGCGCGGCGAACAGCGCGGCGAGCAGCGCGGCGGCGTGCGGGGCCAGCTCGGCGCGCCGCACCATGCCGCCCGCCACCAGCTTCTCCGCGCAGCACGCCGCGTACGTGCACACCACGCCCGCGCCGCGGATGTGCTCCACCTGCGATATTCAATCTCATTTATATATTTATTTATTACTGAGATGGGGAAGTCTGAAAGTGGGGAGTGCTCTGAGGAATTGTTTGAGATGATCCCCTCATCTCATTTTTATCATCGCACCTCCGGCCCTTGGAGCAGAGTTCATCCATATTAACTGGAACCGCTGCTTTCGTCGACAGTGCGTTTCCAGAGGTCTTTTTTGCCACGTACCATCTGGCTATGGAATGAGCTCTCCTCCACTGTTTCTCGAGCGCTATGACATGTCCTTCTTCAAAAGAGGCTTGTGGAGAGTATTAAGCGGTAAGCAGCGACTTGGCTCTGCCCCTGGCATTGCTGAAGTCCATGGGCGACGGTAACCACTCACCATCAGGTGGACCGTATGCTCATCTGCCTATAAGGGCAATAAAAAAAATGCGGCACCTGTGACAGAGAAGCTGAGAAGTGCACGTTTGGGATGGTATGGACATGTGATGAGACGAAATGAAAATGAGGTTGGTAAGAGAATGTTAACTGTGAATGTGGAAGGAAATAGAGGAAAAGGTAGACCTAAGAAGAAATAGATTGATTGCGTGAACGACGATATGGGAAAGGGGAGTGAGCGAAGAAATGGTATATGATAGAAGAGTATGGAAGGAGAAAAGGAGAAGGGCAGGATAATGATGGTGAAATGGATGGCCGAGCTCACGGCTTGAAATAAGAGTTCTAAGTCGCAGTTTTACAGTACAACGGCAACCACTCTTCAAATCGAAAAGCATTACTGCTTCACGACAGAAATAGGCAGGAGACTCACAAAACGCCCTACCACCAGTAAGACACCGGTCGATTCTTAAATCAATTGTTACTTAAGATCACGAGCCAGCGAACACACTGGCGTATTTATAATAATATAGCAGATGTTCAGTCACATCATTTACTGAAAACAAACTCAAGCTATTATTATTAATGTAAGTGTTAAATTATATTTATGGGAATTTTTATTATAACACGCTTATAATATTAGTATAGATTCACCAGCAATGGGAAAGCGGTCAGCAGTAGCTCGTTGGGCAGAAGCGACCTGAACGTCATCAGGAACTTGATGGCGTCCGCCTTCAGAACCGGCAGCTCGTTCACTGAAACAATCCATCCAATTCACTTTTTTACAAAAGTTATACGTGCTAATTAGACACCTCCGTACAGGTCGATACGTAATACTGCGCTAGTAGTCGATATTCCGATGCTCGGTACTTAACACGCACAATAGAAAGTCGATCTATCGACGGTTCGCGCTCAAAGATCGTGAGCTTTTTTTATTTATTGCTGAGATGGTTGGACGATCTCACAGCCCACCTGGTGTTTAGTGGTTACTGGAGCCCATAGACATCCACAACGTAAATGCGCCACCCACCTTGAGATATAAGTTCTAAGGTCTCAGTATAGTTACAGGCTGCCCCACCCTTCAGACCGAAACGCATTACTGTTTCACGACTAAAATAAGCAGAGTGGTTGTACATGTTCGTGCGGACTCACAAGAGGTTCTACCAGCAGTAATAAAGCGTTTTTAAGTTATTGCAAAGCTTTTATCGCGGGCTTTGAGCGCGGCGACTGAATCAAGAAATTCTGTAACGAAAATAAAATCTAACACTCCCCACTCGGCCTACCATGTAGCTTGCGTTTAACACATTCACACGTTGCGCTTGTGTAGTGTTTGTGAATAAGCGCGCGGGGTGATGTCGCACTGCATGCGCATCATGAAATTCTGCCCATCTCTCTCTCGCGCGGTCTAGCTTACGAGTGTGAAGGGGACAGTTGATGTTTTGCTTTGTTAATGTTTATAAATATAGAGTGGTCTTATTTTATTATTGTTTTAATATTAAATTATAATTATTTTCTAATTATAATTGCATAAGTTGATAAATAATACAAGATTAAGTTAGTAGTTAAGTGGATGTAGTGTCTCACGGTTGGGCCGCTGCAGCTCGGGCAGCGCGTGGTTGGCGGCGAACTGTCCCAGGTCCACGAGCGGGGAGGCGCGCGTCACGCCGGCCGCCAGCGTGGCGCCGCGCGACGCCAGTGACGTCACCAGGTACACGGCCGCGTCCTTGCCGCGCCACTCCGCGCCGCCAGACGCGCTGTACTTCTCCAGCATCAGCTGCGACACACGCGGGGTACGTTACGTAACGAGAACCTGAATCGCGCTAATGACATTTACAAGATAAGCTTGTATATATATTTTATATAGAATACTAAGTTATTTTAAAGCAAACTCACGTCACAGCCGGAGTCCCGCAAGGCTCCGCCCTCTCCCCGTTACTATTTAGTTTGTATATCAACGATATACCCCGGTCTCCGGAGACCCATCTGGCGCTCTTCGCCGATGACACCGCCATCTACTACTCGTGTAGGAAGAGGGCGTTGCTTCATCGACGACTTCAGACCGCAGCTACCACCATGGGACAGTGGTTCCGGAAGTGGCGCATCGACATCAACCCCACGAAAAGCACAGCGGTGCTCTTCAAAAGGGGTCGCCCTCCGAACACCACGCTGAGCATCCCCCTTCCGACTAGGCGCGTCAATACCCCCGCCCCCGCCGTTCGCCCAATCACGATGTTCGACCAGCCCATACCGTGGGCCCCGAAGGTCAAATATTTAGGCGTCACCCTCGACAGTAGGATGACATTCCGCCCCCACATCAAGACGGTACGCGACCGTGCCGCCTTCATTCTAGGACGTCTCTACCCGATGATATGTAGGCGAAGTAAAATGTCCCTTAGAAATAAGGTGACACTCTACAAAACTTGCATACGCCCCGTCATGACCTATGCAAGTGTAGTGTTCGCTCACGCGGCCCGCATACACTTAAAATCATTCCAAGTCATTCAATCCCGTTTTTGCAGGATAGCCGTCGGAGCCCCGTGGTTCGTCAGGAACGTCGACCTCCATGACGACCTGGACTTAGAGTCCACCAGTAAGTATATGCAGTCGGCGTCAATGCGCCACTTCGATAAAGCGGCACGACACGAGAACCCTCTCATCGTGGCCGCCGGTAACTACATTCCCGATCCTGCGGACAGAATGGAAAGCAGTCGACGTCGCCCAAAACACGTCATCTCGGATCCTCCCGATCCACTAACGGTGCTTCTAGGTACTTCAAGCACCGGTCACCGTTCTCGTCGAACCCGTCGCTTGCGACGAAGGGCTCGACGAGTAAATTAACTCCCAGACACAGCCCACTGAGTTTCTCGCCGGATCTTTTCAGTGGGTCGCGTTTCCGATCCGGTGGTAGATTCTGCGAAGTACGGCTCTTGGTAGGGCTCGTGTTAGCAACTTCAGGTTTGAGCCCCGTGAGCTCACCTACTAGTTAAGGCTACGCTGATATAGCCTCTCAAGGCTCTCAGCTTAGGAAGGAAAAAATATATTTTTAAAAGTATATCTCCTGAATATGCAAATAAAATTCGAAAATATCAATTTTAACTATTTTAACTATTTATTAATATGTGTATTTCATTCGTTTTTATTGTTGTTGTTGCAGTTATTGTTGTTATTCGAAGCTCAGATAATGATTGGTCGGTCTAATGCTGGTGGTAATCGTTTAAGACGACCAAGCGATTAAACAGAGTGGACAATAGCGTCCTCACTAGATACCAGCAAACTCGATGTCCCACTTATGGTACTAGAAAAAACTGTAAGCCCACACGTGTGGACATCGTCATTCTTGCCCATTTCTACTCCAGAGACGCGAAGCTTTGAAGCGCGAGAGGACACCGTGCAGAGAACCGACCTGGACGTATTGCCCGAAGATGTTCATCATTTTGTCTTCGAAGTGCTGGGAGAGGGACTTGACCAGGTCGCAGGCCGCCCGCCGCCGCGTGTCCACGTCCGAGCCCTCGATGTCGCGTCTCACGTATTCGTCGGGGTTATCTTCAAAAATCTCCATGTCTGATTCTGAAATGAAGCAACCAATAATTGGACCGTTTATTTTGAAAGTGGTGTAAGTCCATTTTTGAGAAAAATGAGCTATCACGTAATTCATGCTTAATTTAATGTAATTTTTTTATATATAACTAGTCCGTGTTTAATTTCTCAAAAAAATCCCATGTTTTGTACAACTTAAAATCGGTCAGTAAATGAAATTGCATAATCATCTATTATGAAAGTGGTGTAAGTCCAATTGACAGAGGTAGGTCGCATAGCCAGACCTCATATGACTTGCCTGTATTTTTAAATCAACAAATATAGTAACCTTAAATTTTCTCGAAACAAAAGAAAATGGACTTACACCACTTTCAAAATAAACGGTCCAATTAATGACTCCACTCTTTGGCAAAGTTACAAACATAAAATCTGTTGCTTGTGTGGTAGCATAGGGTATCGTAGGGGGTGACTGTGGTAAATATTTACACATACTATATCAGTGGTCGTTCACGCTTTTCTGGTCGGGGGCCACATAGGACAATGTGTATCACTGCAGGCCACACATTTTTGGACTGTTTAGTTGACCACCAGTCATTTGACATATTTAATATTATATTAATAATATTATTGTATTTAATGATTACCAGATGAATGAATTGAATATTTGGCAAAAAACAATATTCACCAATCACTTATGTCAATTTTCTTGCTGGAATAAATGAAAGTGACAGATTTAATTAGCTTTAAAGTGTTTTTATTGGGAATTGAACCCAATATATTATTATTAGGATAAATTGTTACCAGGCGTCAGTGTTTGTTTGTTTTTAGGGCATTAATAGGAAGATATCGCAGCAACCCAGCCAATGACAAATGTCAGGTCACTCACTGACTGTCTGACCTTTATTAACGCATTCTACGTCCTACGTACTTATGCTGAACTCACCTCTAAACTCCATGTTGGGGATGACGACTTTCTCGCAAATACTGCTCAACGTTGACGGATCCTCGAAGAGACCCTTGTAGCAATTCTTCTCGGCAACTTTCGCCAGGAACATAAGGGCGTTCGAAACCAGCTGTCGAAAACGTACAGGTATATAAATAAATATCTTATACATATAATAATAATAAATAAATACCTTCTATGTCAAGATGGGTGGCGTATTTACGTCGTAGATGTCTATGGGCTCCAGAAACCACTTAACACCACTATGGGTGAAACTATGGATAGGTCGGTTTTGCATCAAAATTCATTATATTTTAAATAAATTCCAATATACGTCATATAAGCTTCAATATAAAAAAAAATGTGGGAAAATTGTTTGTGCTGATGGCCTCAATTATACATCAAGTACTTTATCGTATCGATTCCAGTGCTGTAATGTTTGACACAGGATGCTTCGCCTATCCGATTCACTAACACGTTGTTGAGATTGTTTACTGGAAAGCTCAAGTTGTTTGATGTCACAACTAAAATAGTCATCCACTAGAATAAAAAAAATTTTTGGAGTTTACTCCTTAAGAATCGATTTACATATATAGGCCCGGGGTATGAAAATTATGGGGACCAAAATCGTACTAGCATGTCACACGAAATGCGTTATGCGCCTGATTGGCTCCTGATTGCGTGATGCGTGCGCGCGCCAATCAGGAGCCAACGCGCGGCTGCGTTATCGCAGGTGACGCCGGGCTGCTGCGCCGGCAGTCCGCCACAAAGCCTCGTACTGATCGCGCGTTTCTCTCATTATTGTATTTTCATATATTTGTTAGTCGTTTGTTTTGTGTCTCGTTAATTTGTTAATAATCTGTAGTGTATCGTGTTGTCGTAATATAGAACTATTTCTCGTATTGTTTCGTTTAATTTTTTATATCCAGTAAACTCCAGTCGTGCGTCGGAGCGGACACACACACTTTTTTTTTTTGTTTAGATGGGTGAACGAGGTCACAGCCCACCTGGTTTTAAGTGGTTACTGGAGCCCATAGACATCTACGACGTAAATGCGCCACCCACCTTGAGATACAAGTTTTAAGGTCCCAAGTATAGTTACAACGGCTGCCCCACCCTTCAAACCGAAACCCATTACTGCTTCACGGCAAAAATAGACTGGGTGGCGGCACCTACTCGTGCGGACTCACAAGAGGTCCTACGAGCAGTAAATTAATAATACATAGTTACCATATCGTATTTAGCTTTCTGCGTTGTGGCGAGGAGTATGTTCCACACAGCCGTCACGAAGCCGCTTGAATAAGGCAAAAACTCCTCCTCGTACTTCAGTGCGTATAACGAAACGCATTCGCATATCTCCGTGCGGAGTCTCTCCATTAGTCCAGGGTTGTCGTCGTCTCCCTTAAAAGAAATATATAAAAAAACAAGTAATTTTTTATTTAAATAAAATAGCTGACCCGGCATACTTCGTACTGCCTCAATCGCCAAATAAAAGACCTAAACTTTTGTATAAATTAAACTTAAAACAAACCAAAAGGAATCCGTCTGACGGGGGACACGTCAAAGGAAAAACAAAATTGTTATTTTTATTTAATACTGAGCATTTTCATATTTATCTACCTTTTAAACTTTCTCTGGGCTTCCACAAATAATTCAAGACCAAAATTAGCCAAATCGGTCCAGCCGTTCTCGAGTTTTAGCGAGACTAACGAACAGCAATTCAATTTTATATAAATAGATAGAAGATAGATAAATAACTTAAAAATAGTACATCGTGCACCAAGGGAGAAAAGTAGGACATTTCGCACGCCTTCGGCTCGGGTGGCAAACACGCGGGATGAGATGTCCTACTTTTTTCCCGCGGTGCACATACTATTTTTTCTCCTATCAGGCCGAAAGTTCGTGGGGTACTGAGCCGGGGCCCAGGGGGAAGCCCTGGCGGGTGTAGGCGCCCCCCCTTACTCACAAAAAAACAATTTAACTGTTTTTTTGGTTTTAAATAAACTACTACTAATTGAATAAGAACTGTCTGATGGACTCATCATTGCCTTGTCTTGCATTTTATTGCCTTTTGTTTATTTCACTTTTACACTTAACACAATATTGCAGATTACCCGAGCACAACAATGGCGGAGAATTTTAGGTGCGTGAGAGCAGACGTAGACACTAACGCGCATGCGCACTTGTCAGTACCCAGGGAGGAAAAGTTACACTTTCTTCCCTGTACAGAAGGGCGAAAACCGAGCTTTCAGCGTACGTAGGAGAAAAATTCTTTTTGTTCAATATGTTTAAAATTGTTCTATAACACGAAAATCGTGAAAATCGTTTCAAAATCACTTATCTTTTTTTACAGAACAAGTAAGCAGAGAAATTGACAGAGGCAGACAACAACTGTATTTCTTTACTCTTCTCAATGAACTTACATCATCAACATTCGGAACATCCACTTGCAGTAGTCTCAGCAGATTTGGCATCCAAATGGGCATGTTGTCTTCAAAGAACTCCGGCAGATCCTGGTAGTTAAGTGAATAGAACACTTTGCAGATGAGGACGAGGGACCCATAGATTACACGCAGGGCCTGGACGTCCGATGCATGCTTCTGAGTTAGTTCTATCGTAGCCTGGAAAATATATTGCATTTATTACTTCTATCAATTTTTTTCCTAATTAATAGTAACCCGACAGTTTGGTACAAAATGGGGATTTCGTGTATATTTCCTACTTATCATTTAAAGTTACTATGTACATATATTTATTTTTATACATAGGTTATAAATAGAAAATTTACTGGTGGTAGGATCTTTACTGGTGGTAGGACCTTACTGGCGGTAGGACCTTTACTGGTGGTAGGGCCTCTTGTGAGTCCGCGCGGGTAGGTACCACCGCCCTGCCTATTTATGCCGTGAAGCAGTAATGCGTTCGGTCTGAAGGGTAGGGCAGCCGTTGTAACTACATATACTGAGATCTTAGAACTTATATCTCAAGGTGGGTGGCGCATTTACGTTGTAGATGTCTATGGGCTCCAGTAAACACTTAATACAAGGTGGGCTGTGAGCTCGTCCACCCATCTAAGCAATAAAAAAAAAAACAACATGTGAGTCTATTTACTAAATCTTTTCCATAAAACTGATAAGCTAAATATGAGTGAATCATTAAATAAATGATTCAATGTCCTTAAACTAACACTCAAATACCTCTCGCAGAGAAGTATCTCTGGAAGAATTGGACTGACATGGAAATTACACGTAGCAATCTGTAATTGAGAATCTTGCATACGCAGGATGCTCACATCCCAAGCATTAGTTTAAAAATGGGTTTTCGACAAAAACTTTAGTGTTTTTGCCCTCATTGCTGTTGCTAAGAAAACAACATCCAACATTCGTATGTAAGATAATCTCCTCTGCGACATGTGTGCCCTCATGAGATCAAAGTCCTCATGATTGTTTTACTAATGATCAAAAACTGAAGATGCGAAATGTAGATGTTTACTCAAACTTGGCACATGGTATTTCAGGCCACAGATTTTTAAAATGATTACATATTTATTCATGATTTTAAATTAAATACTTACAACAAAGAGATCTGTGAGGGGTCTTGCAAAATTCTCAAGGACATGTTTGATTTCCTCCCATAGTTTTTGAGATTTAAATTCGTATCTGTACCTCTTGAATAATGAATGAGCTGTCCGTAGTATACCATTAATCACATGGAAGTCGCCTAGAATGAAAAATAAACAAACAAAATAAATGCTTGTAGATTGTGAGTGCCCTTTAAGACAAATAAATAACTAATAAATAATATTAAATAACTGGAACCAAATCACGCGTGGTCATCCAGCCTCAAATGTAATATACCCTGTGTTATGGGTACCAGAGACTGACATACATACTTATATATGTACATGTAGAAATATACATATATATAGATAATAATTACTCAGAAAAAGAGCAAACAAACCTGTTCATCACACTAATGTTTTTCCGATGTGGGAATCAAACCTACAAGCTTTGGCGCGGCAGTTAGGAGCACTTACTACTGCACCACAGGGAAAATTCAAGGAATTAACTTTAAACCTTTCACGCATATCAGGGCCCAGACAATACAATAATTTTAATTCTATAACCTTAACATCCTAAGTAACATGAACTAGTATAAAAATAAATGATTAGATTACTTTTAGTTCATTTTGATATTTAAGTATAATTATTATTATTATTGCTGTTCAAGGCTTCATGATTCACCTATCTCTAGTGACAAGGGGCAAGAAAAAACATACCATGAATGCCACTAAGCACCTTGAGATATGAGGTGTGCAGTCCTAGCCTAAAGTTGAATTTACCTGTAGCAAATTTTTCCACCATTTCTGGTATAAGTGTTGGCCACTTCTCAGGAAAATCATATTTTCCGATTATGGAAACGGCATCACTAAATTGTTTCTGTATTGCTTCTGGTGATTTAAGCATCAAGTTCACTATGAGATTCTTGATAGAGACTCTGTCTGCCATATGAATGCGATCCACGCCGTCTTCTTCCTGAAATTATTTTAAAATTCCAACTTATGCACACAGAGATGGGAGGCTGATTAGAGATCAAAAGTCCTATATGCAGTTGCACCGCGCATGGAGTTTGTCTTGTTATTCAACTATGTGGTACATACAGCCTAGAACAGCTCTTCATATCTTCCATTGGGTGTTGCAAAAGGCATTGCAAGGTTGCAAAAGGATTCAGTGAAAAATAAGCTTGCAACATTCTCTAAGTAGAGTACTAGCACACTCTGAATACTATATACCCACTTAAATCGGCCATGAAGCAATCATGTATAACAAGCATTATATAATTCAATTGAGAGTTCGACCTCATCTATACTAATATATAAATCTACAGTGGTTTTTACAGATGTTCTGTTGTAACTACTGAACCATGCATCCGATTGACTTGAAACTTGGTATCCATATAGAAAATACATGCACTTAATGGATAAGCTAATAAGTATATAAGTGTTGGACTCCCTACACCAGTTGCGGGGGCATTAATGATGAGAATCTTTGTGGGGGTGAGAAATAATAATGTTAATTTTAAATGCCCAGCAAAGTGGATGAGTACAGCTAGTGTCTCAATATAGTCATTCACACATGTATGGTCTCCAGTGATCGCTTTAGCAGCTTTAGTTGGTGGTATCAACACAACTTGATCAATAATCAACTGCAGTAGTACTCTTTGTTTAGCTTGACCATTCCATTTCCATTCCAGGAAAAGACAGAGTGGAAGTTTTACAGGTGAAGTAACTATAAAAATTTGAGTATTTACTTACAATAGGCCAATTCCGTTTAATATAGTTTTTAAACACAATTGCTGCTGCCACTCTAATTGTATTATCATAGTTGTTCTTGTCAATGAGATGCAACAATAGTATGGCATAGTTCTGGTTGACTTCTACACTCTCTAAAAATTTCTCAGCTACAAAAAAATCACAATGATTTAATGGTGTTTTAGTGTATTTTTTTATCTAGATAAGAACTCGAAATCATGTGAGGGGTGGATATAGTAATGTGAATTTCTTTTAAAAATATTAACTGTAACTGTAACTGTGTTCAGTGTAATATAATCGACTCCCCTAGTTTCAAATTCAAACATCTCAATTCCATCCCAAATGCCCTTTTTTTGTCAAATTTTACCTTATAATAGCGTTGTATGCATTACATAAAAAGAGTTGGTATAATGGCGATTAATTTAAAACAATTTCCTGTAATAGGAGTTACATCAAAAAATTTTTATTGGTCTATGAATGAAGTAACAAAATAACATTTAAATTAGAAGTACAAACATAAATATTTCTAGTATCCAACTCACGCAGTACCACGTTAGTTATTCATTATGATTATTCTGCATAAGCTAACTGACTACAAGCCATCAATTTCGATATAATACATTTTCAAGCTTGGAATTAAAATAGTACTGCTACTTCCCATTGCATAGCTGTTTAGTTCTTTGCTATCAGAGAACTGATTTAATATTTCAAAATATTTAAATATCATTAAAATAAGTAATAGTTAAGTCACAATAATAACAAAACCAACCGGGTCTTCTGATGTTCTGATCTGGATTCAATGTTTGCTGTAAGTAGTTTGCTAGAGTTGCCAAATTTTCTTCGGTTACATCCATATTAGTTTTTAAAGCCAAAACAACCTTTTAAACCACGTTTAGTGCTATATTTACTACAATAACTGTTGATAACCAAATTCAACTTTCAGGACCGCTGTGATGTGATATGACTACCGTATTAAATTAAGTGTATAATCTATGACTACCGTGTATTATCTATAATCTATGGTGACGTTAAGTATATCATAGATAAATTAAATTACTAAAATATTGTATTTTTTTTTTTAATTCTAAATAATTATATCATTCAACTGCAACCCTGTGTCTGTGTGACGTCACGGCTCAGTTACATAGTATGGAGGGTAGAGGTAAGGAGAACCGTCTCCTATGGGAGAAGCTTGAAAAAGTGTCCCACTTTCTGCACTAAATAACAGATCAAAAATCCTCCAGAATGGCGCTAGCATAGGCACAGGGTATGATATGAATTGAGCAGTTGTGAACTGATTGAAATATGCTGAGTTAGGAAATTTAATATATTTAATGACTAGAGTAATTAGTGATAGTAAATATACAAGACTTGCATGTTTACGTACTCCAAACTAATTTCGTCAATATAACCTAAAATTATTGCTGTGGTAAAACGTGGAGACATAGATTGCATTTTCTCATCAGCTTTAAATAAAATACTTTTTGTCATTTTGTAGTGCTTACAGTTCTTTTGTCCTTTTTTATTTCTCTATCTTATACTAATAATTTTCAGCGCCTTTTTTAAATTTTACCCGGTTGCTACCGTAGCGACACCTTTATTTACCAGATTTTAACGGACACTTTTTAAACTTAAAGACGGTTTTCCTTACCTCTACCCTCCGTATTACGTAGATATTAAGCGGGACTTTTTGGCGGGAACACGAGGAGTGAAGTTGTGTGATTTGTTTTATTTTGTCTATTTATTGTTTCTTCAGGTTTAAATTTGTAATAACGATGGTTTATTAACTATTTAATATCTGTGGAAGTACGCAAATGTGGGAAAATAAAACAAAGCCGATGGACGTAGCTTCTCGGGATCCTCCAAAAAGTCCATTTCAACCCATATCATCTCATCTCATTTCATTTGATTTCATCCCAGTTGATTAATATTTCAAATTAATCATCTTCATTTCATTTCATTTCATAATTTTTCATAAAAATAAGCATATAATAAATTAAAATAAGACAGGACTTAAAGGTCTCAGTTACCAGGTCATAAAATCTCTTAAAAAAAAGAGTTAATAATATTAAACGTTTTTTTTTATAAGAGATTTTATGACCTGGTAACTAAGACCTTTAAGTCATGTCTAATTTTACTTTATATTCTTAATTTTATGAAAAATGATAATATGGAGTGAAATGAAATGAAGATGATTAATTTGAGACATTAATCAACTGGGATGAAATTTAATGAAATGAGATGATATGGGATGAAATATAATCGCAGTAAAATGGTGGTCATTTACTGAGATTTTTTCAGTGGACTTTTTGGAGGAACCCGAGAAGTTACGTCCAGCAGCTTTGTTTCATTTTCCTACATTTGAGCACTTTCACAGATATTAAACAGTTAATAAACCACCATTATTACACATTTAAACCCGAAGAAACACTAAATAGACAAAATAAAACAAATCACACAACTTCACTCCTCGCGTTCCCGCCAAAAAGTCCAAATATTAAACGTCAACATAATATTTTAGAGGCTATCTACAAATATATTAAGTGTATAATCTATGCTATCTACCACAAAATCAAAATCGATTGACTTTTTGGCCGGAACGCGAGGAGTGTGATTTGTTTTATTTTGTCTATTTAGTGTTTCTTCGGGTTTAAATGTGTAATAATGGTGGTTTATTAACTGTTTAATATCTGTGAAAGTGCACAAATGTGGGAAAATGAAACAAAGCCGCTGGACGTAACTTCTCGGGATCCTCCAAAAAGTCCACTGAAAAAATCTTAGTAAATGACCACCATTTTACTAAGATTATATTTCATCCCATATCATCTCAATTCATTTCATTTAATTTCATCCCAGTTGATTAGTGTCTCAAATTAATCATCTTCATTACATTTCACTCCATAATATCATTTTTCATAAAAATATGAATAATATAAAATAAAATAAGACATGACTTAAAGGTCTCAGTTACCAGGTCATAAAATCTCTTAAAAAAATATCAAAATCGATTGTATTTTGTATTCTAAATTAAATATTATGTGTACAGTGCTCTAAATTTACCATGTGGATACATTCATAGAGTGGTTTGTGGACTCTCAGTGCAAAAATACAAGTATATAATTACGATCAAGTTATTTGTTCACGTCCCAAATAGATAAATGTGGTTTATATGGTTTAACTTTGCATGGCGAGATCCACTACATAATTTTCTAAATACTGCAATTTATTTCTGTGATAATAAGTATTTTCTTTCCAAAATATTTTAAAGTTTTATGATCTTTATAATGCCATTTACACATATTTGAATTTTTTTTTTTTTTTTTTTTTTTTTTATTGCTTAGATGGGTGGACGAGCTCACAGCCCACCTGATGTTAAGTGGTTACTGGAGCCCATAGACATCTACAACGTAGACGCGCCACCCACCTTGAGATACAAGTTCTAAAGTCTCAGTATAGTTACAACGGCTACCCCAACCCTTCAAACCGAAACGCATTACTGCTTCACGGCAGAAATAAGCAGGGCGGTGGTACCTATCCGCGCGGACTCACAAGAGGTCCTACCACCAGTAATTACGCAAATTATAATTTTGCGGGTTTTGATTTTTATTACACGATGTTATTCCTTCACCGTGGAAGTCAATCGTGAACATTTGTTGAGTACATATTTCATTAGAAAAATTGGTACCCGCCTGCGGGATTCGAACACCGGTGCATCGCTTCAACACGAATGCACCGGACGTCTTATCCTTTAGGCCACGACGACTACAAATTTTTTACGTTTTCTTGGAAAAACTGATAGATGACCGTTTCTACGCCGATAATAAAATAGAAGTATGTCGGTCATGGCTATGATAGCCTTTTATATGTAGGAAACAAAAAAACAGTGTCTGATGTAGAATTTAAATATATTTTTTTATGAAAATGTAAGATTGTATTACTATTTTTAAATCTATATGTTAAACATCCTGAAATCGTCAAATAAATATAAAAAGTACTTCAATAAACATATATCGCTTAATTGTAAATTACTAATATTAGACAATTAACTTTGAGCATGTGCCTCAACCTAATTAATCATCTGTCTAGCAATGCAATTGGTACCTTTTATTTAATAATCATCACAGTTTTATTAAGTAGGCACCTCTGCTTCATTAGCTACCTCTCAACTTAATTAATAAAATTTAATAATCATCACAGTATTGTTTGAGTATGTGCCTATTCTTAATACCTAATTGGTTCATTTAACAATCATCACAGATTTATTCAGATTGATTCATCTTATTACTAATAAAGGTTAGTAGTTAAATAACAAAAAAAAAAAGGATAAAAAAAGTAACAACATTTAATAATCTTCTTTGTCATTACCCTGTTCTTTCTCACTATGCTTTAGGTTTCTGTAGAAGTCATGATACTTATTTGGAATAATTAACGTATCGCATAAACTAATCCAGTCTTTATATTTAACTCCAGTGATAGGAATAGAATTATTGTACACCTTCTCTAGAATTAGTTCTTGTTCCTTTTTTTTTTCTCCCTCTAGTCAATTTTAAATTATTACTGCAGTAAAGTTTTCTATAATTTTCTTCAGAAAAGTCGTGCTTAAATTCTATTATGTCTGGATTATTTCCTTGCACTTTACTTCTCTTACCTTATTCCAAGAAATTTTATCTGAATTTGAATCTTTTGTCCAGTTTTTAGTATGCAGCCAAGCTTTAAAATCCCAAACTACGTCTTGATCTACTTCTACAACTGTGTATGGTAGATTATTCTGCTTTCTAGATTTATCGCAACTGGATAGGGTAATGTTCGTGCGAGAGATGAAAAGATTCGCATCTCCATTTCATTATACATGTATCCCTGTTCTAAATTGATCAGCGGTTGAGTGGTGCATGTCATCTGTGCATAAGCGACTTTAACTTCAGCCAGCATTAGAATTACTTTTAAAAATATCCCGTAGTTCGCTTCAGTAGCTAGTACGCCAAAAGGCCTCCTTCCAATCGACATCATACGTTGCCATAAAGCTTGGGTGAGTCGAGGTAATGCTCGAAAGGTAATTGGAACTGCGGTTGGCGCGGTGCTAGAGCGCAATCGAATGGTGCTCACCTAAGTGCGATCAGTTACATGCAGACGCTTGAGAAGTGACGCGGTTAGCTGGGCCTGAAATTCCTGGTTCTTCTTTCCACGGAATTTTTCAAACTTGCGGTTCTTTGCGCCTTTTCCTTGCTGCTTACTCTGCTGTTGTTCCTGAGCCACAGGGGCTTCACCGGTAACGATTTTCTGGTTGTCAGCCATAGTTAAGGATATTGTGGTGGTAAGGATTCCTGAAGTATAAATACCACAGGAGGTCAACAATAGGCAAACCAGTACGTCCAACAGTGTAGGTTTCCCTAAAATCGGAGATTATTCTGCTTAGCCCAACGAACCAGTGTGTACCATTCATCTGGTATGTAAATTAGTTTATTTTTTGCGGTTCGCTCTATTAATGCGTGAACACTATCCGCCTCATTTTGGGTGTGACCTTTTTCTAAGAATCGATGGGACACATTTACCTTAAACCTATCGCTCGTATGTAAATACATAAAAAACAATGTGATTGCGGTTTTGACCAGCACAGTTATCGGACCAGAATCTAAAATCTTTGACTCCAGCTTTAACCTTGTTGTCGATAAAAGAAAACAAACAAACTTCATTGGCACCACGCTTAGCAACGGCTTCATCCCGCATGTAGCACGTAGCTACTTTTAATCCGGCGTCAAAAACAGTGAAATTATATACTGATAATTCTCTTTAATAATACAGCACACTAATTTCGCCATGTGGAGTGTTATTAATTTTTTGGAAGTCAAACATCGCGGTGCAAATACTTAGATTCGATTGAGCTTCAATTTTATCTACGTTTTTTAAATCCCTGGCAAGTTTTTTGTTATCGATGTGTGACTTATGTTTCATTTCATCGTAATAAGTTGGAGAGATGTTGTTTTTCATTGCATGGCACAGATCACATTGGTCTTTTTTGGGTATGTGAAAAGCTATATTTAGTTCTTTATTAACAATATCTTTGTATTGTCTCACTGAAGTAGCTATATTTTCAGAACTATACAGTTCTTTACACCACACAGTATATAGGCTGTACATTTTTTTTAAAGTTAATTCGCAATCTGAATACTGTTTGTTTGAGTCTTTACGAACATAATGACCTTCTATGGTTGCAAAACTTTTAATATGTTGTTAACGTGCTCAAGAAACATATACTGCGAAGTACCTGTATTACATTAGACCGTAAGACGATTGATTGTTCTTTAAAAATTACAATCCGACTCTTTTAATAAAAACATATCTTGAATTTGATTAGCACTAAATCTGTTGATAGTATTATCACTAATATCACTGAGAAAGTTCCACGATGTGCATGTCAAATGGATATCACAAAGGCGAATATTTGGAGGTACATAATAGTTATAAATTTTTAGTAACTGCATTCGGATTGTAATTGTTATTCGGTTTCTTTCATGTCCCTGACATCCTTCCACAAAAAACCTACTTTTAGTTTCAACAGCTCTATAATAATATGGTAAGACAATAAGAGTTCCAACCATAAGTGCACTTGGTGCAGAATAAATTCCTTGTCTTGTTGGAAGTTCTTCTAAATAAAGAATGTCTTGAAGTCTTTGGCTCATTGACAGCCGTTGAAGATGCACCAGATGTTGAGAGGCCTGAATGGAAACGCCAGGATGCTTTATTTGCTCGCACTCAACAAGAGTGACCGATAACATTTAAAGCGCCCATCTGAAAGTAATATATCTACATTAAAGGGTACTTTTACACAAGAGATGTGTGATTGCACGCTTTGAAAAAGACTGATCTAAAGAAATCCTGTGAATGATAAATCCTGATCTGTATCCTGTTTAATTCACTTTAATGTTTTAGATTGTCAAATTACATTTTAATGCCCTTGTTATCAAAACTAAAACTAAAAAAAAAATCTAATAAAACCCTTATTTAGCAGATTTTTACGGACACTTTTTCGTCCGATCAGATCCGATCCTATCAGTTTGGTCCGATAAGATTAAGGCGACTTTGGAATCCAGCATCAATGTCGCTATCCACTGCGCGGAGGACAGGAGTGAATGGAGGAACATAGTCCTAAGAAAATTGCTCCGTAAAGGTCACGACCCTCAGCACTGGAATACGACGCACGGAAGAGGAACGGACACTTTTTCACACACAGAGATGGTTCTCCTTACCTCTACCCTCCATACCGAGAAGCGAGAGAAGTGACAGATGTCAAGTCGTGAAGGCACCGTCAAATCGCGACCAGTGTTGCCGTGATAAAAACTCAAAACTCACAGATTGGTTTCGAACATCAGTTTTTTTTTTATTAAGAAAAAAATATTTCGAATTTTTGTTCTAAATTTTTCTACTTTAGTGGCGTAAAAATTGAACCCATTTTTTTCAAAGATTTATATACTAATAAATAACAAGGTCCTTTTTTAATTACGTCTTCGGTGATATTCCCGTTGAAAATGCCAATCGCTTTTATTAGTTGGTTTTTTAGAAGAGGATATTTTATTATTGAAATTAAGTCTACACTCTGTATGGTATGATATTTTTGGTCCACAAAAATATTTCAATTTATTGCATATTTCTGCACATTCTTCTTGACCTTCGATGTTGGGTAGTACGCTAGATTTGAATAGGTTGGTATCAGCTTTATGAAGTGGAAACATTTTTGGACGTAATTTTTTATGTTTTTTGTTGTTACAATACACAAGCAATTTGATGGTTATTATTAGTAGCACTCTTTTCGGTTTGAATATGTACATTCTGCGTTGAATCCAGTATCTTCAATAACATCTGTTTCAAAGATATTTGTATTTTCTGGAGAAGTTGTGGATTGGACTTCAATTGATTCAGAACTGTTCCTGATGGTAAAAGTAGTCTGTATAATCAGTGTAATAATTTTGATCATAGTCTACATAGTCACAGTCGTAAGATTAATTAATGTAGTAGTCATATCCATAGTTGGATTAATTGAAGTTTATCTCTCTTGTCTTAAAATACTTACTAGGGGGCGGATTTCTATGTACAGGCCAATCGTGACCTTGTAGAGTTGGTGGCAATGTCTTTGTAGCGAAGTGGCTAACGTCACTCATGGTGCGAGGCTGAATATTAAATCTAAATCCTCGCTGCGGCGGCGGTTGATTTCTATTCGGTAATCGAAACACGTAACTCTGTGGGTTGCGGCTCGGAAACGGAGTGCCCATTATTTGTTGAGTATGAGAGAAACGGAATAACTCGCGGCAATTATTGCCAAAATTATTTGGTCTCCAACCTTGAGTAGGTGCAGATTGTCCTTGAGGCTGACGCAAGCGGCCGCATATATTAAATCCGGGCTGTTTCAAAAGCATGCCGAATGTCATAGGGATTGGGACAAAATTATTTAGAGGTAAAATGCTAAGCGGGCTGCTGCCAGTCTCCTATTAATCGTACCTTCATTACGATGTTGCATATACACAGTACTGAGTTCCTCCTGAACGAACTCCAGTGCCTTCTCCATACTGTTGGTAGGACCTCTTGTGAGCGCGCGGATAGGTACCACCACCCTGCCTATTTCTACCGTGAAGTAATAATGCGTTTCGGTTTGAAGGGTGGGGCAGCCGTTGTAACTATACTGAGACCCTTAGAACTTATATCTCAAGGTGGGTGGCGCATTTACGTTGTAGATGTCTATGGGCTCCAGTAACCACTTAACACCAGGTGGGCTGTGAGCTCGTCCACCCATCTAAGCAGTAAAGTATCGAAGAGTGGGTTCTCTCCAGGTAGCTCCCGTAGGTTCTGGATAGGCGCCGTCCTTGAACGATACACTAAGTATACGTCTATCTTACCTACTGCGTATATTGCAAAACCAATTTTAATTATAGAAATTACAATTTAAAAGTTAAACTAAGTTAATCTAGGATGGTGAATTTTTAGGAATATTGCGTAGTTTTCCTCGGTGGCGAGTGCTTGAAAGTGACGAGTCCTAATCGCTTGCTACGATTCGCTGGCCAGACTCTATTTACATTGATTAAAATACCTATAAAAACAATCATATAAACTAAAACAAAGGAGTATTATTTATTTATAATAGTATCAATTTCTAAATCGATGCCATTTTAGGGATACTCTAATTCTAATGCGTACGTTTGTGGAGCTAGTTACGTATATTGAAATAAGCGTTGCAGAGGTTTACAAAGATTGTGTAGAACAAAAAAATGGAATTATATTTATTTTCTAATCTTGGCCATTGCCAATGAAGCTTCAATAGGTTAATCAAACAAAATAGACTACGTTTTTGGAACATATCCCATTCGTGTAACGCTTAGGTCCAGAATCGGGTTTCTCCATGTGCTTTTGGCGGAAGAAGAAATGGAAGAACATGTTCATAAAATAAGGCGTTAGAAAGTCAGACGAAGAATATGGGTTGCGGAATTTTAGCAAGAAAGGTGTAGTTTTGGTGAATTTAATACACTGTGTACGACTTTACCATCGAAAGGAGTTTTGTTTTACGATCACTATAAAAAGGATTATCAAAAATCTCGAATGCTTGTTACGTCCATATATTCAAGAGAAGGCCAATAAATTATCGTTCAAGCATTTCTGTTCAAGAATGCCTAACCATGTTTACGGGTAAGGAAAATTTCAAATACAAGGTAATTTGTTTTATTTATTTATTGAATTATTTAAAAATCAGAACATTTTTAAGATACCAGAAATTCCTCTTGTTGGAAAAGAAATTACTAATATATTTTTCAGATAGAAAGGGTACGGTGATGTTTGGACAAAAAAAATAGGTAAAAAGGAATTATTTCTAAGTTCTCGTACCCCTTATATCTGGAAAATGGTAATACTTTGTTAACACTAAAAATATAACGGGATTAACCACGAACTATTTTTAGTTTTAACAATGTGTACAAACCGTGAAAGTTTAAAAGATAGAATGGGAATATTTATTCAAAATTAAGTGCATTATCGGAATCTTCAGTCGAATAGTTTGTTTGTCTTAACGGATAACAATAGTAACCTTTCATAGTTGGATTGTCGGTATTCGAAGTTATATGTTTAGTTGTATTGGATTTTATTATAAATTCAACTGGTGGACTTTCTTGAAATTGAAATGAAGTACGCGGAGCGACTGAGGATGGTGTGTATTGGGGAGTAGTATTGCGAGCCACTCTTGTTGGTACATATGTATTATCTACAGTATATCCAGTAGTGGGAATTTTTATTGAAGAACGTGATTCATCAAAAGATAGAGTTGATTCAATACCATGCTGAACGTAAAATTTCAATTCCACATCATTTGGAGTTGGTTCAATACCATGCTGAACTTAAAATCTCAATTTCACATCATTAACTGTTTTAAATACTTTCTTTATTTCGGTGAATTTGCTGTGGAAGTTTTTTTTACAATCGTAGCCTTGGTCTTTAAAAATATATCTACAGGATTTTCAGATTCTTTACTTAGGAGATATTTTTCTAGAATATCCGATGCACGTCCCCAATTCTGTACCTCCAACATGTATTTTTACATTTGGCATGCGAACAATTGACATATAATATACAATACCAATAAATTGGCGTATTTCTTGACTAGTAACATTGACAGGCTTAGTAGCATCTTTCTGGACAGAGTATCAATTAGTCTGATCTCTGATAAGGTCGATAATGTCATCTGTAAACATATATGAAAATACCTAAAGAGGAGTGTCTAAAAGAAGTATTTCCGGAGGCAGTTGCGCAGATACATGAAAACGTAGTTGGTCCTCATTCAAGTTCAGGTTCTTCGTTTTCCATATTATATTAGACCTAGGCACACGTTTAGATGTACTAAGGGCCGCTGCAGAACTAGTACTAGGAGAAGCAATGACGGTTGGATTTGTACCGGTTAGAATACTACTTAGCTCAGTACTGATGGATGTAGTAGCTACGCTGCTGACAGCCTCAATTTCATTTTCCAAGTCAGATGGCTCCTCTGGGTCCTCATCAGAACTTTCATGCTCATTCGTCTCGAAGGTGAATGTTGGATCGGCGACATCATCGTCGTCGGAATAATCAAGGCCATCTTCACTATCTTCCAACTCTCTTAATATTTTATATTGTGCAGTCCTCACTTGTCAAATTATGCAAGTAACGTCTCATCTTGGTGCTGAAAAACAAATATTCAAATTCGATCGCTAACGAGCAATGTTGCAGTTATGCAACAAAACTAAATTAGGCCAAAAATAACATAAATAATTGATTTTACAGAAAAACAATGTCGAATAACAAAATTCATACAAAATTCATGCACTTACCTTTTACTCATATCAATTACAATACCAAAATATCAATATTTCATAATAAAATAAATTATCGTAAACGAATTCAAATACAGGTAAACCGGTTTGTGCAAGTTCGTCACTTGAATGAGCAATAAATACACATGCCGCCATCTAGTTGGCGCATTTGTTACTAAATCACTAGAATGCTTTGTTGCCGATGTACAACACCGCGCAAAGTCGTTGTATCGGGTTTTCCTATACTTTTAAGAATTTTAGACTGGTGTGTTGCAGTACTGCAACAAGGCTCCGTAAAGGGATAAAATATACAATAAATAAAATATTTTTAGTTAATAGATTGGCCATGTTTTCTTGTTTGTAATACCCAAATATGACGGATGGAGTTGGAACTTGTAAATGTATTTTCTTACAAAGTTACATTTATCTAAAAAAACTTACACGGTTTATGAGAAGTCTGATGACAGACAGACATATAGAGGTTGCTTAGTAACAGGGTCCCGTTTTTACCTTTTAGGTACGGAACCCTATCTAGCGACTGTTTTCGGCTTCGCATGGTTGCAATAGATAGACGACGTTTCCTTGCTTATTTTCGAAAAAATACAGGCCAATGATGCTGCCTGACCACAAATCGCACCGCGCGGTCACATTTTTTGGATGTAATGGTTTTTCGAGGGCTATTTGTGGATTTTGTGAGCCCCATATGTGACAATTTTGTTTGTTTACATAACGCTAAATTGAAAATGGGCCTCGTCACTAAAGATGATTTTGTTGAAGAATGCGTTGTTTTCATTCAGTTTTCCAAACAGTTAATTTACAAACGTTTACGCAAGCAATGGTCGACCGGCTTTAATTCTTGAACGAGTTGAACTTTATATGCGTGAAGATGAAGATCTTTATGCAAAATGTTGCACGAAGTGCCTCTGGTGATGGCGAATTGTTGCGAACGTCGACGAGTTGATGTACCAGACTCATTTTTAACACTGCTGTACAGCGGCTATGTTTGCATCACTCACGTAGTGGCCGTCTACGAGCGTATTGTTTTGGTCTGTTGTCATCAACAGTACCGTGAGCCTCGAATTTAGTGATTAAATTACGTACAACAGTCACAGAAGGAGCCTGATTACGAGGAAAAGCTCCTCTAATTTTACGAAGTGATAACATTTTTTTGTTCAAGAGTGTATCGTTCCATGGTTGAATTTCCCAACTATTAAGTAAATAAATGTCAAACGATGACAGTTTAATTCTTGACATTTCAACGTTTGACAGCCAATTTACTTCCTAACCTCAAATTTGCCCACCCGAGGAAATGTCCTGAATGAGCAAAAAAGACCGACTAGAATACCAAACTTACTTTGTCAATGAAGGCAAAGTACCTTGGCAGGATAGTTTCATTGAAATGGGACATATTTCTTTTATTTCTATGTAATAATATTGTTTCATGAATAAATGAGCAACCACACCGCTTAAGAGTTGATTCTGTAACAATCTATGTAGGTACATACATTTTGTAAAGCTATAAACGACGTTGCCAAAAACTTAGGTACAGACGACCACTATTACGCGTTACAAGTTTTCGAGAGTTTTTTTGCGTCAGTAGGGGGAACTCCTCATGGATACCAATCGGCCCGGCCCCGATGGTATGCCCGACTCTACTGAGAAGGCTACGAACTAAAACCCCCTTTCGAACATTACTGATTGTATCGCTGACGCCAATAGTCCACGCTTGCTTGATCTCGGCCCTCCTTTCCTGGGCTTAATGCTCGATCTCGGCTCTCCTTTCCTGGGCATAATTTGGCCAAGGGTGACTGTCAGTCTTTCGGCTTTACCAGTTATTTCTTCTATGTGCTTACCGAAATTCGGACTTTTGTCAAACCAGATGCCGAGGTACTTATGTTTGTCAGTTGGAACCACCCTGACGCCCTGGAGGGTAAAGCAGATCTCGTTCAGCTTCCTTCGCCCACTTAGGACAATTGCCTCGGTCTTTTCGGGGCCAAGTGTAGCCTCTTCTGCTTCATCCAAGCGCTGATCTTCTCTAGGGCTGCATTCGTTATTGTCATCACTTCCGTTTCTTTCTTTGCTGTCTCCACCAGAGCTAGATCGTCAGCGAAGCCTATCAATTGTGCCCCGTCTCCCAGTTCAAGGCGCAGTACCCCATCGTACAGTATACTCCACAAAGTGGGGCCCCGTATCGAACCCTGCGGAACACCACCGGTAACCCTTTTCTCTGCAACCCCTCCCTCGGCGTCCGTCAAAGCTGCAGTTAGGAGATATATAGCAACTAAACGCGACAAAGTCCTTCATCTTGAAGCCAATACACCCGTTCCCCTTATAGATTTCGGAAACCGTCAATGCTTTGTTCAGTATTACTAGGGCTGCATCCCATCTGGTGTCACACTCCCATCCAACAGCTTTTGCCAATTTCTTATTGGGTTCGGATAGAACCACGAGATCCGCGTTTATACTGCTCGCAGTTGCCAAAAGAAGGTCGTGCGCTCGGTCTATGTTTATCTATAATAAACTACTCAAAACAAAATAGGGCCCACCATGTTTTTTAAATGAATTTTACAGATTATTTTACTTTTTTCAGTTTTTATGATTAGGAATGAATAAATTAAGGTTTTTGAAAGTGTGTAAACATTAACAAGAGTAAGTTTTGCCAATTTTATGGAATTTAGTCAAAATTTACAGTTTTTAGGAAAGTTGATAGAAATTATTGATTTAAGTAAAGTTTGATTTTTATTATTGACTAAATCAATGAGTTTGATGGTGCTTAATAGCGAGTAGGTTGTCCTCTGTTCCGTATGCACTCTCTGACCCTATCTGGGACACTTTCAATCAAGTGGGTGATGTTTTCCTCGGGTATTCGCCCCCAACACAATTTTAGGGCGTTTATGAGCTCTTGTCGATTAGTCACATTACTGAAGTTCGATTTGAGGATTCTTTTCAGTTGGTCCCATAAATGATCAATGGGGTTAAGATCGGGACTCATGGCCGGCCACGGTAAAACCGTAATATTGGCCTCAGAGAAAGCTCTCTGGGTTGTTCGCGCTGTATGTGGGCGAGCATTGTCTTGCATAAAGACAAAGTTTTCACCCACTCTTTGTGAAAATGGGATGACATGGGGCCGAATTATTCGATCGACATACCGGGAGGCAGTTATGGGGCCTTCTTCCAGAATTACCAGCTTAGTTTTACCGAGCAAACTTATTCCAGCCCACACCATAACATTTGTACCTCCAAAACGATCCCTTTCACGTATGCAAGGTTATGAAAAACGTTCTCCTTCTCTTCTCCACACACGCACTCGACGATCATCGCTGAAAAACTTCACTTTAATTTCGTCCATAAAGAGTACATTTCTCCAGTTGTCCGTTGTCCACTCCGCGTGCTCGCGATCAAACCTCAAACGTGCTGCACGATGCGCTCTTGTCAATTTTAGACGAATTACATGAAATCTGGAACGTTGTCAGTCTTCATGGAGCTGGTTTCGAATGGTTTGATCACCAATTCGTGTGCCAGTCGATTGCCGCAGTCGATTTTGTAAGACGCGGGAGAAAATCGTACGCTCTCGACGTGCAGTCAATCTGATATACCACCGGTTTTCCTGGACTGTTGCAGCTCGCGCTCTTCCTGATCCAGATCTCCTCGTGACACTACCTGACTCTAGAAAGTGTTCCCACGCGTTTCGAATAGCTCGTCGCGACACACCAAGACGTCTTGCCACTGATCTCTGAGATTCTCCCTCCTGAAGCATGAACACTGCTTTTGTTGCTGTTTCCACATCCATATGGCGCCGAGAACCAGGCATAATGATCGCGAGTAACACCGAAAACAAGTCAAAATGAAAAAAGTATACGTGCGACTGTAACATTCAGAACGTGACTGAAGGTACAAATGACTAAGAATTTGAGTAATAGACGTTTTTTGGAGTATTTCACTTTTTTTGTCTACACACCATTGAATTCCTGACTTAAAACATTGATAACGTTAAATAAACATGTCAACAATACTTCGAAATGTTTAACTTCCCTATTTACTACCAAACAATTTTTTTTAGACGAAATTCGAGATTAACTTAGAGTGGGCCCTATTTTGTTTTGAGTAGTTTACATTAAAAGCCATTTTTGTTATGAGTTAGATTTCGCCTCGCAGTTTCCAGTGCCTCCCGGAAGAACGGGCATCTACTGGTGCCAGTTGTATGTCCTTTTTTACTGCAGAGGGGACAGAGTTGCTCATTTACACAGTCGCCGGCAATATGGCCCGTGTCCGAGCATTTCTTGCATGCTTTACTCCTGTCCTCCCCATCGCAGTTTTCTGCTTTATGGCCATATTCCCAGCACCTGAAGCATCTCAGCAGCTCAATCCTTTCTTGTATGTGGCATATATCTTTCCTCTTTTTCCGCATCCTTTTCATCCAAGATCACCGTTGCCGTCTGATTTCCTCCGCCCATCGGTCTCAATGATCTTATCTCTAAGCTGTCCAATTCTTTTATCAGGTTTGCCGATTGTAGATCTTCCTTTACTCCCTCTTTTTCTACCGAGCTGTCTATTCCTTTTATATGTATTACTTTTTTCTTAGCCCCCTCCCCAAATCTTACTTTTTTATCACCCATCATTTCCCTTATTTTTCCTGTCATCTCTTCTATGTTCCCCGTTACTCTTACCAGGACATGTCCCTTGGCTGTCTTTTTTGCAAGTTTGCTACAAATAAAATATATCTATCTGTTAAAAAAATCATCTATAATTCGTACGTCGTTTTCCTTTACACTGGCGTATAACTTTTCTTTAGTCATACGACTATACATCTCCTTCGATGGTTCAAAAGACGCAGTTTCCAACACGTGTTGGACCTTTCGTACCTTCTGCAACAAAAAGGGTGCCAATTCACAGTTTCCACAGTAAGTATGTTTTTATTAAATCGACTTTACCAAAAACCCGCTCGCAATCGGAATTCGCATGGGGTACGGATAATGTAGATAGGGCAAAACAAACCAGCTCGCAAAAGTCTTTGTCTCCAAAATTTATCTGGCTCACAAATTTCATTTAAACCTTCAGGATTTGAGCGTTCGGCAAGCTCCTCCATTGATCGTCGATTACTTGTTTTTTTGAGCTATCAGCTGGTGCGATTATACGCTTGACCACTTCAATAAGAGGCATAAGTGTTGTGAAGAGGCTTCTGAAATTGTGGGAAAGCGCTGATGCTAGTTCAAAAACTTGTAACTTTGACAAGACAGGATCTTCCATGTTATATCGCTTTTTAATTACGGTGGCTGCAATTTTGTAAAAAAATTTGCAGCATGAGAAGAACTGTGTTATATCTGCAAGCCGTATTATTTAACCATATCTGGATGTTTTAGGAGCTAGTACACTTTGACGTCAAGATACAGTGCAGCGTCGTGGAGCCGATGGCGTTTATTTTCAGGGTCTATTTCACTTAGGTTCGGCTTCATGACATATTCACGTTGCAAATAACGCAATAGGATTTCCTGATAAAGTTTACGAATTTTCCCAAGTAGATTGTGAACAACTTTCTCGCTCTGAAACTCCTTATTGAATTTATTATATAATGGGAGATACCATTCAAGGAAACAGATATAAAGTTTGTAGAATGGGTTGTTAAGTTTTTCGAGAATAAATACAAATACTCGATCTCTTACGTCGGCTTTTCCTCTATGTGTAAGATTTGTTGTGAAAATGATAAAAAACCGACGTAGAGCCTCCCATAGTTCTAATATCCTTTCAACCACTGTTAATAAAGAAAGCCTAGTCTGTGATGGTTTCAGTATTTTGTACGCTTTAAGGTTTAAGTCAATCAATTCATAGTTAATACCAGTATACCAAAAATTAATATCTTTTTATTTATAAAAAAAAGGCGTTTTAGTTGTTTAAGCATTTCGGGATCTAATATGCCCCTTAACGCCATTATGACAATTTTCATACGAGGTCTTAAGTGTCCCGTAACACAGGAATGGAAATATTTAAAAAATTAGTGCCGCTGCCAACGTGTTATGGATTTTACTGAACTCTCAATTGCACCAAAATGGCAGCAAATGTTTAATAAGAGCAATGAAAATGTTTTTAAACTTGGATGAAGTAATTTCATTTTTATTATCTATTCCCGTCACGAGTTAGGTTGTGGGCGTTGGCAAGATGGTTTTTAAAAAGCGATTTGGAGGCGTGTGTTCGGCTTGAAGAGCGAAACTCAACTGCTTATCTTTATTGGATTACAATAATATATAGGCTTAGGCTAAGTACAAAGGGTTTCCTGATACTACTTAATGTTGACAATAAAGGATGTAATAACAGAATACCTAGTCAGGTCATAAATTCTGTCACATGTTTAATGTAAAATAATTGAAACAAGTTTATTCATTATGTAACCATTCATATACCAAAATGAACTTAACAAAACATAGATTCTTATGACACTAAATTTTATTCAAAATGACCTCCGTGATTTTGAATACAGGCCTTCAATCTGCGCGGCCAGTCGTCTATCGCAGCACGAACGAGGTCCATGTCAATATCGGCGGCTGCCTTAATCAAGGATGTCTTGAGTGACTCCAAATTGGGATGAGGCTTTGAGCACGCCTTTTCCTCCAAGTGTTGCCATATCTTGTAATCTAACGGATTTAAATCTGGACTGGAGGAGGGGCCAGTCTTCGTGCCGGATGAAGTCGATTTCACGCGCCGCCAGCCAGTCTTGTGTACTTTTCGCTCTATGAGCTGGCGCCGAATCTTGTTGGAATACCCAGTGCCTGTTATTGAACATGGTATGAGAAACAGGTTCCACAAGGTTCGTCAGGACTGTATTTTGATACACAACTGCATTCGTTTTTATACCTTTCTCACAAAAATGTACCTCTGTTAAGAAGCACCAATAAGAAACTCCCAACCATACCATGAGCGAGGATGGAAAATGACCTCGTTGGACACGCGGAATACGGTTGCTCGCTTCTTCACTACTGTGTGCGTACACCTTATCATTTTGTTTGTTGTAGCTCTCTTCTACGGTAAAATTTTTTTCATCCGAAAAAAGAATTTCCCGATATTTTTTTCCCGCGTACCGCTTCAACAAAGCGCGGCATCTCTTCAGTCTCAGGTCCATTAGACGAGCATTCAAACGATGTCCTGTTTTTCTTCGATATGCCCGAAGCCCTAAGTCTTCATTTAACACCCTTTTCATCGTGTTTCTGCTTAACCCCATCTGAAGGGCCAACAGTTTCTGCTAACGTTTGGGATTTCTTTGAATTCGCGCCTTCACAGCTTTTATCACTGCTGGAGTCCTAACAGGCCGAGGGCGACCACTTCTTGATCTGTCATCTACACTAGAGTCTTCATTGTATCGTTTGATGGTACGATAAACGAATCTTTTGGTTATATTCAAATTTTTCAGTATGTTAAAAATATGAATTGGCGCGTAACCACAACGATGCAACGCAATAACTGCAACACGGTCTTCTTTAAGCGTCCACTCCATATTTAAAAATGAGTAAAATTCTAAAAGTATACTTTTTTATTTTCATGAACAATTCGAAATTCGAATTCAATAAACTTTTTTGTGGCCAGCATTCTAAAAGAAAAGTTTTTACTGTGTGACTATACTTATGACCTGACTAGGTATAATGATGTCTAAACTTAAGCTAAGTACAAGGATTACCTGTTATTGAACAATGTCGACAATAGGAGACATGTTAATAGGATACTAATTGTATAATTACAACCTGGTTATTGTGTGATAACGAGGTTATGATGATACAACTCCTCCCCCCAGATAAATTTCGTCCTGATTGTTTTTTATATGTTTTAATTTTTTCTCCTGAATGAATTCTCATTATTCCTAAAGTTTGCTTTTGGTTAGATGCCAGACTATTAGAGGATGAGTGTAGTTGTTTAATTTCGTTATCTATTTTAATGGCATCATCTTGGTCTAAGTTACCTGTTATTGCTTTGATTACTGAGCCCAAGCCATCAATTAAGCCTCGTTTAGACCTGTATCCCGTCTTAAAACCTTCTGTTTCTAAACCTAGATATAGAAGTCTACTTTCTATAGTGCTTATTATATAATCTATCTGTCTTGTGATAGTGGATATTTTAATAGTGCTGTTTTGTTTTATCCTAAAAGTATAATAGTTACTACATATGTCTAGATATATATTTCTTAAGCTAGATATGTTATAGATAATTACCATGTTGAACGTGTCAACTTGATATTGGGCTTGTGCCTCATTGAGGATTAAGATTCCATTGTGGTTGTCTATTGGCTGGATGACGGCGGTGCTTGCGGCGAACCGGAGCATTGCGACGAGGGTGACGGTGTACCTGAAATATTTTCAGGGCGTCTTAGTAGACGGAAGTGCACTCTGATGGACTTCGCGTTTACATGTTTGCCTATTATTTCCGCCGTTCAGGGTGTAGTCTTATTATTGTATAAGGACCTAAGTATTTTGGTTCTAGTTTGTTGCTGCGTGATGTTTTTGCAACTTGTTTATATACTTTATCACCGACTTTAAAAGGTGCTACTTCTGTGTTCGTGTTAGCTTTGCTTATTACCACTTGTTTATTTTCTGATAATTTTTAGTTAATTAATTTTTGTACGTTGTTCATGAACTGTTTATGTTTTAGTACGTATTCCTGATAAAATTCTTTAGGGCAATTCATTTCCAATGGATTTCTACCGTCGGTATGACCATAGAGTAGCTCGAATGGTGTAAAGCCTGTTGCGGAATGGATGATATTATTGTATGCTATCATAGCGTATGTCATTAAATTTACTGGGTCGTCTTTATCTGTGATTCTTTGTATTCTGATCATTTCAGCTAGAGTGGCATGAAGTCTTTCAATAGGGGAATTTGAGTTAGGGTTATATGGTGTTGTAAAATGTATTTTAATGTTGTGCAGTGCACATATTTCTGTAATAACATCGTTGTCGAATTTGGAATCAGAATCTGTGGTTATTTTGTGTGGCGTTACTATTACTGAAAATATTTTTAGTAATGCTTCAGCTATGAGTATACTGGTTGATGCTGTGAGTGGTGTTGCTTGCGCGTATTTCGTGAAATTGTCTATTAATGTAAGGAATGTTATTCCTCCGCTACTGTATAGGTCCATAAACATATGTTTCATAGGTCTGTGTGGCGTGTCTATTAATGACAGGGGTATTTTTAGTGGGTTTCTTTCATACTTGCTTTTTAGGCATGTATCACATTTATAATTAAATTTTTGAATGGTGAATAGCATGTTAGGCCAATGATAGTTTCTATGTAAGTGTTTGTATGTTTCTTGGATACCTCTGTGTATAGTTTTACCCTCATGATACTTTTTTATTAGGTCGGTTTGTTCGGAGATGTTTTCTATGAGTGTGACTCTAGTGTTACATTTTATTAATTTTGGGACGCGATTACTAAATGTGGTTTTGAAAACCTCGCAAAATAATGGGTAAAATTCTTCGTGATGGAAGTAACAATAGAATGCTCTGTCTGGAATTGTGTGTTCCTTTAAAAATTTGATGATTTGTTGTTTTGTGTCGTTGATTGGTATCCATACATCTTTAATCATTGTTTTGCCTTTTGATCTGTCTTCGAATCTGTATTGGTTTCCGGGTGTTTCTCTGATGTGGAATTCTATCTATTGCATCATCTATATCAGGCATACGGTCAATTGTGCTTTCGTTTTGTCTTGATGGTTGTGTTGTGGTTTCTGGTGTAATAGGTGGTCCTAGTATCGCTTGTAGGTCAGTGTTGCTTGGTGTGTTAGGTAACGTAATGTTACTTAATTCTAGTGCCGTGTAGTCGTCTGAAGTACTTGGTTGAGGAATTATTTCATTATTGTGCAGAATTTGGACTCTGGAAAGTGCGTCCGCATTCGTATTTGCTTTACCTTTTTTGTATTGGACGTCGTAGTTGTATTCCGCTAGTCTTAACCGCCATCTAGTGAGTTTTGAATTGGGGTCTTTTATGGACATGATCCATGTTAAGGGTCTATGGTCTGTATATATTGTGAAAAGTTTTCCGTAAAGGTAAGGGCGAAAATATTTGGTTGCCCATACTATGCTTTGTAGTTCTTTTTCTATTGTTGAGTAACGTTGTTCTGTGTCCGATAGCGTACGTGAAGCGTATGCTACTGGTTTATCTGACCCAAGGTTGCCTTGTGACTGTACTGCGCCTATGGCTACGTCCGAAGCGTCTGTAGTTAAGATAAATGGTTTGTCGAAGTCTGGGTATTGTAAAATAGGTGCATTTATCAGTACCTCTTTACATTTTTCAAATGCTTGTGTATAATCCGTGGTAAATTTTATCTTGTTACCTTTCTTTAGGCATTGCGTTAACGGTTTTGTCAATTTGGCAAAGTCTTGTATGAATTTTGAGTCCTGAAGTGTAGGTCAAATTAAACCACCCGCACAGTTTTTAAAAACACTTTCAGTTTATTGTCTTATATTATATTAAAGCACAAACACAAAGAAGGGGAAGAGAAAACAAATTTACAGACGTCAACTTTAAGCCAAACTTAAAGGTTAAGTGAAACTATGCGCAAGCACTGCGAAGCGGGTTAGCGGGTAAAATAATACAAGTATCCGACGGCAAGATAGTTTACGGACTGGTGGCCACCCGTAGCGCTTGCGCACGGTGCGTCATCGCCAACTATATATAAATAATGTTTGTCACAAAAAACAGACAATATTAAAAATCAATATAATAATTCTAAATCTAATATAATTTCAAAATAGCTACATAGTTACACTACATCACCCCCCTCCAGAGACCGGGTTACGGGCGATAATATTGCGGAAACTTCACTCTACGCCCTGATCTAGTTCTCCTGATGACACCTTCATCGGCATCGAGGACAACTGGGTCTGTAGTATCAGGTGAATCTGTGTGAGTGTATGTATGTGTGGGTGATGGTGTATGTGTGGTATCTGAATCGTGCAGTATGTAGGCCGGCTTGATGCGGTCGATAGATACTGCGACGTTTTTACCGTTTAGGATTATTCTAAACACTTTGTCACTACGCTGTAAGACTTTCATGAGGTCCAGAATATGCTTGTTTAAGCGAACCTCCCAATGTATCATCCCTCAAAAATATATGGGATGCTGTTGCTAAGTCTTTGTTGGGTAATGGGTATTTGTCTTCTATAGTTTTGTCATTTAATTTTCTATAGTCTATGACCAATCTATATTTTTGTTCTCCTGTACTATCAATTTTTTTGGGACTATGTGTACCGGACATGACCAAGGGGGGTTACTTTCTCGGATTACTTTTTGTTCCAAAAGTTGGTTAATTTGTTTTTTAATTTCTGCCTTTTGTTTAGGTGCTTGTCTGTAATTGCGTGTATAAATAGGTTTGTTATCTGATAATCTAAGTTGGTGTTTAATTTCATGAGTAAAAGAGAGTGGTAATTCTTCACAATGGAAAACGTCTGTAATTATAACATAGTTTTTGATTTCACGAACTTCCTCACGGTTCATGTGCTCTGTTCTTAATCTGTCTAAGTTTTTTCTAAGTTTTTTGTCAATTTTGTTGGATGTTTGTTTACTGTTACAGGTATAGATTGGTTTCTTTTTTGTTTTAGTATCTAATTTCTGTAATTGGAGGTCATAGCGCCTTTTTATTATAATTTCTTTATCAGTATTGTTTATTACGGTTGGTAATGCGCTTCCATTCTTTACTGAGACTATTGCCGCTGGGAAAATTAGGCCACTTTTTGTTTTGTGTTCATTAGTAAAGTAATCGCCTTCTTTATAGTTACAGAGTAAGTTTATGGTTTGTTCTGTTTTAGCTGCGATGCGTTTGTAAGATTTGATGTCATCTGTAATAGGTATGTTTGCCTTGTCTGTACGTAGAATCATGTTTTTGATGTCTATTTTACAATTTAAGGGGACTAGTAGATCTAAACCTAGTAGTCCAGTGAAGTCTGGATCAAAATTGAAAACGAGAAATTTATGTGTGATGTCTTCTATAAATAATTCTCTAGGGAGTTTTATAAATGCTACCTTGTTTTGATGTACCATGAATTGTTTTAATGTAGTGTGTTTCATTTTTTATTCTACAATTAATGGATTTCTTTTCTTTTAAAACTTTTGGTTGTATTAGCGATTGTGAGGCGCCTGTATCTATCAGGAATCTACCAACCAGTTCGCTAATATAAATGTAAGGGAGACGACTATAATTGTGAGTATTATTCATGTAAACTACGTTTCCAACTGGCTTAACATATCCGTTAGAAAATTTTCATCACGAGTTTCCTCGGATGATTCTTCCTCGTCATCTGATTCGTCAGATGATTCTTCGTCATCATCTAATTCTTCTTTTTGGAAGTAGATTTTCTTTTTGTTTTGATTTTCGTTATCTGTTTGTTTTTTGGGGAAGGGCTGTTTTTTATTTGCAGGGTAAGGTTTTTGAGAATAGTTATTATTAGGTAAAATTTTCTTTTGTGTTTTAATTGCGCTGATTAAGCCTGGATTTAAATTTAATTTTGTGATGGCTTGGTCTAAATTTTCAACATGTTTTAACCTAATAAGTATTGCAGTTATTGGGTTTAATTTGTCTAGGAAGGTTTCTAATGCCATTTGTTCATAAAATATTCGCCTTGTTGATTCCATTGTTATTAAGGCGTTTCTTAGAATTTTAATTTTGTCGCCGAACACATCTAGTGAGCCATTATCTCTAGTTGTGTTCATCAGCTCTTGTATTAGTTGGATTTCAGTGCGAAATTTACCAAATTTCTTTTGTAAAGTCCTTTTAATATCTTCCCAAGTCTTTGAGCCAGGGCTCTCGGAGAGGGCTTCAACAGCATTACCGGATAGGTTGTTTCTGATTAAACAAGCCATAATGTAATCGTTTTTGTTTGCTATAAGTTCTAATGCATTTTCCACACCTTCGATATAAAATGCTAGGGTGCGTTTGTTGCCGTCATAGCTCGGCAAAAGCTTTGCTAAAGTGGAATACTCTACTTGTGCAGGTATAGAGTCAATGATGGGTTTATCGTCATGTAGGTCCTTATCACTGGCCATTTTAAATACTAGTTGATCTGGAGACTATCAATAACTCAAAACAAACTATATTATCGATTAGATAATATTGGAAATTTGTCCCCCACACGAGAAATGCGCTCTAATTGCTATACACGAGTGGAAAGGGATGAAAGGAAATGAAAAATCCTGGGAGTAATCAGAGTAAATGCTTACCCCACAAGCATGTTTCGATGATAGGTCTTGATGGTGAGTGAGTTCTGCCCGCTCGAATCTGCCTCGCTGTCAGGAACCGCTCTTGTTGCTGCTCCACCGTAGGTTCTTGCTCACGTCCCGGAATCAGTACGATGATTGTAATCTTAAGAAATACAAAATATATTTAATATCAATAAAATACAAAACTTCCCCACACTTTCATGATTAATTTTAGTTCCCATAGAAGAAAGAATCTCCCTCCTCAACTTCAAAATCGCATTTCTCCCATTCACCATTAGCTATCTTAACTTCTTGTCTTTTTCAGTGAGGAGCTCATCCTTTAGTTTCTTCAAAGCATATTGAAGTTGAGTGGGCTCAGTAGTGAAGTTTAAGGCACTCTTTCCTGTTGTTATATAGGTCAGGAATTCTTGCGTAAAATGGCGCTTCCTAAAACCAGTGAAAGAGGGCCTTCCAACCGCCATTGGATCAATATTCTGTCATTAATGCTTGTGCCATCTTCGAAACATATTTGAACAATATTGGGGAAAACAATATTTGCTCTTTTTCACCCTGTTTTAAAAAGACTGCATTCACTTCCTTCCTATTGTGCCATTTCGGCTTAGTGGTAATTTTCTCAAGCACATTTAAGTTGTCAAGGTATGTCCCAAACATTGCATGGAAAACCACTTCCGAAGTCTTAAAAGGGTCTAAACCACTACGCATTTTCATTTTCAAATCTGACCTTAAGCAGAAATCCGTATAAAATTTGATCATGGAAGACCCAGAAAAGCTCCATTGAGTAGATCCTTTATTCCTCCAAAGAGTTGTGAACAATAACAGTGGGAAATATATTTTCTGTGTTGCCCGTGCAGTTGTTAACAACAAGATGTCCCCAAGTTCTTTCATGACACCCGAAACATTCCCAGGATGATTGGCTTCCTTAAAATTATCTCAGTAGCCATTGGGAGCATTTGGAGGCTATTAGACATTGCTGATTTCAATTTGTCAAAGAATTTGTCCTCCATTATAAGTAATATAGCCTGAGTAAGTGGACCTAAGCTGCGCAACACCCCAGTTCTTCTCTCAGGTGCCAAAGTTATCCCTTGTAATAAAGAAACATGTTGATTTGTTAGGCCGTATTGTGAGATGTTTTGTGTGTTCTCTTGTTTCATAGTGGCAGAAACAAATTTCCCTTCACGCGTCCTCTTAACACCTCTTTTAGCCACGGAGTCTCTAACCTTGAATCTTGTCACTCCTGTGCGAACTTCGTCATAAAAAGATCTGAACAATGTTATAAGCTCAACTATAGGAGTGCATACCAGAAAATTTATTTAAATTTTGTTTGCCCTAATTTTTTCTACTACTGATTTAACTGAAACGTCTATTCCGCTTATTTGTGCAGTGTATTCCAAAAAACCTAATGTGACCAGGCTTATCATTCTCTTCTTTGCGCAGACACGTATAAACTGTCATCAGGAAACCTGATATCTCATCTGATAAGTCAATGTCAATTATATTTCTTTCAATATTTGACCTGATTTTGGCACGCTTATCAACACCCAGTTCTAACACTATCAAATCTATTATACGCAATAGCTTTTCAATCTCCATATCCCTTTCCCTCATAGCATTTTCTTCTACTTCCATTACTGAAGTGCTTGGCCCAGACATGATTTATTTTTGATCTCCAAATTACTTTTAATAATTTATAATCTCTGTTCTTGCAGCTTGTTATATCCGCGCATATCCAATTTTGATCGAAACAAAAAGTCATTAACTCACTATAAAAAGGTTCGCCAGGGTGTGCATTAAAGTCACCTAATACGTAAACAGATTCAGGCATATAAACACTAAATACTAAACATGATCTACGCTCCATTCGTATTCTTATCGCACAAACACGCGGATTATCGCACGGAACAACCGACACATTCTTAAAGACACTTTTATTCCACAATAAAGCAACACCTCCGTGCGGTCGCCCGCGTAACATACCTGCCGTCGTGTCAAATGCGGACGTGCCCGTGCATCCGAAATCCTTATCAATACTACTAAGATACGGTATGTCATCTGGTAGTAGCCAGGTTTCTTGCAATGCTATTATATGCGACGTACGACATAACTCGCGAATACCTTCGATGGAGCGCTTTACGCTTTTACAATTAAAACTGACTAGTTTAATTACGTAATTAGCATTCATGATGCTCTCTGTGATAGGCCGATCACAGTAGTATTACTGTGCATATCTGTTCTATGCTTAAAATGCACGAAACGACGAAAAATAATACCCGCAGGCCAAAGCTCATCGTCCAAGAACATAGATATTTTTTGTTGCGGTACAAAGAGCTTGTATGCATTGTATTCCGTTTGCCATTTTATAGATATCTTTTCTAGTACGACTTTTTCTTTCGTTTTATTATATATATAATCAGTAATATCTTTGTTAGTCGTTTCCTTGTGTATGTTTGTAATAAAAATAGGCACCTTTATTTCTGCTGCTTTAAAATTAAATTGTCCATCCGTGTTGCGGGCAATACCCGTTTTGCCACTATACCTGTACTTATTTTTCCGTTTTAACTTCTCAACTTTGGTCCATTTGTCTTCCGTATCATTTAAAGTCCCGCTATTATTATGTACAGGCACCGTAGATGTTTGCGCACGCGCTTGAGTCAGCTGATGCGCTGCCGCCGACGATTCATTCGCGGAACTTGTTTTTTTACCGACCGATATCGGCTCTGCCATTACCCTCGACGCGTAACTATCGCTCACCGCTACCACCCCCTCACTGTGTTTATTGAAGATAATTTTCGACACCGGTGATGTTTTGGGATTAATTTGTTTAGGAGCAGATGAATTTATTAATATCTCACTTTCATTGACACCAACTGTGTCATACTCGTAATGAGACAATCGCATGGGGCCGCTGTCTAAATAGCCACCGCGCTTCATATTAATATTCATACTACTATAACGATTCGAGTGGTCAGGACTTAATGTTGATTTTATTTCCTTTTTTATCTCATTTCTCAATTTATCCACTTCACTTAAGGCGGCATAAGTCGATCGGATATCACATACATCTGCTTTGAAAAGAACTAAGTCCTTTAATAGCTTCGAAACATCTAAGTGGTCGAAGGTTATTGGGGGTAGTTTATCCAAATCTCTAGCCACAAAAACTGGTATTATCTCCACATTGGTAGACTTAAATAGCGATATTATATCCAACATATCCCGATTTTCTTTTCCCTCCTTTTTACGTGCGATTCTTCGCATATCCGTTGGTAAGGATTCAAATAACAAAGTTTTCGATCGTTTTATTTCCTCACTTTTAAACGCAGAAATACATATCTTTATTAAACTCACTTCGTCAACGACTGAAATCTTATTTTGAACGGTAAGCTAACAGTTCGTCAATAACAATATTGCACGAATTACATTTTAACGCAGACGTCATTGTCACCGCTTTCCGTAATAGCTAAACGCACCCGTCTCGCGTGGATACGCGCGGACAACTTTGCGGACATCGTTTTCTTGAACCGAAGATCGCGAGTTACCGACTGCGCCAGTTAGGTTGTGGGCGTTGGCAAGAGGGTTTTTAAAAAGCGATTTGGAGGCGTGTGTTCGGCTTGAAGAGCGAAACTCAACTGCTTATCTTTATTGGATTACAACAATGTATAGGCTTAGGCTAAGCTAAGCTAAGATACTACTTAATGTTGACAATAAAGGATGTAATAACAGAATATAATGATGTCTAAACTTAAGCTAAGTACAAGGATTTTCTGTTATTGAACAATGTCGACAATAGGAGACATGTTAATAGGATACTAATTGTAGTATTACAACCTGGTTATTGTGTGATAACGAGGTTATGATGATATAACTCACGTCAGCATTCACAGAGTTTTTTTTTGTGATGAATAGCAAATGGCGAGATGAAATACATAAAGCGTCTCTGAATTTGATTAAAAATGAATTACTTATTTATTTTAATTTAAATGTAGGCTGCAAAGATTCAGTGCAATTCTTTGCAATTCTTTCAATACTAATTTAATAACAATCGCAAAAAGTAAAAAAAATATGTATTTAAACATAATAGTAATAAAAAATAAATTGTACCTTATTTTAATACTATGTACTTTATTTTTTCCTAACAATAATAACCGAAGTACTTTATATGTAAAAAAAGGTGCCAACCCTAATAGGGCGCTCCATTGAGAATATCAAATCGGTATGCGGTGTTTTCTACTTCAATTATACCGCTTTTGACTGTCGTGATGCATTCGGTGAACGAACACAATTGTTCAAATATTGCTACGGGATTATAGACTGCGCCATCAGATGAATAGATTGGTATTCTAACAAGCTTAGGGGCCATCCATAAAGTACGTCACACGTTAATGGGGAGGGGGGGTATCACCGAAGTGTGACATCGTGTGACAAGGGGCATGGGGGGGTCAATAATTTTGTGACGTCACATGTTAAAATTTAAAATACTAAAACGCAAAGTTTGTATGTGAATTAAAAATTTTAAAAATTTACAAACTTGATCTATATTTATTAATAATTTAGCATTCTCGCTATGCGATAATCTCTCATGCAACGTCATTTAACTTCTAGAGCGGCGTTGTAATGCAAGTGAGACACTCAAATTAGGATGTTCCTGACGTTCAAATTCAGAACGAAAATGAAGTGCCTGATTTACCAGTAATAGCTGATATAAAAGAGTGGATCCAAAGTCCATGGACACTCGATAATTAAGTTTTTTATCTTTAATTAATATAATTAATCGTTTATTATTTTCTAACTAGTCGTTTGTTTTTTCGGTTTTATGAAATGTTGGACTTTATGTTGATTTTATTAGATTATTATTTAATAAAAATAAGTAAAAAATGAAAATAGCTGTTTTCTCTCGATTATTTTTAAATACATACATAAATTTAAAAAATGTGTGACGTCACATCAGGAGGGGGGTGTTATAAAAATTTGACAACCTGTGACAAGGAGGGGGGGAGGGGTTCAAAAGTCCTAAAATTCGTGTGACGTACTTTATGGATGGCCCCTTACTAGAATTAGTACGATGTCTTCGTACAGTTTGACGTTACGAGAGTTAAACATTTCGATAGGGTTAGTAGAATTATCTGTAAACACTAAGTTGTCCTTAAGATCGATTCCAGATTTCCATTTAGTAAGTAAGTCTAAGCCAATAAATCCATCAAAGAAGTTGTGAAAATCGTAGACAAACAATTTAAGAGGTTCCGCGTCGCTAAATTCTGAGAAAGCTGGTATCGTGATAGAATAGTCGTTCCTACTTATACTGTGGACCTTCGTTACTTCGAAGTTATCAAACATATTATTTAAGAGTTAAATTCGAATAGTATTTTTCTACCGCTTTAGGACTTAAAAAAGATTGGTTTGCGCCCGTGTCGTAGAGTTTTATAGTCCGCGTCATAGTCAGTATAGTCTGTGTAATAATTACGGTCATAGTCGTAGGTATAGTGGTCATTGTCGGGGTAGTAACAGTCTTCATTATTGTAACATTCGTTTATGTTCATCTCTCTTGTAATAATTTGCTGGAGGTGGGTTCCCTAAATACATGCTACGGGGGTTGTAGTTCGGTGGGTGCAATGCCAAAATCTGCTGCTTGCGTGATGGGATGTTGGGCATGTACTGAGGGACATTAAATTTGAAAGTGGGTTTGCAATGGTTATTAGGTCCTGGTGGTGGCTGTCGTTCCCAGCTCTATCCTGGGTTCGATCCGAATGAAAATGGTTTCGGCGTTGCTTCAGGAGGTGCAGGCTTGTATAAGGTTGCGACGTTCAGGGGTGAACCCGTTTCGCTGTTGAAAATACATTATATTTAGTTTATCCTGCACAAATTCCAAAGACTTTTCGATGGAGGACGGTCTCATGCAGCGTATGCGATATCCCAAAAGTTCCTTGAGGCCTCGAACAAATGCTTGCACCGTTAGTTTTTTATATAGATCGCGTTTTGCCTCGATGGTTGTGGCAATATTGTCGCGTAAAGTTATACAATGTGTCCAGACTTCGATGTCGGAGACTTTATGGGGTTAAAATACAATCAATTTCATCGACAAATCAGCCATCAAATATTTTTTATATCCAACTATTAAAAAATTGGAGTAAAGAACATGAAAAAGCGCGCCAAGAAATAATTTCTCATTTAACCAATGAACGAGTTCTGGCAATATTCGATCCGGAGCCATCAAATGAATAGCACACTGATGCGAGTTCGATAGGTTATGGAGGAACAGGTCGTCATACAGGTACATAATGATGGGCGTAGACGCGTAGTCGCTTATTTAAGCAAGTTGACAGGTGTGGAATCAAAGTACCACCGCTATGAGCTGGACACCTTCGCGGTAGTAAAGTCATTACAACATTTTAGACAATATTTAGTTGGTAAGCCTTTGAAAATTATCACAGATTGTAATGCTTTAAAAATGACCCAGCGTAAAAGGGATCTCCAACCCAGAGTGTCTAGATGGTAAATATATATGCAAGATCTCGATTTCATGTTAGAATACCGTAAAGGCTGCCTCATGTCACAACACGTAGACTATCTAAGTAGGAATCCAGTCAATGTTGTTAATGTTGTTCAAAAACCACAAAATTGGACTCAGGTGGCGCAGGCAGGTGACGAAGAAACTTTAACGTTGCTAGAAAGATTAAATAACCAATAACCAAACCATTCATAATAAATATACTACATATTTTATAACGTGTCTGTGTCTAAGAGTGTCCCTGGTATGCCGATGTTACATGAGGCCCAGTCGCGTCACTCCCCAAAAGGTGGTCTATGGGCCGAGAGACACGGGGCCGAGTCGCACCACTTCTAGACAAGTCACCACCGGTAGACAACCAGTGAACAGGAGACTGTGAGGAGGATCTCAGGGCGCCACCACTTACCGCTCTGGGAGACACACGCCAATAAATAAAAACAATTACAATATAACACTTGTGTTTTTTCAATACAAATAACACAGTTACAATGGTTATAATAATTTACAAAGATTAGCAGTCAGGTACAATGTTACATGTGTGTCGGTAGGTATACCGACACATATATATATATATATATAAAAGGTATACCGAACACACGAGAAAGTTATCAACGAAATTAGTCTAAAATTAAATTATTAGAAACAATGACGGATTACAATATAACACTTGTGTTTTTTCAATACAAATAACACAGTTACAATGGTTATAATAATTTACAAAGATTAGCAGTCAGGTACAATGTTACATGTGTGTCGGTAGGTATACCGACACATATATATATATATATATATAAAAGGTATACCGAACACACGAGAAAGTTATCAACGAAATTAGTCTAAAATTAAATTATTAGAAACAATGACGGTTTCACCAATTCAGTTAACAAACGGACGATGAAAGTTCACCGGATTGCTTCCCCGCAACTGGGGTTGTTGGATCCGAGCAAGGCTGTGTATGCAGGTGTGTTCTTGGTCTACCGTAGTCAAGTACTCTTTCTTGGATCGCCTAGCCAGAGCACCTCGCTTGCGGCAGCGTCCACGCAGAAAGGTACTGCGAGATCTCGAAGGTGATCTAAAGGTCACACTCCGCACCCTAACTGATGTACATATAATGTACCAGTTATTAGGACCTACACGATAAGACAAAGTGGTGTTAGCTTCTAATTAGTTAGTTTGTGGACACAGTGTGGAGAATAAATTATGAAACACTTGCCCTGGTTTAATACAAGACACCAAGGAACTATTTAATTGACTCCGGTAAATGGGTAAGAATACTTTCACTGCAGCTCGAGAGATGTTGATAGAAAAATGCTTCGGACAAAGTGACTTGTCCTTTTATAGCAATAGTCTGACGGTTCTCAAAGATTCTGCCTAATAGTGCTGGGCTAATCTCACCTTCGAACCACAGACAAGATCGCACAGTCACGACATGCAGTGTCGAGTGAGAGAACTGAGAAGTGTTTCAAAATTATTTTATTTCCCCACACTGCGCCACGTATACGCTAGATGGCGTTAATTTAAAAAAAAAATTCAATTCAATTTTGCTAGCATTACAATTTGAATCCAAAGAAAGTTAAACGACAAAAAATCACTAGTGACTTGTGAATCTTTTCGTGTAAACTTTTCGTGTTTATTACCAAGTGCAAGACATTTTGGACGGTCTTTGATCATTATTTGGTGCTAAGTAGTGCTAAGAAATACATTGTAGTGAAAATATAACCTCTTTTATAATAAGAAAACCACGTCTTTCAAAGTCATCCAAAAATACTCTGATTATGGCAACGCCATCTGCTAAAACAAGCACGCACTACTTTAATCATCGTAGCGCATCGCACTGACACCACATCGATCTAACGTTCAGATCAAAATATATGACGGAGGAGAAACAACAATGGAGAAATCTCCGTAATGTTTTTAAAAAGTGTGACGTCACATTGCCGACGTCACAGTTATTAAGTTCTTGACGATGACTCATGCTTTCGAAACAAAACTTCATAAGAACTTGTTGAGTTTCGTATATTTCACGAGAAGCATAACAACGTTCCAGAAAGACTGTAACGGCTCGGAAACGAATGAATGAGCGCTTTTTTTTATGATTGAAAGATTACTGGTGGCCCGGAGGCCTTTCCAACTTCACCAGGACAGGTGGGCGAGCAAAGGCTCAGCCAGGAGGGGTGGGATTTGCTAACAACTGCCCGAGCGCCTCCGAAGGAGACCTAACAACTCAAGAGCAATTGCTTCGCGAATGAATCTACTACCGGATCGGAATCGCGACCCACTGAGAAGATCTGGCGAGAAACTCAGCGGGCTGATGCATGGGTTAGGTTGTGTTAGTGGGTACATCCCTATTAAGAAGCTGTATGTAGCACGACACTAGTATAAAAAAGGATATAGAAGAGTAGCGTCATAACACTATGGTCTCTAAGAAAATTGTAAAAACAGTAAAACCAGTAATGTCCAGTTAATTAAATAAATAATATATATTAATAAAAGGTTTGTTTTCTCTCGTCTGAGCATCTCCACACCCTTCAGGTTATGGGCCCAGGACCCGAGACTGCTCAGACAGAACCAGAGACTCCAGAACCAGGACCCCAGACTGTCCAGAACCAGGACCCGAGACTGCTCAGAAAGGACCCGAGACTCCAGAACCAGAACCAGACTGCCCAGAGTGAGAAAAGTGTATAAAAAATTAATAAAACAAAATGAATAACCAAGAAATAAATATAGAAAAACTTACGAACTCTGAAAATTTCCACATCTGGAAATTTGAGATAAATATACATGTTTCGGCATCGAATCTGTCGGAAGTGTTGAAAGAAACAAAACCAGAACAGAGAGAAAAACCAGAATTCCAAACTAAGGATGCTAAGGTAAAGAAGTTGATTTTAAACTCCATAGATAGAAAATTAAAAGGTCACATCATAAATTGCCAAAATGCACATGAAATGTACAATAAGCTATGTGCAATATTTGAAGGATCTGAAGAAAGAAACAAGTCTTCCTTATTACAAGATTTCTTTAACTTCAAATTTGAAAACCAGACAATGTCACAGTTGATCACCGATATAGAAAACTTGAGGATGAGATTAAATAATCTTAAACAAAATATTGATGATGACATGGTAATTTCAAAAATATTAACCTGCTTACCAAATCAATATAAATTCTTCATCACAGCATGGGAATCAACACCTGATGACAAAAAGACACTTACCAACTTAACTAACAGACTTTTATCAGAAGAAAACAGATTTATAGAAAGGAAAATTGAGTACAAACAGGTTGCTTTTAAGACGGAGAATAAAAACATAAAATGCTTTAAATGTAACAAAATAGGCCATCTAAAAAAAGGATTGTAAGATGTGCACTTTCTGTAAAAGATATAACCATGAAGAGAAAGATTGTAAGTTAAAAAACAGCTGTTGTTCAATTTGTAAGAAAAATAATCATACAGAAGAAAATTGTTTCTTTAAGAAAAAAGATGATAGTAAGAAACACAAAAATGTTACTTTTTTGACACAAAACTCTGAACAGACTTCAATAAAATTCATAGTAGATTCTGGAAGCACAGTGCATATGACAAATGATTCTAGCATTTTAAGCAATTTCGAAGAAATGGATTCTACAGTTTATGCAGCCAATGATGAAAAAATGAAAGCACAAGGTTCAGGTACTGTCCATGGAATGTCATGCGATTTACAAAATACTTTATTTATACCAGACCTAGCACAAAACCTTTTGTCTGTAAATTGTATTACCAACAATGATGGTTCTGTTGTGTTCACAAAGAATAAAGTGGAGATTTACAAAAATTCAAAATTAATTTTAACCGGCAAAAAAGAAAATGGCTTATACAGGGTGAATTTAGTACAAGACCTGAAAAATGAAAATAAATCCTTACTTACACAAGTAAACGGAACAGCATTGGAATGGCATGCAAAATTGGGACACCCAGGTAAATCAGTACTAGAAACACTAACAAAAGTGGCAGACGGCATTAATATACAAGGACCAAAAGTATTACAAGAACAGTGTAAAATATGTGCTGAAGCAAAACAGTCAAGACTACCATTTAATACAATCAGAACTCGTGCTGAAAGGTACCTACAAATAATACACACAGACATATGTGGTCCCTTCGAGGAAAAAACTCATGATGGATATAGATATGTTTTAACAATAATGGACGACTACAGTCATTTTACAAAAATCTTTTTACTTAAAAACAAGAGCGATGCAAAAGCAGAAATTAAAAATTATATTGAAGAAACGGAGCGAGAGAAAAATAGTAAAGTATCAATTATAAGATGCGACAATGGAGGTGAATATACAAGTAATGATTTTAAAGCATTTTGTCAACAAAAAGGTATAAAATTAGACTACACAGTGCCCTACTCACCACAATTAAATGGAAAAGCTGAACGCCTAAACCGGACATTATTAGAAAAAACAAGAGCATTACTCTTTGATTCTAAATTGAACAAAGAAATGTGGGGTGAAGCAATATATTGTGCTACTTATATTTTAAACAGACTACCAAGTGATGCCCTAAAAAACAAAACACCATATGAAATGTGGGTTGGAAAAAAGCCTAATATATCTAATATGCAAAAGTTTGCAAAACGGTTACATCCAAATGTAAAGAAACTGGATCCTAGAAGCAAGAAACTGATAATGATTGGATACACTAATAATGGGTACAGACTGTGGAATGACAAGGAGAGAAAAATAGAGATATCAAGGGACATAGTGATAGTAAAAAGTGAAACTGAACAAAAGAAAGAAAACTATAAGAAAATAAATAATAATAAAAGTGAAAATGATGAAAAAGAGACAACAGAAAACCAGGAAGAGACTGTAGACAACCAGGAAGAGACAACAGAAAACCAGGAAAAGACAACAGAAGATACCAGAACAGAAGAAAATAAAAATGATGAGACTTATGAAGATGTAGTATCAGAAACTGAATCAGAAGACACACAAAGAGAAAGAAACAGACAGAATGAAGAAAACGGTTACCTAAGAAGAAGCAAGAGAATTAGACACATACCAATACATTTAAGAGACTACAGTTTACTTACTTACAGAGAGGCTGTAACATCTAAAGAGGGAGAAAACTGGGAGAAGGCCATAAATTCGGAGAAGGAATCCCTGGAAATCAATAATACCTGGGAAATAGTAGACAAGAAAGAGGCAAAAGATAGTAAAATACTTACAAACAAATGGGTATTCCGTGTGAAAGATAATGGGACTTATAAAGCTAGACTTGTTGTACGAGGATTTGAACAAAACAGTATTGACTACAATGAAATATACAGTCCAGTTGTCAGTCAGTCAACTTTAAAATCTTTATTTGCACTTGCTGCTTCTAAAGACTATAATATGATGACATTTGATGTTAAGACTGCATTTTTATATGGAGAGCTGGAAGAAAATGTGTATATGAATATACCGGATGGTTATGAAAAACAACCTGGGAAAGTTTGTCGATTAAAGAAATCCTTATATGGACTAAAACAAGCTCCTATTACATGGAACAAAAGATTTACAAAAGCAATGTTAAAACTTGGTTTAAAAGCTACTAAAACAGATCAGTGTGTATTTACAAATGAAGATAATACAATAATAATAGCAATCTATGTAGATGATGGACTTGCTTTGGCTAAAGAAAAGCAAACATTAAAAAACATTTTAAACTGCCTAGAAAAGGAATTTGAAATAAAAGTATACAATGATCCTACTACTTTTATTGGATTTGAAGTCAAGAAGACTGAGAAAGGTATAACACTGAAACAAGAAAGCTACATTGGAAACTTATTAAAGAAATTCAGTATGGAAGATTCTAAACCTGTTAAGACTCCCTGTAACACAGAAAATAAAACAGAAACGCAAAACACAGATTCTATAAATTTTCCATATAGAGAACTGATTGGAGGACTTCTATATATATCTACAAGAACAAGACCAGACATAAGTCAAGCTGTAAATGAAGCAAGCAGAAAAATAGAAAACCCTACAAAAGATGATGTGATAGCTGCAAAGAAAATACTAAAATATTTAAATGGAACAAGACAGAAAGGAATCATGTACAAGAAAGGAGGAGATATGTCAAAACTAAATGCATACTGTGATGCAGACTATGCCAATTGTATCAAGACAAGACGCAGTACAACCGGATTTGTGATAATGTTAGCAGAAGGACCTGTGTCTTGGTGTTCAAAACGACAACCAATCGTTGCATTATCATCAACTGAAGCAGAGTATATTGCAGCAGCTGATTGCTGTAAGGAATGCTTATATTTAATGTCATTTTTAAAGGAGTTGATTGGTTCTGAAGTTGAAGTTACATTAAATGTTGATAACCAAAGTGCTATTCAGCTGATCAAAACAGGTTCATTTAATAAAAGATCCAAACACATTGATGTGAGATACTATTTTATTCATGAAAATTATAAAAAGGGTAAAATTAATATTAAATACTGTCCTACTGATAAACAGACTGCAGACATATTTACAAAACCATTGTTAAATAATAAATTTAATTTTCATGCTCAAAATATTGTCAACTAAATAAGTTCATGATATATGTATATAACTTAAGAAACATCTACTTAAAATTTGTATAATTTAAAATTTGATAGCATAGAATAACAAGTATTATTTAAATTGTAAACAATTTTAATAATAGGAGAAGGTGTTAGTGGGTACATCCCTATTAAGAAGCTGTATGTAGCACGACACTAGTATAAAAAAGGATATAGAAGAGTAGCGTCATAACACTATGGTCTCTAAGAAAATTGTAAAAACAGTAAAACCAGTAATGTCCAGTTAATTAAATAAATAATATATATTAATAAAAGGTTTATTTTATCTCGTCTGAGCATCTCCACACCCTTCAGGTTGCACGTCGACCTCTTTGTCGAGTTCGACGAGTACGGTTACCGGGGTTCCTCAGCCTGCTCCTAGTGTTAGAGCTGAAGGTACAGAGTAAGTAAGGTAAGAGCTGAATGAGCGCTAGACAGCACGGCCGTATTTATAGGGCTTCGTACACGTGTTTTAAACATGTGAGCGTGTTTACAAGTTTTTACAGGTATTGAAATTACAATAAAAGGAACTGTTTAACATCAATTTCTTATCACAAAGTGATGAGTAATTAGTTGATGATCAGATGATCCGATTATCACATTCAATCATTATTATTTTTATAATAAGTAGGTAAATAGTCATATTTGCGCCGACACGGCCATACTGACAGGCGGTGCGCGCTCTGCACCAGCCGTCCATGTATGGTGAATCACCAGGGAGTTCTTGGAGTCCATCTGAAACAATGGAATGTCTGTTTCTAGATAGATATTAAGAATTATTATTAAATATGAGGCTTGTATTGCAAAACATTTAAATATTATTGTTTATTAGTTGCTCAATTGGCTGCTTTTAAAGTGACGTGACTAAGTCACGTGACCGGTCAAGAGGGGATAGCCGGCTGAGACGTATTTAAAAGAGAATGCAGCGGTCAGAGCACAGTAGTTGAATAAGTCGCATCAATGTAAAATTGGCAGATTAACTCAGAGTATGAATAAAGTTAGTCTGTTTAATTTATATGTCTGACACCCAAAATTATGTAGTGGGCGTACACTGTGGTACTTATGTAGTGGGCGTACACTGTAGTAGTTATGTATTGGGCGTACACTGTGGTACTTATGTAGTGGGCGTACACTGTGGTACTTATGTAGTGGCCGTACACTGTGGTACTTATGTAGTGGGCGTACACTGTGGTACTTATGTAGTGGGCGTACACTGTGGTACTTATGTAGTGGGCGTACACTGTGGTACTTATGTAGTGGGCGTACACTGTGGTACTTATGTAGTAGGCGTACACTGTGGTACTTATGTAGTGGGTGTAATTTTAGTAATCGAGATAAAAAGGAAAAACTTTACTCTTTGTATTAATTAATCAGTTGATTGTTGGTTTTGTTGCTCGACCATGCTGGTTCGTGAAGTGGATGATATAGGTTCATCGGCTCATGCTGGAGGGTCGTCTTCTTCCGCCGACACGGTTATCTGGTCTCCAGGTTGCGGTGCCTGACGGAGTTGATGATGAGCTACTTTTCTTGAACGCCCTGAACCAACCACCTTTTTTACTAAATAACGGTCATTGTCCAGGATTCTTGTTATCTCATATGGTTCGCTGAATTTGAGATCCAACGAAGTTTGATTACAAGGATTATTTTTTATGAGCACATAATCACCACGCTGGAAATGACGGATCTTAGCTTTTTTTGAATTGAAACGTTGCCTGTCCTGTTCTGCATTTTGTGACATCTTGTGTTGAACATGGTTAGTGAGTGCTTCAATGTCAATAGTCTGCTCGTCAATATTTACTAAACTGAGTAGCTCTGGAGGAACATAATGCTTTCGTTGAGTGAGTAAAGTCAGTGGGGCCACGCCTGTCATACGATGCGGAGTGCAGTTTATTGCGAGCTGAAGTTCTTCAATCGTTGTGTGCCACTCTTCTGTTTCATAATTCTTGATCATAGTTAGAGTATTTTTTAGTGTAGCTACGACGCGCTCTACTTGTCCATTTGCTCGGCTGACTCCTAGTGCTATAGCATGAATGTCTATACCTATCCTATCGCAGTAGGTTTTGAATTCACCCAAGAATTCTCTTCCACCGTCGGCTATTATTTGGACAGGAGTACCGAATAGATGAATCGTACGCTTTAGGGCAGCTAATGTGCTGGGTGGATTCTTCTTATTTGCATAATAGAAGAGAACGTATTTTGTAAAAGCATCTATTGTAATAATCACATACTGTTGGTCGTCGGACGTTCCCATCTTGCCTGTTGCCTATATCTATGTGTATTACTTGAAAAGCAGCAGACGGTTTCTGAATCTGGTGCATTTGAGCTTGTACCGGACCAGATGCTCCTTTGGATGTCCTGCAGACTACGCAATTATCTACAAATTTTCGTACATTCGTGCTCATGTTGTCAAACCACTGTCCTTAATTTTCTGCAGCTTAATTTTCTGCTGAAAAGATTCCCAGCCAGGGTGTTTCAATGCGGTGTGGAAGGAGTTTATTAAACTCCACTGAAAAGACCTGGGTTTGTGTTTCATCACGTCGTTGTTCAATTTTCAGCCAGTCTAGATCTCTGGTCATTATATTCACTGTGAGCTCGACCTGGTTCCTACTGAAGTAGTCTGCGTGTTGAAGCTATTGACCACCCTTGCGGTATTCAACCTCAAAATTATAGTTTTGTAAAAATGCCCACCAACGATGGATTCAAGGGAGTAGATCCTTTTTGTGTTTGGACGCCTTTAGTGCATTACAATCTGTGATGACTGTAAACTTACGTCCATAAAGATATTGCTGGAAGTGTTTTATCGCTCGAACTACTGCCAAGGTCTCTAATTCTAAGAGTGATATCGACTTTCTGTTTCAGTAGTTCTCATGCTCATGAAGGCATGTTGTCGTCCCGCAATTACTTGTACCAGTACTGCTCCGAATCCCAAACTACTTGCATCTATGTACAATTGAATAGGTGCTTCCTCCTGGAATAGTGTAAGTACTGGAGTTGATGTTAAGCACTGAATCACATTCTCTCTTGCTTTCTCATGGCGCTCGTTCCACTCCCATTTAGGCCCTGATTTGGTCAACTCATATAGCGGTATCATTATGCGTGAGAAGTCTGGTATACAATTTCTAAAGTAGCCAGCCAATCCACAAAATTGTCATACAGTCCATCCGATGTGACAAAGGCTGTCTTTTCAATTGATGATTCTACAATAGGTATTTGGTGAAACCCTGCAGCCATGCCTAAGGTTGTGAAGAATTGTGTATTATTATACTTAAAACTTAAAACCTGATTTGCTACTTTAAACTCTGAAACATTTTTGTAAACAGATTTGCGAGGTTTGTAATATTAAAATCAATTAATTGTCTATATTATATTTCATCTATCTTGTGAATTATTTTCATTTCTAGCTTTGTAACGTTATTTCGTTACGCCAACCGGTAGTCACAGTGGAGAGTGTGTGACCTTTTCTCAGAGCGCCATATAATTAAAATATGAAGTGTAGATGTACAAAAAACATATTAACTCAAGGCACACACACACAACACGAATAATACAATTAAGAATTAACAATTAACAAACAAGATTTTATAAAAATTAAATTTGGTGATTATTTATTTATTTATTTATTTATTTCTTTAATTTATTGGGTACCAACATGTTATACATCAGCACAGAACATTACAGGTATCATGTACATTGATTTCACACTAAATGCTAACACAATTACAGGTACCGACTGCATGCATAAAAAAAAAGCGGTTCATTATATAAAAAACAAAGAAAAACTATATATAACATTACATGAAGACCTTACATTATTACACATTTACTACCAAATACGCTATTACTTAATTGAAAAAACTCATTGAGCAAGGCTGTAGACTTCTCGTCTAAAACTGTTAGTTAAATAGTTAATTAGTCTTAAATTATCGAGGGTAGGTGTATACTTAGTATTATGAGTAGATACTAAGGTGGAATACGTATCTTTACAGTAATGGTCATTCTGAAGCACCAGCTCCTGGTATCCAACAAGGATACTCCAGCTCCTTTACGTAAATTGATCAGTAAAAAGGCATCGATTCAGATTTCGGGACGTGACTGGACAATCCACGGAGCAAAATTCCAATAATAGATAAATGTGTCACGATTAACGGCACTATTGGAACCCTATAATTATTTATTCACAAATTAGTAACGTGAATATATGAAGATTGAACACAGTAAAATCTAAAAGACTTACCGCTATTATAAATTGGACACTTATAATTAACATGACTGAATTATAGCTAATTATATACTGAGAATATTCGACCCACTGAGAAGATCCGGCGATAAGCGGCTACTGCGGTGGTACGCGCTTATGTACAAATAAGAACAAAAGGTGTTAAGATGCAGTGTGTGCCACGCGCAGATCGCCAAAACTTGTTAAGATGCAGTGAAGCCAACACACAAGTCGCAATAAGCATTTCATAATTTAACGGCATAACTCACAAACCACCCAAAATCACAAAGGAGATACAGGCTGAAAATCACATTCAAGAACAATGAAAAAAACTTCACGAGTAGAAGATACTGTAAAGGTTACTTGACTCAATAATACATGTCGTGTGATTCATTCATTTATTAAAAAAACAAATTAAACCATATAAAATTATCAAGCAAACATTAATACAAAATAAACATTACTGCATATTATTCATATTAGCTTTTACCATCGTTCTGACTATTGGATCAGTAAAGTTGACATCCTCGTATGATGCTTTTTTTTTTTTATGATTGAAGCATTACTGGTGGCCCGGAGGCCTTTCCAGTTTCACCAGGACAGGTGGGCGAGCAAAGGCTCAGCCAGGAGGGGTGGGATTTGCTAACAGCTACCCGAGCGCCTCCGAAGGAGACCTAACAACTCAAGAGTAGCTGCTTCGCGAATGAATCTACTACCGGATCGGAATCGCGACCCACTGAGAAGATCCGGCGAAAAACTCAGCGAGCTGATTCATGGGTTAGGTTGCACGGCGAACTCTTTGTCGAGTTCGACGAGTACGGTTACCGAGGTCCCTAAGCCTGCTCCTAGAGCTGAAGGCGTCTAGTGCAAAGGTTATTGGATCTGATGGATCCGTAAGGACGTGTCTAGGGCGTCGACGGTGACTGGCTCCTGCATGATCAGGATTCGGGGAGTAGTCAGCGGCGGCTACGATAAGGCGATTATCATGACGCATAGCCTTATCGAAGTACCGTTCCGACGCTGACTTCATGTATTTCTGTATAGATTCGAGGCCCAGGTCGTCGTGTAGGTCAACGTTCCTCACGAACCACGGAGCTCCGACGGCTAACCTGCAAAAGCGGGATTGTAGAGATTAGAGGGTGTCTATGTGTGTGCGGGCCGCGTGAGCGAACACCACACTCGCGTAGGTCATGACGGGCCTTATGCAAGTTTTGTAAAGTGTCACCTTGTTCCGAAGGGACATTTTACTCCGCTTACAGATCATGGGGTAGAGTCTACCGAGAACAAACGCGGCACGGTCACGGACTGATTTTATATGCGGGCGGAATGTCATCGATGCATCCAGGGTAACGCCCAGTGTTCGACTTTCCGAGGGATGATTATGAAAATAAACTTGGATTAGAAAAACTTTTATATTCAATAAAAATCAATAATCTACGGATACAGTGTCACGTATGACAAGGGTATCATGACAACGGATTTGCGTATTACAGCGCGCTCTAGTGACGGTTTTAGGAGTTAGAAGAAACAGGGTGAACATTCCGCCCACCATGAACTACAAAAGTTCATAGCCAACAATGAGGCCATCAAATTTTACATGTACAATTAACATTTCCATGAAACCGTAACATCTTAACCTAATGTAATCAATAAAGAACTGCTCAACATGAACTAAATATAAACTATCACATTAAAGAAACCATAATAACGACAAAGTTCAATCAAGGGTTGCTTTTAAACAGTTCGTACTTACTTACAACTAAACAATAACAAAATACTTAATAGCTGATGCATCCAAAGATACATTTAAGTTACATACATTGCATGAAATATCCAGTTATTCAGGTAAGTAATGTTAAGAAGCGATAGGCAAAATGCAAAGTTTGGAGACTGGTCTTACAATTTTAGATTTCTTACATTTGATAGTAACCACCCTTGTGACATTGTCTGGACCAGTGTGCTTCTCTATCAAACCGAATAACCATTTTGAAGGAGGGAGGCCATCTTCCTGAACAAGAACAACGTCACCTAATTGGGGTTCTGGTATAGTTTTAGTCCACTTATATCTCTGATTTAGAGTCGTGAGGTACTCGGCAGACCACTTACGCCAGAACTGCTGAGTCATTTTTTGTATTATTTATTTGCTCAATATCTTTAGAAAATGCCTGAGTCTGACAAACCTTAATTCCTATCTTTAATGCATGATCTCATTCGGAAGCCATCAAGTAAGAAGGATATCGCTTTGACCTTAATTTATTAATAAATGGAATGCAAAACGCGACCACTCTAACCATTTTTTATAAAAATAAATACTTCGTCCATGTCTGGAGATCTGACCTAGCTACTTCGGAAATAGTTAGGTGATGAGACTTCAACGGCTTGACTTCTAAATCAGTCGATATGTTTACCGTTGGCGATACATACGTGGATTCTCTTAAAAACGTAGGGCCATGGAACCAGAGTTCACAGTGGATAAATTCTTGTGGAGCCAGCCCCCGGGATGCACAATCGGCTGGATTCTGGCATGACTCCACAAGCGACCATTGGTCGTTGTTTAAAAACTGTCAGGATTTCAGTCACTCGATTTGCGACGAAGGTCTTCCATCGATTTGGCTGTCCCTTCAGCCAAACCAGAGCGATGGTGGGTTCAGTCCTTTGCCACTTGTTGCAAACTCTTAACTGCTAGATATGGGGCCGACGAAACACCAAAGGTAACTCTTAACAGCCTGCAGTCCTTGACTTCTTCACTAGGATTCTCTCTCCACAGTACTCGCTGGAAGTCAGTATGCTCTGGTACGCCCTTGACCATTCGATACATCTTAGCTATGTCCGCAATAAATCATTGTTCAATGACTTGCCGCTGGTATCCTTACACGAAGCGTCGAAAACAACGCCGACCTTCGTTGTACTTTTGTCCTCGCGAACAACCAACTGCATGATGAGGTAGATAAACGCATCCTGGCTTAGCAGCTTCTTGTTTGTCATTAATTACTTCTATATGATTCATAGCCAGGTGGCTACATTTATTACCTTGGATTATTCTTGCTTCAAGAATGGATTATTTTCAAGTTTCTTCTTGAGCAAGTGGATTGTTGTCGCGAAAAGGAAGACCTACAACATAACGACCCAAACTGTCCCTAGTTGTAGTGGATTCAAAGTATCTTTCACAGGATTCTTCTTCCTTGGATAAAAGTGGATGAGGCTGGTCAGTTTCAATCTCCCAGAACTGACGCAGCAAATCATTGATTGAGTTGTCATGGGTATGTGCGCTAATAATGCAAGGAGTATCCCCACTAACCTAAACTCGTCCCGACAGGATCCATCCCAGCTGTGTATTTTGAGCTGTCAAGGTTCCAGGTGGATTTCTCAATATGCCTTCTGACAAAACCTGACCATACACATCAGCGCCTAGTAGAAGATCTATATTGCTTGGTGTACCATATCCTGGATCAGCCATCTGCAATTGCAACAATTCCGGCCAATCCTGAAATTGAATTTGCTGTGAAGGAAGAGTGGATGTTAGACAGTTTAAAACATAGGCTTGAACGGGATAGCTAAAAGAGTTATATATGGACTGTACTTTAAATTGAACCATATGTTTTACTGAAATACTAGATTTGTCTCCTCCTAAACCAGATATGGTACTTCGAACTGGCAACCTTCAAAGCTGCAAAAGTTGAACTGCGTGTTCACTAATAAACGAGGCTTGAGAGCCCTGATCCAACAATGCCCTAAGTGTGTGATACATACCCTTGTTGGATACATTAACTAATGTGGTAGCTAACATTACTTGACTACTTGATCTCATTTCATTGTTAGAAAAATGGCTGACAACACGCTCCACGTGATCCGCCGCAGGCGGTTCTTGTGCTGGCTCCCGCTGTTGATTAGCGGGCTGACTAGGGCCCGCCAGGGCCGGATTGTGTGTGCCGCCTTCCTGGTGCAGCAGCGAGTGATGACGTCGGCCACAGCGCCGACAAGCCGTGCATCGTTTGCACTCTGTTACCGAATGGTTAGCTCCGAAGCAATTGAAACACAGTTTTCTCTTCTGGATGAACTCCCGGCGATTCTCGATGGCTTCTTGTACAAATTTCTTGCATTGATAAAGCAAGTGATCTTCCGAACAGAATGGGCAGGATACAGACGTCGTCACGCTGAACACCTTCGGTTTATCCACTGCATCTTTGCCTCTAGACTCTCTTCTTTGGTTTGGTTCTAAAAATTCGAGTGCTCGATATCTTGATTCCAGGAATGATTGGAACTCGCTTAGTGTAGGCAATCGATCAGCCTGTTTGCTTAGTTTTTGTTCCCATTGTTTCCGGGATTCATTATCCAATTTTATTGTGATGAGATATATAATCTGGATGTCCCATGTCGATACAGGTATACCAAGATTAGATAAAGCGTGCAAGCAATCATTTGTCGTATCGAATATTTGTTTGACACCGTTGGATGACTCTGAAGATAAAGCCCTTTTGCCCAACCAGCCTGGCCAGAATGCAGTTCGCGATGTAACGTTTGTTATTGTACCTTTTGTTTAATAGCTATAATCGTTACTTTCGCATCCCAATATAACATTCTGGTGATTTTCTTCAAACTTTAACCAATGTTGTTCCAATAATTGCAATCTCGTTTCGATATATTCCCTTGTTATTCTAGACGCAGGTGACTTTTTGGAATTAACCTGTGCCTTAAATATCTTGTTTTGAACATCGGTTTGCAATTTAATATAACTGTCCGGGCCCATTCTTCACATTCACTAGTACTTAGCAACGAAATAGTTTTGTGTTAATTACGGTTTGTAACGTTCTTTTGCACTAACAAATTATTGTTTATCATTAGTTGTTTTCCAATCCGGCTCGTATTGGACCATGTTCGACTTTCCGAGGGATGATTATGAAAATAAACTTGGATTAGAAAAACTTGTATATTCAATAAAAATCAATAATCTACGGATACAGTGTCACGTATGACAAGGGTATCATGACAACGGATTTGCGTATTACAGCGCGCTCTAGTGACGGTTTTAGGAGTTAGAAGAAACAGGGTGAACACCCAGGTACTTGACCTTCCTGGCCCAGGGTATGGATTGACTAAAGAGAGTAATCGGGGGTGTGAGATTCCTCCTCCTAATACGGGAGGAAATCCGTGTGGAGCTTCCCCTCTGAAATAGCACCGCAGTACTTTTCGCTAGGTTGATGTCTATGCGCCATTTTCGGAACCACTGTCCTAGGGCTAGGGCTGCGCTCTGAAGCTTCTTCGCGATTAGGGACTTGTTTCTACTGGAATAGTAAACAGTCGTGTCGTCGGCGAATAAAGCTAAATGGGTCGGCGGCGACCGGGGAATATCGTTAACGAATAAGCTAAATAGGAGGGGTGAGAGGACAGAGCCTTGCGGGACTCCAGCTGTGAGAGGTCGTGGGGAGGAGCGGGTTCCCTCGACTCGATATCGAAAAGAGTGGTTCGACAAGAAGTCCCGTATGATGAGCACGAGACTATCCGGCACACCCATGTTGAATAGTTTGAAAATCAAACCGTTGTGCCAGACTTTGTCGAACGCTTTTGCGACGTCGAAGAAGAGAGCTCCCGTGTATAACGGTTTTGGTCGATTAAGCCCCACAAGAATGTGCTCCGTGAGGCGGTGCACCTGTTGAACGCATGAGTGATTTGTACGGAATCCGAATTGTTCATCGATGAGAATGCCCTTGGATGAGACGAAGTCTCTGAGGCGTTTGTAGAGCAGACGCTCATACAGTTTGCCTAGAGACATGAGGAGGCTGATCGGGCGGTAGCTCGTCGGATGATTTTTTGGTTTACCGGGTTTATGTATGCCGATAACGTCCGCTTCTTTCCACACCGCGGGAAAGATACAGTTCGCCATAGTGGCATTGAAAATAGATGCCAACATCACGATGAGTTGGACGGGTAGAAGTTTAATAACGCGGTTGGATATACCGTCGGAACCGGGAGCCTTGCGAGGACGTAGGTCTTTGATCAAGTCTTTAACTTCCATCGGGGTGACGGGTGGTAACGCATCCGAGGGTGGCAAGGAGGCTCTGCGTTCTACCTCACTGTCTACTAATTCTACATGAACAGGGTCCACGGATTGAGTGCTGGGCGTGCACTGGGTTTGCAATGTATCGGCCAGCAGCTCTGCTTTTTCGTCATCATCGAACGCCGTGAGTCGGCCTGAGGGGCCTACGGGGGGGGGGCATAGTTACTACCGTATCCGATTTGAGAGTACGAGCTAAGCGGTAGTAAGACCTTTGGGAGGGCGCGAGTCCTTCTAAGAAATCAGACCATCTGGCATCTCGGACTTCGGCGATGCGAGACTTTACGTCGCGTTGTAGGGCACGCATTCGAATACGATTTTCCGCGGTAGGATACCTGTCGTAGGCGCGTATTGAGGCGTTTTAGCTCTTAGGGGCTCCCTAATATCGTCGGACAATTTGAAGCGGTGAAGGAAGTCCTCCGCTACAACTTGTTTCGATGACCTATCTAATGTCGAGGTGATGTGTGACGTTAAGATGTCTATGGCTTCAGCGGTATCCTGAGGAGACGGGGTAGAGTCCGGGCTAAACGGGAGCGATGGTGGATCAGATTCAGCCAGGCTGACGCCCAGCGTGTGCCAATCCACCACAGTCCTCGTGACGGGAACGGAATCGGGAGCGCGACCGAGCTTCATAACGACGGGACGGTGGTCTGAATCTAACTCTGATACTACTTCGATCGAGTGTAAGCGCAGAGTTACGTTTTTTAATAACGCTGTGTCGAGTATATCCGGGCGATGCGCGATATTTAGCGGGTAGTGAGTCGGGGTTAGCGGAGCGACGATATCGAAGGCGAGATCATCAACTAACGCGTCAAGCCGCCTGCCATTCGGGGTTGTGGTGTGTGAGTTCCACCTGATGTGTTTACAATTTAGGTCGCCCGCCAGAATGACAGAGCTTCCCATGCCGAGCAGCGCCTCGATATCACTGCTTAGAACGATCTTATCCGGTGGAAGATAAACGGACGCGATAACGATCGGCGCGTGTCCCGTCAGTGAGATTCGGCACACTGATGCTTCGATATTAGCGAGCGCGGGAGGATCGAGCGGGACGCAATGCAGGGCTCTTCTATAGTAAATGACGGTGCCACCACCACGAGCAGAGAGCCTGTCGTTCCTGACCATGTTATAGTTCGCGATTTTAGGGTCACGGCGCGCGGGCTTAAGTAGGGTCTCCTGCACTAAAAAGATATCAATTTGATGGTCACGCAAAAAGTCAGAAACCTGATCACGTTGATTTGCGAGACCGTAAGCGTTAAAAAATCCTATCGTTACGGATAGGGGCTTTATTCTACTTATATACGCCATTGATTACCGGCGGAGTGAGGGAAGGACGTACGTATTTAATGACGCGTATACGTCGGCGTATTCTTGCACAACGGCGATAAAGTGTTGTGCAGTGGAGGCAGCGCGAATGGCGTCGCCCAAAGCGTTAACGCGCTCAAAGTTGATCGACTGAAAGAAGTCGATCGCTAAAGCGAGATTGTCGGACGCGGTCGGAGGGCAAGTCGCGGGAGAGGGACGAGTCGCGGGGGCGGGACGAATCGCGGAGGAGGGAGTTGTAGCCGTGTTCGTGTACGGCAGCGGTTTCGCCCAGGCCGAGACACTGGGCACCGGCGCCGGAACGAACGCTGGCTTAGCCTGCGACACAGAGGGTGCCGAGGCTTTGATGTCTGGGCCGGAAGCTCGGAGGCGGTTTTGGCGGGCGACGCGGCGATTTGTTTTAGGGGCTCGGGGGCATCCGCGGTAATTTGCGGGGTGACCCTGTGTACGACACAGGACGCAGCTAGGCGGTTCCGTCGCGGTTTTTTGATCGCGAGTGCATAGGGCCGTGGCGTGATCGCCTAAGCACTTGACGCATCGGGGGCGCGCGTGACAGTTGCGGGAAGAATGCCCGTATAATTGGCAGTTATGGCACTGGCTAGGTGTGTCTTTCTTGTGTGGGGTTTCGACTGCGATTCCGGAAAGGCTACAGACCGTTCGGATGTTGAATATTTGCTTACCCTCGGGGGTAGGCTGGAGGGCGACGAGAACCATATTATATGGCTCCCTTCCGCGGCCTGTGTGCATGCGGTGTACGGAGTTAACCGGTAGGCCTTGTTCGAGAAGGTCGGCCTTGACGAGCTCGGCATCCAACTCTTTAGGGATGCCACGTATAACAGCACGGAGTTCGCGCTCCTCCTGGAGCGTATATGTGTGGAAACTTATACGCTCCTTATGGAGGTAAGAAGGCCCTATGGTCGTCGGGTGTTCGAACCTTAATTTGAATGCCGTTCGCGAGGTTACGGGCATTCGTGAAATTGATATTTTTGGCCTTAAGGGCCAGGGAAACTCGTCCCCAAGCTGCCTTCTCTTGAAGGATTACCGGGGGAGGGGTCTGGGTTTTATTTTGTGCCACCGGACGCGGCGACGGAGTGGCACGGACTGGAGGCGCAACGGGAGTCTGAGGGCGAGGGCGCGACGCGTTCGCGGCTTTGCTAATTTTAGCGGCCGCGGGAGCTCGAGACTCCGCGGCACGCTTCTTACCCTTTTGCACCAGGGTGAATCCATCCGTCGATGAGGCGGGAGCGAGGTCGACCTCCATCTCCGAGTCAGAGTCGGAGGACGAGGAGGCGGGCGCAGGTGACCTACGAGTAGGTGTTTTGGAGGGCGCGACGGAGGCCGCGGATGATCGCGCTGCTGGAACGGTGACCACGGCGGACGACGCAGCAGTTTTACTCGCCAGTATAGGCGACGCGGGAACGGCAGGCACGACGGAGGCTGCGGTGCTCGATGCAGAAGCTTTGCACGCAGGTACAGGCGACGCAGGAGCAGCGAGCTCGGCGGAGTCCACGAGAGGGCTCGCGGTGTGATCGGCCTTGAAGGCCTGAAACTCAGAAGTGAGCTTTGGGTAGCGAAGCCGGAGAAATTCCGCAAATACAGCGTCCATGATGTCTACGTGCCCAGGTGGGGCTACCCTGGGTCTTAGAAAACACTCGCCTTGCGGCGAGGCCCCAACTACTCGGACCTGAGCGGTTCTATTGAACACAGGTGGCGATGCGGCACGATTACTACAGGACAAAGAAAAAACACAACAAAACGGAAATAACAAAAAGAAACAAAACAATTAAACACTTTCAGGAAGACAGTTTGTCGGCAGATGTACCACGACACAGAAATAACAAAAGGAAACAAAACAAATAAAAACTTCCAGGAAAAACACTTGGTCGGCAGATGTATCACGAACACAGGCCGCGCGAACAATGGCCGGGCTAACAAAAGCCGGGCGATCGAGTGGTCGATGAGCACGTCCGTGCGTGACGGGTGCCTCTATCGGAATCCTCGTATGATGCATTTGATGATTGTGTAGTGGTCCGTGTAGCGGGAGATACGGGGTTGTCCCGGCGTGTTCCATAAAAATCCCAAAATAAGGATAAGATGTCCGGTGAATTCGTGTTGAGCGATGCAACGGTGTTCGAATCTCAGGCGGGTACCAATTTTTCTAATGAAATACGTACTCAACCAATGTTCACGATTGACTTCTACGGTGTAGGAATAACATCGTGTAATAAAAATCAAACTCGCAAAATTATAATTTGCGTAATTACTGGTGATAGGACCTCTTGTGAGTCCGCACGGGTAGGTACCACCACCCCGCCTATTTCCGCCGTGAAGCAGTAATGCGTTTCGGTTTGAAGGGTGGGGCAGCCGTTGTAATTATACTGAGACCTTGGAACTTATATCTCAGGGTGGGTGGCGCATTTACGTTATAGATGTCTATGGGCTCCGGCAACCACTAAACACCAGATGGGCTGTGTTTTTAAGTCATAAAAAAATCAATTTAACTGTTTTTTAATTTTTAAATAAAGTACTACTAATTGAATAAAAACTGTCTGATGAACTCATCTTTGATTAATACTTGACTATTAAATGTTATTGCCTTTTGTTTATTTCACTTTTACACTAAGCACAATATTGCAAATTACCCGAGCACAACAATGAACAATGGTGGAGAATTTCAGGTGCGTGAGAGCAGATGTAGAAAGTAACGCCCATGCGCACTTTTCAATTCCCAGGGAGGAAAAGTTAGACTTTCTTCCCTGTACAGCGGGACGAAAACCGAACTTTCGGCGTAGGTAGTAGAAAAAATGTGTTTTTCTTTGCTGCAACTTCGAACTGACTAAAACCTCCTGTTGCTCAACAACCAACGTCCGAACCTCGCATGAGACAGAACTCATTAAGAGGCAAAGGGAGGAAACTGAAGCGTTTAGTGCGGAGCACATCTCTCCCATCACCCTCCCCCTCGGGATACCGGACCGACGGTCGTCGGCGCCACGACCACCAGCCCTCTCGGTCGGCAGACTGTCCGAAGCCCGCCTAGATGGCGCCGGTTAGATTGGGTTACCCTACGGAATACCCCGCTGGACCAGAACCAGCGTGGGTCGACGATAGCCGGTCTTCCATCACCCGGATGCTCTTGCGTAAAACGCGTACAGAGCAGCTTGCACGTCGTCTTCTTAGGCCCCCCTCGCCGGTCCCATACCGACATGTGAGGGGGACACGAAACACTTGAGGGCCAGGGCTTGGGCGAGATCCGCCTCCCTGGCCCCCGCTCGACGGCGGCGGGCTTGTGCGTCTCTCACGCGCCCCGCCGCCTCCTTCTACGAGATGGTGCACTCGCAGAAGTCGAGCATCGCCTTCCACGACTCGTCGTCGTCAGTGTCATTGTCAGTGTACAATACTATTCCTTGATCTAGTAATCCATCGATCAGTTCAATTACAACAGTTTCAGCGACGCCAGTTGTAGAATTTTGATGTTTGCCACTGTATATCATCATGTTTCAGGTATACCCTTTATTCAAACATAATTTTAATACTTCCATCCCATATTTATGACGTTAGGGATATATTACCGGAACAAAAGGCGACCTCTCCAGGGTACGAGGCTTTCATCAATGCATATTCTTTGTCCTGGAGTTTACGGTTGTTGAAAATTGTCGATAAATTTATTGATATGATATTATGATAGTTTGAATAAACGATCATCGTTTGGGGCTTCTGCATTATTAGAAAAAAATTCTAACTAGAGGAAGTCCATATAGTTCATTTTTCCGCTAGTAATCACGGATAGCAGGAAGCTTTATTAGACCCATCCATCCCATGAGCGCTAAGAATCTCATTATTTCTTCCTTATTTGTTGGGGCCCTGGCATGATGTAATTCCCTTTTACAAGTTATTGTGTTGCATATAAATTTGTTACATCAACTATTATGGTAGTAAATATGTCATCTGTCAGAAATAATTCAAAATAATCAAGAGGCTCAGCGTCTGCCAAAATTCCTCATGCCACTAGAATATTCACCTGTAAAGTACCATGCCCAGTATGGAGCTGAAAGTCAGCAGTGCCATGCAATGCCCAAATTGCAGCTCTATGTCATATGATAACTTTTTAACAGGATTTACATGATATCTAGATTTATTGTCATATAAAGCACTTCAAAAGATATTGAACATTAAACATGATAACTTCCTACTGGTTTTTTATACATTTTATCGTTTACAGACAGCAATTCGGAGTACGTTGGTGCCTCATGGCCATTTCTATTATGTGAGAAGCATCTGGCCGATCTTGAATTGTAGGATTGAAAGCTATTAATTACTGCAGCTGCAATTTTAAAATCATTCATTAAATGCGCGTGAGCTCTATTAACACTAGATTTACCAACCATTTAAATATACGTATTTCTACCATAACCAGTCAATATGACTGGTGTATAAAAAAATGCTTAACTGAGTCTCCAATCTTTATTCACTCTTAAAAAATGTTAAAAAGAATTCAACAATATTAATTTTTATACAAAAATGGATTTATGGACATTGTCAAATAACAAAACACTTAATTTTTACAGTTTATCGCTCACAATTTCTACAGATGTAGATTTTGCTTTTTGTACACTTTCCGCATAGACTTTTCTTGCATTTATTGCAAATATTTGTAGTCTTATTGTTATTGCAATATCCTATTTGACACCATTTGCGCACAGAAACCGTGCCAGCGGTAGTTGATATATCAGCTTCGTGTGGTTTTTGCCTTGAAGTCTGATATTCTGAAGCAAGTTCTTCTGCTAATCGAAACAGAAAGTCTTTCCGTGAGATATTTTCTCCTGTTGTGTTTTTGTATAATATCCAGCTATTTATTCCGGCTAAATCTAAAATATTGAAAAACACTTGAAGTGGCCACCTTCTGCAACCAGACTTCACCGTATATTTTCGTGCCATTTGATCAGTCACATCGACGCTAAATTTAGTTTTATTATAAAACAATACAGTTTCAGGTATTTTTTTAGCTGCTTTATCAATTTTGATGTTTTTATGTTTTGTACTTAGTAAAAGTACTTTTTTATTTGGTTTGCTCTTATAAATAGTAAGTGTGCATCCATTAGATTGGTACAACAACGTCGAGAATCGTGCCATGCTGTATTTTTTCAGTTTGCAAATTTTCGGCAGTTCCCTCTTGTTTGCGCGTATTCTTCCAAGTAACGAAATGTTTTTAGATCGTAATTTCAACGCCAAAGGAATACTTGTAAAAAAATTATCAGTTGTTACAGTTCTACCCTTCATGGTGTACGGTTCAAGAAGTTTCATTACGACAAATTCGCTTAGGGGAGCTGATGCATTTCGAGTCTCGTCTTTTCCTAAATATGGAAAGCCATTTACTACATATTTTGTTTCTACATCAGACGCTAACCAAAATTTGATGCCAAATTGATGGGGTTTGTTTGGCATATACTGAGTAAATCTGCATCTGGCCTTCGTTGGAAAAAGTTGCTCATCCACAGTAATAGAAGCTCCCGGTTTGAAGCAATTTTGACTGTTTTCAATAAATTTATCCCAAACTGCTGAGACTAAAGCGAACTTGTCTGTTTGCAAACGTTGACTCCTCTGATTTCTTTTATCGAACCGAATGTATCGTAAAATATCTGTAAAATCTCGTCTACTCATAGTGCTAGAAAAAAATGATGGTCCCCATTTTTTATTCCACAAATATTGAAGTCTCAAAGTATTTCCTTCGTATGCCCCACGTGCGTACAATATTGCAAGAAATGCCTTCAATTTTTCTTGCATGATTGTCCAGGTTTTCCCCAAAACTCGAGAGGCTTTTCTAGCTCTGTACAAATTTTCGTTTTGACATTTTTAGGGGCTAACGATATGCAGGCTACTTGCTGAAGAACATATATTTGAATATTTTTCAAATACTCATAAATGTTTATTACGTGTCACTGTATGGGTAAAGATGAATGATTACGTTTGGAGATCGCTTGGAATAAGTACTCGTAAAAAAATCGTATAGATACCGTAATCGCCTAAATCGGCTCGATAACGATAACGTAATGAACAAAAGAAGCATGGGCACTATTTGTATTTTCACGGTCTCATGATTCTCCCGAAATCATACATTTCTTCCTAGAAACATGCACCAGTCATTTTGACTGGTTCTGGTATAAATAGTTATAACAAAAAATATATTTGTTACTAACATTATATAAAGTAAAATTAAGTTCATAAAATGTATTCTCTACTTATACCTACAAAAGTTATAACATCAATTTGGAAAGCAAATATTTAATGTAGTAGTAATTTTGAATTGAAGTTGCACGACCAGTCAAAATGACTGGTCTGGTAAATCTAGTGTTAAAAAACTTCTAGCGATATTTCGCTATTTCGACAACCCATCGACATAAAGTTACTAATCGACTTTTATTCGCTTGAACAGTTGTTAACTGGTGTTCTCCCTAATTTAATGACTCAGGCTTCTGCACATTATAATTGCAGGCCTCCAACAGTGGGATTGTATCTCTGAACCCTCGGTCGAGTATAAATACAGGGTGGCCCATAAGTCCTTTGATATGAAAAAAAATTTATTAAAATAAAACTAATTACATTATGAATTAAATTTTTATTTACATAAAAAGCTTAAAAAACGGGAATTATTTTTTGAAAATAACATCTCCTAAATGTAATCCGTTGCGATCACGGCACTCTTGCAAACGACGTCTAAAATTGTCGATGACTGCGCGGCACGTCACTGCTGAAATGCTTGTCATTTCTCTGCGGATGTTTTCTTTTAGGGCCTCAATTGACCGCGGGTTTGTGTCGTATACTTTAGCCTTAAGGTAGCCCCACAAAAAAAAATCCATCGGGGTCAGATCTGGACTACGTGGAGGCCAGGAAATGTCTCCTCTCTTAGAGATAACTTTGCCAGGAAAAAGTTGACGGATAACGGGCATAGCAGTGTTAGAGGTGTGAGAAGTGGCCCCATCCTGTTGAAACCACGTCCTGGCATTAAAGCCTGAAAAGTTTTGCAATTCTGGTATGAAAAACTCTTCGATCATAGCCACATATCGCTCCGACGTAACAGTAACTGCGCGCCCTCTGCCATCCTCAAAGAAGTAAGGCCCTAGGATACCATGGGCTGACATAGCGGCCCAAACAGTCACTTTCGGACTATGTAAGGGCTTCTGATGCTTAAGTTTTGGATTGATGGGGCTCCAATAGCGGCAATTTTGTTTACTAACATGCCCGTTAAGATGGAAATGAGCCTCGTCAGAGAACATTATGTTATTGAAGGAAGTAAACCGATTCAACATTTCATTCGCATAATTTTGTCTTTGAATACCGTCAGTTTCCTTTAATTCTTGAACCAACTGAATTTTGTAAGGGTGCATATGTAAATCTTTCTTCAAAATCCGTTGTAACGATGTCCTGGATACGTTTAATGCTCTGGCGCGCTTACGAGTTTGTGTCGGATTTTCGCGAATAGACTGTGTCACTGTGTCTATGTTTTGTTCCGTACGTGACGTCCTTGGGCGACCCAACCGCGGTTTATCTAACGTCGAACCGGTCTCCTCGAACTTAGCAACCCAGTTCTTAATCGTTTGAAGAGTTGGAGTGTCGTCAAAGTTGTGTAAACCTTTGTGTTCTCGAAATTTACGCCGCGCAACGGTTGCCGAATTGTCGTTTTTATAAAACTCGCGCACACAAAACGCACGGTCCGCTCCGGTAAAACGCTCCATCGCGACTAAATTCCCAGAAACCGACGCATTTTCATCACTGAATAAATCTTTCATAATTTCGGCATCCGTCTCAGTGGCAGTATATGGACCTATCATCAATAATATGCCTCTCTGTACACACACAAAGAAATGGTTTGACCAGCTTCAAATATTTATGTAAACTATAAGTTTCCTTTTGGTAAAAATAATTGGAACCCTTTTTAATATATATGTAAGTGCCATCACATATTGTGATTGCAGATCTTGTTTCATCTGAGTCATTTGGATGGCCAAAAAAAGCATTTGGAATACTAAGATTTCTTCTTATGATATCTTGTCTAGTAAGATTTTGCAACCCAATATGCAATGACACACAATGTTCATGTGCCTCTCCGTTGTTGATCGTCGAGGTATATTAAATAAAGAAGACAACCTCTTGTTACTGTCCCCTGTCCTCATTTTAATTAAAAAGGTAGCCAAAGCAGTTTTTGGTGATGGTACCTGATTAAATAAAGATAACTCATTAAGAGGAGAGAGATTTCTCTTGTCGATAGAAGACAAGAGGAAGAAGAGTACGTAGGAAAATTCAGATTAGGCTAAAGGAACCCTAGAGGCAAAGCACTTGCAAATTACCACGGGCAGCACAAATTGTATACTATGAATACTTACTTCCAGAAAAAAGGTTGTGGACGTGGAGAAGGAGTCCAGATGGGAAAACTAAAAATCAAACTGTCGGCGACGATACCTAAACGTGCGGGGCATGCGGAAGCGGAGCGCGGGGAGACCCGGAACAAAACGTGAAGACAGACAGACGCGACACAGACGCGTGCGCAACACCAACATAAGCAATAAGCCGCAGACTTAATGTCAATCGAATATATAATATAAAATTGTAAAAAGCAAAGTACATAATAAAAGCATAAAAATATAATTATATGATTTTGTTCAATGCCTGGACAAAAATTGGCGACCGTGACAGGACGAACGTGAACAACGGATTTAATATACTATCTGAAGCAACCAGCTGGACACTAAGTAAACCAGAGGACCATCATGGAGAGATTCCGACACCAGGGGAGTAGCTCTGTCCTTTCCTTTTATTCGTAAATGACCCTCTTTAATTTGTGTTGAGAGTTTCTTTACTTTTTTTTCTCTGCGGGTATGTGCAACTTTTGTTTCTCGTGCATTTTGGTGTCGAATATTCGTTCTAGAGTATTCGTTCTTTTTTACATGAGTACCTGAGTGCTTATAATTATACGTTTAATGTGTTTAACTATCTTCATTGCGTACGTTTTAACTTTGCTTAAATATTAAATAAATTGTTTTCTTAATTTCAAACAATATTTAATGCTACAAGTGAAATGCTCATCTCTTTAATTATGGCTAAGCCCTTAAGTACATAAATACATAATCAGTGCAGAATTCTCGTGATAGTAATCAATAATTAGTACTTTTGTTTACCGAGAATTTCCATAATTACAATTAATTTCTGCACTTTAAAATAATACTATCTTTATGCCCTTATAAGTTCGAAAACAAACCAAGTAAATTATAATTTGCTAATAATTTCGCCGAACATTCCAGGCGACATCGAAACGTAATCGGCAACCGGCCGCTGCGCTCCGGTGTTGCGAGTGAGCATTGTCGTCGTGCACTGTGATACGCACGGTGCTGCACTGTGTCTGCCGCACTGCGCGGCGCCGTGTCTTGCAGTGTCTACGCGCCTTGCGCCTGACGAGTCTATTTGAATCGGTTTGATGCACATTTACTTTGTTTAGCTCATTAAGTACGCTTCAATAAAATGCCTCAAGATCAAGATATGTTGTCTGGTGGTAGCTCTGAGGTTAAGAAAATGAAAGAGTTAATTAGATCACGCGGGACTATTAAGGGTCGTTTGACACGATTTAAGGATTACGTTTCAGCTTTTAACGTTACTAATCATGAGGACATTAGTGATTTAAAGTTTAGAGAATTGAAATTTCGTTTAGACAAAATTGAGAATTTATTGTTTGAGTTTGATGAAGTTCAGTCTCAGATTGAAATGTTGTCATGTACCGAAGATGACAGCAGTGATATAGATAGTTTCGAAAACTTATATTATGGTACATTATCTTTAGCTCAACATATACTTGAGTCGCGTCGTAACGCACGAGACGAAAAAGAGGGGAGCCTTCACTCAGCTCGCTCGGCATGCTCAAATAGTTGTAGTCATCACAATTTGAGCAACATTAAACTCCCTACCATAAAATTACCTACATTTGATGGAAATTATCTAAAATGGCTAGAATTTAGGGATACATTTGATTCTTTAATTCATTCGAATGAAACTATATCCAATATATTCCATTCAAAGAATCCCCTGAAGTAGCACTAGGTGATTCGTTCTTTATTGCAAAAAAGCGTTTCTTGAGCCTTGAGAAAAAACTTAATAAAGACCTTAATTTAAAGAAGGAGTATTGTACACTTAAATGACATGTACAGTTGGGTCACTTAAATGAAATAAGCAAACCTCAATTTGGTTACTTTAAGACTTAAACGAATGTTCGCATACGTATTCCGGTTCATCAACAATTGTAAAAACCCTACTAATAGAACAACTGGTTCTCTTAATGAAACTGAACTTCATCAATCTCTTACATTCCTTCTTAAAACCGCTCAGCAAGACTCCTTTGGCTGTGAGATAACTGCACTTAACAAAAATAAATCGCTTAAATCTAAATCTGAGATTTTGCAGTTATCTCCCTTTATTGATGCTACGGGGCTGCTACGAGTAGGTGGTCGCTTAAAACATGCTAATCTTAAATATGACACAAAGCATCCAATTATGCTGAGGTCCAATCATCATCTAACCAAAATCATGATGTTGAATGAGCACCTACGATTGTTTCATGCGGGCCCTCAATTGCTTCTTAGTTCTTTTAGAGAACAGTACTGGCCCATTGGCGGTAGAATGCTTGCTAGAAGTATAGTCCGAAAATGTATTACGTGTGTTAGGATGAAGGGTAAGACCATGGAGCCGTTGATGGGTAATCTGCCTAAGGCAAGGGTGACTGAATCATTCACTTTTCAGTTCACGGGTGTTGATTTTGCTGGTCCTTTCATGATCGTGAGTAAAAAGGGCCGTGGCAGTAGAACAATAAAATGCTATTTGTGTATCTTCATTTGTTTCGCTACGAAGGCTGTTCACCTTGAAACGGTCAGTGACCTCACGACCCAAGCTTTTACTTCTTGCCTCAAGAGGTTTATCTCCAGACGAGGTAGGCCACATTATATTTACTGATAATGGCAAAAACTTTGTTGGAGCGAGCAATGAGTTGAGCAGGGTATTGCGATCAGACTTAAATTCCATAACCGATTTTGCGGCTGATAGGGGCATAAGATTTGTTTTTAGTCCTCCTTATTCTCCAACGGTCGGTGGACTTTGGGAAGCGGGCGTGAAAAGCGCAAAATTTCACCTTAAGCGTATAGCGGGAAATATAAGTCTCACATACGAGGAGTTGAATACTCTCTTTACACAAATTGAAGCGATCCTCAACTCCCGCCCCTTAACTCCTTTATCAGCCGACCCAAATGATCTTTCTCCCTTAACCCCAGGGCATTTCCTGATTGGGCGGCCACTGACGTCGCTACCTGGTTCGCAAGGGACTGACATGAAAATACGTACCAGATACCAGTTGGTCGAACAATTGCGACGCCATTTCTGGGAAAGATGGAGGAAGGAATATCTGGCTGAATTGCAACAGCGCACAAAATGGCGTACTCTACAGACAAACTTAAAAGAAGGTGATCTGGTAGTCTTCAAAGAACCCAACTTACCACCACTAAAATGGAGACTTGGTCGAGTTCAGCGACTTTATCCTGGAGATGACGGAGTAGTCAGAGTCGCTGATTTTAATACTTATCGAGGCATCGAGCAACGAGCCATAAATAAGATCTGCCTTCGACCTACTGCAGAAGATTCTGAAGTTTTGGAAGATGCAGCTGTCCTTCCAAAGGCGGGGAGGATGTCGGCGACGATACCTAAACGTGCGGGGCACGCGGAAGCGGAGCGCGGGGAGACCCGGAACAAAACGTGAAGACGGACAGACGCGACACAGACGCGTGCGCAACACCAACATAAGCAATAAGCCGCAGACTTAATGTTAATCGAATATAATTATAATAAAATTGTAAAAAGCAAAGTACATAATAAAAGCATAAAAATATAATTATATCATTTTGTTCAATTCCTGGACACAAACCGACTACATACTGTGTAACAAGAGATGTAATTCAGGATGTTGATGTTTTAAACATGGCAGGTGCGGGAAGTGATCGTAGGATTTTAAGAACCCGCATAAGATTGGAGTTAAAACTCGAATGCAGAAAGCTTATTGAGTCCAACCGAAATACTATAGCCCACATTCCCCAGTTAGATTATCTTAAAAAGCAACTTATTCAAAACCTTAAAAACGACCTGAAGTCTGAAGACGTAAATAGCATAAATGAGCACATCGTAGTTTCTATACAAAATGCAGTTAAACAAGTTAGAACTAAAACGCCTAAGGCAAACAATACACCTGCCTTTAACGATATTGAAAAACCTATCCAAGAACGTGCAAAGATACTAAAAACGCCTGACCAGATAGGAATTGGAACAATAAATAGTAGTTTTAAACACCCTAATACAGCTGAATAATAAAGCTGAGGGAGAAGCAAAACAAACTGATCCTAGAAACAATTGGAAACCATAGAGGGCCAAAAGTTTTTCACCGTATACAATCGTCCCCAGGCAGTGGCCTTCGTAGATTATGAAAAGGTTTTTAACACAGTCGAGCACTGGGCGTTAGTAAATTCTCTTCAGAGACTACAGATTCTTTGGATACATTAAAAACTATGACAATTCCTAAATTTATAAAATTAAACAGTTTCAAAAGCAAATTGCCAACATCCTGGTGTAATGATATTTGTGATCAAATAGTCATTTCTTATGTTTTAAGATTATATGAAATGTACAATAGAGAATTATAAAACTATAAAAGAAAGGATGAACAGAAAAAATAACAATAGCAGAGCAGAAAAAAATGTTTGGTATTATAATCTAACTAATACTTTCAATAGAACAACACCAATTAGTAAAATTTGGAATTTACTCGTACTTAAAATGTTTAAAGGTGTTGGTGACGCAGGTGAGCGTCACCTTAAACGTGAGCTGATGAGCTGAAAGGGAGCATATGAACTCTGCGGAGAATGAGCGGATACGAAAGGGTAGGTAGGAAAACGGGACTTACTTGGAGGCTGATGCTGGCACTATCACGGTCGTAGTGGTGTTCCTCTGCGATGGATGGCACATACACCCTTTCACCGGTTCACACTCAACCTTTTACTTAGTAACGAAAGGCGCGCGCGCACAATTTACTCAATATCGAACGAGCGTATCTCCGCGTGCCGTCATGTACCGCACTGTAATGAGAGGTGCGGGGTGCGTACGGGCGACGGCACCCGAGTTGAGCCGAACATTTACAAACGTCGCGCTGTCGCGCGAACATCCTGGGCCGGCCGGGGCTGAACTTCTTCATGTGCTGAATCCAGCGGCAACCTGGCTAACTTGAACACAGGTCTCCGCAGACTTCCATGCTTCGTGTCCAAATCCACGACTCTGATCACTCCATCCTTGCCGGGTAACGTGCGGATAATCCTTCCAAGTTTCCATTGCGGCGGGGGCTGATTGTCCTCTTTGATGAGGACGAGCTCTCCAACTTGAGGAGGTGAGGATGTGGAAAGCCATTTGGAGCGGGTTTGGAGGGTATGGAGGTAGGATTTGGTCCACAGAGTCCAAAAACGCTGAGAGAGAGCTTGGATGAGCTGAAAACGCTTAAGAGCTGATAATGGCCTATCATCAAAAGATGGCTCAGGAAGAGCGGTGAGTGGACGGCCAATAAGAAAGTGGCCAGCTGTTAGTGGCTCAAAATCGGAGGGATCTGACGAAAGTGGACAGAGAGGTCTGGAATTAAGTACTGCCTCGACTCGAGTTAAAAGTGTGGAAAATTCTTCAAACGTGAGGTGCTGTTCACCTATAACATGATAAAGTAACTTCTTAGTGCTCTTGACCGCAATTTCGTGAAGGCCCCCGAACCAGGGTCCCGTGGGCGGTTGGAGCAGCCAAGTTATGTGCTGATTAGCGAGCCTATGCGTGATTGTGCCATTATTTTGCGCGAGAAAATCTTGTACCTCAATGAGATGATTCTTAGCTCCTACATAATTTGTGCCGCAGTCAGAACGGATAAGAGTAGGAGTACCGCGACGCGACACAAACCGTTGCATTGCAGCAAGAAACGCTTCAGTGCTGAGTGAGGAAACGAGTTCCAAGTGAACCGCCTTGGTAGATAAGCAAACAAAGATACAAAAGTATGCCTTCATGAGTTTTACATTACGTAAAGTACTAGATTTAATGAGAAACGGGCCAGCAAAATCTGTAGAGACCTGACTAAATACTGGCCGGGGTGTGACCCTGTCTGCGGGCAAATCAGCCATCAACGGAGCTCTGGCCTGAGCGCGATATCGGAAACATCTAATGCATTTGTACACGCGATGCCTGATGACACGACGTGCTGATAGTATCCAGAACTGCTGACGGAGGATAGCGTGTAATGTGTCAGCCCCAGGATGACAGTTTATTCTGTGATAGTGGTCTATGATGAGATCAACTAGTGGGCTAGAGCTGGACAGAACGAGAGGATGCTGAGCATCGTATCTTATTGGCGCATGAGTTAGGCGACCACCAACTCTCAAGAGATCATCTTTCATCAAGGGTGAAAGACGCTGAAGTCGAACGGTACAAATCTTGCCTGCCTGAAGACGGTAAATATCTTCCGCAAACTCATTGTGTTGAACAGAGCGAACCCAGAATAACAGAGCATCTCTACGTTCTCCAACTGTCAAGGGACCAGAGCACCTATCAGTTGAGTTGTGTCTACAATTGAAAATAAAGCGTTTTATGCAAGCTGTCACTCCAACGAGCTTGTCGAGAGAACTGAATCGAGTAAGCAAGTCAAGGTCGAGGTCAGGAACTGCTATATGAGCTGGTACTTTCTTGGGCTTCAGACCTGGTAGCGCATGGTGGCCTAGAGCAGGAGGCATTTTGGGCCAGGTGTCAGGAGGCTCCTTCAGCCAGTTAGGAGACCACCAAAGATCATGAGCTGATAGTGACTGGGCAGACATTCCCCTGCTCGCACAGTCTGCAGGGTTCAGATTTGTAGAAACATGTTTCCATGTGGAGGTGATTGGATTGGATGTTATCTTGGCAACCCTGTTAGCTTCAAAGACCTGAAGTCTATGAGGAGGTGTGTTTAGCCATGCTAGGACAATGGTACTGTCTGACCAGCATATGTGTTGCTTTATGGTAATATGGGACAACAATTGAGTCGAGACACGTATCATAAGCTGTGTTAAGAGACTTGCAGCAGATAACTCCATCTTGGGGATGGTAAGACGATTTTTAACGGGTGCGACTCGTGATTTAGCAATTACGAGGTATACGTTGACACATCTGTGCTCATCGAGTTCATGGAGGTAAATAACGGCAGCAAAACCTGCCTCTGAGGCGTCTGCGAACCCGTGAAGCGTGTAAGTAGACTTAAGTTTGTTTGTACAAATAAGGCGAGGCAAGCGAAGGGTTGACAATTGGGGCAGATCTTGTGATATGCGGTTCCATTCTGTCTGCACTTCAACAGGGGTGTGTTCGTCCCATTCTAACTTTAGAAGCCACAGCTTCTGTAGGAGAAGCTTTGCGCGGAAGATAACAGGAGTAACCCAACCGTTAGGGTCATAAAGAGAGGCGACTGTGCTGAGGATTGAGCGTTTGGTAATTTGTTTTATTGAGGGGAGAGAAATACGATAAGTTAACTCATCCGATTGAGGAATCCACTGTATACCTAATACTTTTATGGAGTTGGAGTCTGGGCTAATGTCAAAGTTCTTGGGCATGTCACACTGATCATCGGGAAATCTTTCGAGAAGCTGAGGGCAGTTTGAGGTCCATTTACTGAGCTGAAAACCACCTAAGGCTAGTAAGTTAATCAAGTCGTTTTGGAGAGCTTGAGCCTTTACTACAGAATCGTGACCAGTGAGAATATCATCGACGAATATGGACTTGCGCAGCACTTGAGCAGCTGCAGGATAGCGATGACCTTCATCATCCGCTAATTGGATTAAAGTGCGTATAGCATGATATGGGCTTGATCTTAACCCGTATGTAACAGTGTTTAAGGCATATGTAAGCAGAGGCTGATCTGGCGAAGAGCGCCAGAGAATGAGCTGGTAACGCCTCTGATCGGGATGTATGAGTATGTTTCTGAACATCATACAAATGTCAGTGCTGAAAACTACGGGATGAGTTCTAAACGACAAGATAATATCGACAATGTCCTGTTGAAGAGCTGGACCAGTGTGTAAACAGTCATTTAGGCTGACACCATTTGAGCTTTTACAGCTACCATCAAAAACAGTGCGTAGCTTGTCTGATCCCGACTTGAAGATGCCATGATGAGGGATATAGAAGTGAGGTTTATGAGCAAAAGTACTCGGGTGGCATGGGGACATGTGACCCAGCTTCTGATAATCTGCCATGAAATCAATGTATTTCACACGGAGATATGGGTCAGCTTGTAACTTCTTTTCAAGATTAAGAAACCTGCGCAATGCTATGGCATGGGTACTTCCTAGCTCGGGCATATTATGTAAAAAGGGTAAAGTTACCGTATATTGACCTGAGGGTTTACGAGTAGTGGTAGTGCGGAATATTTCTTCACACTGATCTTGCAAAGGGGTAGTTTCAACATGAAGTTGGGGCTCTTCAGATTCCCAGAACTTCTCAAGGCTCTTGCGAATGTCATGTGTAGATACCTCGAGTTCTGGTTGTGCGCTGACAATGTGAGCCGATTCAGTTTTGCTTACAGGAGCAGTATACAAATCGTGTATGGGTCCTAACAATGTAAAATCAAATATCGTGCCGAAGGCTATTGGCCTGCCGGGCCCCAATGAGACTTTAGTCCCATCTAAAACCTGTCCGAGGATGTCCGAGCCTAACAACAGATCGATCGGAGCTGGTGTATGGTATCCTTGATCAGCTAAGGGGATCGTTGACTGGTCTACCATATGTGATATATCCTGTACCTTCCCTAGAGGCAGATAACCGGTAACATGCTTTAAAATATGAGCTGTAGCCGTTATCGTAGGTGTTTCGCTATGAGTGAGTCGACATACAATTTTGATTGATGCCTTGGAGTACTGTGTGTGCTGATTTCCCACTCCCGAAATTTGTAATGAAGTATTCTTTAGTGGTAGTTGTAAAGTTCGAGCCATGCGCTGAGTAATTAATGTTACCATACTGCCACAATCCAATAGGGCTCGTGCTCTTTGAAATTGACCATGAACATCTGCTATTTCTAAGGTGACAGTAGGCAATAATATGGGTGTATTAGGGTTGTGGTTTTCATGTTGTGCTGAAGTTATGGTTTGTGTTGATACCGTGGGACGAGTGTGTGTTGTATGGGTGTGCATGAGCTGAGCGTATTTCTCTTCCTGGTCGTGTTCGGTGATGGTAGATAGTCATTGGTTCCGGCGTGGTGATCGCGATTGATGTAGCGAAGAACCATGAGTTTGATACTCTTGGGGTGAGACTGGCCTATTTGCCTCTTTATACAACCAGGGCAAATGTGGTGAAGCCACTTTTGGTGTGTGCGATGAGCTCGGCATATGCGAGGTCGCATGTGACGAGCGTGCCTGAGGACAATGAGTAGGGCGCTGCCTAGGCTGCTGCCGTAAATTCAGGGGAAGGAGATGTGCAGAAGACTGTGTTGGAGACGATGCGCCATGGCGGTGAAGTGAGGTGTGATGATTAGCACTTCCACATTCCTTACACACACCCGTGGTTTTGCACTCGTTTTCATAGTGCGGTCCTAGACAGCGTTGACAACGCTCGCGGGCTCTAATAAAGTCCCATCTACCCTGTATTGGCTGATCATTGTAGCGAGTACACGTAATTAGTTTGTGCCCTTTTGTATTGCAATATGGACAATATAAGTTATTATTTTGGGAGAGCTGAGTAGGATGAGCTGAGTTAATTTGCCATGGTGGGGCAGTAGTTCGGGGTAGATACTCTGGGCGGGAATTATTTGGGGTAAAGGGCCGACGCTGTTGATATTGTGTTTGTCGTGTAACTTGAAGGGGCTTAGAAGTGGGAGACTGCCTACGAGAAAAACCAGACTTTTGAGAAGGTTGATTGTATTGGGAGTATGTTGTATTAGACCATTCGGTCTCATTACAGCGTGCGTGTTTTTCTAAAAAAGAGTGTGGGTGACTCACATGTATTTATTTATTTTATAATATTTTATTATAATTACACTACACAACAACACATACATACTTTATTTTATATCAACACATTCATTTATCACACAATCATACAAAACATTATTTACACTAAACAAAATAAAATTCACAAGCAAAGTCAGGCGATAACTGAAGTATAGCGGCGGCGATATATTTCGCTAGTACATCGGTCGCATTTTTACCGATCCACCGCCACCAGTCGAAATCTGACTTGCGAGCGCGCATCCCGTATTATCTTTTCTGTTCTACGCCTTTTATAATTTTTGCTTTTTGTTTCGTGTACCTGCTTGTGTTGCTTGGACTATCTATTTCTTGTGTACTTTCTCCTTCTTTCTATATATTGTGTTCGTCTTAAATAAAAACTTTATTGTCTCCATTTGTGTTTGGAAAGACATTTATAATTCAACCTAAGACGACTAAACTGGTGACCCCGACGTGATTAAATTTTTTAAAGTGGGTAAAGACTGACGCGACCTATGTCTACGTTCGAAGAGAGTGCGGAGCTCACCTTTGAGTTTTCGCACCACTATCGAGACAAAGATATAATCGCAGTCTTTCATGGGCAGATCTAGATTACTAAGGGCTGATTGCGCGGAAATCAAAGGTGTCAAAAAGAGTGTGCGGATATTAGAGCGTGAATGTATATTTGGGAGGCTCATTATGATGTCCACAAACCTATCAATCAGCACGCGACGATTCTCGTAGCGCCTGGTTAAAATGTCCAAGGCAACGGAGAAATTCTCATTAGTAATTTTGAGATGAGACACCATACCAAGCGCTTCGCCCGATAGGCATGAAAACAAATAATGGAGTTTGACAGAATCTGAGAGAGTGAGCATATCATCCGTGAGACTTTTAAAAATTGTGATAAATGAAGGCCAATCTTCGACCTTTGAGCTGAACTTGGGGAGGGCAATTTTAGGCAGAACAGTCGCCAGCGTACTAGAAGTTGAGGGTTGAGAGCTGGGTGAGGAAGCAGGCTTCGAGTTTATTTTTTCCCATGCTACTAAGATGTCATGGTAGTCAGCAATCGAGGTCTCATAATTTTTTGTGTACATTTTTTCCTGCTCCTCTGAGAGATCCTCGTCATCGAGGATCTCATAATATACATCTTCTAGTTTAGATTTATTGGTATCCAATCTAGGCAAGCGAGCAGACAAATCGGCCATGTCATATTTTATTCTGTCCCCAGCCAGTATGGACAAGGCAATTTCCTTTAATAATGTTATGAATTTTGTTGCTTCTCGAAAAATAGCTGCCTGAGATTTCGACGGCATTGATAACAATATATGGACTTAACTAAACAAAGGTGAAGAGAAAAAAAAAAAGATAACAAAAAAAGTGTGTTCTCAAAAAAAAAACAAAAAAAAATTATAATAAAAAAAGCAAAATGGGGCACTCTGTATATTGAACCTACCCTGTGTAATGATAATGTGAATGAAAACAATTTTTTTTTTTCAAAAACCTTTTGACCTACTGTTCTACACCGAACTATGGCAAAAATCAAAGTTACAGTTGATTTACTGTTGTGAACTGTACTGTGGCGCGCAAGCACCTAAATATCGTAGGAATTGTAAGTACCTACAAGTATGTAATTACAATAAAAGTTAAAGTATAATGAAATGACACAAATCACGATACGCTTTGACAACAAATTTAATGAAAAAAATCATCAATGTTCCACACTTTTAAAAATCAAACTAATGTACTAATGAGGTCTATATGATTAGAAATATATTTAGACAGGTATATATAATATTCATTCGATGAGCCGAGACGATAAGTCCCTACTTGTTTACGTTCTTCGTTTTAACTTTTAATAATAACTTTTTATTGTTGTGGGTAAAATGGAATGAAGTGATTGTATAATGGGCAGACAATTTATATACTTTTGCCGTGTTAGTAATTATTATAAACAACGAAATGAAGATATTATTATAGTAAATAAGTTTTAGAGTTAAATAATGGGCTGATTATAACCGATTAAAACCTACAAAAGGGCCAATTTTCTTCTTTTTTTTTTTGAGCCGTTTGTATATCAAAATTTGGGTGGGTCTATGGAGGGCAATGGATTGTATCCAAAGGATTTAGGGTTCAAAGCGCGAAGGACCAGAAAATTGTGACGCAGGTGAGCGTCACCTTAAACGTGAGCTGATGAGCTGAAAGGGAGCATATGAACTCTGCGGAGAATGAGCGGACACGAAAGGGTAGGTAGGAAAACGGGACTTACTTGGAGGCTGATGCTGGCACTATTACGGTCGTAGTGGTGTTCCTCTGCGATGGGTGGCACATACACCCTTTCACCGGTTCACACTCAACCTTTTACTTAGTATATAACGAAGGGCGCGCGCGCACAATTTACTCAATATCGAACGAGCGTATATCCGCGTGCCGTCATGTACCGCACTGTTATGAGAGGTGCGGGGTGCGTACGGGCGACGGCACCCGAGTTGAGCCGAACATTTACAAACGTCGCGCTGTCGCGCGAACAGGTGTTAAAACTGGCAATAAATAGGTCATATAGAGATGAAATCATTTCCTCATTTTTGGATAACTTAACAGATAATACTCGTAGTAATTTAAGGGAGACTAGTAACTTGAATATTTATTTTAATTTAAACAATGACAATGAAAATTGAAATTTTTTACTTAAACATGGTCAGAATTTACAATAATCAGTTTACAATCTAGACGTAATACAACACCTGGTATGGATGACTATTGATTAAAATCTGGATGAATCGCATCAAAAATTATTTCTAGAATTTGCTAGCTCATATAGAGCAATTTACTTCATGTCTTGGCAAAATTTTTGAAACAATGTTAAATTTCGTCCTGATTGGTATGTTGAAGCTAATCACATCATTCCGGATGTCCAGTGTTATTAGAAACCGTCCCGTGATTGGTCGCCTTTATAGGTATCACGTGTTCGTGTCAAAAAAATCGTGTCGTGAAATAAAGAAAACAAAATGAAACCGATGAATTAAGTACTTAGTGTAAGTACTTAATGCAAACAATTTCCTGATTTGTAGATAGAAAAACACACATTCTAATCTCTGGAATACTATCAGATACAATTGTTCCCGATATCGGAAGAATAGCATTTCGTGGTATCCAGTCATTTATGATTCCACAGGAAGTACTGAGTCTGTATAATTCATTCTTCTTCTTCTGTATAACTTTACCGATCACATTCTTCCTATCTAAAGGGCCTCTATCTACTTTAGGAACTTTGACTAACACAGTAGTATCAATATCGACATCTTTGAACTTCTTGGATGATGCAGCTGTAATTTTTTCTGTTACTATTTTTAAATTTATGTGCGACTTTTGTCTTTTTCGCATAATGTTTATTTTGTTGAAGCATATAAGGGTGAATATCTGGAATGAAGATATCTCTACCAATTTCAGGTACATATTCTTTGGTCTTTGAGTGCTTATATCGGATTTATTTATATATTTTATTCTTTTATTATCAGAAAGAATATCAAGGTCTTTTGAAAGGACGATTTCTTCTAGAATGTTGATTTTGTTGCAAATGATGAATTCTTTTTCTTGTTCGTTGGCCTGAGTCTTGTTGGTATCCAAATTTAGTTTATTTATTATACAAGTAATATCTCATTTATTACAGGGCTTTTATCAGACTCGTTTGAAATGATGACCTGATCTGGTGAGATGTTATCAATTTCAGTTAAGGATGGCTTTTATTGGATGACATTATAGTTATTATCTTTAAAAAAATCTCAATAATTTCTCAATAAAAGTTCTCTTCAGTTTCTAATTTAAAAAAAATATGTTTTTAGATAAATAGGTGTAAGGAAGGCCACATCTTGGATCATCTCCTGTTGGGAATAACTGGGTTGATAAATAAATAACTTGAACTTGAATAAAAAATGCCTCACGTATATTATAGAAAAACACTTTACATACATGAACAGACGAAGTGACAAGAGAAGAAAAAGTATAGCCAATATAATTGGTGCAAAATCAGTACTGGCAACATAATAAATATGGGTGCGTTCTCATATTCCAACACTCCCTCCTGAACGCAAACCCATTTTACTTATAAAATACAAATGTTTTTCTAGCGTTACACCCTTTGTTAAATTATCAGCTATCATATTACAACCATTAATAAATAGAAATTTAACTTTACCCTTTAATATGTTTTCTCTAAGAAAGTGTAATCTAATATCTATGTGCTTATTCTTAGGTTTATAACAATCTGTTGACGCTAGTCTTATTGCACTTTGATTATCGCTATAAATAACTAACGCACTGTCCAGACCTTGGCCCAGTTCTTCTTGTAGTTGACGAAGCCACAAGGCCTCCTGGGTCGCCGACGCCATCGCCATATACTCGGCCTCTGCTGTAGATAGGCCTACAGTCTGTTGCTTACAGGAACTCCAGGATATGCATGCAGTTTGATAGATAAAACTGTAACCTGTGCATGATCTCCTGTCTAATGGGTCACTTGCCCAATTTGCATCGCAATACCCAGTTATTGCTTTAGAGTCTTCTTTGACATAACATAACTTGAGATCCTTGGTGCCCTGAAGGTATCTCATGATCCTTTTAACTCCAAGCCAGTGTTGAACCCCTGGATTATTACAGAACTGACTCAATTTATTCACTGCAAATGTGATGTCAGGTCGTGTTACCTGTGCCAGATATATAAGACAACCAACTGCTTGCCTGGAAATTGCTGTTTTCATTTTCAGGTTTCTTATCAAATTTTATATTTACCTCTATGGGAGTATGCACTGGTTTGCACTCAGACATGCCACACTCAGACAAGCCAAAGCGTTCTAAAATTAAATTGATATATTTCTCCTGGTCAATCATAATCACACCTGCCTCACGGTTTCTTTTAACGTTTATACCAATACATTGCTGAATCTCACCTAGGTCTTTCCTACAGAACTCTAACATTAATTTTTCTTTGATTTCTATAACTGTATCTTTATCATTTGTAAAAATAAGAAAATCATCGACCCATACTGCAATATACCTAGTCAGGTCATAAATTCTGTCACATGTTTAATGTAAAATAATTGAAACAAGTTTATTCATTATGTAACCATTCATATACCAAAATGAACTTAACAAAACATAGATTCTTATGACACTAAAGTTTATTCAAAATGACCTCCATGATTTTGAATACAGGCCTTCAATCTGCGCGGCCAGTCGTCTATCGCAGCACGAACGAGGTCCATGTCAATATCGGCGGCTGCCTTAATCAAGGATGTCTTGAGTGACTCCAAATTGGGATGAGGCTTTGAGCACGCCTTTCCGCGTACCGCTTCAACAAAGCGCGGCATCACGAGCATTCAAACGATGTCCTGTTTTTCTTCGATATGCCCGAAGCCCTAAGTCTTCATTTAACACCCTTTTAACACCCTTTTCACCGTGGTTCTGCTTAACCCCATCTGAAGGGCCAACAGTTTCTGCTTACGTTTAGGATTTCTTTGAATTCGCGCCTTCACAGCATTTATCATTGCTGGAGTCCTAACAGACCGAGGGCGACCACTTCTTGTCCTGACATCTACACTAGAGTCTTCATTGTATCGTTTGATGGTACGATCAACGAATCTTTTGGTTATATTCAAATTTTTCAGTATGTTAAAAATTTGAATTGGCGCGTAATCGCAACGATGCAACGCAATAACTGCAACACGGTCTTCTATAAGCGTCCACTCCATATTTAAAAATGAGTAAAATTCTAAAAGTATACATTTTTATTTTCATGAACAATTCGAAATTCGAATTCAATAAACTTTTTTGTGACCAGCATTCTAAAAGAAAAGTTTTTAATGTGTGACAATACTTATGACCTGACTAGATATAACATCGGGGCCCTCTATTGTTTTGGACCTTAGCAGTATTCCTTTGACTGGCTACTTTCCTAGTGAAGAACGCTGTGCTTTCTGAGCATTGAACTTCCTGCAGGAGCTTCGTTTTAATGGAATCTGCGCTAATCTTTACTCCTGAACTCTCCAGACCCATTATCATTGACTTATATGTTTCAGGTAAGCCAGCTAGCATGAGTGTACCGAGCCACTCATCATCAATCTCAAACTTTATATTCCTGAGTTTGTGAGCAGTTAACATGATCTTGTTCACATAGTCGTCTACGGTTCGTGAGCTGTCCAATGTAGTTGTGATGAGATCTCTTAACAAGGCTACTCTTCTGTACAACCCGCTGTCATCAAAAGCTTGTTGTAAACTGTCCCAGACTTCTTTACATGTATTTGCACTCTGTACATGCACGTAGTTGACAGGATCTAGTAGGAGTACCAGCTTAGACTTTGCCTTTACTTCTTTCTTTTCATCCTCGTTGGTTCCATAGACACAGTCCCATAGATCTTCTAGTTTAAAATAAGCCTCCACGGCGAATTTCCAACTTGCATAATTGTCTCGTCCTACGAGCCTGTCTATGTGAAAGGGAACAATCCCTTCATCAATCAAAGCCACAAGGCTAGTATTGGACATCTTTTTCATATTATAAAAATTGACACATACAACTGACCCTTAATTAATCTTAACTAAGCTTAATGATTAATAATTTTGATACACTGAAAAGACTTAACTAAACTTAACAAATTAAACTTATGACTACTGAAATACTTATTAGTTATTTGATTCTGAGACAATATTTGTGTTCTCTAAACAATCTGATACAGGCAACTTACATAATTTTACAACTAGTCTGACTAATTCTCCTGACTGAGTTTTTAATTTTACAGATCTGACAACTGAGTCCCTAGTTGGGTACAATTCTATGACTCTTCCTCTCCTCCACTGTAAAGGCGGTGCATTAACATCCATTATTAAAACTAGATCATTGAGTTTAATATTATCTGACTGATTATACCATTTATGTCTGACTTGTAATGACGTTAAATATTCTGAATGCCATCTAGACCAATTTTGATACATTTTCTGAATAATCTGAAATCTAGACAACCGAGACATCTTAGTGTCTTTCAATGTGTCTCTGGTAGGGCTACTAAAGGCTGACCAATTAAAAAATGACCTGCTGTGAGTATTTCTGAATCACTAGGATCTCCGACATTGCAACAAGTGGTCTAGAGTTCATGATGGCTTCAACCTTTGTGAACAAGGTTGTGAGCTCCTCATATGTGAGGATAGTTTCACCTACCTCTCGTCTGAGCAAATTCTTAGCGCTCTTGACGGCTGCTTCGAATTACCCACCCATATGCGGTGATGCTGGGGGGTTGAACTGCCAGTTGATGTTTTGACTTCTGAATTCCTCCTCGAGGACGAGCTCATTATGTAATAGAAAGTTATTTACCTCTTTTAAGTAATTGTTGGCACCAACAAAGTTTGTATCTCGATCTGACCTGATGAGTGTGGGCAGGCCTCGCCTGCACACGAAGCGTGTGAACGCCGCAATAAAGCCCTCGACTGATAAAGTCGATACAACCTCTAGGTATACCGCCTTCGTTGCCAAACATACAAAAACACATAGATAAGCTTTATATGATTTAGCATTTCTGAGTAAACTTGTTTTGACCGAATATGGGCCTGCAAAGTCTGTTGCAGTCCTGGCGAATGACCGCGCAACCGTGACACGGTCGGCTGGCAAGTCCGCCATGAAGGGGGGCTGAATGGAGGGTCTGAATCTGAAACATGTGATACATTTTCTGACAAAATGAGATACCTGTCTCCTTACTGATGTGATCCAATATTCTCTTCTTAGAATAGCTATTAATGCATTAGTGGCTGCATGACAATGACTTCTGTGATAATATTCAATTAATAAATGAACAAATTTTGTATCCTTTGGCAATAAATATGGATGTCTTGAACCATATCTGAGCTCAGAGTGTTTTATTCTTCCTCCAACTCTGATCATTCCTTCTTCATCAAGGAATATACTTAATTTCTGAAGTGACGTACATACTGACTTTCCCTTTCTCAATGAAATTAATTCTGAACTGAATGAAATAGCTGGGATTTTTCTTACCCAATATTTTGTAGCATTGCGTGTCTCTTCTAATTACAAAATCTTATTCTCATTTCTGTCCCTCTTGGACAACTGAAGGTTTCTGACGTATCTTAATACATATGCTGTAACATTGATGAGTTTAGTAAATGAACTGACGCGCTCTAGTAATGATAAGTCCCATGGTTGGACTGGTGTGCTGATATGAATATGCTTCTTGAATCCAGGCATATCCTTGTGCATACTGATTACTGAGTGAGGCCAATTTTCTTCTGAGTTCCTGAGCCAATGTGGGCTCCACCACATATCTGTGTGTAGTAACTGTCTGGCTGAAAATCCTCTTGATGCTATATCTGCTGGATTAAGTTCTGACTGAATATGTCTCCATTTAATAGCTCTTTCTGAATTCTGGATATATTGTACTCTATGACATTCAAAGGTCTGAAGTAAATGAGGCTTAGTTCTTATCCATGTAAGAGCAATTGAACTATCTGACCATGCATTGATTGAATCCATACTGATTGAAGGCTCAAATGACTGAGCAACATGATTTAATAACTGACATGTTAGATGAGCCGCACTGATTTCGAGTTTCGGTATAGTCCGGCATGTTTTCTTTGGAGCTACACGTGATTTCGAAAATTAATATGAAAAGGAAAGCTAAGAAGTAAAGGGAAGTGGTCACTACCATATGAGGAAGAAAGTGTAGACCATGAAATAGTGGAAGCTAAACTAGGAGTACAAATGCTTAAATCAGGGACACTTGAGCCTTCATTGGGAGAGGTCCGCCGGGTCACAGAACCATCGTTGAGAAAGCAAAGATTATGGGAGTCTAACAGTTCAATCAATGAAACTCCGTGTGTATTGGTTGTTGAACTGCCCCAAGAACTATGTTGACTGTTAAAGTCGCCTAATAAGATAAAAGGCTTAGGAAGAGTAGAAATGATAGAATCAAGTTCGACAAAGATAGAAGAACTTGGATGAGGGATATATATTTAAACATAGCAGATATTATTTACAATAGCAGCAATAATTGAAAAATCATTACTGTGAGAAGGAGATGAGTGTGAGAAAGTGAGAAAAAGGAAGATGATGTTTGACTAGTAAGGCAACCCCGCCATACCCGTCAATACGATCTTCCCGGAGACAGGTATATCCAGAGTACCTAAAAGGAGCACCTGGTTTTAGCCAAGTCTCCTGTAGAGCAAAGATAAAAGGTTTATATTTATTTATAAGATAAATAATATCACTTTTCTTAGACGAAGCACTTCTACAGTTCCACTGTAGAGCTTTGGCTTGCTTGTCCATTATTAATATAATTTGGTAAGTTAACGATAGTGTCAATTAAAGGGGCAGCGTTGGACGGTGGAAGAATATTAGACTGTGATAAAGTGTTAATGAGAATTTTAATGAGGTCTGCAATTGATTGTAATGTCAATTCATTATGGTTATTTGAGTTTAATGCAATACCATTTCTGGGTGGGGGCATATCATAATCCTTAATTAATTCTTGTTGTGTTTTTTTGTAATATCCTTTAGATAGCTCAGGAACAGAGTTTGGTTTAAGAAAAACAGTCTTTTTGTAAGAGTTACTGAAAGGTTGTTTATGAGGCTGTTCATATCGAGGAGTAGAAATAGTAGAAGCCCCGACATTGGAAGAAGAAAGTAAAGCATCAGCATAAGATATTTTAGAAATGGGTGCATGAATTTTAGATGCTTCAGCGTATGAAATACAGCTCTTGGCCATAGTTTCTTTAATGGCTTTTTGGCGCTCAAATTCTAAACATCTTTTACTTGTGGCAAAATGGGAACCTTTGCATAAACAACAATGAGCGTCTTCCTCTAGGATAGAGCACTGGTCAGCAGTATGGTCTTGGCCACACTTGAAACATTTTGGTTTTGACCTACATAATGCTTTTACATGACCAAATCTGCAACAATTGTAACATTGTATTGTGGGGAAAATGTAAAGATCCACTGGGAGAGCAGTGTAGCAAATTAAAATTCGCTTAGGTAGAATTTGCCCATCAAAGGTGAGAACCACAGTTTCAGTAGCCTTAAATTCAGTGCCATTACTAGTAATGATACGCCGTCTCATTCTTCTTACTTTTAAAATTGGACCGCATCCAACAGGTAAATTAATATTTTCCATAACTTCTTCATCTGACCACTCAGCAGGTATGCCTCTTACAACACCCATACGGGTCACAGTAAACGTTGGGATAAAAACCTTATACTCGGCGGATTGCAAAGCAGAGCTGTTTAAGAAAGAATTTGCGTCCTGGTAATTATTAAAAGATAGAGACAGTCTATTACAGCCAATTCGTTTTAAGCTTCCGTTAACGATGTTGTGGATAGAATGCCTTTTTAAAAAACGATCCAAAGCGATAGGGTGAACAGTAACATTGTCATTAGAAGTTTGCTGTATTTTTTGCACATGAACGACATATGGTGTTGCATCACTTACCTGATAACTTAAACTAGCTACCGATTCTGGTTTTTTGTACTGATTGAACTGATTGGAATTCAGTTGCGAGTCAGTGAATTGGGGAGGAGTAATACTTTGGGTGTTAGTGTTATTATTAAACAAAGGTATGCAATCACATTCGTTTGGTTTTATTTCTTTGCCCTCATTTCGTCTCCGATTTCGTCTTTTTTTATCTTATTGACAGTGGCTCTACGTTTTCGAGCACCACTGCTAGATTTAACGGATCCATCGGTTTCCATTCCAGATTCATTTGAGATTGTTACATTATAACTGACCCCAGGGACTTCTCCGCCCCCAGGGTCATCAGAAGGCTCCATAAGGAGCAAAAGTTAAAAAAAAAAAAACTTACCAATAAAAGTCCTAATTCACTTTTAAATAAATAAAACTTAAAAAAAAACAAATATTAATATACAAACTACACTAAACTACTGACCCAATCCAAAAAATTAAATAAAATTATTTATAAGTCGAAAAACGCGTACGTCTACAATCAAGTTTCCCGCCTTATCGTCATCTCAAGTTAAAAGTGATAAATTGTGAATTTCGTAGGCTTGTCGACGCATTTCACGCTGATCCGTAGCGTCAGCCTCTTTCAACAATGTTTTCAATAAAAACATACGCTCCATAAAATATCGATGGAGAATAAAGTTATTTTAAAGTGCAATTTTGTTAATTAATAGTATTTTTTTAATAATTAACAGCGGTTTATAACGTTTTCGTATATTCTCACTCACAACAAACACTTAAAACACTAACTTTTGATTTGACAAATAAAATGATTTTGCGATGCGAAGTTCTTGCCGAAATTCGACGTGATTTACACTACAGAATGCCGTTTCAAACATCAACTCATACATTTTAGTAAAAAAAAAAAACTCACGCTTGCTAGTTCAATTCATTTCTGATCTCCCCCGAGGGGCGCTAGTGTAGATTCGGCACTACAATGAAATTTACAGAATGCCAATTTGAAAACTCACACCAAATTCACGTGCGAGTTTGTTAAACAACGCTTACAGAATCGCACGGCTGATCCTTTCTTGAATATACCATGATGCGCGATGAAATAGTGTTCTGAATCTAGTCTGAAGTCTGATTTGGTCATGTGACCCAATTTTTCATATTCATCCATGAATTCTATGTATTTCTGAGCAAACAATGGATTGCTTCCCATATTACGTTCGAGCGCCTTGAAACGCTGAAGAGCAATTTTTTGTGAATCGCGTAATGCAGGCCGGTCTGATAAGAGTGGCAATCGTACCATATATTTACCATCTGGTGTTCTTACCGTGGTTGTCTGATATAATTCTTCACATTCCTTGTGATCTGGATGCTCAACCTTTTCCATAGGTGGCTCCTCTGATTTCCAAAATCTCTGAACTGCCTCTTCTAGGCGGGTGACTTGAACACCATAATATTGAACTGATGTAGGTATTTTACCATTGTTGGAAGTAATCTGCTTCCTTCTGGACTGATGAGTTGACTCGTTCTGATGAGTAGCCACTGGTCCCATGATGACGTGGCCAAAGCATGTGACATATGCAGCTGCTCCCGAAGGTAAAGATATTTTTGTACCATCAAACACATAATTCAAAATATCTGTTCCCAATATTAATTCTATTTCTTGATTCATTCTACGAGAATTATCTGCTAAATGAATATTATTATACTGACATGACCGTAAATCCTTTTGATTGATCTGATATGAAGACAGCTCCGTTGTGAGTGTATATACAATAATTGCATTGGTACTGATTATTGGTAGGCCTGATGACTATTTTAGCTGTTTGATTAGGCTGTCTGACTGATTGATTCCCGATACCGTAAATTTTACATGAATTGGACTGTCGATACAAATTTAATTTACTGACTAATGAATCCTTAATTATTGAGACACTAGCTCCAGTGTCTAATAAGGCTCTGATTTGGATATAATTACCATGACTATTTTTAATACTGATATAGGCTGTGGGACACAGTCCTCCCGTGACGCCATTAGTATCGACAGTCGCCGTATCTCATTCTGAACGTGGGGGTGAGCTCCGCATGCCATACCGCAATTCCTCATATATTGCGTTGGCTAAACGCACCCGCTGGCCTGGTTGTCTAGACTTTGGCGGGCTGAACTGAACTGGTGAACCACAAACCCTTGGGAGACGTAGCTCGGCTCTGATCCTCGTGACTTGATTGCCGGATCTGTACCAGTAGTCTTCCGGGACTGATATAACCTGTTCTGGCCGCTACCGGTAGATGACTGACCTTTCTTTTGTGAGTCTTGGAAACACAACAAGGTATTGTGTGTCTCGGTGTTACAATATTTACACCAACCCTTGTGTGAGCAGCTCTTCCCCGGATGTGATCGGAGGCATAATTCACATAATTGTTCCTTGGCTGCCCACACCCTGCGTTTATATGGGTGCAGCTCAAGGAACTCCCTACACTTGTATAGGGTGTGTTCTGAATTACAAAATGGACATTTCACCTGACAATTTCCGGTCTTGGACTGAGCGGACTGATGCTGTGTGGGCTGATACTGACTGGTCGAGGCCACTGGACGCTGCCGTGGACTCCTCGGCCTTGTTCTTCTAATAGGTTCTGAACCACGGTGTGGTGACTGACCCGACACCGTTGACTGAAGTCTGCACTGTTCATCCAGCAGCTGCATCAGCTGCTCGAAGGTGGGCAGGCCGTCTTGCGCCTTGCCATACCGCTCCTCGAACGTCTGACGCAATCTAAATGGTAATTTCTTTAGTACTATGAAGACTAAAAGGTATGACCATTGAATAACGGGTAGTGCTAACTGAGTGAGGGTCTGAATACTTTCTCTCAATGGGTCGTACAGAACCCTTCTGAGGTCTGATGCAGGTGTAACTGCAGGCAAACTGATGATACGCTCCAGGTGGGTATCTGTGAGCGCCCGAGAGTTGTCATACCTGGCCTTAAGTAATTGCCAGGCACCCTGATAATTGCTGCCGTCCATGGGCAGATGACCAATTACCATCAACGCTGCACCTCGGAGTGAGGTCCGGAGGTAATAATGTTTTTCTGACTCTGATAATGTTGGCTGACTGTCCGTCCACCAACGACTGCAACAAGTATCTGAAACTAATCCATTCTAGGCTATATTGCCACTGAACTCAGGCAACTTAATAGCTGGCAGCTGGACCTTCAGCTGGTCTGAAACTGGTGAATGCGTCGGTGAGGCTGGTGAAAGCATTAATTCGTCTATTTTAAGTGACATTGCACTCACTTCGCTGAACTGAGTTTGAATAGCCTCTAGCTCCACCGCAAACTCGGACTCGTTGAACTCCGCTTTGTTAGTAATAATTACCTCGTAACACTCCAACAGGTGAGAGAAGTATGTACTGAACTGTCGCTGGGCAGTGGCTGATGAAGGTTTGACATCTTGAACCGATTTAAACGCGTTAGTCAATATCGCGTAACGCGACTGAAACTGAGCCTTAGCCTTCAATACCCCCTTAGAAGACATTATTTATTTAATTTAAAAACTGATAACTGATCTAGTAATAACTGAAAAATGCACTACAGTGTACCTAAACTGATTTAAAAAGTACACTATAAATTACTGGTATTATTTATAAAATATTATTAACTAGGTACATTACGTATCACGTAAAATACTGATTCACTGATCACTGATGTGCTTGCGCCGATGCGTTGGTACTCGGTGACTTGAGCCGGGCGCCGGCCGCATGCCGGTTTGACCGCTTCGTGCTTGAGAGCGCCACGTGCGCCGCGATGTGACGTTGCCGTGCCGAACACGTCGATAAATTGTGATCTTGACTGAATAAACTGATTTTCTAATTTAGTTTTCACTTTGCTTGACTTAGCTGAATTCTTGTGCTAGTTCTCTTCCCTCATGGGCCACCAAAAAATGTTGAATATGGCGGTCGAATGAGCGTGGTTACTGATTTTCATGGGCCACCAGACGGGCTCGGCTGGATCGCATGCAGCGTACTGATAGTCTGAGTATTAAAAGCACTGACTTCTTATGAACAATTGTATTTGGTCTGAATTAGAACATTTAATTATATTCAAGTCTGATTGAAGAGTACTGAAGACGCGTCCGTTCGCGTGAGAGGCGCTTGGGCAGAGAGCGAACAGAGTAGTGAATGACAAAACTGAACATTAACATAGATTATTACGGCTTCGTACTGATCTAATACAGATAAACAATTTCGTTTTTACAGAGTAATAATTACGTGTGAATTTGCGTGAACAATATAAAATAAAAAGGCACTTCAGAATTTTCAATAGTGTTAATAAACTTTAATGAAATGTCTAAATCTTAAACAATAATAAAATGCTTTAATCTAACAATAAGTACGAAACCATAAAAAAAAGTCCCAAATAAAATAGTAAAAATCACATAACTGGTATCCCCAACTAAGTACCTGTCATGGCGGGTACTCTCTTACGAACATTGTTTAATGGTATCAAAACCCTCTGATTCTTCTGTTCTGCTTCACAAAACTTCTTCACCTTCAATATGATTTCTCGACAACTCTCGACGACTCTTTTTACAATTTGAAGTATCGTAAATAACAGTTTAAATACGACAAATGAATAAAAAACACAATGATAACGAACACAACAACAGTACTTGACAGTAGCTGATAACGACAAACATGGCCGACCTGTGATATTAGTTCCATTTATCGCCATGGGACTTATTTCGTGAGACGAACTTTACGTAGCAGATGCGACAGCTCTTTTTCACCTAGTTCGAATTGTTCCATTTTGGCGCTAGTGTAGTCTTTTTTTTTAATTTTTATTCTACTTAAACGTCTATGGGCTACAGTAACCACTTAACACCAGGTGGGCTGTGAGCTCGTCCACCCATCTAAGCAATTCTGCCAGTCAAGTTGTAACGATAATGGTTACACCCACCGGTAGCCGCAGTGGAGAGAATGAAAATCTTAATTTACCTCAGGGCGCCTTATAAAAAAAATAAAAGTTGAACTGCAGTCTCACAACAATTAACGTATATTAACTAAAAACGAAATTGTTATTTTTATTTAATTCCGAGCATTTTCATATTTATCTACCTTTTAAACCTTCTCTGGACTTCCACCAATAATTCAAGACTAAAATTAGCCAAATCGGTCCAGCCGTTCTCGAGTTTTAGCGAGACTAACGAACAGCAATTCTTTTTTATATATAGTAAAAATTACACCAATATACCATACAATGGTATATTGGTGGTTCTCAAAAAACCGCTGCGAGTCTCTTCTTGGCTTCCAATCACCAACGCAGCACTTCAGCCCATTGATGCAGTACACATTGTATCAAACTATGAGGAAGATGTCGATATTTTGGTTCCCCAATATACCAAACTTAATAGACGCAAAAACGTGGGCGGGCGGCAGGGAGTACATGGTTGGTCACGTGGGACCCACTTCGATGGTAGCGCCAAAACGGAACATTTGGAACTAAGCTGTCACACCCCTGCATTATTTTTAGAGAAGAGTGTTTCCGTTGTTTTGTAGCAAAGCAACCGGTTGCATTTGTTTCTCAAACCTGTTGCGTCAATAGGTTGCTTTTGCAACATAAAAAATGTCGAATTGCAACGAGTACGTACAAATTGGGAATCCTTCTTGGGAATACTACCGCTTTGCTGCACTTGATATTTTATCAATTTATCAGTGGCCATTCAACTCCTCTTAAAATAAGCTACTATATCTTTAACTTTTTCTAACATGTCCCTTAACAACTTTTAATGCGTCCTCACCTACGAAATTTAAGGTATGGGCATAGCACCCAAAACGCTTCCATCTTGTTAAATGAATTTCATATACAATATTATTAGCATTATCAGTTATTGCTAATATTGCTTTTCCTGTCAAACCCCAGGTTTCAACCATATTTTTCAAAAACAGAGCCATTAGTTCCCCTGTATGTCTTTCGCTTTAATGAGCACACTCTAAAATTACTAATTTGAATTCTAACTCCGATGTTGTGTAGTGTATGATTATTACTATATAACCGTAATTTATAGATGATGTCCATGTATTAGTTGTGAGGCATACACTTTAAGGTCCTCGCTGCACTACTTCCATTAACTTCTCCCTGCAGGCAGAGTAAGCAGTTGGTATCAAACTGGCTGATATGGTTTTTCGGCTAGGTGGTTTATACGAAGGATTTAAAGCGTTGGTATGTTTTAAAAATCCTTTATCCTCTACTATAACTAAACGGCTGATAATCCCAAAAGAAGAGATGTAACAACGCTGATCTGTTTACTTTCATGTGCGTCTGTTTTTTTAAAAATATAAGTCGTCATTGTTCTTTGTCGCTTTTGAACTGTAGAAGCAGAGCTAAGAACTTCAGGAGTTGTCGCGTTAGATGTTATAATCGCAGCTGAAGTTGATGCATTTGCTGAATGTGTCGCATTTTTGTTACTGCCTTGCTGATGTTGAGAAATACGTTGGTCAAGTGCTGCATATGCGTGAGCGTTGAATTGTCCACATCTCAGCATAGTTGTTTTCAGGGCTATCAATGACGTTGTTCCATTGAGTCTCTTGATATTCTTGCAGCGCTTGCTTCTTTATGGTCTTTGCAGCGTTGTATATCCGACGGAGAACATGTCCTCTTGGTGCATTTTTAGCTTTTAGTTTGCTTCGGTTGCGATGTTGTATCATGTATTGGATACTTATTGGCAATAAATACCTCCCGTCGTGTTAACTCTCGTAGCGGTGGTAGCGGTGCCATCTCATCTAATGCCGCAGTAAGTATATTTTCCAAGTTATCGAGGCATGAATCGTCTCAGCATCAGTGGTTGGCACCATAACTGGAAGATAATAATAATAATATGACTCTTTATTTAACACCATATTATGTAGGATAGGTAGGAGGTAGAATCTAGTTGTTTCGTTCGATAAGTGCACTACATGGCCTCTTGTGTGATCAGTGCAATATCAAGTATTCCGTTTCCCTGATGGCAAGGTCGAGAAGGTAAGCCAGTATGCATCAATTTTGCCTCTCTGCTGGCAAAGGCCCGCTGCACCAGCGCACCTGCGGCTTATGTTTGAGAATGTCCAAGTCAGGGGGGTGCAACTCCCATACAAAGGAAAATAACATACAACTAGCGTCATCTTACTCCTGTGGCGACGTCATTTTTGTAACTTTTAGGCATTAATGATCTAATAAACTCACTAGATGGCAGATATGAGTTCTGACTCAATAAAAAATGTAGCGTACTTTGAAGCAGTGCTTCCACTTTTAGGGAATTCTCCCTTTTTTAGGGAAAAATAGCTGATATTTTGGATGATAAAGACAATTTAAAAAATACCAGGATTTAGGATATTTCGGGGTAATAAGCAAAGCCTATTCTAGTAACTGTTGTGAATTTTAAAATAAACGATAATTAAAGTAAAACAATGAACATTTTATTTTATGGAGAGAGAATGACATTAAGTCGAGTTGACAAGTAAAAGAATAAAACAGAGTTGTGTATAAAAACTATAAAGGTTTGATTCAACAGTAACCCTCTAGTAAAGTAAATCATAGATTAAGCCACTGCTTTTTCTTAGGGATTCCCCAGAATCCCAATAAGTATAATCCGCCAAATTTTTATTTACCTATTTTCGTTGATGTCACCAGAACTTACTTGTATTGTAATATACAGGTACTTCATGTACCATGAAAGATTATCATGGTAATTTCATTTACGAAAACCTTGTAATTGTCATTTCACTTTTGCTAGCAGTTCCTTCTTGAAAGACTGAGGTGGAAAGATTATTCAGTGTTCTCAAATTTAAAAACTGACAAAAGAAACAGGCTTTCTAATGAAACCCTGAACGGCTTGCTTCATAGAAAGTTCCCAACTTTGCCAGCAAACAATTGCTCAATTTTAGAACCGAACAGTGTTAGGTTGTGCAGCAAAAGAATATAAAAGCAATGCGTCAACTTCCTTGAAAATTCTAATCCTATAGATCTGTGATCTTCTGGGGGCGTTTATATTATATATACCTACATTAAATAATATGCTGTGGTTTATTTTCTGTATTTTATTTACGCTTTCTATATAAAGGATTTATGAAAGTTGTCTAGGAAATTTTAGGGTAAATTCAAAAGAAACTAGGGTAAAATGTGTTAAAAAAAACGTAAGTGGAAACACTGCTTTGAAGTTTTCAAAATTCCAGTGCCGTAAAACAATCTCAAAAAAAAAAAAAGTTTTCAAAATGTAACGATTTAATTTTTTAAATCGTTTTTTTTTGTCTTGGTGTGAGTTATTTTACGTTGTAGTATTAATTTAGAGCAACTTTTAGCTTTATGAGAATATTAGACGATTAGACATTGAGAAACTCTGTTTTGAATTCTCTTTAGACATAACTTGGCTCCAATACTTTTTTCTTCGTTAGCGTTTCGTAAGCCTGTGTAACTATTTTCATTTCTTACAGAATGTTTATTATTAAAAATCAGCATGCCTCGAAGATCGAAAATGAAATGCTATTTCGGATGCCTTGATAACGGTGAGTTTACACTATTTTCCCGGTATATTATTTGCTAACAGAATTATTATTCATAATATAATTAAATGAATTAGCACCAACTAATGGTCCTTCCTATTTCTGCTGCCTAGCTATCATATATGTTAAGTTTTGATCAAAACAGTCGGTATTAAGTCTCGTACTATCACACACACACCTCAGATAATAAAATTGTCTCGAGTGGGTGGAGATGTTTTGCAACTCAGCGTATTATATGCTTATTGTCAAGTGGGCCCGAACTAGTTTTTTGGAATGATCAATCAGTCATGCTTTCCTGTTTAAATAAAATACAGCACAATTGATCTCACATCCAAAGTTAGATGATGGCATTCACGTTTTGTTTCCTGGTGTTTGATAACTAAGTTACACCAAGTGGCCTGTGACCACGTTCATCCTTCTACCCAATATAAAATAATGTTTTTATTTTTGTAGACAAAGGTTTGATAATGACAAAATTTTATGGAAAAATTATAAGGAGCACTAAAATGTCTGAAACATGAAAAGATTGATGCACTATATTTGAACCAGAACGTGTTATGTAATATATTAATTTGTAAGTAAGATTACATTAACACTAAATTTTTCATGGTCGTATTTTTTCAATATTTGTTACATACTTAAGATACTTTGTTTCTCCGTTTCAGAAGAGAAACTGATTCAGCAAGGAACGTGAACTCTCAAGGGATCTTATTTTTTTTTAAATATGTTTATAATTGATAAATTAATAATTGAAATAGTTCATAAGAACTAAATTGATGCCAATTTTGTTTTAAAATAGGTTGTTTAGTTCTTATAGTTATACTATTACGTTTGAATAGTTGTAATTAGTAAGTTAGTAATATATGAAAATACTGATATAAATTTTTGTAAATAACCTTTTGTAAATTCTACGAGAAGATGATTTTAATTAATGATCAAAAGTCAACGGTCTTTAAAAGCATTATTTGCAATTATTTAGATTAACTGTGGAATATATTTGCTAAGTTGTGTTTTCTGTATGAGCAGATATAAATGAAAATGCCCAAACATGATTATGTTTCTTACATTTTCATTATGTGAAATCAATATGCTTGTGACTGAGTATATTAATAATTTATTAAAACTTAAGTGATAGACAGCAACCCCTATGGCACTGCTGAAGTTTATAATCACTGGTGACCACTTATCATGGGCCGGGTTGCGTGCTCGTCTGCTGTTGAGTGCAATAAAAATTTTCGAAACCCTTTCTATTATTTAGATGTAATATTAGTGTACATTTAATTTGGATTAAAAGATAAATTTACATTTTATGTTTGCATGTGTATGTTTATAATTCATTTGCATGTAACGAACACCAGTTTCTTTTGTAACAAAATGTAAACTAATGGTTTGTAATGAATGTAATTAACTTTAAGATGATTTTCTTTCAATCTGCTGTTTGTTTCATCTAGTATTACCAAAGCTAAAGCATCAGAAACGTCAGAATAGAAATAATTTAGATAGGGAATAAAAGTATAACTAATGTAATCATGTCTAAGATTACTATAAGCGTCATTAAGTACAAACTATCAATATTTAAGAGTACTTTAAATCATCATTACAATTTTTCCACATTTTTTTTTTTTTTCAAATCATGTAAAAAACGTTTTGTGCAGAACAAAATGTCACATGTTATGAACATGATTGTGGGTTAATCGTTTCTTAAATTTCTAAATGTTTATAAGAATGCTAAGAATAATTTAGTATTCACTTTAGTGTGTGTATTATCTCTACAATGCTAGTATAAATGACAATTATTGTATGACGAGGCATAGGTAGTGTTTATAGATGTAATATTTTCATACAAGGTCATGATCTGTCACGATCAACTTTAAGCAAGAACTGCTATAGTTAAGAAACAAATTTATTAAATTTAATTCAAATTGTCTACTATGTTTGTAATGGAAAGCTGACATGTTTATATTTCGCACAAATGACTTAAGTGACATTGAATGATTTGATTATCTAGACTTAATTAACTTTTAGATAACTTTCGATTTAATGTTATTAAGTACTCTAGTAGGATTAATCTAGAGGAGTTATTGTTATTCGAAATTTTATACAATTGTACGTTCATACTATCTTTTAACAGTAAATTGTTTGTAATATAGGGAAATTAAATAGCTTACAGAGAATTACAGCTTTTTATTTTAAAAAACTGTTTTCTCTCTGTATGAAAAGGTCTTATCGATTAGAATGCTGAACACAATCAAACGTTCTTTAATATTTCATAAGTACTACCGGGAATTTCAGCGATTCTAAACGATAAGATTTTTTCATAAAGAGAGTTAATTATAAAATATATTAAAATTACTAAAAAAGCCACCTGGTGGGGGGTAGGGAGACTAATAATCGACAGCAGCGACGCCTGCTGTCCTGGGCTCTAACTAAAGCAAAAATAAAAATGAGAGATGCGCATCTATCTCAAGTATATTAAGTGTATAATCTATGGTCCAAGTTGTTGCATTCTCAAATTTAAATCCCCCACGTTGATCGAGATGGTGTTATCTTCTAACAGAGCTTCCCAGTCCGCCCGAATTTGATTGAAACGTATATGTGGATTATAACTTTGTTAACCTCAGTTCGGAATTATCTTATCACGTGACGCTTGCTTTGCGTCCGATGTTACAATAAAAACATTGCACTGTGTCTAATCCATTACTGGAATTAATTGGAGCTGTGAAACACAATCTTCTTAAACAGCGATTTATCGTCCGTTTTCCACTCACTATCTAAAATTGTCAATTTTTAAGTAATAAATAACAATAGTAAAAAGGGTTTGCGCTGCACGTCGGCCTGGGGCTTACATCACGTAGCCCCGCTCTTGGCGGACATCACTGGAGTAGCGGCGCTCGATGCATACATACGTCCGTTCTCCTCCAGCGCCAGCACGCGAACTTTTTATTAGTACTTGTTGTACAAGTACAAAGTTACTAAATGACCGAAAATAAAACGCTGGTGGATGATTACAAGTCATAACGATATGACTTGTAATCATCATAATCGAACTGTAATTACAAGTACACAGATACTGTTACTAATTTTTACGCTATGTTTGAGGAACTTAATAAAAAAAAGATCTAAGAAAGGCATTGAGATGCAGTTCCAAGAAATTTTGGCTGAACCAGCAAATGAATTTCATAATTTCTGCAGAATGTCTTTTCCAGATTTTGAGTGCTTTTTACAAAAATTGGATCCAATAATTTCAAAACCAAATACTAATTGGAGAGATTGCAGACCTTCTATGCAATACTATGTCAATACTAAAACAAATGTAGTTTGTTTTAGCAGTGTTCAAGGTTAACAAGTTACAACTCAACCAGCTAGCTATCTGAATCAGACCTGTTTCTGTATTAGATCTTACTTCGTCCCACGTGAAAGCAGTAAAAACAATAGTGGTATCATCGGCATAAGAAATAATTTTAGCATTTTTTATATGCATGTTACAGAGGTCATTGATGTAAGTTAAAAATAAGGTTGATACCAGAATGCTGGGGTACACCATATGTAGGTTCCTCGCAACCAATCGTACTGGTGGTAGGACTTTATGTGAGTCCGCACGGATAGGTACCATCGCCGCGCCTATTTCTGCCGTGAAGCAGTAATGCGTTTCGGTTTGAAGGATGGGGCAACCGTTATATCTATACTGATCTTATATCTCAAGGTGGGTGGCGCATTTACGTTGTAAATGTCTATGGGCTCCAGTAACCACTTAACACCAGGTGGGCTGTGAGCTCGTACACCCATCTAAGCTATAAAAAAAACCACTAATATAATTGTCAATTTTTAGCATTTGCTGTCTATTACTCAGATAGTCCGCTCAAGTTTCCGAGAAAGAATGGGGATAGAGACGGTGTAAAAGTCGTTTTTCATGTCAAGGAATACAGACATACACTTAACCCCCCCCCCCCCCCCCCCCATCCAACGATTGAGCTACTAAAGTAGTTAGTTCGATGACAGCATCTTCGGTCGATTTTCCTCTCCTAAAGCCTCTCATACTTATTCATATAATTGATTAGTCTGGTATTGAACAGCTTTTCCACAATCTTAGAAATAGCAGGTAAGACTGAAATGGATCCAGAATTACTAACTTCGTCTCTATCCCCCTTCTTATGTAGAGGTGGTATGGTAGATTGTTTGAGTGGCACAGGGAAAACACCCTTCGAGAAGCAGAGATTTGTAAAGTGACTTAATAATGGCACTAACTCATTTTTAGAAAATTTCAAAAAAGATATAGGAATTTTGTCCCAACCAGCTGCACTATTTGATTTGAGGCTCATGAGAACAGCTTGAGAACAGCTTTAACTTCATCACAATCTGTTGGTAATTACACAAATGTATTAGATTGAGTTGGTATATGTGCCAAGACAGAGTTCAATACCAGATTTTTAGATTTAATACACGCAGCCAATTTTATTTACCTTAAGCATTATATGGTCCAAACAGTTTTTATCATTGGTTTTCAGTGTGTGCCCTGCTAATATCCCATTACTCGCTAACATATTTAAGTACAAAATTCTGTTATTTCGTTCATGAGTAGTTTCAACCGTTTTAAGTTTTATATTTGTATTAATGTCACCTGTAACAAGTATATCTTTACCAGAGGCTAAAGAAGTTAAATGTCAGTTCAAAGAGTTTATGAAAGGTTCCGCGTTTAGTTTTGATGGTGATCTATACATACCCAAAATGATGGTTTCAAAAATTTCCAACTGTAAACAAGGAGCGTGAGTAAGTTTGATTTCATTAACCTTATGTTTTAGAGTATTCTTAACGTAGATAACAACTCCATCATTTTGGTTTATGGTGTGATATGTTTGATAGCAATTTATTTGCGGTAATGGTTTATTTTCGCTTAGGCTGCATTTTTTTTTCACCTAGCAATAAAAAAAAACAGTTAATATTAATATGTCTAAATCATATCCAAAAGTAGATAAGGTAAGAAAGTCGTCGAAATTGTGATATATACTTCTTATATTTTGTGTTAATAATCGTATGTGCAAGGTCATTTTTATTGACTCTTATTTTTGTGGTAAGATCGAAGAATTGATAATTAATTCTAATGTTTATTCTTAAAAATGACAAATTGGCTTAATTATTTAGCTAGACCTCATTAATATGTTTTAAATTGATTGTTTGTGCAACTGTGGCTGTAGAAGAGTTCTCATAGTGAAAGTCGTCTAAATACACAATATCTCCACGTTGAACCATGACGTCCGTGGAAAGCCCTGTATGAGTAGTTTATGTAGAAGTTGTTTCTTGTTGCACACTGCCTTCTTGTTGAGTTTGAATTGAACAGATGATGGTGTAGAAGAGTAAGATCGTATAGTTGATGAAGAATTTGGGCTATTGCCTTCATACACCTTACTTTCATCATAAAATAATTTTGATCATCATTAAATCTCTGCGATCATCTTTGAATTTTCGCATCTTTTTTGCCACAAGCCTACCAAAAGTACTACGATCACCTCTTCTTTTTTGTGCTGCGGCTGAGTTATATTTTGCAGCAAATTGAATGCTTGATCCATATGTCTTTGGCCTGCTGCAGTTCAGAAGGATTATACTGCCTTCTTCCGGGTGTAGGAGAGCAACCCTTCTGTTGAGATGATGAGTAACCTGAAATAACTGGGTGTTCCACTTCCACTGTTGATGTTTCATCATGCAGTGTTGTTTCAGTGTCATGACTAGTGTTCATGGCATCTGTCAGTTCTGCATCCTGTTCATTTTCCTTTAATAAATAATTAAAATTAAGTTAAAACTTAGATTAAGGAGATTGCCCATTCTTCTATGGATAGCTGTTGCGCATATTTTTGTATGATAGCATAAATTTTATAAGGAGATATCGTACTTTCAAAGGAAATAAAAACTATCCATTTATTTTGTGGGGCTATTGTTGTTCTTTGACTTTTTGTTCAGTTTTGAGGTGAGTTTTGTAACAATCCTTCTACCAAAATAAACCAGTCCTTACAACGATTATGATTTGAATTTTTATACGACAACAGAAAATAGTTCCAACAAACCAATGAATGATCCCAAGGAAATAATATTATTAATAATGTTAGGTCATGCTAAATGTAGGTGGTTTGTAGGTGGGTGCCTATATATATCATCATCATCTTAGGCCTTACAGCTCAAAGTGAGCCTTAGCCTGGTCCAGTCTCTCTAGACTGCTCTGTTCAGGGCTCTCTGGGCTCTCTCCTTCCAGTTTCCGACACCGATAACTTTTGAGGTCGTGTTCTGCGCCATCTAACCATCGGAGTTTGGGTCTGCCACGACTTCTGCGGCCCTTTGGTTTGCCATAGAGTAGTTGTCTTGGCATTCTGGTCACCTCCATTCGAACTACATGTCCTTTTTTTTTTTTTTTTTTTTTTTCGGGTAGAGGGCCGAACCTCCTACGAGGTCCCCGCGCAAAAGGGGCGCGCGGGGTATGTGAGACTCAACGATCTGCATGGTGTTGTGAGCAGACCGCGGGCCCAAGGATTTTAGGACCCACCCACTAAACGACTCCCCTGCACTCTTACACCCGACGCCCGATCCCCTCCGAGGTCAGAACCCGGATGAGGTAGGGGGGCTACCGCGGTCAACACTACAACCAGACGGCGCGGCTCACCCCAAGGACGCCCAGCCGACGGAGCCTTCGAGGCGAATCGAAGGCTCTGAAACGTCGGCCGTCTCGGTACGGCAGCCCGTCGGGCCGCCCAGACGGTGCCGCTGGTGTCCCGGAATACCCCGCTGGACCAGAACCAGCCTGCCGGGTCGGGACGCGATACACCGTCGACCGGTCGCTCTATTCACTCCATGGCAGCGCGCTAGAGTGCTGGTAGCGCGCCGCGCGGCCTCACCCCCTCAGGTCGCCCCTTGACCTTCACCGGGGGGAGGCCGCCACCTACAGGGGCCGGGACGTACGGGCGTATTCCCGCCTCCGGCCCCCGGCTCGACGGCGACGGATCGGTGCGGAAAGGGAAGAGCTCTCCCTCTCTCGCTCCGCCGCCTCCTTCTGCGATATGGTGGACTCGCAGAAGTCGAGCATCGCCTTCCAGGACGCGTCGCTGCCGAGCATCGTAGCCACGACGCGCGGCAGCGAGAGGTCCTCTCCAATGATTCGAACTACATGTCCTGCCCATCGTAGGCGTCCATTTTTTCTAGTTTTTATGATATTAGAATCCTTGTAAATATCCTCTTCTGTTTTTGGCTGTTTTACGTCACATACAATGAATGGCCATTTAAATGATCATCTAAGTCCTAACGATGATTGTAAATAAGATATACCATAACATTTAATTTCGCTGTCATTGGCAGCATATCATTTTAGATCGCATTTCTCAATAGACTTTCTAACACACCGCTTTGGAATGACGGAAATGCTGGCGCCTGTGTCGATCAAAAAACTAAGTTTTGTTACACTATCCTTGATTAATAAACAGTGATTTGTTTGTTACCTGACCTTGAGTATATCCCTCCACCGCGCCCGCACGTACTCGCGCTAGTTTCCCGACTGCCTGGCTTGCCACGCGCAGGGTTGCTCGCAGCGGTTAGCCCTCATTCTATATCGGTAATGGAAACGGCACAGCCAGTCCGGATCTCCAGGGGCTCTTCTGGGGCGCGATGTGGATCCTCTACAAAAATTTTGACCTCCCTGACTACTCCCCAAGCGCGCGCGACCTCTCATTTCGTTCCATACTGCGGTATCCAAAAGCTGAAAAAGCACTTTTTTGTACCAGCGTATAGTTTTCCTCGGCAAAGAATAGTAACTTATCATCCGGTCAGACCTATCTACACCGGACATGAATTTATTATACGTTACTACTTCAATACGCTTCTTAACCTTTTTCCCAAACCTGTTTGTTGTTTCTATCATAAGGGGGTGTTCCGTAGTGGTCAACATAATCGCTGGTCGCTTATCAGCCCATTTGCTGACATACACTTTATTTTTCCTTACCCAAACATGATCACCTTTTATAATTTTCTGTCCACTACTTCCTCTGGATTGTCTTTTCTATTAAAACGAAGAGTACGCAATTTAATAAGGCAAAACGGTGGAAGTCTTACCTTGAAATATGATTACAATTATATAACCGTTAATACTCTGAAGCATTACATTGGGAAAGAAGTATTTACAAATTTTAATCAGCATTCACTGGATCAGCGACATTCAATCACTGAGTTCATTTAATTCGAGCCATGATAAATCAGTATACAAAAATTAGTTTTCATCACGAAGCAAAAACTGATAAAACTGCGAATTACTATACCAAACAGCAGAAACTAACTAAACATATATATTTAAAAAAAATTTAAATATTTTTACACTTTAAAAACTTTATTTATTCCCTAAGGCTTATTTTGTCTTCTATATCTTGTAGTGCCTGTTTGGTTTTTGGGTTATTTTCACGGAAAATGTCTTGACGGCGTTGGTCGCGCTTTCTCTGGCTTGGAGGTCGACTTTTAGGGCCTTGTTTCTGCTGGGGTGCCACTTCCTCCTCACGAGGTGGGGGCTCACGCCAATTGGATAGAGGTCGTTGTTGACGCTTGTCAGGGGGGGGTTGACGGCGGTTATCGCGGTCAAAGCCTCGTTGGTAACTCATGGTGTTGGGTTTTCCTGGAATCCAGAAATTAGTGAAAGTAGTTACTGGTGGTAGGACCTCTTGTGAGTCCACACGGGTAGGTACACCGCCCCGCCTATTTCTCCCGTGAAGCAGTAATGCGTTTCGGTTTGAAGGGTGGGGCAGCCGTTGTAACTATACTGAGACCTTAGAACTTATATCTCAAGGTGTGTGGCGCATTTACGTTGTAGATGTCTATGGGTTCCAGTAACCACTTAACACCAGGTGGGCTGTGAGCTCGTCCACACATCTAGGCAATAAAAAAAAAAAAAAAATAAGGCTGGTTTTCCACTCACGCTGATCGTCGGCGCCGACGGTCGGCGCGGAGCTCGTCAGCGCTGATCAGTCAGCTCGGATCGTTTTAGTCTCGCGCTGATCACCGTGAAGTACAGAAGCGAATAATGTCGATTTTAGTGAAAATTGTTGGCGCGTACTATCTAGCAAAGAAAAAACGTCGGATAAAGAAAAAACTACCCGTTCATCCATTAATCGAGCAGAGAATATTTGCAGGTGAATTCATTGTATTATACGGCCAGTTGACGAAGACTAGTTTTTCAAGTATTTCCGTATGTCAACTAGTAATTTTGACGAATTACTAGCAAAGCTCCAAAATAGATTAGTCCATTGCAGTTTACGTCGTATTCCTATACAGCCGATTGAACGCTTGATGGTTACTTTAAGGCAAGAAAAAACAAAGAAGGCTGAAAATATATATTTATTTATTATACAACAAACAAATTAGACATGTTCAACATTCTCGGATGAATGGTCATTGTCGGCATAAAAAGTGCTAGCTGTTTGATACCCCGGATGTCTTGTTGTTGCCTCATAGTCATAATATGGTGTCGGTGGCTCATATTGTGGTGGTGACGTCATCTCCGGGGATGTTACATTTACCATGGAATTAGATCTACATGGTCTATGATGCATATTTTTTACAGCTGTGACGACATTGAGGATTCTTTTTTGTTCAAGGTCAAATGTTTTTAAAATTGGTCCCAAAGAGGAAAAAAAAGACAAATCATCACTTGCTATATCTGGCGTTTGACTTGCAAGAAGAGTTAATAATCCTTTTTCAAATTCAGAACTTTCCTGACTGGATTGGCGAGGTCGGTTTTTTCTTTTCTTAGTCCATGAATTTTCCGATTTTGCTGTACTAGATTTGCCTTGTAGGTCTTGTAAAACATTTGAAGAAGATGGAATTACATCATTATCAACAGATACAGATATATTGTTATTAGATTCGGTATTTTGAGAACTTTCCGGGGGTGATAATACTGATTCACTTAGTGATTCATCTACTTCATTTTGGTTTAACGGGATCAAAAAAGTTAATTCATCAAAAAAAACATATTTTTTAGCCTTTTTTGCAGAACTGCCAGATGGTGTGTTTTTCATAACTGATTTTGATCTAAAGAAAGCATCCCTGGCTGTCTTCCATCGTTGTTGAATTATTTTTCCTGAAAAAATTTAAAAATATTGTTACTTTTACAGATTTTTGGCTACAGGTCGGACATATACAGATCTGCAGTATTCATTTAGAATAGGAATAACAACCATCAGTCGAATCGTGAATGAAGTGTGTATGGCAATTTCGGAAATATTACACGATGAATGTATTCCAACAAAAAATTGTGATATGTGGCAAGAAATAGCTGCAGGATTTCTTAAAAGGACCAATTTTACTAATTGTATTGGTGCCATTGACGGCAAGCACATAAGAATTATAAATCCAGTGGGTGGCGGATCAATGTTCTACAATTACAAAAACTTTTATTCCATAGTTCTTCTAGCTGTGTGTGATGCAGATTACTGTTTTACTTATGTAAATGTTGGAGCTTATGGAAAAAACTAATGATGCTTCAATATTTCGTGATAGTGAAATATACAGAAGACTTGAAAACGATACTTTGAATATACTCGGTCCTAAGCCTTTACCAGGAACAAATAATCCACTTCAGCATGTGATTGTTGGCGATGGTGCTTTTGGAATATCTAACAGCATAATGAAACCATATGTGCGAAGCAATATGACCCATAAAAAAAACGTTTTTAACTATAGATTAAGTCGCGCTAGGAGATTTATAGAATCAACATTTGGTATAATGTTTCATACATCTATGAATGTAAGTTTCAATATTGCAAAAAAATTTGTAAAAGCATGCTGTGTGCTACATAATTTCACAAGAGTTCGCGATGGCTACAGGATTGAAGATATTCTTACAATTGAAGGTATACTAGATTTAGATAATAATAATATACCAAGGAACAGATCCGGAAATGCTTTACGAGAACATTTGGCAGAGTACTTTTTGAGTCCCGCGGGAAGTGTACCCTGGCAAGACTCATGTATATTTTAAAAATAATTATTTAGGTACCTATCACAGTAAGTGTATTACCTGACCAAAACAATTAGGCGCATTCTGAACATGGCAACTTGAGGACTAGTGATCTGTATTATAAATATTTTGTGTAATAAATAAATAAATATACTATATGATACATAGTATGATTACTAATATATACTCTAGTTGTTTATATTGATTTATTACAATAGTTGCGTTTGTAAATTTAAATTAATCATAGTGCTATGTATCGACCACTAAAAATTAAGTTCAAATAATATGAAATACGATGTTATGTTAAAAACTTACGTCAAATGATAGTATAGTAAGCGGCACGTAAGTTGGCAAGGTTTTGGTGTAGTGGGAGTAATGTCGCGCATAGTGCACATTGCAACAAAAAAATTGTCACTTTTATTGCCCGCATATAATTTAATTTAATTTTATTTTATTTTTTATTTGTCATAATTTGTTTTTAAGCCTGTGTGTTTAGAAGAAAGTTAAAGAAAAGAGAGGAATTCGTGAAGTGTATTAGGTGTTATAAATAAAATACAATTAAAAGTTAAGAAGTTTATTTAAAAAAATACACTTCATATTAAAAATTATGTGTCGCCATCGTCATTATCATTTTCTAATAGTGCTACTCCTTGGATTAAATTTATGGTAGCACCTGAGCTGGTGGAAGGAGTTGGCTCCTCATCGTTGACATAACGAAGAGTCGCTGTCGTCACTGGCGTAAATAATAAAACGCTCAGTAACTGAATCGACTATATGGTCATTGGTATTTGGTCCTGGCATTGCAAACAAATTTAAAAGAATAACACTCGTAACAAAAACTAAATTTAAAACAATAATAACAACTCGTAACAAAAACTCAATATAAACAAAGGGATCCTACAATTTAGTAGGCGCATGTGTAATCAGGAGCGAACGGAACGTGGACGCGGTGCGGGAGGGGAGGGTCGACTGACTCACCAATCGCGCGCTCGGAACAATGCTACGTCTTTCCCCGCGTACCGCTTGACAACCAAAGAGACCTAAAAAACGACTTCTGCGCATCTGACGATTCTTGCCAAGTTACGTGCCGGGGATTATAATAACGCAACGATAGCGCAGTGTTGCGTTAACAAAGAGCAAAGAGTATTTATTGCGCGTCACTATGGATTGTGCGGGGTACAGGGCGCGGTAACCGCATTCCTCTCATGCACCTAATTGTTTTGGTCAAATAATACAGTTCCATGCAAAACTTAACAAAATGCGGAAATAGTGCATCTATAGAGATATATAATCTAATGGCCATTTTCACCGACATTTTGGGATCCCTTAACTGCATTTAAGGAGCCCCTAATTAAAAATTCGTTTTCACCAACCTTTAGGTATCTCCTAAGTTCTTAAAAGGCTCCCTAAATTTAGGAACCCGATTTTTCGTTCCTTAACTGTCTCCTAACACTAGAAGACAGTTTTATGTCTGCTGTCATCTATTTCAATACATAACATTCAAAAGGTTTGAAAACCATTTTTACAATGGATGATGATTTAACTCTATTTTTAGAAAGTTTGGAAGCAGTTGCGTCTTTACAGTTAGTTTCTAGTCATTCTGTACTTAAAAGGCCACGCTTGTATCGTCAGAGAACTGAAGATGGGGAACTTGGGATAATAAAACCAATCTGAAAGGCTCTGGAATCACTGTCTCTGAATTTCTCACCAAAACGAGACACAAGATCTTCACTGCTGCCCGACAACATTTTAGCGTCGGTAACTGCTGGTCAGTGGAAGGAAAAATTGTCATTCTAACACCTGACAAAACTCGTCATAAAATTTAGTGTAAGTCTGAACTGGACGCCTTAACATCCCGATACCCTGCTGCTGCGGCCATCCATAATTCTCCACGGACCAATGATGACCGCGAGACTGCCAAATCTCAGCCAAAAGTGACCAAATCAAGTCGGCGCCGCGTTTAGGCACCTAATCGGCGCTTTTTAAAATGCTTTGCTGGACTTCCACACAGCACATCTTAAAATAAATTAATGTGTAGTGTGCAATGGTAGTTTGAAACACTATGGAGGTATCTACTTTATTACGTACAAAGTTTTATTAAAAATAAAAATAAGAATTGTCATACATGCATGTGTTTTAAATTGTCGGTAGTCGGTGATAATAATATGTTTCATGTATTCTAATTTTTCTTTATATGCTTATATTTATATTGTAATTGTATAGTTACTGTTTGGTTGGTTTATGTATCACGGATCAAATACTAGTTAATGTCGAGAGAAATTGTTTTCTGAATAATATGTTTACATTATTTGACATCGACTTGACATTGACATTTTGCTTTCAACTAAACTGTCTTTTGCGTTTTGTTCTTGCTGTTAGTTGACAAAACATACTTTGTGATTTGCGTTTTATTCGTGTTCTTTGCCAAAAAATCTGTGTGGTGCTGTGTGGTCATAAAACTTTTTTTTTTTTGTAAAACATGTCCTTTTACTATGTACTTTATAATTTAAGGTTTTTTTTTTTTTTAAATGCTAATTTCTTTTGTGTCTAGCAAGCATATAATTTAAGTTGTCTTTTAATTTTTCTCTGTTCAATCTCTGTCACTAGACCAGCGAGTTGGTAAGGTAATCCACTGGGTAATTGATTAATTTGGTTTTTTTTTATTTTTTTATTTAAGTTCCACTTTGGTTCTTCTGCATATACACATACACGTCTTAATTGTGCACGTCTGAAATCTATTAACATATCAATGTATGAAACTGATGATTTACTTGATCTCAATGATAGTTTCTTTTCGTGTACCTCTTCATCTGATAGTTTTGTCAGTGTGAATAGTAGCTCTTCCACAGTTCTGACCCTACATGATCGGATCGCCCAATGTTTTTCTACTTATTCCAATAATCTTAATATAGCCCACATTAATGCTCAAAGTGTTCCTATATATAACTAATACATAACTACTAATATATATTTACCGATGATTATTGTTTCTAATGTATTCAATGTATTTATTTTTTATTAACAAAAAGTCAAATCAAAATAATTTAACATAACTCAACCCACACAGTAGAACAGATCTTCCAACGCGCTTGAAGGAGGCACAGTCCCCAAGATACTGGCTACGTTGCCTCGTTGGACAGCCAGACTCACTCTCTGTGCAAAGTACCAGCCAGCCTTAGCATCATGTGTAACCTCCTTCAAGCGTTTGGAGATTTCTGTTAAAAGAAGTCATTTACCTGTAATCTTTAGTTAAGTAAAAATAAATTATTATTTTAAATTACATTTTAATTATTGATGTAAGACTTCATTCTTCACCTTTGCTGCTGCCTCTAATGAGCACTTGTAAAACTTTCTTTTATATTCTAATTCTTCCTGAAGAAGTTGTCTTTTTATGTCTTCTATATCCTCTTTCTTTTTGTTCACATTTTGAAAACTTGTACAAAGCGAGGACATAGCCCCTGTCCTCTCATTACTGAGTGATAATCGTGGTCGTCTCCTTGACCATAATGGTGTATTATTTGTACTATAATTCTGGAACAATAATAGTAGGTCTTACTATTATTCATACTTAGAATTTTACAGAACATTTGGTGATGAAGGCACAAAAAAATTATTAATGATTCATACTTCAACTGGAATTTGATTTTCTTTTCTGCAACAAACTCCTCTACTGTCGCAGTATTTTCTGTGCAAATCTCTCTTTTATTGGTGATTCATTTTCCACCACATTCAAAACATTAGCAGTACAGTCTTGCACGCCTATTATGCCTGTGCAAACTCGGCCGAGAAGTGTACTGTAGACTTGCTCCAGAATAGGATCAATTTTTACTTCTCCAGGACCACCACCAGTTTTAGTTACGCTTAGCTTAGCGGATTGATAGTATAATTTGCTCTCAGTTTTTAGTTTATCCCACACTTTCATCAATGAGTCCTTAGTCCTGAAATTATTTTTATTATTTCAACTTTTATATTCGTAGTTATTAATACGATACGGTTTTTTTAGTATTCTGATTATAGCGTTATATCATTAAATACAAAAACTTTGTTGAATTTATTTATTTATTTACCTGTAAACAGTCGTAGACGCATTAAATTCGTCCCTCACATTTAACCAAGCCCTATTTTTCGCCTCATTGGTACAGCCATCTGTTTTTTTAATTTAATATAATTTCTTTGTTGGAAGCCAATAACTTCACAAGTTTATCTTTTTCTTCGGTCGTAAAGTTTTGGCCACGTTTTTTTTTCCGCCATAATTTGGTTTCAAAATGATAATGAAGAATAACGAATTTATTATTATTATTTGCCAGATTAATGGCAATCTGCCGATACTTTCAGCAATTTCAATGAATTAAATCCACAAATTTATTTTGGTCACTTTTGTTTGAAGTTTTTAGTTTGACATTAACTTTTTAATTTAAACTGAAAATTGAATTATTGACATTCACGTCTAAAGTGCGTTATTCAATTTCATATTTATATAACAGATTGGGTTTTTTTTAATAAATTATATACCAGAGACTTATAATTATGATTTATTGTCATTAATATTTATTATTATTTTATTTGATGAATATTTTAAAGGTAATCACGGATCACATATTTTTATCGATAAAACAGCACTCAAATCAAAACATTAAAACGTCACCTAACTAAGAAACTCCCTAAAACTTACGGCCTGGCCACGGGGATCGGCGGTGCGAACAGCGAAGCGGTGGACGAGGCGACCATTCGCGCAGCACCGTTTGCAGGCCACGGGTACTCACGTTCGCCGCCGCGACTAGTAAGGAAGTCCGACAGCGAAATGTCTATATCGAAATTATCTCGATATTGCTTACAAATTAATAGTTTTTTGGTTCAGGACCTATTATTTGGAAAATATTGTGAAGTACATGATTTGAATAAGAATCGGAGTATACCTATAGATGGAGAATTCCACAAGAAGTACGAGAAATACTTTGGGTGGCTAGACTTCCAAATAGCTGGTCTAGCTAGTATTTCAGCTAATTTTTTTTATTGCTTAGATGGGTGGACGAGCTCACAGCCCACCTTGTGTTAAGTGGTTACTGGAGCCCATAGACATCCACAACGTAAATGCGCCACCCACCTTGAGATATAAGTTCTAAGGTCTCAAGTATAGTTACAATGGCTGCCCCACCCTTCAAACCGAAACGCATTACTACTTCACGGCAGAAACAGGCAGGGTGGTGGTACCCACCCGCGCGGACTCACAAGAGGTCCTACCCCCAGTAATTACGCAAATTATAATTTTGAGGGTTTCATTTTTATTACACGATGTTATTCCTTCACCGTGGAAATCAATCGTGAACATTAAAATTTGTTGAGTACGTATTTCATTACAAAAATTGGTACCAGCCTGATATTCGACTACCGGTGCATCGCTCAACACCGGACGTCTTATCCGTTCGGCCACGACGAGTATAAAAATATAAAAAAAAAAATTAGTAAAAAATATAAAATATAAAAATTTCGGCGTTCATTTTTCGCGGCGAAAACAACTAAACTCATTTAATCACTGCACTATTCGCCGCGACTACCGCTCGACTCCGTGGCTCGCGCCGTCCGTATTCATGCATTTGTTTTGCTTGCCCGCCGCATCGCGCGATTCGCTCGGTACATTTCGCCGGTCGCTTCGCCGGTCGCCGGTGCGCCTGGCTTGTTAGGTACATTTCTATGCTCTTATTTTAGTCGCTAGACGCTTCGCCGTTCGCACCGCGCGAATATTCGTATCGGCGAATGTCCCGTGGCCAGGCTGTTAGCACAAAGCATGGTGAAAATGAATTTAGGTAGGTGGTTGATTTAGGTAATCTCCTGTCTAAAGTGTTTCCTACGTAGGACCACTTTGGGAACTTGTCCGTGAAAACGGGCATAAGTCTACTACTTAATTAACTAATAAATTAAAACTTAATACTAACCTAAATGTTGTTTTTCTTTTGATGAAACGTTTTCGAAAAGAGCGTCGACAATGTCATCCCAAGCTTTGTTACGCGCATCTGTGTTTCGATATAATGGGTCCGTGGCCTCCCATAAACATTTTCTTTATCGCACTTCGTCAATTACTCGACCGGTGTCTATATCACGATTGTCCATGATTGTATTCGTCAGTACGTGCGTTCAGCGCGATACGAAAACGCTCACTGAGCGTGGAGGCGCGTCGGCGCCTGCCGGTCGGCGGCGCGGACGCACGGCGCGTACGCCCGCGTAGCGCTCAGCACCGACGGCCGTCAGCGCTGAGCGATCTGCGCGACTCGAAAACGCTACATATAACTACATACATATTGACCCATCAGCGCCGACCGTCAGCGTGTGGTCAGCGTGACAGGAAAATTAGCCTATGTAAGTACACACAGTAACAAGGAGGCAGAATAATAAAATAACGTCGCATCTGCGCGTATTGATTTTATTTATGAAAACATCACACCACCGCTTGCCCCGCTGTCATCAAGTAAAGCGCTTTATTCACGATCTATAACGGCTGTACGTCGGCTCAAGGCAGCGGTGCTGGATGTAGCATACATACTATCGTGCACGCATCAAGCGTGAACGGAACAAATCGAACGAATTAAATGAGAGGGCGTGATTTAATTTATTTAAAATGCCAGCTGTTTTATCAAAACGTTCTTCTGATGATGTCAGCAGCAGCAGAAGAGAGGAACAAAAATACCATGAGGTTTTGGATGAAACATTTTATGATAAACTGTAGAGTATACTCAAATAATGTCATGAATTATTTAAATGTGATAGATTTTCATACTTATCTTAGAATGGACAATGAAATATTAAAAATGTTGTTACGAAGGGTGTAACCCGAAATTCAACGTCGTGATACTATTGTTACGCCGGAAAAACGCCATCTATCGCCGAATATTTGAACGAATATCGAAGGATTTAGTAGCATCTAGAACGTCCGAGAAGTACAACGCCATTGTCAGATAGCGGAAACACAGAATACTAGACTTTTGTGGAATATTCTCGACGATTATAGGGATGTCGTCTCGACTGTAAAAGCTTTGCAGAGATGGCACATATTTAGTTAGGCCCCCGCCAGGACAGGGACAGCTCTTAGGCAACTACGATCCCCTCCACGTTCTCCCTCCCCAACTTTATCCCCAATCCCGGTGGACTCTACCCGAGGTGCCCCCGCCCTAAGCGGCACGGCGGGTAACCTGGACTCCACCAGGTACATGGACCTCGAGTCCACCAGACCACGTCACGCCCCTATGCCTAACCCCATTCCCTCTACCTCCTATGCTGCCATGGCAGCTAGGCCGAGTATTCCTTCCACCCAGAGGCCATCCCAATCCTCTCATGTCCCTCTCCCGAGGCCGAAGGGTCGTGCCCAAGAGGAGCTGCGCCGACATCCGCCAATAATGGTGGAGGCCCTCCCTAATTGGTCCCGCCACATGGCGGCCATTAGGGAGCGCCTCGGTCGCGCCCCCTCGGTGCGACCCTTCGGCGCCGGCTTTAGATTCCTGCCGACGTCGGTAGAGGAATACAGGGCGGTCCAGGCCTACCTGTCGGAGGCCTCTGCCAGGGATGGTACCATAAAATGGTACTGCTATGCCCTGACAGGGGAGATTCCGACTAAGGTGGCTGTCCGGGGCCTCCCTGCCGATACTGACGCGGCAGAAGTAACCGATGCCCTGAAGGAGCTGGGGTTTCCGGCTCGTCACGCCAGGTGCATCAGGTCCCAGAGAGGGCGCCCGGGCTGCGTGTTTCACGTAGCCTTGGACCACCTCTCGAAGGACGACCTCGCCCGCCTGTACGCAGTCAATGAACTGCTGTACTTGCCGGGGGTGACGATTGAGGGATGGCGACCAACCCGCGGGCCTGCGCAGTGTCATCGCTGCCAGGCCTTCGGGCACGCCTCCAATAATTGTCACCGAGCGGTCCGCTGCGTTCGATGTGCTGGGGAGCATGTCGTAGCGGACTGCCCGAGGCCGAGGGACGGCCCATTCTCCTGCGCCAATTGCGGGAAAGATCACGCTGCCGTCGACAGGCGGTGCGCGGTCTACCGCAAGAGGGCCAGGATGATGGGAGTAACCGTCCCTCCTCCTGCGCCGTTGGTGCCTCGATCCGGGAACACAGCTCCTCCTTCTGTAGCTCCCATTCCGAAGGGGAAGGGGAAAGGGAAAGGGAAATCCTCCCAGCCCCAGCCCCCTCCCCCGTCCTCACCCATCCCCCCTGCCGTGTCAGTGGAGGCCAATCCATCAGCGGCAACGCTGATGGCAGAGGCCAACGCTCCGCGGCGGGGTATACCTGTTCCTACCCCTCGTGGTTCACACGCTGTTAGATTGCCCCATCCTAATAGCAGTGTTCCAGCTCGTGCTGGAACTCAAGTCCCACAATTATCAGGTCCCAAACAAAAAAAAAATCGATTAAAAAAATTAAAAAAAAATTTAAGGAAGAGAGCCCAACGGGATGCAGTGGTGAGTGCTCCTACTGCACCGGCTCCCGCGGCTCCCTTAACAATGGAGGTGGACGTGAACCCACCCATCGACCCAACTTCTCAACCGACTTCACAATCGGGAACGACCCCACTGCCCCAGGCCCAACCAGCCATCTCGGGCACATCTCAGCCCCCCCTCCCCCCCCCCCGCCCTCAGCGCGAGCGCCGCAGCGGTCGGCAGGCCTCCCAGCCTGCCGGCTTTGCTGCATGGCTGCTGGCGCTCTGGGAAAACTTGGCCGAGGTGATCTCCGGAGTGATCCGCGAGATCGCCTCGGGCGCTAGCCCTATCGGGGCTATCCTGTCGGGGTTCTACCAGCTGATAGCGAGGCTCAATGGCTAGCCAAGAGCTTCGCGTCATCTATTGGAACCCCGACGGGATAAAGTCCCGGAAAAACGAGCTGCTTGTTCTCGCCCGGGAGTACAACCCCGAGGTTGTGCTCCTGGGCGAGACCAAGCTACGTCCTCAGGATGCGTTCAGGATTCCAAACTACTTCATGTACCGACGTGACGAGCTTACCCCTGCCGGGCGGCCGTTCAGGGGCACTGCGGCCCTCGTCAGGCGGGACGTGGTGCATGATCAGTTGGATTTGCTGTCCTTCACATCGACAAGGTCGGTCGGTGTGAGGGTACACACCTCTGGGGGGGATATGCGGATTTATGCCGCGTATAGACCCCCGGGGCCTGAATTTCACCCTGAGGACATAAGACGGGCCCTGAATCACGACAGCCGCCCAGCTCTGCTGGTCGGGGACCTCAACGCGAAGCACGTCGCGTGGGGCTCCCGACTTAACTCAGCAGTGGGCAGGCGGCTGTTAGAAGATGCCGATAGGGGCGACTACTCCGTGGTCGGCCCCGACGAACCCACACACGTCCCGACCGCCGCGCGCTATCAGCCCGATGTGCTGGACGTGTGTGTGCACAAGGGGCTACGGTGCCCCGTAACGATCGAGGCACTGTACGACCTGGGTACCCCACATCTCCCTATCCTGGTGACACTGGGAATGGGGCTCACCCGGGTTGCGACCTCGCCCCTACGACCGGGAGCTCTTTAAGAGACGACTAGTCGACCTTCCCGTGATTCAGGACCCCCAACACCCCTGATGGGGTCGACGATGCGGCAACCCGCCTTGTTGACTCCATCAGGGGAGCGATCGACCAGGCGACGACTCTTGTGCCCAGCGGCGGGCCCAGAGGTATACTCCCGGCCCATCTGAAGGCGATTATTCGCCGGAAGAGGGGCTTGAGGAGGCTCTGGGCGACAACTCGGTTGTCCCAGGATAAAGCGCGAGCTTAATGAACTGGAAGCGGAGCTGGCGACAAAGATTAGCACCTTCCGGGGCTATGCCTGGCAGGAGAGGATCGAGGAGGCCCGCGAGGACCCCTCCTCAGTATCCCTCCACCGGCTTTGTCGCCAGCTCTCAAATCGGCCTGCCCCGACTTGTCTACTCGTGGACGAGAGGGGCAACCGATGCTTCTCGGCTCAGGCCCGCGCCGATGTCCTGGCCGAAATGCTGGAGCGGCAGTTCGCTCCTAATGACTCTGCACCCTCAGAGGCCGCATTCCACCAATCGGTGGAAGAGAGCGTAGCAAGCCTACTCTCCTCCCCGGTGCCACCGTTGGGAGATGGTGATCTCATCACTCCCAGCGAATTGCGCCTCATCATCAAGCGGATGAAGAGGCGCAAGGCGCCGGGCGAGGACGGTATTCCCTCCCTCGCTTTTTTCCACTTCCCTGAAATGGTCGTGTCATGTATGACACGGCTGTTCAACTCCATTCTGTCCACAGGACACTTCCCGGGAATTTGGAAATTGGGCAAGGTTATCGCCTTGCCCAAACCCGGCAAGGACAGGAGAAATCCCTCCAGTTACCGTCCGGTCACGCTGCTGTCGCACGTGGGCAAGTTGTTCGAGCGGCTGCTGCTGAGAAGGATGTCGCCGCACATCCTTCTCAGACCCGAGCAATTCGGGTTTCGTAGCGGTCACTCGACAACGCTGCAATTGGTCCGCATCATGCATCACTTGGCGGATCGGACCAACGCGCGCCAGTACACGGCCGCAGTCTTTCTCGACATCGAGAAGGCCTTCGACCGTGTCTGGCATGCGGGACTGATCCACAAGCTGTTGCAGAACACGGACCTCCAGCACGCCTACGTGCGACTGCTGGGGTCGTACCTGGAGGGAAGATCCTTCCTTGTCGCGGTCGAGGGCGCCAAGTCGTCGGTGCGCCCAGTCACGGCCGGAGTTCCGCAGGGGAGCGTCCTGGCACCATTCCTCTACGCTCTCTATACCAACGATATTCCCACGCTCGAGGGCAACCTCGAAGCCTGGGAAGCCGACGTGAAGTTGGCGCTGTTTGCCGACGACAGCGCCTACTTCGCGTCATCCAACTTCCCCTCTGCGGCCATTTCGAGGATGCAGAGGTTATTGGACTTACTGCCCCAGTGGCTGGACCGATGGAGGGTCGCGGTCAACGTGGGGAAGACCGCGGCTATCCTCTTCGGTCCGGTCCGCACAAGAGTCGTCCCGGGACAGCTCAGTCTCCGTGGCGCTAATGTCGAGTTTAGATCCAGCGTCCGGTACTTGGGGGTCGATATCGACCGGAGTTTGAGGATGACCGCCCACGCCAATAAGGCGTTGGCGGCCGCTCGCTACGCGAGATTCCTCCTCCGGCCGGTGTTGGCCTCCAGGTTTCCGGTCAGGACTAAGCTCGGCATTTATAAGACGTATGTCCGTTCCCGTATCACGTACGCAGCTGCGGCCTGGTATCACCTCATCCCGCAGGTCACGCGGGTGAAGTTACAGGCCCAGCAGAATCTGGCTCTTCGCACGATAGTCGGAGCAGGGCGTTACGTCAGTAATGCCGTAATCGCCCGGGATCTGGATGTGGAGTCGCTCGAGGAGTTCATCCGGAGGCTAGCTCGTAATCTTTACGAGCGGGCTGACGGTGGACCCCACGAGCATCTCCACAATTTAGCTCCCTTGCACGCTAGACCACCTGATGGTCTGGCGCTACCAAGGGAGCTACTGGAACCCCCGGCTATGGTAAGATAGTCGGCTTAATCGGAGTGATATGGGAGTGCTCATAATGAGTGCCCCCATGGGACTGAGCTGTCCACACTCGTCATTTCCCCCCACATCGTTGGGGTGCCCCTTTATGGGGACCCATTTCTCACCCCCGTTGGGTGGACCACTCCCCCGTCTGGGAAGTGTTTAAATCGGTCCCTCCCCGCGATGGTCTTCCCCTTTTGGGGAGCCCGGAGCGGGTGAGCGCCTTACTAGTGCCGCGGCTCCCTCTCTGATTTGTAGAGGCGGGGCCGCGGCATGGGGCCGGTGGCGGGCCCCACGGTTGCTGACTGTTGTCCTGGCTTATGTATATAGTAGAGTAGTTAGTTTTTAGTTAGTTTAGTTAGTTGTGTAGTTAGTCGTAAGGAAAAAAAACAATTAGGAAGCAGAGGACAGCGGCCGGCGCCGGGGTGACTTCGCCACGGGCATCGAGCCGTCAGCAGACCAGCCCATCGTATTATGTATAAGTATATATGTTTTGTCGATGTAGTGCAGCCGTGCGCGCTGCGAACAGCGTACCTCTCCCTAGTTCTTCCTGCATCCATACCACCCCTGCCCTATGTGGCAGGGAGCTCGTCCCGGGCAGTGGGGTTTGCCCCGAGGCCCGTTCCGTGCCCCCGAAAGGGGGTACGACGACCCTTCTTCTTCTTCTTCACATATTTAGTCAATAATTGGAACTGCTCGAAGCCAAACAGCGAACGGATCACCTGAAGTGAAGCGAAAGAAGCTTAAAGTGTTTGTTGAGCGTTCTAAGTGTTGAATACATTTTTAGTTATACTTCGGTGAAATTTTATTTATCCCGAACCCCCAGCGCGTAACACCATTATGAGAGATAGTGTCTCAGCCAAAGAACGTTTATTTATAACCCTGCGATATCTTGCGACGGGAGAAAGTTATCCTGAACTAATGGTTTCGTATGCGGTTTCACCACAGCTAATGAGTACAATTATTCCTGAAACTTGTTTAATAATTTACAAATCTCTAAAGGATGAGTTTCTCAAGGAAAGTGAATGACACAAAATTTTTAGACATTTATTTATTAAAGAGAAAACAACTTACATTATTATATTTGGAAATAGAAATTACTTATGGTTACAAAAAAATAATGTAATATTTGCTTTTATTTACGCCGTCTATGTGTACTGGAGCAGAATTTTCAGTTTCACCATCAAAAGTTATCGGAGTTGATATACTGAATTAAAGAATTTGTTGAAAAAAGCGTCTGAGAAGATGGTTTATCGCCCGAAACCAATAACATATCCGCAATCCGATCCGTATCTCGGATAGGATACCCTTGGCATATAAACAAAAATACAAAAAGTTACTGTTTCTTTTCTTTAATTTTAATTTTGCAATGGATTCGGAAGTGGTAAATAATATTGTGTCATAAGTTACTTATTTAAAGTACAATCTAGTGATGCATTGCCCTTTCCCGCGCATTTTTTAATGTAGTTAAAAAATACAATAACCTTTTCACTTTTAGGTAAGAGGCAAACCTCTGTCTAAAAATAAAACGAAAGCGTTAATAGGGTTGATAGAGAATAGCAAAATAATAATCACCAAACGACCAACGCCATATTAGCAACAATAGCTTAAAAATAAGAGTGGCATTGTATAGCAGAGCGATTTGACGCAAACACTGCTACTTCTGGTCGTCGAACACCGCAGCAACTAATGTTAAAATGGGAAAATTTAAAGCAGAACTGTCGCAAATACAAATCTAAGATAAGGATGAATCGCATTAAGGTTAGTTTGAATCGTTATATCACTTACTGCTGTTTTTTTTATTCTATATTAGAACATGACATTTATAGGTATCGTGATGAAACAATAGTCAATTTGTTTTCCAGACTGGTGGTAGTATTGCTGAATAATACCTCCAGACGAAATATTTGGACAGAGTGGGTTCATTACTAGGAAGCACAGTGAGTGGATTTGTAGTGCCATTTGGGGGTGATAGGGAACCAGAAATGTTAATTGATGGTTGTAGTGACTGTAACTGTGCTAATATTGACTCCTCTTGTGAAAATGCCAGGGTTTTAACTGTGGATGCTAAAAATAACTCAACACCACCAGTGTCTTTGGCCAAATTTATTGTGTTGAATTGTGAGTTGAATGATAATAGTGAGGTTGTGGTGACTCCAGACAAACCTTACCATGTCACATTTACTACACCTAGAAGAGGTAAAAATATTTTTGATTTAATAATTTTTTATGTTGTAAAGTATGTATGTATTTTAAGTGTTATATGTAACTATGTGCATTCACTAATACTCATTATAAAACAAATTGAAAATTAACAATTTGAGGCCACATGTGTAAAAACCTATTGTTTTATTCGATTCGCCTCGAAGGCTCTGTCTGCCAGGCGTCCTTGGCGTGAACGGCGCCGTCTGGTTGTAGTGTTGTCCGAGGTAACCCCCTTACCTCATCCGGGTTCTGACCTCGGAGGAGATCGGTCGCTTGAGTGAAGAGTGCAGGAAAGTCGTTTAGTGGGTAGCGCCCTGAAAGCATCCTTGGGCCCGCGGTCTTGCAGTCGCGGATCAGTGCCACATACCTCGCGCGCCCCCTAGGCGCAGGTACCTCGTAGGAGGTTCAGCCCCGGCCCGAAAAAAAGGCACTATCTCCAAGTAACTAATGGTTACCAAACTGACCTGCATCGCATTGAGTAGCAAAATATACACTCTTCATCATCTACTCAATATATCACTTCGCCATACACTGAAGACGTGGATTCACCCCCAAACACCTACATTTCAGCTCCAATGACATTCTCCAAACGACTGATCTCTCAAAACTCTGCACACTCTTCATCATCTATTCAATATATCACTTTGCCATACACTGAAGATGTGTGTTTACCCCTACACGCTCACACTTCATCTCCAATAACAATTACTTGACCGCCTCTTAAAAGTACCACACCGATTCAGTATTCTTCTACATCAAAAAGTATTGAAACTTAAGGTTCTCATACGCCTGAAATGAATAAGCTATCTCAATCCCTTTTTAGCTGTCTAAGAAAGGAAACGTGATCCTTTTTTCGTTAAAACTGTGCCCCAGTAATCAATCTACGGATCGTGATTTCTATATTTTTATTTATTGCTTAGATGGGTGGACTGGCTCACAGCCCACCTGGTGTTAAATGGTTACCATACATGGTTACATGCCCATAGACATCTACAATGTAAATGCCGCCACCCGCCTTGAGATATGAATTCTAAAGTCTCAGTATAGTTACAACGGCTGCCCCACCCTTCTAACCGAAACGCATTACTGCTTCACGGCTGAAATAGGCAAGGTGGTGGTACCTACCGGTGCGGCCTCACAAGAGGTCCTACCACCAGTAATACCTCCGTCATGTTTATCTCAAAAATACGTATATAAAGACTACGTAGATTCTGTGGCCCACAACAAATCATCATTCTATTATAAGGAATCTTCATTTGACCCAGTGCAAGATGAAAAGTTAGGGAATGAATAGTTAATTTGGTGGCCCACTGTACCCACCTAGTTATTTGAATATGAATAACGGTACCTATTTACAAACAAAAACATATTTTTTTTGAAATATTTAATAGCGGTAAAAACTTACCGGTTCGTCAAGACCATCAGTTCCTAGTCTAGATACTTCTTCTGATTACAAAAAATACATTAAATCATAACACCACAATTTGACGTATAAACATTATTTGCAGACGTTCCCGTGGACGAGCTGGTATTAACTTTCTTTACTTCTCTGTAATAACCATTTCTAATTATGTCTATTTTTTACGCACGCTATCAATCATTGCAGCTTCCCCTAAAATGGGCACCAGATCTTGTAATGCGTTTATTCTTTTTTGTTTGTTCATATAGTCTTTTTTTTATTGCTTAGATGGGTGGACGATCTCACAGCCCACCTGGTGTTAAGTGGTTACTGGAGCCCATACCTTGAGATATAAGCTCTAAGGTTTCAAGTATAGTTACAGCGGCTGCCCCGACCTTCAAACCGAAACGCATTACTGCTTCACGGTAGGAATAGGCAGGGCGGTGGTACCTACCCGCGCGGACTCACAAGAGGTCCTACCACCAGTGAAAAAAGTCTGCGCTTGAGACATTCCACAAACACGTGTGGAACTTATATCTTTCAATAAATCTTGAAAGTGTTTCACGATCCATTTTGACGTACAGTCTCCTCTCGAAACAAGCTCTGTTAAATCTGTTGTACAGCAAGTCTATACACGATCAAGCACGCACGACGCAAGACCACTCTGACGTACGTCCGCGTTATTCACTGTCGATCTGCACGACGTTCGCGGTGGTGGGGGCGCTCGCTGTATACAAAATTGGTCGTGCAAATCCAGCAAACAATTAATAATAATTATTGATGTACGTCAAGTCTATCATGGTACTTTTGCATTGTGCATCGTGCCTGGCTTCAGCGGGACCTACAAGCAAGATGGAACGTGTATAGAGCGCTTGACGCGATACCTTTTGTTTGAAATAGCTTCTGTAGTACGTAGTACATTTAATTCTGGTAAGTACGTATTTTAGTTTATTTTACACACTCCTGTTTTTAATATGACGCGACCTGTACCTAGCATTAAATCATATATTATACTCGTAAATATATATATATGTCTATTAGTAGACTAACGCTCCTTATGGTGAATCAAAAAACAATATTATTTTTTATTTTATTTTTTTCTGATAGGTTGCCGAACCTCCCCTCCCCGGGCTGAGCGTAATTTGTTACGCCGACGATACGTTGGTCGTGGCTCCGGGGAGGGACTACCGGGAGTCTGCCCGTCTGGCGTGCGCAGGCGTGGCACACGTCGTCACAAGGATCCGACGGTTGGGGCTCGAGGTGGCGCTCGACAAAACCCAGGCCCTGTTGTTTCACGGGCCGGGACGAGCGCCGCCTCTGGGTGCCCACCTTGTGATCGGAGGCGTCCGCGTCGGGGTCGGGGTGACCGGTCTTCGGTACCTCGGCCTCGAACTGGATGGTCGGTGGAACTTCTGCGCTCACTTTGAGAAGTTGGGCCCTCGACTGATGGCGACGGTCGGCTCTTTGAGCCGGCTGCTTCCAAACGTTGGGGGTCCCGATCAGGTGGCGCGCCGCCTCTACATGGGGGTGGTGCGGTCGATGGCACTATACGGGGCTCCCGTATGGTCCCACGTCCTGACCCGCAAGAATGTCGCGGCGCTGCGGCGTCCGCAGTGCGCGATCGCGGTCAGGGCGATCCGAGGATACCGCACCGTCTCCTTCGAGGCGGCGTGCTTGCTCGCCGGGGCGCCACCCTGGGACCTGGAGGCGGAGGCGCTCGCTGCCGATTACCGGTGGCGTAGCGACCTTCGCTCTAGGGGGGAAGGACGCCCCGGCGAAGAAGTAGTTCGAGCGCGGAGGCTCCAATCTCGGCGGTCCGTGCTGGAGGCGTGGTCTCGCCGCTTGGCGGACCCGTCTGCCGGCCTCCGTACCGTCGAGGCGGTCCGCCCGGTTCCCGCGGACTGGGTGGGCCGCGACCGCGGATGCTTCACCTTCCGGCTGACGCAGATGTTGACCGACCATGGGTGTTTTGGCCGGTACCTCTTTAAGATAGCCGGAAGGGAACCGACGGCGCAGTGCCACCACTGCGCGGACCGCGACGAGGAAGACACAGCGGAACACACATTGGCGCGTTGCTCTGGATTCGACGAGCAACGCGCCGCCCTCGTCGCGGTCATAGGAGAGGACCTCTACCCGAAAAAAAAAAGGGTGCCGAACTTCCTACGAGGTCTCCGCGCAAAAGGGGCGCGCGGTGCATGGTGTTGTGAGCAGACCGCGGGCCCAAGGATTTTAGGGCCCACCCACTAAACGACTCAATGGGATCCTGTCCCTACCTATAGGATGGCAAAAAATTACCGAACAAAATGGTACCTACATACTTTACTTAAATGTAAATAAACTATACTAAAAAATGATGAGTTTTCTTAAAAAAATGCGAAGAATCTTTCCCCAACCAGATAACGTTATCTCTTTATAGAATATAGATTTATGTACATAGTCTAATCTATAAATATAATAATATAAATAATACTCATAGTACAATCTAAAGATTAATTGTTAAGTAAGTTATCGGTATAATTTATACTGCAGCCGTGATCATTAAGTAAGTCAGATCCTATAATGCCATCATAAGGTATTTTGTCTATAGCGTGGAATTTGTGTGATATTGTTTTAAATTTATTAATTGATAATCTTAGTAGGATATTAATCTTAATAGGCCTTTTGTGTTTAAAGGTTCCTCGTTGGAGTCTATACCTTTCAATTCGATTGTTTCTGGTGTCAGTTTTGAGTGTTTTTTGATACACAAATATTTTAGTAGGCTGACGGGTGATCCTGAGTAGACTAACAAAGAAAGGGGAATATTGGATACAGGAGATTCGACTAGGACATGGAGTAGAAGGGACTTGACGGGGTTGTTAGTTATTTCCAATATGTTGGATTTCGAAGTATTGGGGTTTAGCGTTCTTAGAGTCTGAGTTCTTCGATAGTTTGTATTTTGTTTCAATAGTGGGATTAAAGGATACAGTCGATTTTGGCAAACCTACTTTGTTAAGTGGTTGCGTGGATACAGTGGATTCTGGACTATCTTGTAGTTTTAAATTCTTTTGTAATATTGAGGCTTACTTCCATGTAGCGAAGCTGCCTTGGATTTTGGATAGTACTTAGAGATGCCGGTTTCGTATGGTTGTGGGCCCCCGCACGACATCGGAACGAAACGACTATTCGTTTTTTGAAATCTCGGTGTTGTCTACAGTATTGTAGTCTTGGTCGATATCTGTTCTGTATTCACCGTTAAGTGGACTTTCGTTTATTGTTTATTGTTTGTTTATTTATTATTATTTGTGGTCATAGGTTAACAAAGATGGTGCTTAATATTAATAAATGTAATGTTCTGCTAGTGAAGCGTCCAAATATTAAGGTTTAAGTATAATCTACATAAAAACATTAAACTTAAATTATAATTATTTAACTCTATTATACTTTATCATCTAAATTATCTAATGTTATTGTCTAACTATTATAGTAAGACTTATCTACCAGGCCCTATTTTTGGCCTCATTGGTACAGCCATCTGTTTTTTTATTTAATATAATTTCTTTGTTGGAAGCCAATAACTTCACAAGTTTATCTTTTTCTTCGGCCGTAAAGTTTTGGCCACGTTTTCTTTTTTCCGTCATAATTTGGTTTCAAAATTATAATGAAGAATAACGAATTTATTATTATTATTTTCCAGATTAATGACAATCTGCCGATACTTTCAGCAATTTCAATGAATTAAATCCACAAATTTATTTTGGTCACTTTTGTTTGAAGTTTTGAGTTTGACATTAACTTTTTAATTTAAACTGAAAATTGAATTATTGACATTCAGGACTAAAGTGCGTTATTCAATTTCATATTTATATAACAGATTGGGTTTTTTTTTAATAAATTATATACCAGAGACGTATAATTATGATTTATTGTCATTAATATTTATTATTCTTTTATTTGATGGATATTTTAAAGGTAATCGCGGATCACATATTTTTATCGATAAAACGTCGATATTTCAAGCACTCAAATCAAAACATTAAAACGTTACCTAACTAAGAAACTCCTTAAAACTTAGCACAAAGCATGGTGAAAATGAATTTAGGTAGGTGGTTGATTTAGGTAATCTCCTGTCTAAAGTGTTTCCTACGTAGGACCACTTTGGGAACTTGTCGGTGAAAACGGGCATTAATGTCGATCAATCTTGTCGGAAGACTGAAGGGTTTTGTTTGAATAGATAGTGTTGTATTTTTTCTTCCGATATTGCCTTTATGGCTTCATTAAGAGTCTTCGGTGGTTTTCACCTAACAACATTGGACACTCGGAGTAAGAGCCCAATTTGGAATTGGTGGAGGGTTAATTCCTCCATTGTGGCTGTTCTTCCTAACATTTCATCTGTTTTGTGACCATGAGAAATTGCTATTTCGGTTAGTAATTGTGATAAATTAGTCTCTATTCTTAAAGCGCACTAACGTAAGCGGCTAACGGTTTCATTAATTATTTTGTTTTTGCATTGTTGCAGGTCGGTTAATAAATGGGAGTGGTGCTTTCTCTCGCTAAGTTGGGTCTTTAGGAATTATTTCAGTTCGGTCCAGTGAATGAATTCTTTTACGGAGCAAGCTGTTTGTGCTTTGCCTTGCAGTTGACATAGTATGTATTTAAAATGGATATCCTTTTGATCTGTGTGGCTAATCAGTAGGCATTATTACAGTTTACGACAAAAGGATTTAACGATTGTCTACTACCATCGAAGATACCAAGTTCTATTTTAGGTACAGTGTTAGTTTTCTTTTTCGCTTGGGCTCTGGTTATTAGCCCCAAAACAAGGAGTATAAAGAGCGTCGCCCTCTGTGTCTGTTATAACTATCTCTGGTTTTCGAATTTAGGACTTTGAGATTTGTTGTGAGACATTTTAAGTTGATATTATATTTTATATTAACAAAGGATATTAGTAATGAATTAATGGATACTATACGGATTATACCACAATGAAAATACGAAATATCGAAAATATAATTGACAAAGAAATTTTATAGAATTAAAATATAATTAAAGTTTGAGAACCGCAATGACCAAGAATCACTTACTTGATAACTGCCAGAGTTATAGCGTAGCTTAGCATTACTTGGAGTCTCGCGACGGATTGGAGTGTAGATAAGCGTTTCTCGTCGAAACTCTTGCCGGAGGGTGGCTCACTCGTCGGATGACCAACTCCGGTCACAGCACTTAGCGCTGTGTGACAGTAGGTGTGGTTGCTTCTGAAGAGAACCGGCTGCAGCATTAGCAGCCCGCAGCAATGGCTTTCTTGTTTGAAGGATGATGAGCTGGGCCAAACTCGGTGAATTTCGGAGTCCGAGTTTTCTTTTCCACAGTGGAGTTGGTACTTACTTCGGTTTCGCAACCGCATTTCAATCGAATCACCGTCTTCCTGAGTTTTGACATGGGAAACTGGGTCAACGATACGCAGAAGAATAACCAAAAACCTTTTTATCATGTAAACGAAGATCACGATACCGTATGGAAAAAAAGCCTTTAAAAGGTTTTAATGCTATGACTCATAATGTTACTAATAGTTTTATTACGTTGACAAATATTTTGTGATTTTCCAATCATTTTCATAGTAAAGTTCTCCCCTTACCAGAACATTGCCGGATACTTTAGGCCGCCTCAGAATAAATCGTTTGCATTATTTGAATGAGATATCTCATTACGTAGTTAGTTTTAAAACCGACTTTACGTTATCTCGCCAGTTGAAAACTGGCCAATCACTTCCAAGCCTCATCAATGTTGATGTTTCACCTAAAATGTCTTTTATTGCGCCAGGATGCAATACTACATCCATTTTCCGCATTTTTTTCTCAGCAATGCTAAATTGCTGGTCAGCTGGCGTAAACAAGTGTCCTATTACTAAAAACACCAATTCGCTCTTAGTGCTCTGAGGAATTGTTCGAGATGATACCAACGTCTCGTTTTTACCATCGCACCGCCCTCCACCGGTGTAGAGTTCATCCATACTACCTGGAGCCACTACGTTCATCCACAGTGCGTTTCTAGAGATCTTTTTTGCCGCGTACCATCCGGATGGAATGAGCTCCCCTCCACGGTGTTTCCCGAGCGCTATGATATGTCCTTCAAACGAGGCTTGTGGAGAGTATTAAACGGTAGGCAGCGGCTTGGCTCTGCCCCTGGCATTGCTGACTTCCATGAGCGACGGTAACCGACGGTAAATTTAGTCTTGTAAAGGAAACGTCTTTACTGTTTTTGCCATATTGATGAAAAAATCAAGTAGAAGATCACTCTGGTTTCTGTTTTGTCCCATTCTTGTTAAGTATTCTTGTAGAACCTCGGCTGCAGTTGAACCTTGTGACGCTGCGAAGCTTGATTTCCTACCGACAGTGCGTGTTGATGTCGCGGATTCGATGGATAGTGGACTTGGTGTTTCAGTAATTCATTATTATGTAGATTACTTGAATCAGACAGTGCTTCAAGCTGTGATTCGTCGTTATTGTTGACACTTCTAGGCGATAGAGATGACCGGCGTTCTTCCTCATCGTTGAGGTATGGTACTATGAAAGAAAGTTCTTGGGAGAATTTAGGAGGTTTTAGTATCGATGCTGCTTGGCCGCTTTTGGTCTTACGCAAATTCAAAGCCTTCCTATGGTTGTCTCTGATTCTAGTCCATCGCTCTTTACATGCATTGCCTGTAACAATAAAAAAGTTTTTTTTATTTTTTATTTCAGGTACAATAGCCACTGGGAATTCTTTTAGGTCACTGGTGTTTTGTGCTCGTATTTAATGCGGCCATACTCTCGCGACGATGCCCAACGAAATGAAGAAAAAAAAGTGTTTAACTATCGGCTGAGCCGTGCGAGAAATTTTAAAATGTTTACATGGCTCATCAACCGCTTCACGTTTGATCCTGCACAAGATGAAAATATATTAGAGCTCAACAAACAATCGAATGTCTTCATAATTACAGATGAGACCGAATCCTTTCTCTGTGCGCTAGCCAACCGCGTCTCTTCTTGGTCTAAGCTACTCCGCATTGTGGTGAATGTATATCGTTTTTTGAGTAAGGTCCCTCGCTCGGACCGAACGCAACTTGCACATCTAGTTTGCTGAACTGCTGTCGTAAAAGCGCTTCAACAGCAGTACTTTCGAAACGACATCGACGCGCTCTCCAATGGTCATCTAGTTTTGAAGTCTTTGCTTCCACTTTCTCCGTTTTTGGAAAACGACATTCTCCGCGCCGGAGACCGCTTAAAAAACTCCTCGCTTTAAAACGACAGCAAGCATCCGATCTTGCTTCCCAAAAAAGATCACATTGTTAATCTGATAATTGACTATCATCACCGCAAATACCTACACGCTGATCCGAACTTACTGTTATCACTTCTGAGACAAAAATTTTGAATCATTTCCGGTCGTAGTACCGTAAAACAACGCTTTCGTCTTTGTAAGAGATGTTTCAAAGCCGCTCCCCGCACAGAGCCGCCTTATATGGCTGATCTGCCCGCTTGTCGAGTCAACGAAACCGTCAAACCCATTTTTTTAGTGTGGCGTTGACTACACTGGACCGCAGGAAATTTTAATTGGTCGTTACCGTGGTGCACGCAAGGTCCGCTGCTACTATGCGCTCTTCACATGCATGGTTACAAGAAGCGTGCATGTTGAAATTGCAACAGATTTATCAACCGACTCCTTTCTTCGCGCTTTTCGCCGTTTTATATCACGTCGAGGCTAAATTAATTCGCTATTTTCCGATAACGGAACGAATTTCATAGGCGCCAAAGCCAAGCTTGATGAACTGGGTGAGTTCCTCAGGTCTAAAGCCTTCTGTAAAGCCTTTGAGTAGGAAACTCTCTATCAGGGCGTCAATTGGTCGCTGACCTACAGCTAGTCACGTGGGTGGTAGCTGGGAGAGTATGATTCGTGTATTCAAAATGCATCTACGCCGCACTATCGGAGACGATCTTCTCACCTATGAGGAGTTACTCACCGTCGTTACTCAGGTCAAAATGATTTTAAATAGTCGTCCGTTAATTGCACAATTAAATTCACATCCCGGAGAACCGGAACCTTTAACGCCTTCGCATTTTTTAACTCTCAGACCGCTAGACTCCTTTCGTGACTAAAGGCACTGTTGTCCTTCTTAAAACAGAAAACTCAACGCCTTTACAATGGCCAATAGGCATAATTGAAGAAGTAATGCCTGCCTCGGACGGGGTCGTTAGAGTAGTCAGAGTGCGCACACAAAACGGCACCTATCTTCGACCTGTAGTAAAACTTTGTGTTTTACCTTCCCAGTAAGCTAATTTCTCATTCTTATTTTAATTTCTTTTTATCTCATTCTTGTTACTTAATACTCCATATCCTGCACTTATTGCATGGTTCTTTTTTAATGAGAGTAGACATAAAACCCATCGCATGGCCAACTATAAAAAGGAAAACATAAAACAAAAATTAAAAAAAAGAAGACTATCGCCGACCGTACCGCACGCGTTGTACACGCACACGCCGCTTGTTTTGTTACAAAAATATTTTTACGGACTCTTATTAATTTTCTATTAAATTACGAATTCTTACTGACGATCATACTCATCGTTGCGCGAGTGGCTTACTAGTTTAATGGATAAATAATTTAGAAGAGTGCCGTGTCAAGTCGTCAGGCCAGCCACCGCCATTACGCATCGTCCAGCAGTGACGTTGAATTCTGCAGCCTGGAAGAAGCTAGCGACGAGTTGGCAGGTACGTCTACTCCTCATAACCTAGCCTCGGCCGGCCCCTCTTTTTGTGCATCTTAGCGATACTCGCCCCCGCAAAAACTTCCTTTCCAAAATATTGAACCAGCACACCGCCGTGGTAAAAATTTGTAGTTTTTTCCCACTAGTATGGTATATTGTAGGTTTTGAACCGTATACTTTGAAGGAAACGTTTATATTCAAATCAATATGTATTGCCATATCAATAACATTTTTTGTTCAAATGCACAGGTTGCCACCTGTTCCGGCACATCACTAGCCGTGCCTCAGTGAAGAGGCGCGGGGAGGGAGGATTCGGCTCGGGGCTGGGAGCGCGGCCGCCGGACACTTCTCCAAGAATACTCGCTAAGCGTACGCGCATCAATTTTGTAATTCAATCACAATTTCGGCCACGGTATATTGTAACAAGTGATTGTAAAATATAGTCGTGTCACAAGTTAAAACGGATTTTCATTAAGAAGACCTACAATTCTACACCAACTTTGAATAGACGACTCATTTAGGGCTTTTTTGCTTCACAAACGAGATGCCAAAAATGTTATTTTGTTGGCTGATAACTGTGCATCTCAAAATAAAAATTGGGCATTGATGTCGTTTTTAGTATATGTTATTAATAGTTCCTTAACATCTGCGAATACAATCGAGATACGATATAATGAGCCAAAATGTACCTTTATTTCAGCTGACAAAAATAAAGTGTCCGATTTCGATGATTATGTCCAAAGGGTAAAAATGGCAAACAATCACAAATGTGTTGTCAAATCATTGGGTGTTTCGGAGAAGTTATACATAAGAATAAAACAAAAGTGTATTTAAATAAAATAAAATAAATAGTAATAATATATATGTTTTTTTTTCTATTTTGTGTGATGTGTGTTTTGGGCGTGTGGTGTAATAATATATAAGACAGTAATAAATAAGTATTCGAATAGTAAAGACGTGTTTTATATTCGCTGCGGCGATCAATCCTTTATAGAGTTGACATTAAATAATAACGTTGTATAAGTCCTATCGGGTTTGACTGCGAGTTTGCAACGATAAGTGATGACAACGTCTAACACTGGTGTTAATTCTTGGCTTAATTAACCCTAAGACCTATTATTCACGCAAATTCACATGTAATTATTACTCTTTAAAAACGAAATTGTTTATCTGTATAAAATTAGTACGAAGAGGTAATAATCTATGTTAATGTAATAAATAATAATAAATGTTAATCAGTTTTTTGTCATTCATTACTCTGTACGCTCTGCTCAAGCGCCTCTCGTGCGAACGGTCGCGTCTTCAGTATAATTAAATGTAAAAATGTACTAATTCAGACGAAATACAAGTGTTCAGAAGAAGTCAGTACCTCTATTATTCAGACTATCAATCCGCTGCTGTGCGATCCAGCCGAGCCCGTCTGCTGGCCCATAAAAAACTCAGTTTGAAACTCAGTAACCACGCTCAGTCAACCACCATATTCGACACCTATGTCTTAGATAGCGAAACAACGCAGCGCACAGCATCCGCCGAGGTCCACCGACCGCCTTCGGGCGAAATGAATTCCTCATGGAACGATGCTGCGGGTGCCTCCCCCGAGGCAGAAATACCACGCGATAATGAGGTAGCATCACCTTGCGATAATGCAGAACTCATGGCAGAAATTCCTATTTCTATGGCAGAGTATCCACTGCCAATGCCAGCTGCCGAGCCAAATGAGGCCGGACAGTCCTTAGAGGCCTTATCGTCTGAATTGGAGTAAGAACCTGATTTAATGGAGGCTCTTGGTGAATGCACAGATGCCGCTCCTGAATTTGGACCTACAATTCATGATAGTTTGGCAAAGCTATGGCTCCCTTTACTAACAAAAGGCATGATTAAAGTGAATAAAGGCAAGAGTTTGAAACAATACCTGATACCAGATAATTGCCGGTTGTTACAAGCTCCAAAAATAAATGGAGTAATTTTTTCGGCCATTTCGGAAGTGGACTACTTCCGGAATGGCCGAAACGGTATGGTAACGAAATGGTAACAGAGACAAAGGACTTTCATTTCATCAACAACAACCCTGTTGTGGCATAAATAGCACATTGGATTTGATTGGATTTGCTTTTAAGGGGGGACGATAAAAATTAAGCCATTCAACATCTCAGCAATGGCTGTCGTATATTGTCTGACCTGCATGCAACATCCACTTAGACTCGTATTCGATTGGCTAGGCATTACTTCTAATAAGGAAATGTTAGACTGGGTACTTAGCGGTGTTTCTATACCATTTTGTAAGGAACCCAGCCAGCAATTGGTACGTCGTTGTTTCTTTTCACGATCTGAGAAACTTGATATGACTGTTGCTATTAATAAATTGTTTGAGCTAGGGGCTATTATTGAATGTTCTCCGGGCAAGGGCTAATTTATATCAAAGATATTTCTTGAACCGAAACCAAGCGGAGGTAAACACTTTATATTAAAACTAAAATTATTAAAGAAAGGACATGCGAATAGTTTGTGGGGTCGATGCTGGCGAATCAAGTTACCTAATATCTAAAGACTTGATACTTCCCAGATCTACAGTCCAATCTATCATTTAGCACTATAAAAAGAATAGAACGACTTCTTGTTTGAAGAAAACTGGTCGACCACGCATCAGAAGCAGCAGAAAACAGAATCTTGAAGAAAATTATCACAAATAATCGTCGTGCTCGAGCTGGAGAACTCACGGTGTAATGGAAGGACATGATTCACAAAGACGTCTCAGATGATACTTGCAAGAGTCTTAAAAAGAATGGGTTACGAATTTACACCGCTAAGAAGAAACCACTGTTGAATACTGTACAAAAGAAAAAGAGGTTGAAGTTTGCTCGTGATCATTTAAATTGGAATTTCGATCAATGGCATAGTTTCATTTGCAGTGACGAGTCCAAAGGACATAGGCCATTTTCGGCCCAGCTACTAGTGCTCTCAAGGACACGAATGAAATATCTATAGAAAAAAACATTTAATTTTTACATACTTATTATAAAATTAAACGGTATTTTAATGGTGGGATGATTAAAATCATAAATAATAAGATATTAGCATAACTAAACTACATTGATAATATTGAAGGAGTTGCCATAGGTAAAATATATTTATATTTTAAACAACTCACATTAAATCTTCTTAAAAAAAAACATTATAATTATTGAAAAAACTAGTAAAATATATTAACATATTTAATTAATGGATTTTAAATCCGTAGAATAAATCATTACATGGGTGAACAATTATTGATCATAAGCAAAAAAAAAAACTACGCTTGTTAATGTTTATTGACGTTTTACATTTGATCAGTCATTATCGCACTCGGGCGCATTGTGGATACTATTAAGTGTTTCGTTGCGATATACCTGCTTATTATATTTTGTTGTGCATAAAATTAAGTCTTGGCGTTCATTGAATTAGGCCTGTGTAATAAAGTATAGTAATATAAATAATATTTAAGCTGATGATGATGTTAAAGTGTAAGTGTATTGACAGCAAATCATACGATATAGGTAACCTAAAAATTTTATCTTATTTTTTAAATATCTCTGTATCGCCATGTATAAGGTTATTGCCACGGCGAAATCGGAGCACGTTGCTAGAATTGGCGAGCGACTGAAGAGCTTTCCCTCTGGGAGCCGTGCTTTTTGGTCGCTCGCCAAAGCTGCAGAAGGTAACTTTTGCAGGTCTAGTCTCCCACCACTACGCAAGTCCGATGACAGTCTGGCCCATAGTGCGAAAGAGAAGGCTGACCTTCTGGTCAAACTCTTCGCCTCGAACTCGACTGTGGACGACGGGGGTGCCACACCACCGAACATCCTCCGGTGTGATAGTTCCCTGCCGGAGATCTGCTTTACACAGTGTGCAGTCAGGCGGGAACTCCGACTCCTGGACGTCCATAAGTCGAGTGGGCCAGACGGTATCCCTGCAGTGGTTTTAAAAACGTGTGCCCCTGAGCTGACGCCTGCGCTAACGCGTTTGTATCGCCTCTCTTACTGCGCTAACAGGGTTCCGTCTTCATGGAAGACCGCCCACGTCCACCCTATCCCCAAGAAGGGTGACCGGTCGGACCCATCGAGCTATAGGCCTATCGCGATAACTTCCTTGCTTTCCAAGGTGATGGAGCGAATAATTAATATACAACTCCTGAAGTATCTGGAGGATCGCCAGCTGATCAGTGACCGACAGTACGGTTTCCGTCACGGTCGCTCAGCTGGCGATCTTCTTGTATACCTTACTCACAGGTGGGCTGAAGCCTTGGAGAGCAAGGGCGAGGCTCTTGCTGTGAGCCTTGATATCGCGAAGGCCTTCGACAGGGTCTGGCATAGGGCACTTCTGTCGAAGTTACCATCTTACGGAATCCCTGAGGGTCTCTGCAAGTGGATCGCTAGCTTTTTGGATGGGCGGAACATCACAGTCGTTGTAGACGGTGATTGTTCTGATACCATGACCATTAACGCTGGCGTTCCACAAGGTTCGGTGCTCTCCCCCACGCTTTTCATCCTGTATATCAATGACATGCTGTCTATTGATGGCATGCATTGCTATGCGGATGACAGCACGGGGGATGCGCGATATATCGGCCATCAGAGTCTCTCTCGTGGCGTGGTGCAAGAGAGACGATCAAAACTTGTGTCTGAAGTGGAGAACTCTCTGGAGCGAGTCTCCAAATGGGGTGAATTGAACTTGGTTCAATTCAACCCGTTAAAGACACAAGTTTGCGCGTTCACTGCGAAGAAGGACCCCTTTGTCATGGCGCCGCAATTCCAAGGAGTATCCCTGCAACCTTCCGAGAGTATTGGGATACTTGGGGTCGACATTTCGAGCGATGTCCAGTTTCGGAGTCATTTGGAAGGCAAAGCCAAATTGGCGTCCAAAATGCTGGGAGTCCTCAACAGAGCGAAGCGGTACTTCACGCCTGGACAAAGGCTTTTGCTTTATAAAGCACAAGTCCGGCCTCGCGTGGAGTACTGCTCCCATCTCTGGGCCGGGGCTCCCAAATACCAGCTTCTTCCATTTGACTCCATACAGAGGAGGGCCGTTCGGATTGTCGATAATCCCATTCTCACGGATCGTTTGGAGCCTCTGGGTCTGCGGAGGGACTTCGGTTCCCTCTGTATTTTGTACCGTATGTTCCATGGGGAGTGCTCTGAGGAATTGTTCGAGATGATACCGGCATCTCGTTTTTACCATCGCACCGCCCGCCACCGGAGTAGAGTTCATCCATACTACCTGGAGCCACTGCGGTCATCCACAGTGCGTTTCCAGAGGTCTTTTTTGCCACGTACCATCCGGCTATGGAATGAGCTCCCCTCCACGGTGTTTCCCGAGCGCTATGACATGTCCTTCTTCAAACGAGGCTTGTGGAGAGTATTAAACGGTAGGCAGCGGCTTGGCTCTGCCCCTGGCATTGCTGAAGTCCATGGGCGACGGTAACCACTCACCATCAGGTGGGCCGTATGCTCGTCTGCCTACAAGGGCAATAAAAAAAAAAAAAAAAAAAAAATGAACAATATTGATTTTAATTTGTTTCTAGTAAAAGGGATATATAGTCTGGTTATTTAAACTTAATTTCATTACTGTCCTTGAACTTTGTTTAGTGGGCCGTGCAATGTATGGAGAGTGGCCCATGTCCATTATTTCAAAGTCCCATTTTAAAATGAGAGACTACCGAACAGCTTCTAAATTAATACCAAAATATAGATATTTAGCTACGATCGACTTAAACGAAGCATACCTACTTCAGAATACCATGATTCAGTTATCTATTCAGACGACACTCTTTGCATAGGTTGTCAAATTGCGGGCATCGCGGAGGACGTTTTAAAAAATAGAAATTTTATTTTAAGAACGTTTATTCCGCACCAAATTTGACTTAAGACTAACTTGGAAGGGCATCGGAGCACCATGGCGTCGTCTGCAAATTCTACAATTCAGCAGAAGTCTGCCTTTGCATACTTTGCATACTAGCGTCAGCAGAGGTGCCCGACGTAACTCCTCCCACCTTAAGAACGGAGTTCTCTGTTTCAGGAGAACTACTTACTGAAATTTTACAAATTTCAGACGGTACTTATATACTAATGCACATATAATGAAAGATATTAAAATTACATAGATGCGCGGAGTCCAAACGCTAACACTTTTCACATGGATAATTGCCTTTTCACTGTTTTCACAACCACTAATACTTTTCTTCGGGGCGAATGAGAGGATCTTCAGGTCTGTAAGATCGACGTCTTCCAGGTGCACTGGTTCTGCGGTTTTTATTTTTTTCGTTGAATCAAGTAGGGGTAAATTGAGCATCGGTGATTTTGTATATTCTATATTGTTAATAGACAAGCAATGTAGATACTTTCTATCTATGATATGTGTATAGTCTATGGGAAGCATCGTGACTCCTTTTTTTTTTCTTCGCATTGCTTCGTCTTTGTGTGTGGTAATGATTGTACCAAGTACTGTTCAATAAAACATTTCCATATCATTAAATACAGTTTCATTTACTCAAAGAACAATAGGTTATGGGCCCAGGCACGGCTACCTATTTAGAAGAAAGAATAAAAAAAAATACATCGTGCGGTATTGAAGACTGACTAAAAGTGAGGTTAAGTTGGCCGGCACGTGCCGACTGAAAATTGTGGTCAGGAGGAATATTAATAACGCTAATTACGCAAGATGGAAGTAAATAATACCACTCATGTGATGAAACTGGAAGGTGCGAAAAATTGGAATGTTTGGAAGTTTCAAATAACAGTATTGTTGAAAGGTCAAGGATGGTTGGACGTTGTTGAAGGGCGGACGGTAAAACCAGAAGACGCTGTTGCAAGAGCTGCCTGGGAAGTAAAGGATGCTAAGGCTCAATCATTGATAGTCACCAGGATGTCTGAGGATGTCATGCTGCATATCATAACTTGTACATCTTCTGCTGAAATGTGGCAAAAGCTGTTATGTGTCTACGAACAAAAGTCGGAAACCAGCATTCACATTATACAGCAACGTTTCTTTCAATATAAATATGAGAAAGGAGTTGATATGTCGGTGTTTATATCTAAAATCCAAGAAATGCAGAGTCAGTTGAAGCAATTGGGTGAGGAGATCTCAGACAAATTTACAATAACTAAAGTTTTGATAATTTACCAGATGAATATAAACATTTTATATCGGCATGGGAGTCCGCACCCGATAATAAACAAACATTTGATAATTTGGTGGCAAGGCTATTAGTAGAAGAGGAAAGGTTGAAGGAAAAGATTGAAGAAAACCAGGAGACGACGTCAGCGTTCGTAGCCAAGAGAAATGCTAAGTGTTTTAAATGTGGCAAACCGGGACATTACCAGTCAGAGTGTCGAAATAATAGAGACAATGAGAAAAACGTGGACTTTAATAAGTGCTTTTATTGTGGTAAACCGGGACATGTTAAGGCGCAGTGTCGTTATAGAAAGCTAAAGGACAATAAGAAAATGAGTAATGCGTTCGTTGTGTGTAACTCAGAAGACGAAAAATATGAAAAATCAAAGTGGCTAGTTGATTCAGGGGCTAGCGAACATATGTGCTTTGATAGGTCATTGTTGTCATCATTTTCGAGTGTCTCGCAAAAGTCGGTAATTGTAGGTAACGGTGCTACTATTAGTGTATTAGGATCTGGACAGATGGCGGTACAGGTCCATAATGGGAGTGAATGGGTTGATACAACCATAGACAACGTATTGTTCGTTCCCGAACTATAGACAAATTTATTCTCTGTGAACCGCGCTGCAGACCGTGGCTATGTCATGATGACAAACAACAATACTTGCCGGTTTTACAAGAATAACATTGTTTGTGCTGTTGCGAATAGACTCGATAACTCATATTATATGGAATTTCGTTTTAAAAGTGAGCATGTAAATGTAGCTAAAGTAGTAAAGAATGACTTATATAAATGGCATCAGAAGTTAGCACATCAGAACTTTGATCACGTAAAGAAAGTGTTGGCGAAAAACAACATTGTTGTGAAACAAACCAATGTGCCACAATGTGAAAGCTGCTTAAAAGGAAAAATACATAGGCTACCATTTATGAAAAGCGATAGTGTAAGCACTAGGACATGCGAATTAATACATGGAGACACATGTGGACCCATGGAAGAAGAGTCCATTGGTGGTGAGAACACATATTTCAAAAAAAAAAGGCAGAATGCTGATTTGGAAAGAAAAAAGCTGATGATTGAGATATTAAACCTCAAAAAAGAGCATGAACTTCGGATGCAGATTCTAAAAGCAAAACAGTGGAGACTAGAACAACATTAGTCTCCACTGATTTGCTTTTTTTAAATCTTCATGTTCATATGAATTCATTTTTAACATTTTTCATACTATTGTTAGCCACAGGAATAAAAACATATTTCGCACATATGTATTTCATTTATTTCTTAAGTTATTATCTTACACAAACAAGTATTAATTAATTATAGTTTAACAAAAGACACTATTTACTAGTGCAGCACGAACAGCACTGTTTGTGGACTGAGAACTTATAGACAATATTCCAATATTAGGACTGTCTACTGAAATTTCAATGTCTTCTGGAGGATCAACTTCATTTAGCTCTATGCATATGTTATGTAGCACTACACATGCCAGAATCACCTGAAGAATGGTTGAAGTTTTTTTTAAAGTTATTCCTTTTTCCAAGCATGGGCAGCGACGTTTAAGTACCCCGAAGCACCTCTCCACAGTATTTCTAGTAGAAATGTGGCTTTTATTATAAGCTTCCTCTGCAGAATTTTGAGGATTCAAAAAAGGGGTCAGCAAATAGTTCTTATTGAAGTAGCCACTATCTCCTAATAAATGGTATGGGCTATATTTTCCTCTTTCAAAATCTGCACACAAATGGGAGTTGTTAAATAATATTGTTGAATCATGTACAGATCCTGGCCACCTTACAATTAAATCTCTTATTTTTAAAGAGGCATCACATACCGCTTGAACATTAATTGAAAAATATCCTTTTCTGCAACGATACAGTTCGGCTAAGGACCCTCCTCGGCTAACTATTTTGATATGGGTGCAATCTAGGGCTCCTGCAACCCGTGGGAATCCAGAAATCTCATAAAAGTCTTCTGCAACCCTTCTCAACTCCTGCCTATCAGGCATCTTAATATAAGCTGAGCTCAGATCTGCGAGCTTGCGTGTCACTTTCTGTACTATACGACATACTGTTGATTTATGAATATTAACTAAATCACCAAGCACCTGCTGAAATGATCCAGTGGCAAAGAACCTCAAACAAATTAATAATTGTGTTATGCCATCTATGGCTTTATTTCGTTGTGTTACTGGTTCTAAATCCAAAAGTTCAAAAATTTGCAGAGCCGTAACTTTATATAGATGATATCTAATGCGGAAATCTTCACCATCATGTTCATCAAAAATATTTACCCTATCTGGTATTCTACGTCCAGTTGAAACGACTTCTTCCGGGTCAGACAACGACGATAGGCTTGAGAGCGACATTTTAATTAGCAAGAATAGGTTTTATCACTGAAACACTATTAATGACGATTTTAACGAGAGCGTTTGCAGTCATTAAAAATTATAACCTCAAACTGTCAAAATAATGGTCCTTTAGCGCCAATTTGACGTTAATGACGTTTTGTGCAACGTAAATTATAGCTAATGTGCAAGATTGACACTTCATTAGTTAAATTTAAAGAGGCATTAAAATCTTTGCTAATGTTTGTTTGTGCAACAAGTTAATGATTCAATTGCATTTAAAGAAGGCATTAAAATTTAAAGTCTGTTTCTGCAACTGAGTGTAAGTCTCTTAAGCTAGGCGTCTAGACTAAATGTTATTTCTTATGAATATTTTCAAGTAGACTTTGTAATTTGTTTGAATCAATAATGAATTGATGTAATATTCCTAATCTACTAAGTGCAAAAATGGTTTTGATTTCACTTAGTTTAGCATGGACCATCTGATGGTTATAATATATTCTATTGTATGCGGATATGATTTGAACTTCAAAGTGTTCGATTCGTAAATTGTCAGTATAATTTTGCCACAATGTTGCAATTTCTTTATTCAATCGAATGAATTTTTATTTAAGGTAATGGTTGAATTAGATACAATTTGCACCATTTCAGAGATTAACGTTAATTTTTTATCATTAGCGTCTTGATCTGATTTTATTTCACTAATAAATTTATCGTATTTTATGGCATCATCGTGATCCATTTCCTGTAATGGTTTTAATTAATGATCTGATTGGGTTGATCCGTCCGCGTTTAATTTTAAAGGTAGGAGTGATTTATTCGAATTTGCTTACTTAATAATAATATTATATTCTATATGAATTTTGCATATAGAATATTGCATATGTTCTCTGAAATATTGAATGTTAAGATCTAAGTCTTCCCTAATATGTTTAAAGTCCAATACTCTTGCTATTATTTGGCATATAGAATATTGCATATGTTCTCTGAAATATTGAATGTTAAGATCTAAGTCTTCCCTAATATGTTTAAAGTCCAATACTCTTGCTATTATCCACTTCTAATCCACCATCAGCATCTTTGCTCAAAACGGCAGTGCCTTCCTTGACGGGTAAAGCTCCGGGATTGTTATTTAGTACCTGAAGTTGAAGGGCGTGGACTTGCATTGTCATGATAGTCATCAGAGAAGGACGCGGGGGTGCCTGTGAAGAGCGTTTAATGTTTTTAGTGGAATTTTTGTACTGCGTTCTGTTATTTGAACGGGAACTGTGTTTCTAACTATATCATCTGTAACTATAACTTTTTGGTAAAACGCGGCTTATATCGGCTATATTTGGTAACTCTTTTATTTGTATTTTTGGAAAATATTGAGTCTCCTTGTTAAATTTTTAATTCTGTTTCTCCTGCTCTTTTTTTCGTTTCGTTTTTCCTTCATTTTTATCGTTTGTCCCGAAATACGTTTGTAGAAAAATTTAGTTCTTGCTGCGTGTTGTTTTATTAGTTGTTGTTTAAAGTCGTATTCTGATACTCTGATACGTCTCCAACGATTCAAACGACTATTTGTCTGTTTAAGGGTATTAAGCAAAGTGAAGGGCTTATGATCAGTTACAATTGTAAATCTACCATAGAGAGAGGGTCGAAAATGTTTGACAGCCCAAACGATTGCAAGCAATTCTTTTTCCGTTACACTATACCGTGTTTCAGCATCATTTAAAGTTCGGCTGGCGTGCGGCACGGGTTTTTCATTTCCTACTGTGCCTTGTGACAATATTGCACTAAGAGCGAATTTTGAAGCGTCTGTTGTTAATATATACGGTTTTCCATGTTGTAAAATAGGCGCATTTACTAATAATTCTTTACATTTTTGGAAAGCGGTTATGTATTTCTCATCATCGATTGGCATTGAACGTTTCTTTATTAATCTTGCGGTCATATGTAGTGTAATTTTTGAAATCTCTTATGAAACGCCGATATCCAATTAATCCTAAGAAACTTTTTGTTACGGTACGGGGTAGGGGGTAGTTTAAAACTTCTTTGATCTTATCATTATTAGGCTTAAGGCCATTGCTCGTGATTGTGTGTCCTAAATTCAGAAATTCTTTTCTTAAAAATTCTGACTTGTCTAACTGTACCTTAAGATTGGTTAAAAACCAACCTTAAGGTAAGTCTGTCAAAAATAGCCCTTAATTTGTCTACATGTTCCTGAAGGCTAGACGAATAGACGATACTATCATCTAAGTAGACTAGGCAGTGTATTCCTTGTAGTCCACGCAGCACAATATCGATAATTCTTTGAAAAGTAGCCGGGACTTTTGGTTGCGCGCGGGAGTAGTAATAGTATGCGTAGTGAATCATTGGGATGGCGCCACCTTTGGAGTTTGTTAGTTACTATAGATCTACCAGGATCTGATGGCTAAAGTGGAAAAAAGAAATTGACGCTAGCAGTACTGGGAAAATTGGAGTAAAACGTTTTGATACTTTTTTAATTTTTTTTATTTCTTAGATGGGTGGACGAGCTCACAGCCCACCTGGTGTTAAGTTACTGCAGCCCATAGACACGTACAGCGTAAATGCGCCACCCGCCTTGAGATATGAGTTCTAAGGCCCCAAGTATAGTTGGGATATGGAGTAAAACGTTTTTGATACTTTTTTTATTTTTTTTATTTCTTGGATGGGTGGACGAGCTTACAGGGCACCTGGTGTTAAGTTACTGCAGCCCATAGATACATACAGCGTAAATGCGCCACCGGCCTTGAGATATAAGTTCAAACTGAAATGCATTACTGCTTCACGGCAGAAATAGGCAAGGTGGCGGTACCTACCCGCGCGGACTTACAAGAGGTTCTACCACCAGTAAGTAAGTTTTACTTTATATCGGCTGATTGTGTGTGATACATGCAAATATAAAAATTTATCCAATGATCAAGGATTCATATCATGGTGGTAGTCAGCAGATGTACTCTTCGACCTATACACCAAACAAAAGTTTGGCACAAAACCATATTCTCTATACCAGCATGTACAATGATCCATCTAGGCCCGCAATATTTTTATTTTGCCAGCATTTGTTCACTGAATATGAACCGTGTTTGTAGGTTTCATCTAAATAAACCACATCTAGCTTATCATCGGCTTTTCGATTCTTTTGCATATGCTCCAAATACTTGAATCTGTGTATCTTTATGTCATGTCGCTCCATTAAAATAGATTTTTTTGATTGGCACTTCACGAATTCGAATCAGATATCTTTCAAAATAAATCTGAAGATAAAATAAGATTGTTATTTTTAGATTACTATGTTTTTAGATTATATTCAAACTGATAGAAAATGAAGTTCATTTTTTTTACCTTAATGATTCTCTTCCTCCATTGAAATTGATTTTCTCCCGAAGAATTTGTAGCAATTTCATGGCAGTGGGTATTTCTTTTCGTACAGTGTAAAACTCATTTATCTTGATTGTGATCAATTCTAAATCAAAACTATCCAAGTTTTTTTTTTCATTGCCACCTTTCCTCTTTTTACCGGGCGTACTAAATACGCCTCTGTTAGATCTGCCTTCAGCAACAATTCGTCTTATGGTGGTATTAGAAACCCCTGAAATAAACCAAAGTTTAGTATCCATAATATAATACACACGAAAAGTGCAATAAACCAAAGTATTAAGACTTGTCATTCCTACTAACCAGTCAACGCTTGCACATTTTTTTTTTATTTATTACTTAGATGAGTGGACGAGCTCACAGTCCACCTGGTGTTAAGTGGTTACTGGAGCCCATAGACATCTACAACGTAAATGCGCCACCCATCTTGAGATATAAGTTCTAAGGTCTCAATTATAGTTACAACGGCTGCCCCGCCCTTCAAACCGAAACGCATTACTGCTTCACGGCAGAAATAGGCAGGGTGGTGGTACCTACCCGTGCGGACTCACAAGAGGTCCTACCACCAGTAATTACGCAAATTATAATTTTGCGGGTTTCATTTTTATTACACGATGTTATTCCTTCACCGTGGAAATCAATCGTGAACATCTGTTGAGTACGTATTTCATTAGAAAAATTGGTACCCGCCTGCGGAATTCGAACACCGGTGCATCGCTCAACACGAATGCACCGGTGCATGCACATGGCTCAATATCGATGATTGTGTTTGTTCTGCACCTTGTTCATCAAGTATTCTTTGATAAACATTGAAAACAATATTGCTTGCTTGCGATCGAAGAGGTTTCTTCGACATTTTCACCACTTTTTAAACGAAATTTGAAGCCAAACCAAAAACAATTCGAGGAATTGTTTCAGTTGACAGGTAATTTTTGTTGCCATATATTTTTGTTGCCATATGAAAATCGCTTTTTTTTGCCATCAGATTCTGGTAAACCTATAATTACCGCGTGTTTCCAAAGCGTGGTTCTAACTCCCGATCGATCACGGTTTGCCGCTAGCTGCCTAGATTGCGGCACATGTACTGTAGTGCATGTACCTACGTAAAAGATAAGTGAACTTCGTCACATACCGCTTAGGACGGCTGTTTACGCGCCTTTATACACCCGTTTTATACGCTTCCGCCGCAGCCCAAATATTGTCCTGCGAGCCTGGATTAGATACAGCTTAAATTTAAATTTTTAATGTTAATCATTTATTTTGTCGTTACAACTCTTATAGGTACAACAAAAGTAAGATGATTTAAATTAAATAAATTAATAACTTTGTGCAGCGATCGGCGCGTGCGCGTTATTCAATGTTTCTTTATCGACCCTCTGTCTTTTTACGAATCCTGCGCAGGCGTCGGTCGCACGGCGTTGTTCAACACTTTAGGGTTCCGCTTAGCGTGCGAGGATTAATTATTTTACTTCGGTTCCGCACGTTACACACTCCCCCTTTTGACCTGGCTAGAAACCCTTGACTGGTCAAACAAACAACGCGGAATGAAACCCAGTCTACTCCACCACCCTACGCGGTCGACCCCGGCGGCGCTTGGGAATCACAGGCACGGGACATACATCCTCCCTCGCATGATAAGGGCGCAAATCCGAGACATGATACTTACCAAAAACTTCGCCCGACGACTCATATGCTAGAAGGTAGGAAGTAGGACTCACCTTTTTTGAAATCACATATGGCCCATCCCGCTTAGGATTAAACTTCGACGTAATACCCTTATTATCAATACTAAGTAGGTGGGTCTTCATCAATACGAGATCCCCTTCTGCAAACTGGTAAGGTTCAGAGCGTCTTATATCACGCGCACGTCTTTTGAATATCTTGATGATGTTCTATATTCTCCTTAGCGGTCGAGATGGTCTCGGCAAGCTTGGACAAGTATGGGCATATCTGGGGGACAAAGTTCTTGGACTCTACGGCGGCACGAAGATCAAGCTGAGCGGATATTGGAGATTGGAGCTTACGACTATTAAAAGCAAATCGGACGAAAGACAGTACCTCAGGCCACTGCTGGTGACGGCCTTCAAGCAATATGGCAAGATGAGCCTTTAAGTCCCGGTTCTGCCGCTCAACCGGATTGGCTTCGAGATGATAGAGAGGAATGAGACTTTGTTTTACCCCTAAAACAAACATAGCCTTTTGCATGACGTCGGCCACAAATTGAACTCCGTTGTCGGAAATCATCCGGCGTGGCACTCCGAATCTCATAAAGACTTCATTAACGAGGGTTTTTGCACATACCTCGGCAGTGGCATCAATGAGAGCGAACAGCTCAACCCACTTACTGGCGGTGTCTTCGAGTATCCGCCACTCACCGCAGGGTCCTTTGGGTAAAGGCCCGAAAAGATCCACTGCAATAACTTTAAACCGCTGAGCTGGAACTGGAGTCTGGAGTAGTCCCGCTCGCTTAAAGTTAGACGGCTGGTACCGCTGGCACTCTATACACGACGAATAACTTGTCGAGCTCGGCACTAATGACCTCTTTCCTCGCCGGCGTGACACGATACGGAGGTACAGCGATAGGAGGGTGGTCGCCGGTGTCGATCCGACGCTCTGAAAAGGGAGTCGGCTCACCGATTTCCTCGAAAACATCGGAATATTCACCTAGTAAATCCACCAGACGCACCTTTTCCGACTCCGATAAGAATTTGCCTTCATCTTCGCGCAACAAGTTTATAGAAGCGCAACTTATGGGGTCACGTGAATTTTCACATGACAAAGGGTGAATGTCCCGGGGCTGATCAGCCGAGTGCCAAGTCATAGAAGAGAAATCGATAATTATTAATCGTGCCTTCAAAATAAAATCTATTCCTAACAAGGTTTCATTATTCTGAAAATCGGGGAATATAATAATACTGAACATAATTCAACGTCTACATGTGTTAATAATATCTTAGTGTTCCGAGTGGTACCATCCGCGAGTCTCACTGACATATTCTCAGTGCGAAACTTCATACCTAAACGTTGAAAAAGCGCGTAGAGTGCGTAATCCGCGATACTACGCCGTGCGGCGGTATCTAACAAAGCAGTCCCATTATAACCCTGTATACCTATATGCAATATAGGTCGAGTTACAGGATGTTTATCATTACAATGTGAATCTGAGAAAGTGTTCACATTTACACAATAGAATACATTGTCCTTAACGTGTGAGTTTCTATTATTAACTGAATATTGCTAGGAATATTGTTACATTTTGGACAGTTACTTTTAATAAAACCTTTTTCACCACAACCATAACAAGATACAGATTTGTTATCACTAATTTGTTACAAGAATCACGGACATGTCCGCGCGATTTGCAATACACACAAAATAGCTTTTTAACTAATTTTTCGTTATTCTACTACGCGGGGACGGGGATGGTTGAGATAGCGACGACGGTGCAACAGCAACGGAGGAGCGCACTAGCGCAGCGGCAGCGCCGGCAGGTCTCGGCGATCTCACACTTGTCACGTCAGGCGCGGAGCTGTTATATCTTCCCCTTTGTATGACTATATTGAACTATAGACACATTAAGTCATGCACTCAGCATTTCATGCGAGAAGCTCGTATAACTTTAATAATAAAACGACAGTTCAATCTCAGCCGTCATTTGAGGTACTCGTTTGCTTTCGTCACATTCAATTTTTCTTTAACAATTACCAAATCTTATACCAAATCAGTTTAATATAGTGTTCAACAATTCAAATATATTTTTTTAAAACGTGAACTCCCGAACCCCGCATAACATTGGCGGCAGCGTGAAAAGGATCAAAAAACCTGGTCCTCGGTTCGTCTCCGTACCTGAAGTCATCACCGTGATTCTGGAAAACAGCCATACCTAGAAGGTAAGCTTTGAAAGAAGAAAAAGAAGAAAATAACCACTGTATCCTGGAAAGAATAGAGGAGAAAATTGTCAAGACACTGCGAATTCCAACGTCTCCTGTGAAAAAACAACACCAGATTCCACCGTCTCCTGTGAAAAACAACTTATCAAATTCCACTGTCTCCTATGAAAAACGACTCTTCAAATTCCACCGTCTCCTGTGAAAAACAACTCTTCAAATTCTACTGTTTCCTATGAGAAAACTACACATCAAATTCCACTGTTTCCTGTGAGAAAACTACATATCAAATTCCGCTGTTTCCTGTGAGAAGCAAACTAAGGCGCAAATTTTATCACATATTCAAACTCATCGGGTGAAGGAAGTCCTACTCAAGAATCAAATCATCATCATCCCGTCTCCCAGTTCTTCGTGCTCCAACTTCGAGATGCTCCTCGTACTGTAAGTCCTAAGATAAGGAACTTGATAATTCACTGACTTAATTGTATAATTACTAATTCGTTTTATAAATTTATTAATAATTAATTATCCTGCGATTTGAAATAAAATATCATATTACAAATATTCAAACCACGCGTCTAACATTCAATGCAATCTGCAATTTCTTAGAAGCGATAAGGACCGCCCGCAAGCGATCATTGTCCACCTTTTAGATAATTTTAACACCCGTAAGTTTTAACCTCACCACTATAAGTTATAGATCGTGCTTTTTCAATTTCAAATTTTATGTAGAATATATATATAATATAAGAATAATTATTTTTTCTTTTTTTTTCTTCCTGTTTGTTTGTTTGTTTTAATCATTTTATGTCACATAAATATAAATAAATATTTGAATAACATATACATAAATCATATATTGAATGACGAAACAGAGAGAGGTTAAAGAAGAAGAATCTGTTACAATGTCGGAAATTGCTCTAAACGTCCTTATCGAATTCATCGGTACTTTCGATGGTTCACGAGATAAACTAACACCGTTCTTAAATAATTGTCGCAACACCATAAATCTAGCATCCGCTTCTCAAGCAGAGGTTCTCTTAAAATATATACTCAGCCGCCTAGAGGGCAAAGCGGAAACGGCATGTGCCGTCAAATAATTTACTAAATGGTCACAGTTAGAAGAATTCTTAAAAACTCAATTTGGAGACGTTAAACATTATGCATACTTATTATCAGACCTTCAAGAATGCAAACAAAACAAGGCCGAAACGAATCCGTAAGTCAATATTCATTAAGGGTTGAATCTTGTCTCGCTAAATTATTAACGGAGATAAATATTTCAATACCGACCAAGAAAAAGGACGAGTTAGCCGGACGGCTGGCTGCTATGCAAGACCTAGCTCTGAACGTTTTCATAATAGGATTACAACCCCCATTAGCTACAGTAGTCAGATGTAGGGACCCTAGCACTATAAATGAAGCGATTAATTTTACGACGGCGGAAGAAAAATTTATAGGGATGACAGTTAAAAGACAGTTTGGCCCGTCTACTAGCACACATGCTGAGTGTAGACCAACCAATAATCAACCTTTTCCGAGGCCTCAGTTTCAACCTCAGTCCAATTTCAGAACAAACACCGCTGTCTGCAGATACTGCAAAAATGTAGACCATACCATAGAAAACTTCGCCTGCCCCGCATGGGAGGGGTGGCGCCGTGTCCTCGTCGCAAAAATAGGAAACGACTTGTCGTTGCCGAGTGTTGTGGCATCGATGCTCGCTGACGACGAGTCGTGGAAGGCGATGCTTGACTTCTGCGAGTGCACCATCTTGTAGAAGGAGGCGGCGGGGCGCGTGAGAGACGCATAGGCCCGCCGCCGTCGAGCGGGGGCCAGGGAGGCGGATTTCGCCCAAGCCCTGGCCCTCTAAGTGTTTCGGGTCTCCCTCACATGTCGGCCTGGGGACCGGCGAAGGGGGCCTAAGAAGACGACGTGCAAGCTGCTCTGCACGCGTTTTATGCAAGAGCATCCGGGTGATGGAAGGCCGGCCATCCTCGACCCACGCTGGTTCTGACCCAGCGGGGTATTCCGTAGGATAGACCATTCTAACCGGTGCCATCTGGGCGGGCTTCGGATAGCCTGCCGACCGAGAGGACCGGTGGTCGTGGCGCCGACGACCGCCAGTCCGGCGTCCCGAGGGGGAGGGTGATGGGAGAGATGTGCTCCGCATTAAACGCTTCACCTTCCCCCCTTTGCCTTTTCATGAGTTTTGTCTCATGCGGGTTTGGATGCTGGTTGTTGAGCGACAGGAGGTTTTAGTCGGTTCAACTCCGACATGCCCCGCCCTCCATCCCCAGTGAAGGGCGGAAGTCCGGCGATTTCCTCCTGACAAAAAAAAAATACCATAGAAAACTGCCGCAAGCGACAATTCAACAACAATAGACGAATGCAATATACTCCGAATCCTAATTATTCACAGGGAACTCCTCGATATCCGAATCGCGTTCATTTTGTAAACGACAACAATGCCGGTTATAGTAACCCCAATCAAACAACACCCACAAACGAACATTTAAACGAGTAACGGGCCCACAGCGGTGTCTCGTGAGCCCCCAAGGCCTAAACCCGATCCACCCTTATACAAAGGACACCAACACATTCACTGTTTCCGCTGTTTCTACTAAATCCACCGAATCTACTAATTCTACTAAATCTTCTAAACCCACTGAATTCACTAAATCTACTAAATCCACTGAATCCACCAAATCCACCGAATCCACTTTGACTGAAGGGCTCAGAGGTATAATTGCTCCATTATAAGTTACGGGTGGGAGTGAGCTAAAATCTAATCGTCCCAACAAACGGGGACTACCAATAATAATCGCCTGACATTTGGTTGGATTGACCGTCAAACCAAACATACCAGACCAAGCGCATATAGCCTCGAGATATATACTATACAAATTTTTTCTAAAATCTGATGCCCATTCTTCCCATGAAAATACAGTTGCTGAACTTTAATTAAAACTATGTTTATTTATGACTGAGCATAACATTTCGTTTCAACCATGGATCACTTAGGTGAAATAATAAAAAGTGTACCTAATTCAAAAATTGCTGCCGATAATAAATTGAGAAGAACAAAATATTCAGGAGTAATAAAAAACGTTATTGAGGACAGCCACAAAAGTGATTTAGAAACCCTGTTAAAATCGACTAAATTCAGCATATTGGTCGATGAGTCAACTGAAAATTCATCAGTAAAACAATGTGCACTGTCGTGAGACTTTATGACATGGAAATGAAAAAAAATTCAAGCGTTTTATGGGAACTGCGACCTTTATTCGACAAAGACGATTTTGATGCTGCAACACAAGGCGCAACTGGAGCAGCCATTTATAACTCTATAACCAAAAGCTTGGAAGACGAAATATTCCTTTAGATAATATAATTGGGTTTGCTTCTGACAGCGCTAGTGTCATGGGCCGGCACAATTTAATAGCTGGTCGTTTTACAGCGAATAAACCCGAAATAATTATTCTGAAATGCACCTGTCACTGATTACACCTGTGTGCAAGAGAAGCTTGCGAGAAATTGCCAAGGCGTTGCGAGGACTTAGCGCGGAATGTATTTGGATTCTTTAACACAGCTCAAAACGTCAATCTGAATTTGTCGAGAGCTTTTACTAACATCAAAGTACACAAAATATTGCACCCTTCCCAGATACGATGGCTATCTTTCTTAACCTTTGTTCAATGACTATTGGTTCTTTAAATCTTTTCTTTGCAAAAAAGTGGCTAAATGAGCGTATTGTGTCGGCAGAGCTTATCTATACTAATATTATCTATACTAATATTATAAAGAGGAAAGATTTGTTTGTTTGTTTGTATTTAATAGGCTCCGAAACTACTGAACCGATTTGAAAAATTATTTCACTGTTTGGTAGCTGCACTATTCCCGAGTGACATAGGCTATAATATTTAAAAAAAAATGGGATCCTTACTAAAACTCCAATAATGTAATCCAAGGTGTAAAAAAATTGCAAATTTAATTACAAAAAGTGTCGCGACAGAATATGTCTAACTAATTATACTTTAAATTGTTTATTATAAAAAAAGAACATAATATTCCTAACCTAAAAGTACATGTTATTATCTGCGGCATGCTTCGTCAGATTACAGAAATAGAGTTATCAGCAACATGCTTCGTCAAAAAATACAATACTTACTTTCAGCTACAAGCATCGTCATTACGTCTAACTATTATAGTTATGCCGCAATAAGTGTTCTTTTATTTTTTTAAGTAAAACAACGTCAAATATCGTTGATGTTTTTGAAGACCCGAGCTGGGCCGGAGCGGGCTGCCAGTATTTAATAATTTCAATGATCGATTCATTAAACTGTTTTTTTTCTATTTTTGTAATGGGTGTTACCCAAGCTCGTTAACATGAATGAATACTTTCAAAAAAGTGGTGTTGCCATAACACAACTAGACAGAAAAATGAGAGCAACATATCAGGAACTTTTGCTGTGCTATAAGAAACGAGACTATATTGATCAAAATGACAAACACTATTCAATCAATCAATCAATAAATTTTTTTTATTCAACATAAATGAAAGTTTATAACTGTTGAACGTCAAAAAGAACTACCGCCAATTCACAAAAAGTAGCCTCGATTCTGAGAAGAACTGGCAAGAACTCAGCGGGCATGTCTTTTTTTTAAATATTAGATTTTTTTAAATATTCATTTTTACAAGCAGTATTATAACGTAACAATTATTGCAATATTGAAATGCCCGGAGCGAGCAACTCATTCCCACTTTGTGCAATCTTCTAGATAATCGTTGACTTTATAGTAAGCCTTATTGCACAGATGTTCTTTAATAGTTTTCTTAAATCTATGTATATGTAGTTTCTGAACATCTTCTGGGATTTTGTTGTACAGGCGCATAGATGTCGTGTCTGGCACCGGCCTTATTTAACAATCATTCACTCATTGTTCACAAAGTGGCAAAATTTTAACTTTTATTATATTAGGATTTAATTTTTTTTTATTACAACTCTGTTCATTACCACGCCGCCGTTTAATTTTCAACTCCCACACCCAAGATCGAATTAAATTAAAGTCACGACGAAACACGGCCTTCAGAGCCAGATAATTAAAGGAAAACAAGGAACCAGCAAGTGATCAAGTGGAAAAGTGGAGTATCCGACCTCAAACATGGTATTTAGACGAAAGTGCACCCAACACTCATGTTTAGTATTTATTATCATTAAATATAAATTTTAAAGGCATTCGTCGACCAAGGTCAGTTTATATTGTATACTTATTTAATTTAAACCTAGTAAATACTTATTTTGTTTCCAATATACATTATCAGATTACAAGCATTGTACGTATTGCCTGTTACGATTTGTTCACAAAGAATATAATGTAAAAAAATGGCGGTCAGTTGTCTAAATTGAAAATATAAAAAAAATGTTCTAAGTTTAGATCCTTATTTCAACGCAAAACTGTATCTACTTTTTTTTTTTTTTTTTTTTTATTGCCTTTGTAGGCAGACGGGCATACGGCCCACCTGATGGTGAGTGGTTACCGTCGCCCATGGACTTCAGCAATGCCAGGGGCAGAGCCAAGCCGCTGCCTACCGCAAAACTTACTACCGCTACTTACATTAAATGCTATTAACTTAGTAATCGCTAGACTTTAAGTGTTGTTATGTGTTGGTATTTACGTTAACATTAAATTCTTACGTATTGCAAAAAGCAACCACGCTGTTACGTAACCTAATATTGTTACCATCGACGATTCCAGGAACTGACACCAACATTCCATAATGGATAAGGATCTCATTAGAAAAAGAGCGAGCTTTAAAGGGAGATTGACCGCCTTCTCGAACTACGTAAACAACTTGGACGCGTCGTCACTGAGCCCGGGGGAGTTGAACGAGTTGCATAATAAGTAATTAATCCACAGTACGGATTACAAAGTACGGGTTGCATATCCAAGTACGGATCGTGGACCATCACGCACCGTCTCCGAGTTCACCGTCAGGTAGTGGAACCTTCCTCAGAGAAGACCCCCACGCGTCACGGATCGAACAGTCCCGAGTTAAGTACCCGGAGCACACAGGTTTTTAAAGACCAGAGAACTTCCCTGTGCCGCGAACCCACTCCCCGCGAGTTGTCATCAATAGTATATGTCGGCGCAAATATGACTATTTACCTACTGATCATCAACTAATTAATCTGTGATAAGAAATTGATGTTAAACAGTCCCTTTTATTGTAATTTCAATACTTTAAAATCTTGTAAACACGCTCACGTGTTTAATACTTGTAAACACGCTGACGTGTACGAAGTCCGATAAATACGGCCGTGCTGTCTAGCGTTTATTCATTCGTGTCCGAGCCGTAGTACAGTACGGATCTCTCTGTAACGTTGTTATGCTTCTCGTGCAATATACGCAGTTCTCGTGAAGTTTTGTTTTGGAAGCCCAAATATGAGTCATCATCGAGAACTTAAAGACCGTGACGTCAACAATGCTGACGTCACACTTTTTAAAAACATTCCTTCAGCGTTTCTCCTCCGTCATATATAATATATATATTTTTTAATTCAATTATTGTTATTATTATTTTTTATGTAATTAATTACCAATAAAACAGTATATTAGTATATTAACAATAAAACAGTTGCAATCTTTGTCGTTGAATCCTTTCTTTTGTACCCGCCGTCAGGCGGACATGACACGATCACGGGGAATCTGCCGCAACACAGAGTATCACCTGGAGGGTTGCCGTTTGAGAACGTTGCACTCGATTATGCAGGTCCTATACAGGCCGTTACACGGCAAGGTCGTGGATGTAAGGTAACAAAGGTTTACATTGCCGTTTTTGTATATTGCGTCACCAAAGCGATATCTTTAGAATTAGTGGGTGATTTAACGAGCAATACTTTTATTCCGGCTTTACGGAAATTTATTTCGGGTCGAGAAAAACCGACAAATATTTATTCTGACAATGGTACCTCGTTGTTGACCCGCATAACGAAATTTCAAAATTAATCAAGGCGAGTTGTGACGGTTTTACTGATACCATGGCTAGTGATGGCGTGTTTTTTCATTTTATTTCGGCTTATTCGCCACACTTTGCTGACCTAGTGGAAGCTGGTGTCAAGTCCACTAAACATCATTTAGTTGGAGTATTGGGACAATGTAATTTAACGTACGAAGAACTAACGACCACACTGGTCCAGATTGAAGCTCTGCTGAATTCCAGACCACTCACTCCACTGTCTTCGAGTCCAGAGGATCTGACGCCGCTCACCCCTGGACATTTCCTGATTGGGCGACCACTCGTTTCCCTACCGTCGCCTGAGCTCCGAGATCGCTCCATGAACACATTAACGAGATTTCATTGTGTTGAGCAGCTCCGCCAGCATTTTTGTTCACGTTGGAGCAAGGAATACATATGCGAGCTTCAGATTAGAAGGAAATAGCGTGCAAGCAAGGGATCACTTAAACTTGACTCCCTTGTGCTGATAAAGGAGGAGAATTTGCCACCACTTAAATGGAGAATGGATCGTATCGTCGAAGTGCATCCTGGCACTGATGGAGTTACCAGAGTGGCCAACATTAAAACCGCTGCTGGAATGGTGCGACGCTCATTCAGCAAGAACTGCCCGCTGCCGATCCTGACACTGTTGGTTGAAACAGTCCCTTCAACGCATGGGGGCATGTCGTGTCTGGCACCGGTCTTATTTATCAATCATTCAATCATTGTTCATAAAGTGGCAACATTTTAGTTTTTATTGTATTAGGATTTATTAATTTTTTTATTACAACACTGTTCATTACCACGCCGCCGTTTAATTTTGAACTCCCACACCCATGATCGAATTAAATTAAAGTCACGCCGAAACAAACACCCGAAGGAATTTCGTATTTTATGTAACCTACTCATCGGCACATCAAGCTTGTGTTTGTTCCTAGTATTTCTATTATGTATGTCAAACTTTTTAGGAAATCCCTCAATATGTTTACGAACATACATCAAATTTTCAAAAATGTATTGGGATGGCATTATGAGAACTTTAATTCAGGGATTCCTTTGGGTGCATGTTATAAATAGCACGTATAGCTCTTTTCTGCAGAATAAATATCATTTCTACATCTACCACATTGCCTCATAGTAAAATGCCATAGGGCATAACACTGTGGAAGTAACTAAAATAAACTAAACAAAGCGTGTCCGTGTTTGTTAACCTTCTAATTTTTACTGCGTATGCTGCAGAGCTGAGCTTACTCGCTAATTTATGAATACTAGAGGTCCCGCAGTAGTCGAAATTCGACTATAATTAATTGGAATTGTAAGTTTGTACACTATTATGATTGTATTTTATACTTCTATAATCACAAATTTCGCTTACAAAATATTAATAAAGACAAACAATATTTAATCTATTCTCAATTTGACCACAGACGTCAAGAACAAAAGTTTGACAATAAATAGTATGCATGCGTGTGTGCGTCAAATACATGGTATGTAGTATGTGTAATGTTTTCTTTATTGATTTAATGTATCTTTTATGTATTATTTAAAAAATAAATTAGTATTGTGCACTTCTTCTCTATATTCTCTATAAGTGTGGAAAATTTCATACTCCTCCGTCCGCGCAATTTTCGTAAAAAGAGATACAAAATTTTTGCTTCACGTATTAATATATAGATGAGGTCCCCACAGCACTTTCAGTGGGGACCTCACATACCCCCTCGAGGACACGCCAGCCACGGACACGGCGCGCGGCGGACGTAGACGCGAACGATACGTCCACGTGTGATTCCCCATTCCACCGCACGCAAGTCGCGACTGAACCTCTGCTTAGAAGACAGGCCGGTCGGGAAAGCCCGCTCCGACAGGAACTCGCCGCGCGAGTTCGTTCCGGGGAGCCCCACGCAATGACCCAACGCCTCGAGCCCGCCCAGGAAACGGTCGAACTTGGCGAGGCGTACGTAGATCCTCTGGCCGGCTGTTTCACACGAAGCCGGCTCTTCCTCTGTCTTCTTCTTTTTTCCGCCACGCCCCCTGTTTGTGGAGGAGGGTGAGGAAAGACAGGCCGGAGCCCCGGCCCGATTATCGGCCCGCCGTTTTGCTGCGTCACACAACACGCAGTGCAGTGCGGCGGCGGTACAGGAGGCTGCCTTGTGTCCGGGCTGACCGCAACGGAACCAAAGTCCGTTGCGATCCACAGCCGCCGGGCACCTGGTGAGGCCGTGCCCGGTGCCAAAGCACCATAGGGATCGCCATGGACGTGCCTCCTGCAGCTGCACGTGGGTTATCACCCAACTTACGCGCAGCCTTCCCGGCGAGTCGGTAGGCTGACCTTGTGGAGGCGTGGCCAAGAGGGTGGCCGCCTACACAGAGCAACGCGTCCACACAGTGAAGTTCCCAGAGTAACAACTCCGGAGCTCCCCCACCTTCACCTGCGTGAGGGCGCAATTACCCTGCGATGCAATGGCGGAAGCCACTTTGTCCCTGGCGGGTCCGTTGACTCCATCTCCTTTGTGATGGAGCGAGCTAATCGCGTAACCTCTCCTTCTCTTACGTAACCCGCATCTTTACGGCGGCAGGGACCGGTCCGGACCGAAGCGGTGACAGCCGGTTCACCGTAGGTCATCGTCAAGTTCTGGCCACGTCCACAACCTTTGTTGGGTGACGCTGCAGCATCTACCAATCCTTCTTCAATTGCCAGAAATTTAACAGGCACAGGTTCAACCTTCGAGGAGTCGGAAGGAGCTAGAGTTGCTGGTCGTTTGACTGACTTCCGCTTCCTCCGATCAGGTCCTCGGGTCAGTCTGGTTCCGGCTGACTGGTGGCGGCTCTCGACCGCTCGACGCGCAGCCCCTTGCGGAGCTTCGGGTTGAGCGCAGTGAAAAGGCGCTATCACAGTGCTCGGGGTGCACGATTGGGACCCTCTACCTTTCGCAACTCGTGCTGCCACCTCCTTCCTGTTGGCAATTGTTGCGCCCCCCCCCATTATGCTTGACGGCGTTAACGATATTTATGTTATATAGCACGTGCAATAGGAGTGACTCACACAAGCCAGGCGCGCCGGCCGTGTCGTTCCACTCGTAAACAACAGCTGCAACAGAAGTGACTCATAAGCCAGCTGCGCCGGCTAGTATAAAAAGGCGGAACGTGCCTTGAAATGAACATTCGTTGGACTGCGCTTGCCTGGTGCACTTACTATATCCTTGTTACGTTGTGTGATTCAGTGACTGTTGTACGTACTGGTTAAAGTTGGACAAGTGTTAAAGTGAATTGTTAAGATAACATATTGTTGATTAAATCAGGAATCAAATAGTGACATCGTTTTACTTGGTGTTCAACAAGATAATATCTACTCTCAAGCTTACATGCTTTTATTGTAGTCGATGTTTAATCATAATAGTTATTTATGTCATGTAATTATAATTAACGTGAAATTTAGCTTTAAAAACAAAGGCGTATGTCACTTTATTTTAGACCACTATTGTGTAACACCGTATTGTAAATTTACATAATTTTAATGCGACACATGAAGTGCTTTGAGTGATTCTAGCGCGTGCCCTCCTCATCGGAACATATTTTATTCGAATAGGTATAAATAGGCATGCATGCGCTGGAGCCACTTATACGTCATGGTTAGGAATGACAGACTCACCGCCTCCAAAGGCGGGACTGCCATTTACTATAGGCGGGCTCTGCACGTTGTCCTTTTCGATACTCCCTCGCTCTTACATATCGAGGCGTCAGTGTGCCGTATCTCGCTGACGGGACGCCAGCCGGTCGTCATCGCATCCGTTTATCTCCCCCCCGACAAGCCCCTCCTGAGCAGTGACATCGAGTCACTGTTCGGCATGGGAGACTCTGTCATCCTGGCAGGCGATTTAAAATGCCACCACACTAGGCGGAACTGCCTTCGTACTAACGTTAACGGTAGGCGTCTCGACGCGTTTATAGACGACCTCACCTTCGAAGTAGTCGGTCCCCCAACTCCAACATGTTATCCGTATAACAAACATCGCGCTCCGTCCGAGCACTATAGACCTGGCACTGCTTAGGAACGTAACTCTGCGCTTGCGTTCCATCGAAGCACTGTCAGAGCTCGACTCAAACCACCGACCTGTCGTTATGCAGCTCGGCCGCCCTCACAACCCAGTCACTATTACGAGGACCATGGTGGATTGGAATAAGATGGGCACGTGCTTAGCCGAAGCCGCTCCACCAATCCTCCCTTACGGCCCAGATTCGAATCTATTTCCCGAGGACACCGTCGAATCCATGAACATCATTACCGATCACATCTCTTCCGCGATTATTAGATCTTCCAAAGAAGTCGATGTGGGGGATAGATTCCACCGCATTAGACTGTCCCTCGAGCTTAGGAATCTCTTAAGAGTTAGGAACGCGGCAATCCGGGCCTACGATCGTCTTCCCGCGCATTCAAACCGGATTCGGATGCGTCGTCTACAGCGGGATGTCAAATCTCGCCTAAGCGACGCCCGTAATGAGAATTGGGATAGTTATTTAGAAGAACTCGTGCCCTCTCACCAAGCATACTGGCGACTAGCTAAGACTCTCAAATCCGAAACTACCGCTACTATGCCTCCCCTCGTACGCCTTTCAGGCCAACCACCGGCTTTCGATGACGATGACAAGGCTGAGCTGCTGGCCGATGCACTGAAGAGCAGTGCACCACCAGCACTCAATACGCGGACCCCGAACACACCGAGTTAGTCGACAGGGAGGTCGAGCGCAGAGCTTCCCTGCCCGCCCTCGGACGCGTTACCCCCCATTACCACTGAGGAAATTAGAGACGCGATCCACAACCTCCAACCTAAGAAGGCACCCGGCTCCGACGGCATCCGCAACCGCGCGCTAAAATTTTTGCCAGTCCAACTGATAGCAATGTTGGCTACTATTTTAAATGCCGCTATGACGCACTGCATCTTTCCCGCGGTGTGGAATGAAGCGGACGTTATCGGTATACAAAAGCCGGGCAAACCGAAAAACGAAACCGCTAGTTACCGTCCGATTAGTCTCCTCCCGACGATAGGAAAAAATTAGGAACGACTCCTTCGGAAACGCCTCCGGGACGAGCAGTTTGGATTCCGCGCTTAACACTCGTGCGTACAACAAGTGCACCGCCTCACGGAGCACATCCTAATAGGGCTAAATAGGCGTATACAAATCTCGACCGACGCCCTCGTCTTCGATATCGCGAAGGCGTTCGACAAAGTCTGGCACAACGGTTTGATCTACAAACTGTACAACATAGGAGTGCCAGACAGACTCGTGCTCACCATACGAGACTTCTTGTCGAACCGTTCGTTTCGATATCTAGTAGAGCGAACTCGCTCTCGTCCCCATCATCTGACTGCCGGAGTCCCCCGCAAGGCTCCGCGCTCTCCCCGTTATTATTTAGTTTGTTTGATATACCCCGGTCTCCGGAGACCCATCTAGCGCTCTTCGCCGATGACACGGCTATACTACTCGCGTAGGAAGATGTTGTTGCTTCATCGGCGACTCCAGATCGCAGTAGCCACCATGGGACAGTGGTTCCGGAAGTGGCGAATCGACATAAACCCCATGAAAAGCACAGGCGCGTCAACACCTCCGCCTCCGCCATTCGCCCAATCACGATGTTCGACCAGCCCATACCGTGGGCCCCGAAGGTCAAATATTTAGGCGTCACCCTCGACAGAGGGATGACATTCCGTCCCCATATAAAAACGGTACGCGACCGCGCCGCGTTTATACTAGGACGACTCTATCCAATGCTTTGTAGTCGAAGCAAACTGTCCCTCCGCAATAAGGTAACTCTCTACAAAACTTGTATACGCCCCGTCATGACGTATGCAAGCGTAGTGTTCGCTCACGTAGCCCGCACCCACTTGAAATCCCTTCAGGTTATTCAATCCCGATTCTGCAGGATAGCCGTCGGAGCATCATGGTTCCTGAAGAACGCGGATCTCCACGATGACCTGGAGCTCGATTCAGTTAGTAAGTATACAGTCGGCGTCGCTGCGCCATTTTGAAAAGGCGGCACGACATGAGAACCCTCTCATCGTGGTCGCTGGAAACTACATACCCGACCCAGTAGACCGAATGGTAAACCGTCGACGTCGCTCAAAGCACGTCATTACGGATCCTCCAGATCCATTAACGGTGCTTTTAGGCACCACAACCACCTGTCACCGTCCTCGTCGAACCCGTCGCTTGCGACGAAGGGCTCGACGAGCGAATTAACCCACAGACACAGCCCACTGATTTCCTCGCGGGATCTTCTCAGTAGGTCGCGTTTCCGATCCGGTGGTAGATTCTGCGAAGCACTGCTCTTACTAGGTCAGTGTTAGCAACTCTCCGGTTTGAGCCCCGTGAGCTCACCTACAAACGTTAGGGTGAAGCTGAAATAGCCTCTCACGGCAATCAGCATAGGTAGGGAAAAAAAGGAGCCACTTATTCAGAAGCCGCACCAAATAGTCGAAAATAAGCTACGCTCATAGTTTTTACGCTGTTTACGAATATTAAAATTCAAGTTAATTATTTGTGCCCGATTTATGATATCGGTAAGTCTTGAATTATTCATATATTTAAGCTGTAATGTTTCGTGTAACTTACTATGAATAATTAATGTATTATAGGGTTCCAATAGACCCGTCAATCGAGATTTTTTTATTGGAATACTGTAGTGTGCAGCTCAAGGTCGTAGGACTATAGAAAAAATTGGTTCTGAGATTGAGGAGTTGTTCGTAAATCTCACGATTGCTCAGGCTAACGAGAAGCGCGATGCATATGAGGTATTGCGTCCCCTCAATGAGAAGACTGCAATTAAAAGGTTTAGCGATGGTTTGGCCGACAGAAGGCTCAGCACTATCATCGCCTCGCGACAATTTGCGTCCTTATCTGAAGCTATTACAGCTGCTGTAGACGAGCAATCTATATCTTTCCACCCACAAGAGCAGGTTATGCAATTTAGAGCTAACCAAAATGTTAGACGCGGCGGAAACTACAGAGGTTTCCGAGGCCGAGGAGATAGCCATTTTTATAACAATAAGACAAATTATAATCGTAACTATAATTGTTATGAAAATAGTACAGGTCAACGAACTTCACATATCGTAAATCGAGGTAAACACTCAGGCGATCAACGCCAGCGTCAGCATTTTCGTGGACGACCGATGCATTATCAGCGTGTACAGCATAATACGCAAGAGTCCAATGTCCAAGACAACTTGCGCAACGATAAAGCAAATAATTATAATGAGTTAGAGTTTTTCGCACTTAAACAGTGCACTCATTCGATTTTTAGTTATAGTAATTTTTGTGTAATTAAGTGTCAACTTAAAAATAGAAATATCGATCTTAATTTATTAATCGATAGTGCAGCTAGTTTAGTAGAATTTATTGAATTTAGTACAACAGGATAAGATAGTTATAGAAGAAATTAGTTCTAATTTAGAGTCTATGGGATATATTTATTTAAATATTATAATTAATCATGTGAATTTTGCTCAACGCAGTTGCAGATGCATTGAGCCGGATACCTTTTACATCCAACAGCTTAAAGGAAGTGCAACAGCATGTAGTATCGTTCATGACAAGAGCACAGGCTCGTAGGTTACGTATTGACTGTGACAATAATAATATGACTACGGAGGTATCCTCTACTCCAAGGCCTGATCAACCTAAAGTAGTGGAAATCCTCAAACGACCAATTGACGGCGTTGAATTGATTCTATTTTGTAATAAAAATATATTAAAACAGATAGAAAAATTCAAACATTTTACTAGTGATAATGATAACTGCAAATTCGTGCCTGAAAAATCAGCAATTTTTATAATTTCTCAATCGTTGTCTACCGTAAGTGTGTTAATGAGAGAATTATAACGTTTTTGCAAGCAAATCAAAATAAACGTGCTCGTAATAATTAAAAGCAAGCGCTATGAACGACTTGTAAACAATTTTGTAAAGGAAATGAGCCATTTGAAAGGTTTTCCCAAGTTACTTGTCATTAAAGATGTGACAAGTATTACTGACAAAGACACAAAGACGGTGATCCTAAATGACTTCCACCTGTTACCCACGAGTGACCACGCGGGGGTAAACAGAATGTTCAATAATATTAGGAAGTATTATTATTGGCCAGGAATGACCAATGACGTATCAGAATACGTAAAGAAATGTAAAAGTTGTCAGATTCAAAAGCATTCCAATAGACATACAAAGGAGCCAATGGTTATCACATCCACGGCATCCACTGCTTTTGAGAGAGTTAGTTTAGATTTAATGGGGTCATTAGATGTAGATAATTTTAAAGGATAATAAAGCATATAGATAATAAAGCATATAGATAATAAAGCATAAAGATAATAAAGCATAAAGATAATAAAGCATAAAGATAATAAAGCATAAAGATAATAAAGCATTCATAAAAATAATACAAAGAAGTTTGTAACTTAAAATATTGTTTTATTGGATTTTTGTTAGTAAAGTATGAAGTTTAAATATTTTGTGTAATTTAGTTTAAGTAAAAAAAAAAAAAGTAATTATGTAATAATATCATTTTTTTTAAAAGGGGGGAGGTGTAGTGTGCAGCTCGCCTAACCTTATATTTGTAACTGCACACACTAAATTATAACAGTATTACACGAATTGTCGACTTGAACAGTTCTCTTTTATTTCACCTACAACACTCCAATACAATACGCTCGGTAGAACGTCCCGTAACGTGCCGGAATTATAACCTCATCCTAATACTTTCTGACTCCAAGGAACTGGAGTATCGTCACTAGACCCCAGGATCCTAGACTTCTGAATCACCTTAATATAAAAAAGATACGTATGCTTTTTACTGTAATATTTCGTCGCATAACGTTCGTGCTATTTACCCTCAGTTAATTATGTAAACCTAATTTTATAATAAACCTAGTGTAACAATCTAGCTGAGTAGCTTAAGTTTCCTTTTTATATATTAATTTCCTTTTATTGTATTCTTGTGTTTTTTTTTATTAATATATGTTTTTGTTGTGACTGCACTTCATTTTTTTTATTTTAAAAGGCGCCCTGGGATTTTTTTTTGTAAGATCTCATACTCTCCACTGGCTACCGGTTGGTGTAACGCTTACCGTTACAATTCTTCCTAAGGAACCCCTATCGTCAGGATTGGTTGTCGCCTCCGAAGATCAGGGTATAACCCAGGAAACAGTAGTTGTAACAACAGGTAAAGTTATTCCCATTTGATGAATTAATTATTTTTGTAACTTTACAATTTCTTTTTTTAATTGTAATAATAAATAAATCTCAGATTCACCACCTCCCGACTCAACGCCAGATCTATCCCATTTACTGAATTCTCCATCCCAGAGAGGACAAACACGTGTTTGTTAGTTATTTTTAAGCTTTCATAATTATTACGCCAGTTTAATATGATCGCAATTGCATTTTGTATCTCGATTTGAATCATAAACCGTCCTACCGTCAACGATTACGTAAATAATATTCGCAGGTTTGATTATAAATAAAAGATCATCTTTTATTAAGATACATCCTTCATGGTGGAAGTCGTTCAAATATATTTGTCAAGTACATGAACATTTCATTACAAAAATTGGTACCTGCCTGCGGGATTCGAACACCGAATCAGTTACATCGCTTTTAATACGCCGGGCTTCTTATCCACGTCGCATAGGCCACGACGATTTCAAATGAAATGAATTAGATATTTATAGCTTTTTTGAGGAAAATAAAAAAGCTAACAAGCTAAATATTCGAAAAGACGTGGGCAAAATAAGGTTTTAGGTCAGCGATATTAGCTTTATATTTTATTTTATTTTTAAGCAAATATATCTAATATCTTTTAAGACTGTATATAAACATTTGTTTTTATGGTTAGCCCAGTTTCTCGTCGATCAAGAAGTCACCTTAGAAAAAGCTTCATTGCGAATACCAGGCCGAAATTTAGTAAGTTATTTGTATTCCATAGCCAAGAACTCTTTGCAACTCACTCACTACAATCAGAATTGTAACCGATTATTATTTTATCTATAGGACAACAAACAAGAGTAGACTCGTCCTGGGTTATAGAGCCGGGAAAAAAGCGAGTGGAAGCTGAAGGGAAACTGGTTGATGCAGCTTTAAGTTTAGCAGAGGCTGCCCATACGCATGCGAACGCTGCACAACTTCAAGCTAGAATAAATGCATCTCAGCATAAAATGTTAGATAAATTAATCAACAGCATTGTTAAAAATAAATAAATTAATATTGTTTTATTATAGTATATTTTTAGCAAATTCCAAATTGGTATGTTACCTTAAATACGTAGTAGGAATTGTTATTTAAAAATAGTCAAGCAGTTCCAAATTTTTATAATTATGTTTTACTTTAGGCAGGCACCATAGTAAATTTTATGAAACTCATGAATATAATCTACGCAATAAGCGTTAGGCAGCGGCTTGGCTCTGCCCCTGGCATTGCTGAAGCCCATGGGCGACGGTAACCACTCACCATCAGGTGGGCCGTATGCTCGTCTGCCTACAAGAGCAATAAAACAAAACGCAAATAAAACAACTCCCGAATTAGCATTTCAAAATAAGCATTATGCTTGACATTATAACTATTCAGTTCTTGCCATATTTTGCCAGTAGTGTACGAAGAAGCTGTCACCTACTTCTGCCACAGTTAGTCATGTGTTTCATTGAAGTCATAGGCACAATCGATATTTCATTTCATTGAAAATTTCGATTTGATGTTGCAAGGACTGGGATCGTTTAAAAACAAACTACTATTTACTTAAAAAAATATTATTCAAATAAAATTTAATTACGCAAAAAAAGAAAAAGGTAGAACCTAACTACAAAGAACAAAAATCAAGCTGGAGTGGTTCACATTTTGTCTAACTTATTAATTCTGTTTTTAATGTGGTAGCAAAATATAAATGAACTACAAATTTCTAGACAATCTACTGGTAATCCTAATCTTTAATTAAAAACAGTAGTAAAATATTAAAACAACACAACACACAAGGTAAACAGAAAGATAAAATAATACATAATGATACAAAATGAATTGAACATGAAAAATAATTTCTCAATACGACCTCACAAAACTTGTCCAAAAAAAAGGGTACCCCCCTTGCATTAATTCACAACGACGTGAATGTTTACGGATATGTAAGGAATACCATTCTAATCAAATCCTGAAAAGTCCATTGATTCCATATGTGCTAACATTTTTATCCAAGGCAAGGCCGCAAAAATGGAATTATTGGGTAAACAGTTAGTGTTACGATAAATTAATTTAATAAGATACTTGGTAAACATAATTAAAAATTAGTTTGGTACATAAATACTCTATATTAAATATTAGAATGAAGAGATATTTATCTTTAATAATATCTATATTTAATCTATATTTCATAATTTTCTTTTTACTGTCTCATTAACCACCACCAAGTTTCCTTTCCATTCTACTGAAATTTATTGTACTAATCTAAAATTTATTTCCAGAGTATGTACTGTATGATGTTGGGATGAATGGATACATGCATGACATGCAAATAGGTCTAAACACTACAATCCATAAATCTACGCAAAAGTCACCATCAGAACTTCTGCTCGGATTTAATCTTAATCACAGGGCTGAAGGAATTTTGAGCACAATAATAAATGACATGCTTATTAATGCTTAATAAAATATTACCAGTAGATGAGTTTGACTCTGTTAGAGAGGATGTTTTGAAACGCATGAAAGATCAGCAAGACAAAGATTCTGAGCGATTCAATAAAAATAGAAAACCGTGAAAAAGTATGAAGTAGAGGAAACCCAGTACGAATAGAAAGGTATGTCTCCAACGATGGTCATCCACAGAAACTGGTAACGAAATATCAGGGTCCTTACCGCATTCTAAAAGTCCTGGAACATGATAGGTTCTTAGTTGAAGACACTCTGTTGTCTCGTAAGGGTGGTCGTCGTTACGAAGGTGTTGTCGCCATAGATAAAATTCAACCCTGGACAAGCTTTAAAGCTTTAATCGAAACTCAAGCGAAGACGATGACGAGGATGATAAACATAATGATGATGAAATCATAGGGAGGATCAAGCGGGTAATTGCCGTAAATGTAGGCAGCGTTGACGTTTTAGGTGATAAGAACAACAATGTAACCAGTGATCTCAAAGCTAATGAGATTCACCTCGATAAAAAGTTGACTCTGTCACAATAATGTAATGCTTCAAACTATGTTATAAGACATTGCAAGTACACAGGAAGAGAGTGGTTGTTCCTATATTACAAGCATCACGAAGGGACTCGTGATGTTGCAGGAAGACCGAGCTGTTAGAAACATTATATTGTTATTAACGTAATTTCAATAAATAGACATAAAATGTTTACGTTATCTGCAATGGATACATCGCATTAATATTTTTGAACGTAATTGAGAGCGCATTGATATAGTCCCGTCCATTTCCCCTGTTATATAATTGTGCGATCGCGAAAAATAGTAGTGAATATTGAGTGCAGCTAATTAATTACTTAAACAACTGAAAATGTTCATCAAGATAAAAAGAAGGAAGACAGAAGTGGCCACTCCTGGAAGATAGTGCTAAAAATATTATTATAACTACAAAGACAGACCTACGTTGAGTTCCTAACAAATTACCAAGTATCATATTGATTGTGCTCTAAATCTAAAAACTAAAGAACCAAACCCAGACAGTAAATATTATTGTAATTATTGTAAAGTTGCTGATTTCATTTGCACACTATACTTAGTCTGGCCATAAATACTGTTACAATTAAAAATAAACAAAATATTACATTTGAATTTGGAATGTCATTTTTATATGATTCATCATCATCATCATCATCAGCCTTTATCTGCCCACTGCTGGACATAGGCTTTTTATATGATTGCTCATTGAGTTTTCTCATTTTGGCCCCAACACATTGTACAATATTTTGCGATATTAAAATGGAGTGGGGTGATAAAGAGAACCGAATCGCTGTGATTGCATTACACAAAGTAGGTATGGAGCCAAATGCAATTTTTAAAACTCTCCATACGTTTGGTATTAGTAAAATGTTTGTGTACCGGGCTATTAATAGGTGTAATGAGACCTCCTCTGTTTGTGACAGAAAAAGATCTGGCCGTCCACGTAGTGTTCGTACGAAAAAGGTGGTCAAAGCAGTAAGGGAAAGAATTCAAGGAAATCCTATCCGAAAGTAAAAGATTTTATCTCGGGAGATGAAGATAGCACCTAGAACCATGTCGCGTATTTTAAAAGATGACTTAGGACTTGCAGCCTATAAGAGACATACTGGTCTTTTCTTAACTGATAATTTAAAAGAGAATAGGGTGGTAAAATCGAAACAACTACTGAAGCGGTACGCAAAGGGAGGTCATAGAAATTTTTTGTTTACGGATGAGAATTTTTTTACAATAGAGCAACATTTTAACAAACAAAATAACCGTATTTATACTCAAAGCTCTAAAGAAGCTTCCCAATTAGTCGACAGAGTGCAACGTGGGCACTATCCGACTTCAGTGATGGTTTGGTGGGGTATTAGCTATGAAGGAGTGACTGGGCCATACTTTTGTGAAAAAGGTATCAAAACATCGGCACAAGTGCATCAAGATACCATTCTTGAGAAGGCAGTGAAGCCCCTTAACAACACCATGTTCAATAATCAAGAATGGTCCTTCCAGCAAGACTCGGCGCCAGGTCATAAAGCTCGGTCTACGCAGTCTTGGTTGGAAACGAACGTTTCGGACTTCATCAGAGCTGAAGACTGGCCGTCTTCTAGTCCCGATCTTAATCCGCTGGATTATGATTTATGGTCAGTTTTAGAGAGTACGGCTTGCTCTAAGCGCCATGATAATTTGGAGTCCCTAAAACAATCCGTACGATTGTTAGTGAAAAATTTGCCCATGAAAAGAGTGCGTGCTTCTATTGATAACTCTGGCCTCAACGTTTAAAGGACTGTATTGTAGCCAATGGAGACCACTTCGAATAAGCTTTTTATACTTTAAATTGTTTTATATTTATGTATTAAAGTAACACACTGTAAAAGTAATAAATGTTATTTGAAATAGATTTTTTTTTATTTTTTATTGTAACAGTATTTATGGTCAGACTAAGTAGTCATGAAACTGTTAGGATTATTTTATTGTAGTATGATTAAACTATATTTATTTAGAATCAATCCTCGTAACTATTATTTATGTAACTATTAAAAGTAGGAAATAATAACAGACTAAGACTATTGACTTATGATTATATTATACCTTAAATGTTAGTTTCATGACTATCCTAAATTTTGCTGACTTCCGCCCTGGCACAAAAGACGCGGGGCGATGCACGAAAAATGGTTAACACACACACTGATTGAGCGAGGGCAGAAGCAAGACTTGCCTTTCGAAGCGTATCGGAAATTGTCGTAATAAAGGAAGTGTAACTGAACAGCGTTTGGATTTTTTTCCGGTGAAAACCAAAACTTACATATAAATTTCTTTGTTTTAAATCCTAAAGGCCGTCTTATGGCAATGATGCTGTAAGTTATGTGCAGCTGTAACGCGAAGCTAATTTGTGCACCCTCAAGGCAAAACTTTGCCCTGAGCATAAGGTCCACAGAAAATTGTATGTAGTAACACTTAAGCTGCGTATTAATTATGCGCTCCAAGAGGTCGAACATTGGCGCGCGCTCCAGCCGCGCGAAATGTATATCATTTTGGAATGCGCGCCAATGTGTTCATTGGAGCGCCCGAACGTGGAGCGGTCCGTTCCGTCGGCTGTCGGTTTTTTACCACGCATCCGTCGCGGCGCGCGCGCCAACTGAGACGGACACGTTGTATTTTTTTGTGTTTGTGTGCTCCCATTATGGATAACCAAAGTTGCCGTAAGTTAATACAACTGTATGGTACAAAAGAACTGCTGTGGAATAGCAAAAGTTCTTCGTATCACAACAAATCGCTGAGAGAAGATGCTTGGAGAAATCAGTAGTGAAACGGGAGTCCCTGTGCCGGAGTTAAAGAAAAAAATGACTGTGCTCCTATCATCGTACAGAAGAGAAAAATGGAGAATATCTAAAAGTCCAATTACTGGCTTTGGTAATTATTTTACAGATTTTTTTATTACCCCTGTTAATAAACTCAAAAAGACAGTTTTATATAAAAATTAACATGTATTTGCATGGTGATTTTACGGAGAAATTAACTAAACTAGGACTAACTAAACTTTGTAAGAAGGTTAGAAGACATAAATAAAAATTCACATACATTTTAAATATTTTATTGGTTGATTGTTCACAGGTCGGAATAGTATTTACGTATCAAAATGGTTTGGATTTGATGACTTCAACTTCATGCTAGACAAGTGTACACCAAATGTTACAATAGACACTTTGCAATACAATGGGAATAATGAGTCAAACGATACAGCAGGCGATACGCAGGTAAATAATGTTACCAATTTTAATATGTAGTTTGCCAAGGTATTGCTCCGTTGGTTGCAAAATGTTGAGCGAGATGTAAACGTATTTCCTTTGCGTCACTCCCACTTCTACGTGGCGCATTAGTGAGAGGGAGTAGTGATGAATGTTCACCCTCATTTCTCCAACTACCTGGTGTGATTCCTGTTTCTGTATCCGTATCTAAAGATCCATGTGGTGTGTATTTCTGGCTAGACCTCTTTCGCAAAAAATTGTGCAAATGTACAACAGCTAAAACTACTTTTGTAGCTTTACTGGGTGATAGTAACATAGGTTTCCTTAAAACCCTGAAAACCGAGCTTGCTAATCCGAAAGCATTTTCCACTACTCTACATCCTCTTGACAGACGATAGTTGAATATTCTTTCTAGAGACCCCCTCTCTGGCTTTTTGTGTATTCGTTTAGTGCAAATGCTTTGTCTGCCAGAATAACGTATGGAAATTTGAGGGTATATGGTATTTGAAGTATCGATGGCTGAGGTATTTTCATGGACTTTTCTTCGAGTCTCTTGTATAATGAAGTGTGTTTAAAGATCCCCCAGTCCGAAAGTTTCCCCTGGGAACCAATGTTAACGTATTTAAAACAGTAGTCCGCATCTACGAGAGCAAACAGTACGATACTAGAAAAGTGTTTGTAGTTATGATATTCCGTGCCGCTGTTACCAGGTGCTTGTATCATTACGTATTTTCCATCCATGGCAGCTATAGCATAAGGAAAAACCCATTTTTCTTGAAATTCTTCAGCAATTTCCAACCATTCTTTCTCGGATGTGGGGATCTGTAAAATTACAAATAATTATAAAATACAATGTAAAATAAATGCAAAAAACTTCAGAAGAGTGTAATACACAAGAACAATTTAATGATTCTTTTGAAGTCGTCGTTGCCTAAACGATAAGACGTTCGGTGCATTCGTGTTGAAGCGATGCACCGGTGTTCGAATCTCGCAGGCGGGTACCAATTTTTCTAATGAAATACATACTTAACAAATGTTCACGATTGACTTCCACGGTGAAGGAATAACATCGTGTAATAAAAGTGAAACCCGCAAAATTATAATTTGCGTAATTACTGGTGGTAGGACCTCTTGTGAGTCGGCGCGGGTAGGTACCACCGCCCGGCCTATTTCTGCCGTGAAGCAGTAATGCGTTTCGGTTTGAAGGGTGGGGCAACCGTTGTAACTATACTGAGACCTTAGAACTTATATCTCAAGGTGGGTGGCGTATTTACGTTGTAGATGCCTATGGGCTCCAGTAACCACTTAACACCAGGTGGGCTGTGAGTTCGTCCAAACATCTAAGCAATAAAAAAATTAAAAAAAGATTCTGTTAAAAAGCACCGAAAAACAACAAAAAATGACCCCGAAGAAAAGGAAGCTGGAAGATGAGGACGATAAAATGTTGACAGAAGCGTTTAAAATTTTAACTGAAACGTCTCAAGTCACTGATTCATATTTCAGTTATGGCCAGCACATAGGAAATGAATTAAGAAAATATGACAGCCATACTCTAGTATATGTCAAACAGGCAATAAATAATATTATTTTTGAAGCCGATTTAGGCAAACACAACACAAGAACCTCAAAATCTCTCAAATTCAAACAATGATTCTTTGGCCAGTACGTCAACTCAAAATAATTTAATTTAAAAAAGTTAAATAAATATAATACTAATTAATTTAATAATAATAATATTGCGTGTTTCACTTACCTTTACCCAATCTTTTAAAACCTCACTGATAGCATCACAAACCTCTGGGGCTATCCTAGATATAGTACTGCAGCTTGTATACGAGTCTCCAGTGGCAAGAAATCTCAAAGTTATAGTCAGCCTTTCAGTCACTGTAATAGCTTCGCGAAACCGGGTGTCAATTTTTTCAAGTAATAGAAATCTTCTGTCGACATTCTTGTGAAGTTTTTTATTGTGTCTTCTACCATTTCGAACTGCATATCTCTGCACACACAAGCACTGGAACGGTTGCCACGCGCGCCAGGCGCGCTATTGTTGATATACTTCAAAAGTTTGGCACGCGTTACGCGGAACGTACTCTCGGCGCGGTTATTCATGGCACGCGCGCCGGGAGCGCGTAGTCGATACGCAGCTTTACAGTCGCTTTTAGCTATTACTGCGTAGCTGATTACAAATATAGTGAAAATAAAAATGTTAATATAATAGAAGTTAAATTTGATACACAATATGTATCTGATTTTGTCAAAGTGCTAATTTCTTGATGGAAAGACAATGTGTACCCTATACTATATCAAAGTTGAACTTGCAACTGTGTGTTTTAAATTAATCTATAGTTTTATTAAATCAAAGAGTCATGCAAATTATTTAATCACGAGTAATGGTAATAACATCATCAAGTACTTTGATAAGATTGTGATCAAACAAATTGCTAGTTTGAGGATCCATGTAGAGGGAGTGATTCGGCGATTGAGAGAATTAAACATGTTAAGGCCACAGACATGCGTGTGGCCTTAACAACTTGCAATTTGTTTGGTTTCCCTAGAAAGTTTTGCCCCCGTTGTAACACTTGGAGGTCTTGCTAGTTGCACTCTCTCTCTCTGCGTAACTATTGCTCTACACGCTTAAAACCCCTGTCAGCCATCATACACATGGCCGATTGCAAACACTTTATTAAGTCACAAGATTCCACTAAACATGTGTCTGTGATTCTACTTCCAAAACCAGGTGAAATATAATTTACTAAACCGTTGGGAGTGCAGGATACAAGATACTTAATAGTATTCGCCTTTTTATATTCTGACCATGTCAGTGACTGATGCAAGGCCTTTGAAGGCATTTGTACCTCTATTTCTAAGCAGTCTATGAGTATATTGTTAGTATTTTATCGATTTTTTATAGGTTATAAGCAATGGTTGCTTTCTTAGATGTTGATATAACTATCTATACAAAGAAGACTACCGTTTGTGCATTTACGATTTAAAATGACCATGGAAGGAAACGCACTTCGTGAAAATTAATGATCGTACTAGGCTGCACTAAGAGTGTCGGGAATGGAATATTTCCACTGTTCCTGTCATATTAAAATCTTTTTAATTGAAAACTCCTTGGTTTTAAAAATCGAATACCATTTATTTATTTAAAAAAAGATTCTTGGTCTTGTCACGAGGTTTTGTCAAACTTGTTTAGTCGTTGAGAAAAGGGAATTGACTCGAGAAAATTCAAGAGCGATGATTTATTATGACTTTCGAAGTGGTTTAACACAAAAACAGTGTGTTGACCGCATGATTTCTGCATTTGGTGATGAAGCCCCATCCAAAACCATAATTTATCGCTGGTTTGCTGAGTTTCAACGTGGACCTGTCAAGCTCAGTGATGATCCCCGTCAACTTCGAACAGCAATAAATACATGTTTAAATAGTAATGTTGTGTCACTTCGTTAATTCCCGAAATTTTCAGTGCCGCCCTCGTAAATAGCACTGTTTAATACGAAACTATTTTGGTTTGGTGGTAAGATGATGATAGTAGACCGGGCTGAACAAAATGGAACCAATGTACAAAACATAGGTAATTGCGAAGTTGTACAGACCTACATCTACCTCGGCTCTGCTATCTCAAGCACTGGAGGATGTGGTGAAGAGATCAGACGACGATGCGCCATTACCAGGTCAGCAGTGGAACGGCTGGGAAAGATTTGGAAGGATAGGAGGATTACCAAGAAGACTAAGGTCAGATTGATGAAATGTCTTGTGTTTCCAATCTTTCTCTATGGAGCCGAAACCTGGTCTCTAAGATTGCAGGATCGCCGTAAAATCGATGCACTGGAGATGTGGTGCTGGAGACTCCTCCTGAAGATCCCATGGATGGCATTCCGCACCAATGCATCCATCCTCAAAGAACTCGCTATCAAAGACCAACTTTCGTCAACAGTGCAACTGAGGGTTTTAAAATTCTTTGGTCACATCTCCAGAAAAGAGCACTCGATGGAGAGACTGGTAGTCCAGGGCCAGGTGGAAGGCAGAAGATCACGCGGCCGCTCACCGACCCGCTGGACTGACCTAATAAAGAAGGCAACTGAGTCCACTATGGTCGAATGTACTCGTAACGCTTCGAACCGCCAGACCTGGAAGCGCATTGCCTGGAGGACGGTTGTCGGGAGCATGGGCGACCTAACAGGTCCTACTGCACATACAGCGTCAACGCAACCACGACCACTCTGACAAGAGTGTCCGACTGAGAAGAAGATTTTGGTGTCCAAGCTGTATGTTTGCTATTTACGACCATTACCAGAGTGATGCATGCCAATTGTACGCTGTATAGTCAGTGGCTTGAACTTATTAAATATGTTTTTTTATATAAAACCCAACAAGTTGTTTCAATGCTAAATTCTACTTATTTATTTGTTTTAAACACAAATTTGTAAACAATTCAATATTTTTATGTTATTATTGTATTATATTTTGCCGAAATAGAATTCCGTTCCGAATCAATCTTGTTTTTGGCTCTGCAAAATTCAGTAAATGAGGAGTTAGAGCCCAGAAGGCTAGACATTAATGAAAAAGAGGATTCACCTTTCACTTCGGTTAGTCAATTGTTAACAGTTTTTAAATATTAAAATAACCCATAAATTTTTATTAAAATTTTTCCTTTTAATCTAGATGCGTGATGATGGATATTTTACCGTCTTCATTAGCTGAAGCCTGAGCGGTATATTCGGGTAGCGAAATTGATGAATGGGAAGACTATGGTGATAACGATCTACGTCGGATTTTAGAGGGGGAGGAAGTCTAGGGAAGAAGAAATAGTGCCTGATGTTGAATTACTGAAAGGGTGCCATGAACTTGATACGAACATTTTGACGAGTTCACTGGTGTTGAAGAGTCTTATAAAGAGCAATCTGGCCTCACCATTCAGGAAACTTCCCTCGTAAATATATTTAAAGCTATTTGTGGATCGACAAATAATTAAAATGTTAGTAGATGAAACTAATAAATATGCTTGGCAAATTGTAGCTGGTGCAAATGAAGAAAGCATCACTAGTGGATCGCGTCTTTACGATTGCGATGAGACTATGTTAGAAGAGTTATATAAATTTTTCTCTATATTAATTTACATGTCAGTATGTAACAGAGAGAGGCTCGATAAATATTGGACGACAGGAGGAGTAGGTATGCCATGCTTTAGAAAAATTATGAGTAAAAATAAATTTCTTTTACAACTAGGTTTTTTTACACTTCACTGACAATGAATATCTCATAGACTCTATTCACGGGTGGGAGCGAATAATATATAACATAGTTCCAATCGTCGAGCACTGTAATAAAAAATTCACTGAAATATATCTCCCCCGCAAAGCCATTAGCATAGATGAGTTTCTTTTGTTATGGAAAGGGCATATATCTTGGATACAGTGTATAGGGACAAAAGCACCAAGATTTGGTATTAAAACATATGTGCTGTGTGAAGCAGAAACAGGTAACCTATTAAATTTTGTAATACATGCGGGAAAAAGTCTAAATGCAGAACAAACTGTAATTTCCAAAGTTGTACTGAAGTTGTCAGAAGGTTACCTAGATAAAGGCCATTGTCTATACATGGACAATTTTTATAACTCCGTAGGCTTGGCAAGTTTTTCAAAGAGTAGACGGACAAACGTCGTAGGAACACTAATCGCCGCAGGATCGATACTCAGTCCAATATTAAAAATTTAAATGAACGTCAAATGCAACGTAGAGACATTGTTGCTACACACTGCGGAAACGTTACAGTTGTGGGGAAAAGAAGAACAAATCTTACATTATTCTGATCGACAATGTTCTTAAAAGAATTTGTGAAAAAAACAGGAGTATCAAAATGAATTAAAAAAAATTAAAGGAAGTTCTGCGTTGGAAATACAGATCCCAGAAGCGTCAACATCAGCGACCTCTTGTCCATCACACGACTCTTGTACCTAGGCTTACAACACCTCGCAAGAAGCGCTGTCCGAGTAATAAAATTACCAAAGTCATTTGACCATTGTTTCTTTGGCATTGCACTCAAACGCACAAAGTATTCAAAAAAGAAAACAGAATTACTTACCGATGAATTTGATGATTGTACCAAAACCAATAAGACGAAAGAAAACTCACAACAAATGGAGTAGCGATGAGGTTGAAGCAACAATGCGACATCTAAAACAATTTATAAAAATGAAAAAAAAACCAGGAAAAGCTTTATGCGAACAAGTATTGCGCAAAGAGCCAATTCTGCATAAACGAACTGCAAATTAATACTTACCATCAACAATATTTACAAAAATAATTTATAATGACAACATAAAATCCAAGAACTGCTACTTTGCGCAATATTTCCTTTGAATTGAAGACAAATTTACAATTTCATTTTATTGGGCTTCACGGAAAGGTACAAACCTTCAGCTCAAAAGAGCTCGAAGTACTCAAGATAACCATTATTTTTAGTTCCTTTCATGTGATCCCGCCAAGTATGTTTTTGCTCCAAGTAATAGGCGGCGAGCCTGTCGTCATTTAGCTGGCACATTTCCAGATTCTGTGCTGCCACAGAGAATATTTAAACAGAGAAGCTCAACAATACTGCCAGATCCAGAAATATATCCTGGGATTTCACGGACCATGAGACAGGCATAATTGATGTAGGTTTTACAACTGTAAGCTGGGGTCCATGAAGAAACAAATTTTAATCACTTTTAAAGTAATTACACATTCTTAGGTATTCTTAGGTATATAGAGTTATTATACATTCTCAGTATTAATATATATTTTTTTTAGTTCAAGATACAATGAAACAGAACAATCGTTTATCCTTGCGAAAATATAATATGTACCAAAGGCTAATCAAACAATTAAGGAAAAGAGTGAAAACTCTTCGAAAAAGAGAAGATAAATTTAGAAAAAGATTAGCAAATGCTGAAAAGATGACTGACGAATTTGCATTTAAAAGAATTGTCAAAAATATGACTCTAATATGTACTTTCGCACGATGTCAAAAAAACGTCTGGCAGGAGATTTCTATTAGAAGAAAAAGTGCTATCATTAACACTCTACAAAAGAAGATCCAAATGATATTCAATGTTGTCCTGGTTATTTTTTTACTAGCGTCGATAACTACTGACGCGGCACGCAAAGGGAGGTCATAGAAAAAAATTATTTACGGATAAGAATTTTTTTACAATTGAGCAACCTTTTAACAAACAAAATGACCGTATTTATGCTCAAAGCTCTATGGAAGCTTCCCAATTAGTCGACAGAGTGAAACGTGGGCACTATCCGACTTCAGTGATGGTTTGTTGGGGTATTAGCTATGAAGGAGTGACTGAGCCATACTTTTGTGAAAAAGGTATCAAAACATCGGCACAAGTGTATCAAGATACCATTCTTGAGAAGATAGTGAAGCCCCTTAACAACACCATGTTCAATAATAAAGAATGGTCCTTCCAGCAAGACTTTTTTTTTTTATTGCTTAGATGGATGGACGAGCTCACAGCCCACCTGATGTTAAGTGGTTACTGGAGCCCATAGACATCTACAACGTTAATGCGCCCCCCACCTCGAGATATAATTTCTAAGGTCTCACTATAGTTACAACGGCTACCCCACCCTTCGAACCGAAACGCATTACTGCTTCACGGCGGAAATAGGCGGGGTGGTGGTACCTACCCGTGCGGACTCCCAAGAGGTCCTACCACCAGTGATTTCGCAAATTATAATTTTGCGGGTTTGGTTTTTATTACACGATGTTATTCCTTCACCGTGGAAGTCAGTCGTGAACATTTGTTGAGTACATATTTCATTACAAAAATTGGTACCCGCCTGCCGGATTCGAACACCGGTGCATCGCGTCATACGAATGCACCGGAGGTCTTATCCTTTAGGCCATGATGACTTCAAAACTCAAAAATGACGACTCGGCGCCAGGTCATAAAGCTCGGTCTACGCAGTCTTGGTTGGAAACGAACGTTTCGGACTTCATCAGAGCTGAAGACTGGCCGTCGTCTAGTCCCGATCTTAATCCGCTGGATTATGATTTATGGTCAGTTTTAGAGAGTACGGCTTGCTCTAAACGCCATGATAATTTGGAGTCCCTAAAGCAATCCGTACGATTGGCAGTGAAAATTTTTCCCATGGAAAGAGTGCGTGCTTCTATTGATAACTGGCCTCAACGTTTAAAGGACTGTATTGCAGCCAATGGAGGCCACTTCGAATAAGCTGTTTATACTTTAAATTGTTTTATATTGATGTATTAAACTAACACACTGTAAAAGTAATAAATGTTATTTGCAATAGATTTTTTTTGTTTTTTCTCAGTATTTATGGCAAGACTAGATATAAACCCTCAGCTGTCACTCTGTCATATGGCAATTGACAATTGTTTAGAGGTTAGGCTTTAAATATTTTTCGGTTAAATGAACGTTGTGAAAGAAAGTTTTGTGTGTGATAAGGAATTATTGAAATAATAATTAAATAATTAAAAGGGCATTAAATGTTGTTTCTTGTTGTTTTTTCAGGTCAGTATTGTTTGTTATAAACGTTTTTGTACAAGATACAGTGAAAATTTGTAAATAAAAAACTTGTCGTTTTTTCCGAGAAACGCAATTTCGTCTTTTCTTTATGGAACACCATAAATACTATTTATATGTATTATAAAGACAATGAACATGAAGGCAAAATTAAAAAAGTGAGGTGGGAATATTTCCAAATGCTGTATGAGGCTGACAAATCCTATGGAGGGTTAAGATGTCTTCAGAAATATTAACAGAGGAGCATGTTAATCATGATAAAATAAAAAACGATGTGCGTGAAGGTAGCAATGCAACTGTTCAGTTAGTGTGGCCGTAGCCACTGAGCATTTAACAACCAGAGGAAATTTGCCACAGGAATGCAGGAATGTAATTCCAACTGTTTTATTAATGATAAATTATTTGACAGCTTAAATGTTAACTAACACTTTTCATGTACCCAATGGAAAAGTACATAAAGGGCCTGTTAAAAGATTTTCAACCCATCATCAGCTTTGGCAAAAAGCCATATAAACCTTAAACTCTATTAAGTTTGTTATAACGTTATAATTGTAAAAAAATTGTAAAGACAATCGAGGGTATGCAATCTCTCTGGAAAATTATATCCCAAAAATATTCTTTTGACTGTATGTTAACTAGGCACTTTAATCAGGACCCAGTCGAAAACTTTTTGGGAATGTTAGAAGTTTCGGAGCAAGAAATGTGATGGTGCCTCAAATTGTGTAGCTTTTGAAGGTGCTTTTAAGACCTTGTTATTAAATAGCTATAACTCTACCCACTCAACCCATGCCAATTGCGAAACGGATAAAAATGATTGTTTACAAACTTTAGATTTTTTTGTTACAGAAAAACATAATCTGACCGCATCTAAAGAACCAGAGATCATCACTTAAGAGAAAAATTTTCTGAAGATATTAATGAAAGTCAGGATGCTGGGGCAAAGGACATATGTGTGTGCCTGGGTTCTTACCGAAAGTTTGAAATATGTTGTAAAAAATTTTAAAATTTGCAGAAGTGTCTTGATTGGAAATAAAAATGGTCAACAAATCACACACATAAGGGCAAAAGAATCAAAAAAGTTAGAGCTCTTTCCTTTCCGCGTCGATCCGTCGCCGTCGAGCCGGGGGCCGGAGGGATTACGCCTGCAAATCCCGGTCCCTGTAGGTGGCGGCTTCCCCCGGTTAATAGAGCAACTGGTTGGCGGTGTATCGCGTCCCGACCCGGCAGGCTGGTTCTGGTCCAGCAGGGTATTCCGAGACACTAGCAGTACTATCTGGGCGGCCTGACGGGCTGCCGTACCGAGACGGGCGACCTTTCAGAGCTTTCAATTCGCCTCGAAGGCTCCGTCGGCCGGGCGTCCTTGGGGTGAGCTGCCGTCTGGTTGTAGTGCTGACCGCGGTAGCCTCCTTCTCTCATCCGGGTTCTGACCTCGGAAGGGATCGAACGCTCGGGCGAAGAGTGCAGGGGAGTCGTTTAGTGGGTAGGGCCCTGAAAACATCCTTGGGCCCACGTTCTGCTCCCAACACCTTGCAGATTGTCAAGTCCCACATACCCCGCGCGCCCCCTAGGCGCACAAACAATTACAAATAATTCAATGAAGAATTGTTTTTTAAATAAATAAATATAATATTATGTAAGCCCTTAAAGATTCACTTACCTCAATGTAACGACTAGTCGTTCTTCGGCTGATATGCTTTTTCTTAAATGGGTATCTAAATGAGTTAATTTTCCTTGAACCTTATAGAGAAGTAAATCAAATGTTTCTCTGGTCATACGCAGATATTCGTACAATTTTTCATCAAATTTACGCAATTGTTTATACAGAACATTAAACTCGCCATGACTTGACCGTGACTTATTTATGCCGTTAACCCAACATGACGGATAAAAGATAAAGATTAAGAGCTATTTTTTAATGCGACATCTTATCAACATGCCTAAAAGCAAATGACCAAGGCACCTAGCAACCCACCACGCAGACCACATCTCAGTGCGGCCACCTTGTATCCTAGCAGTAACTAGATTATAAGTCACTAAGCTCTAGGCGCTAAGCAAGCCACCTGTCTGTGCGCACGTAGCCTTACACCTGTCGAGTCTCATTACGTATGAAAACGTACGCGTAAAATTATTTAGATCCTTCTTTATCTTTTGCAAAAATGTTTAAGCTGTGTGTTGAATGAAGTGCCAATAATAATTATAATGTTGGAGTACAAACAATAAGACAGTCCTATCCAATTTTCAAATTAGTGTTAACAGTGATATTGTTAACACTAATTTGAAAATAGGATTTCTATACCAAAAAAAGATCAATGTGACCTCTGTCATCAGTACAAAAACACCTCTTATCTCAACAGATGAATTAAAAGTAAACTTAACCAAACACCAAACAGAAAAATAAATTTCTCGCAAGTTAAAATTAGAATGTAAACTATTAGCTGTCTCTAATAACCAAGTAGCTTGTATTGTATTTGATTTTCGAGTTTTTATGTGATAAATCTATCTCTATCACAAACTACAAAAAATGTCAGTAAAAGTTGAATGTTATTCGTATTGGTCCCATAAAGCTCCATCGTGCTTAGTTATTTATTTCATTACAAGCTCCTACTCATCGCTCACAGTTTCTCCCTATTTTTTCCGTCAGCTACGAAACACTTGTCAATGTTCCTAAAATTAATTTTAATTTTGAAATCTTGAAGAACAACCAAAACGTAACACTGATATAAAATTTGTAATGGATAGAGATTGGGCAGACTGGCACTATATCTACTCTGATGCGTCTAAACACGCATTCTTTGGCACAGTTGGAGTAGCTGTTTATCATCAGCAATATTCACTAAAAAATAAAACTACCCCCCGAAACAACGGTGTTTTCTGGAGAATGCTTTGGTATTTGAAAATATCTAGAATATAATATACAACATAAACGGGGAATACATTATGAGACGAGTCTGGATGGCTGGGAGGGTGGAGTATCCATTGGCGGCAGGAAAATCAGCAACCTCCGTTATGCAGATGACACCACACTGTTCGCATCATCCGAGCAAGAACTAGCCCAACTCTTTACTAGGGTGGCGGAGGAGAGTGAATTAGTTGGCCTAACCATTAATAAGGTGAAGACCAAGGTATTGATGGTGGACAGACCCGGTATGCTTATTCGCTCTAATGAACTGCATGACTTGGAATTTGTAGACCAGTTCGTTTATCTTGGCTCTCTTCTTTGTGGCGAGGGTGGCAGCGAAAAGGAGATAGCTAGAAGAACCCAAATGTCGAAAGGAGCTATAACTAAGCTCACTAGGATATGGAAAGACCGCAATATATCCCGCAAAACCAAAGTGAGGCTGGTACGTACATTGGTCTTCTCAATTTTTCTTTATGTCGCCGAATCCTGAACGATAAGACGAAGTGAGAGAGCAAAGATCGACGCTTTTGAAATGTGTTGGAGACGGATGTTGCGAATTCCATGGACAGCACGCCGGACCAATCTGTCCATTTTGTTTTTGGACTAACTATTGATTGTCGTGCATTAAAATGAAGGAGTACTCAAACCAGCACATCGCTGACATCCATTTTGTGTATGGATTGTGTAACGGGAATGCAAATAGAGCTGTTACAGAATATGCACGCAGATTTCCCACTAGGCGAATGCTCGCACTTTCATTAGAATTCATTTGCGACTTGCCGAAAATGGAATAAGAAGACGCGCTAACGAACGTACTCGTGTTTTGTCGCCCCAAGATGAGCAAAAAAATATTGCGACTAATTACTCAAGAGCATCAGGCTCATAGCCAGTCGGCTAAATTTAACTAAATGGACGGTGTGGAAAGTTTTAAAAAGAGAAGGACTGCATCCTTACCATTTTCGTAGGGTACAAGAAATACTGGAACCTGACTATACAAGAAGAGAAGTTTTTTGTTCGTGGATTTTAAGAAAAACGCGATCTAATCCAAATTTTTTAAAAAGAATTATATGAGACCACTTTCACAAGATCAGGGTATACGAACCACCGCAATGAACATCTGTGGCTTCAAGAAAATCCACATGCAATCCGATCAAGTTCTTTTCAGCACCAATTTTCGGTCAATGTTTGGACAGGACTGATTAACGATGTCCTTGTTGGACCAATCATTTTACCAGAAACAATGAATGGTCCAAGGTTTCTGAATTTCCTGGAAACGGACTTTTTTTATGCTCTATTAGAGTTACCATTGGCCTACAGAAACAGAATGATTCTGCAACTGGATGGTGCTCCCGCACATTTTGCACTACTTGTCCGAAATCATTTAAACGCGCAGTATTCGCCGTGGGTTGGGCGCGGTGGAACAATCGCATGGCCGCCACGCTCGCCGGATTTAAAGCCCCTCGATTTTTTTCTGTGGGGCACAATGAAACAAAAAGTATACGTAAACGTGCCTAATACAAGAGAAGAGTTAATCGCAAACATCATTCGAACAGGGAATTAATTAAAAGAAGACAGGGCGATGATCCAGCGCTCTACGCAACATGTCGCAATAAGAGCAACAGCATATCTGCAGAGGCGATGAGGTCACTTCGAACAGTTTCTGTAAGTTTTTTGCCAAATTAAATGCAATCCTATCAATAATTATAAATTATTTTTTATTTAATTTCTCAGGAAAAACATGCTTTTGAAGTGGCTATGTTTATACTGTCATAGCTCCTAAACTATCTAGTTTAGAGATAAGATTTTAATGTGCATTTTTGGCAAATATCCTGTATTATTCTAAATAAATAAAAAACGGATAGGTTAGCACATTGTTTTTTTTTTTATTTACAAAAGTTTTTAAAGGGCTGCCATTTTTTAATAGTTGGATAAAAAAATATTTAATGGCTGATTTGTCCATGAAATTGATTGTATTTTAACCCCATAAAGTCTCCGACATCGAAGTCTGAACAGGGCTGCACTAAAAGTATCGGGAATGGAATATTTCCACTGTTCCTGTCATATTAAAATCTTTTTAATTGAAAACTCCTTGGTTTTAAAAATCGAATACCATTTATTTATTTTAAAAAAGATTCTCGGTCTTGTCACGAGGTTTTGTCAAACTTGTTTAGTCGTTGAGAAAATGGAATTGACTCGAGAAAATTCAAGAGCGATGATTTATTATGACTTTCGAAGTGGTTTAACACAAAAACAGTGTGTTGACCGGATGATTTCTGCATTTGGTGATGAAGCCCCATCCAAAACCACAATTTATCACTGGTTTGCTGAGTTTCAACGTGGACGTGTCAAGCTCAGTGATGATCCCCGTCAAGGTCGTCCAAAAACTGCAGTCACCCAAGAAAACGTTGATGCTGTGCGTAAGCTGATTGAGGAAGATCGACATGTGACATACCGCGAAATTTAGGCAACTTTAGACATTGGCATGAGTCAAATACAAATAATCTTGCATGAACAATTAGGTGTAAAAAAGTTGTTTTCCCGATGGATACCGCATTCGCTCTGTGAAGAGCAAAAAGCGGCTCGCGTTACTTGATGCGTCAGAACTCTCGAAAGATTCCACGCAGGATCCTCAAATGCTGTATACAACATTGTATCAGGTGACGAATCCTGGATATACGCGTACTGTTATGATGCCCTCTGGTTCCTGGCTTTCCTTTCATCATCACCTTTGCCGAATAGCATCAGCAGTTATGATCCTTTATTAGTGTACAATCCCCTCCCTATCCAGTCAGTCCTATTCCTAATTCCACACGGCACGGTTGCCGTCATTTATCGTCGTGAAATCTTTATATTATATTCATTTCGTCAATAAAATCTTTTTTAAAAAGATATTTTTCCAATTCCATATAACAAATTGGTGGCAGCGTAAAGGGGTCAAAACAAAAGGTCCTCGGTATCCTCCAAACCAGAAATCATCAAAGTGAAGTGAAAAACGAAAGTGTAAAAGAATACTCAAATTCAAAAGTGCAAAACAAATATTAAAAGTGAAATAAAAGTATGAACAGATCCTTTCTTTATATAATTTTTTTATTAATAACTTCAACCACATTTCGAAAAAATGACATCAAACCCTACTACTTCAGGAATAAAGAGGGCTTATGAAGATGTGATCGTAGACCCACCCGGTCACCCACATGAGAATTGAAGATGCTAAGAAACCACGTATAGACCTGGATGCTGCACGCAAATATAAATGTATGAAGTCTATAGTTGAAGCCTATTATTCGATTCTGAGCAAAGTATTTGGGCCCACCACTAAAGGAAAAGGAAGAGACAAACATCAAATGGATGTTGATGATGACAGAGACCAGTTGCATGTAGACGCTCAAAGAAATATAACAGTTGGCAATCATATAGTGAGCATAATATTCACCATCCACAATGTTTGTAGACAAGAAGTGAAGAACACCAGCACAAACATGATCAAGAAGACAGCCACCACTTCATTTAACATCCATTTCAGAGGAAATGACTATTTAGTTGATAACAAATTCATCAAGGACAAATGGGTCGAAATCCTCAAAGGGAACGGGCTAGAGTATAAAGATTTTTCTACCACTGATAACACAAATTGGTATGGGACAATGGGACCATATGTTGACATGTTTGCTGCTTATGCATTAAGGACCAACGAACTACGATTAGGCCATAATAACATGCCCATTACCAAGCAGGACGGGGTACACAAGAGTTTTCCAGTATCCAAATACGGTCTCTCTGGAGCTCACCATGTATTGCTAGAGGGCACTTCATTCCCACCTGAAAGGAGATCATCAATAGTTCAGAGTTTGGGAGCAATGACAGCATGGCTATGTATGCTAAGAAGTGATGGTATCTATAGAAAGAAATATGCAGCCGCAGTGAAGAGGGCAATGTCCCATGTACCATGTATTGATGATTTAATTCACTCACTAAAACAACAAAACAAGCATCTGAACTTTCAACTGTAACAACTTTGATTGCAGAAATATTGATGGTCACTACTGCTCGACAGGCAACAAGAATGTTCTTCCCTCTTACTGTATGTGCCGCAGTTTGAAGAAATGAAGAAGATGATAAAAAATTCTCAGACTTTTTCAGCACCACTGGAGCAGGTGGATGGTATGCCTATAACAGAGCAACGGAGCTTAACATCAAATTCACAGTGTGCGGAGAAATGGAAGAGGAAAAAGCATCACAAGTAGTGTTTCATAGCATTTTCGGGACTTATAAGGAGGACCTTTCAGTTTTAGCACAGATTACCAATGTTTCCAGGTGGTTTACAAGAGAGGAGATGGGGACATGTTTTAGAAAACAAGGAAGTACTAACGTAGTAACAAAGATAAATTTGCCTGTTGTTAGATATTACTCCAAGATGTCATGCGCAAATCAAACTGGTCTGTTGTCAGGTGTGTACAATCAAGTGGTGACAGTGCCTTGTTTCAGTGGATCTAGAATACATAGATTTGACTCACAATTCTTCGAACATATTGAGAAGAAACGCATAATGAGTAATACTGGTAAGACAATATCACAGATTGTTAATATCTTAACTACTACTCTGGAGGAGCTTCATGATGTACTGAGGAAAAACAATGGAAAACTGCAGATGGAAACAATCAAAATAAATATTGAAGTATGGCAGGAACTAAGCGGAAACAAATGGATATTTGTAATGTCAAAGGCTGCAAAGTTGTCAATCGATTGTCCTGATAAAAATATTTACGAAACTAATATTTGTGGCACCGGAATTGCTGAGATCCCGCACGGCTGTATAGGATATTGCAATGGTATCCAAATACCATCTAGAAAGAACGTTAAAATAAAAATAAGCCACATTACCAGCGACTTCGACATTATCAGATACCATTCAAACCTTCTAAATAGTTCTAATTCAGCCGTGCCCTTCCCTAGAACTCATCTCAAACATACTAGCCTCGATTCATTAATTACCTATAAAGACAACTTTGAAACCCTTAACAGTAAGCTTAACAAGATCATTGAAAAACCTCAAGTACTTATAAGTGACGATAATCATTATAATTCATTATCTCTAATTGTATACACTATTGTAATAGTTCTAAGTCTAGCTTTAGTTTATAAACTTTATAAGATCAGCAACCGTTGCATCCCTTCTAGATTCAACCCTTCCCATAACTCGATCGCCTCTCCAGATCGAGAATCACCTCCTACCTCTAGTAATCCTAGAATCCGCATCCATGCATAAACTTCACCATTAAGGGTGTAAGTTTAGTCATGGTCGGGGGGCTGTTATGATGCCCTCTGGTTCCTAGCTTTCCTTTCATCATCACCTTTCCCGAATAGCATCAGCAGTTATGATCCTTTATTAGTGAACAATCCCCTCCCTATCCAGTCAGTCCTATTCCTAATTCCACACGGCACGGTTGCCGTCATTAATCGTCGTGAAATCTTTATATTATATTCATTTCGTCAATAAAATCTTTATTAAAAAGATATTTTTCCAATTCCGTATAACAGTACGAACCCGAAACAAAAAACCAGTCACGAGTTTGGGTGTTCGAAAATGGTGGCCACGTTTGTCTCCAAAACCGGCCATGTTACGACTATTCCTCTTGAGGGACAAAGAACGGTTAATGCAGAATGGTATGCTAGCATTTGTTTGCCACAGGTCGTTTCTGAACTCCGTAAAGAAAACTGCAACCGCCGCATCATCCTCCATCACGACAATGCGAGTTCTCACACCGCGCACAGAACAAAAGAGTTTTTAGAGCAAAAAAACATAGAATTATTAGACCATCCGCCGTACAGCCCCGACCTAAGCCCTAATGATTTCTATACTTTCCCTAAAATAAAGAATAAATTGCGTGGACAGAGATTTTCATCACCTGAAGAAGCTGTGGACGCCTTCAAAACGGCCATTTTGGAGACCCCAACTTCCGAATGGAATGGTTGCTTCAATGATTGGTTCCATCGTATGGAAAATGTGTCAAATTTCGCGGAGAATACTTCGAAAAGCAATAAATACATTTTTAAATAGTAATGTTGTATCACTTCGTTAATTCCCGAAATTTTCAGTGCCGCCTAGGTATAAAGCGTAGTCTATAATAAATAAAGATTTATTGTGCAACAACATAAGACGGAATTCCATACATATGTGGTCATTGCCCTTTGAAGTGACAGTCGGCGATGAAAGGAAAAGTGATTCGGCACAAAAATGAAGCATTTCATGCTGACTGTCTCAAACGCAAAGAGAAGTTTCCGGTGTCTCTTATGACATGGATGACATGGGGCTGCATGTCTGCAAAAGGTGTTGGTGGTATTTTATGGAAAATTTTATGGTATGCAGTTTGTGGATGGTTCTATCAAGTCTGCGAGGTTTCAAAACCTTTTGGAAGAGAATTTTCTACCCTCTATTCCGTCACTCAAGCAACAAGATTCCTTCATTTTTCAACAGGATGGTGTTTCCTACCATACTGCAAGGACAACAATGACGTGACTATTGGCGGAAAGCATCCCTACAATCGAATGGGCATCTAACAGCCCGGACTTGTCGCCGATCGAAACCCTATGGTAGAAAATGAAAAATGTTCTCCGTAAAATCCATCAAGATTGAAGAGCGACTTAAAGGCTAAACTCTTGGCTGTTTGGGAGTCAATTACGCCTGAGGAGTGTGCAGCGTTGGTTGCAACCATGCCTCTTCGCATTAAATATGTCATTGAGAGCAAAGGCGACACAACTAAGTGGTAGACGAACTATTTGGCGTGAGTGACAAGGGTAGACGAATACTTTTGTGTTGTTTTTAAGAATTTTATTTTTTATGTTATGTAAAGCTTCGATCGACAATACAACTAGATACCCGGTCAGACTAAAAAACGGCCGAAAAAATAACGCCTCACTTCAAAGTGGGGTCTTATTTTGATTAAGTTTGTTTGTGACGGCGCCAACATACACGTGTTACGATGCCTCAGTGCGTATTTAAAAACTGCAAAAATAACTATAGTAATAGAAATATATCTGTTGGAATATCATATTTTCGGTAAGTAAATGTCATTTTAAAATGTCAATCATTAATAATCTAAGTATTTTCAATAAAATAACCGAGTTTTGTTTCTTAGTCAACCCACGCGCCAACATGGCCAACGTTTGATCAAAAGTTCGATGTTCTAAGACAGTGCATGAATGGAGTAGTTTCATACTATTCTTTTTTTACCAAGAATTTGTACACTAATAATAATACGTTAACCATTAGAATGTTTTATAGAATAAGATTTCTTATTTACATGATGTAACATATAATGGGTTGGTAGGCGAAACTCGGATGCTTCGAAAAAATATATTTTAGCTGTATAATTTAATTTATACATTTCCGGCCGATCCATTTATCTGTGCGGAATAGGTCTCAATTGTTGCAAGGGAAAGAGGAGAGCATGTGTTTATGCCCAGAAAAAACTCTGTTGTTTGTTCAATCCATTTCGATAAATTAGATATTACGGGAAATTCGCAAAGACGTCGATTGAGTAAAACAGCTGTCCCTAAACTGCAGGTAATTATACAATAATGTGTAAGCTAAGTTAAATTATTAAGATGAATCAACTGCATTACAGATTAAATTTATTTATTAAATTATTAATTTCCAGATTTAACCACTTAACGATAACGTAACCACAATAACACCGGACGTGTCGAATAAAGTAAATGAACCAACAATATCGATTTTAGAGGTAACAATATGTTTGTTTGATTTTAATATATTATGTGATGCATCATAAGCGAGATTTCATCTGCTGATATAATATTTTAACTACAAAATTATAATTGGATAATTTCAGATTCAACCGCCGGCACAATATGACATCATTGAAAAAGTGCCAATAACTGAAACGCAAACAAAAAAAAAACTCAAAGGTAATTAAAGAAAAACATATTTAAATCAGTAAATGATCAGCTAAGTTGTTTTGATTGTTCACTACACATATTTGTTTTATTTCAGGTTGTACCTTCAGCAACTTCTGGAATTAGCAGTTTTCCCTCTTCTCCAACCGTTACAGTATCAGATTTGATATCTATAAGTGAAACACCCAGAAAAAAGTTTTTAAAGTCAAAACTCATATCTTGCCGTCAAATAATTTCAAATAAATAAAAAAAAAATCATGACTTGCAAAAAGTCAACAAAAGATTAATTAAAAAGAACAATTCATTAAAAAATATAATTCAGGTACTTAAGAAAAAACAAAAAAATGATGAAACAGTATTTTTAGATCTGGACAAAAATGTCGAAGTAGCGGAAGTATTTTATGGTATGTACGCCAAAAATAAAAATAAACTTAAAAAGCCATTTTCAAAATATCCCCCAGGAGCCAGAAAGTTCGCATTAACTCTTCATTTTTATTCCCCAGCTGCGTACAAATATACACGTAAAATGTTAGACAAATGTTTACCGCACCCTCACACTTTGTACGAATGGTATCAGAATGTGGATGCGGAGCCAGGATTTTGCGCCGAAACATTAAATAGGCTAGAAGCGAAAGTAAAATCTAGTGAAAAGGATATTTTATGTGCTTTAGTTGCCGATGAAATGTCTATCAGGAGGCAAAAAACATGGACCGGTAAACACTATGAGGGTCTGGTAGACATGGGTATAGGTATAGGCCATGGGTATAGGTATAGGCGACAGAAATGAAATAGCGAGTCAGGCTTATGTGTTTATGTTAGTGGCTATTAATGAACCGTGGAAATTGCCACTTGCTTATTTTTTTGTTGATAGCTTAAAGGCGGACATGAAAGCTAATTTAATTAACATGGCTCTGGAAAAATGCGAGAAAAATTGGTGTACACATACGCTCCATTACATTTGACGGCTGTAAAACTAACACTGCAACAATGAATTGCTTAGGATGCGATATAAATGATATTAATAACATTAAAACACACTTCAAACACCCGAGTGCCGATTATAATGTCGTTGTGTTTTTGGATGCGTGTCATATGGTTAAATTAATGCGCAATATTTTTGAGTCAAAGAAAATAATTCATGCAGTTAACGGAAAAATAATCATGTGGCAATTTCTAATTGATTTGTGTAATTTGCAGGAAGAGCACGGTTTGCATTTGGCTAATAAACTGACTCAAAGACACATTAATTTCAAAAACCAAATAATGAATATTAAGTTCCAACTAGAAGACATAACAAACGCAGTATTGTTTAGTAGCCAAAACATTCTTCATCCGGCTATTTTATCGCCTAAACAATTATACCAAGAAATCGTTGATAGCTTTAGACACTTACCTGTAAATCGCAAACTACCAATAAACTTAGAATTAAGTCAAATCCACATTTTATTAAACACTCGAATGTAATATGTTATAGCCTTAGTAATCAAATTGTATTTATTTTAAGAATTCCTTTAGTTTCTCCAAAAGAGTTTGATTGTATCATAGTATAGCCTTACCTACTCCACATGATCTTGTAAACCCATCATCCTTTAGCTTTATTATTCCTAGTTCTACATATATAGCCGTGACCAAAGACAAGTCTGAGTACTGCAATCTTGAATCAATAGATAAATGCAGAGTGATAAGCCATCATGAATACATTTAGAGATAGATAGATGTAACAACAGTGACGTCATCCAGCGCAAACCCAAGTTGCGAAAGCGAACTACTAACGACTATTGTAAAAATGTTACCACCACAATGCAGGACCGATTATGTCCAAGGACACCTGGATAAATGGAAGACCCTCAATAACAACCGATGGATCTATATACAATCTGACATGCGCAAACTCTACATTGAATGCCCAGACAAGAGAAACCTAGTTATCGACATCATCGGCACAGGACTGTTATATATTCCCTGTAACTGTTACGCATATATAATTATAATAAGAGGGTATATTAGAATGCTCCGAATCGGTTAAATAAATATTATAATCATAGTCCTTAAAGCATCAGCACGATTCTAAAAACTGTTAGAATTAAATGCTATCGGTGTCATCAATTTGGTCATACATTTTCTAATTGTTATAAACGGCCTAATAATATAACACCCAATTGTCCTAGCAGCGATGAACAAGCAATTGCACTACCGTCGACATCTCGCGCCGATATGTTATAGTGTGCATTTTGTAAAAAGGTAGGTCACTCCGAGAACAACTGTTTTGCAAAAGAACGCTCTAGGTCACGAAATAATTTTGCAATAAACAAGCGGGTAGCTAAAATATAAGAACTGCGAAGTGACAACAGCCGTAATTTCTGGGATACCGTTAGATGTATTAATAGATAGCGGATCGTGTGTCTCTTTAATGTCAGAAAACCTAGTGAAAATACTTTCCGTGTAAAATGAAGCCTACTACTCAGTTGTTATGCGGCCTAGGCGGTAAGGAGGGTAAGTTTTTATTTTTTTATTGCCCTTGTAGGCAGACGAGCATACGGCCCACCTGATGGTGAGTGGTTACCGTCGCCCATGGACTTCAGCAATGTGACCAGGGGCAGAGCCAAGCCGCTGCTTACCATTTCAGTCTTAATATTTTGTTACACTATCCGTCGAGTTCAGCGACATAGCTTTGGAAACTGATTTCTGTATCGTAGACAGTAATCATTTAGCCGTACCCGTAATTATCGGTGCTGACGTATCAAATAGGGATGGTGTTGCTTACATTCGAAATAGTAGTTGCCAACGTGTAGTGCGAAGTGAGGGGATCACGAATAGTGTTATACAAGTAAATTCAATTTCGTTATCTGATCGAGTAAATACACCTGTTACTGGATATAATAGGGAACAGTTATTGGCCGTTCTTGATCAGTATTCCGAATATTTTTTAAGTGGTACCGCGATCACAACAGTGAAAAATAGTGAGATGCATATAAAATTAACAACTAACGTTCCTTTGTATTATAGACCCTATAAGCTGTCGCACGACGAAAAGTTAAAAGTTCGCTCCCTAGTTAGAGATAAAGAAAGATGCTCGATAAAGGCGTTTTTCAAGAGTCCGACTCTGAGTATGCCAGTACGATCTTACTAATAAAAAAGAAAGATGGTTCTGATAGAATGGTGCTGGACTATAGCGCTTTGAATCGAATCACCGTCAAAACTAGACACCCTCTCCCTTTGATTAATGACTACATAGATAGATTAGGTAATACGCGCTAGTTCAATGCACTGGACATGGTTTCTGGATTTCATCAACTTAAAATGGCCTAAGAGTCCATTCACCAACCCACATACGAATATTTCCAAATCCCCTATGGTCTAGCAAATGCCCCTATCGTGTATCGGAAAGCCATAACAAAAACACTCAAATCATTCATTGATGCTGGGCAGGTCTTAGTTTTTTTTTTTTAATCACGCCACGTTAACTGCTCCCGTGCTAAGTTCGTAAAGAACTTGTGTTACAGGTACCAGATAAAGGAAATAAATATAATATTTTTATTATACACATACATATATTTAATATACACCCATAACCCTGGAAAGACAATTATATAAATCATACAAATATCTTCCCTTGGCGGGATTCGAACCCGCGACCCCCTTGTTTAGTGACCATGTCACTTACCACTACAACAAGCGGGCGTTAAGTTTATATTGATGATGTTTTGTTAACGACAGACGGACTGGAAGAGAATCTCGCCCTATTAGAATCTGTCATAAAAGAACTAACAGAAGCGGGTTTTTCTATTAACTTGAAGAAAGTTAAGTCTCCACGACCAAATCGAAACAGGTTCGACAATTTCTTGCCTTAGCAGGATATTTTCGAAGATACATTCCTTACTATGCGACTAAAACTGCACACATTGCCGCTTTAACCAAAAAGAGTGTAAATTTTATTGGAGTAATGAACATGAAAAAGCGCGCCCAGAAATAATTTCTCATTTAACTAATGAACCAGTTCTGGCAATATTCGATCCGGAGCTGTGAAATGAATTGCGCACTCATGCGAGTTCGATAGGTTATGGAGGAACAGGTCGTCATGCAGGTACATAATGATGGACGTAGACCCGTAGTCGCTTATTTAAGCAAGTTTACAGGTGCGGAATCATAAATTTAATAACCAATAATCAAACCATTCATAATAAATATACTATTTGAATCCGAAGAAAGTTAAACGACAAAAATCACTAGCGACTTATGAATCTTTTCGTGTTTATTATCAAGTGCATGACATTTTGGACGGTCTTTGATCATTATTTGGTGCTAAGGAGTAATTAAGAACGAACAATAGTGCTAATAAATACATTGTAGTGAAAATATAACCTCTTTTATAATAAGAAAACCACGTCTTTCAAAGTCTTCCAAAAATACTCTGATCATGGCAACGCCATCTGCTAAAACAAGTACGCACTACTTTAAACATCGTAGCGCATCGAACTAACACCACATCGATCTAGCATTCAGATCAAAATATATGACGGAGGAGAAACAACAATGGAGAAATCTCCGTAATGTTTTTAAAAAGTTATTAAGTTCTTGACGATGCTCATGTTTGGGCTTTCGAAACAAAACTTCATAAGAACTTGGTGAGCTGTGTATATTTTACGAGAAGCATAACAACGTTCCAGAGAGATCCGTACTGTGCTACGGCTCGGACACGAATGAATGAGCGGTTTTTTTTCCCTACCTATGCTGGTACCCTTGAGAGGCTATTTCAGCTCGTTTGTAGGTGAGCTCACGGGGCTCAAACCGGAGAGTTGCTAACACTGACCCTAGCAAGAGCAGTGCTTCGCAGAATTTACCACCGGATCGGAAACGCGACCTACTGAGAAGTAGGTTATATTAAGAGGTATTTATGATTAGTGTCATGATCAATAGATTCCAACCGAAAAATAGTGTCCGATTTTTCGGATGAGTGCTCCATAATGAATTTAAATATATATAGATAATAGTTTTGGCGCACTGACTTTCTTGGGATCCTATAAAATATGTTTTAATTATTATTTTTGTATGTTTTAAGCGAGGTAGCGAAATTTTATATAAGCAATCATATTAAATCGATACAAAGTCAATAAATAATGTACAACCCAAGACAGACGGCTGAACTGACTGACAATGACATTTGGTGCGCTAAACATGGCGGATTTTCGGCCTCGTTAGGTATTTACGTATATTCATGTTTCATTTTATGTACGCACTGAAATACTGTAATATTGTTTTCCTGCTAGTTACAGTGCTGAGTAAAAACGAAATAGATATATGTTTATGTGTGCCTTCAAAATTGATGCTATTTATATAAGCAATTGTACGTATAGAACAATATGTCGTGTCTCTACTTTAAAGGACAGATTCGAATACGTCAGATAGCGACGTTTGCGCAAGTGACAGTGATATAAACATATCGTTCCTTTCGACCATAACTTGTGTGCCTTCAAAATTGATGCTATTTATATAAGCAATTGTACGTATAGAACAATATGTCGTGTCTCTACTTTAAAGGACAGATTCGAATACGTCAGATGACGACGTTTGCGCAAGTGACAGTGATATAAACATATCGTTCCTTTCGACCATAATTTGTGTGCCTTCAAAATTGATGCTATTTATATAAGCAATTGTACGTATAGAACAATATGTCGTGTCTCTACTTTAAAGGACAGATTCGAATACGTCAGATGGCGACGTTTGCGCAAGTGACAGTGATATAAACATATCGTTCCTTTCGACCATAATTTGTGTGCCTTCAAAATTGATGCTATTTATATAAGCAATTGTACGTATAGAACAATATGTCGTGTCTCTACTTTAAAGGACAGATTCGAATACGTCAGATGACGACGTTTGCGCAAGTGACAGTGATATAAACATATCGTTCCTTTCGACCATAATTTGTGTGCCTTCAAAATTGATGCTATTTATATAAGCAATTGTACGTATAGAACAATATGTCGTGTCTCTACTTTAAAGGACAGATTCGAATACGTCAGATGGCGACGTTTGCGCAAGTGACAGTGATATAAACATATCGTTCCTTTCGACCATAATTTGTGTGCCTTCAAAATTGATGCTATTTATATAAACAATTGTACGTATAGAACAATATGTCGTGTCTCTACTTTAAAGGACAGATTCGAATACGTCAGATGGCGACGTTTGCGCAAGTGACAGTGATATAAACATATCGTTCCTTTCGACCATAATTTGTGTGCCTTCAAAATTGATGCTATTTATATAAGCAATTGTACGTATAGAACAATATGTCGTGTCTCTACTTTAAAGGACAGATTCGAATACGTCAGATGACGACGTTTGCGCAAGTGACAGTGATATAAACATATCGTTCCTTTCGACCATAATTTGTGTGCCTTCAAAATTGATGCTATTTATATAAGCAATTGTACGTATAGAACAATATGTCGTGTCTCTACTTTAAAGGACAGATTCGAATACGTCAGATGGCGACGTTTGCGCAAGTGACAGTGATATAAACATATCGTTCCTTTCGACCATAATTTGTGTGCCTTCAAAATTGATGCTATTTATATAAACAATTGTACGTATAAAACAATATGTCGTGTCTCTACTTTAAAGGACAGATTCGAATACGTCAGATGACGACGTTTGTGCAAGTGACAGTGATATAAACATATCGTTCCTTTCGACCATAATTTATGTGCCTTCAAAATTGATGCTATTTATATAAGCAATTGTACGTATAGAACAATATGTCGTGTCTCTACTTTAAAGGACAGATTCGAATACGTCAGATGACGACGTTTGTGCAAGTGACAGTGATATAAACATATCGTTCCTTTCGACTATAATTACTGTCAGGAAAATGAAATCAATAAATAATTTAAAATTTAAAGGTGCACTGAAATTGTACAACGTTGGGAGATCCGTGGGAAGAACTCGCACTCGACTTTGCCCGACCGTTTCTAGATAGCGATAGTGGAAACAAGTACTGCATGGTGGTGATGGATTACTTCAGAAAGTGGCCCGAAGTCTTCACCATTCCTGATCATGAAGCCTCGACGAACGCCGATAAATTAGTGCCTGAAGTGTTCTGTCGGTTTGGAGTAGCCCTTAGAAATACCGCACTGCAGTGCAGTTCACTAAAGTACGACTGTGACGACGGCTTTCGCAAACTTTCGGAGAGAATTGAGGCTGCCTGCGGACTTAATCACCGGCACTCCACCTGACGCTCCTTGTAGTGTCCTGGAATAGGAACAGATTCCATACACTTTTTGACAAATATCCAACAATATAACAATTGCTTTCAAATGACTTCACTCGGGGCAACAAATGCAGTTGGGCAAAATTTCATGCCAACTTTCAAGGTATGTATTATACCAGTCATAATTATTTTAGCGAACAATATTTTCTGTCACCTAAGTTAAGATGTGTCACTAATCATCAAATCTCTAATCCCAAGAAATATATTACTGTCATCATATTATTTGGTGATGATTGGTTTTATTTTATTTTATAGCGTTTGGTACAAACATTTTTTTTTTTTATATTTACTGATACAAGGCCAAATATATCACAGAGCAGGTTCACTGTTACCAGTGTCAGGTAGCAACTACAAATACCTGCAAATACAAGAAATTGATCTGCGTTGTTTAAATAGCAATTCAGTAAAGAGGTCTATTGTAGAACAATTACAAACATTATTTCATGAACACAATCAATTGCTTATATCGTTTCACACTGCACTGGATCTGATGCCATCTGATAATCACAAAATTGTAATCAGATCTGATAAAACACTGCCGTCTGTGCGGTTTAAATCGTATTTGTACGACTTTTTGCAAACATTACGCGAGTACGGTCGAGCATCGAAATCGTACTGGAAACGTAGGTTTTTTTTTTATATTTAATCCATTGTAACATTATTTTATGTAAATAGTTCTGGCAACAATGTAAGAAATCCTTTGTCACAAAAGACAAATATCCAGAGCCGCAAAATAAAACTCCTTTGACAGAATAATATAGGTACTATTGAATATCGGCAACATTACCCAGTTTCGGGGAAGCCCCTTTTATTCTAATTTCTATAATTTCTATGCATGAAAGAAGACTCTCCTTCGAAAGAAATAGAGTTCATATTTGTTTAACTTTCTTTTCACCCTACACAGCTAGCTAAACAGTTCATAGAAACGAAAATGGAACGTAAGTCAGGGTATTAAGACTTTTTAAAATGAAATATCTAATTAGTAAAAAAAATATTATTTAATTAAAAAAATCTGATACTTATTTCAAGGCTAATAGTCTATTACAAAATAAAATACCTACGCACACAATACCAACCGCGACCGCCGGCACACAGCAACACTACATACAATACATAAAAGAAAGCCACGTAATACAAAAATAATTACTATCCCTTTCTTTCGTCGGCTTAATATTTTTACAATAGAGTGAGACGGCAGGCTATTCCCGATGTTCGCGGCGACGCGGTTGCGTCGGCGGTGATCAAAGAAAAATCTAAACAACGTAGTCATCAAAATATTTTTGACAAGTCAGTCACGCCGCGTCCACCTTATCGATAAGAGGTCAAGTGATAGTGCAAATAAAATATCTCCCGTATTTCGCTATGTCTTTTCGGTATACTAAAGTTCAATACACAGAAATGGTGAGAACTTTGGCACGGTGTGATGATAATGTGGCACTAGCGTGTAGAATATTTAACACGACATACGGTACTAGTGTAGACCGCCGCACTATGTTATCAGCAACACAACGGCTTCGAGACCACGGAACTTTTCGTCCAAACACGGCTATCGACAGGGGAGACAATATGCGTACACACACTCGTCTCCAAAACGAAATTCTCGATTATTTCGACGAAAATCCGCATAGTAGCACCCGGGAAGTAGCACCACGCTTTGGCTGTAGCCATATGCATATATGGCGCATGCTTAGTGGTGATGGCGAGCATCCATTCCACCTCAGGCGATGCCAGGAGCTGACTCCAAGCCAAGTGACTACTTACCACGCTTAGAGTTCTGCCGCTGGTTATTACAAAATTGGCAGCGAAACATTAGTTGGACTGACGAAAGTACATTCACACGTGTGGGAATGTACAATCAACATAACACGCATTTATGGATGCATGAAAATCTACACGCATGCAGAGTAGACTCCTTCCAACATCGATTTTCAATCAATGTCTGGGCGGTTATGATCGGTACACACATACTGGGACCAGTATTTTTACAACGTCTGCCAGGAGAGTCATATTTACTGTTTTTACGAGAAACTTTACCTACTCTATTAGAGGACGTACCTCTTGTTAATTTACAAGAGGTATTTTACCAACACGATGGTGTCTCCGCGCATTTCACCTGGAGTTTTCGCCAGCATCTTCATGCCGAGTACGGAGAACGCTGGATCGGGCGCAGAGGGCCTGTTCAGTGGCGTCCTAGATCAGCTGATTTGACGCCTCTCGACTTTTTTTTGTGGGGGCGAATAAAATCGCTAGTTTATAACACACAGACAATAAGTGCCGAAGAACTAAAGAATAAGATAATAACCGCCTTTGAAAAAGTGAAAAGTAACATTGCAGTATTATCTAAAATAAAACAATAAGCTACTTGAGCGAATCATACTTAACCGCATTTCACCAACTATAGAAAAACATATTCCTCAAGAGCAAGCTGGATTCCGTCCAGGACGCAGCTGCAGCGATCAAGTGTTAGCACTGACCACACTCTTGGAGAGGGGCTTTAACGAAAACCTCAAGTCGTCAACTGTATTCGTGGATCTAACAGCTGCTTACGACACTGTGGCGCCAGGGACTGCTGTACAAACTACTCAAGCTGATCCCCTGTATATAAAGATCTACAATGTTATTGAGGACGCCCTTACCAACAGACCATTCCGTGTCCATCTGGGAGACAATTCTAGCTTATCCAGGGTCCTGAACAACGGCCTCCCGCAGGGTTCAGTCCTCGCACCAACACTCTTCAACGTGTACACCCACGATGTGCCAGAGACGCTCTCCAGGAAATTTGCGTACGCCGACGATCTAGCTCTAGTCGCACAAGGCCGCAGTATAGAGACAACGGAATGTCACCTTGAAAACGACATGGCCACGCTTAATAACTACTTCATTCGATGGCGTTAGTGTCCAAATGCTTCCAAGACGGAAGTCTGCTGTTTCCACCTAAATAACCGACAGGCTAACAAGAAACCCAACGTCACCTTTAGAGGCTCCACTCTCCCCTTTAACCCCTGTCCCAAATATATGGGTGTCACTCTAGACCGGTCTCTCACATACAGTGCCCACTTAAACAACGTCGCAGCGAAACTGAGAACCAGGAACAATATCCTACAAAAGCTGACAGGGACAACGTGGGGAGCCTCAGCCAACTGTCTGAGGACATCCGCCCTGGCCCTGGTATATACGACGGCAGAATACTGCGCCCCTGCATGGTTGAACAGCTCCCACACTACTGTAGTCGATACGCAACTAAACCACACTCTGCGCTTAATCACGGGGTGCTTAAAACCAACCCCTCTGCACTGGCTTCCGGCTCTGAACAGCATTGCCCCACCCCACCTTCGCCGCACCCACCACCTATACGCAGAGATAGAAAAGGCGCTTAGACGACCCGAGCTGCCTATCAACAGGGACCTAGCCAACTTCAAACCGACGAGATTGAAGTCACGAAACCCACCGGCATTACAGACACACCAACCACACTCCAATTGGAACACAAACGAGGCCTGGGTTAAAGAATGGTCAGCCAGATGTATCCCACCTGAACTGTTCGAGCTGAATCCACACTCCCGCCCACCTGGTTTCAAAGAAAAACGCCCAATCTGGTGCATGCTTAACAACCTGAGAACGGGAGTTGGTCACTGTAACCAACTGCGGCAGAGATGGGGCTGGACGGAAAACGAAAGCTGTGAATGCGGATGCCCAGAGCAAACTATACGCCACATTTTCATGGAATGCCCACTAACGAGATTCGCAGGCCAAGTGGAAGATCTCAAAAATGTAACAGAAGCAGCTATAGATTATTTCACAGACTGTAAATTTAAATTATAACCACGCAGTGTAAACGAATGCCATACGATAAATAAATAAATAATCAAATCACGCTTTTTTACCAGCAGTTTAATAATTCTTATTTACAAATTTACTTTAACTAATCAGTAATTACACAATATCTGCCTACAGTAAAAAAGCTACGAAAAAAATTAAAAGAAGACATCAATTTTATTGGCTCTGAACGCAGTCTGCGCAGAATTCTGAATAATTTAGGCTTCCGGTGGAAAAAAGCCGAAAACAATAGAAAAAATTAACATTAGGTTGCTAAGGATTGAGTTCGAATTCGTCGTGGCCTAAAGGATAAGACGTCCGGTGCATTCGTATCGAGCGATGCACCGGTGTTCGAATCCCGCAGGCGGGTACCAATTTTTCTAATGAAATACGTACTAAACAAATGTTCACGATTGACTTCCACGGTGAAGGAATAACATCGTGTAATAAAAATCAAACCCGTAAAATTATAATTTGTGTATTACTGGTGGTAGGACCTCTTGTGAGTCCGCGCGGGTAGGTACCACCGCCCCGCCTATTTCTGCCGCGAAGCAGTAATGCGTTTCGGTTTGAAGGGTGGGGTAGCCGTTGTGACAATACTGAGACCTTAGAACTATATCTCAAGGTGTGTGGCGCATTTACGTTATAGATGTCTATGGGCTCCAGTAACCACTTAACACCAGGTGGGCTGTGAGCTCGTCCACACATCTAAGCAATAAAAAAATAAAAAAAAGTTCCTTAAAACACTTCTTAAATATAGGCAAGAAGGAAAATCTATTATTTACACACATGAGTCGTATGTTGATTCATCTCATTCAGGTATGTAACAATTACCATACTTTGTTCCCGCATATTTGTGTCCTGTGAAATAGTTTGGACGTTGAGAGACACACTTACGAATATTAATCATTATATCTCTTATTACAGGTTCTAAGGCGTGGTCAGATGGATCATCAAAGGGGCTTAAAAAACCAATTTCGAAAGGACAAAGGATTGTGATAGTGCACGCTGGATCCGAAGTTGGCTTTGTTCCTAATGCGCTGCTCTTATTTAAAGCGGGAACAAAATCTGGCGACTTTCATGATAACATGAATTATGAAAATTATACCAAGTGGCTTCGCAGCGAACTTATACCTAACCTGCCGCCAAATGCTGTATTAGTAATCGATAACGCATCATACCACAACAAACAGTACGATCCTGCACCTACCTCGAATGCCAAGAAAGCAGATATGCAGAGGTGGTTGGCGGAAAAGGACATACCATACGAAGAGAGTATGCTCAAACCTCAGCTACACAAATTGATTAGACTGTATAAATAACAACACAAGAAATATAGTATTGACCAGATACTTGCAGAACATAACCATAGCGTCTTGCGATTACCACCCTACCATCCGGACCTAAATCCTATAGAAATGGCATGGGCTTCAATCAAAGGATATGTAGCCAGCAAGAACATTACATGGAATGCAACCAGTGTGATGGGCTTAGTAAAGGAGAAGGTCTAATTGATGGGCGCCGATGAATGGTCGCAATTATGCGGGAAGGTAAAAAAAATTGAGGCTGACTACATCCAAAGTGACCATATAGTCGATTTAGTCACTGAGCGTTTCATTGTTTACGCCAGTGACGACAGCGACTTTTCCAGCGACGAGAGTTATGTCGAGGATGAGGAGCCGACTCCTTCCACCAGCTCAGGTGCTACTATAAATTTAATGCAAGGGGTAGCACTATTAGATAATAATAGTGACGACGGCGACACATAATTTTTAATATGAAGTATATTTTTTTAAATAAACTTCTTAACTTTTAATTGTATATTATTTAGCTGAACCCCACACACTGCCCTATCACCAGGGTGATGAGGAGAATTTATTCAGTAGCATTTTTTGCCGCAACTATAAAATAGGGAGGAACAAAAAACTGCCACATTCCAAATCTTTTTAACAGAATGAAGTCTGTAAGGTCTGCTAGTATTATATAGAAATACAATACATTACTTGAGCTTAATTGTTTAATATACAGAACAGTTACTTAGCTAACTCTAACATATTGCAATACTATGTAGTAATATATAATATATTAAAAAAGGCAACACGTTAACATTTTATTACCTTAGGGAATACTGAAGGAACCGTTTGTGGTTTTAACTTTTTCTTAGCTTCTATTAAAAAGTCATCTTGTTTAAAATTCAAACTACAAACGCATGCTCATTTTGACACATTATTGTCAAGATTCATGGAAGTGATTCATGGAAGCAATCCACAAAGCCCTCAATTCTTCATTCGCTGGGATCCTGAAAACAGGACACGAAATTGTGACAATCCTATAACAACCGGTTTGATATTTGTGGTTTACACTGTTTTTGTTCTTTTTTTATGTTTGAGGTATTACTGGTGGCCCAGAGGCTTCACCAGGACAGGTAAGGTTTACACTGTATGAAAAAAAAATTAACGATTTCTCACATCAAATAGCAGTATATATGCACTGTTGTGTTCCAGTTTGAAGGACACTGTAGCCAGAGCAACTACTGGACATATTGAGACTTAACATATGTCTAAGCGTAGTGGAATGCAAAGCATTGCTTGGTAATTCATGGTGTCGGTTGATTTTGCTACTCTTAACACATAAATGTTGCTACTGTCCGTATGCGGTCGCATCGCTTAACGTCAGGCAAATTGCATGCTTGCGACGCTATTCAATGCAAAAAAATAAAGTTAAAAAAATACCACTCGATGGCTCTTTTAATAATATTGCAAAATTAGTATAGTTTTTCAAGATTGATTTTTCAAATTTAGTATACGACATAGATTAAGTACAATGTACAAGACAAAAGGTATTAAATATTAAAATGATAAAAAATATCTCACATTATAAAAATATACGCTAGTAAAAATTAATCAATGAATTATACCTATGGAAGGATATTCCACAACCTGGACAGAATTCCCTCTTACAACCGCTTCCAATACAAATGTTCACTATGATTACGCGGAAGCTTTCACTATTTTCGAAAATAAAACAAGCCACTAACTGTCAATGCCCTTTTAACTTCGAATTACAAACGTAAATAGACGCCATTTTTGTTTATTTTTTATTTTTAAGGGACTTTATGACCTGGTAACTAAGACATTTAGGTCATATCTTATTTAAATGTATATTCTTATTTTGATGAAAAATTATAAAATGGAGTGAAATGAAATGAAATGAAGATGATTAATGTGAGACATGAATCAACTGGCATGAAATTAAATGTAATGAAATGAGATGATATGGGATGAAATAAAATCTCATTAAAATGGTAGTTATATAGTGAGATTTTTTCAGTAGACTTTTTGAAGGATCCCGAGAAGCTACGTCCAGCGACTTTGTTTCATTTTACCACATTTGTGCACTTTCACAGATATTAAACAGTCAATAAACCACCGTTATTACACATTTAAATCTGAAGAAACACTAAATAGACAAAATACCGTAAAATGGGGTAAATTGGGACAAAATCAAACTTCAGATTGAATTTTAAAATAGTTCCAATTAATAGTCACTGCTCAACCAAAGAAATAAGTTGAGTCTTGAACGTACCTAGGTGATAAAAACCGTTACATTATTTTAATTATTCATTTTAAAGAAATAATCGGTAAAATAATGGCCGTCCCAAAGTACCCCGCGTCCGGGGTAAATTGACACAGGTAAGGGTTAAATTGGGATATTTGTAAGGGTTGTCAGCTCGCAGTACTGCGATATATAGGTAGGTAGGTGCTATACAATTATTTATATGGACCGAAATGATGAATATAATCCAATCAATACAATACAATCAATCTGAAGTTGGATTTTGTCCCTATTTACTCCATTTTATGGTACTCACATGGAGTTAATAAGTACCTACAACTGGAGTGCTGTCTAATGCCGAGAAATCGGTCTCGAAAGAGAATACTTTTTGGTCGCGGTGTCCTTGTCTAATGTGGTGACCATATAAAATTTATTTATAGGACAAAATTATACGCATGCATCAGTTTTGAATTTACCTTAAGTAATTCTGTGTAGTCCTATGTAAATACAAAACACGTGCTTGCAACAGTTTATTTATGTAAATTCAATTTTAAACATTGCTTCGTCGTCATGGTGACTTTTTTTCGACGCTTTTTTTTGGAAATTGCTGCGATGTCGAAAATCTAGCACTGAGTTTTGTTACAAACATCATTACCTCAGTTCTATTACTTAAACTTCTTCAAACTCATGTTTAACGTCCGAATACTCAACCGCGACTTGAATATTATGTTGAACTTAATTACGCAATTCCTACTTTAATGTACTGGCTAAGTGGGCCGTGCAAATTAATATTTGACTCACTGAGTGAGACACAACACACATGGTCTGCGCGTATCGGGTGCTCTTTTCCTACATTCACATCTTCAATTGATTTAAAATTGCTTGTATTTTTACTTCTGTGCTATTTTCATGACACGTATATATTAAGTCTACTAGTTATATTTTAAGAAATACAACACAATGGGTAATAAAATGAAATGAACTGAAATTCATTTATTTGTTATATGTAGACAATTAAATAACTCTTAAATGACAAGTCAATACACATAACGCAATACACATAGTACTTGATCTCTATTTACAAAATATTGGTTATATTATATAATATTATAATGAAAAAAAAATCTCACATTTTAAAAATATATGCTCACACTAGTAAAAATTTATCAATGAATCTGACATATGGACGGATATTCCACAAACTGGAGAGGATTCTCGCTTAAAACCACTTACAATATAAGTGTTCACCATAATTACACGGAAACTTTCACGATTTTCGAAAAAAAACAAGCCACAAGCTGTATCAGTGCCCTTTTAACTTCGAACTACAAACGTAAATAGACGCCATTTTTCTTTTAATCCATTCATAGCTTTTTTTCGGTGATGCCAACAATTAATCTGGCTTCCCATCAAATTCAACATGAAAACCATCAGAAATTTACGTACCTACCATTAAATTTTCCATTAAACAGAGTTTTTATTAATATAGAACAATTTTTTTTTTTGTTAATGAGCTTTATTAATATATGATGTTCTACTAAAAATCAATATATATCATATAATCAATACTTCTTATATAATTTAATTTAATAAATTGTCATCATCAGAAACTAATTTCACCATGACTTTGTACGTTTCTTTTGAACCAATTTAATTTTTGACGTTGATGGAAATTCTAAATTGTCGCAACATTTTCTAGTTAAGTTTAAGTCACATCGTTTAAATAATAAGTATTTAGATATATTATTGTCATAAAATGTTTAAAATCCTGTAAAGTAGATTGATTTTAACCTTTTCGATAATTTTCAACAACGCCCAAGCTACTAAAAAATCCACTAACCACTAAAAGCCATTTTTGATAACTAAGACAGCGGTCCAAATTACGAGATTTTGTGGAAAATCCTCTAAGCTAGCAACACTGCTTTTTGTTTGTAAAATGTGCGAGAGGGACACCACCACTTAATAATCATTCTCTTTTCAGACCGTTTTTCCTTACATCTTTTGCTATTTAAAAATAAACTTTAAGCCATAGGGATAAAGTATATTTTTAGTTTTTATGTCAAACGAAGTAAGCACTCCAGTTAGAATAGTAACTCTATGGGTACTCACTTAATTCTAGTTGCAATCTGTGACCTTGTTCGTTCACGAAGCCCGCGACTTTTTGGCGGGAACGCGAGGAGTGGAGTTGTGTGATTTGTTTTATTTTGTCTATTTAGTGTTTCTTCGGGTTTAAATCAAGGGTGGATCTAGGGGGGGGGGAGGTCATGGGGGTCATGACCTCCCCCCTCCCTGAGCTGGTTCCAGGACCTAGGTGGACCACATATTGAACATAACGAATTTAGGACACAATATATTGTTGCTCCTTATATTGCTCCTTAATTAATGTAATTTAATATAATAACTTTGTATTATGGCAAATTTTTGGGAACGAACGCATCGAAAATTTTAACCGCGCCGTACTCGCGCGCGCTTGTCGACTACATAACGTCTAGCTAAGCCTAACCTCAAATTGAATCCTAACCTCAATCGGAATCGGAACGACTAAACTTCAACATATTATTATCATAACATACTTCTAAGTTAAAAAACTAAAATTTCTTTGTACCTTTAATGTGCTTATAAGTGTACCTTTATAAGTATTCTTAAAAATTATTACTGTAAATTCTTTAATTACAAGAAATGGCAAGTAATCAGTTTCTCATTATTCCAGTGCGTGTGTTTTAACTTAAATGTTATTGTTGTTAATGCTCATAAAGTACCTCATAGGTAGATATGTAGGTACCTAATTACTGAAAGAGTCCTGCGTGACTTATGTACCTACTTATATATATTTTTTGGACGAGAGAAATTTAAGAGCATAAGGTTACTGACTCAACCTAAAATCTTAGATAAATTCACACAATGAAATCAAGTGTATCGTCGTGACCACATTGATTTTAATGCTTTTAAAAATAAAATAAGAGAGCAACCTACAGAATGAATATAGCATGCATAAACTTAAAAATAGTCTTTGTTAAAGTTTTTAAAAGCACCTAGCGAAAACTTCGATACAAACTATTGCGCGACACAAAAACATTGCGCTTCATTAACATGCATGCATTTACAACAAGTAAATAGTAATCTACCTACCTACTACTTTTTACTTTATTGGTATATTACAGATTTTTAAAAACTATAAAATATTAGAGAACCTGAAATTGTTTTGCTTGTTTAACACTATACTTACCTAAAGTAAGTAGGTATTACCTATTTGACGTAAGTACTTACCTAGGTAATAAAAAGTCGTGTAGGGGCCTAAACTTAAGTAAGGTCTTTATGGAAAATGCAGTGGACTGTAAAACTACCTACTTACTTTTTATTTCTCAGGTACTACTGTATCTTTAAGCAGAATATTGCAATCGAACTCAATTGATTTAAAAAAAGCTACGAACGCTATTAATGATACTTTAAGTGTGTTACAAAATAAAAGAGAAAATGTGGACGTAATCTTTCATCAGCTTTTTGAAGAGGCTAAAGAAGTAGCTGAGCAGCTAGATGTAGAAATTAAATACCCCAGAATAGTATCAAAACAAATACATAGGGTCAATAATCAACCTGCTCAATCTACTGAAGAGTATTTCCGCAGAGCTATTTACATCCCTCTTCTAGATTCAATAATAAGTGATCTCCAGGACCGCCTGTCTCCTGATGTACTCAATTTGTTTCAGCTATGCGTTTTCATGCTAAAAAGCGAATATAGTAATGAAGACATTGAATCTGTGAAACAACTAGCTACCGACTATACATTATTACTAGATAATACTCCAGTTTCTGTCATTGTAAATGAATATCGGGTTTGGATGATGAAGTGGCAGCGAAGCCAGGAGATACCGCAGTCGATTTCTGATCTTATTTTAAATTGTGACATCGATATGTATCCTTTTTTTTTTTTTTTTTTTTTTTCCGGGTAGAGGGCCGAACCTCCTACGAGGTCCCCGCGCAAAAGGGGCGCGCGGGGTATGTGAGACTCAACGATCTGCATGGTGTTGTGAGCAGACCGCGGGCCCAAGGATTTTAGAGCCCACCCACTAAACGACTCCTCTGCACTCTTACACCCGACGTCCGATCCCCTCCGAGGTCAGAACCCGGATGAGGTAGGGGGGCTACCGCGGTCAACACTACAACCAGACGGCGCGGCTCACCCCAAGGACGCCCAGCCGACGGAGCCTTCGAGGCGAATCGAAGGCTCTGAAACGTCGGCCGTCTCGGTACGGCAGCCCGTCGGGCCGCCCAGACGGTGCCGCTGGTGTCCCGGAATACCCCGCTGGACCAGAACCAGCCTGCCGGGTCGGGACGCGATACACCGTCGACCGGTCGCTCTATTCACTCCACGGCAACGCGCTAGAGTGCTGGTAGCGCGCCGCGCGGCCTCACCCCCTCAGGTCGCCCCTTGACCTTCACCGGGGGGAGGCCGCCACCTACAGGGGCCGGGACGTACGGGCGTATTCCCGCCTCCGGCCCCCGGCTCGACGGCGACGGATCGGTGCGGAAAGGGAAGAGCTCTCCCTCTCTCGCTCCGCCGCCTCCTTCTGCGATATGGTGGACTCGCAGAAGTCGAGCATCGCCTTCCAGGACGCGTCGCTGCCGAGCATCGTAGCCACGACGCGCGGCAGCGATCGATATGTATCCTAACATAAGATTTTTTTTATGTATTATGGCTACACTATCTGTCATTGTAGCGACAGCAGAAAGTTCTTTCTCAACGTGCGCAGAATAAAAAAATAAAAAAAAGATCTTCAATGGTTGAAGATCGCCTAACCGGACTGGCACTTCTACACGTTCATAAAAACATACCCATTGACGTAAATGACATAACAACGCGTTTCGGGAGAAGACGTAAAAGAAAAATTGATTTTGTGATTTAAATCTATGTATTTTGTTTGTTGGAAACCCTTGTCGTACCACTTTTGCGTCATACCCCTCGACATACCTCTAGCTGTTATGACAAACCATTCACCACGGTTATGGAATATAAATAAGCTGCCTCATTCCAGGCGTGATAGTGCTTCTCTGAATGTCTTCAAGAGAAGATGACAATATGTACGTGTATATGTACAAGTTATTATGTGTTAAGTTTTTCAAGTGTACAATAAAGAATAAATACTTTTAAGTACAGTACTTACGTACATTAATAAAATACCTACTTTTTATTTGTATCTATTGTTATCAAAATTAAATTATAAGTTCTTGACTTGACCATGACTATGTGACCCCCTCCTGGCACCAAAGCTGGATCCGCCCTTGGTTTAAATGTGTAATAATGGTGGTTTATTAACTGTGTAATATCTGTGAAAGTGCACAAATGTGGGAAAATGAAACAAAGCCGCTGGACGTAACTTCTCGGGATCCTCCAAAAAGTCCACTGAAAAATCTTAGTAAATGACCACCATTTCACTGGGATTATATTTCATCCCATATCATCTCATTTCATTTCATTTAATTTCATCCCAGTTGATTAATATCTCAAATTAATCATCTTCATTTCATTTCACTCCATAATATCATTTTTCATAAAAATATGAATAAAAATTAAAATAAGACATGACTTAAAGGTTTCAGTTACCAGGTCATAAAATCCCTTAAAAAAAAAAAAACGATGCCCGCTTTACATTTTACAAAGCAGACTATCAACACTATCAACACTTGACATTTGCGAAATTTATGGAAACGCCATTAACCCAAGAGAGTGATTGAGCAAGTAATCACTGTTTCAAGGAAAGTTTAAAAAAATTACCGTACTTATATGTAACATATATCGTAAACCGTGAGTTTCCGCAACTTGATATATTTAAAAAAGCTTTCTATATTTATGAGTACTATTTACAAAAAATTGTGAACTTCCAAATCGACGGACCATAAAGAAAAGTTTAACCTAAATCTAATAGTATTAGATTTAGACTAAACTTTTCTCGTGGCGTGCAACCTCTTTCACAGGACATACGACCTAGGTACAATGACTGAAACTTCAAAACACCATTTATTGTTTATCCATACTGTTGATTTATTATGTGTATGTAAGTATATTGGAATATGAATCAACTAGCTATTGCATATATATATAACAGTATGTTTAAATTTATTGTATGTATGTATTTTTTTCAATAATGTATTATTAATAGTACACCGCAACATACCTGCTGTATCTTCCTTTTTTCCAGAACTACTTTGTTAATTAAATGGTTGTCAGGAAGAAATCACTTTTAGCGATAAGACAGCCTATTTAAGAAATGTTTCTGCTTGTTTACTGCTTTCTAATGTTAATTATGTTTTAGTGTGCAATACAGTATATTTTTTCTCTCTCTCTCTCTCATTTGACTTAACTACTGATAGTTTTGTGATAATAATATAGTGGTATATAAATAAAAAGAAAAACATTAAAGTCATAATCATTATATTTATAATTTTGTTAATTAATTGTCAAATATAAATTGAAATAATTATTAAGGTCATATTTAAAATTGATTTAATGATCAAAATCTTTTACTGTATTAGTGGCAGATTAACCTGGCGAGCATGAGGTGAAAAAAAGTTACATCAAGAATGTGGCAGGGTATGACATACCCATAATTTGTAGTACTATAATATTGTTCTTATTATTATTTACTCAATTATGTTGATCTTATTTTGTAAAATAATGAATTATTCAATGGCATTCAATGCAAGAAGTTTTTAATTATGAAATTATTATTATTTATTAATCTTTTTTTTAAACACAGTAATTTTAGCAACAAATATTTAGAGGTTTACAAAAATCAACAATCTAACAAAAATATTATTCTTTGAAATATAAATCAACCTAATACTGAAAGATAATGAGATTCTTTTCATTATAAAACATATAATTATTTTTTTAAACTAAAAATATGATCAAAGACTACTGTTGAGTTCAGTAAATTTTGCGTGCTCCATTCATATGGGCTTGGCACAAGCATTGCAGGAATGCTTGGTTTTTCTATCCTTCTTGTATGGACAATCCTGGCATCTGACATATCGCCCAGGTACATTCACATGTCTTGGTGATGGTTCACCTAGCTGTTTCTCGATTCGCTGGCGGAGGTAGGTGGGAATATTTTTTTTTTATTTCTTGAATGCAGATGTTCGTAAATCATTGATAAGCCCAAACTACGAATGAATTCTGTGCTTTTGATCGTAACGTTTTTATTTGCTCGATAAATAATGCAAGTATTTATAGCTGCCATGTTCAAGACACCATAGAATAAAGTCATAGGCCATCGTTTACTGTTGCGAGAAACGTTGTAATTGGCACTCAACTCATCAACCACGTCAACGCCAGCTTTGGTCGAATTATAGAATGTTATCATTTCAGGTTTTTGTTTCTCTCCTGTAGATTCATCTATTGAATTATCATGATGCATAGTGGACATAACAACAACCACCTTGTTCTTCTTTGGCGCATAGGAAACGAGTGTAATATCTTTTTGAAACCCAAAGACTGAACTGTTAGGTTGTCTGTCAGTTCTAATGAAAGATTCGGGAATCTATCTCTTGTTTTTTCGTACAGTTCCAACCGACGTGAGTCGATACTCATTTAGTAGATGCAGCATTAGCTCATATCCGGTGAACCAATTATCGAATGTCACGTTGCGATGTGATCGTGCAACTGGTTGAATGAGTCTCTCCACTACTTCAAAGGGTCTATTACTGACTGCATATGGTCCTGACGGCTGTTTTCCTGCGTACACTTCCAAATTCACAACATAAAAGTTTTTTGCATCGACTAGAGCCAAAATTTTTATACCGTACTTGGCTGGTTTATTTGGAATGTAGACACGAAACAGGTATCGACCTCTAAATCATCGATAGTCAGAAACTCACTTGGGGAGTACGCATTCTGACAGCATTGAACAAACTGGTCAAAAATGCGTCTGAAGGCAGCCATATTATCAGTTTGTTTACGCTCATCTCTCGTAGATTTGTTATCAAAACGAATATTACTTTGCAGAAACTGAAATCTCTGGAGTGACATTGTGGTGCGAAATATATCAACGCCAGTTCCATCGGTTCGCCAAAGATCTTTCAAACTCTGTCGATTAGATTTGATAAGACCAGCTAAGTACAATAATGCAATTAATGCTTTCAATTCATATAATGTGGTTTCTTGCATGTAGAAAAAAGCTTAGCACTCGAATTTTCAGCAGCAGTTTTGGTTTGTCTATGGCGAATTTACGAATTAGTGTGGGTCAAAATTTCTTGTAGCATATCTGAAGTGACAAAAATATTCCAGCATTCATACTCTGTAGAAGCATCCCATGCAATATTTTTTACTTGAGCTTGCTCTGTTACGATGTTTTCGGAACGAAGCCTTACGTTTGGACGTTGACAAAAAAAAAGGGTATAACATACCCGAAACAGGTTTGCACACGAATAAAAATCAAAAAAGTTTTATTCAACATAAATGAAAGTACATATTTGTTGAACGTCAAAAGAACTACCGCCAATTCACAAGAATTAGCCTCCGTCCTGAGAAGAATTGGCAAGAAACTCAGCGGGCATGTCTTTTTTTTTTTTTTTTAAATATTAGATTTTATTTTTATTTTAAACATTAGTTTTTTTTAAATATTCATTTTTACAATAAGTAATTATAACATAACAATTATTACAATATTGAAATGCCCGGAGCGAGCAACTCATTCCCACTTTGTGAGATAATCATTGACTTTATAGTAAGCTTTAATGCACAGATGTTCTTTAATAGTTTTCTTAAACCTATGTATATGTAGGTTCTGAACATCTTGTGGGATTTTGTTGTACAGGCGCACAGACAAACACCCGAATGAATTTCGTATCTTATGTAACCTACTCATCGGCACAACAAGCTTGTGTTTGTTCCTAGTATTTCTATTATGTATGTCCGACATTTTAGGAAACTCCTCAATATGTTTACGAACATACATCAAATTTTCAAAGATGTACTGGGATGGCATAGCGAGAACTTTAATTTCTTTAAATTTTTCCCTCAGGGATTCCCTTGAGTGCATGTTATAAATAGCACGTATAGCTCTTTTCTGCAGAATAAATATCATTTCTACATCGGCCGCATTGCCCCATAGCAAAATGCCATAGGACATGACACTGTGGAAGTAACTAAAGTAAACTAAACGAGCCGTGTCCGCATTTGTTAACATTCTAATTTTTTTTACTGCGTATGCTGCAGAGCTAAGCTTACTCGCCAATTTATGAATATGAGGTCCCCACTGCAGTTTGGAGTCCACTGTTATACCAAGAAATACGGTTGACTCAACAAGCTCCAATGATTCCTCAGAAACAATTACATTACTATCTACTTGTCTCACATTTAAAGATGATTTAATACATTTTAAAGTAAATTTAATACATTTTAAAGTAAATTTAATACACTTCGTTTTCTTACTATTCAATAATAGGTTATTGATACGGAACCAATGAACCACACATGAAATCGCATCATTCACTTCGTCATAGATTTGTAATTGTCGTTTAATTTTAAATAATAAAGATGTATCATCTGCGAATAATACGACCTCGTGTCGGGATACAATAAAACTAGGCAAATCGTTTATATATATTAGAAATAAAAAAGGACCCAAAATGGAACCCTGAGGTACACCCATTTTTAACGTGGTGCCTGAAGATCTATTTCCTTTCACATCTACTGTTTGTATCTTTCCAGATAAATAGGAAGTAATAAGTTCCAATGCACCATCCCTAATACCATAGTGATGTAGTTTCCTCACCAATGTTTCATGTTCAACACAGACAAATGCTTTGGATAAGTCACAGAAAATTCCAAGACAATCATGCGATTCCTGCCAAGATTGAAAGATATTTTTGATTAGATAAGCACCTGCATCAGTTGTAGAGCGACCCCTTGTAAACCCGAATTGTTTATTATGAAGCAGGTTATTTGAATTAAAATGTTCTAAAAGTTGTGTCAAAATAATTTTTTCAAAGATTTTACTCAATGTAGGGAGTACTGAAATAGGTCTATAGTTAGAGGGGTCATCAGTACTACCAGATTTAAAAAGAGGAATCACTTTACTATGTTTCATTAAGTCAGGAAATACACCACACTTAATACAATCATTAAAAATACTAACAAGATGAGAAGCAATAGTGTCTATTACAGACTTCAAAACCTTTACTGATATTCCCCCCCACAAGTCAGCTGTATTTTTTACATTAAGGCTATTAAAACTTTTTATTATATTGTTTGAATTAATTTTCTTAATTTTAAAAATTTCATTGCATTTGTTGACATGGTTATGCAATAATATTTCAGCTGCTGTGGGGGATGAATTTAGAGATGTGGTAGTTGAAACTGGAATGTCAGAGAAAAACTTTTCAAAAACATTAGCCACATCTTCATGACTAGTTACCAATTTATCGTCTATTTTTAACGAGAATTCTTGATGGCTATTTCTGACTTTTCCACTTTCTCTACCAATGATGTTCCAAGTCATCTTTATCTTGTCAGGGGCATTTTTGATTAAATAACTTAATTTAAAGATTTTGCCGCTAAACAAACTTTTCTAAATAGTTTGGAATAGTTCCTGACATATTGATGAAATGTTTCATCATTATTATAAACTTTTTCAGAGTACAGATCATACAACTTTTTTCTACTTTTGTACACTCCGGTGGTGGCCCACTCGCTGAACACCGTTTTGTTTTTTAATGTTACAGTTTTAGGAATAAATACATCAGTAAAGACCAAATTAATTCTCTCAAACATATTCTGGTATATCCCGCCGGTGTCCCGTGCCACACTGCGATCACGCCACCATCCCCTCCCGCACGCCTCTGCCTCCAGCTACTGAGCGCGCTAGTGTTGTTAGACGAAAATGTTATAAAATACACAACTTTAAAATTTTACCAGGGTATGAGATACCCTGCCTCATGTTCGCCGGGTTAATATAATAACTTTGTGCTCACTGGGAGCAAAATTGTATTGCAAATGTTGTAAATCATTGTACATGATAGTTTTGAGTGGGGTTAGCTTGCTGTGTGACAGCTTAGTTTCATTTTCGAGTATCCTTTACTTTCCACATTGAACAATCACATGGTTTTCCCATGGGCCATTAAATTACTGCTGAATTTACAGTATTGCAGTTGTTATTTTTACTAACATGCAATTCAGACATAGATCTTGTACCAAAAAGACATTGTTTTCTATAAAGATTGCCCAGAAAAGGTGTCCACTTACAGAATATGCCCTGTTTTGCCTCCAATCACATGAAACATATGTTCAATCTCCTGGAAGTTTAGAAATGGTTTTGGTTTATTAGACCAACATTCCGGAAATGTTAGTCACTTCATCAGATCTGCCCTTATAGTGAACAAGGTTATAAAAGTACAGGAACATTGTGAAATTGTTGTTTTGGCCAGCATAAAATATGAGTTACAATAAATTGCAAGTTGTCCACATTCTGCTGGTAAAATGTTTCAAACAAATTAGTTTAACATGGAAACAACAACATTGTTTGAGGATGTGAAAAAATTTTGGTTGTCCACTTGAATTAATATATACTAAAGCTGTAAATTGAGAACTGTCTTTGATAATATACATCATTTGTTGTAATATTTGGCACTGGTCAATTTTTGGCATAGTCATTTGTTATACTCTCATAGCTTGTATCTTTCTTGGTTTTATTTTTCGCTCGTCTTTTTATAATTTATGTAATGTTTTTTTTTTCTCAGTTCTTTTTGTTTTATAAGTATTTGCTCTCTTTCTTCATTTGTCTTCATAAGTTTTTGCACTCAAACACTTCCCTTTAACTAATAATTTATTACACTGGCTACTGGTGTCTGTGTGGGGGTAACCAAATGCAATATTAAAGTTACAGGTGAAATAATTTTGGTAATATTCATAAGGAACAGGATGATTTGGGTTATTCTACATTTTGATGAAAAAAATGAAATAAATAAAAATATCGTGATTTATTACTTATTTTGGGTTTATTTTAATAAACAATAGAAACAATTTTTAGAAACAGAGACTGTTCCTTAGTAATTTCTGAGAAAACGATAAAAATAGAAAAAAGCCGCTAACAGGAATGACGATTTTCTGTATAAGTAATTATAAATAATGATAATAAATAATAGCCTAAAAAACTAAAAAGCACGCTTTATATAAAATTCAACTAAAAAATAGAAAATTAATAATAAATATTAATAAATTTAAATTGAAAATAGTGTAAAAAATATATATATTTTATTTTAAAAAAGTGTGGGGTGCTTATTAAGATATTATTGAAATAATAATTCTTCTACTCATATCTGTCAGAAAAATATTTATAACAAATAAAACCATGCACCCGATTTTTTTTTTTTTTAATTTACGCTTCAAGAATTGATTAAATTTTTCTTTAATTCTGTAATTGAAATCTTGTATCACTTTTCAAAATTCTGAACTGAAAGTAGTCTAAAGCTGTAATTTTTACGGGCCTTTGCACTTTAAAACCGCTTTTTCCATTGGAAGACAAAAAGTACCAGGCAAATTCTTCTTCTTTCAGTTCATGACCCACGTTTATAATATTGTCTTTTGTTTTTTGGGTAATTTCGTGAAGGTTTCGTGAAACCTGTAATTCATCTTCCACATTGGGTTGCATTACATCAATCGGTGCCATCACTGATGTCTGCAATGGAATTATTTCATGAATTACTTGTTGTTCGGAAGTGATTGTTTGGGAGGCTGCTGGTACCCTCTCGGCACTCTGATGTGTTTCTGTCATTTCAGACTCATCATGTACATCGGATCCTGCCCTGGCATCCCACGACATCGTCAAGGACCACACGCATCCTGGCCATCTCCTCCCGCACCCGAGCACTCTCCGCACGGAGCTCCGCGTTTTCCACCTGCACGAAAGTGTATAGTGCTTGCAGTTCCTCCATTTGCAACCGCAGGCTAATCACTTCGTCCGTGCTTGTGCGCTTTAAGAGATCATCCAATCGTGTCTCCACGGCGGTGGCCACGCGGTTCACGGCGGTGGCCACGCGGTTCAGGGCTTGCACATATGTGCCCTTCAACGAGCCCGATTTGGTTGCCACCGTGGAGACAATCTCCTTCGAGACTACGAATATCCCTCGTGGATCTGTAGCGTCCATTTCTTTGGCCAGGGAGCGGGATAGTCGCTCAACCTCACCTTCCCTCACATAGACTGCATCTCCACGGCGGGAGGTACCGGCCCGCACCGGTGTGGTGACAACCGGTTCGCCATAGTCACGGTCAAATTCTGTGTACGTCCGCATCCCTTAGGGGACAACGCCGCAGCATTCACCAGCTCTTCCTCGACTGCCAGGAACTTGGCAGGTGGCGGGTTCAACCTCCGAGGACTCTGAGGGAGCGGGAGCCGCCGGAGCTCTCGGGTCAGCCTGGTTCCGAGTGACGAATCGTCCGGCGCTGTCGTGGACGAACAGTGGCGACTCCCGACCGCTCGACGCGCAGCCCCTTGCGAAGCTTAGGGTCGAGCGCAGTGAGAGCGCGCTCGGGGTGCACGAGCGGGACACTCTCCCTTTCGCGGCTCGTGCTGCCGCCGCCTTCCTCTTAGCAATTGTTGCCCCCCCCCAGAATACGAAAGGCAGCGTGCCTCCGATTGCTCAGAGACATGGAGGGATTCTCCTCCCGCCGACCGAGAGGTACCCTCCTGGGGTAATATCTGTTTACAATTGTCCATGTTCATTAGTTTTTCCTTTGTTATTTAACCAGGGGCGTGGTCCCCTGGGATCGAGTGATGCCCTCAGGACTGGACTCCCTCCAGCCATTCACGCCTTCGCCAGGCATCGGAGCTTGGGATTGGGGTATTTTTATAGAGGTTTACGTCCTCGCGACCCCGTGCCTTGCGGCAGCGGTCACCGCCCCACCACTCAGTGGAGATTACGGGTTGGCTGGTCGCCCACCGAATGCCCAGGGCAACTCGGTAGGCCACCGCGCGACGCTCGAAATGAGCAACCACGAAACCACGCCAGCGAACCGGGGCGTTCCCCTGTAGCCGAAGCCGGGGACATAACAACCAGCGGCCAGCAGTTGCAGGAAATGTAACGCTGGCTCACTCCTACGACAACCGAGCACAGGGTGCCACCGCTCACGCAAGCCGGCAAACCGGTGCCGTCGGAAGCTGCATTCTCCGGAAGGAGCACTCTTCACTTGATGAAGAGTGTGGAGGGCGCAGACCTTCCGCTCCTCCTAGTTCTGGTTTGGTCCGCGTCATCCGATCTCTTTCGTTGCAAAGCCTAGCTAAATTACCCTAAACCCAAAACCTAACCTTAACCTAATCCTAAACCTAAAAAAAATCCTCGCAACGAAAAAGATCGGACGATACCTCTGAGAATGTCGCCCAGAAGATCCCGTGATCCGCCACCTACGGACGTGCCTGGTGGAAGTCCAGCATCTGCCCCCTCGCAGACGATTCCCGCAGCACGCAATCATTGCGTGCTGAAGGTCCCATCCAGATTCCGGGGTAATTAGTATACCTGCATTATGCTCTACGAACAGATTTTCTAAACCTTGACGAAGAGTGCAACCGAAATTTGTTTGATTTAATTTATCATTCAAGCATCAATAAATAATTGGTTCTTCATCAAAAGTGATCTGAAATCTTTTGTCGAATGTTACCAGATCATGTTTGATGGTATTAAAGTTTTGCACCAATAGATATCCATTATCATCAATAGGGTGTGCCGCTAAATTTCTCTCTGTTTGAAATCTTATATTGCTGTAGATTTGGTCACATATAATCATATTCAGATTAAGGACATTTGTAGACCAGTGCTGTGGTGAAAGAATACAGGCCCTTAGGATGTTTGCCAATGCCATCGCACAACATTGTACGCCTGCAAATCCTGATGTAAAAATGACGTCGTTGCCTTGGTGCCATGAAACACGTACCTTTCTCGATAAATCGTTAATTTTCATATAAGCACTAGCATCGTTCGTAGATTCTTCATTGGTCTCTACAGCAATATTAACTGGTGCTTTGTACAGCGGATTATTTGCAACTGACCAATACAGTGCATCATAAACTTTTTGTCTAGATATTGAAAGATTCAAGACGCTCTGTAACAATAACTATTCTGGCATACATGTTAGGAAGGTTTTCAGTGACTTCGAAAATTTCTTGAGCGAACTGTACCGCTTGGCTTCGAAAACTGTATTGCCCAAATACGCCACTTGATTGGATGATCTTAACAAATGGAATTATACGTGAAATTAGCGTTTGTTCAGCTTATGATAACACAGCAATAACCTCTGGAATAGGACCTGGATCCAAATTATTCCAATAAGATTTAGATGGCGCTATATTTTTCTTCAAACTCAAATGTGCCTGGCAACGGTTGCAAACTTCTAAACAAAAATTTCTGTTTTGATTCGTTAGGCAAGTATGGTGCAGTTTCGGTATGTACAATCCATATCGATATTTGATGTTTATAGCACCGTTTCGTACCAATTTCACATATCTTATCACAAAACGTGTTAATTGACTGCATAAAGCCCGTTACACTGGCTCTACTTAGTCTTCAGAATTCAGCATTTCGTTGCCGCATTTGCTGCAAACGAGCTTCTCTGGCTTGATCTGATTCCGAGGCTCGGATCTCAGCAATAGAATGACGCATTTGCTGCAAGCGGACTTCTCTGGCTTCGTCTGATTCTGAGTCCCGGATCTCAGCCCTGGAATGACGCACTTGCTGCAAACATGATGATGCTGAAATAGTGTTCTGAATCTAGTCTGAAGTCTGATTTGGTCATGTGACCCATTTGTTCATATTCATCCATGAATTCTATGTATTTCTGAGCAAACAATGGATATCTTCCCCTCTTGCGTTCGAGCGCCTTGCTTGAAACGCTGAAGAGCAATTTCTTGTGAATCGCTTAATGCAGGCTGGTCTGATAAGAGTGGCATTCGTACCATATATTTACCATCTGGTGTTCTTACCGTGGTTGCCTGATGTAATTCTTCACATTCCTTGTGGTCTGGATGCTCAACCTTCTCCATAGGTGGCTCCTCTGATTTCCAAAATCTCTGAACTGCCTCTTCTAGGCGGGTGACTTGAACACCATAATATTGAACTGATGTAGGTATTTTACCATTGTTGGAAGTAATCTGCTTCCTTCTGGAGTTCGATGAGTTGACTCGTTCTGATGAGTAGCCACTGGTCCCATGATGACGTGGCCAAAGCATGTGCCATATGCAGCTGCTCCTGAAAGTAAAGATATTTTTGTACCATCAAACACATAATTGATAATATCTGTTCCTAATATTAATTCTATTTCTTGATTCATTCTACGAGAATTATCTGCTAACTGAATATTATTATACTGACATGACCGCGAATCCTTTTGATTGGTCTGATGTCAAGACAGCTCCGTCGTGAGTGTATACACAATAATTGCATTAGTACTGATGACTGGTAATGGCTTATTGGTGGCCTGATGACTATTTTAGCCGTTTGATCAGGCTGTCTGACTGATTGGTTCCCAATACCGTAAATTTTACATGAATTGGATTGTCGATACAAATTTAATTTAATGACTAATGAATCCTTAATTATTGAGACACTAGCTCCGGTGTCTAATAAGGCTCTGATCTGAATATAATTACTATGACTATTTTTAATACTGATATAGGCTGTGGGACACGGACCTCCCCATGACGCCAGTAGTATCGACAGTCGCCGTATCTCAATCTGAAAGTGGGGGTGAGATCCGCTTGCCAAACCGCAAGTCCTCATACATTGCGTTGGCTAAACGCACCCGCTGGCCTGGTTGTCTAGACCTTGGCTGACTGAACTGAACTGGTAAACCACAAATCCTTGAAGACGTGGCTCGGGTCTGATCCCCGTGACTGATTGCCTGATCTGTACCAGTAGTCTTCCGGGACTGATATAACCTGTTCTGACCACTACCTTTAGATGATTGACCTTTCTTTTGTGAGTCTTGGAAACACAACAAGGTATTGTGTGTCTCGGTGTTACAATATTTACACCAACCCTTGTGTGAACAGCTCTTCCCCGGATGTAATCGGAGGCATAATTCACATAGTTGTTTCTTGGCTGCCCACACCCTGCGTTTATATGGGTGCAGCTCAAGGAACTCCCTACACTTGTATAGGGTGTGTTCTAAATTACAAAATGAACACTTCACTTGATAATTTCCGGTCTTGGACTGAGTGGACTGATACTGACTGGTCGAGGCCACTGGACGCTGCCGTGGACTCCTCGGCCTTGTTCTTCTAATAGGTTCTGAACCACGGTGTGGTGACTGACCAGACACCGTTGACTGAAGTCTGCACTGTTCATTCAGCAGCTGCATCAGCTGCTCGAAGGTGGGCAGGCCGTCCTGCGCCTTGCCATATCGCTCCTCGAACGTCTGACGCAACCTAAATGGTAATTTCTTTAGTACCATGAAGATTAAAAGATATGACCACTGAATAACGGGTAGTGCTAACTGACTGAGGGCCTAAATACTTTCACTCAATGGGTCGTATAGATCCCTTCTGAGGTCTGATGCAGGTGTAACTGCAGACAAACTGATGATACGCTCCAGGTAGGTTAGCGCCCGTGAGTTGTCATACCTGGCCTTAAGTAATTGCCAGGCACCCTGATAATTGCTGCCGTCTATGGGCAGATGACCAATTACCATCAACGCCTCACATCGGAGTGAGGCCCGGAGGTAATAATGTTTCTCTGATTCTGATAATGTTGGCTGACTGTCCGTCCACCAACGACTGCAACAAGTCTCTGAAACTAATCCATTCTAGGCTATATTGCCACTGAACTCAGGCAACTTAATGGCTGGCAGCTGGACCTTCAGCTGGTCTGAAATGGGTGAACGCATCGGCGAGGCTGGTGAAAGCATTAATTTTAAGTGACATTGCACTCACCTCGCTGAACTGAGTTTGAATAGCCTCCAGCTCCGCCGCAAACTCGGGCTCGTCGGACTCCGCTTTGTTGGTAATAATTACCTCGTAACACTCCAACATGTGAGGAAAGTACGTACTGAACTGCAGCTGGGCAGCGGCTGTGGCTGATGAAGGGTTGACATCTTGAACTGATTTAAACGCGTTAGTCAATATCGCGTAACGCGACTGAAACTGGGCCTTAGCCTTCAATACCCCCTTAGAAGACATTGTTTATTTAATTAAAAACTGATAACTGATAATTGCCTTACTGATCTAGTAATAATGAATATTATTATGTATTGATATGACTTATTATTAACTGACTTACACTAACTAACTATTCTATTGTTAACTGACAAATGCACTACAGTGTACCTAAACTGAATTACAAAGTACACGATAAATTACTGATATTATAATTAGAAAATATTATTAACTACGTTACGTATTACGTATAACACTGATGTACTTGCGCCGATGCGTCGGTGATTTGAGCCGGCCGCCGGCCGCCGGCCGCATGCCGGTTTCACCGCTTCGTCGTTGAGGGCGCCGCGTGCTGACACCAGCAACAACATCACAAGAGTCCGAAAGCGTGTCAAAATAGTTAACGGTAGGTGGAGCATAAACCACACCTAATAGAAACAATTGAATTAAAAGGACTTTCATTGAAGATGTATTCCATAGATTTAGAATAAGCAGAAGATGATGAAGAGATAATTTTATGATTTAGGTGTGAACGTAAATAAATAGCGACTCCACCACCTCCCTTGCCTCTACGATCATTTCTGATGAGAACAAAACCGGGGAGGCAGAAGTGATGCGATGAACGAGTAGGTTTAAAAAAGGATTCAGATATGAGACAAGCATGAATATGCTCACTATGAAATGTATTAAGTAGATCTGAGTAGCACATTACTCTGGAATGCTTTAAGCATTTATATGACAAACATTCAAATTTTTATGTAAAGTACGGAATATGTTATGTAACTGATCACCAAGACCACTATCAGTCGAACCAAATGACGCGTCAGTTGACAAATCATCAGCAGATTCACATGATAGGAACAAGTCAGAGTTGCACGATATATCCATAGCTATAGTGGTTCATACAAAAATTATATAATATGGTAAATGAAGTGAAACATAAAGTGAAAATAAAATAACACACAATACTTACTAATTACCGATTTAGGCCTAATCTAAGGTAGGTTGCAAAATGCCTAAAAAGCACAGCACAACATAAACCACCTCTGCAAAAAAAAGGATTAACTGGAGAAGATCCCACATAGCTTACCAACTAAATATTTAGAATCCAATTTAACAGTATTACAACTTACAAAAACAATAATAAAAACATACCCCAGGAAACACCACACACAACTTCAAATATAACTAGTAAGAAATATTAATAATTTCACATATTACACAAAAGAGAAAGTGAGAAAACAATCTCATCAGATACAAGGTACAAGGTACAAGATAATTCTATATTTACGAAAATTTGGAATATTTAAAAATAAAGATAAAGTGAGAAAATAATTTTAATGTTCAGATGCCAAGGTATGTATGCAACCACCCAAAACATAATAACCAACTTTTTAACCACTCGCCTACACATAGTAAATAATATATATATATATAATATTATACACATTATATTAATAATTCTATTAAAATTAGTGTCTATTATTATTAATGTATTATTAACAATTTGTATAAGTTTTTTAATGTCACTTTTTTTTGAAATGCAAGAAATAAAAGGCTTTTTATTTTATTTATTATTTATTTAATTTAGTAAATATAAATATATATATGTTAGTAAATGAGGTATTTATAGTATGAACCCATTCATCAAGTGGTCAGAAATCAATGTTATATTATTATTATAAATAAAGAGATACAATTACTTTAACTACCTATAAAGTACCAAACAGCATCTCATTGATGGTTCAATATTAAACGAGTGGGTGGAGCGATTTGACACTATTCTTAGGAAGTTCCTATTCCCTGTCGGACCACCAAAACAGAACATTACTCATTCACTTTTTATTTGAGCGGGTGGAGCGGTTCCTCGTTTTGTCACTATTTCCTGGAAGTACCTTCTCAGTAGGCAGCTCACGCAGCTGGGCGAATGAAGTCAACCTACACTTGTCACCATCAGACCGCTTAATGAAAATGTTGCCGTCTTAGGTCCAACAATTACTCATGCCCAGCAACTGTCGTGCCTCTATGAAAATATCTCTTCTTTCCACCCTTAAGCAGTTTCTTGTTCTTCCATACTTCAGAGCGAAAATTAAAGTTTTGAAATTTAACAAGTATAGGACGCGGTTTGTCATTGCTCACCTTACCAAGGCGATAGGCGGTCTTGATATCAGCCACACTACATTTCAACTTCATACCATCCTTAAAGCGGGTCTCTAAGGATTTCACCGAATCGGGCTCCATTGTAGCTATCGCCGTAGTCGCTTTCTTTGGCATGACGTGAGGTTAAGTGCAGAGGTAGGTTATGTGGCGCGCTATTGTACGTTCCCAACAGGCATATGATAGTCGGTGCACTACCAAGACGTGAAATTGGTCGTAAATATACCAGTAACGCTGAGATTATTGCAATATAACTCAATTATTGTGGAAAACACGTCTAACCAAAACGTTTTTTTTTAATTCTTCGACATTACATTCCAGTAGTTTTACAATTGTAAGTTGTATTTTTATGAACGATGAACACTGTAACTCGAATAACTTTCACAAATTTAATTTAATTTTCACCGTAAGAAGTTTTATACAAAAAGAACCCTTTGTAGTCAGCATCTATTTTCAGAATCTTTATATCTGTAATTTTCAGTCTTATTATCAGTATTTTTATTAAAATTTCTTCCCACGTCAGAGGTTAGCAACTTTAAATCGTAATAATTTGTATGATTCATTTCTATGACTTTGTAAGGAGATCCTTTCTTTTTTGCAGTGCGAATTATGGAAATGTACTGATCGGGTGTATAGATAGGGCCCGATTTAAAAGTTTAATGTTTTTTCAATGACAGAATGCACACTGTCTGTCACCTTCGTTTTACGTGTGCTCTTTTATTAGAAATTCATGCATGATACTATTAATATAATCGAAATTAGAAACAGCGTACATGTACAGACTAATAATGAACTTTGACAAGTGCTGCGGACAGCAAAAGAATGAGTAAAAAATTATATCTAGTTTGACTTCAGCTGTTAAATCTCTGCCAAGACTTTTTAAATATTCTAAAACACAGGTCCCTATTTCTATAGCTCCTCTGTTTGCTTCTCCTTCATGTTACACGTAGCAGAGAATTTTTATTATTCTTGTCTTGTGTAAAGTATAAGGTATTTACTTTTGAAACATAGTAGAAATTTGACACATCTCCCCTCGGTCATGGCATCACAGCCTGTAAGTCTTAAACGGCTACTGTTGAGTATAGTTTATAATATTTTTTTTGTGTATCTCAGGAATGTGGACAAGATAGGACTATCATAACAAATTACATTATTATTTTAGCAACGTTTCGGTCTTTTATTAGACCTTCATCAGGCATCTGAAAATTACACATAATTGATAACCTACAATACAAAAAACAACAATTGTCGAAACTACCATATTTACCATAATATGAATTTAAATAATCCCTATCTTACACTGCACAATTGTCTCAGACATCAGAAACTAATACAAATCTACAAAGTCGCTAAATTAGTTAATTACTATTTTTGATTCCGGAAACAAAGCCAACACGACACATAAAAATTGCTAATTGTGTGACAAAGGTTAGCCCACTATCGAAACTTCAGTACATAGACTATACTTTACAATATTTTATACTAGCGCCAACCACGCTAAGTATCAAATTCAAATATATATGAAATAAAGGTTATTTTTTTCTATTAGATTTTAATATATCATTATATAAAATACTTAAATTGTTAGTGTCTGTTCGTTTATTCACAGTATCATTAGTTTTTATAAAGATCATTTCGCTAACATTACGTTTCCACCAATTCATTTCTTTATCTAGGATTTCTATTTTGTCAAACTCAAAATTATGATGTTGGTCAAAGTGATCTCCCGCAGGCGGACTGCCAGTTTTTCCGCCGCGGCGCTGGAATTGGCGCCGGGGCATTCTAACAGGCGGGCCCCGTTGGCCGTCTGCTGGACCTTCAGGCCACCCTCCACGCCGAGGGCGTCTACGTTGACACTACCGCACGCCGGTTGCCGGTTGGTGCCGATTTGGCGGAGTTGACGCCCCCTTTCTTTTTGTTACGGCTCCTGCCGGGCCCCGCCTTCGCAGGCTGGGACGGGACAGGAGCCGCGTCCTGCGTCTTTGAGGGGGAGGGTTTTGGTACCCCCGTTGTCTGGACCTGCCTTGCTGGGACAGCAGCGGCAGGACGTGTCGCGGGTGTCACGCATAATTTCGGTCCGCCATACGTGTTCACGGCCCTTGCGATCCTGCGAGGCGCCAGTACAGGGGGACCGTTCTTCAGCTCATGGGCGAGGGGCGGTCACGCGCGCTCCACTGTGGAGCTCCTCGCCTTCAGCATGACGAGCCGCCGCTTTAGCTCCTCGACCTCATTGGGGTCTTCGGCTTCGGGCAGAGGAGGGACAGGGGCCGAGCTGCGTTGCCGCTCGATAAGGTCGGCAACCATCGTGCGCATCTCGGCCATGTCGACACGCAGCTGTCCATTCTCGGCCCGAAGCCGGCTGTTTTTCTGGAGAAATCTGCTCAAAGCGGGCGTGCAGATCTAGTTTCCGTCGCAAGCCCGACGTTTCCGCGGTTGTGGTTCGGAGGGGGTCAGAGGGACCCACCTCCATTAGGGAGCGCTATAGGCGCTCAACCTCTCTCACTTTTTTAAATTTGTTTGCCTCACGGCAGGCGGCCCTAGACTGCGCCGAGGAGGCAGCAGCCAGTCCGCGAGATGACAATGTGTCACGTTCGGTGGCGAACGGTGCCGCAGCAGCCGCCGGCCCTTCCGCCATCGCCATATATTTGGCGCTGGCGGGCTCACCCTCCGAGGAGTCGGACGGAGCGGAGGACGCCAGCTGTCGAGCCGACTTCCGCTTCCGCCGAGTCCGCTGTCGAGCGCTATCGACGAGGAGCGCCGGCGTCTCCCGCCCACTGGACGCGTCGCCCCTCGCGGAGCTTCACGCCGAGTGCAGCGAGATGAGGCTGTCGCAGCGCTCAAGGAGCACGGTGGGGACTCTGTCCCTTACGCGACCCGAGCTATCGCCCCCTTCGTCTTGGCATTGTTTGCCCCCCCCCAAAAACGGTGGGGCAGCGTGCGGCCGATTGCGACCGCACGGGGGGATTCTCCCCCCGCGGAGCGGGAGGTGGGTCCCTCCTGGGGTAATAATTTCATAACAAGTGCCATTTCATTTTTTGTTTCCTTTTTTATTAAGCAGGGGTCGGTCCCCTGGGCTGTCTGGTGGTACCCTCGGGACTCCCTCCAGCCATTCATCCCATCGCCGGGCACCAGAGCTTAGAATTGGGGCATTTTTTAAAGAGGTTTACATCCTCGCGGCCCCGTACCTTGCGGTAGCGGCCCCCGTCCCCCACGCGGTGATGATTACGGGTTGGCCGACGGCCCGCCGAGTGCAACGAGCAATACGGCAGACCACCGCCCGACGCTCAAACGAGCAACGACGACGAAGCCACGCCGGTATACCGGTACCCCCCTCTGGAAGGCGTGCCCCTGTAGCCGAAGCCGGGGACATGGCCACCAGCGGCCGGAAGATGCGTAAGCAACGCCGGCTCACTTCTCCATCGAAAGGCAGGCCAAAAGTGGCCCACCATCTCCCATGGGTTACGTCCGAAACGGGTCGGACGTGACCCGAAAAATAAAAAGGGGGAAGAGAGAGGGAGCCCGAGCGTCTCCAGGAGGAACACCCTTCAGCGAGTGAAGGGCGTGGAAAGTCCGCAACTCCCCCTGCTGGTTTTGGTCCGCGTCATCCGATCTCTTTCGTTGCAAAGCCTAACTAGGCCTAGCCTACCTACCTAACACCTAGGAATCCTTGCAACGAAAAAGATCGGACGATACTCCTGGGAGTGGGACTGTTCCCAGAGGATCCCGCTATCCGCCACCTACGGACGCGCCCGATGGAAGTCCAGCAAAACTCCCCACAGACGGAGCCCCCGGCCACGCAGAGTGCGAACCGGAGGGCCCGCCCAGGTCCCTCGGGCTGCTAAGGCTCCTAGAGATGAGTAATAAGGAATATCTTCTCGATGGAGTCAGATGGACTCTAAATCATCTTCTGAAATGTGTCACCATTCTCCAACCTCCTAAGCATATCCTCTATTAAAAGCAAAAATATCCATTCAGCTACATCTTAACAACGTAAACGTATAGTTGAGTGTATCTAAAAGCAAGCAAAATCATAAGCAAAACCGTTATGAACAAACAATTGAATTGGGTTTATGCGGGAATCAAACGCATGCTGTATCGTTTTCGATAACATAAAATGCGATATTTGCTCACGTAAACACATAAAAGTCGTGCAATTTCAAATGTTTTCAAGTAAATGAAGGACTTACCATCCGTTTTGTGATTTTTATTGGTAAAAATTCGACTTATTTTCGTTTTTGCCGCTAAATGAAAAACTCAGTTTTATGATTATGTGCACCTCGTTGATGTTCTTAGCACAGACAAGAAAATCCTTCAGAAATGATATTGACACATGACTTTTTTTGTGGGCAATAAGGCAAAGAAACGTGTAAACTTTCAGCCTATGCTGTACTTCAAATAAAAAACCGGTAAGTATCAATATCGATACAAGATGCATTTAAGGGTTAAATTCTCTCATTTGACTTTCAGACATTGCATTTATATCTGTTAGTAAGCTTAGCAAAAACATTCGTTTAGGATCCTCTATCTCGTTAGTTTTTTTGTCAAGTTTAGCCTTTCTGGCTTTGAAGCAGTCCATAATACCATCATCGACATATGAAAATTTACTTACGACGATTAGAATGGGGGTCACTACTGGGAGCAGTTGGTCTGGATTAAGGGCATGACATAAGAGAGAGTTGTTGATTGTATATTGGAGACGATACAGGCAGAGGGCATGACATGGGTGATGGGATGTTTTGGGATGGTGATGGAATGTTCTGTGGTACTATGAATTGCGACTCATTGGCTTCTTCCTTATCTTCTTGATCCATTACTTCCCTAACTGCTTCCTGAGGAAGATTCCCTGATATGATATTGTTTTATGCATGCTACACTGTTGGATAAATGTATAAATCAACTGGTAAGGATGTAAAACACATATAAACTCTTTTAGGTAAAACCTGTCCATCATGTGTTATTATCACTGATTCCGTGTTAATAAAACCTTTATTATCATTTATAGTGCTTTTTCTTTTTAATCTCCTAATTTTTAGGATTTTTTCCGCAACCTAACAGAACACTAATGTTATTTATTATTTGTTCTTCAGACCATTCTGTAAGAATACTTCTAACTATACCCATGCGAGTAACATGGAAAGTAGGAATGAAAGCTTTGTATTTATTTTTCTCTAAAATATCTAATTCCATAAAATTGTTAGCCACATAAAATTTTTCAAATGCCAGTGATAGCCTGTTTCTACCAATTCTCTTAAGACTGCCATAAACAATATTTTTAATGGAATAATCTTTCAAAAACTTGCCAAAAGAAATTGGGTGCAAAATGGTATAATCATTAGGTGCCTGTATTTATTTTTGAACGTGAATGGCCGCGTACCCACCTAGCTTATGGGCTCGCGAGCCACATTCGGGCGAGCGGTTCAGCCGAGGCTGGCTCGCGAGGCAGCCTCGTAGTTTACCGGAAACATCGAGGTGGGGCTCGCGAGGCAAGCCGAACCATCTCGAGCCACCAGTTCCACCGAGCAATTTAAAATGGACAAGGACTCCATTTTTTTTTTCAATTCCTTGACAGGCATATTAATTTGAGCAGATATTTGCCGCCAACTGTCTTCCCGCTGATTTTTGTTCAAATATTTTGGATATTTGGGGTCCCATAGCACTTTGTACGTGCTGTACAGTTGTATAAAACGAATGGACTCCTCCTGACTGCCCATGATAATGATATCAATATTATAGATAGAGACAAACACGTTAATAGACAAAACTTGAAGTAGCTTCGCGCGCGAGCCAAAACAACCGTTCCCACCTAACACACAGCGCTCACTGAGGCACGTTAGATTCGATTAGCCTTGAAAACAAAATTTTCAAATTTTCCAAACAAACGAGAAAACCCAAAAATCCTGTCTTAAACATGCAGTCTAATGCATTTTAAGATTTTTCTTAATAATGATTTTATCTAACTGACCTCTCCTTTTGATTGTCTTTTTTGTTGTAATTTTTAACTTTTAAGTTGGCTATATATTCCTTGTAATTTTCAATCAATTCGAATATTTCTAATTTGGTTTTCCGTTTTAGTGCATTTTTTAAATCATACGCTTTGGGATCTCCTTTTGAGTTCAAATCGTCAAGAATATCGTTATGATATTTTAAAAATTCTACAGTGGGATCAAATTTACAAGATTCAGGTAATAAATACTTTGCTAAATGAAGTGATTGAGCAACACTATTGCTCAACAGCTGTGATGCTAACTTCACTTTCATCACTTTATTATGGAAATTGAGATGACGGGTGGTTAGTTTGTTTCCCGTGCGAAGTCCTTCAATTTCTTGTATTTCCTGTAACCGTTTCACGTATTCCCAGTTATTTTTTTCACAAATTTTGTTAGAGAATACTCCTTTTTGACGCGAAATTATTACTGAGAAGCTTGAGCATGTGATAAATATCTAATATCAGCACCACATTGTTTCCCGTTACAAGATGCTTTTAGGGTTATTTTCATTTTGGATGTAAAAAGGTTTGAAATTCAAGTTTTTTAATTACAATATGTAGATAATCTTTCTATATGTCTACTGACAAACGATTGACCTTGGAATCCTTTAAAACTCGAAAAACTTATTATCTGAAAAAAATAAGAGCTCCTACTTCTGTGACGACCTCGCCATGTTAGTGACTATTAGGGCCCACTTCTGTGACAACCTCGCCACGTTAGTGACTATAAGGGCAAGTTTCTGTAAGACGACTGTTATTTCTAGGACTTACTAATTGAAATCAGTGCATTTGAATCACCGTTTATTATTAATCATAAACTTTGTAAAATCAGCAACAATCTTCTTAGGTTATTTATTTTTCTGAGATCTTAATACTTAATGACTAATCAGTCTAATCATAATCGCATTTTACTTAAATAATGGAAAAGAACTTACTTAACAAAATATTTTGTTTTGCCAAAATCGAACTAAAAAACGAATTCACCTCGTCGGGTAGGTGTTGGTTCAGGCAATATACAAACAATATCATTTACCATAGTCATCGACACATCCTCAGGTTCTTGCCAGACTTAAAGTCTGGCATTTGACATTTCTTCTTCAAAATTTTACCACGAAAAACCTGATTATTGTTTTCCGATGACATTATTTGTCCAACAAACAGAAGAGCGTCCTTTTTCTTCGAATTGGACTAATGCCCACGAACCTATTGTAGCAGATGTTTTGATGTCATCTTCTTGACAGTCTTTTGTAGCCAAAGTGCTGGGACCTCCAATTTTCGTGAATACGGAATGGGATGCGTTCAATTGTTCCATAGCTTCATTGTTAGGAAGAGAATCATTTGCGTTGCACCAAATCCAGATCGAATGTGCTAATTGCGCCTCAATATTCAAAGAAACCTTTGGCTGTTGGAAAATGAGAACACATGGTCTCTGAAAATAACATTCTGTTGAGCTCAATTCTCTTAAAAATAGTTTTCTAGGATTATTAAGGCTCCATGTGACTTGGTGTATTTTAACAGTTTCGAGAATCGTCTTTCAGTCCGTTGGAATCAATAAATCGGCTTCTTTGATGTCCACTTCTAGCACAGTGATTGAGTATTAGAGTATCTTTCCCAGTAGCTCTACTGGCGTTGCTGTGGCATAAGCCGTAAATAAAATGCATGTTTCCATGTTCAGCCTGTGTGTACTAGGACATGTTTAACTTAAATTACATCAAACAGCAGTTTTCAAAACAATTTACAGCGTAAGCCCGTAGAGAAAGAGCCAAGTCCAAATTACAAAACAAAACAGAGTACAATATCAAAAAGTTGTAGCCGTTGAAAATAAAAAATAAATAAGAGCACATGTGACGATTAAAATTACACTGAGGAAGGTCTGAGATAGAGCAATATGCGCGTCATATTAAACAAAGGGTGAAGCCGTCTTTTTCACAATTGTTGAGAGTAAAAGGGATGGAGCCCTTTGTTAGATTAATAATTGAAATACTTACTTGAGATCGATATTAGAACGAGGACCTCTTGGCGTTCCTTGATCGTCATCCAGAAATTTCAACAGATCATAATACCATAAGGTGGGTACATAAGTAGGTACCATTAGTGCCTGCTCCAGATCGTGAGGACTCTTCTACCTTTTTCTTTTCTTTTCGATAATTCGTACGTACGTAAACCATTCAGCTTTTTAACAATCATGTTACGATTGGCGTTTGGTTCTATTTTTTTATATTGTTCGATTAATTTATTATAAGCAGCTGTTTTTTTTAATCCCTATTGAGATAGTCTTTGTTTTGTATTTGCCAAAGACAGACTTCATTTTTGTAAATATTAATGAATTCCTCCATATTGTCTCGAACTCCATGTCCCCCACTCGTCATTTTAGCGCGTTTAAACCGATTGCAGGATGTCCGCACAAGCAGGCGGTTACTATATTACTGTAACTTCGAACGCCGACATGCCACACACGTTTAAGTAAAATTGCGCAAACGAAAATTTGCACAACTTTGAAATCGAAAATTTGAACTTTTTTAAACTTGTACAAGTCTAGAAATTTGCGCAATAATTTTCCAACACACGTTACTGCATACTTGTACAAGTCTAAACTTGTGCAATTATAGCTCTTTAGCTCCTACAAAGTAATATTGCTAGTCATTTTAAAACAAGAGGCACTCACAGTGCAGTACATTATTTTTTCACAATCAATGGTTATAACTTAGCTAAAAGTAAAAAATAAAATAAAATAAAATAAAAAAATTCGAATGTCTTTTCTTGTAAATGTCAGATTCCCAAAAGCGAGGAGGGCTTCTATAGTTTTCGAGAAGATGATGAAATAAAATATATGTTGCAGTAGCCACTAATGGTAACGACATGTTCGCTCAATGTTCGTGAGAGGACTGTGGAGCATGCGTTTTTCTATGGAGATGCGCGTGCCGTCTCCATCAGAGCGGTCCGCACGGGTAGGTACCACCACCTATGGCCTATTTCTGCCGTGAAGCAGTAATGCGTTTCGGTTTGAAGGGTGGGGCAGCCGTTGTAACTATATTTGAGACCTTAGAACTTATATCTCAAGGTAGATGGCGCATTTACGTTGTAGATGTCTATGGACTCCAGTAACCACTTAACATCAGGTGGGCTGTGAGCTCGTCCACTCATCGAAGCAATAAAAAAATAAAAAAATAAAAACACAATTGTGATAAATGGGTTTTAATCATCATCTTCTTCGTTACGATTATCATAATACCTAATCAGGTCATAAATTCTGTCACATGTTTAATGTAAAATAATTGAAACAAGTTTATTAATTATGTAACCATTCTGTTCGATTCGAACCCAGCGACCTCGTGGCAGCCTTGGGCTACGGAAACCAGCACGAGGTGCGCGTCGAACATGTGCCGAGATTCGCGGCGCCGTATGTACTATTTTAACAAAATATCATGCAATCACTCACCGGAACCGATGCCTTCGTCTTCTCACGCCGTATCACTTAGGGAGAATGGTATAGGGCAGGAATGGATAAGGATTAGCGATGATACAATACTTTAGCGTAGACCGTCAATATACAGGTACCGTCCCGTTCGAGAAGCAAGACAAAGTGACAGATGTCAAATTGCGACGGCACCGTCAAATCGCGACCCGTGTTGCCGTGGTAAAAATTCAGAAACTAACGGATTGGTTTCGAACACATTCATATACCAAAATGAACTTAACAAAACATAGATTCTTATGACACTAAAGTTTATTCAAAATGACCTCCGTGATTTTGAATACAGGCCTTCAATCTGCGCGGCCAGTCGTCTATCGCAGCACGAATGAGGTCCATGTCAATATCGGCGGCTGCCTTAATCAAGGATGTCTTGAGTGACTCCAAATTGGGATGAGGCTTTGAGCACGCCTTTTCCTCCAAGTGTTGCCATATTTTGTAATCTAACGGATTCAAATCTGGACTGGAGGAGGGCCAGTCTACGTGCCGGATGAAGTCGATTTCACGCGCCGCCAGCTAGTCTTGTGTGCTCTTCGCTCTATGAGCTGGCGCCGAATCTTGTTGGAATACCCAGTGCCTGTTATTGAACATGGTATGAGAAACAGGTTCCACAAGGTTTGTCAGGACTGTATTTTGATACACAACTGCATTCGTTTTTACACCTTTCTCACAAAAATGTACCTCTGTTAAGCCCCAATAAGAAACTCCCAACATACCATGAGCGAGGATGGAAAATGACCTCGTTGGATACGCGGAATACGGTTGCTCGCTTCTTCACTACTGTGTGCGTACACCTTATCATTTTGTTTGTTGTAACTCTCTTCTACGGTAAAAATTTTTTCATCCGAAAAAAGAATTTCCCGATATTTTTTTCCCGTGTACCGCTTCAACAAAACGCGGCATCTCTTCAGTCTCAGGTCCATTAGACGAGCATTCAAACGATGTCCTGTTTTTCTTCGATATGCCCGAAGCCCTAAGTCTTCATTTAACACCCTTTTCACCGTGGTTCTGCTTAACCCCATCTGAAGGGCCAACAGTTTCTGCTTACGTTTGGGATTTCTTTGAATTCGCGCCTTCACAGCTTTTATCACTGCTGGATTCCTAACAGACCGAGGGCAACCACTTCTTGACCTGTCATCTACACTAGAGTCTTCATTGTATCGTTTGATGGTACGATAAACGAATCTTTTGGTTATATTCAAAATTTTCAGTATGTTAAAAATTTGAATTAGCGCGTAACTGCAACGATGCAACGCAATAACTGCAACACGGTCTTCTTTAAGCGTCCACTCCATATTTAAAAATGAGTAAAATTCTAAAAGTAGACATTTTTATTTTCATGAACAATTCGAAATTCGAATTCAATAAACTTTTTTGTGGCCAACATTCTAAAAGAAAAGTTTTTACTGTGTGAGAATACTTATGACCTGACTAGGTATAATAGTATTGCATCTAGAAATTGTGCAGGAGGCAATTGACTACCTCGATGCCGTGCCTTGGCCAAGATACCATGATGTGCTCATAGTGTGGGCAAAGCAACCAACCGTTCGTTTACCAACGATACATGTGCGAACGATATTGGATTATAGCATCCCTTCCACTTAAAGGGCTGTCAAATAATATGTACACAAAATAAATCCTTGTGCCAATATGCCTAGATTTTATTCTACCTCTTAACATCCAGGTTGAGTCTGATGTTGACAGCTCTTGCTGTAGGGCACTGTCCACTTCTCTACACACTTCTATGGCATTTGAACCATTTTCCGTCACATGCTCTCCAGAGTAAAAACGGGCTTGTTTGATTTGGGTATGGGCCCAAGGAGACAAGAATAAGCTCGCTGTATGTTAAATTAGGAAACTCACAAACATTATCTCTACTTACATCTATTGATTGGAACTGCGCCCTACAACGATTTACATTATAATTAATCATAATATTAATATAATGATAATTAATCATAGTATTACGTAATCTGTTTTCCACATGCATGTACTGATTAATTCTTTGAAGAATTTCCTGAGCATCACTACGATTTTGTAGTGTGCAGCTCGCCTAACCTTATATTTGTAACTGCACACACTAAATTACAACAGTATTACACGAATTGTCGACTTGAACAGTTCTCTTTTATTTCACCTACAACACTCCAATACATGGCGACCCTGCCAGGATTTCTTCATCACTGTCAGATTCTATAGCTCTCTTTTGGGCTCTAGAAGTAGATGGAACTCCCACAAGTTGTGGCTGAGCTTGAATTATAGGTGCAGGATGAGATGTTTCTCGTCCAGTGACCTTGGTTGTATGGGATGTAAGGACTCTAACTGCCTCTTCTATTCTATATATTCCCTTTTCGAATCTTATCAACAAGTCATTTCCCATTGTAGATGATGACCCTTGGGGTTGATTTTGAATCATATTATTTGTAGATGGTGATTGGGTATCAGTTATGGTTTTGATTATTGATGCCTTCAAGTCATGGTAACTTAAAGCATCTACAGGAGTCTCATCTGTTCCCAAATGGATTCCCTGTTTTTCCCATCTTGTGTTAAGGAATGGTATCATTGTTTGGTTTAATGCGTGCCAAGCCTGTTCAGGGTCTGAGTTTTTGAGATGATTCCACCTCTTAGGGTAGGAGTGACGATCTGTAGTATAAAGACTGTTGAGATAATAATATCGTAAATTGCCGATAAACAGGGATTGAGGACAGTGAGTACGTGGAAGAGCTGGATATTTCTGAGATAGTTCTGTTGGGTTCGGGTCCATTTCTAACTCGTCATCTAGGACTTCGTCGGGATCTGGGTCATTACTCAAGGGTGGATTAGTGGTTAAGTTGCTTGGTGCTCCTGTTTCTATAATGTCAGGTGTTTTTGGAGTTGTTAGGTTCTTAATTCCTGAATCAAGATTTTTTGATGGCATTCCAGCATCCTTTCTGAGAGAGTCAATCATGTTGGAACTCGTACCGGTTCTAGATTTCCCTATTCTCTTTGTTTGCACATAACTGGTTATATAATCACCTATTTGTGTCCTGACCTTGGGTTTGGAGCTTGATTTGATTAAGCCAGAATTGAAAAGTTGTTCAGGGGTTATGGTATTAATCAATATCAATTTGGGATCATCAGGTGAAAGTTCATCTTCAAACTGGAGCTTTATTTCGTCTAATACTGATGCTAATATAGATAGTGGAGCTAGTTTATGTGTACTTAAGTATGAATGGTTGTCGCGACATAGGAATTTATTGAATTTAGTAAAACAGGATAAGATAGCTATAAAAGGAATTAGTGGTAATTTAGAGTCTATGGGATATATTTCACCTATTTCTCTTTTATTTCACCTACAACACTCCAATACATGGCGACCCTTAGCCAGCAGTTAAAATTTTGCAACATACGTAAAATACGAGAGTAACTGAATAAAATATGAAGAAATATAATTATGAAGAATAGTATGAAGAATAGAAGTTTGTAAAACGAGAAGAGAAAAGAAGAATTTAAAATTACAGAAAATGAAAAAAAAGAAAAAAAAAACCCTCACAGAAGATTGATTTGGATGAAGCGATGAGAACAATAGAAGAAGACAGAAAAGGGTGTTGCTGCCGGGAGCCGGGAGAATGCTCAAACCTTATGATGAGAGGATATGCAGGGCGCCGGGAGATAAATTGTACGGGTCCGAGGTGGAGCAGCTAGGAGTCAGCTCGAGTCCAATGCTGAGGAGTTCATTCATCCATGCTACGTAAGACGTCATGACCTACTTATACGTTGACAGTAAATACGTGCTTACTGCAATGTAAGTTTTTGCTCTGATATTGTAATTTTTTTTTACATTATTTTAATGTTCTGTATTAAATGTTATTATTAAGTTCATGCGGAATTACTTTATATTTAGTTTAAGGAAATTATGTCAGAATGATAGAATATTCTAATTGTGCTACAAAAATGTCAGACTCATTTGATATTAAAACTGCAATTTCCCTGTTGCCGGTAATGAGTGGCAATATTCAGTTTAAGGAAATCTATGTCTCTCTATCCACAAGAGCAGGTTATGCAACTACGAGAAAACTACAGAGGTTTCTGAAGCCGAGGAGATAGCCATTTTTATAACAATAAGACAAATTATAATCGTAAGTATAATTGTTACGAAAATAGTACAGGTCAACGAACTTCACATCGTAAATCGAGGTAAACACTCAGGCGATCAGCGCCAGCGTCAGCATTTTCGCGGACGACCGATGCATAATCAGCGTGTACAGCATAACACGCAAGAGTCCAATGTCCAAGACAACTTGCGCAACGATAACGCAAATAATTATGACAACTTAGAGTTTTTTCGTACCTAAACAGTGCACTCATTCGATTTTTAGTTATAGTAATTTTTGTGTAATTAAGTGTCAACTTAAAAATAGTAATATCGATCTTAATTTATTAATCGATAGTGGAGCTAGTTTATGTGTACTTAAGTATGAATGGTTGTCGCGACATAGGAATTTATTGAATTTAGTAAAACGGGATAAGATAGCTATAAAAGGAATTAGTGGTAATTTAGAGTCTATGGGATATATTTATTTAAATATTATAATTAATCATGTGAATTTTGCACAACGCAGCTGACAGCAGCACAATGAGAGAATTATAACGTTTTTGCAAGCAAATCAAAATAAACGTGCTCGTAATAATTAAAAGCAAGCGCTATGAACGATTTGTAAACAATTTTGTAAAGGAAATGAGCCATTTGAAAGATTTTCCCAAGTTACTTGTTATTAAAGACGTGACAAGTATTACTGACAAAAAAGTTTGTAACTTAAAATATTGTTTTATTGGATTTTTGTTAGTAAAGTATGAAAGTTAATAATATTTTGTGTAATTTAGTTTAAGTAAAAAAAAAAAAGTAGTTATGTAATAATATCATTTTTTTTTAAAAGAGGGGAGGTGTAGTGTGCAGCTCGCCTAACCTTATATTTGTAACTGCACACACTAAATTACAACAGTATTACACGAATTGTCGACTTGAACAGTTCTCTTTTATTTCACCTACAACACTCCAATACAATTTGCATAGTTTTCGCATCACATCTCGCCCTGATTTTAAATCCTCTTTTTAGAGACTTTTTTGGCGTATATTGTATTAACGAACTTCGATCTTTAAACTTCACTATGCATTCATCAATCGACTGTTTCAGAATTATATGCTTCTCTGATAAACCTTGTTCAGTTCTGTGTTGAAGAAGGCTGTTCGGATGTCGATAATCCCATCCTCACGGATAGTTCCTCTCCACCTCTGGGTCTGCGGAGGGACTTCGCTTCTTTTTGTATTTTTTAAACTATGTTCCGCGGGGAGTGTCTGAGAAATTGTTTGAGATGATTCTATCATCATCTCGTTTTTACAATCGCACCGCCCGCCCCGCCCGGCACCGCTAAGCCACCGGAGTAGAGTTCATTCATACCACCTGGAGCCACTGCGTTCATCCACAGTGCGTTTCCAGAGATCTTTTTGCTTTGGAATGAGCTCCCCTCCACGATGTTTTCCGAGTGCTATGAAATGTCCTTCTTCAAACGAGGCTTGTGGAGAGTACTTAATGATAGGCAGCAGCTTGGCTCAGCCCTTGGCATTGCTGAAGTCCATGGGCGACAGTAACCACTCACCATCAGGTGGGCCGTATGCTCGGCTACCCACAAGGGCAATAAATTAAAAAAAAAATGTCGCAGTCAGAAGACCCTCTTGGTGGTTCCATTTTATTGTTGGTACAAGCATATTGGACAAGCATATTGTCAATTTCAACTATATTATTGTATAGTGATTTCAAACTCTCAATACATAAGAATGCCAAGAAAACCTGTTTTGCACGTATATTCTAAAGTCGGTTCATAACTTTGTTCTAGGTCAGTTAATAATAAATGGAGCGCTGGTCCGCCACCAGTGGCACTAGCAGCTCTTATTACTAGCAGTTACTTATAGCGCACTTTTTCTTGCAATTATTCTTATTATCACTCCACACCTTAATTAACAAACAAACATTAAATTAGAATTTTTAACCCGGCGTCATGGGGGTGGAAAATGACTACACGGACGTAGGGGTGGGTCATATCTACCCGGTATTTTGACTTAAGATATTTCAATAATAATAAAATAAATAATTATTTTTTTTGTAGTAATGACTTTATTGTCTTATGGTTTAGTAAATAAAACAAGAATTTGTATTGCAGAATATCGTAATTAAATCTTAAAACCTTTCAAAACATAAACACGTAAAAATCAACAAAAATGGCGTTCCTTAGCCTAATCTCATTTTTATTTGCACTAATTGATAGTCTTTAATTACTTATAGCACTTTTATAAACTTAACTACGATATCATTAGATAAAACTTACTTAAGACTAATCAGAATCATCGTTGTGAATACAATCACTGCAGAAAAGTATGACATGTTCAGGTCAAATATATATTTTTGCAACCATAACATGTATGGGTTGTTTTGCAGTGTTCTTTCGCAGGACATACCTACAATCTCTTATGAGTATTGGGTCTCTTAGCTGGAGACTCCTCCGAATCTTCACTAACTAATAATCCTATTTTTTTCGCATTTCTTGAGGCAAACGTGTCACATTCTGGCGGACTCTCAGGTGCTCACTCACAGGGGCAAGGCCTAGTTTCTTCAGATATTGACATCGCTTTTGGTTCCACTCATTATTGATTCCATGTATGTATGTAAGTCCGTTGATAGCAAACATGTTCAAAAAGGCGTAGAAAACTCAAAGATTACTTTTTTGAATTGCGACACACGTCATATTATTATGTAGCGTACAACTCATCAGCCATATCCACTCCATATTGATATTGATTGAATTGTAGTACGTATTGATTTCCGACTTTTGCTTTTCTCCAGTTGAATTATCAATACTGTTGTTATGGTGCAGACTTGACATCAGTAGACTTCTGATCCGAGGACATGACATCCGAGTCATATGCTTCAAGAATTGATGAAATACGTTCTCGTCCTCCTTCCTCTCGATTCATTTTTTTTCGATATATTAATAAAAAGATAGCAAAATAGTAAGAAACGATAGTTCAAACATAAAATGTAAAATAACAACACTTAAAACAATGAAAAAACATAAAAGCCATATTGGAAACAATGGCGCAAAACTGTTACACCGAGTACGGGGATGGGTCATATTTACCCTTTTTAACTTTGGTCACAGTTAGCTCCAAGCACGGTCGCAGCATAACTATATAATTCAAAACAATGCTTAGAGGAAGTCATAAATTCCAGCTATTGAGAGGTACGGCATCCTCACTTGCGTAATTACGAATCTGTAAGCTAACAAAAACGTCTCGGGTCATTTTGACCCAACCCCTACGACGCCGGGTTAAACAAGATTAATAACAAAGTTAGTAGATTCAGTCAAGTGCTTCAGCTGTAAAAAATAGCGTCCCTTGAGTTAACACTTGACATACCTTACGCCATTTGTCCTCACTCTTAGGATCTCCTGAAGAATCGCTATTTAATATACCCGTTAACTCTTTCCACTTCATCTTTATAAAATTGCGACCTCGTGGACCGCCTGATGATTTTGATAAATCTCCATTTCTTGAATATAAATTGCACATTACATATTATATAAACATTGAATGAAACACTTGAGATAGTAAAATTTTCTAATAAATCAGAACTTTATAAGTACTTACGCTTCCATAAATTCCACCATTGTTAAAGACTGTGAGTGGCTAGTTCTCATATTTAAATAAATCTTGAAAAATAAATACTGAATTAATAAAATAAATGAGACACTTTCGCTCTTCACACGAACTAAAGTAAACATAAACAAACTTAGCCTTGGCCGATATAAAGTGGATTCGTTCGGAATCCGAAATTTTTTGTTTTGATATCCAAGACACTATTTTATTCCTTCGATTTTAAGTCATATCATGTTCCTAAATATCTTTCTCCATATGTACCTCACTTTACATGCACTAGTTAATTATTTTTTAAATAAATAATCCGTAAATTTAAAAGTTTAAAATAAAATTACAACTTAGTTAAGTTTCCGAACGAATCATTCAGTCCATATGTTTCATTCCACATTCATTCATTTCATTCCACAAAGACCGTCCCTACTGACGTTAGGATGACGTCACTAAAGTGGTTTTAAAGGTGTATATGAGTCGTCTATTATCAAAGGCGGCAATCTGTACATTTGGACAAAAATTTTTTATTGATATGTCAATACAGATTTATTTGAATATAATCGTCTCCTTCAAAGAATACGGTTCAAAACCTGCATTAAATAAAGGTTAATAGTTAACCTGTTATTTATCTAAGATGTCGTTCCGAAGAGTTTTGTGACTGCCAATGGAATACAAAGTCAATAATTCGTTTTTCTGATTTACCAATCATTGTCCAAAAGTCAGATTGCCGCCTTTGATAATAGTCGACTCATATATAACTCGCAATTTATATACCCCGGCTGGGCGTAGACGTTATTCTACGTTTGACCAAATAACTGATCTTACTGCCTCTTGCTGGCTTGCAGTTCCATGTATCAGACATTCATCATAGCCTGTCATGAATCTCGACCGACGTGGTACTCCATATCCGAGCATTAGAGCTGGTGCGAGTTGCTCTTCGAAGCTAGGGACGACAACGTTTGCATAGTAAATCGTTTCTACTTCATCTGGATCGAATTGTTCTGGAAATCGGATAGCTTGGACGATTGATCCTTCGCCATGTTCAATGGAACTCTGAATGTTAAATCCTTTCTTAAGAGTCCATCGCTGATATTATCTGTCTGAAGATAGTTCGTTCGGCTGGCGTTGGTATCCGATCGCTCCAAAACTGAACGGAGTTAGAGTGTGCCCTGAAGCCATGGGCTTGGACGACAACTTCCCCTTGACGCTAAGGGATTTGGAACTCTTCCCATTCGATGTTTGGTAAATCATCAATTGCGCGGGCTGCGACTATATGAGCATCATCAGCTACAACTGGTTGTGTAAAAGCACGTAGTACTTCTCGAATATGCGAGGGCGCTTACACCTTGCAGATCGTCAAGTCCCACATACCCCGCGCGCCCCCTAGGCGCGGGGACCTCGTAGGAGGTTGGGCCCCCGACCCGAAAAAAAAGGATGACGTCACTAACGTATTCGAATCGACCTTACTATAGTTGGCAAAATGTTGTTCGTGCTGTGGAGTAGCGTCGCCGTATCGAGGGCTCGATACGTTAACGTTTCGAATTCGTAAAATTTTCGTGCTTGGGCTACTGGTGTTAACCCCTTACACAAACACGAGCCCCTGTAGATATTTAGGAAACGAGGTTTTTTCTAGGTAACTAGGGGCCGCTAATATCATTTTTGATGAAAAAAAAAAACAAAAAAGGAGAGGGAAAGGGGTTTTTTTTGGGTGGTAAATATCTTACCATTATCCATTACCGACTTGTGAAATATTACGATGTTGGTATAATAGTTACCATTATCCAATACGACTTGAACAAATTCTTATACTAGTTGTTTTCCCTGGATTTGCTTGTGTATTTAGGTAATACAAAAAAGATATCGGTATTAACTTTTTTCGAATTTAGTTATGAATGCAATGTCTAAATTTCGTGGGTAAATAAAATATTGTCGCGTTCATAATAAGTAGAGTTTTATTATTTATAAAAAGTAGAAAAAAAATCTGCTTGAGTTTCTTCCGCAGTTTGAAACAGTCTGAAACGTAACTTGGTACATAGAGTCAATTTACACATTGGTTGCGCTGGTTTACAACTGTTAATTTTTGGTTTCGGAAGATAGCAACATTAATTTGGTTTTTGCAAATCCTGTCTTATCCTTCTCACGCACTTTACCTACAGACGCGTGCGAGCGAGATCGTGTGGCGACATCGACTCGAGAAGAAATGTAATGGCTGAATTACCGCGCTCGCGCTTCGTGTCTCTGTTGAATTTGTACGAATTGGCCCTTGAACTTTATTTAACCTGTCTTCCATCACAAATTTCTTGTAATTGTTCTTCAGTCGTGATATGCTTTAGAACTCCATGAAAAATGGTTAAACTTTGTAGACCAGCTTTTGGTTCGCAACCAGAAAGTGTACGAACTGGCGATCTTCTTATAACTCTATGGAAAGATGTATTTTTACTATACTGAACAAAGAAGCAACCCATGACCCATTTTGTAGAATTATATTATCTCGCAGCCAAGGACGAAGCATGTTTTCAACATCTCGGTTACTTCAACTCAACACTACCCTGGGTCCTCGGATGTCGGGGAGTACGATATTTATTTTGCATTCAGGCCACATTTTGACCATTTCTTTCTTTCTTTTTTCTTGGAATAAAGTACTTCGCAGTACTTTAAAATCCAACAAGTCGGTGTGTTCCATAACTTTAACTTTATATGGATTGTCTTTACGGGCTAGTCGTATGACATTTTGCCAGTCATCAGGGGTGTATAGATTTTGCCATACTCAGAAGCTCGTTCAATTGTCGAGTTTATTGTCGCACTCCATGTAGGTGTGTCCGGGTTCATGAAATTTATAGTCAATAACTCTAATATCATCGTCAGGTGATGTAATGATGTAATTGAGCATAACTATAAGCACAGAATTTCTATTCTGCCCTAGACAGCACTCAGAATATAATATTAGGTGATGGTCGTTGGAGAGATTTGAGATGTAATTATAAAGACATGTTAATACTTCGCTTGATCCGCGGTTGCCTTCATATTCCTGCCAAAAACTGACAACGGTGATTTATTGAAATATATTGGAATAATATTATACTCATCACCGATAAAGCTTAAGTTTTCAATTTCGGCTATTGTCACTCGTTGTTCTGTTGTAAGTGGCAATTCTCTTTATACCTATTTATGTGATTCAGTCATTGGTGATCCCATATGTGACGAATGCTTGGAATGCAAAATCTCGGCTCTTCAACCGAGATTGGTGTGTCGTCATGATTTGATTGAATCCCTAGAAAAGCATAAACTTGTTATAATAAATTAAAGTGTTAAATTAATAAATTAAAGAATTTGTCCTGGGGTCGTGTCAACATTGCAACATCACAATCTGCATTTTTAGCAAATTGCAGGCATTTTGACAGCAGCCGGAAACAGTCATAGGACATCACCGCGGAGAAACCCGATGTGTAAAAAATGTCTCGCAAGGTACACCAGTATTCCTCCAAACGAGTTTTGATGACCAACCCCATAGTAGCCAGAACGATGGCAAATTTACGTATAAAGTTCGTTTACATTTGATCGTTCGATTTGAGGCATTGGCACCTTTCTCCATTCAAATTTGAATTTATTATTCGGTTCTATCTCGGATGGCGAAAGAGCCGTCGGTGAGGCGCGCGTTGGGGCAGACGTGGATAGGCGAAGAGATTGAAGTGGCCACTCAAAATTAAAGTTCTTAAGCCGTAAGTTTTAATTACTGTTTCATTTGTAGCATACAAGTTAAATTTCCACTTTCCACTGTTATATTTACATAATTTATTTTTATTAACCGGAATCAGACAAATTTGCTCCAATATCAATTAAAAATCTCATACCTGAGTCCTTATCACTTAATGTTAGGCGGTTTTGAAGCGTACAGCAGCCCGCCATAGTCGGCTGCACGCACTTTAGTTTTCCGCTGGCTTTGCCTGGACCGCGCTCCAATGACAGGGTTTCACGTATCTCGTGGCGTTCTCTCTATAACGAAAATGGTAAAAACACAACCAGTTATCATTTTTCTTTTTACTGGGAATACCTTCGCCCCTAGAAGCTGATATTGATCTCCATCCGATGACGTGTCGCTCCCTCGCTCGGCTCCGTTCTTCTCCAAGGCGCAGGTTCATCGAGGCTAGCTCTCTTCGTATCATGCTAATTTCCGATGATAAATCCAGTGTCGTTAGCGCCTTAATCTCTGCAGCCCTAGCTTCTTCAATGTGAGCCGTATTAGTATTTTCTAAGACCGTATCCAGATCCTTTGATTCTGTCACTGACAGTTGGCGGGTGTGATTGCCACATCAGCTTCAACGTGTCATCGGCTTGTCATCGGCTATTTCCGCAGCAGTTGTGACAGTTGCAGATCTCCCTGTTCCACCTCTCCAATAAGCTTCTGGAGTTTCCTAGTCTCCGACTCTTCAAACACTCGAAGCTTCATAATTCTTCGTTTTAGGAGGTGCAAGTAATAAATCACTTACTTGTTCGATAGCGCGTTTAGAAGCTTCGTAACCACCAGATTTTGCTTGGTCGTATTTGACAGCCGTTTACTTTCTATGGCAGCCTCGAACTGAACAAACCAGAGTCGCATTTGGTCTGCCCAGAATTTCGGTATCCGTGACGAAACGCTGATACTTTCCAGTATTCTCTCACAGCCATCGCCTCGGATCTCTGCTCTCACGTCACTATCACATCGTATTTGAGGGTTCATTTTATGAAAAGATTTAATTAAAAATATTCTATGTGTTCACTCACGGGGTCACCACTTTAGGAGTTATTTTGGTAGTGGTCAATAATGGTTCAGGGCTTAATCGGAAGTAAATAAAAAGTAGAGAGCAACGGAGCTTGCGGGCGCAGCCGTATGTTATGACTACGAAAATTTTTGTTTACATAACAAACTGTGTCCCTACATAACTATATTGAGACCTTAGAACTTATATCTCAAGGTGGGTTGCGCATTTACGTTGTAAATGTCTATGGGCTCCAGTACCCACTTAACACCAGGTGTGCTGTGAGCTCGTCCACACATCTAAGAAAAAAAAAGTTCAAATTTGGGACTACGTGTATCCAAGACGCTCAACAGACGGGCAAAAACCGTGGTCCGTCCAAGATTTGGGCGATCAACAGGCGAGAGAACAAATTCAAATGACGTCGGTGCGAAAAATATACTTAAAAAAAAACAGGTGGTAAGCAGTATACCTTTATTTTAATAAGTGGTTACCGAAACCCATAGATATCTACAACGTAAATGTCACCACCCACCTTGAGATATGGATTCTAAGGTCTCAGTATAATTACAACGGCTGCCCCCTCCTTCAAACCGAAAGGCATTACTGCTTCACGGCAGAAATAGTCAGGTTAGTGGTACCTACCCGTGCGGAACCACAAGAAGTCCTACCACCAGTGCGATTGCCAACGAGACAGCTGCAGATTACTGCAACCAGAGATTGCAATAATATGTAGTATTAGCAACATTTTCATCACGATTTATTAATTAATAAGTACTTATGACAAATTCTGCCCACAGTATGCCTGGATTTCATTCTCTCTTAGATAATTATTAGTTCACAGAATTAGAGGAATCAATACTCATCTTCAATTTGATTGTTGATCACCAATGTGTGTGTGCCATTTGTTCGGACATGCTCACCATAATACGAATGAGCCTGTTTGATTTGATATGTTCCTAGTGCAAGCTTTTTCAATTTATCTAGGGTGAGCCTTAAAAATCATTAAAATGAGGGTGATGAGCGTCAATGTTCACGAAGGTCGCTCGTCGCCTTTTTAGATTTTCGGATTTGACTACATTAGTTGCGAAAATCTATCATTAAATGTTTAGCAGCCCTATTAAAAAGTCTTTGCGAAATAATTTAAAATCCCTTTGTAATCTACCATTGACAACTTCAACAACCCATCTGCACATAGTGACACATTTCGATTTATGTGCTTGCAATGCTGTAAGCTGATATTCACCTTCAGATAAAGTCTCAGGCATATGAGCTTGATAGTCATATTCTTGTAACTATCGCACCACATCCCTAAAACCTCTATATATAAAAAATCTCCCCCAAGTAAATATCTTCTCATTGTACTACTGCTATCTTTAAATTTATTGCTTATTATAAATAGCGGTATCATTAATAGTTGCCTTGTATGGACCTAGAACCGTCTAGAATATGACCATTGCAACATACTATCATAAATGTCGTAACTAAGTTTTCGTACTGATGTAAGCTATATGTATTTTTTTAGAAGAAATAATTACTGCTTCTTTGCAGATATGTGTATACCTAGTCTTTCCATAAATACTGAGACAAAGGAAAAAAAAATCTATTACAAATAACATTTATTACTTTTACAGTGTTAGTTTAGTCAATATTCGATTCGTATTGCTTACGCTTCTCCATTATCTCGGCCTCTTTGGCATCGCTTACGATGCGAGATTAGACGTAACGTATTTATGGAGACTTATCTCCATAAATACGTTACGGTCAATTATTTCCACTGCTTCACAGCGAAATGGTATATATAACATGATCATCTCTCGTTTGTAGTTCACAATATCATCGGTCTCGTACGATCTATACCGTATCACCCTACAACGATCTCGTTTACGATATGTGACTGAATATGCATTAACATCCTCTATATCATCCTCATCATCCTCATCATCTTCACTGCACTCTTCGTTGTCGTGGTCGCCTTGACGTTTTCTTTTTCTGTTACCAACAACCGTATACCAAGCGACAAAGTCAGCCAAACATATCGACTCTTAACTCTGTGGGCCTATCCTCGTAACGCTGAATCATCGTTTTGGTCCATATGTCAGTGCTATTCTCGTTTAACCGTTCTCTGTCCATCACGGTCTTACGCTTTCGAGCCTTCTGTCTCTCGTGTGGCCAAACAGTAGGAATGTAAACAACGTCAACGCTGGCTACACTCATTTTTTGGCGAAGTTAGAACCAGGCAGCCTCTTGTGATGATATCTCGACCGTGTTGAGTAACTACAGGCTGAGTAGTTTCAACAACTGTAGATATTCTTTCTCCGGGTGTTCATCGTGTAACTTCATTAGCTCACGATGTAGATTGCTAATGCCTCGATTTGACTAATTAAAGTACTCAACTACGTAAGCCGCACAGCTGTACTCTTCAAGTATGAACTTCAAGTCGGTATTAGAGCCCAGTGTTTGTGCGATCCATGGATTGAAAGTGCTGGTATAAATCTCGGTAAAGTCACGTTTAAACATCAAAGTTGACCGACGTACGAAGTTAGAACCAGGCAGCCTCTTGTGATGATATCTCGACCGTGTTGAGTAACTACAGGCTGAGTAGTTTCAACAACTGTAGATATTCTTTCTCCGGGTGTTCATCGTGTAACTTCATTAGCTCACGATGTAGATTGCTAATGCCTCGATTTGACTAATTAAAGTACTCAACTACGTAAGCCGCACAGCTGTACTCTTCAAGTATGAACTTCAAGTCGGTATTAGAGCCCAGTGTTTGTGCGATCCATGGATTGAAAGTGCTGGTATAAATCTCGGTAAAGTCACGTTTAAACATCAAAGTTGACCGACGTAACGTTGATCGAATTATATCCAAATACTTTGCCTTCGTTAAACCATTGTCGATATAGAACTCGTCAAATGTGTCATAATGTTTTTGCTCTATTAGCTCACGCAGTTTAGCTGCCTTTGATTGAAAACCGCTGCGACGAGTGTCGTCTTTTGACATCGGAAATAGCACACGTGTTTCGCTTATCGGCCAGTAGGGTATATTGAAGCGGCATGTTGTTTCACCTCGTTTAGTGCAAGTAAATGTATGACGGTGAACTTGATCACCCGGCAAGTCATCACGACTAACAGAACATAGATCGGTGACCAGTTGAATGATATTAGGCATGCTTTCGGACATAGGCTCGCGATTATCACAATCGAGCCACAGAAGAATGTGCGCATGCGGACTACAACGGTGTTGGAATTCAATTCGTTGAAAGAAGTCCACGACACGATACTTACCAAAGGGATTCATCTTACCCTTGGCTTGCAGCAACGCCATCATACAGTCTACCAGTTTATTGAAATAGATACAACAGGTAACAGGATCTTCGTTGACCAAGTGACTGCGCATGGACCGAGTTAAGTTTACTAGTGGATCGGTTACGCTGACATCGGTGAACGCATCACTCAACTTATGCAGTATCTTGAGAAGATTCGGCCAATGTATTTCGTTAGCGCTCAGTGTAAGGAACATCGAAGGCTTGCCCAGCTGGCGTATCATTGCGAAAAGATCCTTTTTGCGATTCATCCAATACTGCACAGAATTTGGTAATGATTTGAGAAATGCAAGGTTTTTATCGACACACTCATCGACGAACGTACGATCTTCCAGCATTTTGCGAGTTATATTGGCAGTCTGGTATATATCGAACTACTATATATGCCTTCGACGACACGCAGCCGCATAATTTTCATGGCCATGTAAAAACGTGCTCGGGTGTGACACCGCGGCGATCGCTTCTTCTTATCTCGTTTGTTGCGATCATGAATGGGGTAACGCGCACATCTGAATTAAACTGCCTGCCAGTACCGTAGTATATCAAAGGGAACGATAGTTCTTCGGCATACACGTCGTAAATAATGTTCAGCGGTGTTGATTGCTGGCCCGGAGCAATGTCAAGACAATGTTCTTCATTCCAAAGCATAGTGTGCTGCCTTGCAAGCAGAACATCCGACTCCGGTGCACTTCTGTCGTCACACTGTAGATGCTCGATCGGATCATCACCGGTGGCGTTGGCTGTCACACAACTGGTTGTGTTAGGTTGGAATGAATCCCAGTTTACTGTAATTTTGTAATGCTTATACAATGGTTGACCTAGTAAGAATTGTAGCCAAGCTTTTAGCACTGACTTTTTGACCACGCCGCTTAGATACGTAGATTTATGTATCATGTTCTTCTTTATGTTAACATTGAACGCCTGATCATCGTCCAATTGACGAGGTAGCTGCTGCACTTGACGAGGTAGCTGCTGCACCATTGTGTCTACATCCACGGGTACATTAATGACTTGTCCGATGATACCATAGCTGCCATCGTAACGCAACCGATGTATCTGCATGAATGGCAGTCGCGGTGATACTAGACGAGCACTAATCGGATCTAAAGCGGGCAACCCGTTTTGTCTAGGTGAATACACAAATCCGTTCTAACGTGATAACATGGGCACTTTGCCAGAGTCCAGTGATTTTTTACACGTACCGCACAGTTTAAAGTCAGCCACTGCCTCTTCAGGGAAAATATTATTAAGCAGTGGTAAGTGTTTTTCATTTGTGGGCTTCAATGAGCGCAGAAGCCATAGACGATCCACACACATTCACACTTGTGTCCGAATGGATTGTTGATAAACGTCCTAGTGAAACGTGCACTAGCTGCTGCCCAATGCGTCTTCATAAACGACGATCGTACACAATCGATGCTTACACAGCCCGATGTCGATACAGAAGCGATTTCATCATCCATCTGCGTAATTTCAACCGTCCCAGCTGCAGATGTACTGGCACCGTCGTTGGTCTGCTCGGCCGCAATCATTACTTTACGTTGCCGGCACTGCTTGACTCGATCATATAGTGTTTTATTGGTACCATTCGATTGCTGTTGAGATGCCCTTTCCAACCGTATACGATCTCTGTATTTTTATTTGGCTTTTCGACGCGTACAGGCCGACATTATATATTTTTTGATATTATTTTTTCATTTTAACACCTTATTATATTTACAGTTACAATGTTATATATATAATCGATAGATTTTGACGAGAGCTGACGATTGAAACTTGAATGAACGTCGTAGCTTCACCGAGTCGAAAGTTATACTTATGCCCGGTTCCAAAAAATAACGAATCGTCATTGTATTATAACAACTAATCGTAATCATGCTACCAATACGTAGGCGTATATTAGCGTTCCACAACTATTTTACTTGCCGCGTTACCTACGAGCATCCGTCGGCGCGCTGCTTACTAACGAATCCCTCTGCGTTTCGTTAATGCAAATGATTGTGTCACAAAGATCCTTTAGAAATAAAAACTCTTTTCAAAATACATAAGTTTTTATTAGTATTTTTACATAAATATTTTAAAATAATATAAATTAATTGTAATTCATCACATATGTAATTTTATTTGAACATTCACAATTTAAAAACAGTTACTTTAGTTTTAACTGTAAAGTGAACAAAACGCCATGAAGAGACGAAGGAAACGCCAGATGTCGGTCGGACCGCGCCAAAATACCAAAAAAATTGTGTTAGCGTCGTACTTTGTTGTTCGTTTATTTCATTACAAACTGATAAATTATCACTAACGAACCTTATTTTAGTGTCCACTATCTAGTTTATAATATTGTTAAATAATTTTTAGCTTAAATTTACATAAAACTGCTAAAATAGGAAGTGTTTCCGGTAAGTTGTCCGTGTTCAAATATTGTGGATTAAATGTTTTCTAATCGTGTAAAAAGGAACCTACCAATTTCTTGTGGCTTGCAGAAATCTACAAAATCTATGAGCAAGGATGAAGTTGCATGTCTCATAGAGATAATAGAAGGCAGTCCGATAATTACGAGCAAGGAAACCAACGCCACTACCAACAGACTCAAAGAAGAAGCATGGGTGGCCCTTACTGCTGCCTACAATGCCAAGTGTGGCTCCTTCCCCAAGCAGAAGGAACAGCTCAAATTAAAATGGGACAATTTGAAAAAGATGACCCGAAAGAGAACACAAAAAGTACGAATGAATAATCTAAAGGTAATCATTATTATTTTTCGAAGTACAGGTTTTATGCCTTAATTTAATATACATTATAATGCAGAAATTACAATAAATAATATGTATATTTTTTATTTTATACAGACTGGTGGTGGAAAACCTGACTTCATCCCACCAGATGAATTGTAAGAAAAAGTCACATCTCTTTTGGGGTCGACCTGCACTGGGTTCGATGTTCCTTTTGGTGGTGACGGATTAGGCGTTGGTATGGTGCTGGAATTGGAAGTCGGTGGGCTTGAACTTCAGAACCAGTCGGATCATTGGAACCTGAAACTGAAGGGAATGTGGTTCTGTGTCCAAGTCCAAAAAGAGGTAACATTAATTAATTATTAATATGGATTTTTGATGCTTTATTTATATAATATATTTATTCTTTTTATGAATAATATATTTTCAGACAATAAAAGAAAAATACCATGTGAGGTGCAATTAGAAGACCAAAGATCATTTACACCAAAAAAAATTTTCGGAATGCAGAGCATGTCTAAATGCTTGCAAACCAAAGGTACCTATATATTAAGTAAAAATTATAATAATAAATAGTTATTCCAGTACTGAGAAAGTTCAACATTTCTCTTCATGTGTTCTTATCTAAATTACTTTTTCAATTCCAGCAACAAAGAAAAAAGACGCAAGAGATGATGGGCGCCTTGAACTAAATCTTGCTATGGCCAAATATTATGAGAAGAAGGCTGAAAAATTAGATTTAGAAATTCAGCTGTTAAAGAAAGAAATTTCAGACAAAGATAACAATAGTTTGACTTTTTTTCTTTTTTTTAAATTGTTCAAATAAGGCAAAGCTGATAAAAATTGTATTTTCAATTTATTTTATTGTATTTACTAATTTTACATACCTACCTAGTTTGTTTTAAAATACTAGTTATAATTATAGACAGATCAGCATATCATGGCACATTAGGTGCATAGTAGTAACTATCGCCTATTTACTCAAAAGCATCAGCGCTTATCAAAAGACCTGCCATTTTGCCCTATAAACCAGAACACAGTATTTATTACTGTTACATAAAAATATGGTGGTATTGTGGCGATTTATATTTTAGGAGTAGAGCAATGAATGTGCATACCAGGATTAAATCACACGACATAAAACCTTTACATTTCCCTTTAATCAAAATTTCCTTTAGGTATATCAATATAAGGAAATATTCTTAAGGATGAGGTTAGGGCTGCAATAAAACATCTTAAGAAAGGGAAAGCCACAGGGAGAGACGCCATTCCAATTGAAACGATTGAGGCATCTGGGGAGTATGGCGTTGAAATTTTCTATACCCTGTGTAATAAAATATGGCAGTCTGGAATTTGGCCCCAAGACTGGGTTCATACTGTTTTCGTGCCACTGCATAAAAAAGGTTCGACAAAAAGCTGCAGTAATTACCGTCTCATAGCGTTGATTCCACACGCATGCAAGATATTGCTGCATATCGTTAACGAGCGCCTTAAATCGTACCTCTATAAAGAAATTGCTCCTGAACAGGCCGGCTTTGTGAAGGGTAAAGGTACACGAGAACAAATATTAACCGTTCGACAGATCATCGAGAAATCCCGGGAATTCAACAAGCCTACGTACTTATGCTTTGTAGATTTCTCTAAGGCGTTTGATTCTGTCAAATGGCCAAAACTTTGGGAAACTCTTTTGGCCATGGGTACCCCCAAACACTTGGTCCATCTGCTGAGGCGACTCTATGAGGAAGGAACAGCTTCAGTTAGAATAGATGACATTCTATCGCGTCACTTCCACCCTAGCGCAGGAGTTCGCCAAGGGTGTATTATATCACCGCTCCTGTTCAATATATATACGGAGCTTATAATGAGAATCGCCCTCGAAAACTGGTCGGATGGAATGACTATCGGAGGTCGGAAGATTTCAAATCTTCGTTATGCAGACGACATCACTTTAGTCGCGTCAGGTGTTAGCCAGATGGAAGAGCTACTCGGTAGAGTGGAACGCGTCAGTCTTGATTTCGGACTTAAAATTAACCGCAACAAAACAAGTGTCATGATTGTCGACCGTGCTAATAATAACTCGCCAGAGGTCACAAAAATTGCGAACTGCGATGTCGTACAGTCATACATTTACTTAGGTGCACTGATATCGAACACTGGCGGGTGCGTTGATGAAATCAAGCGGCGTATGGCTGTTTCGAGGTCAGCCATGGACAGGCTGAAGAAAATATAGGGGAATCGAAATATCACTAAAGCCACTAAAATCAGACTTGTAAGAGCGCTGGTCTTCCCCATTTTTCTTTATGCTGCTGAGACCTGGACATTGAGAGAAAGTGAGAAAAAGAGGATAGATGCTCTCGAAATGTGGTGCTGGAGAAGAATGTTGCAAATATCGTGGACAGAGTTCAGAACGAATCAATCAATTCTACAGGAACTCGGCATCAAGCAGCGACTATCCTCCATCGTTCAGGGTCGCATTCTCACTTTCTTCGGGCATGTGTCGCGGCGAGGTGACGACTCAGTTGAGGGCCTGTTGGTGCAGGGCAGGGTACAAGACCGCGCGGCAGATCACCGTTACGATGGACCGACCAAATAAAGGCAGCTCTAAACGGTCCCGTTAACGAGTGCACAAGAAGGGCCGCGGTACGCGAGGAATGACGACGTCTGGTGAAGCGCACCACCAACCGAAGTGATGACCACGACCACTCTGCCAAGAGTGCATACGACTGAGAAGAATATCAATATACAATATTTTAACCTACTATTAATAACTGATAATTATTATAAACCTACCTAAGAGTCGGAAATAATTTTTACATCTTGCATACATCATGGTCAGACCTTTATGATAGGTTAACATCAATCTCCCTGACATTACATTAGGATCAGAAGGATGACTACAACTGGAAGACTATAACTAACGTCTATTTCGCTATTGTTTAAACTGTACAATACCAAGCAAAAAATGCAGTAACAGCCCATAATGCATGTCCTTCCTAACTTTAAGCAAATCAGTTAAATCTTATGTGTAGGTACTTAAACATATTTAGTAATTTCAGACCATACAACTTGTAAGCAAACTTAATTGTAGATACTGTTCTGAAGAGTTCAATCCTCATAAACTGAAATAAAAAAAAAATTAGAATAAGTAAAGTGCACAGGTAGGAAGTATTTTATAAATTAAAGTAGTAATATAACAAAATAATAACTTATGGATATTGGAGTTCTTCTGGCAAATTATTACACAAAAGTACGGGCACCATTTTATTAGCAGAGCGGAAGGGAAGTGAAGTGACATAGATACATTTTGTAATAACACATTATAGACTAACTAAACTAAATTATAGACTAACATGTATAGCCACAGAATAGTGCACAGATCCTAAAATATACTCAACACACCCCCTCAATTTATAGAAGTTTACAACTGCTTAAATTGTTCAAACAAAATACAAGTTTAATGAATTACAAATTTTGTTAACTGTCCACTCTGTGCATTACTAACACTATTTATCATAAATACTTTTTTCCTTTTTCTTTCAATATTAGTTACATTAAAATATTTACTAAATTAACAGTTATCTAATTAATTCTCTTAAGATAATAATAATGCTAAACAATTAAATATGTATAACATATGCATAGCTTTTCTAATACAATATTTAAACTAAATTCAACTTGCTACAAAAATAATTATGTTTTTGAATAGTTAAAGATTTTGTAAATATATCAGAGATATTTTCATTTGTAGGCACATATGAGATTGACACTATTTTCTTATAAATTAAATCTTTAATGTAGTGATATTTTATTTCAATATGTTTAGAAGCTTTAGTATTCATCTGATTTTGTATCAATTTTATTGTACTCTGATTGTCAATCAATAAATGAGCTGAAATGATACTAGTACTTAATATGTCAGAAAGTATTCCTTTGATGTGAATAAGTTCACTCATTGAGTGTGCTCCAGCCACATACTCAGCTTCAGCTGTTGACAGGGCGTACCGCCCTGTGTTTGCTTTCTAGAGAACCAAGTTATTAAGTTCTGGCCTTGATATATAGCACAGCCACTTGTGCTCTTACGGTCTGTTCTATCTGCTGCCCAGTCAGCGTCTGAGTATAAGTTTTGTGTACTCTTCGGTCTTCCTATAAATCAGTCCCTGATGAGAGGTTCCTTTAAGATAACGTAACACTCTCTTACTTGCTGTCCATAATTCTTGTGTGGGTTTATCTAAGAATCTGCTTAAGAATGATACAGCATAAGCAATATCCGGTCGACTATTCACAGCAATGTACAACAAAGATCCTATTAATTCCTTGAAGGGTACTTCAATTATATCTGATGGTGATGGAATGTTTACATTAAAATTAATTTCCATTGGAGTCTTGCTTGATTTGCAATCTTGCATGTGATATTTCTCCAGAAGTCTTTTAATTATTTCTGTTTGTCTTATTTCCAAGGTATAAAATATCATCCACATACAGTAATATCCAAATTTTTCCTTTTCCATATAAACATAAATCATGCTGTGATTGTACAAACCCTTTCTGAGTGACAAAATTATGAAATCTTTGGTTCCAGCATTTAGGTGCTTCTTTTAATCCATACAAAGCCCTTTTAAGTTTTAAAACTTTTCCTTCACTAATTTCCATTCCTTTGGGACATTTTATATAGACATTGTCGTTTAACTTTCCATTTAAGAAGGCTGTTGGTACGTCCAATTGTTTTAATGACAAATCCAGTTGAACTGCTAAACTCATCATTAATCTGATAGTTGACAATTTGGCTACCGGAGCATAATGATTATCATTGTTCTGTTGCTGAAAACCTTTCACTACTAATCGAGCTCTCTTGGTTCCATTTTGTTTTGTTCTGAATACCCATTTTGTGTCTATTGCTTTACTTCCCATTGGTAATGTAGCTTCTTCCCATGTCTCTAATTTCACTTGTGAATTTAATTGTCTTTATTGCTTTTTCCCAGTCTTTGTTATGAATTGCATCTTCAAATTCTTGTGGGTCTCCCGATAAAAGACAGTATGCTATATTTAGATCATATTTTTCTAAGTTTTTTGGTTTGCGAATTTCTCTTCCTGATCTTGTTATATATTTCTGTATATTTATTCTACCTTTTTTATTCAATTTTACATTTTCTTCTTCATCATCTTGATTATTCTTTGATACTTCTTTATTTGTTTTATCAGGTATTCTATCATGTTGCATGTTTTCATCATTCTCATTAGGTATTCTTGTCTCTTGGTCAGCTTCTGTGTCCTTCTCAGTATCGTCATTTTGTATTAATTCATCTTCATAGTACGTTTCTCCTTTTATGTTATGCTTTTCTTCAGTTTCCTTGTAGTTTAATTGCGTTTCATCAATTCTGACATCTCTTGACACTATCACTTTATTACTTGTAGGGTCCCATAGACGATATCCATTTGGGCTATATCCTACGAGTCTCATTTCTTTAGCTCTTTGTAAAAGTTTATCTTGTTTTGGTATGATATGAACCCATGATTTTGATCCAAATATCCTAAGTCTTGTTAAGTCTTTGTTTCCAAACATTTTCTCTGCTGGGGTTTGAAAGTTGATAGCATACGATTGACATCTATTGGTTTGATAGACAGCACATCGCACCGCTTCACCCCATAAGGTTTTTGGTAAACCAGATTCAATTAATAAAGTTCGAGCTCTGTTATAAATATTTCTGTTCATGCGTTCTGAAACTCCGTTTGACTGTGGGCTATAAGGCAAAGTAAACTGTTGAACTATTCCCTTATCTTTGCAAAATTTATTTAGTTTTTCATTTTTAAACTCACCACCATTATCACTTCTGATTTTCTTGACTTTACATTCTATTTGTCTTTCCATTCTATTAACATATTCTATGAGCCTATCGGTTGCCTCACTTTTTCTTTGTAATAAGTATACCTCACAGAAATGTGTGTAATCATCTATAATTGTATGAAAATATACCTCATTTGTAAGTGTAGGAATATTTATTGGTCCTGATATATCTGTGTGTATGAGTTCTCCTATATATTTTGATCTCGGCCTGGGTGTTGTAGAGAATGGTAATCTTGTTGATTTTCCTTCTACACATATTCCACATGGTTTTTCTGAGATAGGTAATTTCAATAATTTTAAGTGTTTTCTATTAGCATGTCCTAACCTTTTATGCCATAGATCTTTATCATTGTTTATCGAATAACATTTTTCTAAGTTTAATGTAAGATTGATTGCATACAGACTATTAAGCATGGTACCATAAATTATGTTATTTCCTTTAGCAATTGATACAGAATTTTTATGAAATCTGACAGAATTTCCTTTCTCTAATAATTTTTTAACAGATAATAAGTTGTGGGATAGCCCCTTGACAAGTAGTGCTTCTATTTTAATAGGTAAGTTATTATATTTTACATTTAAAATCCCTTTTTTACTTGAAAACAAATATTGACCATTAGCAACATAAATCTTAGTTTTAGTTTCTAAATATTCAATGTTTGACATGTACTTTTCATAACTATCAATGACTAAATTTTGAGATGCTCCTGAATCAATAATAAACTTAATGTCCTCATTATACACATCAACAGATAGTACCTTTTCACTGGCAACAAAAGAAAATGGATTTCTCTCACTTAAAGCACTTTTTCCTTGTTGGGGTATGATGTCCCTTGATGATCCCCTCGATTGTCCTCTCACGTTGCCTCTGGGATTGCCTCGGTTAAAGCCTCTGCCGTTACCTGGATTGAAGTCTCTGCCGTTGCCTCGATAGAAGTCTCTAGTGTTACTTCCGTTGAAATATCCGACGTTGCCCATTTTGCCTCGATGCTGTCCTCTCATTAAGTGTCCAGTTCTGCACTGTATAGCTTTGTGACCAGTTTTACCACATTTAAAGCAACTGAGGAAGCTGTGTGCATCCTGTGATTCTATTGAATTATTTTGGTTTTTTAGTTCTGCATCTAACAATTTGCTTTTGACATACTCTGTTGTAAGTTCCACATTAGTAGTTTCTAAGGCGGCAATTGTAGTATTGTAGCTGTCAGGCATAGTCAGTAGTAAGTGGCACACCTTGTCTTGTTCATTTACTGTGCTTCCAGTTTCTTCTAATTGTCTTATTAACATATCAAAATTGTTGAAGTGGTCGCTCAGTTCGACACTGGGGTCACATTTTAAGGTTAATAATTTCTTCCTGACGTATAACGCAGATAACGTACTTTTTCTTTTGAATATTTTTCGTAAGTTTTCGATCATCTCTTTTGCACTCGTAGCGCTTCTGACGTATTCCAAGTGTTTGTCTGAGAGGCAGTTGACTATCAAACTTCTAGCTTTTGCGTCTTTCTTTTTGAATTTTTCTGACTTCAATATTTCCTCTGTTATGCCATCTTCAATTGCTTCTTTGCATTCCTTTTCCTCTAGGATGCATGATATTCGAAATATCCACGTGCTGAAATTAGTTCCAGTAAACTCTGGAAGTAATTTTCTTGAAGCGTCGTCCGCCATTTTAGTTCCGAGTAATTTTTCTTGTATTTTTTGTCTTCCTCTTGACTTTTCGCTTTTATTGTTATTATTATATTTCTTCTTCGTTAAATTAATTCTTCAAAACTCCAAGTGGCGGTCGTTGCGCAGTGGAAGCGTATTGGAGTTCTTCTGGCAAATTATTACACAAAAGTACGGGCACCATTTTATTAGCAGAGCGGAAGGGAAGTGAAGTGACATAGATACATTTTGTAATAACACATTATAGACTAACTAAACTAAATTATAGACTAACATGTATAGCCACAGAATAGTGCACAGATCCTAAAATATACTCAACAATGGAAATATTCTGCAATCAAATTAGCTCTTTCTGTACTAAAAGTTTCCTCAGTGCTACTTTCTGTAGGTAACACATCTGCCTCAGGAATTTCTACTTCTGGTGATATATCATCAAGCTTCTTCAGTCGACAAATGTTGTGGAGTACAGCTGTAGCTATAATCACTGCATTCGCTCTTAGAAGGCTCAGGCGCAATGTTAAGGCTACAACAGGGAATCTTCGTTTCCAAACTCCAAAACATCTAAAATAAAAAATTAGTTAATTTTTTTTAGTTTGAAAATACTTGATTATAAGTTTAAAAGATTTTATTATCAAAATCAAATTATCAAGAGTTACCTTTCAATGCAGTTTCTTGTTCGAATATGGGCTTCATTATAAAGCTGTTGGCCCCGTGTCTGTGTGTTAATTAGTGGCGTTAATAAATATGGCTTCAAGGGATAAGCACTATCTCCAAGTAACCACTTATTTCCAAATGAGCCATTTTCACACTGAGCTAAATTGAAGAGAAAAATTAATTATAATTAATATTATAAGAAATTGAGTACTAATGAATACTGATTATCATTAGGTATCTATTATATGGGCACCTACCTCGCAAGTCTGAATTATTAAATATTGTGGCATCATGAGCTGAACCTGGCCAACGAGCCACCACATTCATAAATAATAAATCTGCATTGCTGCACACAGCTTGGACATTAAGGGAAAAGTAACCTTTTCGGTTTCTAAATTCTTCTTCAATCTGAGAACCTAAAATAGAAGTATTGAGTATTTAGCTTAGGATAGCTTTAGTTGGTTCCTTAGTATAGCACATAATTAAGTACTTACATGGTGACTGAATCCTAATGTGTGTACCATCAAGTGTACCAAGGACACGTGGGAATCTTGAAACAGCATAAAAGTCTTGTTCGGTATCGGAATGCATGTAGATATACTTGCTATATAGCTGTGCTATAGCATTACTGACGTCGCGAACAGTACGACATGCTGATGCTTTCGAAACACCTATAAAGTCTGCTAATGATAGTAGCATAGTTCCTAAGGCATTTTTTTTTTTTTTTTTTTTTTTTTTATTGCCTTTGTAGGCAGACGAGCCTACGGCCCACCTGATGGTAAGTGGTCACCGTCGCTCATGGACGTCAGCAATGCCAGGGGCAGAGCCAAGCCGCTGCCTACCATAAAGAACTCTCCGCAAGCCTCGTTTGAAGAAGGACATGTCATAGCGCTCGGAAAACACCGTGGAGGGGAGTTCATTCCAAAGCCGGATGGTACGTGGCAAAAAAGATCTTTGGAAACGCACTGTCGATGAACGCAGCGGTTCCAGATAATATGGATGAACTCTGCTCCGATGGCGGGAGGTGCGATGATAAAAAGGAGATGAAGGAATCATCTCGAATAATTCCTCAGAGCATTCCCCATGGACCATGCGGTATAAAACACAGAGAGAACCGAAGTCCCTCCGTAGACCCAGAGGTTCCAAGCGATCCGCGAGAGCAGGACTATCGACCATCCGAACAGCCCGTTTCTGTATGGAGTCAAATGGAAGTAGCTGGTATTTGGGAGCCCCGGCCCAGAGGTGAGAGCAGTACTCCACGCGAGGTCGGACCTGCGCTTTATAAAGCGCAAGTCTCTGTCCAGGCGTGAAATACCGCTTCGCTCTGTTGAGAACTCCCAACATTTTAGAGGCCAATTTGGCTTTACCTTCCAAATGACTCCGAAACTGGACATCGCTCGAAATATCGACCCCCAGAATCCCGATACTCGCGGAAAGCTGCAGGGATACTCCTTGAAATTCCGGCGCCATGACAAAAGGGTCCTTCTTCGCAGTGAACGCGCAAACCTGTGTCTTCAATGGGTTGAACTGAACTGAATTCAGTTCACCCCACTTGGAGACCCGCCCCAGAGAGTTCTCCACTTCAGACACAAGTTTTAATCGCCTCTCGTGTACAACGCTTCGAGAGAGACTCTGATGGCCGATATATCGCGCATCCCCCGTGCTGTCATCCGCATAGCAATGCATGCCATCAATAGATAGCATGTCATTGATATGCAGTATGAAAAGCGTGGGGGAGAGCACCGAACCTTGTGGAACACCAGCGTTGATGGTCATGGTATCGGAGCAGCAGCCGTCGACGACAACTGCGATGCTCCGTCCATCCAAAAAGCTAGCGATCCACTTGCAGAGTCCCTCAGGGATCCCGTATGCTGGAAGCTTCGATAGAAGTGCCCTATGCCAGACCCTGTCGAAGGCCTTCGCGATGTCAAGGCTCACAGCGAGAGCCTCGCCCTTGCTTTCCAAGGTTTCAGCCCATTTATGTGTGAGGTATACAAGAAGATCGCCAGCTGAGCGACCATGACGGAAACCGTACTGCCGGTCACTGATCAGCTGGCGATCCTCAAGATACTTAAGAAGTTGGATGTTTATGATTCGCTCCATCACCTTGGAAAGCAAGGAAGTTATCGCGATAGGTCTGTAATTCGAGGGGTCCGACCGGTCACCCTTCTTGGGGATGGGGTGGACATGAGCAGTCTTCCATGAAGACGGAACCCTGTTCGTATTGTACGAGAGGCGATATAGACGCGTTAGCGCGGGTGTCAATTCAGGGGCGCATGTTTTTAGAACCACTGCGGGGATGCAATCTGGCCCACTCGACTTATGGACATCAAGAAGCCGAAGCTCCTGCCTGACTGCACGCTGTGTGATGCGAATCTCAGGCATGGAGCTGTCACACCGGGAGATGTTGGGCGGCGTGGCTCCTCCGTCATCCAAAGTCGAGTATGAGGCAAAGAGCTTGACCAGAAGGTCAGCCTTCTCCTTCGCACTATGAGCCAGACTGTCATTGGACTTACGCAGTGGTGGAAGGCTAGACCTGCAGAAGTTACCTTCTGCAGCCTTAGCTAGCGACCAGAAAGCACGGCTCCCAGAGGGATAGCTATTCAGTCGCTCGCCAATTCTGGCAACGTGCTCCGACTTCGCTTTGGCAATAACCCTCTTATAGGACCTAGAGGCGGCGTTAAATTTCCGCCTTTTCTCCGAGATATCAGGATCCCGGCATCTCCTAGCAACATTAAATGCCACGTATGCAGATCGCTTGAGGCGTGCAGCATCCCTACTGGCTTTATTATACCAGGGTTTGCTGCGACCCCCAACGGGCACCTCAGAAGATGGAATGAATAATTCCATTCCCTGAAGCACCACGTCTTTAAGTCGGTCCGCACAGACGTCAGGATCATCGGAGGAAAAGCAGAGCCGCCCCCATGGGTAGGATGCGTAAAATTCACGCATTCCATCCCAGTCTGCTGACCTGTACCGCCAAACTCTTCGAAACCCGGTCGTCGTTCGACGACTAGGACGAGAGAGTGGTATGGCAGCACGGATAAGGCAGTGATCAGACGATCCAAGTGGAGCGTCGACCACCACACTGTATCCAGCTGGGTGAGTGGTCAGCAGAAGGTCCAACAAAGAAGGCTCGTGCCCCTCAATGTCTGGGACACGGGTGGGCTGTGTCACCAGTTGTGAGAGGCCGTAGGACAAGGCGAAATCGTAGGCAGCCCGACCCGGGAGGTCAGTGGTTCTGGACCCCAACCACTCCTGGTGATGAGCGTTAAAGTCACCAAGGACCACCACCTCCGCAGATGGGTACTGCTCAAGCACGCGGTCAGTCCCCTCTTGTACATGCTCAAACAGAGCTGACCCCGCATCACTGCTGTGAGACCTGTACAGGCAAGCGTAGACTCTGGTACAGCCCCCATAGTCCACGCGTAGCCACAAGAGGGACAGGTCCCGTTGCTCGAGGCCCCGAAGCCGACGACAGCAGACATCCTCCCGGATAAACACGCAGACCCCGGCTTTACGCAGGAAGGTGTGCTCCAATGCGTAGCCGGGGTATCCGAGGTACGACGTATCGTCCGGGGCAGATATCTGCGTCTCAGTCAGGAAAAAGAGGGCAGGCTGCGCCGTCTCAAGGTGGTGATGTACGGCGTCAAGGTTACTGTGTAGGCCCCTGACATTGCTGAAATCCACATTAAACGTGGAATGGGGATCCGCCGAAAAAACTCTTTTTCTTTTGTCGACTTTCATAATTTTAGTTGGAGAGTAAGGATTTGGAGAGGTAGGATGCTAGAGGTGAGATCAAGGCAATACCTGAATAAAGCGCAGGGCACAATGAACACTCGATCCGGGGTTGCGCGAGAAGCTGACGCAGGGCATGGAAGGGCCCCCAGTCCACCCTGCATACGATCGCCGGGATCCACTCCGGTCTCCGACTCCGGCACGACGACCGCATGACAGGATTTTACACCGGTTGGCGGGACAGCTTCCTGGGGCGGAGTTTAGTTGTGACACCCAGGTTCAGGTCCCCTACTGACCGGCGGGCGGCGGCAGGCACCGTTTCACTGGGTCTCCCTATACCCCCGTCAGCAACCCACGCCCCGCGGGCTTGCGCGCACGTTTGCTCTGCATGTTCCAAGTATCACCAAGACTCACCCCCAACAAGGAGGAGGAAAGGAAAGGAATAGAACTGGCTCTCCAACCCACATGCCGGAACACAGCTAGGCTATTTGGCGGCAGACTCTAGTTGGAGGGTGGTCGCCAGCCAGTCGGACTAGGTCCTACCACCGATTGTGTTTTCGGCTCCCGTTTAGCACCACCCAGGGGTTACTTGTAGGGAATCGCGGGTTAAACCTACGGAAGCGGGAAGCATCAACCCCCAAAGAACCTTAAAGTTAATAGCAGTTGATGTAAGGGAGATATTCCATGATTCCTAGAATTAAAATAAACTAGTAAATACTATTTTCATGTATCACGTGTTAAATAGTTAACTACTTCATAAAATACCAATTAACAGATGGCATTAAAAATACGAACCTGGTTCCTTTTACCTTTAAAAAAGTATAAATTTCACCTAACAGTAATTGCACAGACAGCTTGTCGAGCCGAAATCTTAGTTGAAACTCCTGATTATCGAGCTCTGAATAATAATTGATTCTTGTTTTATACACTCTATTGCTTCGCGTATCATCACTTGAATCGTCGCTTGAATTCAGTAACATTAAAACTTCGTTATCACTTTCTGAACTCGACATTTTAAAAGAAAAAACACAAACACGAAAATTCCAAAGCACAACCGAACAAAATCGGTAGGTTATAAAATGCTCTACGCGTGGTAGTTTTGACAGCTCACTGACATTTCTAAAATAATACAGGATTACTACAGACAACAGTCTCCATACAAAACGCAGTACGAACCGTTATGTTAGCCCTCCCATCCGTTAGTAGCAAGTCATCAGTAATTTTAAAAACGAGTCGTTTTTATAGGAACTATTTTGTCCTACGATTCGTAGATATTGTACCGGATCGTAATATAAAACGATTCGTTTTTTGGATATTGGAACCCTCCGTTAATGGAAATCTCTATACGCAGCAAAATGACCTTCAAAATGGCGGGGCTGCCCCCTCCCCCGCGCGCGATGTGTTTACAGTCTTTACTTAGCGTAATAAATTCTTTGATTCTTTAGCTATCCAGTGGTGTAACTGAAATTTGGATGGAGATGATAGATATGTAGCTACAACACTAAACTGTATCCTCCGATTTTGTTATCATTCGTTTTTTTGGATTGCGTCCCTATGGAAGTAATTTTAAAGACGTATTCACGTCAAAAAAGATAAATTATATTTTTTTGATAGATCTAGAAAAAAACAACCGAGTAATGTTAATTTTCATGCATAAAAGGCAAAATAAATTTAATATTGCAATTTTAAATTTCATGTTTTTTAGTCTGTTATTCGAATGTCAAAAATGCTGTATGCCATAATCAGGGTTGGATTTCATACTACAATTGTGGTATTGAAAAAAAAGCACGTAGCCCAGTCATATTAGGTAAAAAAAGGGGTCAACCTCGGAATGAAAGATAATAAGCTGCAAATTGGTATGAACCTTTGTTTTGTCATTCTAAATGTTGTCTCAAAAGTCACAATCGTTATCGTGTCCGCGTCTCAAGATATTCAAGGTCAAAGGTCACAAAAATCGGTTTTTCGCGAATATCTGGCTTCCTATCGGTTAAATGAGATTTGCATATATTATAAAAGTTGTAGGCTATAAAATTCCCTACAACTTTTGTTTAAACTTTTTTTTCATACGACTAACCGTTTTGAAGGTAGAGCGCGAAGAGTGCACATCGTACAGTCATATACGGCCTAATGCAAGGTCAAGCGTGAGTTATGGTTATCAGTACGTTATAAAGTCAATTATTTACTTGGAAATTATAATTATTAAACAATGCCTATTATTTATGTACTAACTATTAATTATTTATATTTAATTAAAGTAAGTAACTTGATTATTTATATATAATTATTCATATTTAACTATTTAAGTATAAAATATTATTAATTCTGGATTATATATTTTAGTTTTATTTTAAGTTAACACGACATTATATATCTTTTCTTTAAAACGCGTAAATTTCTCAATACTTATATACCTGGAAATACTTGTCCCTACCCTATGCCCTTTTCTATTCATTGCCGGGACAGATGTTCTATAGTATTCAAGGCCACTCTCTCCACTTTGTATGAGTCAAGATTATTCGTTAGTTTGAAATTGTACCGTTGCAACTACGGACGTACGGTTTTAAGAGCTATGGCTGATTTGTGTTTTATATGTGATAAGAAACTTTCAGAAGGTGTTTCTGTGAATGTCGTACGTGGTTTACAAACTTTAAAAACTGCAAGTATTGAAAGAAATGATGGACATATAGACTATTTAAATACTTTAAGTTCTGTAAATGTGCATTCCGAGTGTCGAAAAGTGTACACGAGTAAAAATGTTATTATTGCATCAAAACGACGCACAGATGAGAGTGAACCTTCAACGTCAAGTGCACCTCGTAAAAAACGAAATGAAGTCTTTGATTTTGGAAAGTTATGCTTATTTTGTGGCCAAGAAGCTGATGAAATAGCAGAAAAGAAAAAAAAATTAAAGTATAGACGGACAATAAGTAATGTAAGTACTTTTGCATTCAAAGACAACGTAATTAAGAGAGCAGAAGAACGAAACGATTCCTTAGGAGAATTAGTAAAGGAACGTATATATTACGAGTATGATTTGATCGCTGCTGAAGCAAAGTATCATACTATTTGCTATACTAACTTTTTAACCCGAGTACCATCTGCAGATAAAAAGCCTCGCCAAGATGATCAAGTCACTCAAGCAATGAAGGAGATTTTTTATTATATAGAAAATAATGAAGACTCTCAATTTACTTTGAAAGAACTTAAAGATGTCCCTACGGAATACATACCTGACGATAAGACAATTATTACAAAATTACAACAAAAGTATTTAACTGATATAATAATCACAAAAAAAAATTGGATCATTTACAATTATATCTTTCCGTGATACACAGCTTAACGTATTATCAAAAACTTGGTACGAAAATAAAAAAAGTACTCCTGTAGAAGAACGTCTACGGATTGTAGAAGCTGCTGCGGCTATTATTAGGGAAGACATCAGATCATCTGTAGTTGAAACAAAAACGTATCCACCTCCGAATAAAATGCTAGATTGTATTAATGAAGAAATACCAAAAACATTATCACATTTTTTGGAAGAAATGATATTAAAAAATAGAAAAGGACAAGTAGATCATTTAAAAACGAAATGCACATCTATTAGCCACGCAATAATGGCTTCGATACGAGAACGTTCATTTTCATCACAGCTACTGTTGGGCCTTTCCGTATTTCTTCACAGAAGATATGGGTCTAAAAAATTGTTGGATGTTTTATCATCTTTAGGATTTGCTGCATCATATAATAATACCATACAGTATGAAGTTTCAGCAGTTTACCATCCACAACCTCGTATTTTACCATCAGAGTCTGGTGCGTTGGTACAATATGTTGGAGACAATGCAGATATTAATGTCAGTACTCTTGACGGTAATAATACTCTTCACGTTATGGGAATGATAAAAATAATTACTCCGAAAGATGCTGTAATTTATGATGATCGCATAAAAAAATGTACAACTAAACCGAGTGCAAAAGAGTTAGCAGCAATATCACATGTATCTCTTTTAGCATATGAAAAGCCAGTTGTACCTGGGTACAGCAAGATTCAAGTCCAAAATCTACATGATGATCAAGTACTGATTGAAAAAAAATTTAATGCAGTTGATTTGTTGTGGTTATACGGAAAATGGAAGAATCTTTCACCGTTGCCAGGGTGGAATGGCTATCTTCAACAACTTACGAAAAATAATCAAAATTTTTCAACTTCTCAGGTTATATTTCTACCTTTCATTGATCATCCTGCCAGTAATTTAGACACAATTTATACAACTTTACATAGTGCTATAAATATTGCCAAGTCACATCAACAAAAAACGTGCATAATTACATTTGATCAGCCCCTGTACTCAAAAGCACGTGAAATGGTTGCTGCGTCAGATGCAAACTCAGACTTGTCTAAAACAGTTGTCAAACTTGGAGGATTTCATATGCTCATGTCTTTTCTTGGATGCATAGGACATGTAATGGACGGTAGTGGTCTCAAGGAAGCTTTAAGTAAAATATATGCTACAAATTCGGTCGACAAAATGTTGAATGGTCACGCTTATGCAAGAAGTATCAGAGGCCATATATTATTACGACTTGCATTATCAATAAAGATTTTTGAAGAGATGAAAATTGAAAATTGTGTGTTAGATGAGTTAATTGAACAGATAACTAGTCGCGATGTTTCCTACGAAGATGTTGAAGGATGTACGAGCAGCTCCAACTCGTTAATTGATCAATTTCAGGATAAACTAAAAGAATTAAAAGCTCGAGGTCCCACGGCACAGTTATGGGTGCAATATTTTGAAATGGTATCAATAGCCCTAGATTTCATTCGCGCTGAAAGGCTGGGACTTTTTCAAGAACATTTGGATGCAGTGCGAAAAATGCTGCCCTATTTTCATGCTGGTGGTCATTTCCTATATGCGAAGTCAGCTCATTTGTATCTTCAAGATATGTTAAAACTTGAGGAGACAATGGATCAACAGGTTTTTGAGAACTTTAAAAACGGATTCTTTACTGTAAAACGAACAGAAAAATTCAATTCTGGTACATGGACAGACATGGTAATCGAGCAAAGTCTGATGAAATCTATGAAGACAGAAGGAGGAGTATCTCGAGGCCGAAGTACACAAGAAAGTGTTCTATGTAAGTGGGTATATGCTATGTATGCCACGAATACAATTTGTGAAGAAATTGAACGGTTTTGTAACATTTCTTTCGATTCTGTGGACCAACATGTTGATGCTAGAGATTCACGAATAAAAAGGGATGATACTGATGTAAATGAACTGGTTGGTTGGTTTACGCTTCATAATCCCTTTCCAAATGCGAATCAGTTGGTATCCTTAGCTTCAGGAATCGTTGGAAATGACCAAATTCATTGTTACCGAGCCCATGAAATCGGATTGCAATCTATGGTAAAGATAACTGGTTTGAACTTCAACGAAATAAAGTTAAAACGCGTCGATAAGGTTTTACCGCTTTCAGCCATTAACAAATCTGTCAAAATTAATGATTGTAAAGTTTCTATAGATCCAATGTTACTTTTCCAGAGAATAACTGTAAGCAAAAAATTTGAAAGTAATTTACAAGAATATCTTCAGTATGAACTAAGTCCGTATCCGACATCTTTATTTGATAGTAATGGCATGAGAAAAACCACGAAAGCAACATTATATGACAATATGATGCCTGTCGTTATCGATCTTGATGAAAATAATGTAACATACATCATCGATGGTGGATTTCTTCTGCATCGCGTCGTATGGAGCAAAGACGATACTTTCTCTATTATTTTAAATAAGTACATTAAATATTTACAAACACATTATGGCTCAGCAATTGTTGTTGTATTTGACGGATATTCGGACTATAGTAAAAATATTAAAGCACTGGAACAACAAAGAAGAACTGCTGCACTTTCAAAATCATATGAAGTTTGTTTTGACGAAACAATGGTTGTGCCAATCAGTCAAGAAATTTTTTTATCAAATCGGTCTAATAAAAAAAAATTTATCGACATGCTTGTTGAAAAATTTAAAACTGTTAATATCACAACAAAACAAGCCAGAGATGATGCTGATGTTCTCATCATTGACACAGCTATTGCCTTATCAGAACATCAAAAGACTGCTGTCATCATAGGAGAAGATATCGATTTGCTCGTTATTTTAATTGGACGTACTCATTCACATCATCAGGAAATTTTTTTGAAAAAAGTTGGCAAAGGCAATGTCAAAACACAAATATATTCTACTAAAAGTTTCGACCAATATCCTCGTACTAAAAAGCACATTTTATTTTTACACGCATTCAGTGGCTGTGACACGACTTCTGCGCTATTTAAAAAAGGAAAAAAAACTGTTACTAGAGCATTGGAAAAAATTCCTGATTTAGATAAACTGGTGGAAGTATTTCAACAAGAAAACTGCCCAAAACAAACATTATTAGAAAATGGAGTGCGCATCTTGTTGGCATTATATAATGCTCCAAAATCTGAGGACAACATTGATCATTTCCGCTACACGCAATTCATCAAATTTACAAAACTAAATAAACCTGTACAACTGTCAACACTTCCACCAACAAGTGTAGCAGCTCATCAACACATAAAACGTGTCTACTACCAGATTCAAACGTGGTTAGGGAAGGACTTAGAACCTCAAGAATGGGGCTGGATGCTTGAAAATGAAATCCTGGAGCCCATACGAACGTTATTACCTCCAGCACCAGCCGAACTACTAAACGTAATATTTTGCAATTGCAAAAATGGTTGTGGTTCCCGCTGTGGATGCAGAAAATCAGGGCTACAATGTTCTTTAGCTTGCGGCCAGTGCAACGGACAAGCTTGCCTCAACGCTTCACTGTATCCAAGTAATCCCGATGAAGAAAATACATATGATCCCGATATTCTCGAAGGTTTGGAGATGAACATGACAGATAATGAGGATGATGACAATGAATCGAACATTTTTGAGCGACAAGAAGAAGAAGACAACGAAGAAGAAGAAGATAATTAGCTTCCATTTCCAATTTCATTACAATTAAAATCAACAAAGATACTTTTGATATTTGAACTCACATTTTGATAAATGTATATTATGCCGTATTTAATAATAAATAAAAATATGTGTAAAATATATACTCTTACTATAATTTTAACTTAAAATAAAACTAAAATATATAATCCAGAATTAATAATATTTTATACTTAAATAGTTAAATATGAATAATTATATATAAATAATCAAGTTACTTACTTTAATTAAATATAAATAATTAATAGTTAGTACATAAATAATAGGCATTGTTTAATAATTATAATTTCCAAGTAAATAATTGACTTTATAACGTACTGATAACCATAACTCACGCTTGACCTTGCATTAGGCCGTATATGACTGTACGATGTGCACTCTTCGCGCTCTACCTTCAAAACGGTTAGTCGTATGAAAAAAAAGTTTAAACAAAAGTTGTAGGGAATTTTATAGCCTACAACTTTTATAATAAATGCAAATCTCATTTAACCGATAGGAAGCCAGATATTCGCGAAAAACCGATTTTTGTGACCTTTGACCTTGAATATCTTGAGACGCGGACACGATAACGATTGTGACTTTTGAGACAACATTTAGAATGACAAAACAAAGGTTCATACCAATTTGCAGCTTATTATCTTTCATTCCGAGGTGAAAGCCCTAATATGACTGGGCTAACGGGAAGTGTTGAAGTAGGCGGGCGTCCTTACCTAAATTAATTTGATATTACAGGATAACTCATCCTGTAAGTTGTAAAGTGTATACATTAATAGTTATTATATATATGCATTTATGACTATTCATTTAATTTTTTCTGTTTCCTTCGCCTGGTTAATTGATTTCATTGTATTGTATGTAAATAGGATTTTTCTTTTGGCGTCCATTCTTCGGGCTCCAACGAAAACCCTGGCGGGACATATCTCCAGGTGTCTCATGTAGTCACAATCGATGCGTCGGGAATGGAAACGGAAAGTTTAATTATAGAAACAGATTGTTCGGAAAGCATGAAATCGGTTAAAAGAAAGAGAATCTCAGCTAAAATCCAAAAGAAGAGACGGAATCATAGACATAAGAGTCTATCAGATTGCCAACTTTCCCTTAATGATTTAAAGCATAATTTTATTTCTAAAGTGCTTGAGCTTGATGATAAAAACACTGTAAATCCACCATAATGAGGCTGCTCACTCTAACAATATTACAAGTAACCCTCGCGCTGCTAGGTCGCTTTACCAGGCGTCAGACCTTGCGCCTTATGTTGTCAGTGTTCAAAAAATCTTACAACCAAATCAAACCGGATCTATTCACCCAGTACAATTTAGATTTTTCCTTAAAAAAAGTTTAATAAAAAGCATTGTAGAGGGAAGCATCAAAAAGTTGGAAGGAACAGGTTGTCTTTACAATTTGAAACATTTCAGGATGCTAACACGTTTCTAAATGCAAAACTCTTGATGTTAATAAATACAAAGCATTTATTCCGGCCATCACTATCACCCGCATGGGAATAGTGAGAGGTGTTCAATGTGATTGGGACGACAAAGATATTATGGAAAATATTGAGCTTCCGCACAACTGTGGAAGCATTTTGAAAGTTCGGAGATTAAACAGAAAGGTATATGACGGCGAGACGCCCAAAGTTCATTCCAACTGAGACCTTAGTTCTAACCTTTGATGGGAAAGTGTTACCTCCCAGGGTCTTTATATGTTTCTGATAAAAATATTATTTATTCTGTTTATCATCACTACATAATATAAAACAAAGTCGCTTTCTCTGCCCCTATATCTCTATGTATACTTAAATCTTTAACACTACGCAACGGATTTTGATGCGTTTTTTTAAATAGATAGAGTGATTGAAGAGGAAGGTTTTGTATTAATAATAACATCCATTAAATAGTGGAGAAATACTGTTATTTTTGAGGTTTCTAATGTGATGTCGTAAATAATTACATTTTTTTACTTAAATATATTTCACATAATTCACATTGCAAACGCAGGTTGAACCCTACGAGATATATCAAAATATAATAAAGTACTAAGTATTACATTGTAAGTAAGTACACATAAGTAAGACATTGAAAAGGTCTTCAGAAAACTCCGCGATGGTATATGTCTATCTGTTATGGATATCCCACAATACCATTTTTTGAAATTTACGACTGCTGTATTGGTTAAAATCGCTTCGAAAGTTATCCTTATCCAATTAATTAAATACATTGTGGATTTAATATCGATCTGTATGGCATTGGGGAAGGCCTATGTCCAGCAGTGGGCAGATAAAGGCTGATGATGATAATGATGAATGATATGGCCCTTTACAGCATATGTTTTAAATGAATATTTTCGAAGATATTACAGATTTGAAAATGCGGGACGTAGTGTTTGCGGCGGTACCGGCCGGCGGGTGCGGCGGGAGCGTGCCTATAAATAGCACGTCGGAGGCCGTTGTTCACCCCGGTCACCGTCCTCGTCGAACCCGTCGCTTGCGACGAAGGGCTCGACGAGCGAACTAACCCATAGACACAGCCCACTGAGTTTCTCGCCGGATCTTCTCAGTGGGTCGCGTTTCCGATCCGGTGGTAGATTCTGCGAAGCACTGCTCTTGCTAGGGTCAGTGTTAGCAACTCTCCGGTTTGAGCCACGTGAGCTCACCTACAAACGTTAGGGAGAAGCTGAAATAGCCTCTCTAGCCTCTCAAGGCTAACAGCATAGGTAGGAAAAAAATAAAAATGTTGTTTACCTTACATTGAAATAGCTTCTCAAGGCTCTCAGCTTAGGTGGGAAACCACGTAGTTCTCCCTATAGCACTTTATTCCTCGACCAATTCTATATCCCAAAATTTTTGTTAAAGTTAGTATCAAAATAATGTTCTTTAAAACACTAGTAGCGACATCTGTTAACAACTATTTGGCACACCTCATCATAATTGTCTATTAAAAGAATAAAAATAATGTTAGTCTGTGAACAACCTCAAAGCATGTTTTATTAGGTTATGGGCCCAGTCCCACTTTTAACAAATTATTAGAAGTTATTCAGTGCAATAGTTTCCTAAAAGTGAATTATGTCGACGTCGGGTTACCTAGTTAATGTGCCGAAACTCAAAGGTCGCGAAAATTTCGATGATTGGGCGTTCGCAACAAGTAATTTTTTGCTACTCGAAGGCTTGGAGAACTTGGAGTACTTGGAGAACCTTCCCGCGGAAGTCAGTGAAGCTGAGATTAAAAAAGCCAAAGCCAAACTCCTCATGACTTGACTCTTCGTTATACGCGCATATCAAGAGTGAGACTACAGTAATCGGTGTATGGAATAAATTGAAACAATTGTTCGATGACACCGGGTATCAACGATTCGCCTCGAAAACTGTGATTCGATGACAAGCTACGTATCTCAAATAGTTGAAACTGCGCAGAAATTGAAGGGCACAGGATTTGAAATCACAGATGAGTGGATTGGATCATTACTTTTGACTGGACTCTCAGATAAGGTTTCACCTATGATAATGGCGATTGAACATTCAGGAATTGCCATTAGCGCTGACGTCATTAAGACAAAATTGCTCGATATGTGTGAGGAGGTTGGTACTACTGAAAAAGATTCTGCATTTTGGTCAAAACAACAGCGGTGGAAAAGTGGAAACACTAACCGTGGTGTGAAATCGCAAACGTCAACGTCAAATAGTGACAGAAATGACAGTGAAAGTTCAAATGGCGGTAAACAAACAAAATGTTACAATTGCAAGAAAATAGGGCATTTTAAAAATAAATGTCCCGAACTAAAAACAAAGAAAACCTTAAATGCTTTTAGTGCTGCATTTTTTAACGGAAATTTTAGTACAAAAGACTGGCACGTCGATTCGGGTGCAAGTGCACACATGACGGCAAGTCTAGATTGTTTAATGTTTACAGCTAAATAGACCCGTGCATGAAAACAAAGAAATAGTAGTTGCTAATCAAATGACTGTTCCTGTTGTGAGTGTTGGTGAAAAACAGATAACAACAAATGTAAATGGTTCTCAGTATGATGTCATTGTAAAGAATGTTTTATTCATACCGAAGCTCACGACAACCAAAAAAATAGTATCAAAATAATGTTCTTTAAAATACTAGTAGCGACATCTGTTAACATCTATTTGGCACACCTCATCATAATTGTCTATTAAAAGAATAAAAATAAAGTTAGTCTGTGAACAACCTCAAAGCATGTTTTATTAAATTTCATAGTTTGAAGTTCATATTATGTAACCTGTGATTTATCATATTTTATTTTCATTCCAATAGACTGCATTAACTTATTACAACTGTCCAAACTCATATCAGAGAGGGTTGCCATTAGTGAATCATCTCCCTGAACAATAATATCAAGTGCATATTCTCCATTTTGTTCAAGACACATCCATTGACACTGTTGCATGCAGCTCCAGTGTCCATTTTGATGGGAATCTTGATGGTATTGACTGTGAAATCTTGAATTATTTTATTGCCTGCATAACCAACAAAGAAATCTCCTTCAGCTTCATCCTTTTTGTTCTTATCTGGATCCTCAAGGACATTGACTTGCTTATGATAAAAATTTTGTTTCTTGGCTGATCTGCATATTTCACTAAAATGGTTAAGTTTCTTGCACTTCAGACACTCCTTACTGTATGCTGGGTATTTATTTATATTGTGAGATGTGTCACAGTTTCTGCAGTTCCTTATTGACTTTTTATTTACATATAGGATGGAGGACTCGTCGCTGTTCTTTGAATTTGTTTTTTCTTCTATATCGACGCAAGAAAGCGATCTTGTATCTCGAAAAAATATTAATATGAGTTTTAAACATCACTCGATTCAGAAAAAAATACCGTATCAAATGGTCTCGGTTTCATTTTTCTACGACAATTTTTTGTTTAGATACGACATCGATTTTTACATCAATATTTCGAAATCAAGACGAAAATATGTAGTAACTGAACCAAAATTTGCTATGTTATTATTTTGGTATACATACAACAAAATGGCTGCATATACTTCACAGATTACGATATATACCTCGACCGAGATGCATTACTTGCAATGAGTTACGCCCTTCACAGCCTATCACTATATAAATTTTGTATAGTTACAGGCTCGGAATTTATACGCCGACTTGAGTTACTACCAAGTTCTCATTCAGCAATTTACGTAATTTCTACAATTACAAAATTTTAAAATGCATTTTTCTATTTAAAAAATATACTTATCCCATTTTAAGGGATTGAATATTTTAGCTACTGGAATATACACGGCGCTTAGGGACCCCGGTAACCGTACTCGTCGAACTCGACAAAGAGGTCGACGTGCAACCTAACCCATGCATCAGCCCGCTGAGTTTCTCGCCGGATCTTCTCAGCGGGTCGCGATTCCGATCCGGTAGTAGATTCATTCGCGAAACAATTGCTCTTGAGTTGTTAGGTCTCCTTCGGAGGCGCTCGGGCAGTTGTTAGCAAATCCCACCCCTCTTGGCTGAGCCTTTGCTCGCCCACCTGTCCTGGTGAAACTGGAAAGGCCTTCGGGCCACCAGTAAACTTTCAATCATAAAAAAAAAAAAAAAAAAAAAAAAAATACACGGCATTCGTTCCCCGCTCCCCCGCGACTGCTCGCAGATGCACCGCGTACGGCTTATTGGTCATTCGACGCTCGACCGCTCAAAGTGTGAATGCAATTACGTAGTGTAAAGACGGCGCATGCTTTTCAAGTTTAGTTTAGTGAAATTTCAAAATATTGGTGAGTACTATTTACAATTTTGCCTTTTGTTTTGAAATGAAATAAATAATAAACATAAAAATCGGCAAAACATTTTAAGTATAATTATCAATAAGAGTTTTTTTTTCAGTCCAGACATATCGGAGGTCTGATAATATTACTACGTTATTACGAGTACAAGGTAATTAATACTAATTAAATAATTTTATCTCTGAGTTCACCCTTTTTGTTTTGTTATTATTTGTGAAGTCATTGTGTGTCATAATCTATAAACATAACTTATAATAAAAAGCAATTTTAAGTACCTATAAGTAAGTTATAGGTACACTTTGAATTTGTATTGGTTATACACACAAAAAATTACTGCCGCTGCATCTGTTTGAATAAAATCAACTGCTTCCATAGCGCAGCGTCAGTGAATGTAACCACGGTATGTAACGGGTTCGAATCCCGGTCGTGCTATTTTGATTAATTAATAAAATAATAATGCCCTTCAGACCGCAGCCTAGCTGACAATAGTTATCGATTTCGTAACAATGTTATAGTTATTTTTTATAGTTTTCAACTCACGTACAGAATTTGTTCGGTAAAAGAGTAACGAGCAGTAGGAATCTGTGGAGGTGTTCTGTGAATTACCACTTTCACTATCTGATTTTCAAAATCCTTCACATGCATTTTCTACTGTATTACCTAACTACAAACCTTTGTGTTACATCCAATGTGTTCCAACTGTTCTATCGCCCCACTGCTGGGCACAGGTTGGGTCTACTATCAGTGTGAGAGTGACAAAGGCTTTATTTTTGAAAAAAATATTATTAATAATCAATTTCTTGACGTTGTCTTTGTTACACTTTCTGAATGTATGTATAACAAGCATGTGGTAATTTCATTAGTACTTCGGTGTGCATCAATTTCGGCATATAGATTGCAATATCCTTTCTTAACAACTCTGTTATAACTATGGAGACACAGTTTGTTTTAAATTTTGCTGCATAGTAGCTAATGTGAAATTATTTTATATTTCCCGTACGTACCCTTATTATTTTTTTAAGGAAATTTGTTTATCATTTTGCATAATAATTATACTTTTAGATGGCCCAACGAAGACAGTGGCAAGAAGACCTGAAATCTAAAATAGCTGAAGATCAACCAAAAAAGAAGCCTAAAATAGATAAAGTTGGCATAATTAAATAACAGAAGAATTTTCTTACTAAAATGCCGTACAAATAATATTATTCCTAAACATATCAGTAATAATATGAAATGTATTTTATCATTAAATATTGAGGACCATCCTTTTAAGAAGATGTCGGATAGATTGATTACGGGTTTTCAAGGTTCGATATTGAGTCTGGAGATAAAGGTGACACTATGGAAATTGGACCAACAAAATAAACGGATAGTAGAGATGGAGGATAAGGTTAAAGGTTTGGTCTCAGAACAGTTATTTAGAAGATGTGAGGTAATGAACAACAGAAGATATATATTTTTAATTAGATAAAAAATACCAACATTAAAAAGTTTGCAAAAATAATAATATATTAAAAGAGAATAAAACAGCATTAGCAACCCACCACTTTGACCAACATCATAATTTTGAGTTTGACAAAATAGAAATCCTAGATAAAGAAATGAATTGGTGGAAACGTAATGTTAGCGAAATGATCTTTATAAAAACTAATGATACTGTGAATAAACGAACAGACACTAACAATTTAAGTATTTTATATAATGATATATTAAAAGAGTATAAATCTAATAGAAAAAAATAACCTTTATTTCATATATATTTGAATTTGATACTTAGCGCGGTTGGCGCTAGTATAAAATATTGTAAAGTATAGTCTATGTACTGAATGTTTTGATAGTGGGCTAACCTTTGTCACGCAATAGCAATTTTTTTATGTGTCGTGTTTTGCTTTGTTTCCAACAACAAAAATAGTAATTAACTAATTTAGCGGCTTTGTTGATTTGTATTAGTTTCTGATGTCTAAGGCAATTGTGCAGTGTAGGATAGTGATTGTTTAAATTCATATTATGGTAAATATGGTAGTGTCGACAATTGTTGTTTTTTATATTGTTGGTTATCAATATGTGTAATTTTCAGATGCCTGATGAAGGTCTATTAAAAGACCGAAACGTTGCAAAAATAATAATGTAATTTGTTATGATAGTCCTATCTTGTCCACATTCCTGAGATACACAAAAAAATATTGTATAATAATTATGGACGACAATATTGATAATACTAAAATAGATATCATAAGTGAAATCGTCTACAAAGATGGAGTAGAGGTACAGTCAATTGACCATAACACCGCGACATCTACTATTTACTCTGAAAAAAATCTAATGCCACGAAGTCCTGAACAGCCAAAAGATGATGACATAAATGAGGATTATTGTATAGCCAAAACCCTCACTCCCACCTTTCGAAAACCCGAGTTGTATATATCCGAAACAAATAAAATATTTCAAAATAATATTATAATACCCTGTAACACAGAACTACATAATAATATAAATAATTCTGAAATGAAAACTTTGACACAAAATGGTGTGAAAGATATAGTTGCCATAAAGAGTAATTTAGAAACTATAGACAACATTGCACCACCTTTGAATACATTTACACCATTTGAAAATCCTATTGATGAATATATACGTAGCCAATCAGCAAGTACATCTCATGGAACATACAACTGTAGCGGGTTATATTCAGGTATCAACCCACTAACAGTCGATACGTCCAGGAATCGAACCCGAACGGCGTCCGGCCACAAGCAAATCGATGTCGGTAAATTAAACGAAACAATACGAGAAATAGTTATATATTACGACAACACGATACACTACAGATTATTAACAAATTAACGAGACACAAAACAAACGACTAACAAATATGTGAATTTACAATAACGAGAGAAACGCGCGATCAGTACGAGGCTTTGTGGCGGACTGCCGGCGCAGCAGCTCGGCGTCACCTGCGATAACGCGGCCGCGCGTTGGCACCTGATTGGCGCGCGCACGCATCACCTGATTCTTGCGCGCAGGTCCGCACTCAGGTAGCCGTGGCAGGATGATGCCACAGTACTCCCCCGCCGAGACCGATAGCTACGGTCGATAGTAGTCCGGGAAGGTGACTGTACGGCCGCTTCTCGTCTTTTGTACTGGACGCTGATGTTCTTCGCTCGCCTCGCTGGTCTTCTGTTTGTCTTCTCTCTTGCCATCGTCTCGCGTGATATAGGCAGGTTTTAGGCGATCTATGGTGACGGTTAATTGTTTGCCATTTACCTCAATGTCGAACGATTTCGATCCTCTTCTTAAGACTTTGTAGGGGCCAATGTATGGTGGTTCGAGCGACTTTCGGAGGGGTCCTTGCCTCAAGAACACATGGGATGTCGTGTTTAGGTCCTTAGGCACGTAGAAGGTTCGGTTTTCGCTGTGCCATGTAGTCGGTCGAGGGGCAAGTTTGTTCATATGTCCGCGTAGTCGATAAGCCAGGTCGTTGTCGTCTCCTGGGGGTGTTGCGGATGTGTTGAAGAACTGTCCAGGTAAGCGGAGAGGCTCACCGTAGACCAGTTCTGCTGCGGATGCCTAGATGTCATCTTTCCAGGCGCTGCGGATGCCCAGAAGTACCATGGGAAGACTTTCGGTCCATCGTGGGTTGGCGTGGCACATGACGGCTGCTTTGAGTTGTCGGTGTAGCCTTTCGACAAGGCCGTTGGCTGCGGGGTGGTAGGCCGTTGTTGTGTGATGGCAGGTGCCGACCAGGGTAGCAATAGCTTTGAACAGATGAGATTCAAATTGCCTGCCCCGGTCGGTCGTGATGTGTTCTGGGCAACCGAAGCGGGCGACCCAGCCAGCGACAAAGGCGCTGGCGCAGGTCTCTGCGGTGATGTCGCGCAGGGGAATTACCTCGGGCCATCTACTGTGACGGTCAACAAGCGTAACTATCAGAAATAGGTAAAGGTCCGATAATGTCCATGTGTACGTGACGAAAACGAGCAGTAGGTAGTTTAAACTCGGACAAAGGTGCTGCTGTGTGTTTATGCACCTTGCAGCATTGACATTTCTGACACTCCTTCGCCCATTTGCTGCAGTCCTTGCGTATGCCTTTCCATACGAAGCGGTCGGTGATGAGCTTGGCCTTTCCATACGAAGCGGTCGGTGATGAGCTTGATTGTAGCCTTTCTACCCGGATGACTGAGGTTGTGCAGATTATGGAATACCTGTCTTCGGAATTGCTCAGTGATGTATGGTCGTGGAACTGATGTTGACATGTCGCAGTACACGTCGACATCTGTGCCGGGTACTCTAACACTTTTGAGTGTGAGACTTGAGCCTTCTCGGATGAGGTTATTGAGTTCGGCATCGGTTTTCTGAGCTTGGGCGAGGGACTGGTATTCTAGCGTCGCAGCTCCTACCTCTTCGATGCGGGAAAGAGTGTTAGCGACTACATTGTCTCTGCCGGGAATGTAGCGGATGTCGGTTGAGAACTGGGAAATGTAGTCCAAGTACCTGTACTGTCGTGGTGAACAGCTGTCTCGACGTGTGGTGAAGGCATAAGTCAACGGTTTATGGTCCGTGAGCACGGCGAATGTCCTTGCCTCTACCATGTATCTGAAGTATCGTATCGCTTCGTAGACTGCTAGCAGTTCTCGGTCGTACGGACTGTACCTCTTCTGGGATGACGTTAGTTTCCTGGAGAAATAAGCTAATGGTGCCCAACCTTTTGTCGTTCGTTGCTGGAGCACGGCTCCGATAGCCTTATCTGAGGCATCAGTCTGGATGGTTAGTTCAGCGTTCACGTCCGGGTGTACTAAAAGAGCGGATTGGCATAAACAATGTTTACAGTTCTCGAAAGCTTGCTGTAGCGCTGGGGTCGCTTCAATCGGCTGTTTCCCTCTGCACTTTTCTCCACATAGCAGCGCGTTAAGTGGTGCCTGAATCTCTGCGGCTTTTGGTAGAAATTTTCTGTAAAAATTGATCATACCTAAAAAGCGTCGAAGCTCTTTAATCGTTGCAGGGAAGGGGAAATATAAAATGGCTTGCACCTTCGATTCGAGCGGGCGTATTCCGGCAGAAGATACGTGGAATCCCAAAAATGTGACTTCTGGTTTGCCGAAGTGGCATTTAGCAACGTTGATCAGAACACCGTACTCTTGAAGACGCTGGAATAGTTTTTTTAAATGTTGGCGATGCTCTTCTTCGGATGACGAATATACCAAAATGTCATCTAAGAAGACAAAGGCGAAGTCTAAGCCTCTGAGTACCTTATCCATGAAACGTTGGAATGTCTGCGCGGCATTCCGAAGTCCGAACGTCATGAACGGAAATTCGAACATGCCGAATGGTGTTGTTATTGCCGTCTTCTTGATGTCGTTAGGATGAACTGGTATCTGGTTATAGGCCTTTATTAAGTCCACAGTACTGAATATCGTCTTACCTGCCAGCTGGTATGTGAAGTCCTGAATATTTCTAACAGGGTATTTGTCTGGTATAGTGCGAGCGTTGAGTGCCCTGTAGTCGCCGCACGGTCGCCAGCCGTCGTCCTTCTTACGTGCGAGGTGAAGAGGAGAGGACCACGAACTTTCGGATCTTCGAGCGGTGCCGTTCTGTAGCATTTCTTCGAATTCCTTTTTAGCGATTTGGAGTCTCTCTGGGTCAAGACGTCGCGGGCGGCTGGTTACTGGCGGACCCGGGGTTATTCTTATATGATGCACCGTGGTATGCTTAGGATCAACGTGTTTACCAGCTGGTCCGAGTAATATCTGGATACTGGCGTAATAGGTCGTGGTATTTCGTACCTTCATGGCTCAGTACGTTGCGAACGGATTGTAGTTCATCGATCCGTTCCCGGTGTGGTGCTGTGACAAAAAGTGATGTGAGTCCGTCGAGTAGCCTTTTGTTTCTGCAATCGACGAGCAGGTTGTAAAAGCTGAGAAAGTCTACGCCAATAATCGGCTTTGATACATCAGCTATGACGAAACGCCATCGGAAGTCTCTTCGAAGGCCTAGGTCCAAGTGTAAGTTAACGTGCCCGTAAGTAGCAATTATCGTGCCATTCGCTGCGTATAATTCGTATTTTGTTTTGGCTTGTACAGGAATTCGTATTGCTGTACGTGGGTAAACGCATAAGTCCGACCCTGTATCGACCAGGTACTGCACCTTACTTTTTCGCTCTACGACGAAGATTCGGCCTGATGGCGCGGGACAACCGGTTGAGGCCACTAGCGGTTTCCCTTGGAGTTTTCCGAGGCGTAGCTGCACGGCTGTCTACACTTCTTTGCCTTATCTCCAAACTCAAAGTGGTACCAGCAGTGTGGATGGTCATCTGGTCGTTGCCGTGTTTGAGTTCTGGACCTGGAGCGTATGTGGCGCGAGTTTGACCTGGGACGGGTGTCGCGTCTTCCATACTGTCTGCCACGGCGGCTCTGTATATTTACAAGTGCTTCTACTTGCCTCGACAGCGCTTCTATGCGTAGCTCTAATGTAGAACTGGGGGTACTTGTCGAAGTAGTCCTTGATCCGGTACTGGCTATTACTGGTGTTGACGGCTGCACTATGTCCACGATGCGGTCGGCAAGCTCGGCTGCGCCTTCGAGGTCCAGCTTTGGTTGTGATGCTACAACAGTCTGTATGTTTACAGGTAACCGACTGGTCCACACCGTCCGTAGAAAGTCGCTCGGAATGTCCGGTCCGGCCAAGTACTGTAGATGTTGTAGGAATTGGCTCGGCTTTCTATCTCCCAGCTCCTCGTGTTGCAGCAACTGTAGCGTTTTTTTCTCTCTGGACACGGTTATCCGACGGATTAGCTGCTCTTTAAACGTTTTGTATTTATCCATAAGCGGTGGTGCAGTTAAGATGTCTTTCATCACCCTAGCGTACTCCTGGTTGAGCTGTGATGACACCGTGTGGTACATGGTGCTGTCGCTATTAATGCCGGCGAGGGCAAATTGGCCTTCGACTTGCGCAAACCACACCTCCGGTTCTTCAGGCCAGAAGGGCGGCACTCGTACAGACACTCGGCTCACCTCTGAGTTCGGCCCTGTGTTTTCTCCGCTACCGCCGGTATCTTCGCTAGTCGACGCGCTGCTCTTATCTTTTTTGGAAGCCATGATGCACGTCGATCCACGATCACGTCGGGGTCACCAATGTAGCGGGTTATATTCAGGTATCAACCCACTAACAGTCGATACGTCCAGGAATCGAACCCGAACGGCGTCCGGCCACAAGCAAATCGATGTCGGTAAATTAAACGAAACAATACGAGAAATAGTTATATATTACGACAACACGATACACTACAGATTATTAACAAATTAACGAGACACAAAACAAACGATTAACAAATATGTGAATTTACAATAACGAGAGAAACGCGCGATCAGTACGAGGCTTTGTGGCGGACTGCCGGCGCAGCAGCCCGGCGTCACCTGCGATAACGCGGCCGCGCGTTGGCTCCTGATTGGCGCGCGCACGCATCATCTGATTCTTGCGCGCAGGTCCGCACTCAGGTAGCCGTGGCAGGATGATGCCACACAACATTTCAGTTACTATTGATTCTAATGATACTCATAATGATTATGTTTGCCATTCTGTTGAAGTTCTACATGAAGCAGATAATCATCAAATTTTGATTGACCAAAAACTTAAGAGCGCAGGTGATAGAAGACGTTTCCAGATTTTTGATTATTATTGGAGTCTTGGTAGCCTGCAACGCCAGAGGGATTGGATCGCAAAAAGCGTGATAAAGAAAGAAGTAAAGACTCATACTACAGATAAAGGTGATTCTTCTAGGAGGAATTGCACTTATGAGTATTATATCAACGAAGAAGGCAGGAGACAGGTATGTCAAAAGTTTTTACTAAGTACATTGGATGTAACACAAAGGTTCATATTGTATACATTAAAAAATGCAAGTGAAGGATTTTCCAAAATAGATGGCCGAAAAAACAATGGGGGTCGTAACAGAACATCTGAAGATGTGATAAATAATTCTATCACTTTTATTAAGTTACTGCCTTTAGTACCGTCACACTATTGCAGAAAAGATTCAACTCGACTTTATTTACCAAGTGAGTTTAAAAACATTTCAAATCTTTACCGCATTTACACTAAATATTGTGACGATGGGAATGTAAAAACAATGTCTTTCAAAGTTTTTTCCAACTGGCTAAGAGAGAATTATAATATTGGCTTTCACATTCCAGAGAAAGATAAATGTACAATATGTATGACCCAAACTTACGATGTTAAAAAAGCGGAAGATATGGCTTCATATAATAGTCATTTACAGGAGAAAGACGAATCATATAAGAGATTTAAATTCCACGAAAATCTTAATGCCGTAGATTCAACTGTTATATGCGCCAGTTTTGATATGCAAAAAGTGCTTAATACACCCCATGGAGAAAATAATATGGCACTTTATTATACGAGAAAGATAGCCGTATATAATTTTACAATTTACGAGAGCAATACTCAAAAAGGATATGGACAGAAGTTGATGCACACCGAGGCGCAAATGAAATTGCCACATGCCTGTATAAATATATTCAGGAAGTGGATCAAAGACAGAATGTCAAGAAATTAATTTTTTACTCTGATTCTTGCTTTGGCCAGAACAAAAATAAAACTATTAGGTATGTTAAGGTATGTTCTGCATCAGCCCCATAATTTAGAGGTTATTCAAATAAATTATTTAATTCCCGGGCACACTTTTATGCCCGTGGACAGTATGCATGCTTCTATAGAGGGTGCTGTAAAAAAAACAACCATATGGGCTCCTTCTTTATGGCCTACGGTTATAGAGATGGCTCGCAGAAACCCAGCCCCATACAATGTTTCTGTTTTACAAGGCAAAGAATTTATAAGTTTCGATTCAATTTTAGACCATTCTTTTAAAAAGGTTAAGAAACTGCAGATTTCCAAAGTTTGTATAGCAACATTTAAAAAATCGAATCCAAACATTATGTTTATAAAACATTCTATGTTACCAAACACTGATGCCACAGAAATATCTTTGGGTATTCTGAACGATGCTGAACCAAAGGTCTGCCTATACCCAGCAAAATTACCTATTACATTACAAAAATATAATAATTTAAAAAAGCTTGTCGACAAAGGAATAATTCCAAAGGCATACATACGCCAATGAATACTTGAAATTAAAATACGATAAAAAAGTTGAAGATTTGCTGGAAGAAACAGATGATGAAGATGAATAGTAATCCAGATAATCTCTTTCTGCTAATTTTCGATCGTTTGTTAGAATTGCCCTCATTTTTATTTTTATTAAATACTTACTTATAGCTTACAGTTAAAATGGTTTCAGGGAGTACATACCAATCGTTTTTATTTTATTTTTGTTTAGAGATCTGAAATTCTGTTTTTACATTTTTGATTTCATTAAATAAAAACATTATCTAGCATATTGCATTTTATTTGTGTTCCGCCAATTATGTAATACTAGTTAAAACAAATAGCAAAAAGATGAAAAATAAACATATTCATTTAAAACACACTAACTGTCATCATAAATAAAACTTACATTTAGATACAGCAAGTTTGATGCCAGTCATTTTGAACAGGTTGCTGATAGTTCGAACATTTATGTTTTGAGATACAGCATATTCAATGTTTCTATTTTGAAAATCAAATGCTGTATCTAGTATTAAATCCAATTACACTAATCTTAGAATGACCCTCTAAATTGCAAATGGAAGGTTTTATTTTAAAATGTTATCACTTAAAATATGGTAGTTTTATGTCTACTAGTTACATTATAATGAATTTTTGAAATAGTTTTTTAGGTTTGGTGCACAGTTACATATTTCGAGATACGACAAGATCTCTTTCCCGCGTCGATATATTTTCTAGAGGTTTCGGCACTCAGTAAGTATTTCAGAACATAATCCAATGTTAATTTACTATCGTCTTTCGACATTATCGTGTTTTGAGATTATTATATTTGGAATCCAACCCTGAAATTATCTTTCCAACTGTCAACCCTTCTCTAAGATCTCCAAGTTCACATTGAATGCCGCGATTTATTACTCTTTGAAAATAATCCTCCAACCTGTCTTCACCTTGTGTAATATTAAAAAACTCGTTCCTTGCTATAGTTAGACTTTACTTTGGTTCAAAGTACGCTCTAAAATTTTTGAGCACCTGTTCAAAAGTATGTGATTCAGATGCGTTTAAGTTGAAAGAATTGTAGATTTTGATTTCATTTTCGCAATAAAATTCAGCAGAATTGATATTTTTCTTTTGTCTTTGGCGTTGTGGCGGTAGCCATCATACAACGCAAGATATTTGACAGATGCCTGAATCTCGCTTACGACATTTTCAAGATAAGTTCGCATATATACAAGTTCCGAACAACAACATTTGGACCGTCGGTCTACCGAGCAATATCACCCGCTCGGTGGAAGATCTTCCCTTTGTCGTATATTTCTATAGCGTCATCAAGACCATTAGCAGACAAATATATCTCCAACTTTTGACGATAAATCTTAAAATTTTCAGCAAGGTTAGTTTCAGTTTCACCAGGACAGGTGGGCGAGCAAAGTCTCAGCCAATGCGTGATCAGTATTCGGGAAGTAGTCAGCCGCGGCAACGATAAGGCGATTATCCTGACGCAAAGGCTTATCGAAGTACCGTTCCGACGTTGATTTCATGTATTTTCGGATCGATTCGAGGCCCAGGTCGTCGTGTAGGCCAACCACGTAGGTTCCTCATGAACCACGGAGCTCCGATGGCTAGCCTGCTAAAGCGGGATTGTAGGAATTGGAGGGTGTCTATGTGTGTGCGGGCCGCGTGAGCGAACACCACACTCGCGTACAATCATGACGATCCTTATGCAAGCTTTGTAGCGTACAATCATGACCATCCTTATGTAAGCTTTGTAAAGTGTCCCCATGTTCCGAAGGGATATTTTACTCCGCTTACAGATCATGGGGTAGAGTATGCCGAGAATAAACGCGGCACGGTGGCGGACTGATTTTATATGTGGCTGGAATGTCATGGATGCATCGAGGGTGACTCCCAGGTACTTAAAATATTGCAGGATAAATTTAGGTCGGTGTCATGCGAAGCGCATAGACCTACATGCTGGTGTAACGTGACTACGCTTGACTTGACGAACCGGCAGTACTGCGCGGCATCATAATGACCTTCAAAGGTTTTGGAAAATGGAGGAAATTAATTCCCTAAATGAGCTTATTTTCACCCCCGAGGAAAAATTATGTGCCTTACATTTTATTGAAAATATGCAACATGTTCCTAGTGGGTTTCAGTTAAATGCCTAAGAAAGAAATCCCTGAAGAGGCATTCGGTGATTCATTTTGTTTAGTCAAAAACGTTCCTTAAATTTAGAGTGTTGAAATTTATATCTAAATAATCAACACTAAGTACTGCTACCGACATCTGTAGTCACTAATGTGAAACTAACCTATATTAGTATTTGTATGTTTTATCTGTATATGTTTTTTTAATGAATAAAAACTAGTTTTCACTTGAGTCTCAACGTGCTTGTTTGGTTAGAGGTTATGGGCCCAGAATTACGTGGTTTTTTTTTCCGTCACGAACTTGCAAGTTAGTGCTGTATAAGTTTGTGTGGACTGAGAATACACTGAGCCGGTGAAAATGAGTTCGAATTATGTTGTAAGCGTGCCAAAATTAAAAGGTCGCGAGAACTACCAGGTGTGTGATTTCGCCGCGAAGAATTTTCTAGTACTGGAAGGTACTTCGGACTGTATCAAAGTCACGAATGCGAATTCACGAATGTCAGCCGATGCGAAAACCAAGGCAAAATTGATTCTAACGATTGACTCGTCGCTATATGTATATATCAAGGATGTCGAAAATACGAAGAAATTATGGGAAAAATTAAAGCATTTATTTGATGATTCAGGATTTACTAGAAGGACCAGCTTGTTGAGAACTTTGATATCAATTCGTCTTGAAAACATGTACATCTATGACGTCCTATGTTACTCAGATAATAGAAACGAGCCAAAAATGGAGTGGATCGCGCTTTCATATTAATGATGAGTGGGTAGGATCATTGCTTTTAGCTGGATTATCTGAAAAATATTCGCCAAGAATAATGGCGATTGAACATTCGGGCATTAATATAACGGCCGACGCCATTAAAACAAAATTGATGGACTCGGAGGAAGACAGTGGCGACGTTAGCGGAGCATTTGCGAGTTATCGAAAAAAGTATGGCGCCAATACCGGAAGAACTCAGACGTCAACGTCAATGTCAAAACAGAAAGTAATCAAATGTTACAAATGTAAACAAACGGGACACTATCGTAATCAAAGTCCTAAGGATGTAAAAGATTCATCAAATAACAAATTCAGTAAACGTAAACAAACAAATGCGTTCAGTGCCGTGTTCCTAAATGGTTCTTTTTCGAAGAATGATTGGTCCATTGATTCAGGTGCTAGGTGCCCATTTGACAGCGAATGAACATTGAATTACAAATGTGTCGAACAATCATACAGTCCAAGAAATTATTGTTTCGAATAAAAAAATAAGGAACTTCGTTCCAAAAGTGTCTGTCAAGTACTCTGGTGATGTCAGATTAACAACATTGACAGATAATTGACGTGGTTGTTGAAGGAGTATTATGTGTACCTAGTTTGACGACGAATCTCATCTCCGTAAGTCAATTGATCGCAAAAAGCAACAAGGTCCTGTTTAATGATGATGGCTGTCCAATATTTAATAAGTGTAATGAGCTAGTTGCTACAACTTGCTTATTAAATGGAGTTTACAAGTTGAGAATGCCTGAAAGGCTGGTTACAGTGGTGACCTCGAGTGAAATTCGTCGGCATCGTCGGCTTGGTTATGTCAACAGTAACTATTTAAGTAAAATGCAGGAAGCTGTGGAAGGTCTTACACTTGATAGAAAGGCAGAAATATCGAAGTCGTCATGTATAGTGTGTTGCGAAGGGTAACAAAATCGTTTACCCTTTCCACATAATGGAAATAGAAGCGATGATCTCCTACAGATAATACATACGGATGTGTGTGGGCCATTCAAGAATGTGTCGCTTGGTGGTTCCAGATATTTTATTTTATTTTTTGATGACTATAGTCGCTACATCTATATTAATATTTTGAAAAACAAAAATGAAGCTTTTGAATATTTTCAAAGATACAAAGTTGAGGTGGAGAATAAATTAAACAGAAAAATTAAGATTCTTTGAAGCGACAATGGGAAAGAATTTGTGAATAAAGATTTTGATAATTATTTAAGTAAAGCAGGAATAGTTCATCAGAAAAGTAATCCATACACACCAGAACAGATCGGCTTGGCAGAGAGATTTAATCGTACTGTGGTGGAAAAGGCAAGGTGTCTGCTCTTTGATGCTAAAATGGACGAAAGCTTTTGGGCTGAAGCAGCCAATACTGCTGTATACTTACAAAATAGGATAGTGACGGCAAAATTTGAATGAAACACCTTTTGAGATGTGGAATGGAGTAAAGCCAGATATGCTAATATCTGGCTTGTAGCATGTTAAAAATTATTTGTAAAATAATATTGTTATTATTACATAAACTGTAAGATGTAAAAATAGATTTAAATTTTAATAATTAATTGTGTGTTGAGCGGTCAAACGATCCGTATTTTTATATAGTGACTGCGAGTGAACAAAGTTGTTTTTAATGTAGAAATATAAAATAAATGCATATGTACAGCTAGACACACTTTGTATCGGCCCTCGCCAAGTCAGTCAGCTGGTCGATTTAATGCGAGACGCTTGCGCTTCCTTAATAACTTTGGCTGTACTGTCGCTTTATGTTATTGTTTCACATACCTCCACTCTCTTCCCCTTCTTTGAGTTTGTGCTTTCTGTTCTTTGAAAATAAACTGATAATGTTTTAAACTGTGCAGGTGGTTTAATTTTACAACACTTCAAGCCACTTAGGGTTATTTAGAAGTATAGTGATGATGCACATTCCAAAAGAGTAGCGCCTCAAATGGAATAAAAAGGCTGTAAAAGGGATTCTAGTTGGTTTCTCAGCGGATGTAAAAGGTTATCGAGTCTACAATCCAAGCACTAAGGATATCACAACAAGCCGTGATGTGATCATTATAGAAAATGCCAAACAAACGGAAAATGTAGTCCAGATTGAGGAAACTGAACAATCACTATATAACTATAACTATAGTTAAATGTAGATGGGTTTTGTGTAAGAAATGTTACACATTTAGACGTAAAAACTGCTTTTTTAAATGGTAACTTAGAGGAGAATAACTCTAAGAAAGTGTTAAAACTTAATAAAGCCATCTATGGGCTTAAAACAGGCGTCCAGGGCCTGGAACAAAAGGGTATATAGTTGTTTAATTTAAAATGGTTATACGAAATCTAAATTAGAACATTGTATGTATACAAAGAAAATTGGAAATATGGTAATTATAGTGGCCCTTTATGTCGATGATTTTTCCATTTTCTCCAATAATAGAAAGGAAACTAATAGCCTGAAGGAAATATTGTCAAGTAAATTTAAAATTAAGGATTTAGGGCAAGTAAAACAGTGTCTTGGGATGAATGTTAAATTTGATAAAAAGGAAGGAAGGGTCTGTTACTTTAAATCAAGAAAGTTATTGTTGAATAAATAAATTTATATAGTAGATCATAAAAGTATTTGTAAACGTTTTGGTACAGATTATTCAAATTGATGTGTGTTATCTGTGCAACCTGTGCTAATGTATTCTGATGTGGCTTGAGAACAAATATATTTTCATTGTGTCCTTTATAAGAAATCTGATTAGAGTTCTATTGAAATACTGCCAAATTCCAATAGGTTAAAACCCAGCCCAGGCATAAAACAATTACATATTTCAATAATAACTTTACATTAAGAGCAAGATTATAACCAGTATAAAATTAACCTACAATGGAGGTTATGAACACGATGAAAATTGAGAAGTTTGATGGAAGAAATTTCAAACGATGGAAGTTCCAAGTGAAATGCGCATCAAGAGCAAAAGGATTGAACATAGAAAAGTCAAGACCAGTAGAAATCAGTTCGCGAGTGCAGTGGGATAAAGATGACGGCATGGCCATGTTCATTCTAACATCGTCCATGGATTTGAACCAGATATCTCTTATAGAAAACTGCGAGACAGGTAAGCAAATCATGTCAAAATTAGAAGCCATCTATCAACAGAAATCAGAATATAACAAAATGTTGATTCATGAAGAATTCTATCAATATTCAAAGATGGAGCTACAAGTTATCGCCATGTTTACTTCATGAAGCATAAGAGTGAAGTATTTCAATGTTTTCTGAAGTATAATGCAATTGTGAAGAACAGATTTTAACGTGTTTTGCAGATACTACATAACAGATAATGTTTGTGAATATGTAAACCAAGAATTTACATTATTTTTGGAAAATAAGGGAATAACACATGAACGTACTGCTTATGGAGCAGTACGTTCATGTGCTCCTCAACAGAATGGGAGAGCAGAAAGAGAAATGCGTTCTATAATGGAAACTGCAAGGACAATCTCATATGCAAAGAATATCCCCTTGAACATGTGGGCAGAAGCTGTCAACTGTGCCATATATTTGTTAAATAGAAGAACATCAAGCCAGACAGGGGATATTACAGCATTTGAACTGTGGCATGGAATGAAACCTAATTTGCTACATATCAGAACATTTGGATCCATTGGTTATGTACATGTACCAAAAGAAAAGCGACAAAAGCTTGTCAAGAAAAGTGTGAAGATGTTGTTGGTTGGATATGACTATGACAATTACAGGATGTTTGATAAAAATACTAAGAAGATATACTCAGAAAAAATTTCAAGTTTAATAGGTAGCTCTCGAAATATTATTCAGGTTCGTAGGTTTATGCGTAGGGTCAAGAATGACAACGGGGTAGTTACATTTCAACCAACACGTACAGTGGCAGTGACATTTGCTTCTACACAACTCCCACAGTACGTATACTTGGATTTTTGGCGACATGAGGTATCGCAGTATATTCCCCAAGTAAAACAATGTCTAAGATGCTTGAAGTATGGTCACATAACTGACAGCATATACAAGACCGCCTTTATCTCGAACACGAAGACAGATTCTAAATCTGAATATGTAATTATAGATTTTATAAAACAGGGTCTTTTAGTAACATCGTCATCTGGTTATAAACAGATATGTCTTAAAATAATTAGTCAGTTTGTCGTTCATTCTTAATTTAAAAACCTTGGTGATTTATGTAAACATCATCAAACAAGCCTGCTAAGACTGATAATAGAAAAATATTTGCAAATAAGATGTCACCACATTTGTAAATCAGAAAACGTAGCTCAGGCAGTAAAGTCAAAGAGAAAAGTATTCCGAAAACAAACACAAAGAAACGGGTTTTGATTTAATAATTATTGAATTATTATACTTTCATTTCATTTTTTGTTATCACTAAATTTATTTAAATAAATCTACAAAATATTTACTTTGTAACCTGTTTTGTTTAACCATTATCTTGATAAACAACGAAAGAAAGGTAACTTAATCATTTGAGCAGACATCCCTAAACACGCACACCTTGACAGTGTGACCACAATAAGTACACCACTGGTACTCACACATATCGCGCAATTGAAGACTGTTTATGCGCGTTGTTTGTTGACATGGCCAAAGCAAAAAAGGTTTACAGTCAAATTCATAGAGGCGACGACTATAGTGTTGGGCGTTAAGCGCTTTTATCAATATTTTTATGAGTGTCATGAACCTTTCGTATTAAAAACAGACCACGGATCGGTTCTAACTCTTTTTAGTAAAAAAAAACGGTAGGTATATGAGTGAACGCCGCGCTTCGTTTACAAAGATATGCAATAATATTATCTGCCTATAACTACGTAGTACAATACATAAGTAATAAAAACAATATTGTGGCAATTACTTTTCCCGTTAGCATAGCAGCGAACAAGTCAGCTGATAGCAAACAAAGCGAGAAACTACCTATATGAATGCAATACTAGAACCGGTCTCTTTACATTGAGGTACTACTACTATGTATAGAGAAGACAACGCGTTGCATGATTTTGCGGCACGCTTTGCGGTACGCCGTACACAGTTACCAATTTCGGGGGGTTTTTCGACCTCGTGGGGGGAAGATTCTTTGGGGGACATCGGGGGGAAAAAGTTAGTTGGGAGAAAGAAGAAACCCCATTCTGGGCCTAAGCGTTACACGAATGGGATATGTACTAAAAAAATCGTCTATTTTGCTTGATTAACCTATTGAAATCTTAGCTTCATTGGCAATGGCCAAGTGTAGAAAATAACTAGAATTCTATTTTTTATTTTAAACAATCTTTGTAAATCTCTGCAACACTTATTTCACGTAACTAGCTCCACAAACGTGCGGATTAATATAGAATTAGAGCATCCCTAAAATAGGATCGATTTAGTGGAAATCGATAGTGTTAAAAATAAATAATACTCCTTTATTTTAGGATAAATTACTGTTTTTATAGGTATTTTAATCAATGTAAATAGAGTATGGCCATCGAATCGTGACACAACTACTTACAATGGCAGCAATTCAAAATATCTACAACTGACAACATGAAATATAGCATGAAAGGTAGTTTTGCATTTTTATATTCCTGCTGGCTTGCTTTAATCCATACAGTGATTTTCTTAATCGACATACTTTATCACCATTTTCATACATAGGTGGCTGCATCATGTAAATTTCTGCTGAAAAACCGTTACGATTATTAGATAATAATAATAGTAATAATAATATAACTCTTTATTTGACACCACGTGTACAGAGTAAGCATATAACACAAATAATAGACGGTGACATAAATTGGGGTCTTATCGCTGAAAGCGATCTCTTCCAGGCAACCTTGCAGGAAGAGAAATAAGCAAACTAGCATGGACGGTGCTAAATCTTAATATACTTACATATATATACGATAGATATTAGATTTCTTCCCTGTACACTGATTTTTAAAATATCCATATTTGTTGCAATTATAACATCGGGGGCCTTTTCCTTTTGGCTTTGAATTATTGTTAGAGGTATTTCTGTGCTTCGTAAAGAATGCAGTATACTCAGAAACTTTCACTTCTTGCAAAAGTTTTTTCTTTATATTATAAAAAGATTTTCTTTATAAAATCTGATGAAATGGTAATGCTGGTAAAACTTTCCAGACTCATGATCATAGGTTTGTAATATGAGTGTTCAAAACCATTCGTCACTAACGTCGAAACCAATATATCTTAATTTATGTGCGGTACTCATAATTTTGTTCACGTTTTTTTTTTTTTTGTTGCTTAGTTTTGTGGACGATCTCACAGCCCACCTGGTGTTAAGTGGTTACTGGAGCCCATAGGCATCTAGAACGTAAATGCGCCACCCACCTTGAGATATAAGTTCTAAGGTCTCAAGTATAGTTAGTATAATCTTCGATACTGGAGCAATTGTCCAGTGAAGTATTTATTAAATATTTTAATAGACCAACTTTTCTTCACAGCCCGGTGTCCTCGAAAGCATTTTGAAAGTTTATCCATATTTCTTTTGATGTTGTTACGTTTTCGATATGGATGTAATTAATAGGTTCCAACAACAAAATTATCTTTGACTTAGCTTTAATATCTTTCTTGATATCGACAAGTCATCGCATCTTGTATGTATTCCTGCATGTTCCGTGGACTGCCGATGTAGCTTGAAGGTAAAATGAAAGCATTACCGATGTCATTGAGATTTAAATTTCCGTTGATGTTTCCAGCAACAGCATCTCGTAAGTGAATATATTCTTCCGATCGTAATTTAGCCTGGTTATGTCGAATGAATCGCAAGCGTTCGCTTTCAACTTTAGCAAACATAATAAAATGCAATACGAAATTAAAATTTGTGCACAATGTAAGAAAATAAATAGATAATTGTCAAATTTACCGGTATTTGGATCACACTGTTTGATGTTAAGGTGATATTCATCCTGCCCTTGCCAAAATATTAATAGATATTGTAGTGCGTCATACGAACGGTGTAGACCCGTAATCGTACTGACAGTGTTGTCTCGCCGTGTAATTTTTATAGCTCTTTTGTCAACTGGATAACCAACCATAATAACAGCAACCTCTCCAACAGTTGGAGCGTTGAATCTACCAGCATGTTCACCTAACGGTACTTTTTCGGCTTTTGTGACAATTTGATAGTTGTCATCGTGGCGAAACTTTTTTAATCAATCGAATTAGTTGATTCTGATTTTCTAAAAAAATTTCCAGTAATATCACAAGTGCTCTTTCCTCTGCTTGTTCAATGAAATTATACTGGCACTGAGTCGTCACGCGTTCTTCACAATTGCCCATAAAACAAATTTTAAGAAATTTCGGATTATCAATGACCCCATTTTATGGTACACCTGACCTGGTATTTTGAATGTAGTTTCAAAATTACGTCCATCGGATGCAAGATCGCAAGTTTTAGTTGCCCCAAATGACGTCATTTGGAAGCACGAATTAAATTTGCGTATCTTACGTATCGCGACCTTCTGCTGTCCTAATTCTTTGAGCTGTATTTTCTTGTTGCGATTTGTTTTGCCAACTGATGAGCTCTTTCAACACGTTTGCGTCGTGCCTCTCCGCTCCTCGCGTTGTTGAGGTTAGATTTTTTCGGTGGCATATTTTGAAAGACCGAAACCCCAAATGCGTATGTCATTTTCTTCACCTAGCTGATGTATATTATGCATTTAAAACACTTCCCCGGTTCTTATTCAATTCTTAAGACATCAGTCTTCAAAAGACATTGGCCTTTTTAATTGAGAAATCGAAGAGAAAGACTGGTTTTCGAACAGCACTAAAAGACGGTCTGAATATTAAGGAATTTATGGAGTTTTATCTAATGGAAAAAAAACACTCAAAATCAATAAATTAGCTGGAACCAGATGGTTATCTTGCTATGAGGCTTTAACAAAAAAATAAATCAATGGGATGCATTAAAATTACATTTTAATATAGCTAAAAACAAAGAACGTTGCTATACAGCAGATCAATTGAGCTCAATGTTAAAAAGCAAAACCAATTTATTGTATATGGGCTTTCTTGGCACGTATCTGAAACCAATCGCAAACGTGAATAAAATGTTTCAAGCATCTAATACTGATTGTTTAAACTTATTAGAAGAAATAAACAATCTACTATACACGTATCTGACTGTATTAGTACCACCAATGCAACTGGAAAAAGCAAGTAAACTATGTATATCTGACTTTCAATTTGAAAACCATATCATGAACACCCGCTACATGAATTTTGGACACACATTTAATGGACAGTCCCAAGGAAATACAGCAGAGAAAAATCCCTTATAATTGTAGTACATAGAATCAGATTTTTTGGTTTCTTAATACGTATGTGTTTGCCATCAAGGCTACCAACGCAATTAGGAAATTGCTATTTCTTTCAGTGGTAGGTATAGATAGGCATATGTTTTATTACTAAAGTCTTCCAAATTGCAGTACACACTTCTTTCACTGTGTTTGAAATGGCAGTTTTTGATATACGGGAATTGAATGATAACTTTCTATATGGTTTTCCAGTAACCAAATATCTGTAAATAATAATATTGTTTTAATTTCCGCTGATGATGTAAAAAAGAAGTGGAAGAATTTAAGAGATTCCTATAACACAGAGCTTAAAAAGTAGAAAAGCCAAGATCGGGTTTGGATGCAGATCAAAATGGTCAATATCAAGGCGATTGGCCACATTTTGAATCAATGCAATTTTTAAAGACAATTTTGAAACATCGTAAAACTACTAGTAATATTCAAAATAAAATGAAAGCGACATTATCGATGATGATACAATGATGTTTATTCTTTCTGAGCAAACATCATACAATATACAAACCGATGAATCACAGTTTAGCATCGACGATTGATGCTGCAACTGCACAAAATGCTATTCCGGCACAGATATGACATGATACCTCGACACCTGGACCGTCGCATACCCCATCCCTAGCTATTTGAACGTCGCCTAACCAAAAGGTACAAGAAAGTGCAGCAAAAAGTATTGAAGAAATCTTAATAACACTCGAACGCGAAAAAATAGACCTAATGAAGAAAGATTTAAACCAAGACGACGACGACGACGACGACTTGAACTGGTTCAAGTCTATAATGCCGTATATGAAAAAGCTACCATCTCTAAATAGATTATAATTTCGGACGCAGGTTCAGGAGATGCTTCATCAACGAAATATCAAAACTGAATGCCCCATCAAACACAGAATCTTCAATGATGGGTTTACTTCACTTCTGGTGATTCATCTCAGTGAGAATTTTATAATAATTAAAATTTTTCAATAATACAGTAATGTGTAGTTTCATTTCTATATACTCACCGCAATGCCAAGAGTATACTTTCTTCAATAGAAATAGGTTTTTGAAAATTTGTTGTTTTCATTTGAAACTCAGACATAATATCAGCAATAATTTAATCAAAAGTAGACGGTAACACTTCACAATATTTTTTAAACATTTTGGAATCGTTTCTTAATTTTGTATATAAACGATGGAACTCGCCAGTTGTGTTTCTTTGTAAAAATATTATATTTGTTTTCTTTCTGTGCTTTTTACGATATTTTTTTAAAAGTCTGTCCTTTAAATTGAACTTTCAGTCAAAATCGTACTGCACTTCTCCATAATTCGAGAAGTAATGACCATTATAATGCATTAAAATGATTCGTTGACAAAAACGTATTCGTTTGTTTAGTTGGTCATTCATTTGATCATTCTTCTACATTAAATCACAGAGTGCATCTAATACGTGCAATAACACAGTGTGGTGTCCGGCCGGCGGACTCCACAGATAAGCGGCGACGTGAAATATCAAATCACATTTATTTACCAACAGTGCCGCGTCCGCTCAGCATGTTACGTACCCTAGTAACATGCATTTTGCTAATTCGCGATTTCGCAATTAGCAACCAGTGGCGTACGTGACTACAAATTGTCGACGCAGCAACCTCATTCCATGTTCATGGAAAAGTACGCGACTGGCGTCAAGTGCTGACACTGCAGCGTCGCTATGCCGCCCGGGCCGGGGCCCGCTGGCGCCACTTCGGTACTGACATCGTCCAAGTCCACTCAATAGCATCTTAGTTTAATTAATTGTAATAATTATAATTCTATAATAAATAAGTTAATAGAATTTTGTTTTTTTTTAAACGCTACGGCTGTAGTCTACATAATTGGCGCAGTCGGTAGGATATTCGAAGCAGTGCGCGGCGCGGTAAAGAACTCCAAAAATCGTTGATTCTGCCGACTCCGTATAGTCGCTGCTCGTGCTATCAAGCCCTTATCGAATACCTGAATCGTGAAGACACGGCCGGCGCAATATCTGGAAATCGATACGCGAGAAGACCAAAATGCTATATCGTATGTAAGTACTTGAACCTTCTTTTTGTGTTGCCTCCTTGTCAATCCAAATCCAAAGTTTTTCATCCGAAGAATTACGGTGAAAAATCTGTCTCCTCAAGGCAGATTAGTAGTAGACAGAGAGACGTCGATTTAAATAGAAATTTAGATATTAACGTAAGTTATAAATTAGAAATGGCCGTAGACCCGGACCAAATCTACAAGGCCCTTCGCCCAGTGCCAGAGTTCGACGGCAATCCGAACATACTGACTAGGTTTATCAGAATTTGTGACCAAATCGTCACACAGTATATAAGAACAGATCCTGGCAACGAATTAAATAACCTCAGCTTAATAAATGGTATATTAAATAAAATAACTGGTCCTGCCGCCAGGACCATAAATTCAAATGGCATACCAGAGAACTGGTTAGGTATCCGTACTGCCCTCATTAATAATTTTTCAGATCAAAGAGATGAGACCGCTTTATACAATGACCTCTCCTTACTAACACTGGCAAACAATAATGATCAGATCAACGGACAGCCTCTGAAAATAACTGAAATCCCGAAGGATGCAAAAATCACAGGACCCATTAGACCTCATATCAAGCTCACCTCCTTGAACCTGGAGAAAATACACCAAATCCAAGATGATATAATCCAACAACATCCTGTGGACCTAGAACAAAGTGACGTCACGAACCAAGCACTCTTTCATAGGACAATACCCTTTTACGGAGCACTCTGCGGCGCGATTGTCCTAGCTGTTGTAATCGCTGTTCATCAGCACAAGTCTTGCAACATAACCCTGGAAAAGAAGCCACGCGAAGAAACCTCAAAATTTCACCCGTACGAGAGTCCAGAAGAACCCCAGAAGAAGGACCGAATTCCGGCAACATTTGCCCTCAAGATTATCAAATAGTTGCCGAGCTAAGGGGGGAGGTGTTACGTACCCTAGTAACATGCATTTTGCTAATTCGCGATTTCGCAATTAGCAACCAGTGGCGTACGTGACTACAAATTGTCGACGCAGCAACCTCATTCCATGTTCATGGAAAAGTACGCGACTGGCGTCAAGTGCTGACACTGCAGCGTCGCTATGCCGCCCGGGCCGGGGCCCGCTGGCGCCACTTCGGTACTGACATCGTCCAAGTCCACTCAATAGCATCTTAGTTTAATTAATTGTAATAATTATAATTCTATAATAAATAAGTTAATAAAATTTTGGTTTTTTTTAAACGCTACGGCTGTAGTCTACATAATTAGCGACTTCCAATATTAAGGGCTGTTACTATTTTTTACTAGAGTTCTCGCTCTGAAGTACTTTAAAAATCGACTAAGCATTAATAGGTTCGCCTTATTACATAAAATTTGTTTGGTTTGTGGTACAAACATTTTGCAAGACCATTGAGTTAGTCTTCGACAATTTCACATGGTCATTCTCGCGAAGTAATCGATCGTGCAACGTTTAATTGTTTTTTAAAAGTTTAATTAACAACTTACAAATATGCAACAGTAAGTACTAATTAATTTTATTTACTAACATGATTATTTTGCACAAATATCACTGATAAGAACTGTGAAGCAAGTGGGCGTGGGCTTGCTAGAGATGGTGGTAGAGCCCGTTCACGTGGCGGTATGGCAGCCTGTGGCGGTGTGGCAGCCCGTGGCGGTGTGGCAACTTTTATAATATAACTTTTTCAAACTAAAACTCAATTTTTATTTTGTTATATATATTGTAATTATTTATATTATATATTGGTTTATCGTTTTTTCTTTTTTTCTTGTAACTTGTTTATTGATTTATTCCTTAAATATTTATTTCAATGTCAATGCGTATTTCAGAATCTTCTCTAATACACTATAAAATTTACCAATGGGTGAACCCTTAGAGACACCACTCCACCCTAAAAGGGTAAAGGTTCTCCCGCCTGTTGTGGATACAAACAAGGTGACTATTCTGATTGTTTTAAATATTTATGTTCTTGATAGTAAAACAAATATTCATAATAAACAAATGTTTGTTATGGTTTTCAGAGCAGAGTCTGTTTGGTCGTCCATGGGGGTGATCAACCAAACAATGCCATCAACTCCTCGTGGACACGAAATCGTTTTATCCATGTCTGCGTAAGTATTTATCAAACAATTTCTTACACGTCCGAAGTCCGGAAGTTGAATATTCTTCTATAAAAATTGGTCGACCACTATAAATTCATCTCAATTTACCACCTACAAGATAAAATAATTACTACCATTGATTAAAATATACATTTTGTAGAGACCGTTCGTCCAGTAACAGACCTCTGCGAGATGAGGAGATAATCTCACTACGTAATTATGGTAAGACACAAACCTTATTTTTAACAATCGCTGATGTAAAATACCTATTGTAATCAAAACCAGAACTTTTTTATTGCTTATGTGGGTAGATGAGCTTACGGCTCACCTGGTGTTAAGTGGTCACTGGAACCCATAGACATCTACAACGTTAATGCGCCACCCATCTTGAGATATAAGTTCTAAGGTCTCAATATACTAACAACGGCTACCCAACCCTTCAAACCGAAATGCATTACTGCTTCACGGCAGAAATAGGCAGGACGGTGGTACCTACCCGTGCGGACTCACAAGAGGTCCTACCACTTGTAACTTATTTCCTTACAGACAGCGAGGAAGACTCGGATAGTGAGAGCGAGGGGATTGTGCGGCCAACGATTTCGCCAACAATTATATACCTTAGCATAAAACCTGGCTGTTGATGAAAGCCTTACTATGTGGAAAGGTTGGCTTGACATCAATCAATTCATACGAAACAAAGCAGCGACAGTTGGAATCAAGGTCATCAGGTTTAGCCCCGTGAGCTCACCTACTAGTTAAGGCGACGCTGCTATAGCGTACCAAGGCTTAGGTAAGAAAAAAAAATGGAATTAAGACGTATGAAGTCTGTAAGTCCAAAAGTGGATATTTGTGGCGATAAGAAGTGCACGCAGGAACCGGGCCCTCGATACTTCAAGAAGATGGTCTAATCTCGGGAATAGTACCGTCTCTTGTGCTCAGATTTTTTATTTTTATTTTTTTAATTGGAATATGCTCCGTGGAACGTCCTGTAACGTCACGGAATCAAACTCTGACCCTAATACCTTTCAACTGACGCCAAGGAACTGGAGTATCATCGTAGTAGACCCCAGAATTCTAGTCTTCTGAATCACCATAATTTAAAAGATACGTATCATTCTTTAACTGTAATATTTCGACGCACAACTATCGTACGATTTACCCTCATTAATTTTGTAATTAGAATAACCTTTTGTAACAATCTAAATAAGTATTTTAAGTGTTCTCTTTTTTATATAGTTATTTTCTTTTATTTTGTATTTGTGTGCTTTAGATTAATATATTATGTGACTGCACTTCATTTTATTTATTTATTTAAAAGCGATTTTGGCAATCGCCTGATGTCCGTATTTGCTGAATGCACATCGGGTGACCCCATGCGTCATAGCAGAAACTGCACCATTGCAGATTTAGCAATAAGTTTAGTTAATAGATATATTGTAATTGTAAATTAGTCTTGTAATACATTTGAACCAATAAACATTGTTTTAATTAAATAAATTCTTTTTTAATAATTATCTCATTTGCCGTAACTTAACTGGCGCAGTCGGTAAGATCGCGACACTTGCCTTGAATAGAACTCTTCAAGCTTGAGTGAACGGTATCAATCGTTATTTTGGCGAGCTCATATAACGAATCTACGGACGGCGACTATCATTTAGCGGGAGTTCCGGAGAATTGGGAGTCCTGCTGTACTACAAGGCCCGGTTGGAGATGCAAGGGACATTGGGGTGAGTGCAAGTTGTATTCCCAGTTTCCTGTGCTATATTTCCTGCTGTTATATCTTGAATTTTATGTGTGTTTGTGTATAGACTAAAATCGTTATAAAAAAAGCACTACATACACTTGAGTAGGTAAATTTGATAGGTATTTTTTTATACGCATATGTCAATGACACAATTGTAATTAGCTTCGATAGCAATTATAAATCATACGTTCTTATTGTTTGCTAAAATCGCGGATCATATAACGTTTCTCATAATTTATTTTCACGTTTTTATCGTACAGAATAAGTAGAGTGCTAGCTAATAATCTTACTTAAAAGATTATTACAAAGCTATTTAATTTTGCGTTTTATAGTTTTGTGTTGTATAGCTAATAAAGATGGCAATGGCAAACATCGAACTAGCATCTTTTAAGTTCGTTTCTGAACTGTTACCTAAGTACGATGGTAACCCTAAAACATTAAAGAAGTAGAAAATTTTATATCATTACTGGATCAACAAGTTAGGGCACACACACTTTGCTCTGATTAGCTTAATTAAGAGTAAACTGAGCGATACTGCAATTTGTGCAATAGCTTCCGAAGGAAACGTGGATAGTTGGAAATCTATTAAAACAGCGTTAACGTGTAGATTAGGCGAACCACGCAACGAAATACAATTGATGCAAGAATTGATAAGGTTGCGTTGTAATAAGAACGAAAACGCGGAGTCATTTAGTAAGCGTTTGCTAGAAATATTCGACACATTAATCGTGGTAGGCAGACACACAGACAAGTCATACAACGAAAGTATGGTAATAGATCAATACGTAAGTCACTTAGACTTTCACGTATCTATTGGGGTGAGGATTTCAAAACCCTCGACTCTGGAAGCAGCTTTAGTAAAAGCTAGACAAGAGGAGGCGCGATTAGCGTTTAATAGATTTAATAACAGTTCTAGTTCATTAAATATACAACATAAACAAAAGGAAATACCTAAGTCTAACCAAATCTCTTACCCGGTAAGTAACCTTCCCCCGCGCAATAGCTGGAACCCGGAGTTAAAACCACAACGAGGGCCAACCATGCCGTCTTGGAGGAGTGGTCCGGCGTCAGGTAATGTGAGACCTAGCGGATCAGGTACCTTTCGGAATACAGGCAACTTTAGACCACAGCTAAATGTACCTCGACAGCAAGTAAACCCACCACAAAGAGTATCCGACGTCACTATGAGGTCAGTAAACAAGCCTGAAAAACCGCGCTTTGCACCGTAAGAAATGTTCTACACACAGCATAGCCAGGAGCAGTATTACACTGACAGTTACGACCCATATTACTGTGGTGAGTACTATAACCATAACATGCAATACAGTGACCAAAACTATGATTATACGCCAGATACATCAGGAGAAGGATCAAATCAACAGGATTTTCCTCAGGACGAGGACCAATCGAACCTCAGCTGATAAAGATTGTTGACCTCAACTACCACGGCAAAGACCACCTCCCTTATATCGGATTGCCGGAGTTTCATGGTAATTTTTTATTAGATACTGGTGCCTCACGTTGTATGATATCACCGGATGTAATAGCCGGTACTAGCCTCGAACACTGCATCAAGCATGAGCCATTTACAGTAAAAACCGCGCATGCTACCCCTCGTCACGAGCACGTTGCAATTTTACCTTTACACTACCTGTTCAACACCGATATACAACCATAAATTTTTATTTTTCGATTTTGACCCCAAATATAAGGGCCCTATTGGTATGGAATTGTTTAAAAAATTAGGTTATAATATATAATAGATTTCAAAAACAAAGTGTTGCGAACATTTAATACTGAAATACCAATCTATTTCGACTATCCTGTAAAACAAGTTAAATAGAATCGAATTGCGAGAGATTCATAACGGTTAATACAAATTACACCGATAGTTATTATATTTGTGACGATTTCACTTTGTCTACAGGATTAAAGTCACCAGCCGCGGTAGTGACAGTAAAAAATGGGATTTTCAGGATGTCTTCTATAATCAATTATAATGATACACAGCAAATAGTAAGTAACAATCGTATGCTAGCCCTAAGCTCATTACCGTCACAGTTGATAGAAAACAGTCAGACGTACGAAATTAACAAAATTGGGACGGAAACTGACATAGATCAAGAACTTTGTTAAAATTTAAAGAAAATTCGTACCAGTCACATGAACGAAGAAGAAAAAAAAACGGGAAATTTCTAAAATCTGCTATCAGTACTGTGACATATTCTACTGAAAACATTCCTTTATCGTTTACCCATACAGTAAAACACGAATTAAGACTAACTGACAACACCCCCATCTTTGTACGAAGTTACAGGCAGGCTCCCCAACAACGAACAGAGATACAAAAATAGGTAGATAATCTATTAAAACAACGAATCATTAGGGAAAGTATCTCTTATTGGTCATGCCCTGTACACATTGTTCCAAAAAAACCGGATGCATCAGGAAAAGTTAAATGGAGACTTGTTATTGACTATAGAAGATTTATGGCAATTTTCACCGACATTTAGGGATCCCTTAACTGTATTTAAGGAGCCCCTAATTAAAAATTCGTTTTCACCAACCTTTATGTGTCTCCTAAGTTCTTAAAATGCTCCCTAAATTTAGGAACCCGATTTTTCGTTTCTTAACTGTCTCCTAACACTAGAAGACAGTTTTATGTCTGCTGTCATCTATTTCAATACGTAACATTCAAAAGGTTTGAAAACGATTTCTACAATGGACGATGATTTAACTCTATTTTTAGAAAGTTTGGAAGCAGTTGAGTCTTTACACTCAGTTTCTAGTCATTCTGTACTTAAAAGGCCATGCTTGTATCGTCAGAGAACTGAAGATTTCGGAAAATACGATAATAAAGACTTTGTCTTTATAGGCTATAAAAAGAAACTGTGCTATTTTTTTAGAAAAAAATATATTTTCCACTTATGTATACTCAATGATATTACATAATAATATTACATGCCGACACAATTCGATAGGCACTTACATAATATTGTCTAGATAAAAAAAAAGATTGTATGTCAGTATGTTAATAGATCGACACGTTGGTCGTGGCTCCGGGGAGGGACTACCGGGAGTCTGCCCGTCTGGCGTGCGCAGGCGTGGCACACGTCGTCACTAGGATCCGACGGTTGGGGCTCGAGGTGGCGCTCGACAAAACCCAGGCCCTGTTATTTCACGGGCCGGGACGAGCGCCGCCTCTGGGTGCTCACCTCGTGATCGGAGGCGTCCGCGTCGGGGTCGGGGTGACCGGTCTTCGGTACCTCGGCCTCGAACTGGACGGTCGGTGGAACTTCCGCGCTCACTTTGAGAAGTTGGGCCCTCGACTGATGGCGACGGCCGGCTCTTTGAGCCGGCTGCTTCCAAACGTCGGGGGTCCCGATCAGGTGGCGCGCCGCCTCTACATGGGGGTGGTGCGGTCGATGGCACTATACGGGGCTCCCGTATGGTGCCACGCCCTGACCCGCAAGAACGTCGCGGCGCTGCGACGTCCGCAGCGCGCGATTGCGGTCAGGGCGATCCGAGGATACCGCACCGTCTCCTTCGAGGCGGCGTGCTTGCTCGCCGGGGCGCCACCCTGGGACCTGGAGGCGGAGGCGCTCGCTGCCGATTACCGGTGGCGTAGCGACCTTCGCTCTAGGGGGGAAGGGCGCCCCGGCGAAGGAGTAGTTCGAGCGCGGAGGCTCCAATCTCGGCGGTCCGTGCTGGAGGCGTGGTCTCGCCGCTTGGCGGACCCGTCGGCCGGCCTCCGTACCGTCGAGGCGGTCCGCCCGGTTCTCGCGGACTGGGTGGGCCGCGACCGCGGATGCCTCACCTTCCGGCTGACTCAGATGTTGACCGGCCATGGGTGTTTTGGCCGGTACCTCTCTAAGATAGCCGGAAGGGAACCGACGGCGCAGTGCCACCACTGCGCTGACCGCGACGAAGATGACACAGCGGAACACACATTGGCGCGTTGCTCTGGTTTCGACGAGCAACGCGCCGCCCTCGTCGCGGTCATAGGAGAGGACCTCTCGCTGCCGCGCGTCGTGGCTACGATGCTCGGCAGCGACGCGTCCTGGAAGGCGATGCTCGACTTCTGCGAGTCCACCATCTCGCAGAAGGAGGCGGCGGAGCGAGAGAGGGAGAGCTCTTCCCTTTCCGCACCGATCCGTCGCCGTCGAGCCGGGGGCCGGAGGCGGGAATACGCCCGTACGTCCCGGCCCCTGTAGGTGGCGGCCTCCCCCCGGTGAAGGTCAAGGGGCGACCTGAGGGGGTGAGGCCGCGCGGCGCGCTACCAGCACTCTAGCGCGCTGCCGTGGAGTGAATAGAGCGACCGGTCGACGGTGTATCGCGTCCCGACCCGGCAGGCTGGTTCTGGTCCAGCGGGGTATTCCGGGACACCAGCGGCACCGTCTGGGCGGCCCGACGGGCTGCCGTACCGAGACGGCCGACGTTTCAGAGCCTTCGATTCGCCTCGAAGGCTCCGTCGGCTGGGCGTCCTTGGGGTGAGCCGCGCCGTCTGGTTGTAGTGTTGACCGCGGTAGCCCCCCTACCTCATCCGGGTTCTGACCTCGGAGGGGATCGGACGTCGGGTGTAAGAGTGCAGGGGAGTCGTTTAGTGGGTGGGCCCTAAAATCCTTGGGCCCGCGGTCTGCTCACAACACCATGCAGATCGTTGAGTCTCACATACCCCGCGCGCCCCTCTTGCGCGGGGACCTCGTAGGAGGTTCGGCCCTCTACCCGAAAAAAAAAAAAAAAAAAAAAGTATGTTAATAGATTTTGTTGTAAATATATATTTACAGCATACTTTTGACCATTTCTATATTAATAAACTGTTCCTTGTTTCAGAAATCAGTCAATGACACCTTTGACCCAGCTCTTGTGCACGTTAAGATACTTTGCCACTGGTATTTTTTTGTTGACTGTTGAAGATTTGTGTGAAATTAGTGTGGCTACATCAATCATCAAAGATCAAACATCGCATCATCAAAAGAGTTACAAATGCTATAGTGACCTTACAAAAAGAATTCATACGGTTCCCAAACTCGCAAAAAGAGATCTCCACAGTCTAAGGACAGTTTTACAAAATAGCAAATTTTCCTAACGTTCTCGGTTGTATTGATTGTTCGCATGTGAAAATTCAATTACCTGGTAATTTAAACTTTTTCTTTAGTACTGGTCAAATTGATCAGTGAACCCAAACTTTGCAAGTGAAGATCCACAAAGGGACCTTTAAAATAATGAGATAGATAGGATTTAAATTTTGTAGATATCTACTTACAATGTTCTTATCATGTATTTATTACTAGGTGTTGATGATATAGAGATATTTAGGAATCGCAAGTCCTATATGTCTATTAATGTGCAGACTATGAGTGATGCCAACTTATTAATAACAGATCTTGTTGCTCGCTGGCCAGGCTCAACACATGACTCTACCATACACCAAAACAGTCAAAGACACCGTGTGTTTGAAAGTGGAGCTTATAATGTTGCATATCTCTTAGGGGACAGTGGATATCCTTTGAAGGTAAGGTTTGCATGCAAAACTAATACAGAAACAAAGACAACATTGCATGTTTATACGTATACAGCTAGGTATGTTGTAAAATAAAAAGCTAATGACCAATCAACAACCAGTATAATATTTATAATTAAGGATCTAGCAATCACAATTTTACTATGTTTTTTCTTTATGCAATCCAAACACAGTTGGTATGTTTATATTTCTACCTGTAAAAAAGGTACATTCATTACTATATTAAAAAATAAAATAAAATAATACATTTTCTTTCAGAGTCATCTTTTGACTCCGTACTTGAACCCTTCAACTCATGGAGAATGAAAGTATAATGAAGCTCACATAAAAACAAGGAACATTGTTGAACGTCAGTATGGTGTTTTAAAAAGAAGATTGCCTGTTTTCGCTGTATGTTTAAGGTTAAAACTGACAACTTTTGTGCACGTTATATTGACCTGTTGTATCTTGCACAATATATCTATATATATAAAAGAAAATCGTGTTAGTTACACTATTTATAACTCAAGAACGGCTAAACTGATTTGGATTTGGCTGAAAATTGGTGGGGAGGTAGCTTAGAACCAGGAGAAGGACATAGGATACTTTTTATCATGCTCCCGTGGGGCGCGACATAAAACGTGGTATAAAAAAACGCAACTGATATGGAATTACAAAATGCAACTGACAGCTAAACGTAATGTAGTCTATGGCTAATTATAGTAGAATTTTTAAGTTGACCGGTTGATGTGTTTGTTTCGAATTTCTATTTATTGTGCCGAGATAGGTAATCATTAAGAAAGCCTTGCCGCGACCAGCACTATCAAATCTTTTCCGACGAAGCCGTAATGCAACTAGGATTCGAAACATTGCGAGTGAAAGGACTGAAGAAGAATAAGAAAATACAATAATAATAATACCAGCTAAAATACATGGCCAATAAAGTATCTTTAAAATACTTGCTATTTTAATTTATATTAATTATCCAAATAAGAAATTGACCATGATAAAATCAAAAGTCTGCTCATCTATTGCCTCTAAGGCGGAACAAAGTTTGCCGGGTCACCTAGTGCATTATAAAAAAGGAACGAGATCCTATAAATGATGGCAGCATTCCAAATTTAGAAGAGTTGATACAAAATGGACAAATTCCTCCTACTCATCATATTGCAGCTGATCTTAGTTATGGATTTCAGAGAAATTATATGACACAATATTTTGGAAATCTTACAAACAAATTAAAATATATGATTATTTAAAAATCTTTTTTTACCCTATAGATGAAAAGTAATGTTTTTGAAGTGAACGACTGTTTGAGTAAATTTAAATTATAGCTCTATGGGTATCAAATAAAAACTTATAAATAGCCAATTCCAAATTAATGTTCATTATAGCTCTTGCTACTATTTTAATACCAACCGAAAGAAAAGAAAGTTAATATTTGCAGTCAGATTTTTTTTATTACTTATTTACCTGTAATCTTTAGTTTAGTAAAAATAAATTATTATTTTAAATAATTTTAATTGAAGTGAGACTTCATTCTTAATTTCGACTTCCTTTGTCTGCTGCCTCTAATGAGTACTTGTAAAACTTTCTTTTATATTCTAATGCTTCCTGAAGAAGTTGTCTTTTTATGTCTTCTATATCCTCTTTCTTTTTGTTCACGATGCGAACTTGTCCAAAAATAATTCTAAATTACTAGGGTTTGCAGAAGAGATAGGTTTAAATTCAAATAATTGATCAAAATACGCAGTAGCAGATAGACCTTTATCTTCGTATTTTCTATTTAACAAATCAAAAATTAATGAATAATTTTCGGCGCTTGGAGTGATTCCCGCGCATATGGTACGAGCCCTGCCAATTAACTTGCCTATCAAATAATAAAGTTTCTCAGGGTCCGTTAACGATATATTATTATGTACGACATTCCGAAAGCTAGAGATAAACAAAGGCCAGTTTTTTATATCGCCATTGAATTCGGGAATTTCTATTAGGGGTAGTGTTGGAACCCTATGTTGAAAAGCCTAACATGATCCCCCGTTTGCGATTGCGATTGTAACCTTTTGGCAGCTCGTTTCACGCAGCCTAAGAGATCTTCAAACGCCGTAAGAGGTTAATAATTAACTAAATAATCGGGATTACTTATTAACTCCGGCATGATTATTTTATCCAGCACACCTTCAAAATCTTCACGCAATGAATCTACTGTTTCAAAGTCGCACAAAAAAGCGTCAGTGTTGAATGACTTTGAATCCATATCTCTAACGTGTCTAATTTTAGTACTTTCAGACAGAGGCCAGACTGATGTGCAGGAAGGCCGAGTTGTAGAATTTAATTATTACTAACATTTCTAATTATTGTAAAACATTTCTGATCGAGTGAAAGGATTCTGAACGTATGCTGTGTGAAAGGGACGGATGTAGCTCTATCTCTCGCTCTCGCACGACGCCGCCATTATGAGTAAGATGTGTTTAATGTGCTCTATAAGAAATTAAATAAAAAGTATAGTTAAACCCAAGAAGTAGTGATTTCATTTAGACCCACACCTACAAATTCTCGTTCGGGATACTCAGGAATATCAAGGTCTAAATGATTTAACGTATCTACACATATTTTACGAAGTTGTCGCGTGGTGTGAACAACGCCGCGGCCGCCATACTTAACCTGCGCCGACGCCACGCCGCCGGTTATCTTTTTCAAAGACGAAAGACGCATTTATACGACGATATACGACGATTCTACACGATGGCGGAGAGCAAAAACGACGATAGCAAGAATCTAATTTACACGATGGACGCTGTACCAAAGTTCACGGGTGATGACATCACGTACTCTTCTGCGAAGTGGACACAAGATCTTGACGATAATGCCGATATATTTGGGTGGAGCCAGCAGCAGAAACTCATTATAGCGCGACGATGTTTAGCTGGAACAGCAGAATTATGGTTAAAAACCGAAAAAACTTTCAGAAGTTACGAGGAACTAAAAGTGGCTTTGATGAAGGAATTCCCAGAGGTGATAAACAGTAAACAAATGCATGAGACAATGAGCAGACGGAAAAAACAACCCAACGAGTCGTTTTATCAATATATGCTCGTAATGAAAGAACTCGGAAAAAGAGCTAAGTTTCCGGATTTCGTCGCGATTCAGTATATAATCGACGGAATATCTGACTATGAATCTAACAAGTTGTTATTTTACGGGTTAACGTCGTATTCTGTGCTCAAGGAGAAATTAGTATTATATGAAAGTGTAGTGTGTAAGTTAGTAGTAAGTGAGTCAGAAATATAGCGTTGTGCAATTAAGACGTGCATTTTATTATATCCCGCAAACCCCACACACCGCATGGCGACCCTAGCCAGTCGTGCGATAAAAATCGCCGCGTGCACTTGCACAGTTATATACGCACTTGCACCGTAATATCCGTTCGATATAAACGAAATAAAATGGGAAAATCATACTCAAAACAAGAAGAAAAAGAAGTCATTATAACACAAAACGCGGCTGCTGGAGAAAATAGCGCAACAGCAATCAGGGAAGATCATATACACACAAATAACATCCTATTAGGCACCCTAGTAACCATCGTCGAACTGGTGATTTTAATAATTCTACTTAAAAATTATAAAAAGTGCATGAAAAAGTGGATGCGCAAGGAGATACGCAATGAGATGTTCCAGAGAGTACAAGCAAGATGGACAAGGCGTGAGCAGACAAAGGCGTCCGGAGACGAGGAAGCTGCCATCTGAATAAGTGAATTAGTGTAGTGAACAAAAAAAAAACCCCGCGTACCGCAAAAGTTTCAAAGAGAAGTCCAAAAAAGTGTTGATACTGTAGGGGAATGATACCCCGCCCCGCTTCGCTTACCATGCAGTTATTGTGCATAGAGTCAGTGGTTAAAGTGCAGTGATCCACCGCGGTCGCTGCGCGAATAAACATATAATTTATACTTTATACTTAGTGTTTTATTGACCACTCTGATGAGGTTTCCTGAGGAGAATGTATAATAAACCCACAACACCATACAAAACCTCACACTGGTGACCCCTGCTAAACTCACGCGGACTTTTGGACAAAGTGTTGTCGTGTTAGTGATCGTGTTTGGTGACGATGTATCCGACTCAGCACGTGGGTGGCGCACCCATTGCGCAACCGCCTGCGACGCCTTTACCAAGAAGCGACGCGCCAGCTCCAGGACCCAGCAATGTAACCTCGGACACAAAGGACATTTCGGCTATCACAGTGGACTCACGAATTCCCGAATTTTGGACAGACCAGCCACGTGTCTGGTTCATTAGGGCTGAATCCGTCCTAAATCCACAAAAATGCAGTGATGATGCCAAATTCCAAGTACTTATTTCGAAATTGGGAAAGGCCCCTATACAACAAGTCACAGATATTCTCTGCAGGCCGCCTGATACTGGAAGGTATGAAACTTTAAAAGCACGCTTGTTAGATATTTATGAGGAATCTGAGAACCGTCAGGTGCAGAAACTGATTGGTGAGATGGAGCTCGGCGATCAAAAGCCCTCACAGCTTCTTCGCCGTATGCGTGACCTCGCCAGGGACAAAATACCTGATGACACACTCCGAATTTTATGGCAAGGCCATCTGCCCGCAGCTGTAAGAACCGTCCTGGCGATTACTGAGACTAAGGACATGGAGAAATTAGCTGCCGCTGCAGACAAGGTAATGGAGACGTTACAGCCGTCACAGTTATCGGTCGTCGAAGTCAAAGTACCAGCTCAAACGAGTGGTAACAAGGATATATTAACTGAGATAGCAAAGTTGAGCATCCGCATGAGGAACATGGAGCGATTTCAACGTAAGGGATCTCGTGACATAAGCCAAGGTCGACGCTCGCGTTCCAGCTCCCGTGCTAGTGGCCAATCTGGTGGTAAAACTAAGGATCCGAATAGGCTATGTTTTTATCACTACCGCTTCAAGGAACGAGCCAATAAGTGCGTGCAGCCCTGTGCCTGGAAGGAGCAGAAAAACTAGGCGAAGTGCAGGTAAATCAGGCGGATACCTGTGCAATGTTGCCGACACAAAACCGCCTATGCGTTACAGATGTGTGTACCGGTTTTCGATTTTTAGTTGACACTGGAGCTAACATTTCCGTTTTACCAGTTACTAAAAAGTGTTTTAACAGTGTTCAGTGTTCAGATTATAAACTTTACGCGGCTAATGGGACCGAGATACGAACATATGGCACAAAATCTATGATTTTAGACTTGCGATTGCGCAGGCAATATAAATGGACTTTTATTGTTGCCGACGTAAAGCAACCAATCTTAGGTGCCGATTTTCTTAGTTATTATGGTTTGTTGGTAGACATAAGAGCTAAAAAACTTATAGATAAAATAACTACGTTAGGTATTATAGCGTCAGTTGTAAAATGTAATGAGTTAACCTTATGTAGTACAGATAAAAACCATCCTTATTGGGACGTAATAAGTAAATATCCCAATATAACTAAGCCCGCTTGTTATAGAGAAACACCTAAACATTCTGTGTATCACTACATCGAAACGAATGGTCCTCCTGTACACGCACGTGCAAGACGCTTACCACCCGATAAGTATGATAAGGTAAAATCTGAATTTAGTACTATGCATGATCTAGGGATCTGCAGGCCGTCGCGTAGCCCGTGGTCTAGTCCGCTACACGTTGTACCCAAAAAGAATGGGGAAATACGTCCTTGTGGCGATTATAGACGTTTAAACGCTATTACAGTACCAGATCGTTACCCTTTGCCTAGAATACAAGACTTTACTTATATTTTAGATAAAAAGGTTATATTCTCACGGATTGATGTAATACGTGCCTATCATTATATCCCTGTTTGGCCAGAACATATAGATAAAACCGCAATCATAACTCCTTTTGGTTTGTTCGAATTTCCTCGAATGACCTTTGGTTTACGCAACGCAGCGCAAACGTACCAAAGATTCATGAATCATACTGTTCTAGAAGGACTCGATTTTATTTTTTCCTATTTGGATGACGTCATCATAGGAAGTTCATCAGTGACAGAGCACAAACAACATCTTGAGATAATTTTTGAAAGATTCAATAAATTTGGTATTTCTATTAATGTAGCTAAATGTTGTTTTGGGCAAGAGAAACTGGATTTCTTAGGCTATGAGGTGTCGTCTAATGGCATTCGTCCACTAGATACAAAAATAAAAGCGATTCAGGAATTCCCTAAGCCAAAGACAGTAGAAGAGTTACGTAGATTCTTAGGTATGGTTAATTTTTACCGTTCCCACATACCTATGGCCGTAATGCATCAATCAGTGTTGAATAATTATTTAAATAATGCTAAAAAGAGAGACAAGACTGTTATCGTTTGGACACCTGAAGCCGACATTGCATTCGAACAATGCAAGCTGAGTTTGCAAAACGCAGTCACGTTGTCGCCACCGTGTACAGACGTACCTATAGCTTTGATGACCGATGCATCAAATTCTTGTGTAGGCGCTGTACTACAGCAATACTCTGGCGATGCTTGGAAACCATTAGGTTATTTTTCACAAAAAATAAGTAATGCTCAGACCAAGTATTCTACTTATGATAGAGAACTTTTGGCGATTTATTTAGCTATCCGTCATTTTAAAGATATAGTCGAAGGTCGTCATTTGATCATATATACCGATCATAAGCCTCTTACTTTCGCATTTAATAAAACTAAATGTGAGAAGGAGACTCCGACGCGCATACGACAACTTTCTTTTATTAGTGAGTACTGTACGGATATTCGTCATGTCAGCGGCTACGACAACGTGGTAGCCGATACTTTATCGCGCGTAGAGACAGTAAACTGTCCCACGGTTATAGATTTCGAAGAATTAGCAAGTTGCCAAGCGAATGATATCACGCTTGTGCAACTATTGCAGAACGATAATATGAAGTTAAAAAAAGTAGTTATGCCAAATGGCAAACCTATTTTTTGCGTAATTTCGGCAGAAAAGTTGCGACCGTATTTACCCGAAAAATTTCGTAGGATTGCATTTAATTCGGTTCATGGCTTAAGTCATCCCGGTATACGTTCGTCTAGAAAATTAATTTCAGATAAATTCTTTTGGCCCAATATGAACACAGACATAAATCTGTGGGCTAAGACATGTGTGTTATGCCAGCGTTCTAAAGTAGTTAGGCATACTAATTCAGCACTGGAAACATTTTCTACTTGCGATCGATTTGAACACATACATATAGATATTGTAGGTCCTCTACCTACAACATCCGATGGTTATAGATACTGTTTAACTATTATAGATAGACGTACGCGATGGCCCGAAGCGTTTCCGATAAAAGATATAACTGCGGAAACGGTTGCCAAAAACGTCTACGATGGTTGGATTTCACGTTTTGGATGCCCGTTAAGACTAACAACTGATCAAGGTCGTCAATTTGAGAGCGATTTATTCTCAAAGTTAATGGAGTTACTAGGTATTCGTAAAAACCGAACCACTCCATATCATCCTCAGTGCAACGGCGCCGTAGAACGATGGCACCGGTCACTGAAGGCAGCGTTAGCCGCTCGACTTAGTGATAGCGCGACCTCATGGTTAGATGAATTGTCAACCGTGTTGTTAGGTTTAAGAGCAGCCGTTAGGAGTGATAATGGTATCAGCGCAGCAGAAATGACTTATGCCCATGTACTAAGATTACCATCTGATTTTTATAGTCCACAATCCAAAGGATCAGTAGATGACTATACCTATGTCGAGAAATTGCGTGAGATTATATCCAGTTTTAAGCCAGCATCTATAGCGCAGTCAAATAAATCTATTTTTGTACATCCCGATTTAAAGACTTGCGAGTATGTATTTGTACGTGATGAAGTACATAAACCTTTAAAACCTGCATACAATGGTCCATACCGTGTATTAAAGAGAGGAACTAAAGTTTACACCGTACAACTACTTAATCGCAAGGCTAATACTTCCATAGACCGCTTAAAGCCTGCATATGTACTCCACGCAACCGACCCACTAGATACCCGCAGTAGCGCTTGCGCAGCGGATCCGCCCGACGCCAGCGTTGCTGACAATGCTCGTACGACACGGTGCGGCCGTATAGTTAGGAGGCCCGTACGTTTCAATGAGTAGGCGAAACACTTAACATAGTTTATATTTAATTTTGTTTTTAAAGCATATTATTATAATTTTGTTATTAAATGTACTAAAATTTTTTTGTATTTAGGTTATTAGGTTAATATGTTGCGAGTTTGTAAAAAATTTTTTGCCTGAATTATAAATACGAATGGTTATTCACTCAACTTATTCATTTCGTATTCTTCGTCAAATCAACTAGTACTGAATTTTATAAAATGGGTGGTTACGAAAGTAAACAGCAAGATAATGTCGTTATTGCTGGTGCTATCCATCAAAAGAATGTGGAAGAGAAAATTAATACTTTCACATACTTATATATTACAGTAACTATCATGTGTGCTATAATGGCAGCATTGTTGATAACGCACTTCTGCCGATCAAGATGCAAAAATTGGTTGAGAAAAGAAGTAAGAAATGTCAGTCGTAAAGTGGATAGCCATCCGCAACCAGTGATGCATACTGGAGTGCAGCAAGCTCAAGCAAACTACCCCTAAAATGTAATGTAGTGGATAGGAATACTTTTATTGTATTTACCTTTATTTTGTGTTTACCTTTATTTTGTGTTTACCTTTATCTTGTGTATAACTTTATGGTATTGTAGTAAAATATGTGTTAGCTTTAAGATTTATTATTATTTTTCAAATATAGAGGGGGTGTAGTGTAGGGGAATGATACCCCGCCCCGCTTCGCTTACCATGCAGTTATTGTGCATAGAGTCAGTGGTTAAAGTGCAGTGATCCACCGCGGTCGCTGCGCGAATAAACATATAATTTATACTTTATACTTAGTGTTTTATTGACCACTCTGATGAGGTTTCCTGAGGAGAATGTATAATAAACCCACAACACCATACAAAACCTCACAATACCATGAGACGAGGTCAGCGAGGCGCGGCGGTAATGCCTAGGATGAAGACGGAACCTGTGCCAAGGCAGGTTCATCGATGTTCAATTGTGGTGAAATAGGGCACCTATCTAGTTCCTGCCGCAAAGGTATCAAATGCTTCAAGTGCAAAGGGTTTGGGCACAAGGGTACGGAGTGCCGCGCATCACATGGTATGGAAGCTAAAAAAGCATCAAATAATTATTATGGAGGAGGTGATAAACAAGATCGGCGATCAATGTTTGTTCAACAGCAGGAGGACGACGAGATGAACGAGAACGAACTATACGAACGTAAGCAATGTGATTTAAATGAACAAGTGAGTGAAATGTCAAATTTTGGTTGTCAACAACTAATTCATATTGTTTCGTCAAATTTATTGAATGTAAACAAACGTGATTCTCTAAACATTAGTGTAAAATCAGTAAAAGTAGGTAATTATGTGACTAATTGTTTAATTGACACAGGTAGCGACTTAAATTTAATAACTTTTGATTTGTTTACAAAACTAAAATGCGAGTACATACCAGAAAAAATGTTGCTTACTGGGTTAGGAAGTTCTAAAGTATTTTCGATTGGTAAGTTCGACACAGATTTAACTATTGACAGTCACAGATATAGTATTAATTTGTATATTGTACCTACAGGTGGGATACCATATGATGTAATATACTGGGTCAACAATTTTTAGTAAATACTATCACAGTTATTGACAAGGGTTTAGTTGAGGTCAGGCCTTCTTGTTATGACATTTCGTATCAAAATGCTATCTGTCTATTTTCCAGTAACAATGACCAGTGTACAGCGGTGAGGGAAATTATTGACAGTTACACACCTTTGAAGACTAAAGATGCACCTATCAGGCTGAAGATTGTGTTGAAGGATGATGTACCAGTTTCACAAAAACCAAGACGACTAGCCATCACTGAAGAACAAATTGATGATTGGTTGGAGCAAGGTGTTATTCGTCCGAGCTACTCTGAGTATTCATCTCCACTTGTACTAGTAAAGAAAAAGGATGGAAATATACGCGTGTGTGTGAATTATATGAAAATTAACCAGAAGATGGTGAAAGATTACCTGTGATTAAGGATCATATTGACAAGCTAAGTAAAGTAAATGTGTTCAGTACTCTAGATTTAAAAAATGGATTTTTTCATTTGCCGATTGAAGAAGAATCTGTAAAATATACAGCATTTGTTACTAGTAACCCTGAAGGCCAGTATGAATTTTTAAAAGCACCATTTGGTCTGTCCATTTGTCCAAAGTACTTCACCAGGTATATAAACATAATATTTGCTGAGTTCATAAGAAAAGGAATTGTGTTGATATTTATTGACGACTTAATCATACTATCAAAAGATGAAAAAGAAGGTATTACAAGACTAAAAGATGTGTTAAGAGTTGCAGCAGAGTATGGTCTGGAAATTAATTGGAAAAAGTCACAACTACTACAGAGATCTGTTGCATATTTAGGTTATAATATTTCTAATGGGACTGTAAAGCCATCTATAGATAAAACAAATGCTATTATGACGTTTCCTATACCAAAGAATTTGAAAGAAGTACACAGCTTTATAGGACTAACTTCATATTTCAGAAAATTTATAGAAAAGTATGCACTATATAGCTAAACCACTGAGTGACTTATTAAAGAAAGGTGAATTGAGTACTAAGTAAGAGTATTTACTATTTGCTTTTATTAGCTGTGTGCAGAGTTATAGCATGATTGTTTGTAATAGGGTTTAACTAAAAATACCTTGTAGCGTTATTATTGTGTAAAATGTTTAAAAAATAGCATAGTAGTATTAGGTACATTAAGGTAAAGTTAGAGATTTTATTTTTATTTTTATTTTTAATTCAAAAGAATTATTTTAGTACTTTCAGACAGAGGCCAGACTGATGTGCAGGAAGGCCGAGTTGTAGAATTTAATTATTACTAACATTTCTAATTATTGTAAAACATTTCTGATCGAGTGAAAGGATTCTGAACGTATGCTGTGTGAAAGGGACGGATGTAGCTCTATCTCTCGCTCTCGCACGACGCCGCCATTATGAGTAAGATGTGTTTAATGTGCTCTATAAGGAATTAAATAAAAAGTATAGTTAAACCCAAGAAATAGTGATTTCATTTAGACCCACACCTACATAAATATTTCAGATTAACAAACTAAAGATATTCGAAGCGGCGGGAAAGGTAAACACCTACCCACAAGAACAAATTTACGCGAATAATACAATATTTTGGAGTAACAAACTAAAGACATTCGAAGCGGCGGGTGTTATTAACACACAGGAAAACGTTACTACTCGTCGCCTGGTGTTTTACCAGGGGCCGGAGGACGGATTACACCCGTACGTCCTGGTCCCTGTAGGTGGCGGCTTCCCCCCAGTGAAGGTCAAGCCAGCACTCTAGCGCGCTGCCGAGTAATAAGAGCGACCGGTTGGCGGTGTATCGCATCCCGACCCGGCAAGCTGGTTCTGGTCCAGCAGGGTATTTCGGGACACCAGCGGCACCGTCTGGGAGGCCTGACCGAGACGGCCGACGTTTCAGAGCCTTCGATTTGCTTCGAAGGCTCCGTCGGCTGGGCGTCCTTGGGGTGAGCCGCGCCGTCTGGTTGTAGTGTTGACTGCGGTAACCCCCCTACCTCATCCGGGTTCTGACCTCGGAGGGGATTGGACGTCGGGTGTAAGAGTGCAGGGGAGTCGTTTAGTGGGTGGGCCTTAAAATCCTTGGGCCCGCGGTCTGCTCACAACACCATGCAGATCGTTGACTCTCACATACTCCGCGCGCCCCTTTTGCGCGGGGACCTCGTAGGAGGTTCGGCCCCCTACCAGAAAAAAAAAACACAACTACTTGATGTGGCCTGTTTTTCGACCGATAAAGACACGAGAACCCTCTCATCGTGGTCGCCGGTAACTACATCCTGCGGATAAAATGGAAAGCAGTCGACGTCGCCCCAAACACGTCCTGTCGGATCCTCCCGATCCACTAACGGTGCTTTTAGGTACCTCAAGCACCGGACATCGTTTTCGTCGAACCCGTCACTCGCGACGAAGGGTTCGACGAGTAAATTAACCCTCAGACACAGCCCACTGAGTTTCTCGTCGGATCTCGGATCTCAGCTAGATCTCAGCGATCCGAAAGCAAGGAATTTGGAATGGCCGCAACACCTTAGGCTGAGTTGATGCTGAATTAGGTCACTGTAATGAATTAGCAACTAAAGCATATGTGATGATGCTTGTTTCTAATACTATAACCGAAAATTGCCACTCGACAATTTTTTTATAAATGGTCTCTCAGGAGATCTTAGAGCCAATTTGATTAGAACTTATCTGGAGAAATGCTTTCAAGTTGGTGTTAACGTCATCTGAACGTCACATATACTTCAGAAATCAAATTATGGAAGTTCACTTAGCTGTTCAGTTGTAAAGCAGAAGCGTAGCGAAATCACTAGAACACTCTTCACAGTAACTCAAAAATTGGAAAATTGACGATGTTGCCCGATGTATAAATTTTTAAGCAATCTCAATGACATTTTTGATGTCTTTAATCGAGCAGATCAATATCAATTATAAAACTGCACCATATCGCGAAAATTCCGCTCATTTTTTACAAACTATTAAAGAATGTATTATAAACATAAAGATTTATAATAACATAAAAAGAACAAAAAAAGGAAATATAAAAATAATTATCAGTAGGTAAATAAAAAGCGTGTTAAATATCTGTGAGTCTAAATGAAGGACAGGGTTTATTGGATTTATGGTTGATAATGAAAGTCTTACGTATTTGTATGAGGCGTATGTCGAAAAAAAGCAATTAATGAGTTATATATTAGAGTTGTTTTTTTATGAAACAGCACGGGGGCTTAATAACAACCCTAATGCACAACAGATTTAATATATTTCTAATATGATTATTTGAGCGACCAATATCTAACTAATTAACCTTGCTTGGAAACGCATTAAAAGATCGAGAAGAATTAAAGAGACGAACTCAATGTGAACAGCCAGAGGAAGAAAGTGTTCGATTACTCTACGATAAAATACTCCCAATTTCTACAGAAAAGTTTAAAAATGTCGTAAGTTTATACAAGTGTAACGCGATTCCAGAAAGTTATCACAAATTTTACTTGTATCTTCCACATTCAACTCAATAAGGTGAAGATAACGTTACCAAGCAAGAAAATGGAGTTGTTTTTTTTTGTTTTAGTTTTTACAAGTATATTAATAATTTATTTAGAAGTATATTAAATCGCACTGGTGGTATAACGATCGGACCGGAACGAGTTGTTCGAGCCAAGGACTTGTGTTAGATAATATAGGTGGTTTATGGCTATGTCGGTTTCGTAACAAAAGTATTTTTACATGAAGGGGTTGTCAGCCCCTTGCATGAGGACCACACCCTACTTTAGTCAGCGAGCCCATCTAACTTAGCCGGCAGCTAGCTAGGCTGTACACCGACCACTTCTATTCGTTATATGCTGTTCAACCTGGAACTTGAAATTTCATACGGAAAGTGAAACACACCTAACGGCGGAGTGTGGCTCAATGGACAGCATAAGGTGATCGGGTATGCCGATGCCCTTGCTCTACTAGGATAAAGAAAGCAGCGCGTAATAGACTCAATCAACTGCCTCGAATAAGAAGCCTCTCGGATTGGCCTTCGTGTGAGCCACGAGAAGAGATCTTCACATGTATCGATACAAAAACATTTGAGAAGACATAGTTGTTGGAAATATGAGGTACAAAGAAGTGGCCAGATTCCGGTACCTTGGCTGCACTGTAACATACACTAATGACAAAGAAGACGAGATCGAAATACGTGTACAAAATATCCTACGATACAGTGTAGCCCTATATCCGGTTCTCTGTTCGAAGTTACTAAACAGGCGTACCAATATTCGGATATACAAGACTATAGTCAGACCGATCTTATTGTATGGATGCGAACCATGGACGCCTAGGGCTCTTTCAGAGTAAAGGCAGTGTGGGCGCGGGTGCGGGTACGGGTAGATCAAATGCATCTAGACGCCTCTCGCTTTCACAATGGTCGCGAGTATGTGCTAGAGATGAGTCGGATTTATTAGAACAGATACGAGTATTAAGTATTTTACGAGATTGTGTATAATCCACCTGTTTCACCTAATCTTCGTATTCTTAAAACATATTCGATTCGTACTGAATTCGTGGAATTCGTTATTCCTTTCGTATTCTTACTTTTTTTTCTGACCAGATATGGGTAGTTTTTTAATTAGTATATATATGAAATGTTATTATGGACGAGAATTGAGTCACTAGTATAAACGCGAATGAGTATGTATGGGTCTTCGGCGATGCGTGTGATGGAGAAAACATATCTGAGTAGGCGCCGTCGGTGGTCTTTTGGGTGGTAAAACAATTTCAACACCTTGCACACTAATTAAATGTTTATTACAAGTAACACTTAGTCCACATGAAAATACAACACAGTTTTATATTATTACAATAACGAAGAAAAGAAGGTAACGAGCACAGAAGAGATTCAGTTTATATGTAGTATACAGAAGACACTTTACACGACAATACAATTACGATAAGCACAAGAAAAGCGCGTTATCAAAAGCGAGGCAAAGCTTCGAAAACAATATACGCAAAAGCGACGTGCGTTCAATCTCGATGTAAGTTTCGACTGGGGGCGTGGCTAGCCGCGATCAGTTGTGCAGGAGTACTTTGTCGATCTACCCGCGACGTTCCGTCCAAGCGCGCGTGTCCACAGCGCAAACGAACGGGCGGCCAGCTGATCGACGCGGTACGATAAGTTGTCGTGTGTGTATGCTGTTTTATATATAATTTAGTAATAATATATTAATAAATATGTCGTATGTGTGAATGTATATTCTGCGTGTATTAATAATTATATTACATAAGCATTATATTGTAGAGTATCTAAATGTGTGTGCATGGAATGTGGGATAAGCCCACATCATCTAAACCAGGTGTAGTATCTTTTCTTGAATTCGAGCTCATAACAAATTCCTTCCAAGTAAATGGATTAATAAAAAATATGAATCATTATTATTATTCATATCAAATAAAAGAGATAATAATGACAACTTATCCAATAATGGTTGAATAAAATCATTATTCTGAATATAATTTAATGGTTTCAATCTTTTCTAATCTGTCTAATATAATTCCATATATCCACCAATATAGTTATCCATAGTAAGATTATTTCAGTAATACTTGAAAGCTTGCTATGATGTAACACCTACATCTTCACATTCTTTGTTCCACCAAGCTGCTGGGACCCCAATTTTTTTTTGTCCTGTTTTAGCAACTTTTGGTATGCAAATCGATTTCTATAGATCTAAACTATTACAAAAATGTTCATAAGACTGAAGTGATTTTTTAGGATCTATTTCAAAATATTTTTCTGATTATAAAGAACCCAATCTGATCTGTGATATAAGTATTTTTCTACAGAGCCGCCGTCACGATATCTACTTGCAGATAAATTAAGTTTGGTAATAGTTGGATAATGATAACTGCCCATAGGCTCATCATGCACATACCATGAACATAATGGAGCAATGTTTGGGCTGACAAATGTAAATAGCTGATGGGTTATTGTATGATCTGTTAACAATAGTAGGGCTACCATCATTTAGAACGCAGAAATCATTTGTATCTATGATATTATACAAAGTGCGCCCTCTACTTTATTTAGTAACTAGCGACCCGCCCTCGCTTCACTACGGAAACATTAAAACACACACGAAACCAAAAAAAAAAAAAAAAAATTTTTTTTTAAAAAAGTAGCCTATGTTCATCAGGGACAATGTCGGCTTCTAATGGAAAAAGAATTTTTCAAATCGGTCCAGTAGTTTCGGAGCCTATTCAAAACAAACAAACAAACAAATCTTTCCTCTTTATAATATTAAGTATAGATATAGATATAGATCTGTGCCTCTCCTGTCAGTAAAGGCTCAACCGAGAGATGGATTATGAGAGATGGATTATTTTACTAAAACTCCTAAAAACTCTTTGTTATTTACAATTTCAGTTTTGATGTCATATGGTTTCTTTATAACTTTTTTTTTGTTTGCTGAAAAAAAAAAATTTTTTACATTTACTTTTGCTACGTCCAATTTGTATGGTAACTGAGAAAATTCTTTAACGAGTTTATAGTGTTGGTAACTGAAGCATGTTATTTTACTCTTTTTTTCTAATATTTTTTTAACTTTAATAGGACATAATTTTTAAATTGCCAAGTGAGGCCCGCTGCAATGAACGCAAACTTTATACGAATGTTTACCTGCACAAATCGAGCATCGCTGTAAAGTATTACAGATTTTAGCAGAATCATAATAAATATATATGTCGGGGAAAGGCTCTCGTCGTTGACATCGTCATTAGTGGATGTGGGCTTAGTGGGCTTCATTGGGATGAAATGCGAGCACAAAACACAATGGATGCCGTTTTATCAGTAGTTTAATTCAGTTTATACAATATTTTGTTATTCCACGGTAATATTGTAGGAATACAACAGTTTAGACCGAGCAGCGAGTTCGGTGCACCAATCTCACTTTAACTATATCCAACGATCCAACTCGATACGTTTTTATGCTCACAAAATGTGTCAATCGACAACACAAGCCTTCCCAAAGTAAAGATGGCGCCTCGACCACGCTAGAGACAAACGCTCTGCTCTGATTGGTCGCGGCCTACGTGAATTTACAGTTTTGGTACCTTTTATTACAATTTATTTTTATAAAAGGTGTAATAAAAGGTACCAAAAGCTATAGGAAAACGTAACAAACAGAATAAAATAAATTTAGGAATTATAACGTAAAAATAATAATAATAAACATTATGCATCTAAACAAGAATCAACTCACTCATTGCTTCCTCTGACATGGCCGTCCTTACATATCACACGTCCTCGTGTGATTGTGACGTGTGATGTTGAAGGCCGTGCATTATCGTTATCTGCAAAAAAAAGATACTTTCTTTTTGTACATCTCGGCCACTCCTGACCCAGGACCATTACAGGATCCTTACATTTGATCCTTTATGAAATTCCATTTCTATTTCGTGTCTCGATCTGAATCCTAATAGATTCCACGCTACATTCTAAATTAATTCCATAGTATCTAAACAGTCACTTCGCCGTTAACAGACTAATAACAATAAAATGGCCACCTCGCCATCCTATGGCCACCTCGCCATCCAATGGCTACCTCGCCATCCTATCCAAATTTGTGAATTACATGTAACACAATGTAGTAATGGCGTGCTGTAATGTACCGACAAGCTTACCAGAGACGTTCTCTTTAATTAAGGAACAGTCAGCACTAGAATCAAAACAAAATGAGAACTGCTCACCAAATTGTGTAATTATCCCGGTGACAGGCTTCATACCACACACGTTCACGACGCTGGGTGCGACGGTGGGTTATGCACTATTACTTGCAACTGACCATGTTTTTGAGCACCGCGATGCCACATGACCTTCAACACCACACTTGTAGCAAGTCACAGAGGCACGCTTACCCTCAGCTGTGTCAGGGTGTTCAAAGATCGAAGTTGTTTGCTGTTTTTCATGCGATCGACTGAAACATTCATTAGTTTTATGGCCAAGCTTTCCACAAGCGTAACATTTTGTGGAACCAGAACTTAATTTAGGAAGTTTGTTAACGTGCGTATTGCTTGCAACGGCTTTTGTCATCTCTTGGTAGCTCCGTTTGCGATAAGAAAAAGCCATTAGTTCGCGTAGCATTTTACAGCGGGTAGTTATTTCTTCCGCAAAAATATTGCGTTGTAACCGTGGCTCAATTTGTCACATGTGTTCAAGTATTAAAGACACCACCATTTCTTTCTTGTCTAAATTACTCCATCGTGACATGAGTAAGGTAAATAAACGGCTTGCATATGCAGCAAGACATTCACCTTCTTGTGGTTTACCACTAAGCATCTTCAATATCGTCGCAGCACATGTTTCTAACGTATCCAAATGAGAAATAAAAATTTCCTTAAACTCTACCTATTTCATATTAGGAAAAACTATTTGAGAAAACCATGTTGCGGCCGACCCTTTCATGGCTTTACTAAGAATGAGAATTAATTTACTTCCCTGTATCTCACGATCCGATAAGCAGATGTCGGCGGTGGCCAGCCAGGCCCGGGCGTCAGTGTTTGCATCATCCGGTTGAAACTTAGGAAGCGTGATGTTCTCATTCTCGAGATTCGGTGGGTTGGTCAAAGCCTCCACGAGTAGCCTCATGCTGGTTTGTTGTGCTTCAAATAACGCACGCCATCCATCATTTGCCGTTATCTGCCCGTTCACGTTTTGTGCCTGCACCGATCCCACTTCTGATGTCGGGGAAAGGCTCTCCTCGTTGACATCGTCATTAGTGGATGTGGGCTTAGTGGGCTTCATTGGGATGAAATGCGAGCACAAAACACAATGGATGCCGTTTTATCAGTAGTTTAATTCAGTTTATACAATATTTTGTTATTCCACGGTAATATTGTAGGAATACAACAGTTTAGACCGAGCAGCGAGTTCGGTGCACCAATCTCACTTTAACTATATCCAACGATCCAACTCGATACGTTTTTATGCTCACAAAATGTGTCAACCGACAACACAAGCCTTCCCAAAGTAAAGATGGCGCCTCGACCACGCTAGAGACAAACGCTCTGCTCTGATTGGTCGCGGCCTACGTGAATTTACAGTTTTGGTACCTTTTATTACAATTTATTTTTATAAAAGGTGTAATAAAAGGTACCAAAAGCTATAGGAAAACGTAACAAACAGAATAAAATAAAATTAGGAATTATAAAAGTAATTACAACGTAAAAATAATAATAATAAACATTATGCATCTAAACAAGAATCAAGTTTTTTTGGCGAGGGAACTTCGATCGTGGCGGGTGTCTTTTTTTTCTTGTTTTAATATAATTTGATAATTTTTGTGTAAATAGATTAGGAAAGTTTGTTTAAGCTGTAAATACTTTTATTTATATTTAGATTTTAGTTTTTGTTTATACAGTCAAAACCGTTTACTGCGACATCGTTTAATACAACATGCCGGTTATAATAACCAAGAACAAAGGTCCCGGCTGAATGCCATATGACCGCCTTATTAAAAATATTGCTTTCTACGACATTGGTAATAACGACATACCTCATAAAACGACCACATTTAACTAATGTTTCGGAGAATTAGATCTGTTAGAACGACCGGCTAAGCTGTATTGTAAACAATTTGAATAGGTATCCACATTTGTCTTCAATGGCTATTAAAATCAGGAAAGAAAACAATAGGATATAATTTAGTGTAGGGTCTTTTCTAATTCTTAAAAACAAAACACGTGCATGCGGTGGTCAAAGCCCGCTTCTTCATATCTCTTCATTTAGTTTGTTACTTATCTATACACAAGACGCACCAAAACTTTGTGGAGTTATTCGTGAAACTTTCAAAATGTCGCAAAGAAAAAGAAAACAAATTAATATTGAAGAAAAATCGCGTATTATGTAAATATATTTTTCTAATAATTCCCTATCGATTTGTTCGTACTTGCACGATACACATTAAACATCACCGGTTGTTACGACTATCGGTTTTTACGACTGAATATGAGCAGTCCCTTCGATGTCGTTATAACAGATTTTGACTGTATATATTTTTTTATAGGGTAAGTTTTTTTTTTACTTTTACTGTACATGAATGAACCTGAAGACCCGGGGGTTTCTCCCCCTGCGGTTGCACATCATGTAACTATTTCATATGACTCCAGTATGGATACTGATGGGTCAAATAGCACGTCGATTTTGAGACGTAAAAGAAATACGCCTAAGACTTGCAGACACTGCAATAAAAAAAGGAAGAGGAACAACAAAAATTTAGATCATGGCACAGATTGTTCTTGTGAATCTAATGTTACTGAGTCGGTTCCACATAATATTCCTTCTTCCCCATCTTCTCATACTGTTTCTGACTCCAACGCCGCAGTTACACCTAATTCAGATAATGTTAATCGTTTATACTTACCTTCTGACGCAGCTCTCTTTGTTGTCCACATTAGTAAGATCATAAGTTCTCCAAATGACAATGTAAGTTTACATCCTCTCATTTTTGGTAGATTTTTAAAACACAATAGCTTCCAAAATATAGTCAACGGTAGTTTAAAAAAAATTGGCAGAAACAGACTTTCTATAGCTTTTAATAACCATTCAGATGCCAACAAATTTTATCCAAAATTCTATATTACCAGCTAACAAATATAAAGCTCTTATACCTACTTTTAACATCACTCGAATGGGAATTGTAAGAGGGATTCCTATTGATTTAAGCCCAGAGCAAATTATCGAAAATGTTTCTGTTCCAATAGGGTGTGGTAGAATTTTAAAAACTAGAAGATTAAAAGTTAAAAAAACTATAGATGGTAATACTGTGTTTAATGATACAGAGACGGTGGTCATTACATTTGATGGACAAATTTTACCAAATAGAATATATATGTGCTATACAGCATTGCCTGTAGATTTATATATTTACCCAACCATACAATGTTACAATTGTTGCCGGTATGGTCATATTAAGAGCCAGTGTAGATCTAAGCCACGCTGCTTTAAGTGTGGACAGGAACACTCTGGAGATTCATGTGCTGTTGATGATGATTTGATTCAGTGCTTACACTGTTCATCAATCTCACATACAGCTATAAGTAAGAGCTGCCCCGAACATGCAAGACAACGCTCTATTAAAGAATCCATGGCCAAAAGTTCGATTTCATATGCTGAATCTGCAAAATTACATCCACCTATCAATCGATCTTATTCTTCTGTAGTATCGTCTCCTTCTACTTTGAAAAAGAATCTGATTGATTCTTCTTACAACCTTCATTGAAAATAATTGAACATTTAGTAAAAAATCGACTTGAATTTTTTGTCGAAAGTAATTGCTTATTGGCTGAAAGTCAATATGGCTTTAGGCGAGGGAAGAGTGCTATGATGGGTGGACGAGCTCACAGCCTACCTGGTGTTAAGTGGTTACTGGAGCCCATAGACATCTACAACGTAGACGCGCCACCCACCTTGAGATACAAATTCTTAAGTCTCAGTATAGTTACAACGTCTGCCCCACCCTTCAAACCGAAACGCATTACTGCTTCACGGCAGAATTAGGCAGGGCGGTGGTACCTATCTGCGCGGACTCACAAGTGGTCCTACCACCAGTAATTACGCAAATTATAATTTTGCGGGTTTGATTTTTATGACTCGATGTTATTCCTTCACCGTGGAAGTCAATAGTGAACATTTGTTGAGTACGTATTTCATTCGAAAAATTGGTACCCGCCTGAGATTCGAACACCGGTGCTTTGCTTCAATACGAATGCACCGGACGTCTTATCCTTATGGCCACGACGACTTCAAACGACTTCGACGACGAGTTTTTATATCTATCAACTCCAACACTTTCCCTAAGCATTTAGATAGTACACAATCCTAGCGCCTTGCGTAGAACTGCATATGACGGACGAGGTAGTGCTTTGGTGAGGATGTCTGCAACTTGATCCTTTGTTCCGATCGATACCAATTCTCTGACGTAGAAATGTCTGAGCCGGATATGCTTTGTTCTTTTGTGAAACTCGGGGTTGTGAGCAAGACGAACAGCAGCTTCAATGTCCAAATGCAGAAACGGTACGTCCGCAATTGTAGTTAATGCCTGGTATATTTTAACATTAAAAAAGAAACGGTGTTCAGCGAGTGGGCCACCACCGGAGTGTACAAAAGTAGAAAAAAGTTGTATGATCTGTACTCTGAAAAAGTTTATAATAATGATGAAACATTTCATCAATATGTCAGGAACTATTCAAAACTATTTAGAAAAGTTTGTTTAGCGGCAAAATCTTTACATTTAAGTGATTTAATAAAAAAATGCCACTGACAAGATAAAGATGACTTGGAACATCATTGGTAGAGAAAGTGGAAAAGTCAGAAGTAGCCATCATGAATTCTCATTAAAAATAGACGATAAATTTTTCTCTGACATTCCAGTTTCAACTACCACTTCTCTAAATTCATCCCCCACAGCAGCTGAAATATTATTGCATAACCATGTCAACAAATGTAGTAAAAAAATTAAATTTAAGAAAATTAATTCAAGCAATATAATAAAAAGTTTTAATAGCCTTAATGTAAAAAATACAGCTGACTTGTGGGGAATATCAGTAAAGGTTTTGAAGTCTGTAATAGACATTATTGCTTCTCACCTTGTTAGTATTTTTAATGATTGTATTAAGTGTGGTGTATTTCCTGACTTAATGAAACATAGTAAAGTGATTCCTCTTTTTAAATCTGGTAGTACTGATGACCCCTCTAACTATAGACCTATTTCAGTACTTCCTACGTTGAGTAAAATCTTTGAAAAAATTATTTTGATACAACTTTTAGAACATTTTAATTCAAATAACCTGCTTCATAATAAACAATTCGGGTTTACAAGGGGTCGCTCTACAACTGATGCAGGTGCTTATCTAATCATTTCAAGAGGAACCTCCTCTTCATAGTCCGATAGTAGCGACGATAGTTGCGATAGTATTTTTGATTCTAGGCGTCTTATCAAACGCAAACATACTCCTAATATGGACAGATTTGAGTCATCGAGTCGTCAGAAGACTTCAAAACCCGAGGAGACATTTAACCGTCCAATATCTCCAGATTGGCACATGGCAACCTCACCATCTATCATTCAAGATTATGGTGAGCTACCTGATATTCCGGATAATTTATTAAATAATTCTATTACACCATCAGTATCTATGTTAATGTCCGATGTCTTATCGATCAACATTCCCATTGAAGATATTGAAAACTCGCCGCTAAGGTCACCAACTTTAGTCGAAACTTCACGTACTAGAGTTGAAAGGCTAGATAACCTACCATCTGAGGAAGGAGCTACATCTTTTTGGAGTACACAAGGGACAATGAAAATTATAGATTTCACCAAAACTCAGGAATTATTAGTTCCACCTCCATCTGATCCATTTGAGGCATTCCAGTTACTAGTAGACAACAATATTCAAGATTTAATAGTGCGTGAAACTAATGCTAATGCCATTCGAGTGCAGAATGCACCTGGTGTTAAACAACACTCGCGAATAACATCATGGAAAGACATAACACGAGCTGAATTGTCAACATTTCTTGGGCTATTTCTTCATACAGGAACAATCCGGTTAAATCGACTCAATGATTACTGGAAAAAGCATTGGCTCTTTAATATTCCTTGTTTTGCACAATATATGTCTCGTAACCGTTTTATGTTAATATTGCGATGCCTCCATTTTTCATCTGAAACAAATGAAGAAGATCGACTGGCCAAAATTCGTCCGATAGTAGATCATTTTAACAATAGAATGAATGATATTTATTACCCAGGCAAACAGCTTTCTCTGGATGAAGCGATGGTGTTATGGCGTGGACGTTTGCAGTTTAGGCAATACATTAAAAACAAGCGCCATAAGTATGGGGTAAAGTTATACGTACTTGCAGAACCAGATGGCACAGTACTGAAGTTTCAAATATACGGTGGTGCAGGCGATGATACGTCTGGAGTAGGGCACACTCAAAAAATAGTTCTCAAACTACTGGAAGAGAAATTGGACGCGGGACACAGTGTCTATATGGACAATTATTACAACTCTTATGATTTAGCTGTCAAACTATTAGATCGCCAAACATACTGTACGGGTACTTTAAATAAAAATCGAAAAGGTAATCCAATAGAACTTGGTACTGTCACGTTGCGTAAAGGAGAAAATAAATCTTTGTTTTTAAATGGTGTACATATAGGTAAATGGAAAGACAAGCGATACGTGCTTTATATATCGACAGAGCACGATAATGAAATGATGGAAACCACAAACAAAAGAGGCACTGTTATCATAAAACCATCAGCAATTCTTCATTATAACAATTTTATGTCAGGTGTGGATTTACAGGACCAAATGCTGTCTTATTATCCATCTGAAAGAAAAACCATGAGATGGTATAAGAAGATATTCTTCGACACACTCCAAATGAGCTTGAATAATGCGTGGCATTTATATAATAAATTTAGTATCAGTAGCAAAATGAATTTTTATGATTTTCGTTTACATATTTTGGAAAAATTGTTACCAAAACCTGAACAAATAACTGAGAAAATTTCAACTAAACATATTTTAACCAAAATTGAGAACGTTAAGACGCGTCTAAAAAAAGAGGGTAACACGACAAGATCTATCACAGAAGTGGTAAGAAAAGAATGTAAAGGGTGTAGAGAAAAGAAGAACCGAGTTGCCACTATCTATGAATGCAAGAGCTGTATTGGAAGGCCAGCCCTATGCATTGAATGTTACTTTGAACAACATTTATAATTTTTGAAAATTCTTGTCATTATTGGTATTTTTTTTCTGCAATTAAACTTGTGTGATTATTAAATTTGTTTAATTTGTAATACCTATGTTCTAATTTAAATAATTTAACACAAAAACACTATAAATACATCACATACTGTATCAAAAATAAAATACTCGACGCCGTGTGTTTGGCCACTCATAGCTCCGTAGGCCAAGTACACGGCGCCGTGTAAATGCATTTTTTTTTTATCAATAAATAAAGGTTTATTAAAAATATTATCAAAAATTACCTATAATACTTAATTACAAATAATTAAAACACTTTAAACTTATGGCCACAGTAGTACATTCATTACCAAAAACTGCTTACAGAGATACAACTTACAATGCATTTGGCATTGAATGTGTTAATGGGATTGGATACGTTGCAAATAGCCTGTTCGGTATTCTAGATGACAATTTTGCAAAAAATACGAAGAAGATATCAGACTTACGAAACAAAACTAAAAACATCTCGCGCAACTATGGAAAAATCAAACTTCCATTGTCGAAGCCGAATTCAATTTACTCAAGAGAACTGAAAATATGATGGAGAAACATCATAAAATGATTAACAAAAAACTGATTAATATTAGCAGCTCTATCACAATACTCAAATTAGAAATGCAAAACCAATCAATTCTCAGCGAAGTCATATTATCTGCATTGACTGCAAATAACATTTTATCATATCTTAAAAATGAAAAGGATACGTTGCCGGGTTTGCCGGGTTTCCACGCTTGCCAAGGCTCGACCAGCATCCACAAGCACAAGCGTGTAAAAAAGTCGTTTGGCTAGGCTTGCGTGAGTTTGTCGACGCTTGTATCCGATCCGGGCCAGTGTCGGTTTTTGGAAAGACATCAGAGGGCGCTTGCGACGCGTTCACACGTTGGCGCGCGCTTAGTAGCCGCTGTGATCTCGCGATGGACGCACGTCTAGTTCCGACTTCAAAATGAGTGGCTGGTCGAACGAAGAGAGTTTATCGTTTTTGGAATATTACCAGACCGAAACTGTGCTAAATCGGCTTTTTGATTGTTGAAAAATGTTATTCTGCCATTTGCAACGTAAACGCGAACGGGCGACCACAGACGCTTCGCAAGAAGAGTGACATTTTCCAAAAAAGTGCTTGAAAACAACTGTAAAAGGTAAGTAAAAAGAAATACAACCGATTTGTACTTAGGACATTTATTTACATAATTATTATAATTACTGAATAATAGAAAACAGTTACAATTTGAAATAAACTAAGGTTCAGACAATAGATTATTGTTCATGTTTTTTTTGTTTTCTACATAAAGATTTATCTTTTTATAAATACATTTTACAAAATTTAAAGTTTTTTTTAATGGACTTATAAATAATGTATTTTTTTAAATTAAATCATTATATAAATATTAATTTATTTTTAGGATGAATCGTGGTGCGCAATTTTTAAAATAGTGTTGTCCGAAGGCCAGAATCCAGTTGCTAATAATAAACCATTGGAGTCCAGGAGATACTATTCGCAGTCTTTAAAAAGCAATGTTAATAATATGTCAAATTTAAATAGCAGCAGTTGTTTCGGATTCACAAATTGTGCCATATTTTATGAAGAATGATCCACCTGAACCAAGTAATGTTGATATGAAGAATAATAACTTGATGAAAAAATACAAATAATAAATGTATAGTTGTCACCTACGATTTGCAACCCGTAATGCCGTGTCCTAGAGGTGACGTCTCGAATTTCTATTACATTTCCAAACTGAAAGTACTCAACTTTACCATTTACGACCTTGGCTCCAAAGATGTGAATTGCTAGATATGGCACGAAAGTGAGGGATCAATAGGGGTAAATGAAATAGGCTCTTGCGTTTTATATTATTTAAGAAGCCTCCAAGAGCAAAGTAAGGAAGACTTTTAAGTTATAATAGGTCAGAGAAAAAGTTTCTTCGCATTTTTTAAGATTAACTTTTTTTAATATACTTTATTTACATGTAACTAAAGTATGTAGGTATCATTTTGTTCGATAACTTTTTGCTATCTTGTAGGTAGGGACATGATCCAATTGCTGTATAAATTTTGGGGCTTCTGATCAAAATACCGCAACACAAAATACCGCAACAATTGGTTTTGGCAGTCCTCTCGTGATGTTAACCTGACACTGCCTAAAGGATTCTGAAGAGACCGAAACAGGTGGAAATGTGAAAGTACAAGGTCAAGACTATACGGCGGATGCATTAACATCTCCCAGCCAAGCTCTCTTAATTTTTACTGAGTGGCTAAAAATGTGTGAGGTCTAGCGTTATCACGATGAAAAACCACACCCCTTCTGTTGATTAATTCCGGCCGCTTTCTGTCAACTTCTTGCTTTAATCTCATCAGTTGTTCGCAGTAGAGTTAAGAATCGATGGTCCTGTGATGATGATGACCATCTTTTTTGGTCTGCTAAACCAAAATGAAACAGGAAATCGGGCAGTAAATTTCATTATTTATTTATTTATTACACTTCATGTAAAATTTACATTGACGGACTTAATGCCTAAGGCATTCTCTACCAGTCAACCAAAGGTAGTGAGTGCAGAGTGGATAGTGGCACATTACTGCGCAAGTTAAAAATGTCCTAGGTTGTATAGGAATTGGAATTCAATTATGAGTATGAAGGCGTATAACGCATTAATTCTCATTATTGTTCTTTACCACCATTCAGCGTAACAGCACCTGTAATATACTACCTCAAAATAATTATAAATATTTCCTGAAGTTTAGGGTGTAAAGCACATTATTCTATTATTCCAGACTCAAAACGCATCAAGCTGATTTTGGGGTTCATTGAGTTCATAATCATTGTATTCAGTTTTTAATTCTTTATCGACTAGTAAGTATAATAAATACACAAAGTTTCGAAATTCGAACAAAAATGCTGTAGACATTCCATGTATTTTATCGCTAAACCAAAATCAAACAGAAAGTCAGGCTATATCGGCTGCGCAAGTCAAAAACCACCTAGGTTGTTATACACATTAAGACATAATAATGTAACACATTAATTCTCAAAATGTTATTGTCCCTTACATCATTCATTCAACATAATCAACAACTATACCATACTACCTCAAAACAAATTATGTAAATGCATAAAGTATTTTCTGATTTTAAGGTGTAAATCACATTGTATTTGACAACTGTTCTTCACGCTCTGAATAATAAAATAATTAAACATATTTTTTTGTTTGCCTCATTTGTTCTTTACTTCCTCACACTAAAGTTTAATTGCTCTTGTACTATCTAATACAACATTTTTAGCCCTTATTTTCATGTAGTTATGGAATATATTTAAAAAAAAATACAAATGTTTACTCAACACTATCACAAGGACAAATAAGATATTGCTTTCTCTTTCAACATAGCGATTAATCGGCCACTCTTCTTAATGTTCCGTTTAATGAAATAAAAAAAATTATTTCAACTTTGTCAAAGCTCAGTCTGCTTTGAACCTTCGTTCAAACAAATTGTATTGTTTTATCGTCGTCCGGCTTTAGTTGTAAACAAAACTAAGCTGTGACATTGATCTAAGTTTTGCGGAAATATTAATTATACAGTTTTGTCAGGATGCCCAATTGTGATAAAAACAAAAACATGAATGCCCTGGATGCTTTACAGCATACTTTCTGTAAAGTTTCAGTTTTCTGTAAGTACAGCTATATTACAGAAAAGGGTACAGTAGTCGCTCAGAAAAAAAAGTAAAGATTTAGGAATATGGAGGTTAAAATGTGCTGAAAGAATCACAGTGGCTGAAAGAAAACAGAGTTTTGACGATTATTGGCAATTAGGGCAGAGAGATAGAAGAGCAGCGTTTAAATCAGTAACGACACTGCCAAAAAAATCTCAAACAACTGGTTGTAGAGAAAAGAACAGGGATTGCTAGTGTGTGTATAAAGTCTTGATTTCTAATGAAGAGGAACCGATTTGCAAAGAGTGTTTTTGCAGACTTCTTGGTAAAACTAAAGGATTTGTAAATGTGATGGTCGAAAAAAAAAAACTACGGGCATCATAAACAGTGATCAGAGAGATTGTAAGACGCCAAAAAATAAAAAAAAACCCCGAAGGAAATAACGTCTGTCCGAAAACACATTTCCAGTTTTCGGAGCTACGCAAGTAACTATTGCAGGAAATTCACTGGCAAGAAATACCTTGCTACCGATTTATCGATTGCAAAAATGTATCGGGGAATATAAAAAATCTACGTTAAATCCTGTTACTTTGAAACTATATGCCAAATGCTTCCATGACCTAAATCTCTCGTTTAAACAACACTCAAAAGACACCTGCAATACATGCGATGCCTTCAATGCCAAAAATAAAATAGCAGACGCCGATGGGAAATAACCATTTCACCTCAGCAGCTCAAACATGCCGCTTTTGCTGTGAGACAACAGTGAACAAAACGCGATTTTGATTCGAGCGTGGGTCAAAGTAGCTTTTTAATTTTTCAATCTTCAGTGCCACGAATTGACATTGTTCAGCCATAATTTTACTGTGCTCTGTCTCTTTCACATGCATATAAAAAAGTGAGTGATAAAAACAAACCCCTTCGAAATTCGATTTTGGAATTCGACCTCAAAGAAGCAAGTTGGCGGGAGATTTCAAAATGTAAACCGCAAAATCGAACAGGTGGGATAATTAAAATCATAAATAAAAATAAATTAGCATGACTAAGCTACATTAGTAATATTGAAGGAGTTGCCATAGGTAAAATATATTTATATTTTAAGCATTTCACATTAACTCTTCTTAAAAAAACACATTATACCTAGTCAGGTCATAAGTATTGTCACACAGTAAAAACTTTTCTTTTAGAATTCTGGCCACAAAAAAGTTTATTGAATTCGAATTTCGAATTGTTCATGAAAATAAAAATGTATACTTTTAGAATTTTACTAATTTTTAAATATGGAGTGGACGCTTAAAGAAGACCGTGTTGCAGTTATTGCATTGCATCGTTGTGGTTACGCGCCAATTCAAATTTTTAACATACTGAAAAATTTGAATATAACCAAAAGATTCGTTTATCGTACCATCAAACGATACAATGAAGACACTAGTGTAGATGACAGGTCAAGAAGTGGTCGCCCTCGGTCTGTTAGGACTCCAGCAGTGATAAAAGTTGTGAAGGCGCGAATTCAAAGAAATCCCAAACGTAAGCAGAATCTGTTGGCCCTTCAGATGGGGTTAAGTAGAACCACGGTGAAAAGGGTGTTAAATGAAGACTTAGGGCTTCGGGCATATCGAAGAAAAACAGGACATCGTTTGAATGCTCGTCTAATGGACCTGTGACTGAAGAGATGCCGCGCTTTGTTGAAGCGGTACGCGGGGAAAAAATATCGGGAAATTCTTTTTTCGGATGAAAAAATTTTTACCGTAGAAGAGAGCTACAACAAACAAAATGATAAGGTGTACGCACACAGTAGTGAAGAAGCGAGCAACCGTATTCCGCGTGTCCAACGAGGTCATTTTCCATCCTCGCTCATGGTATGGTTGGGAGTTTCTTATTGGGGCTTAACAGAGGTACATTTTTGTGAGAAAGGTGTAAAAACGAATGCAGTTGTGTATCAAAATACAGTCCTGACGAACCTTGTGGAACCTGTTTCTCATACCATGTTCAATAACAGGCACTGGGTATTCCAACAAGATTCGGCGCCAGCTCATAGAGCGAAGAGCACACAAGACTGGCTGGCGGCGCGTGAAATCGACTTCATCCGGCACGAAGACTGGCCCTCCTCCAGTCCAGATTTGAATCCGTTAGATTACAAGATATGGCAACACTTGGAGGAAAAGGCGTGCTCAAAGCCTCATCCCAATTTGGAGTCACTCAAGACATTCTTGATTAAGGCAGCCGCCGATATTGACATGGACCTCGTTCGTGCTGCGATAGACGACTGGCCGCGCAGATTGAAGGCCTGTCTTCAAAATCACGGAGGTCATTTTGAATAAACTTTAGTGTCATAAGAATCTATGTTTTGTTAAGTTCATTTTGGTATATGAATGGTTACATAATGAATAAACTTGTTTCAATTATTTTACATTAAACATGTGACAGAATTTATGACCTGACTAGGTATATTGCAAAAAACTAGCAAAATATATTAACATATTTAATTAATGGATTTTAAAATTAATATAAAATATTATATCTAAACAAAAGTCTATTTTTATACTTTTATATCCGTAGAATAAATCATTACATGGATGAATAATTATTGACCTTAAGCATAAAAAAAAAACTAGGCTTGTTTAATGTTTATTGACGTTTTACATTTGATCACTCGTTTACGCATTGTGGATATTATTAAGTGTTTCGTTGTGATACACCTGCTTATTATATTTTGTTGTGCATAATGGAAGGACTTAGGTGTTTGAATTGTGGTCATAAAGTATAGTAATATAAATAATATTTAAGCTGATGATGATGTTAAAGTGTCAGTGTATTGACAGCAAAATCATATGATATAACTTAAAATTATGATCTTATTTTTTAATATGGAGTGACCCCTGTCCTTTAAGGATATGTGTAATGAAGAAATTACGTTTTTTTTTCCAAATGTTATTGTTTATATATTTATTTTATTATTGGATTTTATTTATTAAAAGCCTAATTATTAGTATAAAATTGGTATTTAACGAATACATTTTTATTTGGAATTTCAACAATGATACATTTGAAAAATAAACATCAGGGACGCGGTATTAAAACGCAATTTAAAAAAATAGCGGGTATAAAAATTTCGCTGATGCTGATAGCGTATCGTATTAAATTATATTAATATATAAAATATTCTGAAAAGATGAGCGAAACTAGCGATGATGACTGTACTTTAACACCAGAAGAGTTAAAACAACACAAATTAACTAAGAATTAAGTTTCCTTCCTGAGAAGTCTCGCGAAAAATATAAGAAAGAACAGCAAACGTCAGATACGTTTACTGAATGATAAACTTTTAAACTTGCATAAAGTTTTTAAAAACGAAACAAGCATGAAAATCTCATACCAAACATTTCGAAGATACCGTCTTAGATTTTGGATTCTGTTTCCTAAATAACATGTCTCTGTGCATTATATGAAAATAGCGATAGTTAGACATAGTTCGATCAGTTTATAAAGCAAAAATTGCTCGTATATCTTACGAATCAGCTTCTGATGTGTCTAAAGTAATGTGTTGTAATAAATAAGCTGAATCGACATAGAGCGAAGATGCAAAGATTGCCAAAACAAGAAAATCGCATTTAATTTTTTTAATGGAGACGATTTTATTACTTATAAAGTTATGATAGATGGGTTATTAAAAATGTTAGTATAATTGTAAAAGAAAAAACAATGTAAAAAATGCATTAAAGAATATTGACAACATTTGACAGGGACAGAATGACGATTAAAATAAGTTTAGCGATAAATCGGTTTAGTGATTGGTCGGCCTTAAGGTACCGTTACACATGCTCATTTCAAGCATGAAAGCATGCTTCTATTGAGCAGTTCCTATTTAGTAGCATGTATGTCGGAATGTTGCTCAAAATGAGCATACTCATTACGAATTTGCTTAAAAATCAACAGGCGTGCGATTTTTGTGCACGCTACCTGCGACGCGGTCGGTCGTGGGGTCGTCGCGTCCACTTGCGGGGGCGCGGAGCGGGCCTCGGTGTAACCCCTCTGCCCGGACTGGATCTCCCTACCTATTGAGGCAGGGGTGATGCACTGCGGAATGGTGTGTAGCAGGCTCGAGGTGTGTGATGGGACGACTTCTTTCTTCTCTTCCCTCTTCTCTTCATCATTTCTTCTTTCTTCTCTTCTTCGTTCTTCGGGGGCGGCTGCTACTCTCCTCCAATTTTTTTTTTGCTTGATGTTAGTATGCTGATTGGAAACTGCAGAATAGACTCGGGATATGCTCAGGACTCTCTGCCTGAAGATTTAAATATTCCAGAAAATTTATATCAATATTTAACAAACATCGGAAACACTACAACAGCAACTGGTAAAGAAATAAAATTTAACATTCCCGACGTAGCTATACCAGGAATGTCAGATGACGAAGTCGGAATACCGTCAGACACGTTTGGAATTGTAGATGCCCAGACACATAACGCTTACGAGTGCTACATCTGTCCACTAGTCACGATGAACAGAGTACTTGACTCACGGGCTGATGGAGAAGGCCCTCGCGACCCACCACTTCCAGCGGCTATGGTACCAGCCGGACCAACACCAACAGCTAACCTAGTTGGATATGGACCTGCGACGCGGGTGGAAGGGGGCGTGCTTTAAGCGCGCCTAAACGGGTTTGCTTATTGAGCATGCTAGTATCGATCGGAAACGCGACCCACTGAGAATATCCGGCGAGAAAATCAGTGGGCTGTGTCTAAGAGTTAATTTACTCGTCGAGCCCTTCGTCGCGAGCGACGGGTTCGGTGAGGATGGTGACTGGGGATGGCTGCTGCTGCCGATGGAACCATATTGTCCCCTTATGTAGTCTATAAATCTCCACACGTTTACGACACATGGAGGCAGAATGGGCCAGTGGGCTGTCGGTATAATTGTACTACCTCTGGCTGGTTTAACACAATGACATTTGATGATTGGGTAAGGACAATCATGTTTCCGTATTTTAAAGACAAAACTGGTTCCAAGATCTTGATATGAGACAACCTTTCTTTTATTATCAATATTTATCTTTTGATTTAATTCGTGAATGCAAGAGACATGATATCCGTTTTATTTTTTATTCTTACCGGCTAACTCTACCTACTTGACCCAGCCATTATGTCAGGCCAGATGTAGCGGTATTCAGACCGTTGAAATGCGCGTGGAGGAACATTTGTATATTTCCATCATTGTTAAAAATATTGATGAACCGAATAGAACTCAATATGTCCGATACCATGCTAGTGCCTTTGCCGCCAGTATTTAAAAAATGTGGGATTAGTTCCATAGATAGAAATAAAGTACTAGATAGGTTGCCAGCTCATATTAAAGCGACAGAAAACGACCTTAGGAATGCCATTGATGTGACAGTACTATCAATGTTGAAAGAAATGAGGTATGGTTATGCAACTACTCGACAATCAAATAAAAAGAAAAAAAATTAGGTAGTGCCTGGAAGGAGCGAAGAAAATAAGATAGAAGAAACCAGCCAACATGAATGTGATATGGAACAGGCTGGTGCAAATGAAAGTAATACTGAACAAATACCGACTACATCGACCTCAAAAGCCTTAAATATAGCAAGACTAAAGAGAAAAAAAGACTGATAAAATATCATTGATAAAAAATACTAAATATACCAAGAAATCTAATTCTCAAGAAATAAGTAATGGCTTAGCAAACACTCGACAATCGAAACAGAAGAAGCAAGATGAGACCGTATCTGGCAAGAGTATAGAAATTCTGACAGAAGAATTTAAAAAACATGACTTTAGCACGGAAGGCAAGTAAAAATGAAAATAGCAGTGAAGAAATCCTATATAATTATTGTGGTGCATCGACTTTAGAATCTGCAGACATAGTTAGAATGAAAAGAGGAAAAAAGACAAATAATGTAACTTTGATTAAGAAAACAAAGTACAACAAGAAATGTTGATAGTGAAAAACGCAAATAAAGAAGAATGACATTTTTAACTGAATGTTTTAAAAGGTGTCTTAGACTAAGATATAAACGAAACTTAATTATTTTATTTGCTCAGTTTTCATATGGTGTTATGACAGTACAGTTTACGTGGCAAAGCCACGACACAATTTACTTACCTTGCTAGCTTATCCTTTGTTACAATGGGTACATAATAAAATAACTAAATAATTGGTCGTATATATATACGACAAACAATAAAAAAATAATATAATATTATTTTATTTTGTTGTACGCTGTTATCACACGAATCACACGATTGACCTAATTCATCTTAAGTTTTGATCTTGGCTTTGCCCACGGACTTGATTCGCTGTCCCCATACGACGACTTGTGCCATTTGTGCATTCTCACGGACGATCAGTGGTATTTATCTGACAAATAGTGTATTTTTCTAACGGACTCCGATTGTGCCTTGGTGCTTGAATATTGTGCGCTTTTATCATGGATAGCAGGTGCATATTGTGCGTGAATTGCAATACATATCCGCATAAATACTCTTTCCCGATATCGGATTTTGGATCAAAACACGAGAGTGTGTACCATGGTCTGCAACTGGATTGGTCCACAAATCGTAAGTCCTAAAAAACGCTATTGCCCGTTTGTCTCTAAACGATGTGGAATTTATTAATCTAACGTGTTATGTATACCTTGGAACACGGTTTATTTGTTATATACATGGTAAATTGTAATATAATACGTTAAAACTTAACTTAATATTACTTTCAGATAACTGATGACGATTATGTTTGCGAAGCATGTTGGGAACTTTCGACAACTACAGTAAACCAGAATCTTCAGCAAAATACTGGTAATGAACCATGAGCTGGAACTAGTCAGCGTGGTCATAGCAATGTTTCTATTTTCTGTGGCTGTTTCCTTGTGCGAAGGCAAAGTGACAAAATATTAAGAGAAAATCCCACTGAACTGCAACTACAAAAGATAGAAATAATTAAGCGCCTTAAGAAACCAGGTGGTAAAATAAGATTCAAACCACACATCTTGGTTTAAATCTTATTTTATATTATTAGTTCCATAGATATTGGACTAAAAGACCTTTATTTAATATTAATGTTAATATCAATTAATCTTTGTACAATTAATCTGATTGTACGATTTAACATATATTATTTGATCAATTTAACCTGTATTATTTTCATCCTAGATAAATGTTACACCATTATATGCTAAAATCATAAGCATATCTTATACTACTTCCAAGTATACCATGTCTGTTGGTTGCGAACCAAAACGGAGGTTCTGCGTATGAATCATGCTGATGAATTAAGAGTGGAATGAGCTATTCAACATGGAGATGATAATGCCTCACATAGTAACCCACCTAATGAGCCTACTGTTGCAGTTGCATATTTCTATGCCTAAAGCAGGTATATCTTTGGACGACCACCAATCCCATGGAGATCCACATGAACAAGTTATTGTCAGGCCATCAGGCACTCCAAATATAGTCTGGATCTATGGTATTACCAGAATACAGGAGAGTGGCCAATATTGGTGTAGAATAGGGATCGCAGCGCATAAAATAAAACTTCCACTGTTCCAAAATCTTCTGTAATAATAATAATTTAAAAATTAATTTAAACTTTTATTACGCCTTGCTCATTTTTTAACCGTTTTCGCCATCTTCTTTTTCTCTGTCATTCTGTCTGTTATTCTCTTTTTCCCTTTCTTTCCGTTTCCTTTCACTCACATCTTAATGCTCCGTTCCACTCTTTTTATACGTTCCGTTCTTATCAATCCCACATCGGTAATCATTGCCTCTTTCCTGACTGCAGTAACATTGGTACTTTACATAGTGTCTGAGACAAATTAAGATCTTTAATATTAAGTAACCATAAATATTATGTCCTAAAACGGGTACGAGTCTGTGGCATTGATTTATTTAGAAATTAATGGAATATTCTGTATGAATCAGAGAAAAGCATTAACATGTTTAATGTTGAGCATGTTCAACATATATTTTCATTTGTAAATGCATTTAAACCTACACTAAACTTTGAAAATTTACAAGTAATGGATGACCAAATATTTGAATATTGAGTGGGCTATCTAAACAAAAGTTTTATTTAATATTAGAGGAAGTACCAAGGATTTTAAAAATGAAAAGGGGGAGTCTAGGTCTTGTGACTTTGCTTCTAAAACTGCAAACAACAATCTGGCAAATATGATAGAAGCAGAAAATATAAATCGGAGATCAGCCAACTTCCAGAGTCTCACAGCTCACCGCAACAATGTGCTATTATTTTCTCGACTTGTATATAGAGATCTCATATTAATTCGTCAAGCTTACTCCTATTATGGGGATCACATACGTTTCCATGGCGGGTACAGAATTGAATTCTATAGCGACTCTATTGATACCTCTGAATATAACTTAAGGGGAACTGGAGACAACTGGAGAGAACTGGAGGAAAATAATAATTCAAGCAGATCGAGTATCGTCGAATACTGTTGCAATTGTTTAGTTGGTCGGCGTACTGTAGGTTGTTGCACACACGTCATGTGGTACCTTGGATGGACCAGGCATGATACACGTATCTGCACCAGCATATTTTCTCGATGAGATAGTCGTTAGAGACCTAGATGATGAGGAATGTAGGAATGTTATGTATTTAAAATTATTTTTTGTTTTATACTATAAGTACCTATATATGTATCGAAGATTGCCTTTGGTTAAAACAGTTCGTATTGTTAATACCTACTTAACCTTTTGACCACCAGAGCAAAAATCATCGGCGTGCCCTCCTCGCCAAGCCCCAAATTCTATAAAAATATTATATCGTGAAATAATCTATTAAATAATTATTTAATTCATCAAATAAACAATGCTTGAAAATAATCTTTGAACACATCCCCTATTGTGTTGCTCTATAGAGAAGGAAAAAGGCACGCAACTCAAATGAAAAAAAAAAATGATTGTGAAGAAGATGAAATAATCTATTAAATCATTATTTAATTATTTATGTTTTTTTTAACTTTTATAGTGGGTACCTACAAAAATCGGTGACAGCTATAGATAACCTCAAATTATAAAGTAAAAACGTTAATATATTTTTTTTGTGACTTTCTATTAAAAAAAATATTTCTGATTAAGCTTATGCTATGTTATCTCTATCGTTTTAGCATTTTTTTTATTTCAAGACGCCTCAAATGGATATATCAGGTGTAACGTTCTATAGAAAGATGCCATTGTTCTTTACGAGATAATGTAGTATTAAAAAAAAGCTTTTGCCAAAATACAATCACCATTAAAAACTTTCGTTGATGTTGACACTAACGGAGCTGGTGGTAGAAATGGTAGCAAAAAACGAGGGAAAAAGAACAGACATTTTAAATATGCCAGTAGTTTATGAGCATTTTTTTTACAGTAAATGAAAGCGTAGAGGTTTACATTTACGTATACACTTAATTGGTAACAATATACCAATATATACAGTGTTGGCAGACCCGTGAAAAATTATTATCGTATCAGGGCCGTAAAGTTAGAGTACTTTCAATAAAATTATTGTACATTTAAAAATTAAATTTGTCATCTGAAAGCAATCTGAAATTTAAAGGAGAATCACTGAAATAATTTTGTTCAAACGATATTCCGGCAATTATTAATCATTTTTTTTAAATGAAGTTTTTCAGTCAAGTATCTAATACATACTTGAGAGCTCACTTAGTAATTGGTAAGGCGGGAAATTTGAATCAAACATTTCGATAAGATCTTAATAAAGAATAACGATGTCAATGAGTTTATTTTTGTTATTTAGCATTCAATGATATTTATTTATTCCTAAAATTATATACATAATACTTATATTAATGTTTATCATTTTATAACATTCATTTTATATTAAAATAACTAATCAAATATATTATTACTTTTTAAAACATTCAATACCTATTTTATATTTTTTGTCTTGTATTATATTGCGTTATAATAAAAGTAATTATAGAATATTTCACTTTTTATAATCTGACAATCTGACATTATCAATATTTTCCGAATCAGAATTGTCAGATTCCGATTCATCAATTAAAGATAGAAGCATTCTCTCTAAGTCGGTACTTCTTTAGATTTTACATTTTTCTTTTTGATACCCTTTGGATAAAGTACATTACTCGTCATTCTACTGTATTCCTCAATTCCTCAAGCATGGCTCAAAAGATACACAATCTTTGTTGACACTTTATCTTGCAAGAAGCAAACTGTTGACAGTTGATGTAACTAATTTATTTCTTGTCCGAGTTTTAATCAAATTTATCGCACTAAAACTCTTTCACATTCAGCATTAGAATGAGGTAATGATAGTGCACTTAAAGCAAATCTCGGTAAATTATTAAAACCATTAAATATGTGATCTTATTCATGATTATTGAAATTGTGCCAAAAAACATCAATGCCGTCGGATGTATTAATGTGGGAAGTTAATTCATAGGCAGGTAACTTTCTCGATTCCTCATCAATAATTTGATATTCATTTTGATTGACTAGACGTGGTAACGATTGAATTAAAGGAAGTGAGCACGGTACAAGATCTCTATAATTTTCACTCATTGCGTACACTGCTTTTAAAGCAGACATTCTTTGTAATGTAGCATCGTCGAAATCAAACTTTTTTTAATTCAAGATATCCATTTAACTGTACTGACTGTACCGACCGTACTGACCGTAATGGGAGGTAGAAAATATAACTCATGATATTCCAAACTTTGGAAAGCATTTCAAGCTCGTGTTTACTGACACACATAAAACTTCGCCTATAACTATATTTGACAGATTTTTTCCTGATATATTGATATTAATAATTAGCCAGACAAACCAATAAATACGCCAACTAGAGAAACAGCGCTCAATGGAAACCAGTTAGGGCCAAGCCCCATTGGTGCGTTGCGTCGATGCACGCGACGTTTCACCGGATCGACGAACAAGAGACGAAGCGGGAGGGAGAGTGATGTGCTGCGCTGGCAGAGCTCCGGTGCGGCGACGCTACGACGGACAGTGTTCCGCTGCTTGAGGGGTAAACTACACGTGCGTAACATTTTTGAACTGGTACAAGGAAGCCCGATGTTATGGGATAAAGGCATTTCAGATCCTCCCGATCTACTAACGGTGCTTTTAGGTACCTCAAGGATCGGTCATCGTTCTCGTCGAACCTGTCGTTTGCGACTAAGGGCTCGATGAGTAAATTAATCCATAGACACCACTGCAACAGCCCACTGAGTTTCTCGCCGGATCTTCTCAGTGGGTCACTTTTCCGATCCGGTAATAGATTCTGCGAAGCACGATTCTTGCTAGGGTTCGTGGTAAAGGATAAAAGGGTAGGCAGCGGCTTGGCTCCCTGGCTTGGCTGTCCCTGGCATTGCTGACGTCTATGAGCGACGGCAACCACTCACCATCAGGTGGGACGTATGCTCGAAAATCGCCACTTATCATTTTTTAAAAGAATTTTGCCTTTGAACGAGTTTACGGAATTACAAAGGTTGACATTCCAAATCAAACTTTAAATATCATTACCAAAATGAAGTTCGGGGAACAGTCATCAAACACTACCATTAATAACTTTACTGATGATAGTCAAGAAGAATATAACTTTGATGTGCTCTTCAATTCTAATGCTTAAATAAATACTAAAAAAAAAACTAATATGTGTTTCTAATGCTTCCCTCAATGTAATACCAATCTTTTCGATTGGTTCTACGGGGTTCATGAAATTGGTATACTGCTTCTTTAAATATAGTTCTAAGGTTATCCCCAAACACCTAATGCAGGCCACACTCATTCTAAATTTTATTTTCATCTGGCAACAACTCTCTATATTCCTGAGCATAAAAAAACTGACCATCACTATTTCTAATGCAATCCAGGAAGACATCAAAAATCTGTTTCTACGTTTGTTTGAGCGGTGGCGTAATAAAAGCAACAAAAGAATACGTTTGTAACGATCCATTGTGAAGGTTGAACTGAAACGTTTTGGCTGGCGACTGCGACGGCGTGCGTCGCCCTCTTGCGTTGCGATGTCGTGCGTCGACGTAACGCAGGTGTGGCTTACAACGCGTTGATCCGTTGCGGCAACGCAACGCATTAATGTGAACGCAAAACTTAGTGAGCAAGATATAAGGAGCCTATTTAAGAGTTTTAATTCTGATGGAATTGAACCCTCTTCCAGATATGGAACTCTATTGGTCGACCGATACATTTTACCACAACAAAGAAATCGGGTAAGTTTTTTCACTCACTAGATTTGAAAAAATCACCGAAAATCTACATTTGAATGATAACCAAACCCAACCATCAAGATTCTCCTGATTATGACAAACTACACAAAGTGAGACCTCCAATAATAGACCTAAACAAAAATATATCAGAATGAAGCTTGCAATTCCTACAATCCAATCAGTTGACGAATGTATGGTCAAATTTAAAGGACGCAGCTCCTTAAAACAATATATGTCAAAAAAAAACCATTAAAAGGGGTTTTAAAGTCTAGGCGAGATGCGACGCAAAAACAGGCTATTTATATTATTAATAAAGTAAAGTTCTGTGAGCAACTTCTCTATGATTATCTGTGCGAATTAATATGTCGCGAGTTCTTAGTTACGCTGTCAAGGTATAATGTTAATTTAAAATTATAAAATATATAGGCTAAGCTGTTTCTAATTATGCACGTCCTAACAGGTTATGGGCCCAGGAATTTATAAAGAAACGATGTAGCGATTAATAAGTCTTAGTAGGCGTAATCAATTGTATAAATTGTTACCTGTTTTATTGAAGTTGAGGAAACTTCGAAATGGCTGCTTCTATCAAGATTGATCAACTTACTGGCGATAATTTTGAATGGAAGATACATACGAGAGCAATTTTGAAGAAAAAATGATTAGTGAGGTTATGTAGCCGAGACGTTACCACGGCCGTCTTGTTCGGATGCAAAGTACGCGGAATGGTGTAAAATGGACGTTAAGGCTGAGTCGGATATATCATTGGCGGTCAGTCCAAGTGAGTTAGTTGCCTTGGATAGCTTGGGAACCTCGAAAACTATCTGGGATAAACTTAAGTCTACTTATCAGTCAAGTGGGCCAGCCAGGAAAGCCTCGTTGTTGAAGAAACTTCTTTTATCTCGTATGCAGGAAAAGAAGATGACCTGTGTAGCATGTTAAAAATTATTTGTTGCGTAATATTATTATTATTACATTTACATTATACAAATAGATTTAAATTTTAATAAATAATTGTATGTTGAACGGAAAAACGATCCGAATTTTTATATAGTGACTGCAAATACAAAATAAATGTACATCTAGACACACTTGGTATCGGTCCTCGCCAAGTCAGTCAGCTGGTCGATTTAAGGCGAGACGCTTGCGCTTTTTGAATGACTTTGGCTTACAACAGTGATTATAAAAGACTTATAAGTTTGTAATAGTATATACAGCTCGACCAAGCTAAGTTAGCACCTCGCATCGATTACGTCACACTGCCGCTTAGGTATGGTCTGAAAAAAGGAATCGCTATGACTAAAAATGTAAACAAATGTTTGTTAGATTTTACTTTGCATTTATATATATTATACATAGGTACATTAGAATATAGCGATATCGGGTTTTTGTATTAAGACCACCCGGGCGTTCTTGCACTTTTTAAAGGACAATGACCACATATATATGGAATTCCGTCCTAAGTTGTTGCACAATAAATCTTTATTTTTGATAGACTACGGTTTATATATTATCCAATAAAAGTATTCGCTTCCCCATAATTAACCGGGTTTTCAAGTAATTAGATCAAAACGGACATAACCTATAAATAATGTTAAGCCCACAAACAAAACATAAATCATAGTTTTCACACACCGACTTTTCCTCATTATCAGAGGCCAAGCATTAACATGATTACAGAATTACAGAAGACTCAAGAGTTCATAAACAAAACATATAAACGTCCTGGCGTAATAAAACACTTTTAGGTACATAAAAACGTATGGCCGCTTGCTGGGTCGCAGCCGCCGGCTCGTCTGACGTATATCGACAATATCCTAATAATATAGCTTGACAGTTGCGTTTGCGTGAAACTGAACACAGAAAAAATAATTAATTTAACTTAATGATAAAATCATAATTCAATACGTTGTAAACTATAATATAAGAATATAATATATCAAGTTATTTAACTGTACAAGATTTTGATATCATGTTTGTGATTATTGAGTCTAAAAACTCATGCATGAGTAATTTGTCTAAAAAGAGAGGAGAACGAAACGTCATGTCATGACTTTAATACGGAAATGAGGCGAACAATTGTTGATTTACTATTAATCTTAAAATCATAATTCCGGTCCTGTACAAAACATTTCTGAAGTAAATTGATTGTAAAAAATGAGAAAACTATTTCGATGTTATTTTGATTCTGCAACATGCATCTTTGCTAGACGTCTTTTGGTCATTCTCCTTTGTATCCCAATTGCTCAGTAATAATTTTCCTTTATGTTTCTTTTTCAGGATGATGTTTCTCCCTTCACTGTGTATCAGCTTTCCTTTCATTTTGTTGCCCACAACAATCCTCTCGAAGTAAAAAAAATGAACGTTAAGCTTTCAGTAACAACAGTTCAACAAAAACTTAATCAAAATAGTTCATTAATATAACTAAACTTCAACAAAAAACCTAACAAGAACAGTTAAAAAATTTAAAATTCAACGGATAAGGAGACGAAAACTCGTATGACCGTGTCGGCGACAAAGATGCTAACCGTACTGACGCGACAGGGCGATCGCGGGAAGGTGAGCGGGGATGCGGGCGGGGCGCCGCATTCCAGCGAGGTGCAAAGTCGCTTCATGTTATCGTTTCTCATATCTCCACTCTTTTCTCTTTCTTTGTGTTTGTGCTTTCTTTTGACATTAAACTGATAGTGTTTTAAACGCTGCGGGTGGTTTAATTTTACAACACTTTACCTGCGGAAATGTCACAATGAACTTCCTGTAAACTATACAAGAAGTGCAATGTTCGTGTCACCACGATCACATATAATCTAAAGGAAGGGAACCCCTGTCGCTTGCTCGATTCTGATGCAACCGGCTTTCCTATTGTCAGACATGTGGTTTGTATCCCAAAATGAACGCCAAGACTACGGGGCGGGTGCTGGCTGGTGATCAAAGAACACCCACGGTTTCGATCTCACATGCACGTGACGGGAAAGACAGACGGTCTAGAAAGTTCGACTCCGTTATTGAACATCGCAGTGGAAGATCCCACGGTAAAGCAGACGGTCTGTCTAGAAGACCTTGCGTTGAGAACAGTAATCACTGTGCTAGACTAAGGAGGTTGTGCCCGTGCGGACGCTGAGAACGAATCTTAGTGAAGAATGGAAGGAAATCTTGAAGCAAGCTCAGGAAAATGATGTGGAAATCAAAACCAATCCTCGAATGGCTTAGAAGTAGTGCATCTAAGCCGAAGTGGAGTGATGTTGCAGGTTGGTCGTCCAAGAAAGAGTCTTGTGTCGAAGATGGGAAAACGCCCGGGGAGACAAATGTCATTTGCAAATGATAGTCCCAAAGTCGAAGGTACCAGATGTCCTATCCTACAGCTACAACACAGGATTCTCGGGTGGGCATTTGGGGGTAAAAAGGACGCTTTTGAAATTGCGAGAGCGTTTTACTGAATCCATTGCCGAGATGATGTTGAGGACTGGTGTCGTAAATGTACCAGTTGTGCTTCAGTTAAAGGTACACACGTAGCAACGGTGTGCTGAAATTGTACAACGTAGGAGCGCCATGGGAAAGAATTGCATTAGATGTCGCCAGTCCGTTCCCGGAAAGCGACAGTGAAAACAAGTACTTTATGGTGGTGATGGATTATTTCAGCAAGTGGCCCGAAGTCTTTGCCATTCCTAATCAAGAAGCCTCAACGATCGCCGATAAATTAATACACGAAGTGTTCTGTCGCTTTGGAGTACCCCTAGAAATACACACAGTGACCAGGGAAGGAATTTCGAGTCCCAGGTATTTCAAGAGACTTGCAAAGTCTTGGGTATCCACAAAACCAGAACCACATCTTATTACCCGCAATCCGATGGAATGTTGGAACGGTTTGACCAACATTGGAGAGATATCTGACGAAAGTCGTGGAGAATAAGCAAAGGGAATTCTCCTAAGTTACAGGCAAAATGGGACGGACCGTATAGGATTGTGACTTAAATTAATGACGTTTTAGTTGTATTAATGCGTTTTAGCCCAATTACCTTCTTGTGTGTATGTGATGAAATAAACTGTTTGTGTTTGTGTACGGAGTGTACCTACATTATTTGAAACCACCTACCAACCATCACAACCACCGAAGGTAATTGAGCTAAAACGCATTAATACAACTAAATTGGTGACCCCTTACGAGCACCAAAAAAAAAAAATAATGAGCAAGTCAAGAGATAGTGAAACTACCGACAGTGGTTCCACAAAAACGCAATTAGAGACGAGAAACGTCACCACCCGTCGAACAAAGACGAAGCGCGTTTCCATGGACCCGGATCCACAGACGTCATTTGACGTACGAAAATTAAATTTTAAAGTCCCAACATTTTCACCGGACGATCCTGAGATTTGGTTCGCATTACTTGAAGGACAGTTCGAAAACTTCGGCATAACTGACGACCATGCGAAGTTCAACCAAGTAATTACGAACTTGGATATCGTGCACGCCAAGGACGTCAAGGATATTATCGTTAACCCTCCTGCAAGACACCGGTACGATAAGGTGAAATTCGAGCTCATCAAGCGCCTCACCGCCTCGCACGAGAACAAGGTCAGGCAGCTGCTGACACATGAGGAACTGGGTGACAGGAAAGCATCCCAATTTCTCCGACACCTGCAAGATTTAGCAGGACCGGATGTTCCAGAGGAGTTCCTGAGGTCGTAAGCCCACAACGTCACATATCGAATTCAGAAAGTTCTGCGAGGTGGGCCTAAAGTTCGATTGGCGAAATATTACGGGCCTAACGATGCTCGGGACGAGCATGTCTAAGGAGGGGGCAGTGTTACGCAGGTAAGAGTAATGTCATCTATCGCCGAACCGTCGAACGAATATCGAAGGATCTAGCAGCACCTAGAACGCTCGAGAAGTACAACACCATCTATTGTCAAATAGCGGAAACACACAATACTCGACTTTTGTGGAATGTTCTTGACGATTCTAGGGTTTTCTTCTCTACTATAAAAGCGTTGCAGAGATGGCATGCAGTCAATTAGTAATCGGAACTACTTGAAGCGAAACAGCGAAAGGATTACCTGAAGCGAATTGTGAATTTTAAAGTGTTTGTGAAATGTTTTAAGTTTTCTAAATGTTGAACACAGTTTCTAATTTGTACTTCGGTAGAATTTTATTTATCCAGAACCCCAGCGCGTAACGGTTTTAAAGTGCGTTAGTAAAATCTGGAGTTATCGTTATAAACACCTACTGCGTTCTCGCTTTGTGCTCGCACATATTTTTTTGGTCTTTTGAGTCGGATCTTACGTGGTGTGTGATCTTATATATCATTGGAGCGAGTTATTGAGCTGAACTAGGAAAAAATATGGGTGTAGCGCTGAATGATCTGTGTTTGGGACAATCTGTCATAAATTATTGTATGCCTGGGGCTTCATGTACCCACATACTTAATAAAATTTTAAATGTGACTCATTGCCCTAACACAACAATAATTATAATGATTGGGAGAAGGGGAAATGCAGATATAAGAGATATAAAATATCAAATAAATCAATTATTAACACTACAGGTGAAAAAGATCATCATGTTTGCATTTCCATTTATTCAGAGTATGCCAGCAGAAAATAAAATAAGACATAGCATTAATGATTTCATGCAAACAGTTTCTAATGTAAATAATTATTATGTCATGAAACCATGCAAATCAGAAAATACATTCTATACTATTGACATTAATTGCATGATAAAAAATAAATGTATTATGTCCGAGCAAAGAGCCTGCTCGTTTGCAGATAGCAAATACACGCGCAAGCCAATTGGGGTTAATTAATTTTAAGTTCATTCATTCCATCTTTGTTCGTCATCAAGGCAATACAAGTATTTTTACAAGACACTATTTTGGAGTTTTTATGAAGAGTCCCCATTCATTTCCCCTACATGTGGTCATTCGAGCGGATGTTGGATTTCTTGAAGATAATTATTAAACAGCGGAATTGAATAATTACATTGAAATTTGCCGTGGAGGGTATAAGCCTATAACGGATATCTGGACAAAAAACTTCAAGATAATTTACGGTGTTTATAGTAACATTATAGTAAAATATCATCACCCAACACTCGGTCAGGTAGTATGTAACCATAATTAAGGATATTAAAAGGTTAGTGCTGTTTTGTCCTGAGTTTAACGTAGATACCTATGTGCATTGTGAATAGTTTGCCTTATCGTCTTTAATGATGATTATTTGCGAATACAATTATACGTACTCATTGTAACAGTGAAGTACAGTAGATATTTGCTACATTTATAATTGTATACTTGCATTTTAGTTAATTTTTCACCTTAGATAGTTGTTAGTGTGTAGGTAGGTATTATTAATGTTTAGTTGGCGTTAGATAGATATTAAAGAATTTAATTTGCTATAATTCAGTTAATAAAACCGTATTAGTGTACATAATAAATAATCAATTATTGTATTGTCTTTAATTTCCGACGTTAGGTAATTAGTATATCGGTATTTAGGAATTTGGTCAAAATTGAATTGTTATCAAATCAATTCCAGGTTGACTACACTCGGTTCCCAGTATGTCCGAAGAAAGAGAATTAGTTAAAAAACGAGGAAGTTTCAAGGGCCGTTTAACTGCATTTCACAACTTCCTTGATGCATCGAGTAACAAGCAGTTGACTAGTTGTGAGATCAAGGAATTACAGTTACGGATGGGTAAAATCGAGGCTTTATATGAGCAGTACGACGAGGTACAGTTGCGATTAGAATGTTTGGTAGATGATGTCAAGGCTCAGTTCTCTGAACGTGCCGAGTTTGAGTCCCTGTATTACAAAACTCTGTCTAGGTCACATGAGTTGATAAGTAAGTATAAAAATGATAATGAGTCCGCAAATAGTGATAAATGTTCCCGTATTAGTCAACGTAAACCTGTTAAGTTGCCCACTATACAGCTACCAAAGTTTAATGGGTGTTATAGCAATTGGTTGGAGTTCCGGGACACTTTTACTAGTCTCATTCACTGTAACGATGAAATTGATCAAATTAACAAGTTTCATTATTTGCGAGCGTCTCTGGAGGGATCTGCTGCTGTGGTAATCAATTCTATTGGGTTCTCGGCAAGCAATTATGATATAGCTTGGAAGCTAATTTGTGATCGCTTCGATAACAAAAGGTTGTTAGTACAAAATCATGTGTCATCCTTATTTAACTTAAACACTATTTCAAAGGAATCCTCTGTTGCGTTAAAAGGTATGATCGACCAACTTAACAAGAATTTGCGCACTTTAGAATCTTTAGGTGAACCTGTTCAGCATTGGGACACTTTGCTTATATACATAGTTACTCGTAAGTTAAGTCAGCAAACATATCGTGAGTGGGAGGAACACAAAGGTCGCATAGACAAAGATAGCACAATAACATTTGATGCATTCCTGCAATTTATTCGCACTCGCGCTGATTTAGTAGAAACACTAGAGTTAACACGAAATAGCAATAATCCCACTGTTGCTAAGCCTAAGTCCAATTATAATGCGATGCAATCTATGGTTATATCACAGGATTATAATAGTTCTAGTAAGCAATGTCCCCACTGTCAAGCCGATCACATTCTAAGTAATTGTTCAGCATTTCTTGCGCTTAGTATAGACGCCCGTATCAAATTATTACCTAGTTATAAAGTCTGCTATAATTGTTTTCGTGCAGGTCACTTTGCCAATCGATGTAAAAGGCCGGGTTGCAAAATATGTAAGCGCCGGCATAACACGTTAATACATTCGTCGGAGAACAAAAGTACTACAAACTCTAGTAATAATAATCATAAAACCATGTCAAACGGGAGTTCGTCTCATCCCGTATCAACGTCATTGCCCACTGACGCCGTAACGAGCACTAATGCGACTGCGAGTGCAAATAATTTAACGTTGTCGGCGGCCCTCAGTTCATCTTGTGGCGAGCGTAAACAACGCGGCGTGTTATTGTCCACCGCTCTTGTCAAGTTATGTGATCAAAATGATCGTGAGCACATAGTGCGGGCCATGCTTGATAGCGGTAGCACGTCTTGTTTTATGACGGAACGATTATATAAACGGCTTAACTTAAATTCTAGTCAGGTAAATGGTTCAGTATATGGCATTAATAACGTGAGTTCTCGCGTAGGCAAAATTTGTCAAGTCAAAATGACGTCATTAGACAATAGCTATTGCAATAAGTTTTATTGTTTTATTTTGCCATCATTAACGACTGTGGTGCCATGTCGTGAAGTCGACATTTCAGACCTGAATATTCCTGATACCTTGTGTTTAGCTGACCCCACCTTTTATAAGCCGTCAGAAGTGGATGTCTTAATCGGTGCTGATCTCTTTTGGGACCTGGTCAGTTCACAAAGAATTCATTTAGGTTTAGATAAGCCAGTTTTATGTAAAACATTGTTAGGCTGGATTGTATCTGGGCCTGTTAGTTATAATAATAATAATAGTAAATCATTTTCGCATGATATCTCATGTAATTTTACTCAAACCGATCCCTCTGGTAACGGTGATTTAAATAAAATTCACAAAGATTTAATAAAATTTTGGAATTTAGAGGAGGTTAACTCGCAATCTCCAAATTATTTACCCGAGGAAAAGTTGTGTGAGGAACATTTTGTCGAGAATACGACACGTTTAGAGGACGGTCATTTTTGTGTTCGTATTCCTTTAAAGCAAAGTCCTTCTATCTTAGGAGAATCTTTTCAAAGAGCTTCTAAATGTTTATATTCTTTGAAACGCAGACTAAAGTCAAAACCTGATTTAGGTAAATTATATCGCGACTTCATGTCTGAATATGAGACTTTAGGACACATGACCGAAAATCAAAATAGTGACAGTCCCAATGGCTATTTTATACCTCACCACGGGGTACTGCGTGAATGTAGCACTACTACCAAACTCCGTGTAGTCTTTAATGCGAGTTGTGTTACTTCTTCGGGAGTGTCCTTCAATGGTCTGCAAATGGTTGGTCCCACGGTGCAGGACGATCTTATATCTGTGCTTCTTCGGTTTCGACAGCACAAGTTCGTCTTGTCAGCTGATGTTGCGAAGATGTACAGGTGTGTATACGTCCACCCATCTGATAGATACCTACAACAGGTACTGTGGCGTGATAATGCTTGCGACCCTGTTAAGACGTACACATTAAATACTGTATCGTATGGTACGGCTAGTGCACCATTTCTCGCTACGCGCTGTCTAAAGCAAATAGGTATTGACTATCAAAACAGCGCTATTAAGATGTGTTCGCATTCTGTAGGCGAGTCATACCCAGGTATCAGAGATAGGATCGCTGACGTCATCAAGCATGACTTTTACGTTGATGACCTGCTGACTGGAGGTGATGATGTAAATGAGGTTATGTTCATGCGCACCGAGGTCACCAACGCACTGGCGTCTGCTTGTATGCCACTCAGAAAGTGGAGATCCAACGTACCTGAATTAGTATCTGGAGCTTCACAGTCGTCGTTAGATTTAGATATGGGCTCTAATGAACCCAACAAGTTGTTAGGACTTGACTGGTCTGCTAGTTACGATGAATTGGGCTTTTCATGTTCTACGCTATCTTCTAAAGTTTCTGCGACTAAGCGAGACATACTTTCTGCCATTGCACGTATTTTTGACCCCCTAGGACTTTTATCTCCTTGCGTAGTTACCATGAAAATGTTATTACAAAGAATGTGGTTGGATAAACTCTCATGGGATGAGCCGTTAACCCCGGTACTTAATGATATTTGGAATAACACTGTGAAAGCATTGCCACTTATCAATGATTTCCGTGTTCCACGACTCGTGTGTGATTCATTTGCGAACGCAGAATTACACATTTTCACGGACGCATCTGAGCGTGCGTATGGCGCCTGCGCCTATGTGCGCAGCACCAATGACCAGGGTAAATTTATGGTTAGTTTATTGGTCGCTAAAAGTCGAGTGGCGCCGATCAAGCCGACCACCATTCCAAGACTGGAATTGTGTGGGGCTGTTGTAGGAGCTCGTTTGTGCGAGAAGGTCGTGAACTCACTGAGACTACAATTTAGTCAAATTTATTGCTGGACTGACTCCACAGTCGTGTTGGGATGGTTGCAGATGTTGCCTTCTAAGTTACAGCCGTTCGTGCGAAATCGAGTTGCTGAAGTTTTAGACAAGGCGGGACATTGTACTTGGCGACACGTCCCAACCCATCAAAACCCAGCAGACCTAATATCTCGTGGCGTGGATATTAGTGTTCTGCAATCATTGGATTTGTGGTGGAGTGGCCCTAGTTTTTTAAAGCAAGAACCGTCTCACTGGCCTTCTCAACAAAAATGGTTAGAGTCAGATAAGCTGCCTGAAACTCGACCTATTTCGTTTAGCGCTAGTGTTAGTGAAACTAAGCACTGTAATAATGCATTCATAGATTTCAATCGGTTTTCTAATTATTCAAAGCTTATTCGCAGCATAGCAACTGTCTTAAGGTTTATTAAAATGTGTAGAAAAAATCCTCCTCACAGTAAATTTCTATCACAATCAGAGTTGCAGGATGCATTGAATATAATTATAATTATAAGTCAAATTGAATCCTTTCCCGAATATAAATTATTAATTAATAATCAGAAATTGCCTAATAAAGCGCTCTTATTAAATTTAATGTGTTTATAGATAGTAATAAAATAATGCGTGTCGGAGGACGCTTAGCAAATTCTGAATTTTCTTTTGATAAAAAACACCCTATAATTTTACAGTCCACTCACAAATTTACCAAGTTACTGTTCGAGTATGAACATGTAAAACTAATGCATGCGGGCCCTCAATTATTGCTAGCTTCGATTAGAGAATCGTACTGGCCCATAGGCGGACGAAGTTTAGCAAAGAGTTGTTATCGTAATTGCGTGCGTTGTTGTCGCATGTCGGGTAGAACGATTACTCCGTTGATGGGTAGCTTACCACAGCAGCGTCTCCTTCCAGGCGGTTATCCTTTTGAAAGCACTGGTGTGGATTATGCTGGTCCCATCATGGCTGCTAGTAGGCAAGGTCGAGGATGTAGGCTATTAAAAGTGTACATAGCAATCTTTGTGTGTTTCACCACCAAGGCTATTCACCTGGAGCTGGTTAGTGACTTAACCAGCAATAAATATTTACTAGCCCTATATAGATTTATTTCACGACGGGGAAAACCTACTAACATCTACTCAGACAACGGTACCTCTTTCGTTGGTGCATGCAGTGAACTTTCGAGGTTCCTTAAATCTGATTGTGATTCCTTGGGCGAGCAACTAGCTAATGACGGGATTAAATTCCATTTTATCCCAGCGTACACCCCTCATTTTGGCGGACTCTGGGAAGCGGGTGTCAAGTCGACAAAATACCATCTCAGGCGAGTGTTGGGAAATTGTAATCTCACTTTTGAAGAACTTAACACCACGTTAGTCCAGATTGAGGCTATATTAAATTCACGTCCGCTGACGCCGCTGTCTTCCGATCCAGCAGACTGCACTCCACTGACTCCGGGTCATTTTCTTGTTGGTCGGCCGCTTACGTCACTTCCGCAACAAGATGTACAGGACTACTCCGCTACTTCACTGTCTCGCTTTCAACGGATCGAGCAACTTCGCCAGCATTTTTGGGCTCGTTGGAGCAAAGAGTTTGTGTCTGAGTTGCAGCAAAGGACCAAATGGCACACTTGCAAAGACACACTGAAGCTTGGATCCTTGGTTATTATAAAGGAGGATCATCTACCTCCCCTCAAATGGAGATTAGGAAGAGTCGTCGCCGTCCATCCAGGGTCAGATGGGATTGTTCGCGTGGCAGATATTAAAACCACCACTGGAGTCATCCGCAGAGCCTTTAACAGGATTTGCCCACTGCCCGTTGATTCTACATTGGGTTGAAAGCGCACCTGCTGCTTCCAACGTCCGGGGGCATGTCCGAGCAAAGAGCCTGCTCGTTTGCAGATAGCAAATACACGCGCAAGCCAATTGGGGTTAATTAATTTTAAGTTCATTCATTCCATCTTTGTTCGTCATCAAGGCAATACAAGTATTTTTACATGACACTATTTTGGAGTTTTTATGAAGAGTCCCCATTCATTTCCCCTACATATTATTATGACAAAACCTAACAAATACTATTTAGGTAGCTACAATTTTAGACAAGTAGCAAACTCGCTACATTATTTTTTACATATTTATCTAGCCATGAATTTGGCTAATCAACCTACTGCTTCTTTTGAGCAGGAAAAAAATATGACATTTATTAATTTGGAATCCGTTCCAAGTAATTTAAATTAAATCCTAAGACAACAGAGTTTACCTCTTGCAGTAAACATGATTTATTTGGACACAACCCATCAACCAATAATGTTTATTTGAAAACAACTGTGATCAACCTGGTGCATCAGAACTTACAAGGTTTGATGGGTAAAGAACTTGAAATTGATTTGTTCCTAGATTTTAATAAAGTCAATGTTCTATGTGTAACTGAACATTGGCTTAAAAAATATGAATTGAATTGTAATTTTAAAAATCACCAGGTTGTGAGTTCCTTCTGCAGAGAGAATGCTATACGAGGTGGCTCACTGATCATTGTTAATAAAGATTATAAATGTAAGGAACGTAGAGACATTGTGAGCCTCTCTGTGGAACGGATTATTGAAATGGCCTGTGTAGAGCTTGAGCGATTCATTGTTGTAAGTGTGTACAGACCTCCTGATGCGTTATATCTAGGGTCAGCAGACTAAAGCACATAAGTCAAAAAACTCGACTTTACAGGAATTAAAAAAAACTATTTAGAACCTTATACATTAACAAACTTAATAATGTTTATTTGAATTATATAAGTCTATAACACTAACTTATTATTAAAATTAAATATTTTAAAGTAAATGTGATTATTTAATAATTAGATGACTTAAGTTATAAGGAACACAATAATAGTATGAGTTAAGTGAAAAAGATCAACAATTAAGATATATATTATAATAATATAAGTCATAAATATAAATATAAATATCAATTCAATGTTTAATTAAAATTCTTCTTCTTCATCGAGTTCTAAAATATCTGGATCAGTATTTCGTAAAGTTTCCAACGTGGGAAGACTTATGTAAAATTCATGGAAAATATCTAGTATTAAAGGGAGCAGCGGAATTAAATCATTTTTTTTCTCGATGGATATGGGTAATGGCTGTATAGATATTATATCATCAGTTTGAGAACCTCCTATGGATGATCTCCTTTTCATAGCAACTGTCTTTATAAAATTGACACTTTCATCTAACGGTTTCATTAAACGTCCTCGGCAGACAGGTTCACGTTTACCCTGCACAGTAAAAAAGTATTTTTATGTCTTCATTCTAAGCTTTTGCTTTTCAGGTTCAATAGCTCGTATTCTTTGCTTAGATTTATCTTGAATTTCCATTAAAGACGCCAAGTATGCAGATCTTTTTACATATGACCCCATTTGCCAATATTCTGTAAATATGGCATGCCTATCAGCTAATGGTTTACGTTCTTTACATTTCATTCTGCAAACAGGTAACTCTTTCAAATTCAAAATCATTTATTTGAACTTAGATGTCAGTATAACACACTTGTTGAATGTCAAAATATAAATAACAATGTAAACTCTACCACCGGCTCCAAAAAAAGCCACAGTCTTGAGAAGAACCGGCGAAACAAACTCAGCAGCCTTTTTTTTTTGTTTTTTCTCAAATTTTTTTTTCATAGTGCGATCTGATATACATTTTCCTTTTAAAGTTTTGTATGCCTGTCCTAAGTTACGTTTTATTTTTTCTCTTTTTATAGTACGCAATACTCTTTTTTGGAGACACATTAGGATTCATTGAAATTTCATCACAAGTACTTGAACTTGATGTGATTGGAAGTCTCGGTAATTCATAACATGGATCTCGTACAAAATCATCACTAGAGAAGTCAAATACAGAATAGTATGTTAAACTACTGACTTGACCTGATGATGTTGACGGTATAGGATCGTCTACTACTAGGTTCTCTGTGTTCAAAATCGACTGTTGACTTACATTTTCTAAAAAAGGACAAGACAATTATCTATTTATAATGATATAATATTGATATAATTACGTAATTTGCAAATCATAATTTAGAAGGTATGTGAAAATATACCTTCATTGCTTTCCAGATGAGTGGATAACGTCATTTCAACTAATTTCTTGCCTCTTTGAATATTCATCTTAAATAATTAAAATACTTAAGCTACTACTGTGCACAATCGACAACATTAGTAAATTAAAACCACTTACCGAAGTATTGTTTACGTTATAAATATTTTTAAGTAACCACTTTCTCTAAAGAAATGTTACATTTTGATGTTCTTTATAACATAAGTCAAACTTCTTACGTTAATAACTTTGTACTTATGGTGTTCCTTAGAACATAAGTCCAGTTATGTTTTTTAGTTCGTTTGATTATATTAGGATTTGATAAGGTTGATACAGAACGCCGCTTGAATACGCCATGAAATACTTGACTTTGATTTATGTGCTTTAGTCAGATTGTGTGTTGAGCAAAATGTAAACCGATGATGTAATAAAAAATAAATTGAAATTTTTGACTTATGTGCTTTAGTCTGCCGACCCTAGATATGATTCTTTTGAAAATATTTTGGAAAATGTATTGCTAAAGCTTTCTGTCTCTAATAAACAAATTTTTGTATGTGGTGATTATAATATCAATCTTTTAGAAAACACAAATACCACTATTAGATTCAGAACATTGTTAAAGTCATATAACCTCCCAAACTTATTTCTAGAGCCTACTAGGACAACGACCACATCGGCAACATGTTTAGATAACATATTTACAAATGTAACACCGATTAACAAAAAAATTATTAATCAATTAACATCAGACCATAGTGGACAATTTGTGTCTTTTGAATCTATTATGAATTCTAAAGATAAAAATACTCTTGTGACTGTTCCTATTAATAAAAAACGAATTGAGAAGTTTAGAAATAATATTAAGCAAGAACATTCAGAAATTATTTATAACAAAAACCCAAATTTATCATACCAGAATATGTTTGAGAGAATTAATATGGTCTTTACTGATGTATTTATTCCTAAAACTGTAACATTAAAAAACAAAACGGTGTTCAGCGAGTGGGCCACCACCGGAGTGTACAAAAGTAGAAAAAAATTGTATGATCTGTACTCTGAAAAAGCTTATAATAATGATGAAACATTTCATCAATATGTCAGGAACTATTCCAAACTATTTAGAAAAGTTTGTTTAGCGGCAAAATCTTTACATTTAAGTGATTTAATCAAAAATGCCCCTGACAAGATAAAGATGACTTGGAACATCATTGGTAGAGAAAGTGGAAAAGTCAGAAATAGCCATCAAGAATTCTCGTTAAAAATAGACGATAAATTGGTAACTAGTCATGAAGATGTGGCTAATGCTTTTGAAAAGTTTTTCTCTGACATTCCAGTTTCAACTACCACATCTCTAAATTCATCCCCCACACCAGCTGAAATATTATTGCATAACCATGTCAAGAAATGCAATGAAATTTTTAAATTTAAGAAAATTAATTCAAACAATATAATAAAAAGTTTTAATAGCCTTAATGTAAAAAATACAGCTGACTTGTGGGGAATATCAGTAAAGGTTTTGAAGTCTGTAATAGACATTATTGCTTCTCATCTTGTTAGTATTTTTAATGATTGTATTAAGTGTGGTGTATTTCCTGACTTAATGAAACATAGTAAAGTGATTCCTCTTTTTAAATCTGGTAGTACTGATGACCCCTCTAACTATAGACCTATTTCAGTACTCCCTACGTTGAGTAAAATCTTTGAAAAAATTATTTTGACACAACTTTTAGAACATTTCAATTCAAATAACCTGCTTCATAATAAACAATTCGGGTTTACAAGGGGTCGCTCTACAACTGATGCAGGTGCTTATCTAATCAAAAATATATTTCAATCTTGGGAGGAATCGCATGATTGTCTTGGAATTTTTTGTGACTTATCCAAAGCATTTGACTGTGTTGAACATGAAACATTGGTGAGGAAACTACATCACTATGGTATTAGGGATGGTGCATTGGAACTTATTACTTCCTATTTATCAGGAAGGATACAAACAGTAGATGTGAAAGGAAATAGATCTTCAGGCACCACGTTGAAAATGGGTGTACCTCAGGGTTCCATTTTGGGTCCTTTTTTATTTCTAATATATATAAACGATTTGCCTAGTTTTATTGAGTCCCGACACGAGGTCGTATTATTCGCAGATGATACATCTTTATTATTTAAAATTAAACGACAATTACAAGTCTATGACGAAGTGAATGATGCGATTTCGTGTGTGGTTCATTGGTTCCGTATCAATAACCTATTATTGAATAGTAAGAAAACGAAATGTATTAAATTTACTTTAAAATGTATTAAGTCATCTTTAAATGTGAGACAAGTAGATAGTAATGTAATTGTTTCTGAGGAATCATTGGAGCTTGTTGAGTCAACCGTATTTCTTGGTATAACAGTGGATTCCAAACTGCAGTGGGGACCTCATATTCATAAATTGGCGAGTAAGCTTAGCTCTGCAGCATACGCAGTAAAAAAAATTAGAATGTTAACAAATGCGGACACGGCTCGTTTAGTTTACTTTAGTTACTTCCACAGTGTCATGTCCTATGGCATTTTGCTATGGGGCAATGCGGCCGATGTAGAAATGATATTTATTCTGCAGAAAAGAGCTATACGTGCTATTTATAACATGCACTCAAGGGAATCCCTGAGGGAAAAATTTAAAGAAATTAAAGTTCTCACTATGCCATCCCAGTACATCTTTGAAAATTTGATGTATGTTCGTAAACATATTGAGGAGTTTCCTAAGATGTCGGACATACATAATAGAAATACTAGGAACAAACACAAGCTTGTTGTGCCGATGAGTAGGTTACATAAGATACGAAATTCATTCGGGTGTTTGTCTGTGCGCCTGTACAACAAAATCCCACAAGATGTTCAGAACCTACATATACATAGGTTTAAGAAAACTATTAAAGAACATCTGTGCAATAAAGCTTACTATAAAGTCAATGATTATCTAGAAGATTGCACAAAGTGGGAATGAGTTGCTCGCTCCGGGAATTTCAATATTGTAAAATTGTTATGTTATAATTACTTATTGTAATATGAATATTTAAAAAAAAAAATATTTAAAATAAAAATAAAAATCTAATATTTAAAAAAAAAAAAAAAACATGCCCGCTGAGTTTCTTGCCAATTCTTCTCAGGACGGAGGCTAATTCTTGTGAATTGGCGGTAATTCTTTTGACGTTCAACAAGTATGTACTTTCATTTATGTTGAATAAAACTTTTTTGATTTGATTTGATTTGATTTGAACAGTCATTAAACGATGTGTTTTAGCGAAGTGTGAGGTACGCAGTACTAGGAATTAGTGTGCACAGCAGTAGAGTCGAGGAGCAACACTCACGTATGTAATACTTTTCCTTATATTATTCCACAACAATATAAACAAACAACACCAAAGAAGAAACAAGAATTACCTCATAGAGGATTTGTTGCTATCGCATAATTCATTTGGGAAAAATAGTACGCATTCTAGCGTGGATACTTAGGGCATTGACACCCACTTTGCGACGTCAACATTTACCGTGCTACTACTTAACATTATTAGAATTACTTAAGGCTAAATTAGCTATTATAAAATACGTGCAAAAAAAAGACGATATTGAAAAATTGACTCGGGATGGACACGTTGGTCAACACAGTAAACTATTAAATTTAAATTGTTTCATTGACAAGGACGGCTTATTGAGAGTGGGAGGACGCTTAAGACGCGAACATAAGCGTCGAAATGAAGCACCCAAAGGTAATTCCTAATAAAAGCCGGTTAGCTGAACTTCTGATAGTAGAATCTCATTGGTTAACATTTCACGGGGATCCGAGACTAAATTTGGCGACATTCAGGATACCGAGTTGCTCAGACGAAATAAAAAACGTATTGTTGACTTATGGAGGAATCAAACTTCTATTATTGAATCAGAGTATAACCTACTCAAACGACCACCATTTGTACCATTACTGTACAAGCTATATCATAAGCATAATTTGCCAAGATCAAAATCAATTGGAGCGGCTATCTAAAGCGGGAATCGTGTCCTTGACACCTGGTTGCTTATTTCTAACGTTTTAAAATTGGTGATGGTTGCTTAGACGTCGACGCTGAAGGTTATATATCACTATCAAGAGATTTTTGTAATTTAGTAGAAAATGATGGGGATCTTATTGCTCATGTTTTTCCGGAAATGAAACAAAATTTGAGTAGTGATCAGTGGTTGTGCGCAAGAGCAATATTAGCACCAACAAATGAAGTAGTTAATAGAATCAACACCGACATTTTAATAGAGGTGCAAGGAGAAATGAAGGAATATTTATCAATGGATACAATTATGGATACGAAACTAAGTACTCCATATCCTGTGGAGTTTTTGAATTCACTTGAACTGTCAGGTGTACCGTCGCAAAAACTTCAATTGAAACTAAATGTACCAGTAATGCTTATGCGAAATCTAGATGCTCCTCGCGTATGCAATGGAACAAGGCTTCGGATAACAAAATTGGGGCAGAATATACTTGGTGCTACTATTTTAACAGGTGTCGGTAAGGGAGAAAGTGTTATCATACCTCGGATTCTAATTATTCCCTCTGACCTTCCGTTCAAATTCAAAAGGGTTCAGTTTCCCGTCAAGCTTAGCTTTGCTATTACTATAAACAAACCACAAGGGCAGACATTACAGGTAGCGGGAGTGCATTTAGAAAAGCCATGCTTCTCTCATGGTCAACTATGTATGTAGCCTGTTCGCGTGTGTCTAATGCCCGGAATTTACATATATTTGCACCCGACGGAAAAAACTTATAATATAGTCTACAAAAATATCCTACATTAATACTCTGCATTTATATCTTATAAAATTGTTAAAGTCCAAAATTATTTATTTTTGTTGCAGAGAAATGTATTATACCTTTTTTTTTTCCTACCTAAGCTGGTAGCCTAGAGAGGCTATTCCAGCGTAACCGTAACTAGTAGGTGAGCTCACGGGGCTCAAACTTGACGACGATGCTAACACGAACCCTAGCAAGAGCCGTGCTTCGCAGAATCTACCACCGGATCGGAAACGCGACCCACTGAGAAGATCCGGCGAGAAACTCAGTGGGCTGTGTCTGAGAGTTATATGTTACCGTTTGTTGTTGCATTTCAATAAAGTATTTTGTAAGTTTTTTAAACGTCATTGTATGTTGTAATTTTAAAAATTGATAATCCCAGCTAAGCAATAAAATAGAGTTATCATATTGGTTCATTTCTATGGTAATGATCTTTTATACTTATTTAACGGCTTCAATGCGAGTGAAGCCGCGGGCAAAAGCTAGTTATTATTATAAATTTAAAAATATCATTTTATGCAAAATTTCCATAAGATAGTTTAGTGGGTTTTGAAAGTATACCCCTCATATCAATAATTTGATTGATTCTTTCCCAAAGCTATTGGCGGTTGATTTTAACGCTCATCATACGATGTGGAGTTGCACTTCTTGTGATGGTCGTGGTACAACACTACATAATATTATTGAAGATAATGATCTATGTATACTCAATGATAGAAAGGCCAACACTGTGGGTTCCCACAAATGGCGTGTCAATGTGTTAGATCTCACAATTGTTTCACCATCGCTATCACTCTGTTGCAACTGGTCTGATCACAATGATCCAAGGGGCAGCTATCACTTGCCAACTGTCAATAGCATCTTGTTCAGCAAGTTAAGGTAATTTTTCAAAACCAAGTTACATAAATATTGACTGATTCAAGTATAAACAAATTGTTGACTCGAGAATTTTAGATTACACTTTCAATTTTTCTGATCCCATTCTATCATACACAAATTATTGGAAAGTGTCAATGATGCTAACATGAAATAAAAAAACACAACCTTATCACTCAAAACAAATCACAAAAAAAGGCTTTTTTTTATTGCTTAGGTGGGTGGACGAGCTCACAGCCCACCTGGTGTTAAGTGGTTACTGGAGCCCAGAGACATCCGCAACGTAAATGCGCCACCCACCTTGAGAATAAGCTCTAAGGTCTCAAGTATAGATACAAAGGCTGCCCCACCCTTCAAACCGAAACGCGTTCTGCTTCACGGCAGTAATAGGCAGAGTGGTGGTACTCATCCGCGCTGACTCACAAGAGGTCCTACCACCAGTAATTAGGCAAATTATAATTTTGCAGGTTTCATTTTTATTACACTATGTTATTCCTTCACTGTGGAAGTCAATCGTGAACATTTGTTGAGTACGTATTTCATTAGAAAAATTGGTACCCACCTGAGATTCATACACCAGTGCATCGCTCAACACAAGTGCATTGGACGTCTTATCTGTTAGGCCTCAACTTCAAAAGATTATGTCTACCTCGGTAGAATCAAACCTCTACTACTGTAGAAAAGTGTCGCAAGGCTTATTTGCAATTCAAATCAGATCCTTCTATGGAAAACTATATTTTATTTAAAAAACAACAAGTACTTAAAAATCTTACACTTAATAAAGAAAGAGAAGCTTCTTGGACAGATTTTTGTGAGTTACTCAATAGACAAACATCTTAATCGATCATCTGGAAAACAATAATAAAAGGTAATAAACTTATCACAACAGTAATGTTAAAAGCTCTACTACCATTAGTTGGATACAAGATTTTTTTAAATTAATTTACTTCAAACCCCCAGTCACAGGTCAATTTCAATATTAATGTATCAAACACACATAATGAATTTATTACTAAAACATTTACTTTACTTGAACTTCACAGTGCTTTCAACTCTAAGCTTTTGGTTTTGATAATCTATATATGAGTCGTCTATTATCAAAGGCGGCAATCTGTGCATTTGGACAACAAAATTTTATTGATATGTCAATACAGATTTATTTGAATATAATCGTCTCCTTCAAAGAATACGGTTCAAAACCTGCATTAAATAAATGTTAATAGTTAACCTGTTATTTATCTAAGATGTCGTTCGGAAGAGTTTTGTGACTGCCGATGGAATACAAAGTCAATAATTCGTTTTTCTGATTTACCAATCATTGTCCAAAAGTCAGATTGCCGCCTTTGATAATAGTCGACTCATATATAAAAATGAATTGCTGTTCGTTAGTCTCGCTAAAACTCGAAAACAACTTGACCGATTTTGCTAATTTTGGTCTTGAATTACTTGTAGAAGTCCAGAGAAAGTTTAAAAGGTAGATAAATATGAAAATACTCGGAATTAAATGAAAATAACAATTTTATTTTTTCTTTGATGTGTCCCCCGTCGGACAGATTCCTTTTGTTTATTTTAAGTTTATTTTATACAAAACTTTAGGTCTTTTATTTATCGATTGAGGCAATACGAATTCTGCCGGGTCAGCTAGTATTTCATAAAAAATGCTGAAGAATCTCTCAGTTGACATTAAAAATATTTCTCATATTAAACCTACTTTGGAATGCATCTCTGGTCCCGGAGTGGAAAACTGATTGTCTTGTACCAATATTAAAACCAGGTAAAGATAGCACAAATCACAATACCTATACCTCTGACATCTTGGTTTGGTAAACTTTTTGAGAAAATGTTAAAACAATCATTAGAGTTTTAAATAGAATCAAATAAATTATTACTTTCAAATCAATGTGGCTTCCGTAGAGGTTTTTCTGCTGGTAATCTTTACTTAGACATTCATCGTTCACTTGCATATAACAAATTCCTGGTTTGTGTTTTTCTTGATTTTGTAGGAGCAATTAATAAGCATGGCGATCATCAATATGCAAGTAGAATGTAACGTCCCACAATTACATCTAAGATTCAATTATATAAAGTTTAAATTTATTCTTAAGCTCTTCTCTATTTCACATCATGCACTACTGCGAAAAATTCAGCATTCCCAAACAATTGCTATTTCCATTAATTTTTCAAAATACCCTTTCATTCTTCTTCACTTCTCGAATTTTAAGGCGCTCGTTGAGCAACATAACATTTATAAAGCAGTTGTTATATGGGCTTGTTATGAAGATAAACTTCTTGGTCAACACCTTACCGAATGGCCTGATTTTCACTGTATGTATACTGCGCCTCAAAATCAGATCAAGGAGTATCGAACTTTGGACGGATTTGCTTATTCAAAATATCACTGTTGAATTCACATGGACTCCAGCACATCGCGCCTTGTGGATTGTGTTGTGGAGTTGGTGGGAAAAGTCATATTTTATCATATATTAGTGTATAATCTATGTGAAAAATATTAAGTGTATAATCTATGGTGGTGTGCACAGGGCAATAGGGATGTGCGTTACGATAAAAAATTAATGAAGATCGATTTAATTGAATATGATCAAGCGATTTTTTGAATCGATTCACTTCAATACGATATTTACATTACGATATATTTACATTACATTTGTATCGATTCACAAGTTAAGGGAATCGAATCCTTTATTTAGATCGTAGGTATTATAAAAACACTGTTAAGAAGAAAGATAGGTTATAAACGAATGCCGACACTATAATTATTCACATTATTAGTTTGCAATGCTTATGATAGTATATAGCGGAGCAAGTCCAAAGGCAAAAATAATGAAACTTAATGCAGGTAGTTCTAAAAACTCCTCGTTGATTTTATTTTGCTTTTGTCATTGTGCCGTACGTATGATCGTGTTTTAATAATTGTGCCTATTGTGATTTTTGTCGATGACTCCACCTATTAAATCCAGTGTGTGTTCCAATTTCGTAAACTCATATTGGAGGACAATGCAAAATATATAATTGTATCGTTAAAACAAAAGGTAGCACCACAAACCTTTCTAACCATACGAAAAGACATCATCCTTTGTTTTCGCAAAGTAATGAAATGAAAAATCAAGATGAAAATGCATTGGATATTTTGGATACGGTACTACATTAACGGATCATGTATATTATTGCAAATGTAAGTAACTTATGTTTTATTATAGAAAAAGCCTAACTTGATGTCTTTATCATCGTCCTATAGATTGAAAAAAAATTGTATGTAAGTTTGATTTCTTTTGGCTATAATGTCATTGTTTTTAGATTCAGTGGCAAGAATAAAACTTATATAAATAAATGTAATATATAAAATTCTCGTGTCACGGTGTGCGTGATTGAACTCCTCCGAAACGGCTCGACCGATTTTCGTGAATCTTAACGTTCATATCGGCCAAGGTGAAGAATCAGACAACATCTATTTTTCATCCTCCTAAATCTTAACCCCCAAACTTTTTTTTTTTTGATAAAATTATTTGTTTTTGCTTATTTTATTTTATCATTATGTCATATTTAGTTCCTGTCACAATCTGTTCTTTTCTGCATATTACTTTTACAAAATAATGTCGATGTTTCACATCAGCCAGGCGTCCCGTGACGGCTCACATTTCTTTTTATTATAAACTTAATTTTTTTTTAACACCGGTACATCGCTCGATACGACTGCACCGGACGTCTTATCCACCGAATACCGCGACGAGAGAGGGCCGTTTCAATATCCACCTGGTTATTGTTCAAGAAATTTACTACATCCCGCAAGTAACGGTCCGCACCTACAAAATTCGTTCCGTTATCGGAGCGTATCAATTCGGGTAAGCCTCGACGGGACACAAATCTATCCAAGCTCGCAATAAAGGCTTCAGTTGTAAGGTCGGCAACAACTTCAAGATGTACAGCTTTGGTTGAAAGGCAGACAAAGACGCACAGATAAGCCTTAATTAACCTAACATTCCGCAAACGTGAAGCCTTGATCATGAAGGGCCCAGCGAAGTCCGTACCAACTCCAGAAAACGGCCTCATCTTCTTCACTCTGTCTGGAGGCAGATCTCCCATCTGAGGCTGCATCGTAGACGCCTTAAGCCGATAACAGGGTAAACACCGGAAAAGGACGCTCCGAACCGTACGACGCCCTGACAGAATCCAAAATTCCCTCTGGAGGGATGCCAGCAGCGCATTGCAACCGGAATGCGAATTTGCGATGTGGCGATCCATCACCAACAGGTCAACTAACTGGCTCTTCTTTATTAAATACTTTGCTTTTGATCTTTGCTTACAATCCATTATGCTCCAAAAAATCGATTTAAAGAGAAAACCGTGCATCCCTACTGGGCAATGAAAAAACTGATAATTTTGCAAAATCAAAATCAAAAATCAAAACAAAAAGTAAATGGTACGCAGAAATAGTTAATGAAATTGGTATTAAACCCTGATACGCTAGAAGCAAATCTTTCCATAAAAGGAAATTCTACACACAGATTTGTAGACTGAGATTTGGTCATTACAAATTTAACGTTGGTCTATACCGAATGAAAAAAGTTCAGCACCAAATTGCAATGAATGCTCCCTAAATGAAGAACAAACTTAACATTTTTTTTTCACATGTCCGGCTTTTAATATTCATCGCATCCTATTCATCGATCAACTGCAAGAGGTTTATAAGGATAGCATCCCGGCATCTCTTCAAGAATTGCATAAGTGCCCTGCAAGTTTTAGACCAGTAGGTATATGAATATAATTTTTATTATTTTTTATTGCTTATATCTATGGACGAGCTCACAGTCCACCTGGTGTTAAGCGGTTACTAGAACCCATAGACATTGTTCGATTCGAACCCAGCGACCTCGTGGCAGCCTAGGGCTACGGAAACCAGCACGAGGTGCGCGTCGAACATGTGCCGCGATTCGCGGCGCCGTATGTACTATTTTAACAAAATATCATGCAATCACTCACCGGAACCGATGCCTTCGTCTTCTCACGCCGTATCACTTAGGGAGAAGGGTATGGGGCAGGAATGGATAAGGATTAGCGATGATACACAACTTTAGCGTAGACCGTCAATATACAGGTACCGTCCCGTTCGAGAAGCAAGACAAAGTGACAGATGTCAAATCGCGACGGCACCGTCAAATCGCGACCCGTGTTGCCGTGGTAAGAATTCAAAAACTAACGGATTGGTTTCGAACAGTCACCCGCCCGGACAGGTCCCCTACCTGTCCCTAATCAACTGGCAGCCGGGACAACGTTGTGACCGCTCGTTTGAGAACCGAGTCCCCGACCAGAACCTCTGCAGACCGTGGGGTCCCATCCTTACCGGGAAACAGATTAACAATGCGCCCCCTACGCCAACGCAGTGGCGGCAGGTTAGCATCCTTAACCAACACAAGGTCACCGACGTGAGGGGGACTGGTTCTATCCGTCCACTTAAAGCGCTGCTGGAGCAGATGTAAATACTCAAGGGACCAACGTTTCCAAAAATCTTGGGACATCTGCTGCAACATCTGGTATCGCCTCAACCGTCCAGGCTTGATATCCGAGAGGGGATACTCCGGCAACGCATATCCACCGAATACCGCGACGAGAGAGGGCCGTTTCAATATCCACCTGGTTATTGTTCAAGAAATTTACTACATCCCGCAAGTAACGGTCCGCACCTACAAAATTCGTTCCGTTATCGGAGCGTATCAATTCGGGTAAGCCTCGACGGGACACAAATCTATCCAAGCTCGCAATAAAGGCTTCAGTTGTAAGGTCGGCAACAACTTCAAGATGTACAGCTTTGGTTGAAAGGCAGACAAAGACGCACAGATAAGCCTTAATTAACCTAACATTCCGCAAACGTGAAGCCTTGATCATGAAGGGCCCAGCGAAGTCCGTACCAACTCCAGAAAACGGCCTCATCTTCTTCACTCTGTCTGGAGGCAGATCTCCCATCTGAGGCTGCATCGTAGACGCCTTAAGCCGATAACAGGGTAAACACCGGAAAAGGACGCTCCGAACCGTACGACGCCCTGACAGAATCCAAAATTCCCTCTGGAGGGATGCCAGCAGCGCATTGCAACCGGAATGCGAATTTGCGATGTGGCGATCCATCACCAACAGGTCAACTAACTGGCTCTTCTTGGGAAGTAAAAGAGGATGGCGCGCCGAATAAGGTAAATTGGAGTTACTTAATCTACCTCCCACTCGAATCAACCCCTGGCCGTCTACAAAGGGGCTAAGACGAGCGATAGCTCCACGAAGCTTAGGGCGCTCAGTCCTTAGCGCCTTCAATTCTGAATGAAAGCTGGTGGCTTGCACAACTTCAATTAATTTCAGCAGTGCCTTCTTCCGCTCGATGGGACACACAACAGGTGTCATATTGCGTTGAGACACCGACAAACGACAATTCCGAATAAACCTCAAAATCCAGGCGGTAACCTTAACCAGCTTGTCCAAGGAGCTATAACGGTTGATGAGCAGATCCAAATCCAACCCCTGAATCACTCCTCGATCCTCGAACTGCGCCGGTGCAGCCACGAGACCTGGAGGAACTCCTATGCGAGAGGGTGGCCACTGAGAAGCCTTCATTGTGAGCCACTGGGGACCCCACCATAACTGATGATCAACTATTTCCGATGCTAAGCATCCCCGAGAAGCGCAGTCCGCCGGATTGAGCTCACCAGGCACGTGTCTCCATGTTAGAGGGACCTCAGATCCTTGAATCTGGGAGACACGGTTGGCCACGAAAACTTCAAGTGTATGAACCGAAGCCTTCAACCAGCACAACACTATCTGGCTGTCTGTCCAAGCATACACAGTGTTTTCTAAATCAATAACCGACCGTAAACTAGTAGCTGTATGGTTTAACAACCTAGTCAGTAGAGCGGCACCAGACAACTCGAGCTTCGGAATCGTCATGCGTGTCCGAAGCGGAGCGACCTTACTCTTAGCTAACACCAACCGTATATCAACCCTTCCAGTTGAAGAAACCGTTCGCAAGTATACCGCAGCTGCGAATCCGCGTTCCGAGGCATCCGAAAACCCGTGGAGAGACGCCTTGTATTTGCCCGCAGGAACCAGCTTCCGAGGTATTGACACGTGGTTAATATCAGGAAGAGACGAGAACAAGTTCAACCAATCCTTCAATAGGTCACCAGCAATCCCCTCGTCCCATGACAGGTTAGCAGACCACAGTCGCTGCATGAAGCACTTTAAGAGAAAAGTGACAGGAGCGATCCAACCGTTTGGATCGAAGGTTCGAGCAATTGTGGAAAGCACCGTTCGCTTAGACCATACCTTTGGATTTTCCAACTCCACCCGATAGGTAAATTCGTCTTGAATCGGACGATATTGAATCCCTAGGACCGACAGCATGTTAGGGTTATCGACATTCTCGAAAAGATGGGGATCCTGTTGATACTCCGTTGGCAAACCAGTCAACAACTCAGGACAGTTAGACAGCCATTTTCTCAACTCGTACCCGCCCCTGTTCAAAAGGCGGATCAGTTCATCCTTGCGTGATAAGGCCTCTTCGACACTGTCGGCGCCCGTACATACGTCATCGACATATAGGTCCCGTTCCAAAATGTCCGCAGCACGAGGGTAGTGCAACCGTTCCCTCACTGCCAGCTCCCGCAAAGAACGAACCGCCAAATATGGACTCGACCGCAACCCGTAAGTGTTCGTGTTCAGTTCATAAATTTTTATGGGCTCATCTGAGCTTTCACGCCAGAGAATGAGTTGATACCGCCTATCCTCCGGATGAATCACCGTTTGCCTGAACATCATACGGATGTCTGCCACGAAAACGATCTGGTGCCGGCGGAAGCTCGTCAGTATATCTGAAATGTCCCGGTTCAGCTTTGGACCCGAATGGAGACACTGATTTAACGAGACGCCGGAGGAGGTCGTGACCGAACCGTCAAACACAACCCTAATTTTCCCGTTAGGAGTTTTCAAAACCGCATGATGAGGCAGGAAACAGTGCTCCGTAGCACTCCAATCTACCTTGGAAACCGACATGTGACCTAAGGATTCATACTCCCGCATAAACTCTACATATTTCTGACGGAACACCGCGTCGCGCCTCATGCGTCTCTCCATTGACAAAAGTCTAGTCTCTGCTGCCTTCCTCGAACTGCCTAGCAGTGGGCGATTCGCCCGAAAAGGAAGTCTTAACAAGAACCGGCCCGAATAGAGACGACCCGTATTATTCTGGTAAAACAGCTCACATTCCTCCTCATCCGGGTTAACTCGATAAGCTGTAGGAGGTTCTTCTAGTTCCCAAAACCGTTGGACTACTTCCGAAAGCGTAGACCCGACCAGAAAATTGTCCGATTTCCTCGCAGCGACCGGCCGGAACGCAGGACCCAACAATACATGCCCTAATTTTGTGTCCATTGCAACCAAACCCTCCGCATGAAGAACGCGCTTCCCAGTCAGGAGCAGCTTCCCTAGTACATCCGCCCCAAGTAGTACGTCTACTGGCCCCGGTGTGTCAAACTTGGGGTCCGCTAGCCGTAAGTCTGAAGTCAATGACCGTATGTAACTATTTACCTTCACCGGAGGGTGACGACCTATCACCTCAGGCATCACCAAAGCTGAGACTCTAAACTGTAAGCGAGGGTTAGGATTCGATGAGAAAATAAATGAAGTGTGACCGATCACGTCCGAAATTCTAACATTGCCCACTCCACGAATAGAATAAGAAGACTTGTAAATAGGATTGCCCAACCGTACTGCAAGGTTGCTCGACATAATACTGCCCTGTGCGCCGGAATCCAACAGAGCTCGAGCAAACACAGTGTTGCCATCCGAATCCAACACCCGAATAGAAGCGGTAGGAAGTAAAACAGCTTCTGGGGCTGGGGCAACACTGCAGTGAGCGGCAATTTCCTAGCGGGGGCCCGGGTCCCCGCTATCCCGGTCGGCGCGCGACGGAAGGTCGTAGCGTGCCAGCGGATCCCACGCTCCCACATAAGGCCCTCGTTTCCCGTCCCGCCTCATATACCTCCGCGTACGATGGCCAAACGGGCCAAACACTGGAGGGAGTCGCTCCAGCGTCGGCCGCTCCCTCAGCGGAGGGGAAAACCGTACTTCTGAGGGAGGGGGAGACGAGTGAGCAGGGCTACTCGATCCAGCAGGCGAACACGGCCCCGCACGGGGGGACAACGTGGCCACCCCGGCGTAGCTAGTGGGCATCCGCTGGCACCCGCCCGCAGTACCTAACCCGGCGCCTCCCTGCGAAGCCTCTTTCCGAGGGTCCACGCCGCCGAATTGGCGAGGGCTACGACCGGTGCGCTCACCGGTCGGCGAGGCTGGATGACTGCGTCCGGATGACCTCGGAGTGGCGGCAGACTCCAGACACAGGAGGGCATGGTGCCGACCGTCGCAATTAGGGCACAATTGTGGCTGTGGACAGACGCTCGCCGTGTGCGGCCCAAAACAAAAAAAGCACCATCGCCGCTGGGCAACGATGTTGCGTCTACCCCTGATGCGCGTCGACCGGAACCTCGGACAGGCGGCTACGTCGTGCCCGCTCTCATGACAGAAGGCACACCGTGGGCCTCCCACCGCTGCCATGAGCGCAGTCAGTCGTTGAGACGGCCCCCTCTTATCCCCTCCCCCTCCCCTCTGAGCAACCGAAACGGCGTGGCCGGAAGCCGGCACACGCGACCCAGAGGAGGAGGGCGGTGGCATAATCTCGTGTCGGCGACTTTCGGCTTCTAAAAACGCCAGCAGACTGGCCAGGGTAGGCAGTTCGTCCCTACCTGCGTTGTCCTGCTGCTCGAAGCGAGTGAGCACCTCAACCGGCAGCCTACCTGCAACAATATAAAAGAGCAGATATGACCATTGGTCTACTGGTAGACCCAAATTGCCCAAGGCCTTAGTGGCCACCGTAACTGGATTCAGTACCTCGGCTCTGATATCGGAAGCCCGAGAAAGTTTTGGTATCGCAAACAGCCTGGCCAGCTGAGCGTCCACCAACCGTCGTTGATTTTGATATCGGTCGAACAGGATCTGGCGTGCGACCGCATAATTGTCGTTGGTGATAGGCAAGTGTGCCACCAATTCACCAGGTTCACCTCGCAGAGCACCCCGAAGCTGAGCCATCTTATAAGAGGCAGTCAAGTCCGACCGACCATGGACCAGGCTGTCAAACAAATTAATAAAGCCGACCCACTCGTTCAGATCACCGTGGAAGATCGGCAGGTCGATGGAGGGGAGGCGTGATATGACGCCTGACGAAGTTCCCGAACCTCCATTACCACCGGAAGACGACTGCTTCTTAATATCGGCCACCCGTTGCAGAATGGCATCAGCGTACTCCTGACACTGGTCCACGTCAAGACTGATGGCATGGATCACCTCCTTCTCCACTTCGGACCCCAAAGCAACGAGGTCAGACAACCGATCGTACACTACCTCCAACCGTCCGTGCACCTGAGACGCCCTATCGAGCAATGCCGCATCCCTATCTGTTCTGTCAACCAAAGCATGAGCTGATGCGAACCATCGGAGCTCACTAGTCACCTTCCCGCGAATGTAGGACACCGACATGTTACTTGCAGTTTACAACCAGAACAAAAAAAATTCAAAAAAAATTCAAAAAAAAATTCAAAAAAAAATAAAAAAAAAAAATAAAAAAAATTCAAAATAAAAATTCAAAAAAAATCAAAGGAATTATTTAAAGTAGTGTACGAGTGAGCCCACCAAAATATTCCTACTCCTAAGTATTTAGGTAACCTAGACCTCACCACTGTACCAAGGACACCCCAACAATTAAGAACAAACTTAAAATTAAAAGTTATAAGATAGAAAATTGCTGATACCAGGTTTTGAGTTGAAAACTAAACTCAAGCACACCTGGCCTCTAGACTATAACTAGAAGCCAGTCACCAAGCAGGACCCAATCAACAATTTACTATCACAAAGTATTCACACCGTTCAACGGGTAAGTCAAATAACAAAATTAAAATTAAAAATTAATTATATGATAGCAAATTGCTGATAAAAATTTGTGAATTAATTTTCAAACACTGATGGCCTCAGGACTATACCAAAGCCAGTCACCAAGCAGGGCCCACAGTCAGCAATCCACTACCACAAATTCAAACAAGTAATTTAAATTTAGAACAAATTAAAACAAATAACAAAAAATATATATAATAGCAAATTGCTGGTATAAGTTTTGAAATGACACTCATACACCGTTGGCCTCTGGACTATAACTAACCTAGTCTCCAAACAGGGCCCAACCAGCAATCTACTACTACAAGTTCAACAAGTACTCCAGTTATATTCAATTACAAATGTGTAATTATACTAAAATATAAGTAGTAAGTGAGCTACAATCATACACAAATTAATAATGAATTATAAACCCAAACTGTAATAACATTCAGATTGTTACACACAACTATGCTTAAATAGATGTGGTAATCTACTGCTATGATGAGCAGAATTAACATAAATCTGTAGTAATAGTATGAAAATAGCTGACCACTGTAGCAGCTGTGTGCTAGGTCATAAACTCAGCCAGCACAGCTGTCCAACTCACGTACAATTAGTCAGCTATGCGCAGTGGAAGCTAATAAATCAGTCTTACTATTACTAACTATTACTACTCACTAATTTTCTTAACCAGGTGGATAGAAACACACTAAATGACCTGACCTAGGTCAGCAGAATGATAGTTTAAACAGAACCGAACCCTATGCCTACACTACTTCTGCTGACTAGTAACAAAATTAAGTGAGGTTAGACGTAAAAAATTTTACATTCGCGGTAATTACTATAGATTTCAGAAATCTAACCACGCTCTGCTACCAGAAATTGTTCGATTCGAACCCAGCGACCTCGTGGCAGCCTAGGGCTACGGAAACCAGCACGAGGTGCGCGTCGAACATGTGCCGCGATTCGCGGCGCCGTATGTACTATTTTAACAAAATATCATGCAATCACTCACCGGAACCGATGCCTTCGTCTTCTCACGCCGTATCACTTAGGGAGAAGGGTATGGGGCAGGAATGGATAAGGATTAGCGATGATACACAACTTTAGCGTAGACCGTCAATATACAGGTACCGTCCCGTTCGAGAAGCAAGACAAAGTGACAGATGTCAAATCGCGACGGCACCGTCAAATCGCGACCCGTGTTGCCGTGGTAAGAATTCAAAAACTAACGGATTGGTTTCGAACAGACATCTACAACGTAAATGCACCACACACCTTGAGATATAGTTCTAAGGTTTCAGTATAGTTACAACGGCTGCTCCACCCTTCAAACCGAAACGCATTACTGCTTCACGGCAGAAATAGGCGGGGCGGTGGTACCCGTGCGGACTCACAAGAGGTCCTACCACCAGTAATTACGCAAATTATAATTTTGCGGGTTTGATTTTTATTACACGATGTTATTCCTTCACCGTGGAAGTCAATCGTGAACAATTGTTAAATACGTATTTCACGATTGCGACAACTGAAACTATAGAGAAAAAAAATCTGACTAGACATTTACACGGATAAATGAATAATACTAAAGAATTGGCTTTTTTGCCTTGAAATATAAAACTACATTTGAAAATGTAAAACTTAAGAATTAACTGTATGTATGGCTTAGTTCAATTGCCTTTCTCTTCTACTACTAATAAACAATTTTTATTTATTATAAAATTAGCCGGATACAAGTCCATCGGCCGTCTACGATACAATAATAAAGTTAATATTTACGAAGTGTCATACAGTATACAAAATTATTAAATTCCCGGTTTTTTTTCAGGTTTTGCATGTTATTTTTTCAGGTGAAACTTTTCGTACAGTCGCTGTAATAAAGTCATATAAGCTCGGGAAAAGTCTTTCATTGCTCAAAAGTTCTTGAACGCGGCGGGTTGTCCTCTGACACTGACACATAAGTGTCTGACACTGACGACTGACAGTGACATTCGTAAGTCATCATCTTCAAGGGCTGTTCTTGTTTTCGTTATTTCTAGTTTTTCTTCCAGTTTTTCTTTTATTTCGGTTACTAGGGTCACTCTTTGTGTGGAAAAGTTAAAGCATTTCAATACTATGTGCGTCAGGTCTGCATTTTCATCATTACAGAATTGGCAGTGGCTGCTATAATTTGTTATTTTCATTCGGTGCAAATGTCAGGCAGGTGTCAGGCAATGACCAAATCTCATTCTGTTTAAAATTGTTATGAATTTTCTTTCCTTAAATAATTTGATATTGCAATACCATGGCTTGCATGGAATCTTCTTTTCAATTTCCTTATACAATTTGCCTTTATTCTCTGAACAAAATTGCGAGTAACTCTCCCATAGCTGTCATTTTTCTACTTTAAGTAAAGTTACATAATAGTCTCTGAATGGGACCTTCAACACTTGCGAGTGGTCCTCGTCATGTTCAGCATTTGCCGCCCTATCTACTGTCTCATTCCCACAAATACCGCTATGAGATGGAACTCAGTTAAATGTTGCAGTTTTACCACTATCAAAATAATTTTTCTTATTAAATATATTAGATAATTGAGCTTATAACTTAACTTATAATTATCTAAAGAGAGAAGAACACTCATGGAATCTGAAATAATAAGTACATTCTTTTTCACCTTTTCCATATCACATATGTACAATAAACATTGATACTCATTTACTAGAGGTATCTGTTTATTATTATAAAGAACTTTAACTGATGTGATGTCATTCCCTAAAACCATAACTGAACTCTTTTCACTGTTAATGTGAAGTTTTAAATTTAAGGAATAAAATAGATTTAGTTGTTGTAGTGCTAAGTTTATATTTGTTTCAGCTGATTTTATATTTCTGTTTATACTATATAATAATATCAGGACATCATCAGCAAACTGTAGGATTGAAGTATTACGAGGAATAAAATTAATAATTTTTGAAGTATATAAATTAAATAATAGTGGTGACATGCAAGCTCCTTGCATTAGGCCTTGCCATGTTTTTTTGGTCCATGTAATTAATTGTTATATTTGACATATAGAGTTCGATCAGATGAAAAATTAAAAATCCATTTCAACAACTATCCAGGTAAACCAAGATCATGTAAAATTTTAATCAGCTGTATAAAATCAACATTGTCGTAGGCTCATTGGACATCCAAAAAGACACACACTGCAGTGAATTTAGGTAGCTGGCAACTCTTCATATCATTAAGGAATGTTATCAAACTTTCAGCTGTACTCCTACCTTTACGGAAACCAAATTGACAAGGGGGTAATAGTTTATTTGTCTCTACAAAAAAATCTAATCTTACTTTGATCATGTGTTCTAGTAATTTACCAATGCATGATGTTAAGAAATTGGCCTATAAGACTTATAATCATCTGGTGGTTTATCAGGTTTTAAAATAGGTACTACACACTGAGTTTTCCATGATTCAGGTATTTGTTGACTAAGCCAGAGAGAATTGAGAATATCAAGTAATTTGTTTTTCACTGAAATATGCAATTTCTGTAACATGATATATGGGATGTCATCTAAACCAGGCGCTGTGAATTTTTTGATGTCAGAGCTATATCTAGTTCATGAAACATAAATGGTTTCAATAAAAATTATTGTTTAAGTTATTATTGTTGTTAAAATACATCTGAATATTATCTAGTTCGGGTATGTCAGCCTGGGATAGTTTATTAATAAAATCATTTATCCATTCGTCATTTCGATATACGTTTCCATTATTTACATAATAATATATTCGTTTAAATTTTCTGATATAATTCCAAAATTTAGTCAATGGAGTGTGTCTATTAAATGAATGACAGATTTTTCCAGCCATTCAATTTTGCCTGTTTGATAATTATTTTTTTATGTGCATCAGCTTTTTTGTATTCAATATAGTTTTCTAAGGACATGCAGTTTCTATATTTTAATAAAGCTTCTCGAGATTTCCTTACAGATATAGCGCAGTCATCACTCCACCATGCAGCATGGATATTATTTTTATGTACAAGAATACAATTAACTTTAAGATTGTTTGAAATTGAACAAAATTCTTTATAACTTTTTAGAGGATCATGACAAGTAGTTGTTTAATAGTTATCAAACATTATTTTAGATGTTTCCATATATACATCCCAATTTGTTCTTTTGAATAAAAATTTTTGTGAGCTATCCTTAATTTGATACTTTTTAGGGGAGGTAATCAGATCAATAAATGTTGGATAATGGTAGCTACCATGAGGGTCATCACTGACTTTCCACTCAGATAGTGGAGCGAGGACTGGGCTGAAACAAGTGACATCTATGGCTGAAGAATTGAAGCCTGGTCTCTGTATAGTAGTGGCTGATCCTGTATTCAAGATGCATAAATCCAATTCATCAAAAATATCTATTAATTCTCTACCTCTTGTATTCGTAGTGCTACAGCCCAAAGCAATATGGTGGGCATTAAAATCGCCAGAAATATACATGGCTTCGGTATTTTACTAATAATATTTTTTAATTTATTCAGTCTAATCGAATTAGGACTATTATTGTTTTTAGGTGGACAATATACACCCAGAATGGACACTGGTCCTGAAACTGTCGACACTACAATAGCGACACTTTGAATATCCTGATAAAATGCTGTTTTGATAGTTTTGTATTGAAGGGTATTTTTTCTTATCAATATACCTACATCACCATGCTCGTTTTGTGCATTTTTTTCAATGTAATTGTACCCGGTTATATTAACAGAAGGACTAGATTTTTAAAGCCAAGTTTCATTGAGTAGACACAAATCTATGGAATTATCTTTTAGTTTTCAGTAACCATTTTTTATTGTTTACGCTTTGAATGTTAAATTGCATGAATTTAAGTGGATCTATTAGAGATTTAAATTTGTTTAAGTATATCCTTAATGTGTGTCATATTTTTTGCAGAATTTGAATTGGCTATCATTACTATAGTTTTAACAATTATTTCTAGGAACTGATTATCATTTAATAAATTTTCATAACATACATTATTAGGTGAGTTTAATTTAGTCGGTTGTTTTTTAACAGAATTAGGATTATCTATTAAGGCCTGTAATTTAATTTGATTCTTTTGTGTTGAATGGTCTGGTCTGTTCTGAAGTCTTTGCAAAGGTGGAAATTCTTTAGGTACAACTGTAGCATATTGTTTTGCTAAATAAACATTTTTATGTTTTTCATAAAGGGCTTGTTTCACTGGACAAAACCTTGAGATGATCGCCTTGGCAATTACAACATTTCAGAATTTCAGTTGAACAATCCTTGTATGAATGATTCCCTGAACATTTAGAACAGACCAGTGAAACACTACATGTTTCTTCTGCAGGTGGTATCTACATATTGGAATACCTTATATCTCCAATTATCTAAATATACAAAATCTGGAAGAATGGTACTCGAGAAGGTCACACTTATTATAGACATATTTCCGCCTACTTTTTTTGTGAAACGTCTAACAGCAATGATTTCTGAATCTGATATTAATTTGTCAAAGAGTTCAGTGTTACTCGTTTCTGTAGGAATGAATCATAGCTCCCCTACACGCTCCACTGAAGATGCTGGAATGTAAGCTTTCATGTTGTTTTCTTTAAGGCAACTAAGGTTTATGATCATTGGCAGCCACTGCCTTTTTAAATATAAGCTTTATTTTATTAGCATTATTTATTATTTTAGAGCATCCGGGTGATGGAAGGCCGGCTATCCTCGACCCACGCTGGTTCTGACCCAGCGGGGTATTTCGTAGGATAACCTATTCAAACCGGCGCCATCTAGGCGGGCTTCGGACAGCCTGCCGACCGAGAGGGCTGGTGGTCGTGGCGCCGACGATCGCTGGCCCGGCGTCCCGAGGGGGAGGGTGATGGGAGAGATGTGCTCCGCACTAAACGCTTCACTCTCCTCCCCTTGCCTTTTCATGAGTTCTGTCTCATGCGAGGGTTGGACGTTGGTTGTTGAGCGACAGGAGGTTTTAGTCGGTTCGACTCCGACATGCCCCACCCTCCATCCCCAGTGGAAGGTGGGAGTCCGGCGATTTGCTAAAAAAAAAAAAAAAAGCATTAATGCGCCTGTTCTATTTGATGCCCTTCACCGACTTGAAATTTTTTGATAAAAGCAAAGGGTTTTTCTTACCAATTTTATCTTCTCTGCTGATACCTTCGATGTAGACAGGAAACTCGTCGTTAAGAGAGTTATCAGGATAACTACGACGGTACCCGGGTTTGAGAAAGGGTTTATATCTGCAGTCCGAATCTGATTGTCCGTCGTCCCCTTGATATCTGCGTTTTTTCGCCTCGTTTCTTTTTCCCTCATCATCGTCGTCACTTTCTGACGACATTTTATAATTTTTTAATATTTACAACTATTACAAACATATTAAATTTTTGTAAAAAAAAATCCAATTTGCCGCCTTCCTATTTCCCGCCAAAAAAGGAAGTCGACTAATAAAGTATTTTTTTTTTTTAAGAGTTTTTATGACCTGGTAACTGAGACCTTTAAGTCATGTCTTATTTTAATCTATATTCTTAATTTTATGAAAAATGATATTATGGAGTGAAATGAAATGAAAATGATTAATTTGAGACATTAATCAACTAGGATGAAATTAAATGAGATGATATGAGATGAAATCTAATCTCAGTAAAATGGTGGTCATTTACTAAGATTTTTCAGTGGACTTCTTGGAGGATCCCGAGAAGTTACGTCCAGCGGCTTTGTTTCATTTTCCCACATTTGTGCACTTTCACAGATATTAAACGGTTAATAAACCACCATTATTACACATTTAAACCCGAAGAAACACTAAATAGACAAAATAAAACAAATCACACAACTTCACTCCTCGCGTTCCCGCCAAAAAGTCCACTAATAAAGTATTGTCAGCAGTGTTGCCATATATACAGGTTTATCTGTATCTTTACAGATTTTTGACTACGATTTGGCTTAACTTTTATATCTATAACAGATTTTAGGATGAAGACGTATTTTTTGATAAAACTAATAATTAAGTATCCTTTTTACTGCTGGAGTCATGGTCCAGACGGCTGGCCGATCCTTCGGCTGGTCGTAGGACCGTCGAGGCGATTCGCCCGGTTCTTGTGAATTGGGTGAATCGTGACAGAGGACGCCTCACTTTCCGGCTCACGCAGGTGCTCACTGGGCATGGTTGCTTCGGTGAGTTCCTGCACCGGATCGGAGCCGAGCTGACGGCAGAGTGCCACCATTGTGGTTGCGACTTGGACACGGCGGAGCACACGCTCGTCGCCTGCCCCGCATGGGAGGGGTGGCGCCGTGTCCTTGTCGCAAAAATAGGAAACGACTTGTCGTTGCCGAGTGTTGTGACATCAATGCTCGGTGACGACGAGTCGTGGAAGGCGATGCTCGACTTCTGCGAGTGCACCATCTCGCAGAAGGAGGCGGCGGGGCGCGTGCGAGACGCGCAGGCCCGCCGCCGTCGAGCGGGGGCCAGGGAGGCGGATTTCGCCCAAGCCCTGGCCCTCTAAGTGTTTCGGGTCTCTCTCACATGTCGGCCTGGGGACCGGCGAAGGGGACCTAAGAAGATGACGTGCAAGCTGCTCTGCACGCGTTTTATGCAAGAGCGTCCGGGTGATGGAAGGCCGGCTATCCTCAACCCACGCTGGTTCTGACCCAGCGGGGTATTCCGAGGGTAGACCATTCTAACCGGCGCCATCTAGGCGGGCTTCGGATAGCCTGCCGACCGAGAGGACTGGTGGTCGTGGCGCCGACGACCGCCAGTCCGGCGTCCCGAGGGGGAGGGTGATGGGAGAGATGTGCTCCGCACTAAACGCTTCACTTTCCCCCCTTTGCCTTTTCATGAGTTCTGTCTCATGCGAGGTTTGGATGCTGGTTGTTGAGCGACAGGAGGTTTTAGTCGGTTCAACTCCGACATGCCCCGCCCTCCATCCCCAGTGGAGGGCGGAAGTCCGGCGATTTCCTCCTGACAAAATAAAAAAAAAAAAAAAAAATCCTTTTTACTGTGAAATAAGAGTTAATTTTCCTTTGTTTTTCTTTTTCTGTTGATAGAGGTGAACCATTGTCGACTTCTAGACAACATTAATGGCTTACGGAAAGGGAATTCCTGAAATTACTTGCCGCCTGGAAAATGGTCTTTGGGAAGAATAGTCGAGAAGCACCCAGGTCCTGATAATCTCACGAGAGTTTACAGTGTGAAAAGTGGCAGTGCTGTGACAAAAAGATCAATAACAAAATTATGTCGTTTGCCGGTGGATTCCACTCGGTTAAATGTCATCTTGTAATTTTGTCAAGATTCTCTACCACAAATGTCACTGTAGCAATATTATTATTAAATTAATACTAAGTCTCAAGTTAAGCATATTGTATTATGATGTTTAGTATTTAAGCAATCTTTGTTTCATTTTGTAGAATATTGTTTTGAAGTCACCTTGACGTTGTAATTAGTGCAATAGATTTAGAAAGTACTTAGCAGTCCTTTGGTGGGCGGTATGTTGTTAATAACCTTATACTCTTTGCTAATTACGATATTTTTACTTGTCAAAATTTAAGTCAGTCGCACAATAAATGTCGTTGCAACCACACACAGTTTTTCTTTTTCGGATAGTACGCAAACTAAATTGAACCTTAATTACATCATTCATACCCACTTGGTGCTTGTTTAAGTCCGTACAGGCTACGGTTAAGCTTGAAAACGGTAGACGTTCCTTCCGTGAGGTTGCACCCTTCTGGCGATTGAACGTATATTTCTTCCTCGAGCTTTCCGTTCAGAAAGGCTGTGCAGACGTCGAATTGGACCAGATGTAAGTTTTCATGCGCACTAACACTGAGTAGTGCTCGTACAGTAGTCAGGCGTGCCACAGGACTGAAGGTCTGGTCATAGTCTACTCCTTTCCTTTGTCTGTACCCTTTTACGACAAATCGAGCTTTGTATTTGTCGATCGTGCCATCTGGATTTCCTTTGATCCGTAAAAACCATTTGCAGGGAAGTGCTTTTCGTCCTTTTGGCAATGCACACGGCGTCCAAACGTTCAGGTCTTCGAAGGATTTCAATTCGCTATCCATTGCTCTTTGCCATTCTTCGCGATCGTCCCTTTTCATAGCGTCTGCGAAATTATTTGGGAATGTTTCAGTGATACAGACGTAATCTCTTAGTCTCTCAGGACGTCGAATCAGTGAGCGATCTCTAAGATTATAGTCGGTTGGCGGTGGTTCAGCGTCATAAAATTCTTCTGGAACTGTCATTTCGTCTTCATGGTCATGGTTTTCGTAGAGGACTTGATCCGACTCTTCTCCCTCGAGAACATGATCATGCTCGTTGGAGATTGTTTCGGTAGTTGTATCTCTCTCGTGAACGTGTGTTTGCTCTGGAATTGTAACTTCTCTTTCTAAGTTCGTATTTGGCGTTATGGTAATCGGGTATTCTCTTGTCTCAACTTCTGTTTTAGGAATTTCACTATTACAGATAGGAAGAGGTTTCTCATCGAAGATTACGTCACGAGAGCGGACGAGCGTCGAGTGTTTTCCGTCTGTGATCCAGATACGGTAGCAATCTTCGTCGTACCCGATAAGTCGACCTTTTATCGCCTTTTTGTCGAATTTTCTACGCTTCTGCTTTGGAATATGGACGTATGCGATTGAGCCTATTATTCGGAGATGTTTAATAATAGGTTTCTTTCCATACCAAAGTTCATGCGGAGATTTATCTGAACTTGTGGGACCTGTTCTGTTCAGTATGTATGCGGCGGTATTAATGAGCTCTGCCCATAGCACTTGCGGTAATGGCTCATGAGCGTACATCATTGATCTTGCTATCTCCGTTACGCTTACTCCGTTTTGTTCAGGTGTATACGGGGTGACGAGTCGCTGTGCTATTCCATGTGTGTCTAAAACACTTTTTATGGACGCGTTGTCAAATTCACCGCCGTTGTCACTTAGAAGGCATTTTATGGTGTGTCCGACTGTTTTAGTTTGAGCGATCATCAAAACTAACTTGTCTTTGACCTCGGACTTCTTGCGTATGAAGTACACCATACGATAGCCAGTAAAGTCGTCTTTAAACAGAACGTAGTACTTATAGTTTGAGAAGCTAGGTTGAAACGGGCCGCAAACGTCGGTGTGTACGATTTCTCCGGGCGCGGTAGCTCGGGTTCTTGTACCGAATTTAAGTCCATGCGCCTTTCCAAAGATGCAGCCTTCACAGGTATCTTTATCCATCGGCAGGATTAGACCTAGTTCCCGTTGGATCGTCGCTCTTACGTGTCTTTTATTTTGGTGAGCGAGTCTCTCGTGGTACAGTTGCATCGTTGCTGTAGTTGCAAAGACTTCGGGTGGTTTTTCTGGCAATACGGGTTTTACTTCCAGTCGATATAAGCCACCTTGTTTTTGTCTCTTCCCTATCAAGCATACTTTCCCGTTGACAATGACGTTGCATGCAGTTGTCCTGGATGAAAAGGTGCTATTCGGGACTCGATCGTGAAGTGCGAGTACGGAGAAGAGGTTCTTGCTTATGGCCGGAACGTACCAGACGTCTTGCAGGCTGATGTCGATTTGTTTCCCGTTAACATCTCTGAGCTGTACTGTTCCTTTGCCTTTGGCACGGACTTCATTACCAGCGGCCGTTGTAACAGTGTAGTTCTCATTGAAATGTTCGTAGGTTTGGAAAAGGTCAGCTCTGTTGGTGACGTGGCTTGTTGCGCCATTACCTATGTACCAGTTCTCGTTGTCCCGTGAAACTGTGAAGCTTTCGTTGTCTTCTAAAGACATGAGTAACAAATTAGCGGTCTTTGAAGTAGAAGGCGTTGCTGTCTGGGTCGGATTTTGGCTCTTAGGAGGTCTACCGTCACGGATCTCTAGGATCTCTGGAGCTCTAACCAGACATCACGTACTTTAGTGTACCGCATCACTTTTTGAAGTGTGTCTTCTTGCATATTGGTGGTAAGTATTAGGATAGCGCTGGCATAGTAAGCATAAGGCTTTGAATTTCCAGGTGTCCCAATTTTTTCCATCTAGGAGGCCGATCTGAAGCTTTCCTGTGATACCTTCCATTTTCGTAGTGCGGGTCCGTAACCTGATATGAATTTAAAGTTCTTGGTAGCACAGAGTCCAAACTTTAAATCGCAGAGTGCAGACAGCTACGAAATAATACGGTAACACACTTTTACGAATTAGTATTAGTTACGTCGATGTTTTAGAATTTATTATCGAAATCACAGCTTTCTTATTTTATTTTACTTCACGAAGTGAACGATATTTATCACTTATTCCTATGACAGCTCTTGTCACTGCTTTTATGTATATGTTTTCTTTTCATAAGGAGTTTCTATACTATCAACTCTAATAGAAACCATTTAGGTACTGAAACGATGAAGGGACTAATTTTAAAAAATACTCAATAATATGTTATAAGTTTAATATCAGTAACAATTTGATTTCCAAAATGAATAAAATATGTACAAAAAGTATGTAATAAATATATTGGAGTTTATTGGAGTTTACTCCTTTAGAATCGATTTACATATATAGGCCCGGGGTATGAAAATTATGGGGACCAAAATCGTACTAGCATGTCACACGAAATGCGTTATGCGCCTGATTGGCTCCTGATTGCGTGATGTGTGCGCGCGCCAATCAAAATCGTACTAGCATGTCACACGAAATGCGTTATGCGCCTGATTGGCTCCTGATTGCGTGATGCGTGCGCGCGCCAATCAAAATCGTACTAGCATGTCACACGAAATGCGGATTGGCTCCTGATTGCGTGATGCGTGCGCGCGCCAATCAGGAGCCAACGCGCGGCCGCGTTATTGCAGGTGACGCCGGGCTGCTGCGCCGGCAGTCCGCCACAAAGCCTCGTACTGATCGCGCGTTTCTCTCATTATTGTATTTTCATATATTTGTTAGTCGTTTGTTTTGTGTCTCGTTAATTTGTTAATAATCTGTAGTGTATCGTGTTGTCGTAATATAGAACTATTTCTCGTATTGTTTCGTTTAATTTTTTATATCCAGTAAACTCCAGTCGTGCGTCGGAGCGGACACACACTTTTTTTTTTTTTTTATGTATAACTTATTGTTCCCATACATATTTTCTACAGATTTTTTGACCTTTTGATTCAGATTTATCGAGTTGGAATGTGGCAATACTGATTCGATACTAACCATAGATTATACACTTAACATTTGAGAATTCTAACCACCAAATAACACTTGGGGTTGGGTCCAAAAAGAAAAAATAAAAAAAAAATAAACACATTAAATTTGAGCAAACCATTGTTTGGAAGCTGTTATACACAACGGTGATAATATATTTATTTATTATTTAATTATTCGACTTTAACGTACCTACTATTACGTTGATAAAAGTAAAGTTGCGTTTTGGAAAAATGAAAAAGTGTTTTTTGTGTAGTAAGTGTAGTGCATTTTGATAATATACCTTTTATGTGTCTTTCTATGTTAATGTTTCGGCGCAAAAAATATATAAATACCATGATACTATATTAACTGTGGAATTTACTGATGATTTTGGATAGCACTGAATGTTTGAAGAAAATAACTGTTTTAAAAATAAAATATATTTGTAAAACGAAGACCGTAAGCTAATTTTTTCATTAAACTCCAAAATAATTAAGAATATACCTAGTTATTACATCTAAAAATGTGACAACCAAATAGTATGTACCTATTTCTGACATGTTGCCTTGTTCAGGCAGGTAGAATTTATCAGGTAGAAAGGTTCTCAAACAAAAAATAAAGAAATCATTCTGCTCACTTGAATATAGAGAATTCTTCATTCAATTAACTTCCTATTGTAGGAATAATTTAATAAAACGAACATTGAATTTGTTATTTTTATATCATACTTAGAAAAATAATGATATTTTTTCAATATTTCAAGTATAAATTATTATTTATGAGTAAGAATAAATAAGACAAGTAACAAGATTTAAATTATAAATTAATTAATGAATAGTAAAAAAATGTATGCTCTAATAATAAAAGTAAATTATATAATAATTAGTAATGTCACTGCTTTTTTATAGGCTGATGTAAATAGAATGTTTGGTTGTAATGCAGTATTTGTTATTCTTTACAGATTCAAAGAATGGCTACCTTCAAATGTCGATGAACAAATTTAATAAGTTCCGATGTTGTAAGTCTATTTTTTTTTATACTCTGCCACATAGGTAACACACCAAGTAAATACGGGATGGGCTTCATTATAAAGAAGACACTTAAAACTAATATAGAGTTTTATTGGATTAACAGAACATGTGGCAACATTAAGCCTCCAAGGGCTTATGCTATCCATTATACAAGTATACGCACTGACTGAAAAAGCGAGCGAGGAAGAAATAGAGGAATCCTACTACACCCTCAACAAAGGGATGGAAACAGCATGTAAATGTATAATAATAATGGGCAACTTTAATGCAAAGGTTGGTGCCCCCAAAGAAAATAAATAGCTAAGAGTGCAGCAGTATGGTCATGACAAAAGAAACGATAGAGGTCAGAGACTTGGAGACTATGCACTTGAACATAACCTAACCATCATCAATATGTGCTTCAAGAAAAAGCATAATCGAAGATGGACTTGGCGATCCCCAAATGAACAACACAAAAACGAGACCGATTATATACCATCTAACCAACGACAATATTTTCAAAATTTTTAAGTCATGCATATAAACGTCAGTACCGAGCTTACTTCCTATAAATACAATCGTTACCACGTCTAGTCAATCAAAATGAATATCAAATTATTGATGACGAATGGGGAATTTACCTGGCTATTAATTACCACATTAGTACATCCGACGACATAAATGTTTTTTGGCACAATTTAGATAATAGTGCAGAAGATGATCAAATATTTTATTGCTTCGATCAATAATAGTACTAGATTGCGTTTGAAAACACGAAAACATCTTCATAAAGTTCATTCAGTTTTTCAAAAAGCTTAATAATGTTAACGACTTCAGTTTATTATAAACCTTAATGCTTAAACATAAAGTTTAATTACCATTGCAAAATATATTTATTTGGGTCCTTTCATCAGAGAAAGGATATTATGGAATAAATTAAAATTTCACTTGAAAATAAAAACTCATGAGTACAAAAATATTTATTCTATAATGATACATAAAGACAAATTTATAAGGTTAAAAACATTTTGTTTAAAATTTCGTACTTATTGTATTGTGAAACTAGATGTAGTTCTTGGTATTACATTTCAATGCTCAGAACACAGTAAGTATTGAAAGACGTAGTGTTACAGAATATGTTTGTTTTAGGTTTGTTTTGTATGGTCGCAACTATTTTTGACCGACACAAAAAGTAGTAGATAATATTTATAATTAATAAGTTGTAATTAACGATTCGAAAGATGAGTAATAATGAAAACAACATAAAAAAATTGAAAACACAGACAAAAAATAAATGGGAAAATTATTCGAGAAGTGGCACGGAATAAATGTCACGTGTTTTTGAAAATTTCGTCGGCTCCGGAAGTGTCCCAAAATGTCACCCCACACATAAAATATTTCGTCTTCCCTTGCTGGCCACTTCCAAAGCCTTCCACTTTTTTCCATTGCTTTTATTGTAGCCCCGTTTTCATGTATTTTTGTAATTTTTCCTAATATGACAAACCATTGTAAATTGCAACTACAAATTCCCCTACTTCTTTTCTGATGGGCTCAAAAGCTCTATGACCCTCGCCATCACTGCATAACTCTTCTTCCCCCCCTGACGATGATGGAAGTGGAGGACATTCATCAGAATCAGATGAGGTGTCATCGTCAATTTTTTTTAGTGAAAAGATTTGTCTCACTGTTTTCTTGGTAGGCCTATTTTCTTTAATCTTCCTTTTCATTTCTATCTCCGCTATCTTCGCCAACTTTTTATTTGATTGTTCTTCGATGGCTGCTTTTTCCGGAGTATCGGTTAGGATGCGAGTACGTCTTCGCTTTCTCTCGCGCGACGACTGCGAGCGTGGACCTGCCTTGGGGTAGGGCATGATGTCCTGTGGTGAAAAGTGCATCGGCACTGATCCTCCAAGTAAGGATGGGGAAGCGCGTTCACTCACACTGCTGCTTTGTACGGGCTCCTCAAGTGGAGAAGGGAGAGGGCAGTCCGACGCTATCACACTTCTCTGTGTTGGTTCTTCAAGTTGAGAAGGGGGAGGGCGGTCCGTAACTAACCTGGTCATGAACTCACTCTCCGTGAAAATGTTGGGATTTATGGGCCATATTCCAGCCGCCCTGAAGCCACTAATTATATTGGTAGGTACCATAGCCCTTGGGAAAGCTTCCCCTAACAGTTCCGAAACGTCGTAGATTGTGATTGTTCTCCCGGGGTGTCTCAGCATAAAATTTGATGCTGCCTGAGAATAAAAGGTTTTTAAGGGGCCAAAAACAGTCCTGTCTAATGGCTGCAGCTTGTGGGATGTGTGTGGTGGAATTGTGAGAAGAACGATTCCGTTGTCTTTTGCGTAGTTGAGGGCATCGACAGAACAATGACTCTCGTGATTGTCCATGATGATGAGGTGTTTCCTATCAGCGTTGGGTTGAACATGACGAACAAAATGCTTGAGGAATTTTATAAAACTGTCGCCCGTCATCCATCCACTAGGATGAGTAGTTGCATCGCTGCTAGGAGGGGCATGATTGAGGAACCTATTCTGCCAGTTTTTTCGGGGGAATATCATGTATGGCGGGATGTGGCCCCCGGCAGCGTTGATACAGGCACAAACGGTAACCAGCTCACCTCGTTCGGCCGATGTCATTTTTCCTACTTGTTTGGAACCCTTAACTGCAATAATTTTGCTAAGTTGATAGCTTCATATCTTTCAGGCAATTATTCCGCATTTTACAAAGAGCTGTGTTTATTCTTTTAGATGATGTTTGACCTTGAAAGGTAATTGGAGGTCGACTCCTAACCTGTGAACCTCGTCCTGAGTATGAGTTAAAGAACTTACCTCGTCTCTGTTGGCCTGTAAATATAGAACCAGAGGATGTGCTCTGTTCTCCTACCTGTGTGTCCTTTAACTCTGTATAGTCGCGAGCTGTTAAAATTGTGCTTAATCGACTATTTCTCAGGCCCTCTGTGAAGCGTTTTATCGCTAATTTTTCATTTAATGGTCTTAATATTTGATATGCTTGTTCATTTTCATTGGCCTGTGAAATTGTCAATTTTACAAACATATCTTCTAATTTTTTACCAAACTCGTCAATACTTTGCGAACCCTATCGAGTTTTCATTATTTCTATCTGTAAAGCGGTTGCTGATTGCTTCGTTAAAAGATGTTTTTTCATATCAGCGATAAGTTCCGCACATGATTTATATATTTTAGTACCGAGACGTAGCTTCGCGCTCTCAGACAAACGAGTTTTTAATATAAAGTTAATTAATAACTGGTCATGTTCCTTTGTTATACTCTTGACTATAAAATTTAAAAGAATCTATCAACTTTTTGGTAACTTTCTCATCTCCTGTCATCACAGGTAGAAGAGAAGATGCTGTTTTCATGTCAAACTCAGCCATGGTGTTCAAGTTTCTATTTTTAATAATAAAGTCTAATATTTTTTGATAAAGTTCTTCTATGTTATTACAAACAAATAAAAGCTGTTCTGCTTGTTCTAATTTAAAATCCTTAATTTAAAATCCTTTTTCAATACTATCATCTAAATTTTTACGTAAAATAATATATCGCTTATACAATATCTCTGTTTCACCTAATTTTTGTTCTAACAAACTCTGTTCTTTTTTCTTTCCTCAACTTCACCAATTTAACTTTAATATTATCCAATTCATTATATGAGTCGTCTATTATCAAAGGCGGCAATCTGTACATTTGGACAAAAATTTTTTATTGATATGTCAATACAGATTTATTTGAATATAATCGTCTCCTTCAAAGAATACGGTTCAAAACCTGCATTAAATAATGGTTAATAGTTAACCTGTTATTTATCTAAGATGTCGTTCCGAAGAGTTTTGTGACTGCCAATGGAATACAAAGTCAATAATTCGTTTTTCTGATTTACCAATCATTGTCCAAAAGTCAGATTGCCGCCTTTGATAATAGTCGACTCATATATGTCCCTTATCTCCATTTATTTGTATTTTATAAATTACTATCGAAACGTTTACAACCACATGACCTTAAATATTATTCTAACAATTATACCTAATAAAACACCGAAAAAAAAATTAATAATAATTACTACAAAATAAAAAAGAGTTATTATATTTGACTTGGCCTTTGCACTTTCACTTAAAACTTTTACCGCACTGACACACTAATGTTGCCGCTCGTCGCCAGCTCCTAGACATCCAAGGTCTCCTTCGGGCCTCATCCTCGTCCGTCTCGTCTTCCTCCAGAACGTCTGAACGCCCCTCTGGTTATCTCCTGCCGTATCCATTTAATATGGCATTTCTTATATATTTTATAGCATGCAGCTATTTGTTTATGCTGCGATTTCTCCAAATCTTCTCCAATCGCTTCACGGCTGATTTTGACATCTGGGCCCTCCTGACCACCTCCCTGTCACAATCACACATTAATGTATGTACTTCTAAAGTCGGTGGCTTAAGTACTTGTATTATGGTAAAAGAAGATTGGGCAAAAATATGTGAACGTTGGTCTACCTATCCAACACTAACGCCCTCTGTGGAAATGGGTAGCTAATAAGTCCATAATCAAATTATGGTTAGCGGGTCTAAATGAATTTGAGTTTCGCTCAAATAAAAAAGAAAATGCTTTAAATATAGGCCTTATTTTTATGTTATGTTACGTTATCATTAGTTTTATTTAGTAGTTACGTCAAGAATTATATTGTTTAGGTTAGTAGCAGGCGGTACGAAACCGTCCTGATATCTAGCCCAACATAAATACCATAATATTGATATTACATGTGCACAAGTTCCAACAGTACGACATCCAGTTAAACACATGCAGTAATAATATCTAAATGTATCTCTTCCTTCTTCTATATTTCTGTTAATTGATATATAAGTATAATACTGTTTGGCTCCGGTATGGCGGGACTAAGGCGATAAGAATCAGGTGTTCTTCTTCCAAATGGGAAAAATCTGCAAATTGTGGAAGGTTAACCGCCATATACCCTTGTCTGTTTATGTTTTTGTGTATAACATGTTCTGCCAGATTATTTTCTGAGTTGATTATTTCTTCAATTATTGTTAATATTTGGTCGGCATAGGCATTATCTGTAATTGGCAGATGGAATACATTAAGTAGTGCAGCACCAATGCGAAAGTTCTCAAACATATGATGTACAGACCTATTAAAATTATCGGTTCGCAAAAGCTTAAACTCCGTTTTGAACCTTCCGTTCACAATTTCCACTACCCATCTTGTAAATGTTATAAGGCGTGATTTGTTTGCTTGATCTGTGGAAAGCTACGAACTATTTCTTTCTTTACTGTGTGGCATATGTGCCTCATAGCCGCATGCTTCTACATCTGGTAGAACGTTCCTGAAGCCACGATCCAATATAGACATATCATTCGTGGAGAAAAACCAATGGAATTGACTGTCATCGTCATTCATAATTATGGTGGCATCTGATGTACTTGCTGCGTAAGGGTCAGTTACGTTACTATTCGTTTTTTACCCAAATTGCGTCAACATTTTAAAAGTATTAAGCCCTCCAAATTTTATCGAAATATCACGAGGAACAAAAAACTTTTGAGGTTTACATAACCCTAAGTAAGTACTAAGTACTGAGTACTACTTTCGGCTGTCGTGTGGTCAGTCTGACGAAGGTCCTATGCAAAATAAATGATATACGAAACGAACGTCCTTTTTAATGGCGGCTATAATTCGTTAAAATTACGAAAAACTGAGAACTCTAGAACATATCGGGCTACGATTCTTCTACACATAGATTATTAGATCAACCGCCATTTTGACTGTCATTAGTCACTAGCAAGTTAAAGTACTCTGTGTAGTGTGTAGTCACTACGACCAAAAGCAATAGGGTGAACTGTAACATTATCATTAGGAGTTTGCTGTATTCTTTATATATGAACAACATGGTGCTGCAGCACTGGCCTGATATGTTAATCGAACTATAGAGTCTGTTTTTTTATACTGATTGGAAGAATTAAGTTGCGAGTCAGTGAACAGGGGAACAATACTAATTTGGGTGTTGGTATTATTATTAGATAAAGGAATGCAACCACATTCATTTTGTTTTATTTCCTTGCCCTCATGTCGTTCCCGATTTCGTCTCTTTTTGTTACTAATGAGAGCAATGTTTTATTAATGAGAGCAACGTTTATTCACAGTGGCTCTACGTTTCCGAGCACTACTGCTAGATTTCATGGATCCGTCAGTTTCCATGCCAGCCAGCAATTTCCTGATTGGAAAATGTTATATTATAACCAACCCCAGGGACTTCTCCCAAAAAGTGTAAATACGACTAAAAAAGAAAAGATAAGTCTTAATAAATTTTAATAATAATAAAAAAATCGGGTGTACATAAATCAGGCTTTATTTACAACAGGTGTTCAAGCTGTCTGTCACCAACTCTAATACACGCTCGACATCTTCTAATAAAGGCTCTACTAAGATAAAGTGCACAGCGTCGTTCATTTATTTTTGAAACGGCCTCTTGAACACGGCTGCGTAATTCCTCTAAATTTGAAATTGTTTTCAAATACACTTCTTCCTTTAAACAGCCCCAGTAAAAAAGTCCAGTGGGTTTAAATCCGGGGATCGAGGAGGCCACTATGGGACCTAAACGACCAATCCATTTATTTGGATACGTAGCATTTAAAGAAGTACGGACGTTTGTACCTTAATGTGCAGGGCAGCCACCTTATGGGATTCCCTTACCTCCTCAGGCACTTCTTCCATTAAGTTCGGGAGATCACTTTGCAAAAAATTTAAATAACTATGAGTAGATAAATTTCCCGGCAGTACGAAAGGACCAATAATTATCCCGTTTAATATACCAGTCCAATAATTTACTTTGAACTGGTATTGCGACCTCTCTTCTAGCATTAAATTTGGATTCGAGAGTTGCCAGTAAAGTATCCGTCGTTTTTTAAAGTAGATTCGTCGCTCCATATAGGCGCTCCACATTCACACGAGACATTCACGCGAGAATCTCCGGAGATTCTCAGCGAGAACTGTAGCGAGAACTTATTTAGGTACACACTCTCACAAAGTTCTCAAATAGTTCTCACTACAGTTCTCGCGCTCGATGACGATGGGCGCAGAAGTAACCGCTGCGACAAGTTTATTGTTATGCGCATTCGCATATTATAATTATGCGTATGGTAAAGAGGAAAAAGTTATTAAAAAGAAGATGGTGGATGACAAGTATTCATCGTAATAGAACAAGGTAAGTAATTTTTGAACGACTATGTAGGTTGTTATTTTATAATTTTTGTCTCATGATTATTTAAAAAAAAAACCTTGATCACGTTGATGATTTATTAATGCATAAACCAAAAATGATCAACACTTTATAATAATCATGCTAATGAAATAACTTTCTCTGTTTACAGCCTAACTATGGATCAGGAGTTGCATGAATTAGTCGCCGAACCATCAAAAGAATTTAAAAAGTTTACTCGAATGTCTTCTGTGGATTCTGAATATTTATTGAATAAAGTGTCAACACAGATTTCTAAGCAAAATACTCAATTAAGGGAAGCCATTCCAGCTCGAATACGTCTTGCAGTAACATTACGATACTTGGCCACAGGAGAAGGAGATGACTACCAAAGTCTCTATTTTTTATTTAAAATATCCCCGCAAGTGATTTCGCAGATAATACCAGAAGTTTGTCAAGCCCTAAATGAAGCGTTAAAGGAACATATAAAGGTATGTGTGAATGGCTGTTGCCACCTGTAAAAAAATACAATATGACATTTTATGATTTTTTATTTAAAAAAAACACTTATTAAGTATTACAACAATTTTTAAATGATACAAGTTAAATTTTACCAACGGATGCGGAGTTACTTACTTCTGTTAATCTTATTATTATATCAACAATTTTCAGTAATTTTTCAATTTCTTTATTCCTCTCCTTTAACTTATCTACTTGTTCCACATCCATCGGAATGTCAGCATGAGTCATTGATGTAGATGTGGTAGCCATTTCTTTCTTTTCTGGTTCCTAAAGTTTTTAATTATAACAAACTATCTGTTTCTGCCTGGAGTTGATTTCTTCAGGGCGGTTTCTAGGGTTGTGAACTTCTTTTCTAAGAAGTTTAGAAATTCGTTTAGAACTGGAAGGTCTTTAGAGTTTTTTAATGTATTGAGGTAATCATCATATGTTTCCAAATCTAATCTCTGACCTAAAATATGTACTATCATCAGATCCCAGGATGTTATGTCAACTCCAAGATTTCTTATTCCATATAGCGCTTCCCGCGTACTATCATGCATTGTTTTGATGTGAAATAGTGACTTGTGTTGTTTATTAGGAATATTCAACATAATGGTCATGTAGGACGAAAATATGCGGTATTTATTGTCATAACGATTAGTCAAGATTTCTCAACTCACCAGGTAATTATCAGAACTAATTTGCAAATGTTGGATAAGTCTCTTAGCTTCTCCTCGCACCTTACTTTTTAAAGGTTGCATTTTTGGGCTTTTGACATGGATGGATTTTTATGAATCGCTTCGTTGAACAAATCTCGAAACGATACCCACTTCTCGTAGTTTACACTAAATACCGGAGTGTCAAGCTGAGGAGTGGTGTTATCTCTATGGGTGACAGACCACATACCTGTGTTGATTGCTTTCTTTAAGTTATAAAATTGTTTTTCATATCTGTCAAACATCATACTGTATGTTTCATTATCTCCACACAACTCGGTCTCAATTTCCCAATGCAAAGAATCTATTGCTATCCATCTTGATTGCAAAGTCTTTAATGCATCTTTAAATTCCCATTTTTCCGTAATAGCTTCCACGTGGATGTTTGATGTGGGTCGCAAAAACGCCTTAAAATTCGCGTATTGGCACCTCAATAAATCGTCTATTTTACTATTTGTACCAGTGGTCTTCACTTGCAGTCTAGGACTACTAGATTCTGCTTCTACGCTGATATTCTCGGGTCTCGGCTCATCATCGGAAGTTTTTGATTGTTCGTTCGTTACCTGGTTGCCTGCTCTAGCTAACAACTTCTGATGTTGTTGGTTGATTAGGGATTTCACTTCTTCGTACGCCTTCATTGCTTTTTCGAACTCCTGTTGTACAAAGTAGGGGTGAGTTTGACTTACCTCGATGCGAATACGATCATAATTAAATTGATACTCCTTCCATTATTCGTTCAGAGTAGCCAATCGTCTCCTGAAGTAATCTAATGTTTCTCTATCGGCGCTATCTTTCTTAATGTTAATGGCAAGTTTTACAATGTTTTCATGAATCAATGTCTGGATGTCCACAATGTCTTCCATAATGTTGCTTGTTTAAATTGTTGTGAAATAATATACGGAAAAATATTACTTGCGTGGAGGTTGCTCCCCGACTCTACTGCTGTTGCTCACCAGTTGCTAGTACTGCGCACCTCACACTTCGCTAATACAAATCGTTAGATGACTGTTCAGTTCAATAGCTCACTCCAATGGTATATGAGATCACACACCACGTGAGATCCGGCTCGAAGGACCAAAAAAAAAAGTGGGGCACAGAGCTGGGACGCAGTAGTTGTTTACCAATGATAAGTCTGGATTCTACTAATTCACTTTAATACACAATCACTTACAAATTAACTACGAATATTCTATGTTCTACAAATGTTAATGTTAATGTTGTAATTAATAATTATTTACGGTCACGAGGACCGCGAGTTGCTCTTCAAATGTCGGTACAAGGACGTTTGTATAGTAAAGCGTTTCAGCCTCTTCGGCGTCAAACTGTTCGGGGAACCGAACTGCTTGAACGACTGAACCTTCACCATGATCGATGGAGCTCAAGATGTTAAAGCCCTTCTTCGAATCCATAGCAGCTATAATCTGCCTGAAAACGGTCCTCTCTTGATGGGTTGGAATGCGATTGTTCCAAAAGGCGACGGATGCGGGGGTCGCCCTGAAGCCAGGCTGCTGTATTACAGCGTCCCCTTCGCGGACAGGGATTTGGACTTCCTCCCAATCAACATTGGGTAAATCATCGATTGCTCTAGCGGCAACAACGTGGGCGTTGTCCGCGGCCACGGGCGCTGAAAGAGCGTTTAAGACTTCTCGTATGTGGGTGGGTGCATAGGTGCCAGCCAGAAACCACAGCCGGCACAAGACGATGTAGAAATGGGACCACCATCTGTCTATCAATGGAGAAGTTTCCAATTGCTTCGAGATATATGGCGATAGGATAGGGCAAAAGCTTTGCCAACGATGACATAATCCTCAACTCCATCTCAGTGTATAGAAACGCGAACTCCATGTTGATGTTTGGGGCGGCGGTACACTTCATCTGCGCAAAGGCAACCTTTGCCTCGGCTAGCATAAGAGTAATCTTAAGAAAAATCCCGTAGTTTGCCTCAGTTGCTAAGACGCCAAAAGGTCGCGTTCCAATCGAGGTCATCCTCAGCCATAACGCTCGAATAATACGAGGTAGGGCTCTGAATGAAATTGGAATTGCGGCTGGCGCGGTGCTTGAGCGCAATCGAATGGTGGAAACTTGCGTGGGATCCCGAACATGCAGGCGCTTTAGAAGAGTAGCGGTCAGTTGTGCTTGAAACTCCTGATTCTTTTTGGTACGAAACTTTTCATACTTCTTGTTCTTCGCTCCTTTTCCTGGCTTAGACTGCGATGCATCTTGATCGACACTTGAGTCACCGGTAATTATGGGGGTTTGATCTGCCATAATATGGGATGTGAGTAATGACACCTGTGGTAGTGATACGACAGGCTAGGTGATATAGGCAAACCAGGTGCGTTCAAAGGGTACGCGTTTAGGTTCCCCTAAAATCGCACGGTCACGAGGACCGGAGCCAACTTCCGCGTAACCGGGTTGCTGTGCGACTGTTGTTACTGTTCAATTGCAACTTTAAATAAACGTGCAGTGTGGCGTTATTGCGTACGAAGATGTTCGGCCGTATTACACCGAACAGATGGCTCAACTGAACTTTTTTGGACATTGACGTTTATTACCGTTTTCTGCCATTCTGAATTACAAAGTATCAAAATGAAAAGAAATAGTTAAAAAATATATTTTGCATGGCAATTAGGGACATGAAGCCTGATAGGCTAAGTCTGATTTTTCGAAGAGTGTTATTCACGCGTTATACGACCGACAACACGTCTTCCTCCTTTCGTGGTCTGCTTACTACTATAACAAAGGCTACTGAGAGTCGCGGCGAGTGGGGGGGAGTGGTGAATTCTAAGAATTCGCAAAAAGCGCGACGCTTGTGAGACTCCATGTCACTGTTTAAAGGTTTCTTTCGAACATGTAAAAAGTTGATTTCTATCTTGTTTGCATTTCTTCTTTCAGTCAATCTATATCTAAATTCATTTGGCTCTGTATTTCTCTCGATGTATTAGACTACACGAACTATTGCACGACTTTTTGCTTCAACATCCAGCACCACAGCATTTTTCAAATGACTAGTTTGCTCATGTTCACTGTCTTTACTAATGCAGTCTTTGACTGCAAAATTTAACACGTTCCCTGCGCCATCATTATCAAAGAACTTTCAGCTGGTGCTTTGGAGACCTAAAAGATCTCGAAACTTACCCACCCTTTGGTGCGTTTGAGACCTAAGCAGTCTCCTAAAGATACAGTTTTGAAAATAATTTATATCTTCCAAAAAAACAATGACATATACTTTGAAGTTTTTGTGGATGAAAGATAGCCTATTGCTTTATATTTTGCTAGGTTCGCACGCAGTTATGACATTTGAATAAACTACAAATACCAAAAAAAAAATTGATGTCGATTGTATCTCGTACCGCAATCGAAGATAGTTCAATATGTGTAGTAAGTAGTGATGGGAATTAAATAATATCTCAGTTGTCGATTGAAATAGTTTTATTAATTATGCAGTGTTTTTCATTAAAACATGGTAAGCACATTGATTGCTTGCATTGCGCGCATATGGTAACAATTCGTTTAGTTGTTTTAGAAGCGTCAGTGCTGTTTAATGTGCGTCGTAATTTTTCGTAACAACCCACACAACGTCGCCACGTTGGAAAATATGATCAGTACATCTTCCTTCGGGGAATTCTGTAATAAAATGCTTGAATTCAGCTTTAAGTAGGAAGCAAATATGTATATTTGTCCTACTCATACTTAAAGAACTTTACACGTTAGATCCTCCCGCAAGGAGTGAAACAACACGATTATATTCAACGCACAACACAAAAGTCCTGCAAGAGATCTGATAGATCTCGTAATGCAACGAACGTGTTAATGTGTGTGCAACACAGTAATGATTTCTTTTGTTTATGTTGGACTCCGCGCCTCCAGTGGAAAAAGAGGAAGAGGTCGCGAACCGAAGTCCGCGCCTCCTCCAATTACTCACAGGAGACTACGCCTTGAGAAAGGCGCGCTGGGCTAAATTCAGCTAGCGCCGAACCCGCCCAGCTTAACGTCTACCGACTAAACCCCAACCAGCTCTTTTCTTTCCGGCATAGAGGGAACCCACGATTCTGCAGGGAAACGCGACCCGCAGGCCCCCCACAGCGGCTCCCTGCCTGATGAACGGTGGGATCGACATCGGCCATGCTGACCGGAGTTTCTGCTTCGTGAGGTGCTCACTGGAGCCACAGCGCACTATACCCTCACCACCACCACTGGACTTTCGTACCGAGCATCAGGCGCCCCCGTCCCCGACGCCCGACGGTCCCTACGGGAGCTGAGCGGGGGGCCTTTCGACCGCGCCGCACACCACGTTTCTTTCTACTCAGTGCGACGGAATTCGGGTCGCACTCCCTTTCCCTTTTTTCTATCTCACTCAGCGTCATGATGACGTTCGCATACTCTACCATTGCCCGTCAACACTTCCCATCCTCGACCATGCGGGCCACCACGGCCGGCAGGCTGAGATCCGCTCCGAGCACCGCGACGAGTGACTGCCGCGAATACTCCCACAGGCACGCTTTGAGGGCGTGCTACGCGTCGTCGTCTAGATGCCCGCATTGGTGGCATCCGGGATGCGGCTCTCTCCCGACCCGCCACAAGTACCTCCCGAAGCAGCCATGCCCCGAGAAGACTTGCGTGAGCCGGAAATCGAGCACGCCGTGACGCCTGTCGATCCAGGCCTCCAACACGGGCACCAGGGCTGCGAGGGTGCGCCGCCGGTTTCGAGAGCCGCGGTTGATCTTCTCAGCAGCCAGTCTCTCCTTCCACTTCGACGTTGCCACGCGGCGCGCAACACGCCTCCATCGGACGACGACAGAAAAACGGGGCACACTTCCCCGACCCAAAGATTGCGCACTGCGCCGGTACACCGCGGCCAGGACCTCGGCCTCGTACTCCAACGTACTCCAACCTCCGCTGAGATGTACGGTAACCCCGCACGACCCTCACCGCCAGCACCCTCTGAACCCTCTGTAAGAGGGCCTCGCTCCAAGCGGAGAGCGTGGGCGACCAGACGGGAGCGCAGTACAAGGCCATGCTCCGCACCACCACCATATACAGACGCCGGACCGCTTTTCCTCCTCCTCCGATATTTGCGAGCAAGCGGGCTAGGGCACCCGCCGCCCCGAGCAATTTCGCGACCAGCACGTCAAAGTTCCGATCAAACGTCCATCTGCTGTCCGTCCAGCACGAACCCCAGATATTTGAGATGGGGCCGGACAGCGATCGAAGTTCCCCTGACGATGATGGTCGAGCCCGGAGGAGGCCCCTTCCGAGCCGGGTGAAGAAAACACACGGCCTCGGACTGGTGCAGGGCAACCTCCAAACCGAGCTTCCCTATTTTGGCTACGACTGTTGCCACCGCAGCCGCAAGCAGAACCGACTCCGAAGACGCCGAACGGTAGTCGTCTCCGCGGGCCTTCAGCAGCGTGTCGTCGGCGTAGCAAATGACCTGCACGCTACGCAGGATAGCCCCGCGGAGGACCCAATCGAACCCGACATCCCACAGGAGCGGACCCAGAACCGACACCTGCGAGACACCACACGAAACCGCTTTGTGTCCCCACCCCCTCCGTTCTGGGAAGACCCGCCCTGCCCTGCGAGGTAATCCTTGATCAGGTTCCGGAGACCGGTGGGGACGCGGTAGAACCTTAACGACTCCAGGATCGTGCTCCAGGGGATCGTATTGAAGGCGTTGGAGATGTCTATAGACACCGCCAACCGCTATGGGGCACCTTATTAGCACCTGACCCGTACCTCCGGGGCCCAGTTTGATATCCCCGACCTTTACGCTCTCGCAGGGGCACTCCGTGATCTTAGTCAGCTCGGCACCAATCTCTTCTCTGGTAATGAAGTCGTCGAGGCTGCTTAGTCTGACAGCGGCCGTTATTGTCGGCCTCGAAACGAGTATGTTCTTCGAGGTCAAAACCTCCCGCAGTTTCTACGCCAGCAAATCTGCTTTCTCGTTCTGGTCGGCGCCGTCTACGACCAACACCTTCGCTCCCGTCACCGCTGAGCGTATCCGAGCGGTTGGGATTCCCAGGTCTGCCGGATCGATTTTGGCCGTGGCCTCGGCGAGGAACAACCGGTAAGTGATTCCGCGCTCGACGGCCTCCGGCTGCAGCTTAATTATAACCGCCTGCAGCTTAATTATAACCGCCTGCGAGCGCGGTGGCCGGAGGCGTTTCTTCTTCTCCTTCGAGGGGGGTAGAGTAGGAACGATGCTGGTCGCCGTTGCCGTCCTCGGTTTGGCGTCTCTTCGGGCCACCGTGGTCGTTCTTGTCGTCTTCTTCACGTACGCCTCCTTTGCGGCGGCGAGGCCAACGTACTATCCCGGTTGTGGGCGGTCTGTCTACCCCTTTTTGACGGGGTCTTGGAGGCGTCTCTTCCGGCTGAGCACGCCGTGTCATCACCGGAGCTGCTCTCTGAGCACTCCGTGCTGGAGCCCTTCAACCTCTTCCTCCGGCTTCTTGTGACTGATGAGCGGCCCGAGCTGGCCGTAGCCATGCTGTCATCCGACAGAGCGTTCACCTGCTCCTTGTCCTTCACGGACCCTCCTCGACTCTGTTTGTTTTCTCCGTCCTTCGCGGACACTACCTCCGTCCTTCACGGACCTTGCTTCTTTTTCTACGTCATTCGCGGACACCCTACCTCCGTCCTTCACGGAACCCCTTCGAACAGTTATTGCCGATTGCTCAACCGCACGGAGGGATTCTCCCCCCTAAATCATCTTGATAACTGTACATATTAATTTTTTATTTTCCTGTTTTTATTAGCCAGGGTTACAGTCCCCTGGGACGCCCTCGCGACTGGTCTCCCGCCAGCCATGCATCTCATCGCCGGGCACCTGAGCTTAAGATTGGGGTATTTTTTAAAGGGGTTTACGTCCTCGAGGCTCCGTGCCTCGCGGCAGCGGCCCCCGTCCCCCACGCGGTGAGGATTACGGGTTGGCCGGCGGTCCGCCGAGTGCAACGAGCAACACGACATACTACCGCCCGACACTCGAGTGAGCAGCAATCCACGAAGCCACGCCGGTATACCGGTACCCCCCTCTGGAGGGCGTTCCCCTGTAGCTGTGCAGCCGGGGACATGGCGACCAGCGGCCAGAAGATGCGTAAGCAACGCCGGCTCGCTTTCTCGACGATGAAAGGCAGACCAAGAGCGGCCCGCCACATCCGGTGGGTCACGCCGATAATAGTTCGGACGTGGCCCCAAAACAAAAAAGATAAGAAAACCAATAAAACAAAACAAGGCAAAACAAAACAACATAAAGGGGAAGAAGAAAAGGCGAACGAAGAGCCCCAGGCTTCCCCAGAAGAAACACCCACCCTTCAGCCAGTGAAGGGCGTGGAGAGCCCGGAACCACCCTCTGCTGGTTTTGGTCCGCGTCGCTCAATCTCCCCCGCCGTGACACGACGAGAGAGAAGGAGCGATACCCCTGGGAGTGTGACTGCTCCCAGAGGCCCGTAATCCGCCACCTACGGACGCGCCCGGTGGAAATCCAGCAAAACTCCACCACAGACGGAGCCCCCCGCCACGCAGAGTGCGCGCCGGGTCGCTCGCCCAGGTCCCGGGATCATGAGCAGAACCTGGCCAGCGAGCTACAAGACTCATTAGTCTCAAATCAGCATCACGTACAGCTTGGATGTTATAGGGGAAGTAACCTTTCCTATTCCTAAATTCTTCTCCAACTAAGCGGCCTTTAATATGTCTAAAACGAAAATGATTTAAACTTATTTAATGAAAATTAACATCAGTTAAATAGGATGCTAGTTTTACTTTGAACTTACTTGGAGATTGTATGCGAATATGTGTACAATCAATTGTTCCAAGAACCCGGGGACATCCAGCAATTCTGTAAAATTTCTCCACTCCTCCTTGTTGCATATGTATGTGGGATGCAGGCTTCAGACAAATAAAAGTTTCGCGTTTACTTTCACGTTTTATTAAAATACTATTCATTACAATAATAATCGTTAATCGTTTCGTGTTCTTCATGCCTCGTTCGTCGTCGTTCATCTGTCATCTCACACGTCATCCTCTTCCTTTCTCTATATATCGCTGCGTTCACAGACATCGGCTTGCATCCAACATATCATCCGTTCAAGAAAACATCATTCCCACATGTATATACCTATCATACAATCTAGCAATGCATATTGATATGTCTCTCACAATTCTGCCTGCTGTCGATTTCGACATAAAAACAAAGCCGGCTATGGAGATGAGCACGGTACCCAATGTATAGAATCGTAACGTCAATAAGAGTTGATGTATTGGAGAAACTCCATGATTCTTGAAAGTTTATAACGAAAGCTTATTGCCGTGTAGATTCAGGTACATACATAAATCTAGTGTATTATTGAGAAGATATATACTAACCTTGATGAAGTCACGCGGATAAAATGTATGTTCATGACGATGGTGAAGAAGAAACCACGCATGACAGAATTATGATAGTTTTATTTAATTACTTTTAAAATACATTATATTATTAACAAATGTGCATGTTGACGCGTGTCACGCTGCTGGTCGACCGACACGAATCTTAGGCCGCGGGCGCATCTTCCTCCCGCTACCTTCCCCCGTCCCCTCTCTCGCCCTGAACGTCGTGAACATCCTCCCCCCCCTTGGAAGCTGAGGTTCCAAGGAGCTCATAGGCATCTCCTGTGGGCAGAGCGCAAATTTTTGTTAACGCTCTTTTGACGATGCCCTTTGACGTCTTGATATCCACAACTCTGCAGATTCCATCAGGTCCATAATACATGTGGTGAATTCGTCCTAGGATCCATTTCATTGGTGGAAGTTGATCATCCTTGACGACTACCATGTCTCCAATTTTTACGTTCCGCTCGCCATTCTTCTGCCATTTTACACGCTGCTGGAACTCACGTGACCACCGTGTCCAGAACGTTTGTCTCATACGTTCTAACTGCTGGTATCGGTTGATCGATATCCTGGTCGTAGTTGGAGCCGGTAACGACGATAATGGACGCCCGATAAGGAAGTGCCAAAGTGTTAAAGGTGTAATATCAAAGGGGTCCGCTGACATAGGTGTCAAGGGACGGGAATTTAAAATTGCCTCAGTTTGAGAGAACAACATTGTTAATTCCTCAAAGGTTAAACCATTATTTCCTGCTACACGTTTTAGATTAAACTTTGCGGCCTTAACGCCAGCCTCCCAGATACCACCAAAGTTGGGAGCGTAGGCTGGAATGAATTTAAACTCTATGCCCTCACATAAACCGAAATCAGTAACGGACTCATTACCGGCTTTAAGCATTCTTTTCAATTCATTATTCGCCCCAACATAATTTTTGCCATTGTCGCAATATATTGTTCGTGGTTTACCGCGCCTAGAGATGAACCGACGTAAGCAGAGGATGAACGCATTTACCCCCATACCCATTTGCTTAGTTCACTCACGACCTCTAGGTGCAGAGCTTTAGTGCAAAAGCAAACAAAGAGACACAAGTAGCATTTGCTTGTTCTTGCGCCACGGCCTTTGCGATTCAATATAAGGAAGGGACCTGCAAAATCGGTGCCACAAGTCTCAAACGGAGCAGCTGGATTGACACGAGGATCAGGTAAGTTAGACATAATAGGCTGTATAATTTTGCCTTTTAATTTTGGTACACTGTACGCAATTATTAGTTGTCTGAGTAGATTTATCCCTCCAGAGAATCAATTGCAGATGGCGCTGCGACTCATCGACCTCAATTTGTCGGTGCATTTTTTCTATGTCTCCTGTGACAACAAATGCATTATAACGAAAACGTGACAAGATCGAAAACAAATCGTCCTGCACTACCGACCTTACAAGCTGTGTATCATTGAATGACCTATCGCTCGTGGTTTTACATGAGCCATCGAATACGACGCGCATAGGTGTAGTTTCGCTTTGATCACGTGTCACAGGGTGATGAGGCAAATAATACCCGAAAGGAGGACTCTCGATTGGTAATAAATGGCCCAACCGTTCATACTCATGAATAAAAGCTTTATATTTTTCTTTCAAAATCGGAAACTTGTCGAGTTTTTTCTCTAAACTAAAAAATCTACATTTAGCAGTATTGAAAGAATCACCCAGAGCTCTATCAGGCGACTCACTCAAAGGCATCAGTACTGAGAATCGACCTTCTTCAGTACGCTTTGTATTTTGTAAAAAATGAGATTCACATACCTCATCAACCTTTGAGAACTTCTGCCTGTTAAGAGGGGGAAATTCCTCAATCTCCCAAAACCTAGGAAGAGATTCATTTATATTTCGGGAGAAATTACAAATTTTGTCATGAACTCCTGAACCAGAACCTACACCAGTTGGCCCAGATATCAACCAACCTAATCGTGATTCTTGGAGAGTAGGCTTATTTCGCCCAAGCTTAATCTGATGACCATGAACGATCTCCCAGAATACATCTGCCCCTAACAACATATGAATATCAGAGGGATTAAAAAAGCTTGGATCAGCCAACTCAATGTTCGCAGGTAAGTTCAACGTAGACGTGTCTATTTCGACGTTAGGTAATCTATTTGTTATATGTGGTATGACCAGACAAGATACCATCATGTGAAAAGAATTGACCCGTGATTGTATTTTTATGTTACACACTTGTGATGCAGCACAGACTGTGTTATTAATTCCCAATACCTTTATAGGATTTTGATGAGAAATAGGTAAGTTAATCTTTCTTTGTAGTTCTTCCGTCACGAAAGACGCCTGGCTTCCGTTGTCGAGAAGCGCTTTCACGAGGTAAGTTATATTACTGTTCGGATCAACTATTCTCACCTGAGCGGTACAAAGCAACACTTGACCAGGCATCATCGCAGACAGCGACACCTGTTCATTGGCACTACCGCCTTGAGAAGAAGAAGACGGGCTAGGTATGTTGTTGTCTGTGTTCACGGTACCATTCTCTTGCAATTGTTTATGTAATAACGAGTTGTGTTTCGCATTACATATCTGGCAGCCTTTCCTGAAGCAACGAGAGGGACGATGACCAGATTTAAGACAATTAGAACACAATTTATGCTTATTAACTAGGCTCAACCTTGCATCTACATTCATATTTCTAAATTTATCGCACTCGTAAATAAAATGATTTTTTGAACAAATAACACACGATTTCGACGATGAATTTGCAGCAACAAAAGATTTAGTATATTTTGGTTCTCTACTTTGTACGTGTTTATCAGTCTTTGGTTGTTCAGTTTTGCAAAAGTGTACAGTTTCCAAAACATCAGCACGATTACGTAAAAATTGACAAAAAGATTCAAGAGAAGGCGGCTTAGTCAAAGAATTCCTGTGCTCCTCCCATTTGCGACTTGTGGCGCCATCTAGTTTTGTTGTCATCATAAAAATGATCAAAGTGTCCCAGAAGGAAGTAGGTTCCTTTAGGGTACCTAGAGCTCGCAAGTGTTTTGTGAAATAATCAATAATATAACGCAGTGACTGATGGGATTCCCTAGCAATAGGTTGAAATGAAAACAATGCCCTTAAATGATTGTTAACAAGAAGTCTTGTATTGTCATATCGTTGGCAAAGTAGGTCCCATGCTACGTCATAATTTTCCGACGAAAACTCAATTGATTTTATCACTACCGCGGCACTACCTTCCAACACGGACCGCAAATAATGAAATTTATTAATTTTCGGAATTGACTCATTTTCGTTTACCATAGAACGAAAAGTATCTCGAAATTCCAGCCACTTCAAATAATTGCCGTCAAAACTAGGCAAATTTATTGTTGGCAACTTAATATTAAGAAATTTAGATTTGGATTCAAATGAATTTAAAGACCCATCGCTACGATTAGTATTATTCGGTTTTTGAGCATCCCCACAGCTCTCAATAATATTCTGCGCTTGTACGATTAAGGAACAAAAATTATTTTCCATTGTTTCCCTTTCTTGTAATTGCCTTTCTTGTTCTAGAGTATCCTCGCTCAATAATTCAATTTTTCGTTGAACTTCATCAAAAACGGTCAATAAGTTTTGAAATCTATCTAGTTTAAATTGAAGCTCATTAAGCTGAACCTTAGGCATTACTTTAGAATCAATTGCTTCTATAATTTTCATATACTTATGAAAGGCAGTTACTCTTCCCCTAATCGTACCGCGTTCCTGAATTAATGATTTCAATTCCGCCATAATTTAAAAATGCAAGTAAATGGGCGAATAATAAATCAAAAACAATTACCAGAACCGAAGCTAATAAATGTTAAATTAAGAAACCAAACCATAAAGGCCGCTGTAAGTGTTCAACAGCGGCAGCCAAGTCGCTTAGTCCAGTCCGTCACTGATCCCGTCTTACGCTCTCTTTGTTCCACTTCGATTAATATACGCGCAGGTGCTTTAGTTGGGATCCAGGGGCTTCCTTGGCGGCTCGGATAGCTGGAATAGTCGGCAAAAAACTAATAAAATAGCTGTGTAAACAATCACTTTTCATGAACCTATATATTTTATACATAAATCACAAATAGTGCAAAAAAGCTATTGAATAAAAAGCCGTAACTTATTCCAACAATTAGCATACGAAATAATATTTTACAAAAAAATAACAGTTAATGACACATAGTGCGAAGATTCGTAGCAAAAAATGTTTGCGTGTATGTGGGTAGATACAATTTCATTCCCAAGTAGCAATCAGCAAAGCATCAAGAAAAACTTACGAAAATTATGCAAAAATATATTATTAAAATAGCAAATTAATTAAATTATTAGTAAATTAAATTAATTTCGTACTGATTACGATCGCATATTGCGTCGACAAACAATAACAATGTGGGTATATTTGATTTACACAAGCAAGCGTTCTGCGACAAAATGAGGCAAAATTCCCATAATTAATGAAAATATAATTGAAAATTGGCTACTTCCTTAAACGAGCTCAATGCAGCAGTAGATATGACGATCCAACAGCTGTGCAGTCGTCAGGTACGAGCAATCCAACAACCAACATTAATGGGCTATTTTTCTTTTCGCCTTTACGTCACATCACGTCCGATCCTTCCTCTCAGAAGGATTCGTCTTCAATTCACGATCACGTCGGGGTCACCAATTTCTTTCAACAGCGGCAATTTTTGATTGTGCGTTGAACCAGCGCACTCTGCGTTGCTCGCCGAACAACGCTGGACACACTACTACAGGTTTCCTTTGAATGACATATACTGGTGAGACCCGATTCGGAATTTTCTCCTAGCCCCAAGATTAGGTCCATCAACCCAGACACCGTCAGCCCACGCTGAGCCCGCGTCAACGGCGCTTTCAACCTCATGTTAACGTCAGAGCGGTTATACCGTCCCGAAGCCAGACCAAAGATTAAGTCCGTAATATTGGTGTCCTTCCTAATCGATATTGTGTCCTTATCGGAAACAGAACCAGCCAAAGCTTTATAGTTGAGCATCGCCCCCACCGACGGTATAGGGACGAAAGAAGCTATCCTCTTAAAAACCAGTTTTGACTTAAGTATACCCAACTTCGCAGCCACACTCATGTAACCATCAAGGTGTAACAGCTTGCCGGTCTCTTGATGCTGCAACTGGGTCCAGGTCCCCGGGTCGCTAAATTCGACTGGACCTCCACCACCCGCACTGACGGGCGTACAGACCCAGTCCCTCCACGGACCCGCCCCAAACTCCTGCCGCAACGCGTTAGACATCCACCCCACGTATATCGGTCCGAGAGTGTCACCGACCCCACGCGCGGCGTGCCTGTGTAAGCGAGAGATGAAAGTCATCCAACTGCTAGCGAGTTCCAGCTCCTTTTCATACTTGTACGATGAAACCCACGGGTTGGCATACATCAGCGTCCTCGCCCCCAAGGCAGGGTAACCGACGCCTCCCCCGTCCGACAGTACCTTGCGCAAAAACTCACCGGTCGGCCCGCTGATCGTCTTATGCAGGTTAGCCCGAAGACCGAAATCGTTGTAACAAGCCACCATCACTTCGGGCCTCAACTCGGTATTGTAGCTCCATAAAACCAGGTCATCGCCCATAGCTCCAATCTCGACAGACCCCTCACTGCCCGTCTCCGCACGTATATAGTCGGCCGCACACACCGACGCCAACGTCCCCATGACACTAGTAAGTCTCCACCCCGACAACAAGCCCCCCTCCCACTTCCACGCGCGACCGTTGTAATGGACGCTGAGGGTCCGGAGGTGTTCTATTTCCAGGTCAGCCACTCTCCTAGTCTCCGCGTCGAGGCCGCCAAGCCGGTCGATCACGTCAATCACAAACCACCGAGGCACAGTCTGATCAAACTTTTCACCGTCTATACACCCGTACCACTTAGGGTGAACCTGCTCAAACTGAGACACCCACTGCCTGCTAGATATCGGGCTCGGCAGCTTTGGTTTTCCCCAGCGATACAACAGGTAACTCTGGCGCAAGTAGCTAGGCATCGGGGTCGCTATGATCTCCCGAGTTTTTGGAGCTTCCTCCTTCAGAGCTATTATCGCCTCGTCCCTAGTGGCCAGGCTGTCCTGGTAGAGGCTGGGCCGAGACAGCGGACACCCATCTGGGCCGGTGTACCGGGCAAAACCCCACGCCCACTTCGTTCGGTAAGTCTCACGATTTATAGTTGACCTGGGGCCGCCCCCCGATGTGCCCCAGCGCATAAAGTCGTTACTATAGTTTTCCAAGTCCATGTGCCCATCGTAATCCGAGGGCCTCCACCTCGTAAATACACGGTCCAGAGTTGCGGCTACGCTGGCCCGCCTGAAATTCTTCTCCACACCATCGACCCCGCGGTCGCTCACCCAGGTCGAGATGTCGTTTATGATTTGATCCTGGGTGAATGGGCACTTGCCAGTCAAAGCGTGCAAGTGGGTAAACAACTGAAAAACCGGTCCCCCACTAAAGATCCTCGGGAAACAAAAACCACTGATGTTTTTCAGGTTCAGCCTAAAGAAATCATCCATGTAATGCAACTCACATCGCACCGCGCGGTTGTTCCATCGGTTACGGATCACGCCAAGCATGTACCGCAAGTCCATGGCACTGGTCTTCTGTCCTATTTTTTTAAGACAAGTGTAGTAAAAGTACAGCGGCCAGGAGCAAGAGACCCCTGACGGAACCGGCCAGTCCCGCGGGACGCCCCCCCGCAGCCTCCTCAGCTGATCCAGCCCGCTTGGACGCGCCCGTAGGTCTGTTGGAGTGCCTATGACATCCAGGATCCCACTATCCAAGATCGAGCCGTACTCGCACTGAAAGCCACCAGGGAGATACCCACTGCGAACCGACGTACTGTACTTACTTCGTCTTTTTTCACCCGTCACTGGGCGCCAGGTGCCGCACCCTCGGCCACCTTCTCCTTCGTCTTGTCTAGCACGTCCCTCACCACATCCGAGTGCTCCCTCGGCACTAGGTCCTTTACCGCCTGGCTTATAACGTGGCTCGCTCCCGCCACCACAGCGCCGGTCGGACCCCCCGACATAAAACCCAGCACTGCTGACAGCGCTGGGTACAGCAGATAGTTTTTTGCTGCTGATATGATAGATTCCAGGGAAATGGGGTCGGGGTACTGTATGTCAGTAACACGGGTGGCGGTCATATCGTGGTTCCCAGCCTCCATGCGAGAGTACAAGACGTACAGCCTGCGCGGCTCTATCATCTCCGTCGCCAGTGACTGGGTAGTAATAGCAGGTGTGCCGCTCATCATAACCGAACCAGGCTGCGCAGCATGCGCCCCCGTCATACAGTTAGTTATGTGTGCGTCATTTCATTTAATAGCTGATTGACTGCAGGTTTAGATAACCGAAACCTAAAGGCTAACTCGGCATCATCGAGACTCGGCATCATCGAGACTCGGCATTTTTTTATTTTTTTATTGCTTAGATGGGTGGACGAGCTCACAACCCACCTGGTGTTAAGTGGTCACTGGAGCCCATAGACATCTACAACGTAAATGCGCCACCCAAGATATAAGTTCTAAGGTCTCAGTATAGTTACAACGGCTACCCACCTTTCAAAACCGAAACGCATTACTGCTTCACGGCAGGAATAGGCAGGGTGGTGGTACCTTCGGCTACGACTGGGTCCTGCGGGGCGCCCTATGGGGTTCCCTCCCCGGGCTAAGTGTCGTCTGCTATGCTGACGACACGCTGGTCGTAGCCCCGGGGAGGGACTATCGGGAGTCTGCCCGTCTGGCTTGCGCAGGTGTGGCAAACGTCGTCGCAAGGATCCGACGGTTGGGGCTCGAGGTGGCGCTCGAAAAAACCCAGGCCCTCTTATTTCACGGGCCGGGACGGGCGCCGCCTGCGGATGCCCACCTCGTGATCGGAGGCGTTCGCATCGGGGTCAGGGTGACCGGTCTCAGGTACCTCGGCCTCGAACTGGATGGTCGTTGGAGCTTCCGCGCTCACTTTAAGAAATTGGGCCCTCGGCTGATGGCGACGGCCGGCTTTTTGAGCCGGCTCCTTCCAAACGTCGGGGGTCCCGATGAGGCGGCGCGCCGCCTATATATAGAGGTGATGCGGTCGATGGCACTATACGGTGCTCCGGTATAGTGCCAGGCCCTGACCCGCAAGAACGTCGCCGCGCTGTGACGTCCGCAGCGCGCTATCGCGGTCAGGGCCATCCGAGGATACCGCACCGTCTCCTTCGAGGCGGCGTGCTTGCTTGCCGGGGCGCCACCCTGGGACCTGGAGGCGGAGGCGCTCGCTGCAATTACAGGTGGCGTAGCGACCTCCGCTCTAGGGGGGAAGGGCGCCCCGGCGAAGGTGTAGTTCGAGTGCGGAGGCTCCAATCTCGGCGGTCCGTGCTGGAGGCGTGGTCTCGCCGCTTGGCGGACCCGTCGGCCGGCATCCGTACCGTCGAGGCGGTCCGCCCGGTTCTCGTGGACTGGGTGGGCCGCGACCGCGGATGCCTCACCTTCCGGCTGACTCAGATGTTGACCGGCCATGGGTGTTTTGGCCGGTACCTCTCTAAGATAGCCGGAAGGGAACCGACGGCGCAGTGCCACCACTGCGCTGACCGCGACGAGGATGACACAGCGGAACACACATTGGCGCGTTGCTCTGGTTTCGACGAGCAACGCGCCGCCCTCGTCGCGGTCATAGGAGAGGACCTCTCGCGTCGTGGCTACGATGCTCGGCAGCGACGCGTCCTGGAAGGCGATGCTCGACTTCTGCGAGTCCACCATCTCGCAGAAGGAGGCGGCGGAGCGAGAGAGGGAGAGCTCTTCCCTTTCCGTACCGATCCGTCGCCGTCGAGCCGTGGGCCGGAGGCGGGAATACGCCCGTACGTCCCGGCCCCTCTAGGTAGCGTCCTCCCCCCGGTGAAGGTCAAGGGGCGACCTGAGGGGGTGAGGCCGCGCGGCGCGCTACCAGCACTAGCGCGCTGCCGTGGAGTGAATAGAGCGACCGGTCGACGGTGTATCGCGCCCCGACCCGGCAGGCTGGTTCTGGTCCAGCGGGGTATTCCGGGACACCAGCGGCACCGTCTGGGCGGCCCGACGGGCTGCCGTACCGAGACGGCCGACGTTTCAGAGCCTTCGATTCGCCTCGAAGGCTCCGTCGGCTGGGAGTCCTTGGGGTGAGCCGCGCCGTCTGGTCGTAGTGTTGACCGCGGTAGCCCCCTACCTCATCCGGGTTCTGACCTCGTAGGAGGTTCGGCCCTCTACCAGAAAAAAAAAAAGTGGTACCTACCCGCGCGGACTCACAAGAGGTCCTACCAGCAGTAAGACCATGTAATTGATCCTTCTAATTTTTCGAGAAGCACGTCTTCCCGAAAGCCGTCATCGTGAGGATAAATATCGTCACTGTGGCTATCAGTAGTACTATTATCCAAATTCGATAGGTAATTGGCCTAAAACCTCTAGATCACGGTCACTATTACTTGTAACTAATGAAAATGCCATTTTTCTTAGTTTTAAATTTAAAAAACCACAAAATATAAATACTCAAAAATTGTAATTGATCCTAATTTCAGCAATTCCTTGGATTGCTAAAACAGATTGTTCGCCCGATCGAAACAAACGTTATAATGGAAAAGATCGGTTATTAACACACCCAAACTGTCATTTACGTACAGACCTCCCAAAGATTGAACATGTTGCAAGATAGCAATCTCGATCTGTGGATTGATTATAAATTATTGGTACAGCTTTAACGAAAAAAGGATTGCGTTTCCTATCTTAGATAGCTAAAAAACGGATTGCGATAGCTTATTAATTTCGGGCGCTAGTGAATTAATGTTAACCCAACTCCACTAAATAGTTGTTCGCTGGTAACACTGGTTAGTGGTGGTGTTTAATATCTGCATGCTAATTTTGAGAGAAAATTAAGTGGGTTTTCTTCAAAATTTTGTCTTTTTTGTTACGATAAATAATTAATTCTTTGCGGAGAAGAGCATCGGATCTACTGTTGTCCGGTTCTCTTAAACCTTAATCTTCGCTCGATGAATCTCTAACATCATGGCAAGATCGCTTTTTAAGCAAGTCTTTTTACCTTTACTGGACGTTCCTGGTTCAGGATCGAGAGAATCTCCCATTCTCATTCTTTCTGTTTTTTCCGCCAGCGACATAGGAGGATCAGTGACGACAGGGTCATTTACCATCTTTATTATTTCATCTTTTTTTTTTCGGTGTTAATAAGTTTATGCTTATAACGAGGATCCATCTATGTGGATGTGTGCAATGCCAGTCTCATCCCTCTTTTCATGTTAGAGCCTTCATCTCGTATCATGCAATGCACTTTTTCATTTGAAGTATTCCATTTAACAAGCACTGTGTTAAATTTTTCTGCAATGATATCACCAGTATGAAAGTCTCGCATTTCAACACAATTGACGTTCTTTCAAAGTTTTTTGATACTCTGTGGCAAGTTAGGCTAAGCAAAGAAACACCTGAGCTGGGATATGTCCAAATATCTGTAGTGAACGACGTGTAATCATATTCTTCAATTAGTTCTTTAACTTTTCCAGCAAATTTTATATATAGCATGCACACGAAATCAGTAAATAAAATTTCGTCCTCTAAAATTATATTTGTATGAGACGACGAAATCCAAGTTCAATAATGTTAGCATTTTTATATTCATGTTACAGAGTCATTGATGTGAGTTAAATATAAAGTTGTCCCAAAACGCTGCCCTGGGGCACACCATATGTAACTTCCTCGCAACCACTAATATAATTGTCAATTTTTACCATTTGCTGTCTATTACTCAGATAGTCCTTGAATAAGTCTAATGCTACAACTCTAATTCGCAACCGCTCAAGTTTCCGAGTAAGAATGACTTATGACGTTTCTCTTTTTGCCAATTTTACAGAATATATAGATTATAAAAAACTAAGACTACAAATAAGGTAAACATAACAAAACTAAGATAATAATTTGGATTCAATACGATATGTGGCTTCTCTATAATTTCATCGAGGCCTCTTAATATCTCAGGATTGTCATAGGCAAAATTATATCTAAGTTTACGTTATTTAAATTCACAATAGGCAATTTAGGTACAATATTATTATAAGCGTTAGAATTATATTGAGAATCATTTAAGAAATATAGTTTAGGAACGACATGGAGTTGATAATATCTTCAATCTTTAAAGGTAATGTTAAGAGATTACTTTCTATCGTCGAAGTTAATTCAAGTATGCGAGATCTTAGGTTCAGTTCTATAGAAATATCAAATATTGGGCTATTTCTTTAATAGCATTATCAGAACGAGCGGCGTCTTCCTCGTTCATTGTTCCAAATAGTTTCTTTGATGAGGTTCCCACAAAACCAAATATGTAGTGCTGAACGTTATTTATGAACGGTTTTGCGAGACATAATATGTGAAATGGATTCGTAATCATGAACTAAATGATTACAGCGAGTAAACAAAGCTTGATATTTTAGATTTTTAGATTAATATACTGTGACATTCTATAACGTTAATGATTATACTTTTCTTGCACAATAGCATTGTACGATTCTAGAACAATTGAAGATTATTATTATGAGGATTTAAAAATGATATATCATATGGGATAATATAATAGTTATAGGTAAGACTTAAGGAACCTAAGTGATCGAAGTAAACACCAGGATTGTTTTTCAGAGACTGGATAAATTCTTGTCCCATAATTCCGGACGTGATAAGACTGTAATAAAGAATATTTCTAGAGTAAATCTAAGTATGCTAATAATGAAATTCAAGTTAACTAGCTATTATATCTTCTTATCAGCTAATGGACGTCCACTGCTGGACATAGGCCTCCCCCAAGCCTCGCCACAAAGACCGGTCCTGCGCTGCCTGCATCCAGCGGATCCCCGCGAACCTCAATAGATCGTCGGCCCATCTTGTGGGAGGCCTACCCACGCTACGTCTTCCAGTACGCGGTTGCCACTCAAGAACTTTCTGGCCCCAACGGCCATCCGTTCTGCGAGAAATTTATAAAAAAATATATATACTATTATATAATAGGACTTGCTAATGAGTTAGTTATCGCTAGATCTAGAAGCTAATTTCACTTCATCAAAGTGATGAGTAACGTGACGTCTATTTGTTAGTACAGTCGTATTAAAGACGTATTACGTCCATTGATTTTAATCACCTTATTATGGTCCTTTCCATATAGGAAAGAGCTTTGCGAAGACGGACATGATTCTTCAAATAGACATAGTTACATACTTGTTACTTCACTAACTGGGAATGAGTGTCATAGTATAATTTGGACCTTTCCTTGGAATTTTGGATGTTTTTAAGAACTTTATCTCTCGAAGGCTTCATTCGGTAACTCAGTGCTCTGATGTATTTTGGGTACGTGTATTCGGATCTTAATTCGTAAGCAGAATCGGGTATTTAAGGCTTGTGCCCGAAAAGAAGTTCGTAGGGTTTGAAATTAGTGGTGCAATGTACTGAGCTGCCAACATTGCCGTATATACATGCCTGTGCGGTATGGTTACTATTTACGTATGATTTGAGATATTCTTTAAGTGACTCCGTTCCAGTGCCCCTTGTGTTTGGAGATGGTATGGCGATGACCCAGTTTGCTTATTTTTAAGAAACTCGCAAGTCTTCTGAAATAGTTCAGCGGTAAAGTTGGTTCCCTGATCTGTTAAAATCGACTTCGGTATCCCGAAGATGGATATGAAGTGCACCAAGCACTCACAAGTTTCGTCAGCCGTCGCGTTAGAGACCGGATAAGCAAATGAAAATTTAACGAGATCGTCTTGTAAGGTTACTTACTATAAATTTGAGTTTAGTTATTCCTGCTTCGGGCAAAGGATCTACAATATCTGTGCTAAGTCGTTCAGAAGGCTTAGTTGATGTAGTGGCTATCTGCATCGGGGATTTATTTGTTTGTCTGAGAGCTTTGTTAGTCTGGCATTGTGTACTTTTTATGTAATCTTCGACGTCAAAACGCATTCGTTTCCAAAAATATCTCTCCCTTGTTTAGCATACGTGCTGTACCAAAATGTGGATGTCGTGGTTTAAGTATTTTAGGGATTTCTGAAGGTGTAGGGTAAATGCTATTATTGTGAATTAGTAGTAATTTGCGTGTCATTGAAAACATAACTCAGCATGTTGTATAGTTTCATACTTGTGTTTTCTGAAAGGATTCCGGAAATCAGCGATGGTAATACTGACATTAGGTTCTTTTAGTGTAACGTCGCGGCGCTGCGACGTCCGCAGCGCGCGATCGCGGTCAGGGCGATCCGAGGATACCGCACCGTCTCCTTCGAGGCGGCGTGCTTGCTCGCCGGGGCGCCACCCTGGGACCTGGAGGCGGAGGCGCTCGCTGCCGATTACCGGTGGCGTAGCGACCTTCGCTCTAGGGGGGAAGGGCGCCCCGGCGAAGGTGTAGTTCGAGCGCGGAGGCTCCACTCTCGGCGGTCCGTGCTGGAGGCGTGGTCTCGCCGCTTGGCGGACCCGTCGGCCGGCCTCCGAACCGTCGAGGCGGTCCGCCCGGTTCTCGCGGACTGGGTGGGCCGCGACCGCGGATGCCTCACCTTCCGGCTAACGCAGATGCTTACCGGCCATGGTTGTTTCGGCCGGTACTTGCACAAGATAGCCGGAAGGGAACCGACGGCGCAGTGCCACCACTGCGCGGACCGCGACGAGGAAGACACAGCGGAACATACATTAGCGCGTTGCTCTGGATTCGACGAGCAACGCGCCGCCCTCGTCGCGGTCATAGGTGAGGACCTCTCGCTGCCGCGCGTCGTGGCTACGATGCTCGGCAGCGACGCGTCCTGGAAGGCGATGCTCGACTTCTGCGAGTCCACCATCTCGCAGAAGGAGGCGGCGGAGCGAGAGAGGGAGAGCTCTTCCCTTTCCGCACCGATCCGTCGCCGTCGAGCCGGGGGCCGGAGGCGGGAATACGCCCGTACGTCCCGGCCCCTGTAGGTGGCGGTCTCCCCCCGGTGAAGGTTAAGGGGCGACCTGAGGGGGTGAGGCCGCGCGGTGCGCTACCAGCACTCTAGCGCGCTGCCGTGGAGTGATTAGAGCGACCGGTCGACGGTGTATCGCGTCCCGACCCGGCAGGCTGGTTCTGGTCCAGCGGGGTATTCCGGGACACCAGCGGCACCGTCTGGGCGGCCCGACGGGCTGCCGTACCGAGACGGCCGACGTTTCAGAGCCTTCGATTCGCCTCGAAGGCTCCGTCGGCTGGGCGTCCTTGGGGTGAGCCGCGCCGTCTGGTTGTAGTGTTGACCGCGGTAGCCCCCCTACCTCATCCGGGTTCTGACCTCGGAGGGGATCGGACGTCGGGTGTAAGAGTGCAGGGGAGTCGTTTAGTGGGTGGGCTCTAAAATCCTTGGGCCCGCGGTCTGCTCACAACACCATGCAGATCGTTGAGTCTCACATACCCCGCGCGCCCCTTTTGCGCGGGGACCTCGTAGGAGGTTCGGCCCTCCTACGAGGTCCCCGCGCAAATTTGTAAACAAGAAATTTTTTTTTTTTCCTTTAAGATCGTGGGAAAGAGTTTTGTATAAGGTTCTTTCTTGATTTAGTAAAGACTTGTCTTTTTCTAACTCGCTTAATATATCTTCGACGAATGGATTCGAGTCGTCGATTTGAGTCGTAGGTATGACGATATTTTTACAATTACTCTTGAGGATGCTATCGTTGTGTTCTATTATGACAGTGTTACTTTGGAATTATGTAATAGACGATATTTTTAAGAATTGACTGTAATTTTGATTTAAAGAACAAGATGGGGCCGATGTAGGAAAAGATTGGATAGGCGAGGTAGGAGGATTTGATAGAGTCAGTGGGTCCGGCGGGATCCTGAGCATATTTGATGTCATAATATGTTTCCCCTCCGCGAAGAGGACTGGGGGTTTGTAGCAAAGAATCGTTTCCTCCTAGCAAGTCTACGAAAAGCAGTTCATTGGAATGTAAAAAGAGAATGTGTACATCAAGATCTTCTAAGCTAATCGGGCTAAGCCCGGTAGATTAAATTAGGATTCGAGGTCGAAGGAATAGGCTCGTCGACAGGTTGAATTAGGTTTACGGGGAATCGAGATAGAGCATCGGCGTCTTCGAGTTTCAATCTCCATCGAACTAAACGCGATCCTGGGTCTTTACAGTTGAATAACCATTTCAATTGTTTGTGGCCTGTTACTATATATAGTAAATTTGTGACCATAGAGGTATGGAGAGAAGGTGTTTGTATCGAATATAATAGCTAGGCATTCTTTTTCTGTCGTAGAGTAGTTTGTTTCAGCTTTATTTAAAGTTCTAGATACATAAGCTATTGAACGATCTTTCCCGATATCGCCCTGGGATAGGATTGCGTAAATGGCGTATTGGAAGCGTCACAGGTAAGTATGAAAAGTTCGGAAAAGTCGGGGTAAATAAAGGTAGCTTCGTTCTCTTTCGTTCGAAATTCTCCCTTTTTAGGCTTCCTGTCGTAACATCCTTAGGCAAATTTCTTTTGTTTATGCGCAACGTACCAACGAGGTGACTATGTTTTTCTAGGAGATTTTTGCCTAAATCTGCACTGGCGTACCGGTTGTCGGTATAGTGTGTGACCTCGTTTAAGATAGCTGGTCATAAGAGACATAACGACATTGGTTGACTAGATGTTATATATTCAGTCTCATCTTGTTTACCAGAGTAAACTTGAACCTTGATGTATATCCTGGATTGGTACATATTTTAAACATTTCAATACCGTATTTGTGCCTTTTTAATCTAATATACTGTCGAAAAATTACTCGCCTTTGCAAATGGCACTAATAGCCCAGTCATATTAGGGCTTTCACCTCGGAATGAAAGATAATAAGCTGCAAATTGGTATGAACTTTTGTTTTGTCATTCTAAATGTTGTCTCAAAAGTCACAATCGTTATCGTGTCCGCGTCTCAAGATATTCAAGGTCAAAGGTCACAAAAATCGGTTTTTCGCGAATATCTGGCTTCCTATCGGTTAAATGAGATTTGCATTTATTATAAAAGTTGTAGGCTATAAAATTCCCTACAACTTTTGTTTAAACTTTTTTTTCATACGACTAACCGTTTTGAAGGTAGAGCGCGAAGAGTGCACATCGTACAGTCATATACGGCCTAATGCAAGGTCAAGCGTGAGTTATGGTTATCAGTACGTTATAAAGTCAATTATTTACTTGGAAATTATAATTATTAAACAATGCCTATTATTTATGTACTAACTATTAATTATTTATATTTAATTAAAGTAAGTAACTTGATTATTTATATATAATTATTCATATTTAACTATTTAAGTATAAAATATTATTAATTCTGGATTATATATTTTAGTTTTATTTTAAGTTAAAATGATAGTAAGAGTATATATTTTACACATATTTTTATTTATTATTAAATACGGCATAATATACATTTATCAAAATGTGAGTTCAAATATCAAAAGTATCTTTGTTGATTTTAATTGTAATGAAATTGGAAATGGAAGCTAATTATCTTCTTCTTCTTCGTTGTCTTCTTCTTCTTGTCGCTCAAAAATGTTCGATTCATTGTCATCATCCTCATTATCTGTCATGTTCATCTCCAAACCTTCGAGAATATCGGGATCATATGTATTTTCTTCATCGGGATTACTTGGATACAGTGAAGCGTTGAGGCAAGCTTGTCCGTTGCACTGGCCGCAAGCTAAAGAACATTGTAGCCCTGATTTTCTGCATCCACAGCGGGAACCACAACCATTTTTGCAATTGCAAAATATTACGTTTAGTAGTTCGGCTGGTGCTGGAGGTAATAACGTTCGTATGGGCTCCAGGATTTCATTTTCAAGCATCCAGCCCCATTCTTGAGGTTCTAAGTCCTTCCCTAACCACGTTTGAATCTGGTAGTAGACACGTTTTATGTGTTGATGAGCTGCTACACTTGTTGGTGGAAGTGTTGACAGTTGTACAGGTTTATTTAGTTTTGTAAATTTGATGAATTGCGTGTAGCGGAAATGATCAATGTTGTCCTCAGATTTTGGAGCATTATATAATGCCAACAAGATGCGCACTCCATTTTCTAATAATGTTTGTTTTGGGCAGTTTTCTTGTTGAAATACTTCCACCAGTTTATCTAAATGAGGATTTTTTTCCAATGCTCTAGTAACAGTTTTTTTTCCTTTTTTAAATAGCGCAGAAGTCGTGTCACAGCCACTGAATGCGTGTAAAAATAAAATGTGCTTTTTAGTACGAGGATATTGGTCAAAACTTTTAGTAGAATATATTTGTGTTTTGACATTGCCTTTGCCAACTTTTTTCAAAAAAATTTCCTGATGATGTGACTGAGTACGTCCAATTAAAATAACGAGCAAATCGATATCTTCTCCTATGATGACAGCAGTCTTTTGATGTTCTGATAAGGCAATAGCTGTGTCAATGATGAGAACATCAGCATCATCTCTGGCTTGTTTTGTTGTGATATTAACAGTTTTAAATTTTTCAACAAGCATGTCGATAAATTTTTTTTTATTAGACCGATTTGATAAAAAAAATTCTTGACTGATTGGCACAACCATTGTTTCGTCAAAACAAACTTCATATGATTTTGAAAGTGCAGCAGTTCTTCTTTGTTGTTCCAGTGCTTTAATATTTTTACTATAGTCCGAATATCCGTCAAATACAACAACAATTGCTGAGCCATAATGTGTTTGTAAATATTTAATGTACTTATTTAAAATAATAGAGAAAGTATCGTCTTTGCTCCATACGACGCGATGCAGAAGAAATCCACCATCGATGATGTATGTTACATTATTTTCATCAAGATCGATAACGACAGGCATCATATTGTCATATAATGTTGCTTTCGTGGTTTTTCTCATGCCATTACTATCAAATAAAGATGTCAGATACGGACTTAGTTCATACTGAAGATATTCTTGTAAATTACTTTCAAATTTTTTGCTTACAGTTATTCTCTGGAAAAGTAACATTGGATCTATAGAAACTTTACAATCATTAATTTTGACAGATTTGTTAATGGCTGAAAGCGGTAAAACCTTATCGACGCGTTTTAACTTTATTTCGTTGAAGTTCAAACCAGTTATCTTTACCATAGATTGCAATCCGATTTCATGGGCTCGGTAACAATTAATTTGGTCATTTCCAACGATTCCTGAAGCTAAGGATACCAACTGATTCGCATTTGGAAAGGGATTATGAAGCGTAAACCAACCAACCAGTTCATTTACATCAGTATCATCCCTTTTTATTCGTGAATCTCTAGCATCAACATGTTGGTCCACAGAATCGAAAGAAATGTTACAAAACCGTTCAATTTCTTCACAAATTGTATTCGTGGCATACATAGCATATACCCACTTACATAGAACACTTTCTTGTGTACTTCGGCCTCGAGATACTCCTCCTTCTGTCTTCATAGATTTCATCAGACTTTGCTCGATTACCATGTCTGTCCATGTACCAGAATTGAATTTTTCTGTTCGTTTTACAGTAAAGAATCCGTTTTTAAAGTTCTCAAAAACCTGTTGATCCATTGTCTCCTCAAGTTTTAACATATCTTGAAGATACAAATGAGCTGACTTCGCATATAGGAAATGACCACCAGCATGAAAATAGGGCAGCATTTTTCGCACTGCATCCAAATGTTCTTGAAAAAGTCCCAGCCTTTCAGCGCGAATGAAATCTAGGGCTATTGATACCATTTCAAAATATTGCACCCATAACTGTGCCGTGGGACCTCGAGCTTTTAATTCTTTTAGTTTATCCTGAAATTGATCAATTAACGAGTTGGAGCTGCTCGTACATCCTTCAACATCTTCGTAGGAAACATCGCGACTAGTTATCTGTTCAATTAACTCATCTAACACACAATTTTCAATTTTCATCTCTTCAAAAATCTTTATTGATAATGCAAGTCGTAATAATATATGGCCTCTGATACTTCTTGCATAAGCGTGACCATTCAACATTTTGTCGACCGAATTTGTAGCATATATTTTACTTAAAGCTTCCTTGAGACCACTACCGTCCATTACATGTCCTATGCATCCAAGAAAAGACATGAGCATATGAAATCCTCCAAGTTTGACAACTGTTTTAGACAAGTCTGAGTTTGCATCTGACGCAGCAACCATTTCACGTGCTTTTGAGTACAGGGGCTGATCAAATGTAATTATGCACGTTTTTTGTTGATGTGACTTGGCAATATTTATAGCACTATGTAAAGTTGTATAAATTGTGTCTAAATTACTGGCAGGATGATCAATGAAAGGTAGAAATATAACCTGAGAAGTTGAAAAATTTTGATTATTTTTCGTAAGTTGTTGAAGATAGCCATTCCACCCTGGCAACGGTGAAAGATTCTTCCATTTTCCGTATAACCACAACAAATCAACTGCATTAAAATTTTTTTCAATCAGTACTTGATCATCATGTAGATTTTGGACTTGAATCTTGCTGTACCCAGGTACAACTGGCTTTTCATATGCTAAAAGAGATACATGTGATATTGCTGCTAACTCTTTTGCACTCGGTTTAGTTGTACATTTTTTTATGCGATCATCATAAATTACAGCATCTTTCGGAGTAATTATTTTTATCATTCCCATAACGTGAAGAGTATTATTACCGTCAAGAGTACTGACATTAATATCTGCATTGTCTCCAACATATTGTACCAACGCACCAGACTCTGATGGTAAAATACGAGGTTGTGGATGGTAAACTGCTGAAACTTCATACTGTATGGTATTATTATATGATGCAGCAAATCCTAAAGATGATAAAACATCCAACAATTTTTTAGACCCATATCTTCTGTGAAGAAATACGGAAAGGCCCAACAGTAGCTGTGATGAAAATGAACGTTCTCGTATCGAAGCCATTATTGCGTGGCTAATAGATGTGCATTTCGTTTTTAAATGATCTACTTGTCATTTTCTATTTTTTAATATCATTTCTTCCAAAAAATGTGATAATGTTTTTGGTATTTCTTCATTAATACAATCTAGCATTTTATTCGGAGGTGGATACGTTTTTGTTTCAACTACAGATGATCTGATGTCTTCCCTAATAATAGCCGCAGCAGCTTCTACAATCCGTAGACGTTCTTCTACAGGAGTACTTTTTTTATTTTCGTACCAAGTTTTTGATAATACGTTAAGCTGTGTATCACGGAAAGATATAATTGTAAATGATCCAATTTTTTTTGTGATTATTATATCAGTTAAATACTTTTGTTGTAATTTTGTAATAATTGTCTTATCGTCAGGTATGTATTCCGTAGGGACATCTTTAAGTTCTTTCAAAGTAAATTGAGAATCTTCATTATTTTCTATATAATAAAAAATCTCCTTCATTGCTTGAGTGACTTGATCATCTTGGCGAGGCTTTTTATCTGCAGATGGTACTCGGGTTAAAAAGTTAGTATAGCAAATAGTATGATACTTTGCTTCAGCAGCGATCAAATCATACTCGTAATATATACGTTCCTTTACTAATTCTCCTAAGGAATCGTTTCGTTCTTCTGCTCTCTTAATTACGTTGTCTTTGAATGCAAAAGTACTTACATTACTTATTGTCCGTCTATACTTTAATTTTTTTTTCTTTTCTGCTATTTCATCAGCTTCTTGGCCACAAAATAAGCATAACTTTCCAAAATCAAAGACTTCATTTCGTTTTTTACGAGGTGCACTTGACGTTGAAGGTTCACTCTCATCTGTGCGTCGTTTTGATGCAATAATAACATTTTTACTCGTGTACACTTTTCGACACTCGGAATGCACATTTACAGAACTTAAAGTATTTAAATAGTCTATATGTCCATCATTTCTTTCAATACTTGCAGTTTTTAAAGTTTGTAAACCACGTACGACATTCACAGAAACACCTTCTGAAAGTTTCTTATCACATATAAAACACAAATCAGCCATAGCTCTTAAAACCGTACGTCCGTAGTTGCAACGGTACAATTTCAAACTAACGAATAATCTTGACTCATACAAAGTGGAGAGAGTGGCCTTGAATACTATAGAACATCTGTCCCGGCAATGAATAGAAAAGGGCATAGGGTAGGGACAAGTATTTCCAGGTATATAAGTATTGAGAAATTTACGCGTTTTAAAGAAAAGATATATAATGTCGTGTTAACTTAAAATAAAACTAAAATATATAATCCAGAATTAATAATATTTTATACTTAAATAGTTAAATATGAATAATTATATATAAATAATCAAGTTACTTACTTTAATTAAATATAAATAATTAATAGTTAGTACATAAATAATAGGCATTGTTTAATAATTATAATTTCCAAGTAAATAATTGACTTTATAACGTACTGATAACCATAACTCACGCTTGACCTTGCATTAGGCCGTATATGACTGTACGATGTGCACTCTTCGCGCTCTACCTTCAAAACGGTTAGTCGTATGAAAAAAAAGTTTAAACAAAAGTTGTAGGGAATTTTATAGCCTACAACTTTTATAATAAATGCAAATCTCATTTAACCGATAGGAAGCCAGATATTCGCGAAAAACCGATTTTTGTGACCTTTGACCTTGAATATCTTGAGACGCGGACACGATAACGATTGTGACTTTTGAGACAACATTTAGAATGACAAAACAAAGGTTCATACCAATTTGCAGCTTATTATCTTTCATTCCGAGGTTGACCCCTTTTTTTACCTAATATGACTGGGCTATAAAGACATCAATGCAGAGATTTTCCTGAGGGTAGTAATGTGCAGCAAAGTTGAGATTTAAAGTATCAAGCAAACTACGAATTTTAAACAAACTGTCGCCAGGAGGTTGATCTTCGTTATTAGAAAAGTGCACCATTCGTAACATAATCTCAAACTGTTACGAGCCATAATTGTACGTGGGAAAGATTGAAAAATCAGGGGATTAGTTGACCAATAATCAGCTAGCTTTGGTAACTTGACGATTCCCATCCACAAAATGAGAGCAAAAAGTATTTTGATTTCGTCCGTATTTGTCCAGCCAAGTAATCGTGCTTCGTCGATTCTTTTTTTATTTGTTTTTTTGAACTCAGCTTTATAATCATTTCTTCGGCATAGCGATTAGCTTCTTTAGCTATATTTTAAAAAAAAGTGTCCGGGACTAACAAAGTATAAAATGATTCTAGTTTTGAATAAGCCAAGCCAAAAAGAAAACTTGTTCCTTGAGAACAAATTTGAGAGTGATGAATCAAATACACCAGCAACAAAAGGATCAACTGTTGACTATGAGTTATCTTCCTATATATTATCATCCACTCCATTAAAGATTTGCACTTCAGACTATAGCTCCCAGACTAAAAAAGTTGAAAAAAAGGAATCTGTTAACAGCTTTATCTAAAGTGAAAAATAAACCACGTTTATATATTGGACTTCCACACGAATTATATTTCATAATAGGCTTGATTGAGAAACATACAAATGTTTCTTCACAAAATATATTATGTTTGATGAGGATAAAATTAAACAGCATTGTTGATGTTTAATTTTATCATTATCAAACATAATATATTTTGTTATTCCGGCATTCTCTCAGTTGGCTGATGATTTTGATTTATCTGTAAGTCAAGCAAGCAATATATTTTTCAAAAAGCTCCCAGAAATTGGAAATGTAATATCACTCGTTGTTAGACAATTTTCAGACAAAACTACCAAGATAAGCCTTCCTATGCCTTTTAGATATAAGCATAACCAATGACATGTATCATTGATTGTTTGGAAATAGAATTAATACAAAAAGGCCACGTACCTATCTCTAACCTGGTCAGAGTATAAAAAAAAACCAATACAATAAAATATCTTGTTGCATGCACTCTAGATGGTCTGGTCAGTTTTATTTTCAATGGATATGCAGAAAACATAAGTGATGTCAACTTGGTGGAAAATAGCAAGTTTTTAGACAGTTTGCCACTTAACCTAACGTTGTGTTTTAGCAGACAGAGGGTTTTAACACCTTAAGCATTATTTATCCTTCAAAGGATTTAGTTTGATGATGCCTCCTATTGCTTCCAGTGATTGTAAATTAAGTAAAGCTAAAGTTCGGCAAACTAAACAAATAGTCAGTCTTCGAATTCGTGTTGAAAGGGTCATTCGAAGACTTAGAGAGTTTGGCATGTTGAAGATGCATTCAGTTGTAAACTCTGTGGGGCAACTGTACGCCCTTTTTAGTAAATTGCTTTCAGTATAAAAGTTTTATTTGTATGAAAAACGTTTATTCTAACGTAATAAACGTGTGTCAGTGATAACAAAACATATTTTTAAAATTCGAATAATAATTGTTATTTTTATTGAAACTTAATCATCAAGGGAAATGGGACAATGGAAATTGGACAAAACATATCTGTAACTGAACATGTTGCAAAGTCTGCTCTGGGTATGGTTCTGTAAACAGGTCGCTTTTGAAGGGATATATATACATATTCCCGTGACCCTGAAAGCTGAAGCTACGTTACCTACAGTGGCAATATTTATAAAGGCTCTGTTGAAAATCGATATTACTTATAGATCTACCAGGATGCTGTGTCTTCCATTCATCAGCTTCAATTGCGTACTGGCTTTTAAGAGGACTGTAAACACCCCTATCCAAGGGTTGTAATTTGTGACTGCTGTGAGGTGGCAAAGTAAGTACTATCATGTTATGCTGTCTGCAATGCAAGCTAATATGGTTTGAATGATTGTCGATAATCAGTAGCACAGGATTATCGGCAGTTGGTGAAATATGGTCCTTGAAATGATGAAGCCATTGCAAATATAAATCCGTGTTGATGAATTCCGAATCAGATGTCATACCAATACTGCCAGTTGGAGCTCCATCCATTAGTTCACTCTTCATCTTTTTTCGAGGAAAAATAAATGCAGGCGGCACATAATTTCCAGTCGTACTGACACAGCAAACAGTGGTTATAGTTTGACCACGTTCTCCAGAAACAATTTTATTAACTTTTTTTTTCCTTTCGGTGATATAACTTTATGAGTCTTTTTTGGAACGGTGACGATGCCAGTCTCGTCCATATTATATATTCGACCTGAAGGGAAGTTATATTTTTCTTGACACTTTTTCAAGTTTGTATAAAATCTATTTACTTGCACTTGATTAAAACCAATGGCTCTTGCAATGCTCGTAGGTGTAGCTTGCTTTAAAGCTAAATCAGAATGTCGTTTTATAAACTCGTAGACCCAATCTTTTCCAGCCATTTATGTTGTTTTATTAAATCTATTCTCTATTTCATTAGCTTCTGCAAATTCGTAAACCACTTTTCTCAGTGTTTGCAATGGTTGTAATTTTTTTCCTAAAAACAAAAAAAAAGACAATTTTAATATTTTCAGATGGCCATTATAAATAATAAATAATAACATACCTAGCTTACTATACGATGACTTTCTACGCTGCCTAGCTCCCAATAAGAATTGAATATTTGTGTACAGGCCAGTGCTTTCAATTCTTTTGTAGCAATGTCAAAGATGCTAGCCTTCTAAGGCGCTAAGCATCACAGTATAGTACATATACATATTGTATTTCGCTATCATTTCAATCATTCATTACCCGCTGTTCAAGCACGTTGTACATCTCTCAATTTAAATACTATAAGAATAATATCAAATGCTAGAGTTTTATTACATAAAATAGTGGCCCATGAAGAGAACGAACCCGGGACAAATTAAGGAAGATCACGGGACTCCCCTTGGTTGTCAAGAACATTGGAATTTTGAAGATTTTCGTTAGAGACTCAGAGGAGACTGAAAGAGCCAACTTATCAGGACTTCAGTGGTCAGTGGATCAGCTAAAGCTTCACACCGGGAGCTGCGGTCTGCGAAAAGATAAGTGCCCTTTCCTTGCCAACCTACACTCAATAATATTATTAAATCCCCGATTAAAAGGCTTTCATTGCGTTTAGCAAGTATTCTTTTCATTATTTTGCCTTAAATTAACATATATTTTATTGAATTAACTTGATAAGTGCATATTTTTTATAATTTTACATAAAAAAACACGTGGATAACTGGGTTTGTAGCTAATAGTAACTGTTTAACTAAACGGCTCAAGTTTTGTTTTTTGTATAAATCGGCGTTCTTTATTGTCAATTCGCTTTGTTCACGCACTGCCTGTGCGTTACACGTGCGATAAGATTGCGGCTTGAGCCTAGCGAGCTAGGTCTTATGTCATGCTATCTTGGCGTGGTCGGCGCGCGGCAATACACAGTTTTGAGGAGCGTGAGATTTTATAACTCATTAATTAGTTTAACATTATTTCCATGATGACCTCCATAAAGGGTGTCGATGTCTCAACGTTGATTTCTACCGCAGACGTAGCTTTGTAAAGGGTCAAGCAACCAAATTTAAAAACTATAGTAAATCAAATCCAAACATCTCAGTTGTCTTCTATGGAGTTAACAGAGTTGAATTTAAAGCTACAAAGGTTTGAGACCTTATCGGCACACTTTGACGGCTTGCAGGAAGAGACTGAGGTTCTGAATCACATTAATTTATCTGGAAAACTAGAAGAGCGAGAGAATATTGAGCATGAGTTTATTTTCAATATTGCCACAGGTACAAATATTATTGACAAATATAATAAAGCTGAAGATGATCAGAGACGGGAATCCATCATTCACGTGCCTCAGTGTTCTCACGATCATAAGGATGTAGGTATTAATTTGCCTCAAATAAACATCGCGAAGTTTGATGGTGCGTATTTCCTCTGGCTTGAATTTCACGACACGTTTAAGAGTCTAATCCATGATAATAATAAAATATCTCCTATTCAAAAATATCACTACTTAGTATTCTATTTAGAAGGGGCTGCTGCTAGAGTTATTTCCAATTTAGGAATATCATGTGACACATATGAAGAGGCCTGGAAGTTGATTTGCGACCATTACAGCAACAAAAATTTGTTGACGAATTACGATTTGAGCGCCTTGTTTAATGTCGAGCCTGCTACAAGTGAAACTGAGAAGTCACTTCGGTTTCTAGTGGATACGGTAACTAAAAACTTACGCGCCTTACGGAGTCTCGGTGAGCCGACAGACAAGTGGGATGCACTAACAATTTTTATGATGTCGTCAAAATTACACTTAAACGCCTAAACACGGTTGAATGGCAGCCTAATTTAAACTTTTAACTTTTTCAAAACATTCACAGATCGTGCAGATGTTTTAGAATCTCTCAATCGTAACAATAACGGCAAAAATGCATCATCTACATCACGCAGTTCTGATGTTTAACATTTATAAATATAACAACATAATATAACACAACATAATATAAATAATATATATATTATAATTCAAACACGGATGTTCCGTTATAAGTACTGAACCATGCATCCGATTGACTTGAAACTTGGTATCCATGTAGAAAATAAATGTACTTAATGTTTATATGAGTGTTGGACTCCTTAATAATAATGAAAATAAATAATAATGTTAATTTTAAATGCGCAGTGAAGCGGGCGAGTACGGCTAGTTTCTTATATGGGTGGACCAGCTCACAGCCCATCTGGTGTTAAGCGGTTACTGGAGCCCATAGACATCTACAACGTAAATGCGCCACCCAGCTTGAGATATAAGTTCTAAGGTCTCAGTATAGTTACAACTCAGTAGACTCATTTTCTCTACATAATATTAATTGCAAGTCACGGTCTTCAGGAGCTACTTCAACTTGGCGATACATTTTTTCGATGTCACCGCATAAAATATATTTGTACTGACGGACTCTGAAAAGGATAGAGAAAAGGGAGTCGTGCATATTAGGCCCAATCATTTGAATCCCCGGTCACCGTCCTCGAATTAACCCCTAGACACAGCCCACTGAGTTTCTCGCCGGATCTTCTCAGTGGGTCGCGTTTCCGATCCGGTGGTAGATTCTGCGAAGCACTGCTCTTGCTAGGGTCAGTGTTAGCAACTCTCCGGTTTGAGCCCCGTGAGCTTACCAACACACGTTAGGGTGAAGCTGAAATAGCCTCTCAAGGCTATCAGCATAAGGAGAATAAAAAAAAAAAATTTGAATATCATTAAGAGAGAAGCCAAAAGTAGTGGGAGCAGAACCATCAAACACTATTCGGATTTTTGTTGATTCATTATCATTTTTAAATACTGCAAGATGACAGAGAAAATATGATAAATTAGGCATCAGCTGAGGGGATTTTGATAAATGGCCTAATTCCTTATACTCATTTATGAACTCAACATATTGTTTTTTTAGATCAAAATTTCGTCTAAATCTTTATTTTAGATTTAAGAAACGTTGCTTTGCCCACTTATAGAAGTCTTTTAAACAATCAGAAGATTCAATTAGGGTAGTTTTATACAAAACCTTCCTGTACTCAGACAAAAGGTGTGACATTTTAAATGCTGTTCACATACCCTTTCTCTTGCACTTAAATTGTTATGTTGGGGAACACTCTCCAGTTCCCAGAATTAGGATACAGCTGTATCAAGGTCTGTGTAATCAGATGCACGCATATGAGCATTGTGACAGTAAATATTCTTGTATATTTTGCAGTTTAATAGGACCAGCTATAAGCCAGCCAAACTTAGAATTTCTTAGTTTAGGATGATCTTGACAAAGAGATTTTGTCAGCTAATTGTACATTTGAAGAAATAGAAATGTTTTTTAAATTAACAGGAGATTGAGGAAGTTTTCCTGTTAACGCATTTAAACCATAGCAAAAATAATGATGTTGTAAGAATATTATTTGATTTTATTTGTGTAATACAAATCTCAACAACATTCTTTGATAATTGATTGCCAATACCTATGACATTAAGTGAATCAATAGATTTAGAAGCTAAAGATAACTTTTCGTTGAGTGTATTTGAAATGAAGGTGGATTGACTTCCACAATCTAAGAGTGCTCTAACATTCAATGATTCATGTGTAACAGGGCTGCAAACTCTAACAAGTGCAGTACATAGACGAACTTGGTTTGATGATTGTGTTGTAAAATTAACCACTGACTGTAATTGGTTAGAAGTGAAATCAGTGACTAAATTGATTGAACTTTTAGGATCATGTACTAGAGTTTAATGACGTTTCTTGCATTCACGACAAGGTCCTAAGCGACAGTTTGATCTGTTGATGGTTTGTCTCAGACAGTTAGAGCAAAGTTCATGAATCTTTAATTCCTTTAAACGATCCTCAAAACTTTTAAATTTTAATATGGGACAATTATATATTCGGTGATCACCCTTACAAACAACACATGGTAGAATTTTGACATTAACATTATTATCAGTTGCAGCAGTGAATGATTAGTATTAGACCTTGGTACAAAGCGTGGTGTTAGCCGTTGGTGCTCCTGTGTAAGTTGTAAAGCTTAATTATGATTCAAGGATTCTAGAACATCTGCAGTATTTTGCAAATTAATGCAATATTTTGATTTTGATAGTAACTATGAATACTGTGTGAACAAAGACTTCAAAAGCAACTAGAAGCAAGAAGCTATAGGAAATCTAATTTATGTACACTTGAATTGTAGGATTGTTATATAGAGCATAGATATTAAATGAGTATATTATGTAGTACAAATACCTTTATTTCGTTCATCCATTCATCTGAGCGACTTATAATAATGAAACAAACAATACGAAATGTTGTATAGAAACAATCCGCTCACTTTCAGAATTTTTTATTTAAAATAATATAAAGTTTGGAGAGATATACGACAAAGGGAAGGTCCGAACGTTGTTGTTCGGAACTTGTATATATGCAAGCTTATCTTGAAAATGTCGTAATCGAGATTCAGGCATCTGTCAATTACCTTGCGTTGTATGATGGCTACCCGCCACAAAGAATATTAATTCTATTTGTAAATTGTTGTTTTCATTAATTATTTTTTATTAATCTAAATCATCCTATATCCTCAGGATTTATAAATTAAGACCGATATGGTATTAAATGCTTATCGGAGTCCATATATAACACAACTCGCATGCCACCATAGACTGCAAGCCATGAGGTTAATAACTAATATTTTTTTTACTTCACTATATATTTTGATATTAGTAATAATTAGTGTAAATAAACTAAATAACAAGGGCTTAAGTTTTTCCGATCCGTCCATATTGACTGCAAGTAAAACTGTCAACCTCTCTTTACAATGTTTTCCCCCGTGACATTTTTCATCTTTAAAAGTAAGCGCCTTGTCCGGTAAACATTTGAAAAATAGGCCAGTTTCATCAGTATTAAAAATGTCTCGGGCATCATAGTTTTCAATCAAGGTCTTCAATTTACAGTGCCAATCTAAGCAAACTGCATTATCAACGCTTCCAATTTCTCCACAAACTTTTTTGAACGCAACTCCATTTCTCTTTTTGAAATTCGTAAGCCACCCTTCACTTGCCGCAAAGTTTTTGATACTTAGAGTAGACGCGAACTCTTTTGTTTTTTCCTTCAACAGGTTTCCGCTAATAGACACTTTTTGTCCTCTACACTGTCTTAGCCAAATGACCAGGCTTTCTTCCAGACGAGGAAATTCACCTTTAGTAGTTCTGTTCCGTACTCCAGCAGTTTGAGCAGAATTAATTTTCTCCTTGTACTTTATTATGACTGAGAGAGTACTCAGAGGAATCTTAAATTCTTTTGCAACATCACTTTTCTTCTCACCTTCCTCTACTTTTTCGATTAACTTCTTATTTTCAGCAATCGTCAAACATTTATGCTTTCTAGGACTCATAATTAACACAAACTTTTAATCTGCATACCAACGAAAGACCAACAGTAACTGAAACATAACTAAACAAACCAATTCGTGCGGAAGTGTGAGTTTAACTATGTGATCATAACAAAAACAAAGGCTCGTGTATGTTTAAATTGTCGAGTGTTGGACGCCGATGAGTTCGAATTAACGCGTCGTTTTATTATATTATTATAGCAATGATTTTTTCATACGAATTACCAAGTGCATAAAAATATATTGATTTAGTTCGAAATATAAAGAGATTTTGTAGGGAACTCGTGATAACTTTGAATTATAGAAAGGTTTTAATTATCGCAGGTTGGAATTAACGAGAGTCGACTGTATACTTTTTGTACTTTGATGCAGCACTTCCAGAATGTGTATTTTTCATAGCCTTTTTTGTTCTGAAGTGTGCGTCTCTGGCTGTTTTCCATCTTTGTTTGACCAGTTTCCCTGAAATAATAAATTTCTTTTTTATTTACAGATTTTTGGCTACAGGTCGGAAATATACAGATTTGCATTATTCTTTTAGAATTGGTATTGCAACAATCAGTCTGATCGTGGACGAAGTGTGTAAGGTAATATGGCAAACACTCCACGATGAATGCATTCCAACGAAGACCTCTGATATGTGGCAAGAAATTGCTAACGGGTTTCTACAAAAGACCAACTTTCCAAACTGCATCGGAGCTATCGATGGCAAGCATATCAGAATCGTAAATCCAGCCGGTGGTGGATCAATGTTCTAAAACTATAAGAATTTTTACTCAATAGTTCTCCTAGCTATGTGCGATGCAGATTATTGTTTCACATATGTAAACATTGGATCATGTGGAAAAAACTCAGACTCATCTATATTCTAAGACAGTGCACTATACAGGAGCCTAGAAAATAACACTCTAAATATACCAGGACCGAAGGCACTGCCTGGAAGAAATAGTCCAGTTGAACATGTCATTGTTGGTGATGGTGCCTTTGGAATAACTAATAAAATTATGAAGCCATATGTGCGAACCAATATGATCCATAAGAAAAAAATATTTAACTATAGATTGAGCCGCAGTAGACGTTATATAGAATCAACATTCGGTATAATGTCAAACAAGTTTAGAGTGTTTCATACACCTATTAATGTGGGTTTTAATGTTGCAAAGAATATAGTCAAAGCATGCTTTTATAAGAATTCGCGATGGTTATCGTATTGAAGATACACTTACAATTGAGGGTATGGTAGAAATACCGACTGCACCCACAAACAGGTCTGGCAATGCTTTGCGAGAACATTTTGCCGAGTATTTTTTGAGCTCTATGGGTAGGGTGGCCTGGCAAGACTCGTGTATATTTTAACTCTAAAATGCCTTGTTCGTTCTAAAATATTACCTATCTTTTAATAAAACGAAATAAACACTCACCAAGTTGTTGTTTTTCTTCCTCTGAAACATTTTCGAAGAGGACGACGACAATATCCTCCCATCCTTTATTTCGTGATTTATTTTTGTACAGTGGATCGGATGCATCCCACAAATTCTTTCGCAGGCGTACCTTGTTTCCACATCGCGATTCGCCATAACTGTACACGCTGACGGCGTCCGGTCGGTTCGACAGTAGAACGCTCACTGAAGTCAGAGGCGCGCTTACGACGGTCGGCGCCGACGCGCGGCGCGTACGGTCGCTGAGCTGTCAGCGCGCACCACTGTCCGCGCTCATAGCTACGCGTACTGTCAGCGCCGAGCGTCAGCGGCGACTCTAAGACCAGCCTAAGGGCCTGGCCACAGCTACTGGCGGTGCGTTTTGCGGTGCGTTGCGAGGCGCGGCGGGCGGCGTGATTTGCGGGGGTATGCCACAGCTAGACTAGTTGCGACGGCGGCGGCGTCAGAGGTGGACGTATTTAGAAAGCCCTATCAAAATTCCCTTTCAAAAGTGGCACGATATTACCTTGAAATAAGTGCGTTCTTAGCTGAAGATATTATTCAATCAAGAATAGGAGCGCACCCAGTAAGAAAAAGAGAGAACTTGGCGAATTCCACCCTATTTATTAGGTATTATATTAGGAATATAAGAACTATCCCGATAAATAGATTATTAATAGATTCAACCTTCACAGATATTACCAGGTTCAAATCTAAATTTACCATACGTGTTAATTGCTGATAAAGCCTATCCTCTTAAAAATTATTTGATGCGCCCATATCCACCGGGTGGTTTAAATGCGGAACAAATAATTTTCGACAAAACATTATCCCGGACAAGTGTCACAATTCAGTACGCGTTTGGTATTCTAACTAATAAATTTCGTATTTTTACGAAAAGTGTACAGGCAAACAAAAAGCACGCGACATTGATTATAAAGGTTTCGTGCCTTAACAGAAAGTGATGGAGACAGAGATGCAGATTTTCAGCAGTTTATTTCCCAGTTTGGAGACTCCAATATTCACAATAGCGTACGCAGATCAAGACGGAATAATCGAGAAACGGTTCAAGCATCTAGAATACGAAATCAATTCAAATTTCAAATTTTATTTCAATAATCCTATCCAAGAGTATCTAGGAAACCATTAGTACCAGAAAATTGTTGTTTTATTTCATCCCACATTTTTTTTATAACATGCCTATATTTATGATGTGGATGTTTTGACATCCATATTTCTGGTCTACTCAGTATTTCACTAATGAATTGTTCCACATCCATTATATTTTATTAGCTCAACGCGCGGTAAAAACAAAATGATTTGTTTCGGTCGCGCGATGCCTCAATGCGTCCACCGACACCGCCGCGCGCGCCGCTCTGAGCTGTGGCCACCTCCATATTGTCTAGTACATTTGTTTCACTCGCACATGGCGCAGCTCGTCGCCGCCAGATGTCACGCACCTCTCACCGCGCCTCGCAACGCACCGCAAAACGCACCGCCAGTAGCTGTGGCATACTTCATAGGTTGTCTACCATTTGTTTTCGCCGCTCCCGCTTGCCGCGCCTCATGACGCACCGCAATTCGCACCGCTCTCGGCTGTGGCCAAGGGGTAAATGCATACGCACCGTGGCAGTGACTTGGATCTAACGTGCTAGTGTTGTGAACAAGGAAAATGGATTTTTCATTTCAAGAATTGGCTTTAATTGCTATTGCTCTAGATGATGAAGTAGCTACAACCGTGAACAAGAAAAGGAGATTTTCTGTACATCCTACATAGCAGAATAGAGAACAAGAGGGAGAATACCACACTATCTACAAAGAACTTCTGGATGATGAGACTCAGTTTTGTCAGTATTTTCGAATGCCAAAAGAATGTTTTGCTTTATTGGAAAATAAGCTAAGCTCTTATTTAGCTGGAGTCATGGTCCAGACGGCTGGCCGATCCTTCGGCTGGTCGTAGGACCGTCGAGGCGATTCGCCCGGTTCTTGTGAACTGGGTGAATCGTCACAGAGGACGGCTCACGCAGGTGCTCACTGGGCATGGTTGCTTCGGTGAGTTCCTGCACCGGATCGGAGCCGAGCCGACGGCAGAGTGCCACCATTGTGGTTGCGACTTGGACACGGCGGAGCACACGCTCGTCGCCTGCCCCGCATGGGAGGGGTGGCGCCGTGTCCTCGTCGCAAAAATAGGAAACGACTTGTCGTTGCCGAGTGTTGTGGCATCGATGCTCGGTGACGACGAGTCGTGGAAGGCGATGCTCGACTTCTGCGAGTGCACCATCTCGCAGAAGGAGACGGCGGGGCGCGTGAGAGACGCACAGGCCCGCCGCCGTCTAGCGGGGGCCAGGGAGGCGGATATCGCCCAAGCCCTGGCCCTGTAAGTGTTTCGGGTCCCCTCACATGTCGGCTTGGGGACTGGCGAAGGGGGCCTAAGAAGACGACGTGCAAGCTGCTCTGCACGCGTTTTATGCATGAGCATCCGGGTGATGGAAGGCCGGCTATCCTCAACCCACGCTGGTTCTGACCCAGCGGGGTATTCCGTAGGATAGACCATTCTAACCGGTGCCATCTAGGCGGGCTTCGGATAGCCTGCCGACCGAGAGGGCTGGTGGTCGTGGCGCCGACGACCGCCAGTCCGGCGTCCGAGGGTGAGGGTGATGGGAGAGATGTGCTCCGCACTAAACGCTTCACTTTCCCCCCTTTGCCTTTTCATGAGTTTTTTCTCAAGCGAGGTTTGGACGTTGGACGTTGGTTGGTGAAAAAAAAAAAACAAAGCTCTTATTTAATTAAGAAAGACACTGTTATGAAAAGAGCTATCACACCTAGAGAACGTTTGGCTGTGTGTATAAGGTAATCAGAGACATTTTTATATAGTAGTTATTTATTTTAAAATTGTAAATGGACTTGACCGCGGCTAGCGTTGTACCATCTTGCAGATCTATCGATCCACGTGGCCGCCACTTAGTTTATTTTGAAATATTAGTCATTAGCAGTATCATACTGCGAGAAATAAAGTTGTATTGACTCCGACGACCCTGGTTGTTCAGAAAGTTGTATTGAATCCGACGTCCCTAAATGTTCAGAAACTGGCAATGACGATGAAATATCCGGCTCTGATGGCGATGAAGGCAAAGGAGAAGACAAAATAATGGGCGTAGATTGCGAATATCTGAGATTTTCAGTTAATTGCTGAAGCTCCAAATTGTGTATTACTTGAAAAATTTGCCCTTTTGCCAAATGATGCAAATATAGAAAAAATGATTTTAGTGGTAGTCCCTGTAAAAGGTGGTAGGTGCAAGTCCCTGTAAAAATGCGTCGATAGGATGTCGTTCCTCTTTTTCAATGTGTTCAGTATTTTTGTTTCTATTCATGAGCACATATTTCATTAGAGTAGCTGAAGCGGATTCAGGAACAGGGGCAGACATCTTCTCTTTTTTCAGACGCGGATTCCTCTGACTCTCTTGTATTGGCAGGTCGGATGGAGGCTCACCTTGCTCATTTGTAGCAGAAGATGAAGATGCAGCTGGTGATAATGCAAATGACGTAAGAGATGGACTAGCTACAATGTCCTTGTGGGACTGCGAATTTGACTCCTGATCAAAGATGTAGAAAATGCTTTTAAAAAAGCATTTAAATACAAAATGGAAGATACTTTTCAGATTCACTATTTCAAATGCAAAATACAAAATAGTTTTGCGTTTTGTATTTCAAATGCTAAATGCAAAGTAGGTATTTTCAAAATACTTTTTCAAAATAAAATACCCCCTGAGCAAATCACAGATATTTTTATTTATTATAGGTACATATTTATTTATCATACATGAGCAGTAGACACACAATGCCGAGCTGGAACTGAACTGGTATTGTTAAAAAGTGATAAAAATAAACGCTTTTTAACAATACCAGTTGTTCGAATACATCATCACTCATTTTTCTTCTGTGAGGTCTCATTATCATCCCACCATACGAAAAAAGTCTTTCTACTCGTGCTGAACTTGGTAAGAAAAATTTTTTTTTATAGTAGGATAAGCATTTTTACATCTCCAGACTTGCTCGTCCTCATGCTCTCATCCTTTAAATATTGCAGGGTTTCCAGATCTATTGTAGTTTTATTAGCACTACCACCCTCACTGGTTGCAGAGGAGTCTGAATCCTGGAACATGTAATGAGACTCGCTTTTTTTTCTATCGTGCAACAGCTTGAGCTTCATTTATAGCCGGAATCAACAAATCATCGATAAATCCTATGACAATATCCCTCGTTATCAAGTCTAAATATTATGCTTTTAAAAATTCATATTGGCCGTTCATTGTTACAAAAGATGTATACTTAATAGAATCTTTGCTGGCCCTTAAATGAAAAAATCCATTTTTAAGATCAAGTGCACTAAATATTCTCGCAGGTGCCAGTCTGTCAATAAGTTCATCTATAATGGGTAGCGGGTATTCATCCTTGAGCATTTTCCTATTAATTAACCTATAATCAACACATATTCTTCTGTTTCCGTTTTTTTTTTTGACAAGAACAATTGGGCTAGTATATTCAGAAAAACTTACCCAAATAACTCCTTGTTCCAGCCACTCCTTAACCTGTTTATCCACCTCATCCTGTTCTTTTGGTGAGATGCATCGTGGTCGCTGAGCCACTGAGATGTCGTCTTTAAGTGTGATTTTCAACTCAATGGGAGCCTCTTTAGGTTGACATGGGCGATATTCATCTACTAACCTAGTCACTTCATTCCTCACATTTTCATTCATAACATGACCTACAATGTCAACATCATCATCATCATCAGCCTTTATCTGCCCACTGCTGGACATAGGCCTTCCACATAATGCGGTTCTCCGTCTTCCGCATCCAACGACTTCCCGCCGTGCGCAATAAGTCGTCAGTCCACCTGGTTGGAGCCCGCCCTCCTGCTTCGTAGCGATATACGTGCGTTTCGGTTGCTGCTCTGTTCTCGCGCTGCTAGCTGTAGTCGATGACGCTCCTGCCTTTGCCGGACATTGTGAAGAAATATGGCCGAACACGTTGCAATCTTCACTTTTATGACTCTTCTCTCCACAGCTATAGCATCGAGATTTTGATGACCATTCTCTTGTATTAGTAATTTTCTTCATTTTTTCTTTTAAAATCTCGTATATTTTTAATTTCTCCTTTAATTCCGTGTACGTCGTGACTCCATATAGCATTATTTTATTTATTTCCTGATCTTGTATACCATCTACAATATATTTTGTAGCAACGTAGTCTACCATTTTGCCTCGGCGTCCCAGCTCTTTCATGGCAAACATGTAGTCAATGCATGATTCATTTGACTTTTTCTTTTTAGAACTCATCATTTCGTGAATAGTCTTGGTGATGGCTAGCTTTAGTGTCCCAGCATGGAAATGTTTCTTCAGAATTTAACCATTAAGCTGCCGTGCCAGTTAATGACCGTCGAGCCACTAGTAACCGTTGCTTTGGTGTCCACTCGAAAATGTCACCATTTTCCTCTATGTCTTGTATCCACTTTGTGACAGCATAAGTTTTGTCTTTGCCGTCAAACTAACTGATGATGTTCTCCATTAAATGAAACATTCCACCACGCGTTGGTCGATCGAACATACTGTCGTCGTCATCGAAGGACTGGCTTTTGTTCGTCATCTTGCCATCCTCGTGTATCAAATTAAATATGTCGTGTGTATATTTTTTAAATTTTTTTATTGCCTTTGTAGGCAGACGAGCATACGGCCCACCTGATGGTGAGTGGTTACCGTCGCCCATGCACTTCAGCAATGCCAAGGGCAGAGCCAAGCCGCTGCCTACCGAAAATAAAATTAAAACGAAAATTAAACCTATATTCGTACAATTGACGCGTTGTTTGTTTCTTGTAATGGCGTCGAAACAATTATTATTACTTGCCTTTTCTTTTGGCCGATCCCGGACGAGCCCCCAAACTGTGGGGATGCAAGCTTTGGACAAACAAAAGATTCGCGTTTACTTTCAGGTTTTATTAAAATACTATTAATTAAAATAATAATCGTTAATCGTTTCGTGTTCTTCGTGCCTCGTTCGTCGTCGTTCATCTGTCATCTCACACGTCATCCCCTTCCTTTCTCTATGTATCGCTGCGTTGACAGACATCGACTTGCATCCATCATATCATGCGTTCAAGAAAACATCATTCCCACAAATATATTATATTACTATCGGCTACGAAAACTTAAATTGCACGTGTTTTGCGATGCTTCAAGTAAAGCAATGTGTGCGGTCGCATATTGGCGCTGGAATAACAACGGTATTTTATACGTTTCATTTATAGCGAGCAAATGTCGTATCTTACCTATTAAACCAATAACTGTCCCGAAGGCTGAACTTGAAGCAGCTCGTTTGGCAGCAAAATTGGCAGATAACATACATAAAGAACATAGATTGACGCCGATTGCAAGATATTTTTGGTGTGATTCAACTACAGTTATTCACTGGATTCGGAACAATACGCGCAAGTATAAAACGTTTGAAGCTAATCGCTTAGGCGAGATAGACGACTTGACGCGTATACCTGAATGGAAGTATGTTCCTACAAAACTGAATGTCGCTGACTTAGGCACTCGAGAGTTTTATGATTATTCTGTCTTCAACGGCGAGTGCTTTTCAAGACCAACCTTTTTATTCGATGACATGTCTTTGTGGCCTCAAGATGTGCTGAACGAAGACGTGGTTGAAGATAATCAGGAGCTAGTAGCAGTCACACACACGGAACCATTGCCGTGGTAGCAACTGTAGTTGAGCTGATCCATCTGTGGTACTTCCTCGAACGTAGTCTGATGTTTCTCGACCCATTTTTCTGCTTGATGATGAGACATTTGAACATCTTCTCCGGTTTGTGAACTGTATTCTATCAGGTCGGTCTCTTCCTCAAGTTCCGCTAATTTTAGTTCTGTTTCTCGATCTATGAGTGCCATTTGGATTTGTGATTTTGTTTCTCTGCTTCTTTCTCATTATTTCTTTACAATAAGACGATTTGGATGATGCTTGGCTTCTATGTGAGGTTGTTGCTTTTGGAAGTGGCTTATCGGAGACGATGCGAGTTGGTTTCGATTTTATTTAGCTACCTTCCATAGTAAATGTGCGGCTAAAAAAAGGTTCTGGAATTTTCGTTTTGATTTGTACACCAGGTTGCATACTCACACTTTTATCAGATGGCCCATACTTCAACACACAGTCTATAAGCACTTCTGTGTCGTGATCACCATTTTGCGATGAACGTTCCTGCTCGCGGAGTTGCTTCCGTGTGTTGACCATTTTTCGCGGCGGCGAGTGGTACATAATATAACTATTAATCCGGTTCGAAGACCACTTTGTTAGTTATTGAGATGGTTCAGCAATAATAAATCGAGGAAACAAGAAAAAGGCGTATATTTTAACGAAAAATCACAACGAATAAATTGAATAGCGCGTTGCGTGCGGTGGGTCAGTACACGTACGTGTCCTTCATTTGACCGTTAGGCGACATTATCAGACATTACAAACATAGACAAACTACATTTTATTTAAGCGCGTTAGCGAACAACCTTATCAGAGCGCTTCAATTTTATTTCGTGAAATTGAAAACCAGTGATTTTACTCATATATTCTAATCCAATTGTATGAGCTCTGTGACAATTAATTTGTGTTTAGAGCAATTCTAAACATGAAGTTTGTATAACTATTTTTTGAATTTTGAAACCGAATAATAATTTTGACAACACAGTCATTGTAAGTCAATCAAAAATTCAGGTCGTACGTGCACGTGTTGTAACTACATTAAAATAAAATTAAAATAACCTTCTCTCTGAATATATCGAATTATTGAAGCGACCAGCACAAATTACAGTCCACGCTCTACACAATTTGCTCATTTCCAACTTTTCCAGGACTTCATGATGTCAACTGTGTTGTATTTGGAAAAGGTTGATGAAGTTTAAATCATTCAACTAGCACCTTTACGTCTTTATCATGCTTTTTTACTCTTGAATCTCTAGAATCTACTATGTTCAGTTTCTTCACCACCAATAACTTTTTGTATAAGAAACATATTTATGTTGTTCCTGAAAAGTTTTAATTAATGGACTTGCGTCCTTTTCGAAACGACGTTTTCATTTAGTTTATAGTATATTTTGTAGTAGTTTAGTATATAGTTTAAAAGTTATATTAAATTGAATTTTTTATAGACAATGGCGGGTAAAACGATTGAGATAGGACGCATTTTGATAAAAAAGACAATGCTGTTAGTTTGTCTGTATGTAAATACTGTAATCAAAACATTTCATACAAACTGACCACCAGGAAATTGAATTCTCATTTAAAACGCTCATATACTTCTACGAGGGCGGCACTGAAAATTTCGGGAATTAACGAAGTGACACAACATTACTATTTAAAAATGTATTTATTGCTTTTCGAAGTATTCTCCGCGAAATTTGACACATTTTTCCATACGATGGAACCAATCATTGAAGCAACCATTCCATTCGGAAGTTGGGGTCCACAGCTTCTTCAGGTGATGAAAATCTCTGGCCACACAATTTATTCTTTATTTTAGGGAAAGTATAGAAATCATTAGGGCTTAGGTCGGGGCTGTACGGCGGATGGTCTAATAATTCTATGTTTTCTTGCTCTAAAAACTCTTTTGTTCTGTGCGCGGTGTGAGAACTCGCATTGTCGTGATGGAGGATGATGCGGCGGTTGCAGTTCTCTTTACGGAGTTCAGAAACGACCTGTGGCAAACAAATGCTAGCATACCATTCCGCATTAACCGTTCTTTGTCCCTCAAGAGGAATAGTCGTAACATGGCCGGTTTTGGAGACAAACGTGGCCACAATTTTTTTTGCAACACTCCGTGAACGAACAATTTTTGTTGGCTTTAACTCATTTTCGAACACCCAAACTCGTGACTGGTTTTTTGTTTCGGGTTCGTACGCGTATATCCAGGATTCGTCACCTGATACAATGTTGTATACAGCATTTGAGGATCCTGCGTGGACTCTTTCGAGAGTTCTGACGCACCAAGTAACGCGATCCGCTTTTTGCTCTTCATAGAGCGAATGCGGTATCCATCGGGAACACAACTTTTTTACACCTAATTGTTCATGTAAGATTATTTGTATTTGACTCATGCCAATGTCTAAAGTTGCCTGAATTTCGCGGTATGTCACATGTCGATCTTCCTCAATCAGCTTACGCACAGCATCAACGTTTTCTTGGGTGACTGCAGTTTTTGGACGACCTTGACGGGGATCATCATTGAGCTTGACACGTCCACGTTAAAACTCAGCAAACCAGCGATAAATTGTGGTTTTAGATGGGGCTTCATCACCAAATACAGAAATCATCCGGTCAACACACTGTTTTTGTGTTAAACCACTTCGAAAGTCATAATAAATCATCGCTCTTGAATTTTCTCGAGTCAATTCCATTTTCTCAACGACTAAACAAGTTTGACAAAACCTCGTGACAAGACCGAGAATCTTTTTTTAAATAAATAAATGGTATTCGATTTTTAAAACCAAGGTGACCGAGAATCTTTTTTTAAATAAATAAATGGTATTCGATTTTTAAAACCAAGGAGTTTTCAATTAAAAATATTTTAATATGACAGGAACAGTGGAAATATTCCATTCCCGATACTTTTACTGCAGCCTAATATTTATTTGGCGAAAAAAAACAATTAACGTCAGATGTGAGCAATACGTGCTGTGCGTGAGCAATACGCGACAACGCTGTGCCCAGTAGTTCCAAAAAAGCAAATGTAGTGGATGTAGCAGCTGTTTCTTCCAGCACCGGGGTCGTTGCAAATCAGATGAACCCAAATCAGCCATTAACGGAGCCGCCACGCAAACGACAAAGGACAATGCAGGCCTATGTTAAAAAATGACTTGTGATGAAAAGAAACTTGTAAATCGAGATTTTCTAGAATTATTTATAAGTGATTATCAACCGTTCCGAATAGTTGAAGATAAAGGATTTCAAATATTTGTAATGTTTGTTGTTGTGTCAATGTTTTAATCGCGGCTTTGATATTAATGCTTCATTTTGTTTACTATAGGGAAAGGAAATAACAATAGGATAGTGATCACTATTGAATGTGGATGACAAAGTAGACCAAGATAATAAAGACGCTAAATTAGAAGTACAAATAGACAGGTCTATAGCACTGATTGCTTCATCAGGCCTAGTGAGCCGGGTAGGGGAGCCCGTATTTAAGATCCATAACAATTAGAGAAGGAACTACCCCATGATGTGTGATTAGAGTTAAAATCACCCAAGATCATGAAAGGATGAGGAAGAAGTGAAATTATATTTCTAATTTCACTAAAGACTCTTAAAAACGGAAACATAACAAATATTATCAACAATAGCAGCAATGATAGAAAAATCATCACTGTGTGAAGGAAGAGGAAGAGGAGATATAAGATGAGAGTTTCTGACAAGAAGGCACACACCGCCATACCCATCAGCCCTGTCATTCCTTAAACAGGAATAGCCAGGGATTTTAAATGTATAGTTCGACTTAAGCCAGGTTTCAGATAAAGAAAGAATAAAAGGTTTAAAAGTATTTACAATATGTACAAGTTCATGTTTTTTACTTATGATACTTCTGCAATTCCATTGAACTATCCTTTTTTTTTTTTTTTTTTTTTTTTTTTTTTTTTTTTTTTTTTTTTTTTTTTTTTTTTTTTTTCGGGTAGAGGGCCGAACCTCCTACGAGGTCCCCGCGCAAAAGGGGCGCGCGGGGTATGTGAGACTCAACGATCTGCATGGTGTTGTGAGCAGACCGCGGGCCCAAGGATTTTAGAGCCCACCCACTAAACGACTCCTCTGCACTCTTACACCCGACGTCCGATCCCCTCCGAGGTCAGAACCCGGATGAGGTAGGGGGGCTACCGCGGTCAACACTACAACCAGACGGCGCGGCTCACCCCAAGGACGCCCAGCCGACGGAGCCTTCGAGGCGAATCGAAGGCTCTGAAACGTCGGCCGTCTCGGTACAGCAGCCCGTCGGGCCGCCCAGACGGTGCCGCTGGTGTCCCGGAATACCCCGCTGGACCAGAACCAGCCTGCCGGGTCGGGACGCGATACACCGTCGACCGGTCGCTCTATTCACTCCACGGCAGCGCGCTAGAGTGCTGGTAGCGCGCCGCGCGGCCTCACCCCCTCAGGTCGCCCCTTGACCTTCACCGGGGGGAGGCCGCCACCTACAGGGGCCGGGACGTACGGGCGTATTCCCGCCTCCGGCCCCCGGCTCGACGGCGACGGATCGGTGCGGAAAGGGAAGAGCTCTCCCTCTCTCGCTCCGCCGCCTCCTTCTGCGAGATGGTGGACTCGCAGAAGTCGAGCATCGCCTTCCAGGACGCGTCGCTGCCGAGCATCGTAGCCACGACGCGCGGCAGCGAGAGGTCCTCTCCTATGACCGCGACGAGGGCGGCGCGTTGCTCGTCAAATCCAGAGCAACGCGCCAATGTGTGTTCCGCTGTGTCTTCCTCGTCGCGGTCCGCGCAGTGGTGGCACTGCGCCGTCGGTTCCCTTCCGGCTATCTTGTGCAAGTACCGGCCGAAACAACCATGGCCGGTAAGCATCTGCGTTAGCCGGAAGGTGAGGCATCCGCGGTCGCGGCCCACCCAGTCCGCGAGAACCGGGCGGACCGCCTCGACGGTTCGGAGGCCGGCCGACGGATCCGCCAAGCGGCGAGACCACGCCTCCAGCACGGACCGCCGAGAGTGGAGCCTCCGCGCTCGAACTACACCTTCGCTGGGGCGCCCTTCCCCCCTAGAGCGGAGGTCGCTACGCCACCGGTAATCGGCAGCGAGCGCCTCCGCCTCCAGGTCCCAGGGTGGCGCCCCGGCGAGCAAGCACGCCGCCTCGAAGGAGACGGTGCGGTATCCTCGGATCGCCCTGACCGCGATCGCGCGCTGCGGACGTCGCAGCGCGGCGACGTTCTGGCGGGTCAGGGCGTGGCACCATACGGGCGCGCCGTATAGTGCCATCGACCGCACCACCCCCATGTAGAGGCGGCGCGCCACCTGATCGGGACCCCCGACGTTTGGAAGCAGCCGGCTCAAAGAGCCGGCCGTCGCCATCAGTCGAGGGCCCAACTTCGCAAAGTGAGCGCGGAAGTTCCACCGACCATCCAGTTCAAGGCCGAGGTACCGAAGACCGGTCACCCCGACCCCGACGCGGACGCCTCCGATCACGAGGTGGGCACCCAGAGGCGGCGCTCGTCCCGGCCCGTGAAACAACAGGGCCTGGGTTTTGTCGAGCGCCACCTCGAGTCCCAGCCGTCGGATCCTTGTGACGACGTGTGCCACGCCTGCGCACGCCAGACGGGCAGACTCCCGGTAGTCCCTCCCCGGAGCCACGACCAACGTGTCGTCGGCGTAACATATTACGCTCAGCCCGGGGAGGGGACCCCGAATGACGCCCCGCAGGACCCAGTCGTAGCCGATGTTCCACAGCAGGGGGCCCAGGACAGACCCCTGCGGAACACCGCGCTCGACGGGGAAGCGGTACATCGCCCCACCGTGTCCGATGCACTGGATCGACCTGCCCTCGAGGTAGGAGCCGATCAGTCGGCGGAGGTATGCGGGGACGCCGTGATACTCCAGCGCCCCCGCGATCACCGACCAGGGCAGGGTGTTGAAGGCGTTCCTTACATCTAAGGATAACGCCATCGCCACCCCGCCCCGGGATACGGCTTCGTCGGAGAGGGCACGCACGCGCAGAATTGCGTCTATCGTCGAGCGGCCCTCTCTGAAGCCGTATTGTTCCGCCGAAAGATCGGGACCCGTCTCGGTCAGGTGCCGGACGATGCGGGCCGCGACGATCCTCTCGAGCATCTTGCCCGCTTCGTCCAGCAACACGATGGGGCGATAGCCCGCGGGTGAGTCCGCGGGGCGCCCGTCCTTCCGCAGAAGGACCAGTCTGCCCGTCTTCCATTTCGACGGGAACCGTCCCGACTCGAGGCACGCTTCGAAAAGCCCCCCGAGCCGGTCCCCTAGGGCCTCGAAGGCCAAGCTCCAGACCCGGCCGTGAACGCCGTCAGGGCCGGGGGCCGCGTCCTTCGCTCTCATTCTGGACACGGCCGCATGGATCTCCGCCCCCGTGATAGGGGGAGGGGGCTCCTCGGCAGCGGGAACGCTGGGGCGACGCGGAGGCGTGCCCCACGTGGCGTCCATCTGGGGGGGCTCAAAGTCCCCCCCTGCTGCCGGCGGGAAGAGTGCCGCAACAATTTCCCGCAGCTGCCGAGGCTGGAGCCGCTCGGTCACCGGGAGCGCCCACGGCTGCAGTTTCCTGCGAACCATCTTGTATGGGCGCCCCCAGGGATCTTCGTCGAGCGACTCCAGGAGAGTCTTCATGCTCTGCTTCTTGGCCTCGCCGATGGCCAGCTGCAGCGCCGTCTGCTTTTGACGACAGTCAGCGTGCAGCTGGGCCGCCGTCTCCGCGAACGCAGCGTCGCGACGACGGCGGCGGCGGTGGCGTGCGCTCCGGCGGCGCGCCCTCACGCACTCCTCGCGGAGTCTTGCGATCTCGGGCGACCACCAGAACGCACCCCCACGTGGTGCTCGGGGGCCGACCCGGGGCATGGCGGCATCACAAATGTTTGCCATGGTGCCCCGGAACCAGTCGACCTCCGCATCCACGTCCGCGAGTCGCGCGGGTTTTGGCGCCCACGCAGCAACAGCGGCCGCCTCCATCAGCAACTCCTTGTTCATCCGTTTCAAGGCCCACCTGGGGAACGAACGGGGCGCACCTTGCGGGAGCTCCTCCTCGCCGCGGGCGCCCACGGCTGACGACGACGACAAGGAGGAGGCGGAGAGCTCGAATCGGACGTATCTGTGGTCCGAGAGCGTCTCCGCCCCCTCGAGTACGCGCCAGCCGCGGGTGCGGCGCACGGCGGACGGGGACGCGAACGTCACGTCCACGTGAGATTCCCCGTTCCACCGCACGCAAGTCGCGACCGTGCCTCTGTTTAGGAGACAGAGGCCAGTCGCGATCGCCCACTCCGAAAGGGCCCCGCCTCGCGAATCCGTGCGGGGGGAACCCCAAGCCGTACACTTGGCATTGAGGTCCCCCGCGACGATAACAGGGCGGGACCCGAGGCGGTGTAAAAGCGCCTCGAGCCCGCCCAGAAACCGCTCGAACTCGGCGAAGCTCCTATTCGGAGAAAAGTACGCCCCGATCACGACGGTCCCGTCGATCCTAGCCGCGACGTACCCGGGTCCCCTGGCCACCATATCCAAGGGGGGTAACGCCGCGGACTGTCGTAATATAATGGCCACTGAGCCGTCGACGTCCCCGATCCAGCAGTCCTGGTCGGTGGGGACGAAATACGGCTCCGCGGCGACAGCAACATCGATTGACCACTCCGCCATGGTGTGGACGAGGAGATCCTGTGCCCTGGCGGAGTGGTTCAAATTACATTGGAGGAAGCGATGGACGCAACCCATTACGGGGCTACGTCCATCGCTCCCTCGTCTGTCCCGCCCTGCGGCTCTTCTCGTGCCGCGGCGGGAGCTGACTCACCGGCTGCCCTTTTTGCAGCCGGCTTCTTTTTCTTTCCGCCCCTCCTCGTTTTTGTAGAGGAGGGGGCGGACTTGCACGCCGGGCCCCCGGCCCGGTGGTCGGCCTTCCTTTTAGCCGCGTCGCACAAGACACAGTGCGGCGCGGCTGCGGTGCAGGAGGCTGCCTTGTGCCCCGGTTGGCCGCAGCGGAAGCACAGGTCGCTGCGGTCCACTGTCGAGGGGCACTTGGCGAGGCCGTGGCCGGTGCCGAAGCACCGAAGACAACGCCACGGCCTGCTCTCCTGCAGTTGCACGTGGGCCACTACCCAGCCCACGCGCAGCCATCCTGGGCTGTCCGAAGGCCGACCCTGTGGAGGGGTGGCCAGGAGGTTCGCCGTTGCTACCGGGCAACGCGCCCACGCCGTCCGGGTTCCGGAGTACGTCGCCCGGAGCTCCCCGACTTTGACGTCGGCGAGGGCGCAGTTGCCCTGCGACGCGATGGCCGCGGCGACCTCCTCCTTCGTGGCGCACTCGTCGAGGCCCGTAATCTTCACCTCCGCCATTTTTACGGGCCGCGCGATGCGCACCACCTCGGGGTCCGGCAAGATTTCCCGCAGACGGACCGCCAGTTTTTCTGCCGCGGCGCTGGAATTCGCGCCGGGGCATTCTACCAGGCGGGCCCCGTTGGCCGTCTGCCGGACCTTCAGGCCACCCTCCACGCCGAGGGCGTCCACATTTACGCCGCCGCGCGCCTGAGTCATCACGTCGTGGTACGTGATGCCCCGTTCTTTGGCGGCCGGCAGCAGCTCCACGACTACTGCAGCCGACCGCGGGGCGCGCGGCCTCCTTCGTCTAGTTCGGCCCCTAGGCTCCGCTCGACCCTCTTGGCGGGGAGCGGCGGCCGTAGGGGCGGGCTTGGGGCGCGGCGCGACAGGCGCCGCAACCTTTTTGGGCCCTCGCCGCACCACCGTCGTCCAGGCCTCGTCCATGTTGGCCGGGGCTGGGGGCAGTGGGCGGGGCTGGGGGGTCGGTGCCGGTTTGGCGGCGTTGGTCCGCCCCTTCTTTTTGATTCGGCTCCTGCCAGGCCCCGCCTTCGCAGGCTGGGACGGGGCAGGAGCGGACACCGGTTTTGATGCAGGGGCCGTGGGTGCCGGCGCCCCTGCAGCCGCGGGTTTAGGTGCAGCCGCAGCGGGAGCTCGCGCGGGTGTAGCCTTCTTCTTCCCGCTGTATGCTTTTACAGCGGGCTGCACACTCCTGCGGGGTGCCGGCACAGGCGTACTTCCGTTAGCCTCGTGAGCGAGGGGCGGTCTCGCGCGCTCCACCTTGGAGCTGCGCGCCTCCTGTATGAGGAGCTGCCGCCTCAACTCGTCCACCTCACTGAGGCCTTCCGCTTCGGGCGGAGGAGGGGCAGGGGCCGAGCTGCGTTGCCGCTCGATGAGGTCGGCAACCATGGTCCTCAACTCGGCCATGTCCACTCGCAGCTGCCCATTCTCCGCCCGAAGTTTGCCATTCTCGTTCGAGAGTTGCTCGAGGCGGGCGTGCTGCAGGGCCACTTCCTGCCGCAAGCCCGCCGTCTCCGTCGTTGTGGTGCGGTCTACCACTTCCCTCAGACGTTCTTCTAGGGTGGCCGCTCCGGATTTTAAGGCCCGCACGCAGTCACCCTTGAGTCCACCGCCGGATGTTGCCACGACTGCGGAAACCAATTTCCCAACCACCTCGAATGCTCGGAAGGGGTCAGAGGGACCCACCCCGGCCAGGCAGCGCTCCAAACGCGCGACCTCTCCGGTTTCCGCTTTTCCTCTTGCCTCACAGCAGGCGGCCCTGGACTGCGCCGAGGAGGCAGCAGCCAGTCCGCGAGAAGAGACTGCGTCACAATCTGTGGCGGGCGGCGCCGCAGCAGCCGCCGGCCCTTCCGCCAACGCCATATATTTGGCGCTGGCAGGCTCACCCTCGGACGAGTCAGACGGAGCGGAGGACGCCGGCCGTCGGGCCGACTTCCGCTTCCGCCGAGTCCGCTGTCGAGTGTCGGTGAACAGCGCCGGTGTCTCCCGCCCACTGGACGCGTCGCCCCTCGCGGAGCTCCGCGCCGAGTAGAGCGAGATAAGGCTCTCGCAGCGCTCGAGGCGCACGGTGGGGACCCTGTCCCTTACGCGACCCGTGCTGTCGCCCCCTTCTGCGTGACAGTGTGTGCCCCCCCCAGAAACGGTGGGGCAGCGTGCGGCCGATCGCTCGACCGCACGGAGGGATTCTCCCCCCGCGGAGCGGGAGGTACCCTCCTGGGGTATTACTTTTCTCACAGATGCCATTTCATGTTTTGTTTCCTTTTTTATTAACCAGGGGTCGGTCCCCTGGGGTCTGGTTGGTACCCTCGGGACTGGACTCCCTCCAGCCATTCATCCCATCGCCGGGCACCAGAGCTTAGGATTGGGGCATTTTTTAAAGAGGTTTACGTCCTCGCGGCCCCGTGCCTCGCGGCAGCGGCCCCCGTCCCCCACGCGGTGAGGATTACGGGTTGGCCGGCGGCCCGCCGAGTGCAACGAGCAACACGACAGACCACCGCCCGACGCTCATTAGAGCAACAACCACGAAGCCACGCCGGTATACCGGTACCCCCCTCTGGAGGGCGTGCCCCTGTAGCCGAAGCCGGGGACATGGCGACCAGCGGCCGGAAGATGCGTAAGCAACGCCGGCTCACTTCTCCATCAAAGGGCAGGCCAAAAGTGGCCCACCACCACCCGTGGGTTACGTCCGAAACGGGTCGGACGTGACCCGAAGAAAAAAGAAAAAGGGGGAAGAAAGGGGAAAAGAGAGGGAGCCCGAGCGTCTCCAGGAGGAGCTCCCTTCAGCGAGTGAAGGGCGTGGAGAGCCCGCAACTCCCCCTGCTGGTTTTGGTCCGCGTCATCCGATCTCTTTCGTTGCAAAGCCTAACTAGGCTACCCTACTCCTACACCTAGCCTACCTACCTAACACCTAGAAATCCTTGCAACGAAAAAGACCGGACGATACCCCTGGGAGTGGGACTGTTCCCAGAGGATCCCGTTATCCGCCACCTACGGACGCGCCCGGTGGAAGTCCAGCAAAACTCCCCCACAGACGGAGCCCCCGGCCACGCAGAGTACGCGCCGGGGGGCCCGCCCAGGTCCCTCGGGCCATTGAACTATCCTGTCCATTATGACTATTATTATTATTATTAGGGTTGAATAAAGTAGCAGCGTTGGTCGGTATGGTTAAATTTGATTGAGATAACACATAAAACACATAAACACATAAAAACACGTTTAGGTAATACTTGGCCGTCAAATGTCAATACAACTGTTTAGGAGGGTTTCCAAGTTGGTTCATTATTTACAAATTACCTTATAATTTAAACGACTGACTTTAATTATATCAACACATCCCATAGGCACATTAGTATTTTCCTTAATATCTTCGGGAGACCACTTAGTTGGAACTCCCCTTACTAATCCCATTCCGGTAATATTAAAGGTGGGTATATATGCTTTCAACCTATTTTCAGATAAACAATTTGACTGGAGAAAGCTGTTGGCGTCTAAATAATTATGAAAAGAAAGATACATTTTGTTTCTTCCTATCCTTTTCAAACTGCCATTTACAATTTTTTTAAAAGCATTTTTTTAAAAACCTACCGAACACAATAGGATGCAGATTGGTGCCGTCGTCTTCCGCAGACTGTATTTTATAAACATCCACAATGTAAGGGCCATGATCATTGCAATCATAACTAGTCCTGCCTATTTGTGTGGGAGCTTGGGAAGGAGAATTAACGTTATCGGGAGTAGAAGATGGTAAATTATTCATGGGGACCTTTTTAAACTAATCATTACAATGACAATCAGTGTTTTTGAATGCATCATTATTATGTTTCCTTTTCCTCTTATTACATTGCTTGCATATCCTATGAAGATAATTCCGTTTTAATTTTCGTTTGGATACAGACGAATAGTCGGAATCCATTCCAGATTCGTTTGAAATTGTAACAAATGGTCCCACAGGGGGCACTGTGCCCCCTGGGTCTGGCGGCTCGTTCATAAAAGTATTCAGAAAAAACTTACCCTACGTAGAAAAGACAAATAATAAATATAGGAATAACACTAATCTAAAATTCACAACTTAGAACTATTCTGATTACTAATTACAATAAATCTACAATTTAATTTGAAAAATAATTTAAAAACCGCGCCCGCCAAGTTCGAAGGTTTCCCGCGCTTTTTCGTCTGATTTTTTATTAGACGAAGTCAACTGACGTTTACTGTGTTGTCAGTTTTTGATGAAATAAAAATAGTGTTGTGACAAAGTGAACGATTGAAAAAACTCCTGAATTAATGAAATTGCCTCGATTGTCTAGTGAATAGTCGGTGTGCCGAATTGCCGATATCGGGTACGGGGTTCGAATTTTAGGCGTGCTTTGTACATACCAACGACTTTTCGACGAAATATTATGTTCCTATAGTATCTACCTGTACCGAATATCGAGTGTTTTAAACATTAAGAAAAACATTGCGAGGAAGCTTGTAAGACTGTCCTATTTCCAATAAATCATATAGTTGAAACTATAGATGTATAAAATATAACAATTATTGGTAGTGGTAATTATAGGTATATTGAAGTCGTCGTGGCCTAAAGGATAATACGTCCGGTGCATTCGTATGAAGCGATGCACCGGTGTTCGAATCCCGCAGGCGGGTACCAATTTTTCTAATGAAATACGTACTCAACAAATGTTCACGATTGGCTTCCACGGTGAAGGAATAACATCGTGTAATAAAAATCAAACCCGCAAAATTATAATTTGCGTAATCACTGGTGGTAGGACCTCTTGGGAGTCCGCACGGGTAGGTACCACCACCCACCCTGCCTATTTCCGCCGTGAAGCAGTAATGCTTTTCGGTTCGAAGGGTGGGGTAGCCGTCGTAACTATACTGAGACCTTAGAACTTATATCTCGAGGTGGGTGGCGCATTTACGTTGTAGGTGTATGGGCTCCAGTAACCACTTAACATCAGGTGGGCTGTGAGCTCGTCCATCCATCTAAGCAATAAAAAAAAAAAAGGTAGGTAATGAAAATAAAAAAAAACTGATTGTAGTTACATACTACTAGTAACATATATTGGAGCACTTTAATACAATTTTATTGTAAAATATAAATTATATTCTTTTATAATTTGAAATTAATGATTAACTCTTCACACTCATTGTTCATTCATGTGATTGAACGAGAACTGAACGCATCACTATTACTTTAAATCATAGACCTATATAGTAGGGACACGACATGTTGTTCTATACGTACAATTGCTTATATAAATAGCACCCATTTTGAAGGCACACACATAAACATATATCTATCTCGTTCTTACTCAGCACTTTAACTCGCAGGAAAACAATATAACAGTATTTCAGTGCGTACATAAAATTAAACATGAATATACGTAAATATCTCCATCTCCGTCTAATGAGGCCGAAAATCCGCCATGTTGAGCGCACCAAATGTCATTGTCACGTCAGTTCGGCCGTCTGTTTTGGGTTGTACATTAATTATTGACTTTGATATCGATTTAATATGATTGCTTATATAAAATTTCAAAATTTATCATGCTTAGAACATACAAAAATAATAATTAAAACGTATTTTATATGATCTCAAGAAAGTCGATGCCCCAAAACTATTATCTATATATATTTAAATTCATTTTGGAGCCCTCATCATTCTTCGGTCGGAATCTATTGATCATGACACTAATCACAAATACCTCTTTAAAATATGTCATCAAAACATATTTAGACATTCTGTTCAGATATTTCGGGAAAAAGGCTACCTACAAAATCTCTTCGGAACTATTTAAATAAAATAGTTTTATTCCGCAGTGAGTAAAAAAACACTATTGTAAATTCGTTAAATATTTAATAATTACGTGATTTTAGAGAGGAAGTCACAAGGAATGACGTTTTTAATAATGAAGAAATGTTCTGTAGGTGTTTTTTTTTTCACGCGGTCCCTTGATAAGTTTAAAATTTGAATCACTCTCAAGTGAAAGTAATTCAAATGGTGCGGCGCACCTTCCTTGGGGTTCGCTGCGGTAGTGGTTACGGACTTTAGAGTCAGCAAAACAATTAAAATAGATTGTAATAGTCTAAGAAAAACACGTACTCAAAATACGATAACATTTAGCATGCTAGAAATGGGCAGATGGCACTGTACTACGCTATATCTTGATGTTTTGCGACAAACGACAACTTTATAAAATCAGTGTAGCAACTTTTAAAAATCATCATATCGCTTACTTGGCAAATTCGAAGGACGAACTTGTCTTAGATTTCACCCATCTAAATCATATCATATTTGCACAAAACAATATACCTACTTACTTCCCATTAAAGTATAAATTCTACAAATAAATAATACTCAACAATATTTAAAATAAAATGAGCCAAGAACGTTTATCGATAAAACCTGATAACATTGAAATCTTTTGTACAGCACTAAAACCGCCATGTTTTGTGGTCAGATGACGTCACAGTGGTACGAATTTTTGGTTGAAGTTTCATTTCCATAGGTTTCCTACTTTAGTGCTTTAAATATAGCAACATTATTTCACAAAGTGACATTAGCTGCTGTCAGCTGGCTTCGTCTAAATAAAAATCCGACTATAGCTGGGCCAAGTGTGGAAGGATTGTCTCCACGATTTAATTGTGATAAGGTACATTTCTACATATTAAAAGTAATAATATGAATACCTACTTCAATATTTTGAGTATTCTAAAGACTCTTTACATTTTTAATCCTTATCTGATTTTAAGCAAACTTTGCATTAATTATATACTGGGCTTAATATAGATTAATCAACTATAACTATGAAAAACTAAATGTAACTAGGCCAAGGTACTACAAAGTATTTTCTCAATCAATGTTTATTATTTATCACATGTTTTTTTTTTAGATACCAGAATGTAAAGAAACAATTATAAAACTTCCAGTGAGTAGTGAAGTAGAAGATAATCATAGCAAGAAAAGTACCGGTCTACCTACTGATGACTGCAGTGTGAACATGGTTGGTTTAATAATTATTTGTTATTTATTTAAACTTCTAATTACAAATAAAACTTAAAATAAATTAAATACTGAAAATAAACTACAAATTAAAATTAATATAGATAATCTGGTGCAAGACTACCGGGTAAGATGTTTCTAAAATACATGCATGTACATTCCCTATTTGAATGGCAATATTAATGCTATTTTGTACACGTATTATTTTCTATGAATTAATATACTAATATCCCATAAATATCTCACTGCTGGCCTTGAGCTTCCCATTCATGAGAATGGACAATATACCCATAATCTGTCCCAAGTCAAAATTATAATGACATTTGCTTAATTTTAGATGGACAAATTTAAGTTACACATCCAAGACACACCTCCAGTTTCTACCAGTTATTCAGAACGTACCCTCAATCGCTTTATTGTGAAAAAGAAACGGTCAACACCGTTACGAAGAAATCTAGAGAGTTTCAAGAACACAATGGAAAATTATGGTGATTTGTCACAAAAGAAAAAGCAAAACAAGACAAAATAGAACATGAATTGAGATGTGACTTGCTAATGTTGGAAATATTGTTGAAGAAAAAGGAATTAAATAGATAAAAAATAAACACTATGTAAAAGTTGTTTTATTTGTAAAACTATTACAATAATTAAACTATTTTAGTTTTTAAAATGCAAGATCTGTTTATTTGATGTAACATACTAAAATGACTATTTATTAACAATTGTGTTTTTAAATGATTGTTGTTATCCCTATTTCCGTTATCAATATTTATTGGGTGGCTAGACAAATCTATTGAATTTTGTATTTCTATATCCATGCTTGGAATTCCATCTCCGTTATTTATGCATATATTATGCAAAATGTACAGGCAACAATAATGTCTTGTACTAACTCTAGATTTACTCTCATACCAATTGATAACACAGGAAAGCGTCTTTTCCATATCCCAAAGCGCCTTTCTATACAACTTCTAGTGCGAATATGAGACTCATTGTTTGTTGTTGAACTAACTGAGTGGACTGTAGGTTTTGTGGTTCTTGTGAAATATAAAGACTTTATCACTATTACTGGGTGTTTATTGATATTTATAGAAAGTACAAAGGTTTTTACAGGCACAGCGATGGAAGCGAATTTTGTGAATGAAAATTATGACTGGTTTAAGACCTAGTGAATGATTTAGAATGAATGACATTAATGTAGGTTTGCTACACTCATTATAAAGTTTTTCTGCTGATGTCACTGGATTCTGAAGTGGTGTTCATAAATAGTTTTTCAGTTCATATCCAGCATCACCAAGAAGAATATTTTGTCCTATTTGTCCTGATTCGAAAACAGCACACAAACGACTGTTACTAAAAATAGTACTGTCATGACTAGCACCAGGCCACCTAGCATGCAACATCCAAAAAATTTAAGTTGGATGTACATACTGCTTGGACATTTGATGAAAAGTATCCCTTCCTATTTCTATAATTTTGCCCTCCTGGGGATTGTAAACGAATATGTGTATAGTCTAGAGCACCATATACACAAAGAAATCTAGCAATAGAATAAAAGCCAGTTTGATTTTGTTGTTGTTTAATTGGAGAAAGATGAAGTTTAAGATGGTTAAATCTGTTGGCTGCAATAACTTTTGTTACTCTTTTAATTGTTTTTCCTGCTGTAGTTTGATGAACTCCACTGAAATCTCCAGCTGTTATTTGCATACTTCCAGTTGCATAGAATCTAAGCGTAAGCAGGAGTTGGTTCATTGGGGACAATGCATTGTTCCTGAAATAATATAGTCTGTCAGTATAGTCTGTAATATAATGAGTTAATTATGACATGTAATTAAAAACATGCAATGAAATACAGAAATATACAACAAAATTATATAGCCTGTGTGTTACGAGGGCTGCACTAAAAGTATCGGGAATGGAATATTTCCACTGCTCCTGTCATATTAAAATATTTTTAATTGAAAACTCCTTGGTTTTAAAAATCGAATACCATTTATTTATTTAAAAAAAGATTCTCGGTCTTGTCACGACGTTTTGTCAAACTTGTTTAGTCGTTGAGAAAATGGAATTGACTCGAGAAAATTCAAGAGAGATGATTTATTATGACTTTCGAAGTGGTTTAACACAAAAACAGTGTGTTGACCGGATGATTTCTGCATTTGGTGATGAAGCCCCATCCAAAACCACAATTTATCACTGGTTTGCTGAGTTTCAACGTGGACGTGTCAAGCTCAGTGATGATCCCCGTCAAGGTCGTCCAAAAACTGCAGTCACCCAAGAAAAAACTGCAGTCACCCAAGAAAACGTTGATGCTGTGCGTAAGCTGATTGAGGAAGATCGACATGTGACATACCGCGAAATTTAGGCAACTTTAGACATTGGCATGAGTCAAATACAAATAATCTTGCATGAACAATTAGGTGTAAAAAAGTTGTTTTCCCGATGGATACCGCATTCGCTCTGTGAAGAGCAAAAAGCGGCTCGCGTTACTTGGTGCGTCAGAACTCTCGAAAGATTCCACGCAGGATCCGTAAATGCTGTATACAACATTGTATCAGGTGACGAATCCTGGATATACGCGTACGAACCCGAAATAAAAAACCAGTCACGAGTTTGGGTGTTCGAAAATGAGTTATTGCCAACAAAAATTGTTCGTTCACGGAGTGTTGCAAAAAAAATGGTGGCCACGTTTGTCTCCAAAACCGGCCATGTTACGACTATTGGACGACTTGAGGGACAAAGAACGGTTAATGCGGAATGGTATGCTAGCATTTGTTTGCCACAGGTCGTTTCTGAACTCCGTAAAGAGAACTGCAACCGCCGCATCATCCTCCATCACGACAATGCGAGTTCTCACACCGCGCATAGAACAAAAGAGTTTTTAGAGCAAGAAAACATAGAATTATTAGACCATCCGCCGTACAGCCCCGACCTAAGCCCTAATGATTTCTATACTTTCCCTAAAATAAAGAATAAATTGCGTGGACAAAGATTTTCATCACCTGAAGAAGCTGTGGACCCCAACTTCCGAATGGAATGGTTGCTTCAATGATTGGTTCCACCGTATGGAAAAATGTGTCAAATTTCGCGGAGAATACTTCGAAAAGCAATAAATACATTTTTAAATAGTAATGTTGTGTCACTTCGTTAATTCCCGAAATTTTCAGTGCCGCCTATGTACCTACTGTACTTCCACATGTCCAAAATGTGGTACAGTAGGTACACATAGGTTATATAATTTTTTTGGTAATTTACCTTTTCATTTGGAAAGCAATTTATTAAGTATTCGATTTTGATGTAATTAAAATAATATTTGCCGTGAAGTAGGATGACGAATTTGGTTTTCAATTTCACATAAAATAGCTTGTGCTGATGTTTTGGAAACACGAAAAAACCGTATGAATTTTATAACGTCCCACTCATACCATTGATTGTTTTTTGTACGAATAACGTACTATAATATATATATATGTATATATATGTCAGCACGCGCCAGGGATGACTAAGCGATAGTTTCCGTCATCACTCGTATTCGATTGAACTCAGTTCAGTCAATAAAACTTTCCGAATAATAATTATTGAAACTCAACACACACAACTTTCACAATGACAGGGTAAATCGACAGTTTCGTTTTACATACCGACTGACTGACTGTCAGAGACTGACTGACTGTCAGAGACTCACTGACTGAGACAGACGGAATGACTGTCTGACACGGAATGCCACGACTCTGTCCACGTACCGCCATTTTATACTGTGGCGTTACGGAGTCTACCCTACATTTTTGTGATATTTATCAAAACAACATTTCATCATTTAAAATAATAGTCAAAACCACCGTCTTAATATTACTAAAACTCGTTATCCACGACATATATATATTTATATTATTATAAACCATTTAAATCATCGATATCTGAATCTGAATCACTATTGTAATATTCCACGTTGCTGGTTAATATCAAAAACACTCAAATACAAAATCTTTAATGTTATTGACAATGACATATTTACATCTAATCCATGAAGGAAGGTTTAAACGCCCCTCTGGGAAGGTTTAAACTTATTGGTAGTTTAAACTGTGTTGGGTCGATGATCTGTCATTGATATTACAAGAGAAACGAAAAGGACAGATTAAACTGTGTTCTCTAGTTTAAACTACGATTGATATTACGGCCCTTAGGGCCTGTCCGCACAGCGATATTTCACCGGTTTTTATTTGTACACACTGCGAATAAAATTTCGTACTATTTTCGTCAGTTTTAATCAGTTCTCGGCTGAGACGCACGTCTAAAATGGACAACCGAACAAAAATTTTAATTTATCTAAAGCTAAAGCGGCGTAACAGACGTATCAAAAGATTTCATGAGTATTGGATTCACCCAATTACGGCATTAAGACCCATGAAAGGATTTTTCTACATAAAATATCAAGAGTTGCGAAAATACAGCAAAAAGTTTTTTGGCTATTGCAGAATGACAAAAAAATCATTCGATAATTTACTACAACTAGTTGGTCCAGCGATCACCTATCAAGATACGAATTGGAGAAAAGCAATTTCACCTAAAGAAAGACTCGATAACTCTAAGGTTTAGTTACGTACCTACCTACTTAAGCCTACCTACAGGCGCGTTATTATCGGTTGATAAGATCAGATGCGTTATTGCCATATATTAAATCGACCGATAATAACGCGCCTCTGTGGGGGGGGGGGGGAAGCTTTACAGTACAGTACCGTCAGGAGCAAAATGTTCTAGGCAACATTCCAGTGAATATTTAATAACTGACAAAGGTAAATAAAAACAAGGATTAATCATACATCATCATTTATTAAACAGAAATTAACTTTTTTTTTATTGCTTAGATGGGTGAACGAGCTCTCAGCCCATCTGGTGTTAAGTGGTTACTGGAGCCCATAGACATCTACAACGTGAATGCGCCACCCACCTTGAGATATAAGTTCTAAGGTCTCAAGTATAGTTAAAACGGTTGACCCGCCCCTTCAAACCGAGACGCATTACTACTTCACAGCAGAAATAGGCAGGGTCAAGAGGTCCTACCATCAGATATTACGCAAATTATAATTTTGCGGGTTTGATTTTTATTACACGATGATATTCCTTCAACGTGGAAGTCAACCGTCAACAATTGTTGAATACGTATTTTATTAGAAAAATTGGTACCCGCCTGCGGGATTCGAACACCGGTGCATTACTCAACACGAATGCACCGAACGTCTTATCCACGGCGACTTCATTTAAATAAAACATAATCTTTCATATCAATAGCACTCCCCTCTACTAGATATGAAGATTGGCTAAATGAAGTATTTGGAAAATTTGAATTGTGAAAGAGCGAATGCTGGGTTTGAGATGGATCAGGCTGAGATTGAGAAATGACAGTAGTATTACGAGATAGAATTTGGGGAGAAGGAGTTTGACGGATAGTATTTGGACAGGGTGACGGCGTATTTGGGTTGTAAGATGAATACGATGAAGATGATGGTCGATACTGCGACAAAGTGGAACTGGCTCTAGGTGACATGAAATTTTCTGGTGAATATTTATTTGCGCTGTTAAGTGCATTCAGAATTTCAATTTTAGCGTAATGTTTTTGCTCCGTTGAAAATTTTCTGACCATTGGTATGATCATTTCACAAAATGAAACATCCTCATCATATTTTTTGTCCTTCAATAATTTCAATATTTCATCCTCGCAATTATTTTGAATTCTACCCTTTTTACGCATGCTCGTTTTAAGTTTTCTATTTCGTATAGCTTCTGAGTCAGTATCTTCGTCGTCGGTTTGATTAGTAAGGTCTTCGGCATTGCTGTTGGTGTTTTCTGTATCTCTGATATTGTTTGTTGTATCTCTTAAAAAAGTAATTTAATTGTTATGTAAACTTATGTAGGTGCTGACTTGTCTGTTTGTAATTTATATTATTGGTATTACATATTTTTTAATGATTATTGCAGGTATTTGGTTTCAGGAAATAGCTACTTTTCGCTGTATTACGAATATCTTATTGGTATCTCTACTATTGGCGAAATTATAGAAGACACGTGTGAAAAACTATGGTCATGTCTACAACCTTCATACATACATGACAGAACTAGATGAAACTGGTCCCATTACTGCTGAAATTGTCCATAAAATAACCCATTTTCGACACTGCTTAGGAACGGTGCATGGAAAGCATATAAGGTGCGAAGAGCCGGATTGCGCGGGTTCCGAGCTTTATAATTATAAACGATATCACTCCTTGATTTTAATAGCGGTTGCTGATGCAAATTATTATTTCATCAGCGTTGACATAGGTGCTTAGGGCAGCAGTAGTACTACAATTTTTTTAAATTCTACATTTTTTTTTATTGCCTTTGTACACAAGTTTGGCACAAGTTCGTCAATTCAACATGCCACCATTGAAAAACTGCGTGGTGCAGAAAACTACTCCACGTGGAAGTTCTCCATGCGGATGTTATTAATCCATGAAGAGTTATGTGATTCCGTCACGGATAAATGGGAATTGACGGAAGCCATGAAGAAAAGAGCGAAAAGTCATTGGCACGTATTGCGTTGTCGGTGCAGCCAGCGGTCATCCCATGCATCCGCACCGCCACCAGCGCACACGAGGCGTGTAATAACCTAAGTAAGGCGTTCGGAGGGCGCGGCTTGTATAGGAGACTTGGCATACTGAGAAGTCTCTTCGGTGTCAAGTTATCGTATAGCAGTTCAGTTATCGGATAGCAGTTCCATGGAAGCCTACATCAATAAAATTAAAGAGTTGGCGTGTCAACTGAGTGAAATGGAATCCGCATTGGATGATGAGTTTATTGCCGTTATAATGCTAAGTGGGCTCACAGAAGATTTTGACCCCCTCATCATGGCAATTGAGAACTCAAATGTAAAACTCACCACGGAACTTGTCTCAGGAAAACTCTTGGCAGAAAACCAGAGGCGTGAGGAGAAACAAGATATCACTGCGTTGGTAACCAAGAAGCCACCGAGATGCTTCAAGTGCAAAAATGTGGGTCATATTTCTAAGAATTGTTCCAACAAAGGAAGCTTCAAGGAGTCAGCGGACGTAGGAGGCAACAAAGGCAAAAATAAATCCAGATATCAGACTAGGAACAATCCGAAGCAGAATATCCCAAAGGACAAAGCGCTCTTTGCAGCTCTGTCTGTAAAAATAAGTAGTGATGTGTGGTACATTGACTCCGGTGCTACTAATCATATGTGCAATGATAAAAAGTACATGATGGACTTCCGACCTAATAGTGTGGATGTGAGCATCGTGAATGGTGAAAAGCTACGAACAGGTGGCATTGGACATGTAAAAGTATTTGAACTTTTACATGTCCAATGCCACCTGTTTGAAAGACTGTATAAGAACAATAAGTGATGTGTATTATGTTTCTAATCTTAGTACGAACTTATTGTCAGTAAGTGCCATAACAAAGAAAGGGTATACTGTTGAATTTAATAATAAATTATGTAGGGTCTATGACAAACATGAATGTCTAGTAACAGGTACACAGACAAGTGGTGTCTATCAGCTGGATACTGTGTCAGACAACGGCTGTGTCGTCGCTTCGGCTGTGATGGCTTCGGCAAAGATTCACACTGCTAATGCGGCAACGATGTTATCTCAGGAGGTATGGCCCAGAAGACTCGGGCACCTAAACTCGAGGAGTATGCAATTGCTACAAAAAGGTATGTCTAGTGGCATTTCATATAGTTTGTCTGATTTTAAACAGTGTATTCCTTGTATAGAAAGTAAACAAAGTAGACTCCCTTTTCCCAAAAAGTCACACACTAGAGCTAAGGAAAAATTAGGTCTTGTACATAGTGAGTGACCTTTGTGATCCCCTTCAGGTCCCTTCATTCAGTGGTGCTAGGTATTTTCTAAGTTTCATTGATGACTTCTCCAGGAAGCAATATGTTTATTTTTTGAATACAAAAATGAAACTTTTCGGTATTTCCAACAATTCAAAGCTCTTGTTGAGAAAGAAACGGGAAAGGAATTAAAAATACTTAGGACTGCTAGGGGCGGTGAGTATATGGGTGAGTTTCAGGAATTTCTCAAGAAGAATGGCATCCAACACCAGAAAACTATTGCGGATAGTCCGCAACAGAATGGTGTTGCTGAACGGGCCAATAGGTCCGTCATAGAGAAGGCATGGAGTATGCTGCGGGATCCTAGGCTGGGAATGAAATTTTGGGCTGAGGCTGTGAACACTGCCGTATACCTTAAGAACCGAAGTCCAACCAAAGCTGTGATAGGAGCTACTCCGGAGGAAAAATGGTCCAACAAAGGTAAATCTGCACCATTTATGAATCTTTGGATGCAATGCCTATGCAATGATAAAGAATAGGAAGAAATTAGAATCAAAAAGTAAACCATACATATTTGTGGGCAACAGTTAGGAGTCAAAAGGCTATAGACTCATAGACCCACATGATCCCACGTTGTGTTTTTGCCCGTAACATAGTTTTTGTTGAAACAAAATTCTATGAACAAAAAAGTGTGTCACATGATGAAAATTCAGACCAACACATGTTTGTTGACATGAGTTTAAATACAGATGGTCCTCATGAGTTGGAGCTACCCACTGTGAGTTCTGATGTTTCTGATGACACAATATTATCACAGAGCGGACACAGAAAACAGAGGCATAGCGCAACCACATTGGACGGTTCTGATAGCGGAGAAACGGATTATGATGCAAATGACTGCTTGGATGAAACATGTTCCAGGGGACGATTCACTAGTTGAAGCAGAGGAGACAGATTATTCATATGAAGATTTGCAAGACTCTCCGCAGCAAGCAAGAGGGCAAGCTTCGTGAGATTAGTCGACAACCCTGATGATCCCCAGACTGCAGCCGAGGCCTTAAACGGGCCTGAATCGAACAGTTGGAGAAAGGCAATGGCAGATGAGTATAATTCCTTTGTTAAGAACAAGTGTTGGACCCTGACTGAGCTTGAACCCAGCCACAAACCAGTCAAAAGTAAATGGATTTTCAAAAGAAAATATGGAGCAGATGGAGAGTTACTAAAGTATAAAGCTCGTTTAGTGGCCAAGGGTTACACACAGAAGTACGGTATTGATTACCAAGAGACTTTTTCACCAGTGGTAAGGTACTCTACAATTAGGATTTTACTTGCTTTAGCAGCTGAACATGGCCTGTCCATTGAGCACCTGGATGTCAAAATGGTGTTCCTTAATGACGACCTCGAGGAAACTGTATACATGGAGCAGCCAGAGTTCTTTCAAGAAAAAGGAAAAGAGAACATGGTGTACAGGCTAAATAAAGCTGTGTACGGCTTAAAACAGGCATCCAAGACATGGTATGACAAAATTACAAAGATTTTGTGTCACAAACTACTATTCAAGCAATTAAGCACTGAGCCATGTGTCTACTTTAAAAGTGAAAATAAGTCTATGATGATAATAGTTCTCTATGTCGATGACCCATTGTTTTCACATCCCCCAACTTTCAAGGAAAACAGAAAATAAAGAGAGCACTGGAGGAAGAATTTGATATCACTGATTTAGGGCCAGCACAACATGCGTGTATATTGGGCATGCAGCTGAAAGAAATAGGTGATAAAATTTGTCTTAATCAAACTAATTATATAAATAAGTTGTTACAGAAGTTTCGAATAGACGAGTGTAAGCCTGAACGCACACCTATGGAGACTGGTCTAAAGCTAGCCAAGGAAAAACAGGCGGATCAGATCTATGACTACAGGGGCTTGATTGGCTCTCTGATGTATGTTGTTGTTTGTACTAGACCGGACATCAGTCACGCAGTAAGCTATCTCAGTCAATTTAATAATTGTTATGGTGAAACCCATTGGAAAGCCGCTAAACGAGTGTTATCATTAAAAGTTACAATTGATTTAAACCTTATTTTTCTAAAAGTGGTATGGATATTTCTGCATATGCTGACGCTGACTGGGCATCTGACAGCATGGATCGTAAGTTATTCACAGGCTTTGTATTTCTTATTGGTAGATCTGTTGTTACTTGGGAAAGTCGCAAGCAACGCACTGTATAGCTTAGAGAGACTATTCGTGACAGGGAAGATCGAGGGAAAAAGACCGCGCGGGCGCAGTCCGACAAGGTGGTTCGACCAAATCCGCACCACACTGGAGATCCTATTCCACGATGCCCTTCATGCGGCCAATGATCGGAGGCGCTGGCGGAACATTACAAGGAGCAAAATCCTGTCGACATGATGGTCACGACTCTCAGCAGTGAGGAAACGACGCGAGGAGGAGTTCTGCGGCGGATGAATCCCTAAAAAAGAAGAACTCTGCTGTCAAGAAAATCCCTTCTCCTCCATGGTGGGATACAGAGTGCACGGAAGCTATTAAAAATAAAAAAATACAGAAAAAGACTTTTTTCGCAACATCAATTTGACTAACTTTCTCCAAGTACGTAATTTAGAAGCTGGTACAAAGCGGTTACTTAAAGATAAAAAGCGTAAGGCATGACGAAATTTCTGTTCCTCTCTTTCCCCAGAAACTCCATCATCGGTTATTTGGAAGAATATGAAAAAATTTAGATGTTCACGTTCACCAGACAACCTAAACAATATTTCAACTGCTTGGGTGGATCAATTTTTAAACAATCTAGGCCCCGCAACTGTTCCATCCTCTGATTTAATACCGTTAGATTTTTATTTATGGATGGAATTCCCTATTCTTTTATTTGTAAGGCGAAAAAGTCAACACACCTCTATCTTCTTAATTTGTTAAACCTAATATATAGCATTGGTACTGTTCCACCAAAATGGAAACATCAAATAATCATTGCTATCTCTAAACCAGGTAAACCAGGACACATGGTGTCAGAAGTAAGGAATTTAAGGAAATTAAGGAAAATATTAAATAGAAATACAAAAATATCCGTGAAATTATGTTCAAAATGGATAAAGTCGAAAACACACAACATGGCGGACAGGGACGCGCAAGTAAGTCACTTAATGCTACATCAGTCACATATGGGCTCAAATCCTTAGACATGAGAAGCTCGAACATGCCTTTAACTTGGAAAAACCGGTATACTCAATTTAAAATATACATGCGAGCTAATAATCTGGAAGATGAATGTGATCAACGCAAAGTCGCCATCTTATTACATCACATTGGGCAAGACGCTTTAGTGATATTTTATTTTAATGGCGGAAGTAGTCTGGCAGTATTACCATAGATTACATTATTTACCTAACATCTCCCCTTTTAAGTTAAAGACTACACTTTCCTTTTTCAGGTATCACGGTGTCTTTGGAGACAGGTTTTAGTATGTGCTCCCGATTTCTCCTGAATGTTCCTTCTGGGGACTGAATAGTATATATAACTACGACGTTCGTTTTCTGCTTGTTTTATACGACCTGGAACCCATGAACTATTGGGCTTGTGTTTGAAATATATTTTATCACCAACTTGTAAATCTGACAACTGTTTTGTGTGTTTATTATAATAAAATGTTGAATATTCTTTCTGCTTTTCAATGTTTTTAGATAATGTTTTAGGTGGTAATTGAGTGTGTGACTGGTATTTTAGATGTGCTGGAGAATAACCACTTTGTTTTGGTGTATTCCTGTACATAAGCATTGCAATTAAAGATGGCGTTAACGGTTGAATTTATTTATCTGTTAACTGGTAATTGATAAATTTTCTTACCGATATTTTTATTGGTTGAAAATACCGGTAAATCTTTTCGTTGAAAAATTAATTTTGCTAATGTTAAACTTGAATGGTAGAGTTTCTTACATTTATTTTCGATTCAGTGAACTTTCCTTCATACTTCTACACTGTAGAAGTAAGAAGTAGAAGCTACAGGCTTAGGGCTGACTAGCTTAACTAATTAGTACGAAATGATAATATCTTATAATAATATTTATTTATACGCTAGTTTTTTTCCTATTTTTCTGTTATTGTTATTTAGAACGTAATTACTTATTTACATTTTTATTTATATCAACGTAGTTGTTTTTTTATTAACTTATTTAAATATTTCACAGTAAATTAAATTTTATTACAGCTTAGGAACATAATTTGCGCCACTTTTGATGTTGTGAGACGAGTTCTCCGATCGTTTATAATATATCCTGCCTTAGAAAAGGCCCGTTCACAAGAAACTGATGTCACCATAATGTTGCATTTGGTTTTAATTTTTTTATATAAAATTAGATATATACATTTGTGTATTCGCCACCAATCTAATGGACAGGCTTTTCTAGAAATTACTTTCTCCTTAATATACATCTCCAGTTCTTTTTCAGCTTTTGTCTGCGCTGTCTTGGGAGCATGCGAAGTTATTATCTTTAAATCAAATTCCCCTCATATAGACAAATCATCGTCATCAATATTTTGCTGGTCTTGAATATCTGCCGCCACTTCTCCACTAGTTTGAATTAATTTTACCATCAATGCTACAACGAATGCTTTTGTTTCCTCTAATGACTGAGACTCAGAGAATGCCACGTCTTTGTAATGTGAATCCAATAGTGTGCACATGGTAATGTGTACATTGTTTATTATATCTCCTAGCTTTTCTGTCAGACTTTGTTTTAGTTTTCCTACCATATCAACCACAGGCGCATAAAAAGTTCTGGATGCCAGCTGTCACAAACATACATGAGACTCGAGACCAGGACCATATCGGTACTCGCGGTAAGATAATTTTCTCCACTCATTATCTTACTGACCTCATAAAATGGTTTTAAAACAACGCACATTTGCTCGATGCACTCCCACTCTTCGTTAGGTATTATAGGCATAGAGATATTCATAGTAACAACTGTTGCTTGAATTGCTTCCTTTAACGTATAAAACCTCTCCAGCATTTAATAAGTGGAATTCCACCTGGAGGAAATGGCTTTTACAAGGCTCCTGGGCTGTTGGACATTCAAATTGTTAATCTGATATTTCAACAGTTTTTCTTTGCCAATACAGCTCTTTTTGAAAAATGATACCGTTCTGGTAACCTTGTCTATAGTATCTTTATTTGTTTTTAAAGCGTCCTGGACTATTAAGTGTAATTTATGCTCTAAACAGCCAAAGTGATTCCAGTTTAAAATAGAGCTAGCTCCTAACATGTTTGTTGCATTGTCTGACACAAAAAATATAATCTTTTGAGTTATACCCCATACATCTGCTATCGTCTGGAGTTCCTGCGCACTTTTAATAGCTGTATGACTGCCATCGAGTTGATCACATTGTAGTAAAATGGATTTCAATTGTAAGTCTTCAGAAAAAAAATGAGCTGTGACACCCATATATTGATCCAAAGTTCTTGAGGATCAACAGTCGACTGTAATACATACATTCTCTGCATTATGCTTAACATAATTAAGAAAGTATTGCTTACGCTCTTCATGACAAGCAGGTAGCAAAGACGACGATATTGTCTTTCTGCTCGGCAAATCGTAGGACGGATTTAAGGCATGTACAAATTCCTTAAAACCAATATCCTCAACAATTGAAAAGGGTTGACAATCATATGCTATAAGCTTGATGAGGCATTTGTCTATAATTTTCTTATCACCTGGGCGAAGCTTCTTAGGTAAATAGGACGACATCATGCGTTGTACTTTATTAGGCGGTTCATGAGATGAGGATGCTGCAGTTGTAGCCCTAACGGCTCCACCACCAGCGCCACCATCACCACCACCACCACCACCACCACCACCACAACTACCGCCGTCGCCACTAACTACTACTGCCGTCACAACTACGAGCCCCATCACCAGTTACAACCTTCCTCTGACAATGAAATTCACCACTTGCCCTAAGTGTTCCTCGTGTCAAATTTGAATATACGCTGACGTGCTTTAATTTTAAATGAGATTTCAAATTGTTAGTACTAGGTAGTACTAACAATTTGAAATCTCAATATAAAGGTTTATATGATAGATTTTTCTTACAATAATTACACACTGCAATTTTTTCCGCTCCCAAGCACTTTTCGAAATGATCCCATATTTCTGCATTGCGTTTCGGCATTTTAAATTAATTAACTTTAAAAATCCACAACAACAAAGTAAGCAAAGTCTCAAACACACAAAAACAAAGTCAAAACACACAAACACAAAGTAAAAATCTCTTAAAATACAAAAACACAACTTTACCAAAACAATAGAAAAGATGCACTGAGCCACCAAAATGTCAAGTACCAAACAAAATATTACGTTTAAAAAATCAACCAAACACGTCATATTCGCTATCGCTATCATTTTAATGTTTTAACAAAAAAAATTATCATTAACTGTAAAATACCAAGTTAAATATTGTGCTTTATTTTGAGGGGTATAGAGCATACAATGAAATCATCAAAATTCAATATTTACATGATAAGTTGAAAACATCTGCAAGGCGTAAATGAATCTTACGTGTTGAAATAAAGTTGAAACTTGCATATATATAATTTCCAATAATTGCCTATGCGACTACACGCAATGTGTTTGTTAAACGGTATTTTTAACCATTTTCGGTAATTTTATTTATCGAATAGAAGTGTTAATATTTTTACCGGTAAATTTATTGGTTAATGGTTATATTAGCCACCACTAATTGCAATCTGTATTGTCTGCTTTACATTTATTCAATACTAGCTGTGCCCGCGACTCCATCCGCGTGGAATAGCGACTTTGGGCAGCAGTTTTAGGACATATCTTTTGGTTTATAAGCACCGTCATTTAGGTATTTAGAAAAATCTAATTTAAAGTAATGCTTCTCTATACACGACATAGACGTATAGCCATCGGGGATCAAAGCATACAGGTTGCTAGGATTGCTAACATGTGACAGAGCTACATAACCGTGTGACCGAGTTGACTGTGTGAAAAGCAATGAACACACACTTATATCTTACACCCACAACTTTTAGCGTCTGACCTTGGGCTTTATTTATTATCATCACGAAGCATAGGCTCAATGGAAACGCGATCGGTAGTGAGTTGTGCCTCCCGTTCTTCTAGTGTCTCCCGAGACCGGGCAAGATTTTGCTGTCCGAACTCTCTGAGATCTCAGACGGATTTCCCTATCAATAAAGGTCTCAGACCAAGCGATAGTGCATGCGCCTCGCGATCGGCAGTGAGACGTGCTTCTCATTCTGCAAGTCTCTCCTGAGACCGGGCACTTACTGTCCGAACCCTCTGAGAGCTCAGACGGATATCCCTATCAGTAAAGGTCTCAGACTCAAGTGATAGTGCATGAGCCTCGCAATCGGCAGAGAGACGTGCTTCTCGTTCTTCAAGTGTCTCCTGTGACCAGATAATTGCTGTTCGAGCCCTCTGAAAGCTCAGATGTCACGAGAACGGGAGACGTCTCGATTACGCGAGCCATTTCGACGATGCCGAGAACATCCACGTGATGTACTTCGCGGCATTATTTAGGTGTAAATACACACGCACGCACTTTAAAATGACTATACACAAGGAAATATACGTAAAAAAAACACGCAAACGAAAGTAACAAAATATGGTGCGGGTAGTTGTGAATCAACGATATTCGACATGGGAGTCGTAACTGTCCGTAGAATATCGGTGGTCTGTTCAGCGCGCGCCTTATCGTTAGAACGTGTCGCGACAGCTTCAATCGTGCGCGAGCGCGATCTCGACCTCCCGCGACGGGCACTACGAGAGCGGTCCTACTACGCAGTACGCTGGTCTCAGACCCGCAAGCCATCCCGTGAAGTACGACCTCTATCGTTCGTATCGCGATTCTGTCTATCATCTCTGTGATCGCAAAAGCATGTCGTTTTCAAAATTTGCAATCGCACAAGAAAATTAACAAATAAAGTATGAAAGCATCAAAGTAAGCCGTAATTGTAAAACAAAACAAAGTTCAGAGTTTTTACGCTACTGTGGGCTATTTGAGTCATTTATCCCACTTCTGATTTTAGGAATCACGACAGAATGTTGAGCAAATAGGTCGACAAAACAAGTTTAAATAAAATGGCTTACGTATACCGAGTAGTCCGCAGACGTCCGTACCAAGCGCCGGTCAATGCTCAACTGCCGTAGCCGCGCCAAATACGGTGCTTTTATAGGCTTACTCGGTATAGTGCGTTTAGCTAGTGGGGGTACGTCTAACAGCTAGTGGGGTACATCTAACGATATAATAATTATTATTAAAAACAAAAAAATAATTAAATAATTAAAGTAGATTCCAGCTAAATATATCTCTAATTAGGTCATCTTCCAATGAATTAAAATATTTTTTTAATCTGTTACATAGTTGTCTATCGATTCTTCGAGATTTTGTCTTCGATTGAATAGTTTATGACGTTCCATTGTCACATTCATTTGAGGAATGAAGTGATTACTAAATTTCGACGCTAATTCTTCGAAGGATATTGTATCAATATCGACACTAAATGAATAAAATATCACTAACGCGTCTTGCCCAATGTGATGTAAATAGATGGCGACTTTGCGTTGATCACAGTCATCGTCCAGATTATTAGCTCGCATGTATATTTTAAGTTGAGTATACCAGTTTTTCCAAGTTAAGGGCATGTTCGAGCTTCTCATGTCTAAGAGTTTGAGCCCATATCGACGCCTCCAATTAACACTACGCTAACTCCAAATTCGTAGATTTACAGGAGGAGCGTTTAAACGAAAAAAGTTGATAAAATCTTTATTATTGCAGATATATTTATGGTTTTTTTGTGTAACTAGCTGATTTACTCTTGCTTCAAACCCCATCAATAATGATTAATTGTAATACTTTTAACATGGTGCAGCGATTTGCGTAAAAAATGAAAATTTCAAAATTTTGAGTTAGAGTAGTGTTCATTGGTAAGGAGGCAGTCTCCTCTCGCTGATGGTCACGGGGCGACCTAAGGGGGTTGAGGCTGCGCCGCACGCTACCGTCACTCTAGCGCGCTGGCACCAGGAGGACGGGACGGCGCGTCGGCGGCTGCGGACTGCGATACGGTCCGCATTTTCGTCGTCGCTGTCGTCGCCGAACATACTGTTGAAGAGCAACCCGGTCGGCGGTGTATCGGTTTCCGACCCGGCAGGCTGGTTCTGGCCCAGCGGGGTATCCCGGAACACCAGCGGCACCGCCCGGGTGGCCTGGTAGGGCCGCCGTACCGCGGAGACCGACGTCGTTGGTCGTCGACTATCGCCTCGACGACCCGTCGGTCGGGCGTCCTCGGGATGGCGCCGCGTGTCTGGTTGTAGTGTTGACCGCGGGAACCCCCCTACTCTGAACGGGTTCTGACCCCGGACGGAGATCGGACGTCGGGTGTAAGAGTGCAGGGGAGTCGTTTAGTGGGTGGGCCCTAAAATCCTTGGGCCCGCGATCTGCTCTCAACACCTGCAGATCGTTGAGTCTCACATACCCCGCGCGCCCCCTAGGCGCGGGGACCTCGTAAGAGGTTCGGCCCCCGGCCCGAAAAAAAAAAAAAAAAGTGTTCATTAGTGGCATCGATATGTGACTGATATAGCATTAAGTGACTTACTTGCGCGTCCCTGTCCGCCATATTGTGTGTTTTCGACTTTATCCATTTTGAACATAATTTCACGGATATTTTTGTATTTTTATTTAATATTTTCCAAGCATGTGTCAGAAGTGAGGAATTTGAACCATCATAGAATGGCCGAGTTGTGGCATAACTATATTTTATAATAAAACGACATGAGCTCTGCGTGTGACTTGTTTGAATGGCGGAAGTAGTCTGGCAGTATTTGCATAGATTACATTCTTTACCTAACAGTTCTATTAAAATTGATGTATGTTAAGCGTGTGGAGCGATTTTAAAAATAGCACCAACAAGAAAGCGGTACGCTTGTATAGATTTGCTAGTAGGACTGGTGGTGGACCTGCATTAAATACTTAACTGACTGAGTTGGAACAAACAGTTTTAAATGTTATTGGTATGCAGACCGCGACAGGTTTAGCGGTGGCTGAGGTAGGAATTTCGCAGGCTATTACTATTTTTAGCTGCTTGGTACATTTAAGATAATTGTTAGTTTACATGGGATTTGCATTTAATTAATTTCAGGATTTTGCTGTATCACAACCCCGAACTCCGGTACAATTTGGCGATACAGGTAGATCAAAAGGCCATTCAATAACCCTTTTATAAACAAATAGGATGGGACTGACTTTTCTTTTTGTTTGTAAGTGTTGAACTATGTAATGAGCCTGGACCTTCTGGTCGAATATATACAGAACCAAGCACATCCAGCGAGACCCAGGTCGAGACAACGCCTCATAGCCAGGTATTCAATGTAGATATTGAAATTGTAGAAAGTAAACTATTAATATATTTTATTTACATAACGTGAAAACATACAAAGAACATCCTTGTTTTTTTTACAATCTAACAGCATTTATTAGCAGATACAATCAAGTTTTTTCTGTTGTCAAATTTAGCAGATGTGGTACCAACATCATATCCGGAGTCTGTCGTTACTGCAACTCAGTCTCCTGTGCGGTATGTACCAACCACACCGCGCCGTAGCCGGCTAACACAGGCAGAGCACGCTGCACTTCTTTTTAGAAACTCAGATTCAAATTGGACAGCATTTAAAATTGACCAACATAGAGATTACATGGAAATGCGAAAAGATCGGAATATAGTAAGAGAAATGGGAGTGCAGGCTCAGAGGGAATGGCAAGTCATAGGTTTAATACCATTAGACTTATTAAATCAAGTAGTTAATTATTTTTGTAAAGCTTAAATTTGTAAATTAGATATAATTTTGTAAAATAGTATAACCTAATTGTTATCTTCAATTATTATATTATTTATTTATTTATTTGGGAAACAAACAGTACAATAGAAACATATAATATTTTAAAAATATAGTTAAAACAATAACCAAATACGTTTCCACAATCAAAATTCAAAAGAGGAGAAATTTAGAAACTTAAGTTACAAAAAAACAAAAGCAACACAATACCCACATATTATTTTGTACATCAACTTAAACTATAAGACTATAATAATCATCGGACTAAATTACCTTATAAATATTTTAAAATAGCTTTTCTATATGCTAAAAGTGACAAGCAAAATATGTCAGCATTAGGAACTTAGCATCATACAACCTACAAGATCTATGGACAAAAGAGTTGAAAGCGTATTTCGTTCGAACCGTGGACATGTGGAAGGTCCGTTTAGGACGCGCGGAAATACGACTACATTTAAGTGAAAATTTGGAAAAAAGATAGCTAGTATCAATCTCACTATTTATTATTTTATATAAAAACATTTGATCCCTCAGTAGCCTACGATCGGCCAGAGATATAAATTCTGTCGGTTCTGGTGAGTTAAAGCGACGACAATGGTATGAAATATGCTTAAAAAACATTTTTGTGGACTCTTTCCAGTCGCTCAATATAAATGTTATATCTTCCACGTGAGAATGTTATAATAGTACACTTGTTAGTATTCACTGTAAGTTATTTTGACAGTAAACAAATAAGTTGTTCAAATCATTCTGTAATTCCAAACAGTCATTTAAGGACTTTATAACTTTATATACTTTTTTGTCATCAGCGTACATAATGAATTTGGATTTTTTGAAAACATTTGAAACGTCATTAAATAACATAGGACCGAGATGAGAGCCCTGAGGAACTCCCGAGGGAACAGGTGCAAATGAAGAACAAAAACCATTGAAAGTCACAGCCTGACTGCGATCTCTAACATAAGACTCAAGACATCGCAGCAAATAACCGTGACCCCAAGTCCATGCAATTTCTCAATCAAAATGTCAAAATTTATTCGATCGAACGCTTTGGAATAATCCGTGTACACTACATCATCCTGGTGACCATCCTCCATGGCGTTCAATACGCAATATGGCATTCAATAATCCATCCATCCTCCATGGCATTCAATAATCCAAAAACTCACAGAAGTTTGTCTCACAGAAGTAGATCTATGGCTTATAAAACCATGTTGCTGCTCTATAATATGAGGCTTAATCAATGGAAATAAAAAATCATAAACTATACGTTCAAACATCTTAGGGATGGCACAAATTTTAGAAATTGGCCTGTAGTTAGCTATGTTATGTTTATCACCGCTCTTAAAAACTGGCACCACGAATTATCGCTTCCAAATACGGGGCATAGCACCAGTTGATAATGAGAGATTAAAAAGAAGATGCAGTGGGTAACACAGCTGAGTGTAACATTGTCGCAAAAAAACATAGAAACATAGATACATTTATACATAGATAAAAAAAAAGACTGATGAAAGACTGAGAAAGATGCTATTCTTATTCTTTTATTTTTATTTAGGCTTTTTTCTTTTAACTATTGTTTATCTCCATACTAAACATAACTAACTAAAATAACAGAAAAAATAAAATCTAAATAATGAAATAAAGAAATGGATCAATGATCATATTATAATCTAAGACACAATTATTGCTGATATAATCTTCTAACTAATCCCTTAGTACCCTGTCTCTTATTAAATCGGCTGTAGAACTTGTTTCTCTCATCATCTCATCATGGCATTGGTAATCATCATTTTCTAGACTTTAAAAAAAATATATTAATAGGATACAAATGATTTTGTCGAATATTAATATCATTGAGTAAAATTTAAACTTGTATACATTTATAAATTCATACATACATTGTTACGACTGCTCTGGGGTAGACCGGTGTTTTAAATAAAAGAGTGGACTGCATTAATATTTAGTAAATTTATAATAAGAGTAAAACAAGTAAGTGTCGCGGGTGGTGTCCGTGCATCGACATACATTATCTGCATCGTCTACAGTATCATAATTAATGCCTCTATTATGCAAAACACAACGGGCTAGTATGATTCTAGCACATTTTAGAGGTTTATAATGAAGAACCCTGTCTTTATTAAGGCACCGCCAACGATTTTTGAGTTTTCCAAATGTGTTTTCAATAACAACTCTAGCTCTCATATGCTTCTGATTATAATTACTTTGAGGTGTATTTGGGGGTAGCATTCAAAATTGGAGTCATCAGCCATGGAGGTTGCGGATAGCACGAGTCTCCTGAAACAAAAATTAATACAGATACAATTTCACATAATCCTATCATATAATGATATTTTATTAACCAACCCAGTCTCACTTTGCTGTGGTTTTAATGAAGCTCTGGCATGACTAACCTCTGTAGTAGAGACAGACTACTTACTGTTTACCTTTATTCCAATATCGATCATGCACTTGTCTACCCTTTAATTTTACTCTTAATTTAACCAATATTTTGTTTACCTAAATTATTTTGGTGCAACAACTGCATGTATTGATTTAAGTGACTATTATTCCATATAAATGAATTATGATTTGCACCTCCGAATTTAGCATTAACGTTGACGATTCTATATTCATCATCACATAGTGTAAATATTATATTCATTTATCTGGGAAACCGAACGTTTTCGAGTGAAAGGGATGAATTTATGAGGAAGAAAGGGACGGAAGACGAGGGTCAGGTCAAGATGGCGATCGGGCATAGTAAGAGTGTGAACGACTGTGAACGATTACGACGTGTTATCTAATAAATTTTGTTACTTTTCCAAAAAACTGCTATTTACTTTGAGCAAATCCCACATTTATAATGCAGTAAAGTCATTCTTACAATAATTAGATGGTAAAGAAAAATTTTACTTATTTACCATTTGGACGTTAATAGAATGATAGTGTTTTCGGCAATAATACTGATGCTCTTCTCTTTTAGGAAGCCCAAATATTCTAAAATGAAAACAGTCTATGCATCCAATTACACCTGGTGTTTGATGTTTATAAAAAAATCTGAAATTGATAATATTATAAATACCATTGGAACTATAAGTACCTTATTAACCATTAGAATTTCTATTCTTTATCCAAATACTAGACATATAGTTTCGCTCATCCTGTACTACAGCGGTCGATAGCATCTTCCAAGCAAAAAAATTACGTGCTGCCATCATCGAATTATACTTATTTAATGGGTACCTAATATTTTGATCTACTTGTACTGTAAAAACATATTTTTTGTATATTTTATGGCCTGGTAACGAGACCTTTATGCCAACGTAACACAACAAAATCAACAAAAAGAACAAAAAATGTTTTTTTAGCGACAACTTTAATTTGCTGAAGTAAAGTGAAGTGAAGAAATACTGACTTTTAGGCGGGAACGCGTAAAGCGAAGTTGTGTGAATTGTTTTGTTTTGTCTATATAGTGATTCTTCAGGTTTAAATGTGTAATAACGGTGGTTTACATTTTGGTAATAAATGTGGGAAAATAAAACAAAGCCGCTGGACGTAGCTTCTCGGAATCTTCCAAATAGTACACTGAAAAAGTTTCAGTAAATAACCACCATTTTATACTATAATAATAATAATAATTTATTTATTAACCTTGAAAAACATTTACACGACAGTTTGCTAAAAACTCTCCACACTAGGGACTGCCTGTCTCGTGGAGAGCTTTTTACAGAAGTATCTTAAAACTAGTAATAACGGTGCTGAATATACGAGAAAATCAAAATAGGTAAGCGAATATTATGCATGTATATATACACACACATATATATATACCTACATACACACACATACCCACACATACACATATATATAAAAAGAAAAGGAACAGGTGTAATGATTTTTACCATAGGTATGTGTTTAGGGTCACTTAATGCATTTCAGAAACTCCTCCGAAAAAGAGTAGGACCAATTAAGCAGTTCTTTTGTTAATTTTCTTTTAACTTCTTCGTAATTTAGGTTAAGAATTTTGTATTTTTTGTTGAGTCTGTTATACAAGTATGGTTTCATGTAGGAGCTAAATCGGCGAGCAAAAGCCGTCCTAACTGAGGGCGTCGGGATTATAGGAGTACGTTTTGTAGCAAGAACTTTGAAGTTGGTAATTTTAGGAACTGCTCTGTGGTAATCAAGGGCTGCCCTAAGGATAAATATTCTTCTCACGCTCAGAACCCGAAATTCTTTAAAGAGAGTGTCTGTGGGATACCGAAATTGTTTCTTTAAAATAGTTTTCAATACTGCTCTCTGAGCTCTTTTTTTCTTTCTTTTTACTGATATTATATTTCATCCCATATCATCTGATCTCATTTCATTTCATTTCATGTCAATTCATCAATGTTTCCAATTAATCAACTTTATTTCATTTCTCTCTATATCATATTTCATTTAAAAAAAAAATTTGGGCTGTATGGTAAGATATCTTTGCCTCTCCAGTTAAAAAATGTAATATAGAAATACTCGATCAAAATGTCAGAATCCACTAATTTGTAACTCGCACTCCCACAAATGTCATTCGTGGTACTTCGGTAAAATTACTCGATTGCGAGACGGCAACGTTAATATGAACTCGCGCTCACAAAATAACACCGGGTACGTTTGCCGCCAGGGGCGCTGTTCCAATTGCATACAAATTTGAGCAAACTGGCTCGCTATCGAGAACGTTAAAAAACCCGCACCAAGCACACAGATATCAGCACGCTGGATTGGGGGATAATGGGCGAAATATGCAGTTTTACAACCTCTTGAAGTGGTTACTTGTTCAATAAGTGGTGAGGGATATTTAACCGGCTACTTGTTCAATAAGTGGTGAGGGATATTTAACCGGAAGTATTAAAAAACTGTTTGTGATGAGTTTTTGAACAAAAAAGAATACAAACACTACAGACTCTTTTATCCAGTAGTTGTGGAAATGATCACGTCTCTACACCCAGGTTTAAGAGAATGATTTTCTGGCGTCGAACACAGTAAAATCATTGGTCTTTGTACGTTATTAGACCCTAGGTTTAAATTACTGTTTTAAAAACGAGCAAGCTGTCGCAGAATTAAAAAAACATGTTCACATGTTAACAGTAAGTATTATTAATAAAAACAATTGACAAAGACAAATGAAGATGTTGAAGAGAACTGAAAAAATATTGAAAAGGTTGGCGCTTGGAACAAATTCGACCAACTTCAGCCCAAGCGAGAGCTATCAGAGAACTCCACATGTATCTGGACGATGAGATGCTGCCTCGCAAGAATAGCGAGGAAAAGTGGAATAGCCCCTCGCAATGGTGGAAGGATCATAAAATAATTTACCCTCACCTATCGCATTTATTTAGAACAAAATGCAATATTGCGGCTACGTCAGTACCCTGCGAGCAATTATTTTCGAAGACAGGGCTTATTATAAACGATAGAAGATGTCGTCTGAAAGCAAAAAAGTCGAGCAGCTTGCATTCCTTAATGCAAATCTACCCTGATTGACTAATAACAACTACTCTACTACTAATTGATAATTATATTAATTATTTATTATTTAATTATCATTCAATGAATTGTTTGTGGAATTAGGTTTATTAACTTTTATCTTATTTTTTGTGCAATTGACGAAACTGCTGGTGGATAATATTAAATGATTAAGTGAATATTGTTGCTATTGATGTTATATATTTTGTAATTATTTATAACGATTTTAAACAGTGAATAGTCCCACAACGGCAACATGCCCCCATCGTCCGGGTTCCACACATGTTTTTGTGATGCCCCGGGGTCTAAATGTGCATATTTCTCACATGCATAAGGATAGTCCGACACAGCTGTCGATACTGCCTCGGGTGCCGTGTTCTGTAAGTGTTGATGCTCATCCACAAGCCCAGAGTGTTATCCATACTCTGGACAATTTGCCATTTTATCAAAATAAAATTCCTGTGCTTAAGCACAACCTTAAGGGGACCAGGAATTTAGTCGCAGGAAAGCTCAGAGTCATTACAGACAGCTGTATAAACAATAACGGTGTAGAAGACTGGGTTTCCTTGTTGTCCTATTCTTACACGACTGGAATTCCAGATCGAAGTGATCCCTGTTCGCTTACTGCAAAGGTTAAGGAAAATGTAAACAATACCAGCCTGTATGACTTCAAACACAAGCCACGATCCGTTATCAAAAGAATCGAAGCCAAGGTTCATGAGGGTGATTTACATAGAGCTGTCCGTCTTTTAGAGTCGGAGGATTCTTTAGTACCTATTAATGATGAGACCTTAATCGCATTACGTGATAAGCATACCATACCTTTTCGTCCTTTATCATTGCCGCCATAAAAGTAAAATAGTTTTTTTTAAATATTTATTTCATGTTTTTCCCAGACAATTTATCGATAAAGAATATCGGCTTTATCAAGCACTAGCGTGTATGAACATTTTTATTGCCTTTTTGCGTGTGTGAATGTGTATGCCTACGGAAGTTAGTGTTAGTAAGCTTAGTAATAGTCGAACGAATATCTGCCCTGAGATTTATGTGTGCGTGATTTTGTTGTGTGCGAAATATTTGTAATCATAGTATTGCGTATGTGTAGAAATTAAAATAGTGGGGGTCAAGCGGCGACACTGGTCCTAATACAAAATTAGGACAAAGGCCTTTCCATTTAACTGTACATTTTTTGAAGGGACTATTATATATAGTCGCAATATTGGAGTAACAGAGTTGAGTTCTAATCATGCTCCGAGTTATATCGCAGATAGACTTCAGTTAACTCTGAACAATTGGAACATTTCTATACCTAAAATCCGATGCGTGGTTTCAGACAGTGGTGCTAATATAGTGGCAGGAGTTAAATTAATTGTTGGTGACTGTAATAATTTGCCATGTTTCGCTCACACAATTAATTTAGTCACGGAAGTAATACTTAGTGGCGCAGAGATTAAAGGGTTAATTATTGTTAAGGATCTCTAAATCCCCCTCCAAACAAGTTTTTATTCTCGCCCACCACCGAGCTTCACTTCATCGAGCGATCGCGAACACATATACATCTTTAACGACTACATTATCTACTACAATATTGCACTTCATTATTATTTGTTCTACAGTTTTAATCTTTTAATAAACCTGTAAATACGAGCCAAATCGTTTCATTGAAGAGAACAACAAGACATTCAGCAAGGAACAATTATTAAAGTGCGCAATATTATAAAACTTATCAAAAATAGTGTAGACAACTCTGAAAAATTGCATAAACTTCAAATTGAAAATTGGCTTCCCTGAGTGTCAAGCATTTCGGTTACTACGCTCACACGCTTAATTTAATAGCTAAACACTGCAGACGAAAGAGTACGGGAGCTAATTAATAAGGTGAAAACGATTGTTTCACATTACAAAAAGAGTGTTAAGATAAAGGCAAATTAGAGAAAAAATCAAATAAAGGCACCAACGAAAGGTAGGATCCTATACTTTTCTTTTTTGCGTCTGTTTTCCTAAAATGTTAAATTAAAAAGTAGATTAGATTTTGTATAAAAATTGGGTTATGTATCCAGCAGTGGCACTGTGACCGTCTATATACTGATAATGACATGGTTGACGGACGGACGATGAGATAATTCGTTTGTATGCATACGATTTATACAAAGCTTATGTGTTTGTTATTATTAAGTGGCTAGTGGCTGTAGTTTTGGGGTTGGGATTATTGATATTTTGCAGATTATCGATCTATCGAGTGTTAATTTTTGTCTTTATGTTTCAGTTCAAAAAATACAATAACGTGGCCAGCTCAAAGCATTTAATGGAATATGATCAATCCCAACCATCTTCATTTAACAATGGCAAAGAAATAGATATTTAATTAAATATTAACAAATTAATATTAATACAGATAATATTAGGATTATTAACAAAAATATAAATATTTATTTTAATATCCAATTATATTAAAATAAGTTTTTTTTTCAGCCGGTGGTACAAAGTATAACAGAATTGTTTAAGCATTGATATTTTTAATCTGTCAAAATATGCATCCATTTAACATAGTTGAAGGTGAAGGCCTTGAAGACTTTTAAAAGAACTGGAATCTACTTTTAAACTTCATAATGCAAAGTATTTAAAGAAAAGTACTACCGAAAAGTACGCAGCTCGTGTTACTATTTTTAAGTCCAAATTATGCAAGATAGACAATTTCTGTTTAACGCTAGACATATGGACAGAAACAATCAATGAAGAAGGATTCATGGGAGTCACCATACATTTTGTAGAAAATGGTAAAATGTGTATGTATTATTTTGCAACTCGTGCATTAAGTGAGCGATATACAGCTAATTACATATTGGAAAACCTGCTTGATATTTTGAAAACATGGTATAGTCCACCTACCAAAATTCGTGCAGCTGTAACAGATAATGCCAGTTCAATGTTGGCTTACGAATGTCTTTAGGCGAAAAAAAACCTTTAACGTGTTTTGCGCATACCATAAATCTTGTAGTTGAAGAAGCACTAAAGTTACTCAGTGCTGAATCAGCTGTTATAAAAGTACGAGAAATTGTTAATTGGATTAAAAATAGTGTTGTGCAGTCGGATAAGCTATGAAAAATGCGTAATAATGTTTCGGAAGAATCAGTTTTAAAACTTATTGCAGATGTATTGAAGTAGATGGAACTCAACTTTTTTATGTTAGTGCAAATCCTAAAGTTAAGAATTGTAATATCAGAAATTGTAATTGAGAGTAATAGTGACTCCCAAGGGACATGGGACACTCTCCATACATTGCACGGCCCACTAAACGAAGTTCAAGGACAGTAATGAAATTAAGTTTAAATAACAGACTATATATCCCTTTTATTTTATTATAAACAAATTAAAATCAATATTGTTCATGGGGATACAGAGATATTTAAAAAATAAGATAAGATTTGTAGGTTACCTATATCATATATTTTGCTGTCAATACGCTTACACTTTAACATCATCATCAGCTTAAATATTATTTATATTACTATACTTTATAACACAGACCTAATTCAATGAACGCCAAGACTTAATCTTATGCACAACAAAATATAATAAGCAGGTATATCGCAACGAAACACTTAATAATATCCACAATGCGCACGAGTGCGAAAACGATTGGTCAAATATAAAACGTCAATAAACAATAAACAAGCGTAATTTTTTTTTTTGCTTAAGATCAATAATTATTGATCAATGTAATGTAATGTCTACGGATTTAAAAGTATAAAAATAGATTTTTGTTTAGATAGAATGTTTTATATTAGTTTTAAAATCCATTAATTAAATATGTTAATATATTTTGCTAGTTTTTTGCAATATAATGTCTTTTTCAAAAATATTTAATGTGTATTGTTTAAAATATAAATATATTTTACCTATGGCAACTCCTTCAATATTATTAATGTAGCTTAGTCATGCTAATTTCTTTTTATTTATGATTTTTATTATTCCACCATTAAAATACCATTAAATTTTATAATAAGTATGTAAAAATGAAATGTTTTTTTTCTGTAGATATTTCATTCGCGTCCTTGAGAGCATGAGTAGCTAGGCCAAAAATGGCCCATGTCCTTTGCGAAGTGCTGTGGAAATGGAAACCCTGAATGAGCTTACAGCTGTATTGAAGCCTTTTAACAATAATAATAATAATTCAAGCCTCTTAAAATATAAACACGAAGCGTCAGATATGACTAGGTCTTTGAATTCTTGCTTTAAATTATCTAAATCAGCCATTTTGAGAGTGAAGTAACACAAAATAGTCTACTCGCCAGCAAAGAAAAGCTGCAGTATAAAGTCCGTGAGATTCTTGGAAGACCTAGTGTAGAGAAGGTACTATAATTTTTATACTTGAAAAGGAATAAGATCCTTCATAAAGTATCGTATTTAACATATAATTAATATATTTTATGACTTGGTTATGTTTGAGCGTGTGTCCTTTGTAAATACTTTCCTAACGAAATGAATATAAATATATAGTCCGAAAAAAGTATGAGTGATTGTAAATATGTAAAGAAAGTTATTCCTTTCTTTAATTTGAAGTATGTCACGCATGCGCTGTCGACATGTGCCGGAACGTCCGCGCATGTGCTGATAAGTCGAGAAGCCTTGACAGATAAACAATATGTCATTGTGTAAAATTATATAAAAAATAATTTCTATTTAGATAGTTACAAGATTATAAAATAAACTTTAAATGTCGTGTCTTTGTTCTTTCGGAGCAACACATTGAAGTTTTATTTTAATAAAACAACATTACCTAATAATCTTATAAATATATGAGTGAATAGAGGATTGTAATAGTGATGTATGATGTGGAGGTGGCTATGGTTACATAATGCAGTTATTACCTTATAAATAATGGGAAAAGATAGTACTTGGTCTAGTCAATTTTTATTAATTAGGTCCTTCAAGGTTTGTTCATTTTTGATAATTAATAATAAATAATTCGTAATAAGACGTTTCCATTAAATGACCAGCAGAACTGAAAGTTATTTTCCTTTGCAAAAGTGCGTCTAGAGAATAAGAGCTTCTACGTATGCAAGGGTAAGTATTCTGCTACATATATTGATTTGGGACCTCCAGGAAGGCCAATCAGCTCAGTATTTAACTTTTCTGGATTGGGCCGCTTTTTGTTAAATTCCTTCGAAGCCTTGATAAACTTCAATTTGCCTCGACCCGCATAAATTCCACAACAATATTCCTATTAGTGTTGAGCATATTTACTTTGTCCACTTCATGATCTGTGCACTACTCTATGGTAATATATGTGTTAGTCTATAAAGTAATGTATGATTATTGTATCAATGGCAATATGCCAGAAGACACTTCTGCTCTGCTAATAAAATTGTGCTCGTACTTTTGTGTACTAAGTTACCAAAAGAAATCTAAACGCTTCCACTGCGCGACCGCCACTACTATGGAGTTTAGAAGCAATTCAGTTAGTGAAGAACAAATACAGTTGTAATATTAAAAGGCAAAAGTCAAGAGGGACAAAAAAGTACAAGGGAATTACTTGGTACTAAAATGGTGGACGACACTTCGAGAAAATTACTTCCAGAGTTTACTGGAACCAACTTCAGCAACAGACGCTTCAGAATAATTCGCTCTCGGTGCAATATTATCACAAGGAATAGTAAGAAATGACAAACCTGTGGCGTATGCCAGCCGAACTTTAAATGATGCTGAAACACGGTATAGTGTAACTGAAAAAGAATTGCTTGCAATCGTTTGGGCAGTCAAACATTTTCGACCCTATCTTTATGGTAGAAAATTTACATTTGTGACTGATCATAAACCCCTCACTTGGCTTAATACCCTTAAAGAGAAAAACAGTAGACTGACCCGTTGGAGACTTAGACTATCAGAATACGACTTTAACATCATTCATAAAAGTGGAAAACTGAATAATAACGCAGACGCCTTATCGCGTATTAAAATAAATGCCTTAGACAAAGATAATAAGCTCATTGAAAGTAAACGTTGACAAAGATAGAAATAGAAATAAACATGTAAAAGAAATTATTAAAGAAATAGAAAATTTGCGTAGAGAACCCGAGGAAAATTTAGAAACTACGTCTATTTCCGACACAGACTCTGAGAGAACTTTAACAGCCCATTGTCGCTCACCTTATTCAATACCATACTCTAGTTTCACCCTGACCGCATCCGAAAGTTCACCTAGTAACACAGAAACTGCTCATTCCGCACAAGATACAGAATCGAAAGGCATTCCTATCTTACAAGAAGCCATAGATATAAAATCAAATCAAATTTTAGTCTATACATGGCTTATCGACAAACTCTCAGTAAAAAATTTGTCTAGAGAAAAACAAAGAATTTTAGAAGTCCACCTACTAGTTAATCGATCTGACCTTGTTAAACAGTTTCTTAAGGAATGCATAAAGAACAATACTAAATACTTCATTTATTTCGAAGATGACCACCATAGGAGACAATTTACAGAAACAGTAATCTTTTTATTCAAAAAAGAAATGGTACAATTTTTCGAATATACTAAAAGAGTAGTTTTTATTGAAAATGAATTAGAACAAAAGGAAATCGTTGAAAAATATCATACAGGTAAAACATGTCACCGAGGTATAAGAGAAACACTTACACACATTAAACGCACATACTTTTGGCATAAAGTGGAACAAACTGTTTCAAGTGTCATAAACTCTTGCGAAGTATGTAAACGTAAACCCCTCAGATCTACACTACAATTAACACAGACACAGACTAAACCTTTAGAAGAACTTTTTATCGACTTATTTACTATCGAAGGACATTACTTTCTTACTATTATTGACGCCTTCAGCAAACTAGGACAGGCACTAGAATTTACAAACCGATCTACCCCTGAAGTAGTACGAGCCCTAATAAAATACTTTTCATTTTATGGGATACCCCAAAAAATTAGCTCGGATCCTGGTACAGAATTTAATAATGCACTTCTAAAAGAACTCTTATCATTTTACAAAATAGATTTACACATCAGTACACCTTAGTAAATAATAGACACGTACGTTGCGTTCACCGTTTATTGACACACTGAAGTGAATACTTGCTTACAAACATAACACCTCCACCCTTATTTACTACACATTATAAGCATAATTAATATATATATATCTTAACTAAGCATAACTAACAAACTAAAGTAAAAAAAAACAAAGAGAGGTTATAACTATATACTTAATCTATTTCCTCGAATCCATATCTAACTGGTGGCTTGCGTATTCCTACAGGACGTTCACGTTTGGGTGTCACATTTTCATTCATACTCTTACCACCAGTACTACATGCTCCCTTGTCTATCGGCACAGCGGGTCTCATAGGGCTGCCACGAATAGGCGATACAGCATCTTGTGCCGGTGTGCAATTTTTTGGTGGTGAACTGTAGTCCTAGCACGAATAACTTGCGAAAATGTATTCGTAACGTTATCGAATTATATTTGTATGAGATTCGTACAGCGCCCCTATCGTACGTAAAAGGAACTAATTTTGGTAGCACGAACAAATTTCGTATCGCAATCGTATCGTCACGTAAACGATACTTGAACCATATAAACAATGAAACGCTATAATTGCGAGCACGAACACTGTTTTGACGTACGGTAATGTAAATTTCGAAGGCTGGGTATCGAGTATTGTCGAAACTTTATTCACTTAAGATTTGTTGGTGAGAAAGGTTTCGTAACGTGTTTAAATATAATTTTATCCATGTTTTTATTTTATAAGTAATTTTTTATAAATAATAGTCTTTTCTTATCACTTTAGTTAGTTCTTATATACAATTAATTTTAATAAATTGCGCAAAATGCAAAGACCACCGTTGTACGAGCGTAGTCCCTTATATTATTTTGTTGCTGCAAGTTTACTTGAAAATGAAGAATATTCATCAAGAGAAGTTAGGTAAGTACCTACTTCAGTCAATCGTGTTATATTCTAATATTTTTTAAACATAAATTAATTGAGACTCAATTGGTTTTATTACTTATAGAGAAATTACACGCAGAGTTGCTCTGAGAAAGAAAAATAATCCTGTGGACATAAATGACGCGGAATTCAAAAATAGATACCGGTTGAATAAAGAATCATTCAAGTTTCTTTGTAATCAACTTAAGCAAAAAACATCTTTAAAAGCAAGTTCCAGGATAAGTTTGGAACTTAAGGTAAGTTTGTTTTTATTATCTCAGTAGGTAGACGAGCATACGGCCCAAATGATGGTAAGTGGTAACTCACTCGCTCGCTCGCTCATGTATGTTAGCAATGCTAAGGGCAGTGCCAAGTCTCTATTGTGAGAAAAGCTTAAATGTAACATAAAATTCAAACATTTCAGGTTCTTTGCGCGCTATCTTTTTATGCCACTGGATCTTACCAACGCTTAGTGGGAATGGCTAAATATTTGGGCCAAACGACTGTTAGCAAATGTGTGAAGGAAGTAACAGATGCTCTTGTAACTCCTGCAATCTTAAATACTTTCATAAAATTTCCTTATGCCAGAGCTGATAGAGATGTAATAAGAAACAAGTAAGTGTGAACTATATAATTTTATTACAAACATTCATTTTTATATTATCACGATTTGGCGTAAACTTATGACTACAAAGTAGTATTGTTATTTTTATTTTTTTTATTGCTTAGATGGGTGGACGAGCTCACAGCCCACCTGCTGTTAAGTGGTTACTGGAGCCCATAGACATCTACAACGTAAATGCGCCACCCACCTTGAGATATAAGTTCTAAGGTCTCAAGTATAGTTACAACGGCTGCCCCACCCTTCAAATCGAAACGCATTACTGCTTCACGGCAAATATAGGCGGGGCGGTGGTACCTACCCGCGCGGACTCACAAGAGTTCCTACCACCAGTACCAATTGTTTGTTTTTACCTTACAGATTTTTTGTAAAGTATGGTTTCCCAGGAGTTATAGGATGCATTGATGGATGTCATTTCCATATTTTCACACCCAAAAAAGAAGTCGAACATTTATATTATAGTAGAAAGCATTTCCATTCATTAAATGTGCAAATGGTAAGCACAGCTCCGCCGGCGTGTCCAAATGAAGTAAAATAGAAAATTAAACTGATGTAATGATTTTTCTTCAATTTTAGATTTGTGATAGTGATTGTCGTATTTTAAACGTAAATGCGAAATACGGAGGAGCCACCCACGACGCTTTTATTTGGGAAAATAGCGTGGTCAACAATTATATGCAGAGCTTACATCGAAATAACGAGCAAGTGTGGTTGTTAGGTAATATTTTATTAATAACCTTTACAAATATTCAGACTAAGTTTAATTTATTTTAACTAGGTTTTTTTTATTATTTCCAGGTGATTCTGGTTATCCACAGCGACCCTGGTTAATGACACCAATTTTAGATGCTGTTGAGGGAACTCCAGCTTATAAATATACAGCAGTTCATGGAAGGACCAGAGTAGCTATTGAAAATACTTTTGGGCGACTAAAAAACCGATGGCGTTGTTTGTGTAAGGATCGCACATTACACTATGCTCCAGTAAAATGTGCAAAAATCATAACAGCATGCTGTGTATTGCACAACTTAGCCATTGAGTTCAACGTACCTGAACCAGAACCAGCAGAGATTGAAAACCCCAATTTGGCTATGACAATATCTGAACATATTTTTCAAGAGAATACTACAGGAGATGGGTTAATTAGGGGTAGAGCTATAAGAAGTATTTTAGCGGATAAAATTAATAGACTTCATACATAATTTTACTTTTGTTTATTAATTTTGTAAAAAATATAGTAATTGGTAATTATAATTAAGTAATTGGTAAAATAAAAGTAGTTGGTAAAAAAATATAGTAATTAAGCTTAACTTAAGACTTTCTCTCCATAAACCTCACAAAAGCTTCCATTGCCTCTTTCATAAATTCCAGCCATTGACCCTGCAGCCGTAGGCTCTTCATCTCTGTCTTACTCTTTCACGTACCTCAAATTCTCTAACTCTCAACCGATCTCTTTCTAATTCCTCATATACCTATCACGCTCTGAAGCATACTCCCTTGCCTTTCTGTCTATATCTAAAAATATTTTTGTTAAATTGTTTTTTCTTTTTTTCTGCGGCGGAGGGTTCCACTCCTCTTCCTCGTTAATGACTGGAGGGGGAGCCTCAGTTGGTGGTGGTGGAGCCACTGTTGGTTGGCTGCTTGTGCTAGGAGCATTCCAATCTATAAATTATTCCAATATGTAATAAGCCAGTTTATACAATTAGTCTCATTTAGGTTCATAGATATCACAGCTGTGATATCCTTCTTATTTTATGTATAAAGATACCGTATTAAGAAACAATGAACTTCAATAAATCTAAAATTAAAAGGGCTACGCACCTATTTCCGGTTCCTTTAAAATAATTTGAGTATTGGGCATCTCAGTTGAAATTTCTTCCTGAAATAAAAAAAAATTTACTTACTACATGCAATATTTATTGCACAATTGAAATGTAAAGTATAGCTAACTTGTGGAAACCCAGCTTCTTTTATCTCCATGCCAGTAGCTGCCTGCACTCCAATTATCTGCATGACCCTTTGTTCTTGGTCAGTCAATAATAAATGGAGCGCTGGTCCGCCACCAGTGCCACTAGCAGCTCTATTAATTTTAGCACACTTTTTCTTGCAATTATTCTTATAATCACTCCACACCTTAATTAACAAACAAACATTAAATTAGAATTTCTAAACAAGAAAATTAATAACAAAGTTAGTAGATTCAGTCAAGTGCTTCAGCAGAAAAAAATAGCGTCCCTTGAGTTAACACTTGACATACCTTACGCCATTTGTCCTCACTCTTAGGATCTCCTGAAGAATCGCTATTTAGTAATGCCGTTAACTCTTTCCACTTCATCTGTATAAAATTGCGACCTCGTGGACCGCCTGATGGTTTTGATAAATCTCCATTTCTGGAATATAAATTGTATGGCACATTACATAAATATTGACTGAAACACTTGAGTTAATAAAAATTTTCTAATAAATTAGAACTTTATAAGTACTTACGCTTCCATAAATTCCACCATTGTTAAATACTGTGAGTGGCTAGTTCTCATATTTAAATAGGCAAATCTTCAAAAATAAGTACTAAATTAATAAAAACAATGAAACACTTTCGCTCTTCACAAGAACTAAAGCAAACATAAACAAACTTAGCCTTGGCCGATATCAAGTGGATTCGTTCGGAATCCGAATTTTTTTGTTTTGATATCCAAGACACTATTTTATTCCTTCGATTTTAATGTCATATCATGTTCCTAAATATCTGTCTTCATATGTACTTCACTTTGTATGCACTAGTTAATTATTTTTTAATTAAATAAACCGTAAATTCAAAAGTTTAAAGTAAAATGACAACTTGGTTAAGTTTCCGAACGAATCATTAATTCCATATGATAATCATTTCATTCCACAAGGACCGTCCCTACTTACGTTAGGATGACGTCACTAACGTATTCGAATCGAGCTTACGATAGTTTGCAAAATGTTGTTCGTGCTGCGGAGTAACGTTAACGTATCGAGGGCTCGATACGTTAACGTTACGAATTCGTAAAATTTTCGTGCTTGGGCTACTGCTCTTCTCCGAATCGTTGACCACCGCCACTGGTTCCTCACCACTTGCCATGGGAAATGATAGCGACTTACGTGATTGTGTTCTTAAGTCTAAATTTTGCGTCTCAGTTCGGGACTTATATTTTTACGAATCGACGCAAAAGTATCAACTGTATCTATATTTTTTGTAACCCTTAATTTTAGCTGATCGACGTGCCGTGATTCTCGGTTCCAAAACTAGATCGTACACAGTAATCACGACTACCTAATTGCTTGAGGATCGTCCCAGGTACCCATTTATCCAAACCTCATAATCCCGATACCACACCTTAGTACCCGGCTGGAGTTGTCGCTGCACACCCCCTGCGTTTTGCTCGCTCCGCTCTTGTTGCGCGACAACTCGAGATTGCCTTTCTGGTTTTAAATTATCTAATCTCATACGGAGACTTCGACCCTGTAATATATTGGCTGGACTATCGCCGGTAGTTGCATGTTCTGTATTTCTGTAGGCTAATAAAAATCTACACAGATGTATCTACGTTTAAATTCTGTTTTAATGCCTTTTTAATCGCACGTTTACAAATTTTAACTGCATTTTCAGCGGCCCCATTAGAGGCGGGATGATAGGGAGCTGAATAAATATGTTTTATGCCATTATGAATCAGAAACTTCTGAAAATCAGAGCTCGAGAAAGGCGGTCCATTGTCACTGACCGTTTGCTTTGGCAGGCCGAATTTTGACCACAAGTCCCGCAGTACCGATATAACCGCTTGTGCCGTTGTCCTCTACATTTTAATTGCCTCTATCCATTTGGAGCATGAATCCACTACAACTAGATAAGTTACTCCACCTATGGGGCCTAAGAAGTCTAAGTGTAACCTAGACCAGGGGCGTGAGGGCCAGGGCCACGAGCGGGGCGCGTGTGTAGAAGGTGCGTCTGCGACGGCAGCACACACGGTGCAAGCGCGACATTCCATCTCGAGCGCTTCGTCGATTCCCGGCCACCAAACGTAACTACGTGCTGGCGATTTTGTTTTCACTATGCCCATATGCGGATCATGAAGCTCCGTTATTATTTTGTTTCTGCATGAAGAGGGTATAACCACACGATGACCCCACATTATACATCCTAATTCAATGTAAAGTTCGTTTTTCCTATTATAATATGGTTTTAATTCATTAATTTCTATGTCTAAGGGCCATCCGTCCCTTATATAACTTAAGACGCGACTTAAGATTGGATCACTACTAGTTTGTTTTTTAAGAACATTATAATCTACTAACAGAGCTTCTGTTGAGAAGTGTAAGTAAGTTTGCTCGGGTAAGTCTGTTTCCTCGGAAGCTACGTCATTTTTTTGAGACTCGATTAACCGTGAAAGTGCATCGGCTACATTTTTATCTGTCCTAACGTACTCGATTTCAAAGTCATATGCTGATAGTTTGATAGCCCAGCGCTGCAAGCGGCTAGCTGCCGCGCTCGGGATACCTATGTTAGGCCCGAAAATGCTCACCAGAAGTTTGTGATCGGTCCGTAGTATGAACTTTCTCCCATATAAGTATTGATGGAATTTTTCCACCGCGAAAACAATCGCCAATGCTTCCTTATGAATCTGACTGTAGTGTAATTCATGAGTGGTGAGTGCGCGTGAAGCGTATGCAACGACGCGCTCCTCACCTCCTGGCCCGCGCTGCGCCAACACGGCACCCAGACCACGCGCGCTCGCATCCACAGTCAACACTGACTCCAAAGACATATCAAAATGTGCGAGTGCTTTTGTACTACACAAAAACTTTTTAACATTCAGGAAAGCAGCATTCTGTTCATTTCCCCACATCCAGTGTTTACCTTTTTTTAAAAGGGCATATAAAGGTGATAAATGTACACTCAAATCTTGTATGAACTTCGAATAGAAGTTTACCATACCGATGAAAGATTTTAATTCTGTCACGTTATTTGGGTGTGGCGTTGTTGCTATTGATTTGACTTTCTCTGGGTCTACACGAACCCCATTTTGATCTATTGTGAACCCTAAATACCTCACTTCTGTTACCATGAACTCGCACTTACTCCTTTTAATTTTTAAGCCATACCTTTCTAATATATCTAATACTTCTTTTATAGACTTTAAATGACTGTCTAGGTCCTGATTTCTAATCAATATGTCATCATAGAAAACTACTACATTTGGGACATTTTTAAACATATTTACCATTAGTTTTTGAAAAATGCCTGGGCTCGAAGCTAACCCGTAGACGAGGCGGGAATATTTAAATAATCCTCTATGTGTATTGATAACCGTGTACTCGCTAGAACGTTCTGATAAGACTATTTGATTATAAGCTTGAGATAAATCGAGCTTAGTAAAAAATTTATTTCCGCTGAGATTACTGAATAAGTCCTCCATTTTTGGAACCGGAAATCTGTCGATTGCTAATACTTTATTAAGGGTTACCTTATAGCCCGCACATATTCTCAGACCGCCGTCCGCTTTGCGTACTACGACAAGTGGCGTGGCCCAGTTGGAGTGGTCCACCGGTTTGATGACGCCGGCGGCCAGCATCGCGTCGAGTTCGGCATCGACGTGCTCGCGCAGCGCATACGGCAGCGGTCGCGCGCGGCAGTAAATAGGCACCGCATCCGGCCGCACGATTAACTCTGCTGTGCCCCCCGTATATTTACCCAATGTGCCGTCGAACAAGGGTTCATGTCTAGAAACAATTTCATTAATTAATTTATTATAGTCTCGTGCGTGCTCGGTTACAAAGTTACTGTGTTGTATTTTAAAATTCGTAGGTTTTGATATTTTTACAGGAATATTCAATTCAGCTAACCATTGTCGGCCCAATAAATTAGTCGTTCCTTTGTCTATGACATACAAGTCTAACGTTTTTGAAACACCTTGGTACTCCACTATAGTGTTTATAAACCCTAAAGGCCGAATGATTGAGCCATCGTAAAATTTTAAATTTAATGAGCATGCTTGTAACTTCTCCTTAGAAAAATATTTATCATAAACATTCTTGCTGATACAAGATAACGCCGATCCAGTATCGACCTCCATCTTGAGCAAGCAATTTTGGACTTTAACTTTAATACACACCGGTTTATAATTACTCAATGTCATTTGGTACATAGGCTCATTTTCTTCTCCACACCCGTCCTGTTCATTATTGAAGTTGTTGTATGTGTCATCGTTGTTTTGATCGTATAATAAGTGCAAAGGAGCCCGCTCTCGGCCTCCTCGTCCCGCACCGCGCTGCCCGCGCCACGATCGCCTGTTGCCGCCTGCACCCCGGTTCCCCCGGCGCCCGGTGCGTGGTGAACCCCCGGCTGCCTCTGCCTGGTTCTTAAGCCCTTTTTTGGGGCACATTCTTCGTAGATGGCCGGTTTCATGATATGAACTGCACACGTAGTCTTTGTATATGCAATCCTTTGCTTGGTGTCTCCTGTCTCCACATCTTGAACATTCATTGAAGTTAATTTTGTTAACCTCCTCAATTGGCGTACGTTCCACTGCAATCGCATTCCTCTCCGCAGCCTCTAATGACGAAGCGTTGTTCGTCGAATCCAGAGCAACGCGCCAATGTATGTTCCGCTGTGTCTTCCTCGTCGCGGTCCGCACACACCTAACAACCCGAACTCCATGGGACTCATAGAAAGGTTCCCACAATACTAGAAATATATAGATTAGCTAAATACGAGTAAAAATACACGGATGCAGCATCCATAATAGGTCCATTATGGATGCTGCATCCATAATGGACCTATGCTATTATGGCCTATAATCAGTCTATTCACTCCAGTACTGGATACACCCCATTCGAGATATTCCCAGGACACACAGACTAGAAATACTTTTGATGCGGACTTTAATAAGCAATATAACTAGTCAGGTCATAAGTATTGTCACACAGTAAAAACTTTTCTTTTAGAATGCTGGCCACAAAAAAGTTTATTGAATTCGAATTTCGAATTGTTCATGAAAATAAAAATGTATACTTTTAGAATTTTACTCATTTTTAAATATGGAGTGGACGCTTAAATAAAACCGTGTTGCAGTTATTGCGTTGCATCAAACGATACAATGAAGACTCTAGTGTAGATGACAGGTCAAGAAGTGGTCGCTCTCGGTCTGTTAGGACTTAGCAGTGATAAAAGCTGTGAAGGCGCGAATTCAAAGAAATCCCAAACGTAAGCAGAAACTGTTGGCCCTTCAGATGGGGTTAAGCAGAACCACGGTGAAAAGGGTGTTAAATGAAGACTTAGGGCTTCGGGCATATCGAAAAAAAACAGGACATCGTTTGAATGCTCGTCTAATGGACCTGAGACTGAAGAGATGCCGCGCTTTGTTAAAGCGGTACGCGGGAAAAAAATATCAGGAAATTATTTTTTCGGATGAAAAAATTTTTACCGTAGAAGAGAGCTACAACAAACAAAATGATAAGGTGTACGCACACAGTAGTGAAGAAGCGAGCAACCGTATTCCGCGTGTCATTTTCCATCCTCGCTCATGGTATGGTTGGGAGTTTCTTATTGGGGCTTAACAGAGGTACATTTTTGTGAGAAAGGTGTAAAAACGAATGCAGTTGTGTATCAAAATACAGTCCTGACGAACCTTGTAGAACCTGTTTCTCATGCCATGTTCAATAACAGGCACTGGGTATTCCAACAAGATTCGGCGCCAGCTCATAGAGCGAAGAGCACACAAGACTGGCTGGCGGCGCGTGAAATCGACTTCATCCGGCACGAAGACTGGCCCTCCTCCAGTCCAGATTTGAATCCGTTAGATTACAAGATATGGCAACACTTGGAGGAAAAGGCGTGCTCAAAGCCTCATCCCAATTTGGAGTCACTCAAGACATCCTTGATTAAGGCAGCCGCCGATATTGACATGGACCTCGTTCGTGCTGCGATAGACGACTGGCCGCGCAGATTCAAGGCCTGTATTCAAAATCACGGAGGTCATTTTGAATAAACTTTAGTGTCATAAGAATCTATGTTTTGTTAAGTTCATTTTGGTATATGAATGGTTACATAATGAATAAACTTGTTTCAATTATTTTACATTAAACATGTGACGGAATTTATGATGACCTGACTAGGTATACAACAATTAATAAAAGAACTAAATTTTAATACAAACATATTTCGGAACAAACAATAAAACTGAAAGAAAAACGAAATGATAAAAGAGCAGGAGAAACAGAATTTAATATTAAACCAGGAGACACCATATTTTCCAAAAACACAAATTTTAGAGTTAGCAAAGATAAGCCGCGTTACCAAAAAGCTATAGTTACAGATGACATAGTCAGAAACACAGTTCCCGTTCAAATAAAAGAACGCAGTACAAAAGTTCCACTTAAAAACATTAAACGCCCCTCACAGGCACCTCCGCGTCCTCCTAATGACCATCATGACGATGCAAGTCCACGCCCTTCAACTTCAGGTATTAACTAACAATCCAGGAGTTTTACCCGTCAGGGAAAGCACTACTGTTTTCAGCAAAGACAAGTGGATAATAGCAAGAGTACTGGACTTTAAACCTATTAGGGAAGACTTAGATCTTAACACTCAATGCTTCAGGGAACTAAATAGTTTAGTTAGTGTTAAGTTTATTAAGAAATTTACTTATAATTTTATAGATGTAAGAGAACAAGTAGACTATATGCAAAATCTAACAGTAAGCAAATTCGAACAAATCACTCCTACCTTTAAAATCAAACGCGGACTGATTAACCCAATTGGATCATTAATTAAAATCATCACAGGAAATCTGGATCACGATGATGGCATAAAATACGATACGATGATGCTATCTCGCGCGTGGTACATTGGTTTAGTGTTAATAATCTGTTATTAAATAACAAAAAAACAAAATGTATAAAATTTACCATACCTAATGTTAGACAAGTTGACACTAATATTACTGTAAGTGGAGAGACACTGGAGCTTGTGGATTCGACAGTTTTTCTTGGTATAACAGTTGATTCTCAGCTGCAGTGGGGTCCTCACATATGCAAGTTAGCGAGTAGGCTTAGTTCTGCAGCGTTTGCGGTAAAAAAAATACGAATGTATATTAATGAAGATACGGCACGCCTGGTTTATTTTAGTTATTTTCATAGTGTTATGTCTTATGGCATTTTGCTATGGGGCAATGCTGCCGATGTCGAAACGATTTTCATCCTGCAGAAGAGGGCTATTCGTGCTATTTATAATATGCACCCGAGGGAATCCTTGAGGGACAAGTTTAAGGAAATCAAAATTCTAACTTTAGCGTCCCAATACATTTTTGAAAATTTATTGTACGTGCGTAAAAACATTGAAGAATTCCCCAGAGTCTGCGATTTGCACAATGTGAACACTAGGAACAAACATAGGCTTGCGTTGCCGGCGGCTCGAATTAAGAAAATAAGTAACTCTTTTAGGGGGCTGGGTGTACAGCTTTTCAACAAGATCCCACTAAACGTTCAATTACTACCTGTTCATAGATTTAAGAAAACTGTTAAGGAACGTTTGTGCAACAAGGCATATTATAAAGTTAAGGATTATTTACTAGATGGCACTACGTGGGAATGAGGCGCTCGCTCCTGGCCTTTTCATTTTTCATTATTATTATAATTTTTTTAATTGTATTTTTTTTGACTTGTTTTTTCTTTTATTGTGAATATTTCTATTTATTTAAAAAAAAGAAAATATTTGAGAAAAAACAAAACAAAAAAGCCCGCTGAGTTTGTTTCGCCGGTTCTTCTCAGGACTGTGGCTTTTTTTTGGAACCGGTGGTAGAGTTAACATTGTTATTTGTATTTTGACATTCAACAAGTGTGTCATACTGACATCTAAGTTGAAATAAATGATTTTGAATTTGAATTTGAATAAATTAATTAAGGGTCGATTCGACCAAACAAGAGTAAATCTTATTCTTAGAATAACTCGTCAGTTAATCGAGAGTAAATCAATTTTACGTTTTACCATCTACAATTCTAAGAATAGTGGGCCTATTCGGGAATTGTTACTATACCGCCGTTTCGCACGGAATAACGGAGCTATTCCTAGAATAAAGTAATGGCGTCAGTCAGTCCAACATCTGATTTCTGTCATTTCATAAATATTTATTCTGTTTTAATTTCAAGTCAACGCAATGCACTAAATTATTATTAATAGTCTGAAATTGTATAATGCAACGTTTAAACGAAAAAAGACAAAACCACACGACAAAACTTGATAATTCCCTCAAAATAAAAATAATACGTTTGACAGCTGGATATCTTACACAACAGCTACTTTTTCACACTAAAATACGGCAAAATCGAGTTGACGATTTGTATGCTCTTACACTATGCCGTTAAACAACAACATTTATTTGCCGGATTTTATTTTTGTTCACCATTCACTCTGCTATTCGCGTATTGTTATTCCTAGCGCAAGTATACGTGGAAAAACGACTATGGATTTACTCGAGATTAAAATCATGGAATAGGTTATTCCTCGTATAGTTACTCGAGTATAAATTTAAGTTTGGTCGAATCCACCCTAAGTGAAATAAAATCAGATCAAGACGCTAATGATAAAAAATTAACGTTAATCTCTGAAATGGTGCAAATTTTATCTAATTCAACCATTACCTTAAATAGAAACCTCATTCGATTGAATAAGGAAATTGCAACATTGTGGCAAAATTATACTGAAAATTTACGGATTGAACACTTTGAAGTTCAAATCATATCCGCATACAATAAAATATACCATAACCTTCAGACGATTCACGCTAAGCTAAGTGAAATAGAAACTAGTTTTGCACTTAGTAGATTAGGAATATTACATCAATCCATTATTGATTCAAACAAATTATTAAGTTTACTTGAAAATATTCATAAGAAAGATAAATTAGTTTATACCCCTAGTTTAGAAAACTTAGTTAAGATAGAGCAAACGATAACACTTAAGGCTTATTTTAAGAAGAGCCAAATTACCTACCTTTTGGAAATACCTTTGATCGAAAAGGAAAACTATATCTATTATAAGCTAATACCATTGCCCGTATCTCAAAATCCCACAGTAATTATCCTTCCAAAATATCCCTAACTCTTAGCGAAAGGGTTGAAGATCAGACTCCTTGCCCAGCCATGCTAGAAAATCGACGAGGCCAGCTTCATCTACATCAACGATGAGATGCTGCAATTCATACAAGACCCCTGCATAACTGATCTAATGATGTACGTAGAAAACGTTAAATCATGCATTCAAATTCCAGTAATTATAGAAGACATCAAAATTCAGATTCTACAACAAAACCAATGGATTTTATACGCTAGAGATGAGACATCACTCACCAAAACCTGTCCTGAAGAAATATCCCGACAGAAAATCCAAGGCCTATATACTCACCCTTGATGACCCCTGTGAAATTAAGGTCCAAAATATAACTCTGAAAATGCGTCAAACGAATGTGGAAAATATAGAATATACAAAATCACCGATGCTCAACTTACCCCTACTCGATTCAACGAGTAAAATAAAAACTGCAGAACCAGTGCACCTGGAAGACGTCGATCTTACAGACTTGAAGATCCTCTCATTCGCCCTGAAGAAAAGTGTTAGTGGTTGTGAAAATAGTGAAAAGGCAATTATCCATGTGAAAAGTGTTAGCGTTTGGACTCTTTGCATCTATGTAATTTTAATAACTTTCATGTTATGTGCCTTAGTATATAAGTATCGTCTGAAATTCTGTAAAATTTCAGTACGTAATTCTGAAATAGAGAATTCCGTTCTTAAGGAGGGAGGAGTTAAGTCGGGCACCTCTGCTGACGCATGTCTGCAAAGGCAGATCTTCGGCGAACTCAACTGCTGAATTGTGGAATTCGCAGACGACGGCATCCGCTGGACCGGTGGTCCGATGCCCTTCCCGTTAGATTAAGATTAGTAATAAGTTAGTCTTAAGTCAGATTTCACTTAAGAACTCACGGATCGCTTGGAGCCTCTGGGTCTGCGGAGGGACTTCGGGTCCCTCTGTATTTTGTACCGCATGTTCCATGGGGAGTGCTCTGAGGAATTGTTCGAGATGATACCAACGTCTTGTTTTTACCATCGCACCGCCCGCCACCGGAGTAGAGTTCATCCATACTACCTGGAGCCACTGCGGTCATCCACAGTGCGTTTCCAGAGGTCTTTTTTGCCACGTATCATCCGGCTATGGAATGAGCTCCCCTTCACGGTGTTTCCCGAACGCTATGACATGTCCTTCTTCAAACGAGGCTTGTGGAGAGTATTAAGCAGTAGGCAGCGGCTTCGCTCTGCTCCTGGCATTGCTGAAGTCCATGGGCGACGGTAACCACTTACCATCAGGTGGGCCGTACGCTCGTCTGCCTACAAAGGCAATAAAAAAAAAAAAGATTTTGTACGGAATAAACGTTCATAAAATATAATTTCTATTTTTTAAAACGTACTCCGCGTGGCCCGCGACTTGACTATCTAGTTCTCTGTTAGATTTGCTTTCATAACAACAACATTATTTTTCATAACCATTGCTTTTTCACAACTTTTCATTATAGTATATCCTCTTCTAGTGGCAGTATCTTCCGAAAACAAATTTCTTCGCAAATCAGGTATATATAAAACATTCTCAAGTTTACATCTCTCCCATGTACCATTAACCTTTTTGTCTAACAGTATAGTTCCTATAGCACATACTTTGATGCTCTGTTTGTTACCCAATTTAACAGACTCGTTGTCTTGAGATTCGTTTAACTAGCAGAAGTAGTCCCGCTTGAAAGTAATGTGTACTGACGCTCCACTATTAAGAATCCATGCCTCTTCCTCGTGTTTATTCAACACAGTGTTGAAAGTCAACATACTGTTGGGTTTCTTACTATGCGTTGTTTTTATCATCCTGCAATCTTTTGCAAAGTGGGCTCTTTTATTGCAGTTGTAGAATAAAATTCTATGACTTGTCATTTGACGATTTGAAGAATTGTCTCTGATGTTACTAGTGCTGTCTCACTACTACTTTCATCATTGGCAAGGCTGGCTTCTTCATCTACTAGACGAGAAGTGAGATTTTGAATCGTTTGACTTTTTTCATCAAGTGACAACCATGCTTGTCTAAGTGAACGGTATGTTGATGGTAATGTACTTAGAATCTTAGTCATTACTGCAATGCCCTGATTTTGCTCACCATCTCCCGCAGCTGCTTTCCACCTTGGACACGTGCTGTGCCAAAGTATTACTGGTACTGCATGAATATTGATGGAATTTTTCATAAATCAACATTTTGTTATTTTCTGATTTCTGTTCATAGATGGCTTCTAATTTTGTCATGATTTGCTTACCTGTCTCGCACTATTCTATAAGAGATATTTGGTTCAAATTCATTGGCCACGCCATCATCTTTATTTCACTACGATTGCGAACTGATTTCCGCTGGTCTTGCCTTTTCTATGTTTATCCTTTTGCTCTTAATGTGCATTTCACTTGGAACTGCCATTGTTTGAAATTTCTTCCATAACTTCTCAATTTTCATCGTGTTCATAACCTCCATTATAGGTTAGTTTTATACCGGTTATAATCTTGCTCTTAATTTAAAGTTTTTATTGAAATATGTAATTGTCTTGTGCATAACCTATGGGAATTTGACAGTATTTCAATAAAACTCTAATCAGATTTAAAGCTCTAAGCTAAGCTCTTTAAAGGACACAATGAATTATATTAGCTCTCAAGACACATCAGTTTACATTCGCACAGATAACACAGATCAATAGAAAATAATCTGTATCAAAACGTTTACAAATACTGAACTACGGATATCTTACTATTTGATGTCGGCGCTGCATTCTTATGCCTTATGCTTATGGTAGGGTGCATTATCTATTACCACAACTAAATTTGGTGGGGTATCCTGGCAAGGTCGCCATGAAGGGAGTTTCTAGGTCAAATGTAGTTCAAATAAAAACAACTGTCTTGTCAGTGTTTGTTTAATACTCCTTTATTATTACAAATTACATTACTTATATGTACTACACTACATGGGGGGATTTAATTGTGTGCGAACTCACTTTTCCTAATTCTCGTAATTCATATTACTGTGGTAGTCACCTTTTTTTTTCGGGTAGAGGGCCGTACCTCCTACGAGGTCCCCGCGCAAATGGGGCGCAGGTAGTATGTGACGAATCGACATACGACTCGTCTGTATAAATTATAGGTAAATTATAGGTCTTCCTTCCGCGTGATATTTTGATATTTTCTTTAAATATTCAATTCGCTTTAGGCGAATATTTGTGTGCTCAATTAAAACCTTTCTTCGGTCTTCTTCCATTTAAAACCTAAATCTTTTAAAATTCTCCTCAAACTTGTTGCAGACCCTTCAAAACGTACGTCTTAATTATTTTTTTTGTAAAGTTGTGCTATAGTCGGCAATTCTTTTTTTGTGATATTTCCGTTTTTATGTATACATCTTTTGATAACACCTTGATCAAAGTTGTCGATTCCGGTCACCCTTTTTTCCCTGCCCTTTTCTTTCCGGGTGTACAAAAAACCGCTATCAAACTCGAGCTGGGGTCATTTACAGTCGTTGCAATTCGTCTCAGACACACCGGTAGCGACTGCAGTCTGCTTTTGGGCTGACTTCAAGGTATACTAAAGGCCTTCCTCAGCTTCCGTCTTCATAAACGTTAATATATCAAACAACATTTTCCGCGTTTGCTATTTAAAAAAGTGTGGTTATGTTTTGTTTTTAAAGATGTTGTCTTCTTTGCAAGAGGAAGACATTGACATTGAATTATTAATAGAGGAGGTAGAAAAGACGCCTGCGTTATATGCAAACAATTTAAAGCAATATTCCGATATAATTTTAAAAAGAAGGCCATGGGATGAAATAGTATTGTTTCCAACAAGAAGTTTTTCACAGGATCAAAAAGAACATGCAGGTTATTGTGTTAGCGTTTATTATACTTTATTTATTCAACTTAATGCACATAAGTACAATGGCGGACTTAATGCTTGAGGCATTCTCTACCAGTCAACCAAGGGTGGTGTAGAGAATCCTGTGGTAGGTGCATAACTTAATGTGAAACACTTTACTACGTTACTTATTTATAATTATTAGATAAAATTAGGGCGGAATTATTATTTACCTACATTGACATAAGATTGAAATTTAAATGAATTATTGCGTGTACACTTGTGAATTATGACTATTATTATCATAAGTTACATGTTTAGTTATATTTTTTCATATTGCCACGGTACGGATCCTCCATAAAATAAGAAGTAAAATAATTTCTTATATTGACACAGGAAATGTTTCGATGCCACTGAGGTGTAGACGAATTGCTGAGCGTACATTCGTACGCGGTATCTTTCAATTGAATACCATCTCTAACGTGTACATAGTTATGTAATATATAGCAAGCCATTACAATTTTATCACAAAATTCTATGTTAACATCGATAGGTCTGTGAAGAATTCTCCATTTATTAAAGTGCATTCCACCATTCGACGTGCTCTTGTTTGTCGATAATTAAAGATTCTTTTAGCAACTGTAAGTCCTCTCTTAAAAAACGGTTGTAAGATATTTTTCAACAGACCATAGGCTTCATCACCTACAATGTGAAAAGCATTATTTTTCCATTTTCATCATTAGGTAGATAGAGTTCGTCCAATCGGAATATTTAATAAACTCTCTTGATGCATTCTGCCTGTATTCAATTTTTTTTAAATCGTCGAGTCGCTTGCGCTTTTTGTGATCCGACATCAATGTATATGAATTTACAATCTGCGTCTACCCATGCCATCAAAACCATAAAGAAATATTTTTTATAGTTAAAATAACTAGATACGTATACTTAGATAAGATACTGTGTTTGGTACCTTCTATGGAGCCAGAGAGAGAGAAACCTCAAGTAACGTGACATCGCTTGACGAAGAAGCAATTAGTGAGAGCGATTCTTTTACACCAGCAATAACACGATCAAAACAAGAAAAGAAGAAGAATAAAAGTTACGAAGAATCTTTATTAGAAATATTAAGAGATAAAAACAGCCACCAAGACAGCCACACACTATCAGACCCAAACAATTATTTCGCGTTATCTTTGGTTCCATTATTAAAGTTGATTCCACCCGATCAAAACATTTATGCACGTATTGCGATTTTGAACATCCTAAAATATTATACCTAATCTTCTAGTAACCATAATAATTATAATTCTACTGCTGCAACACAGATTCTTCCTCAACCACAATAACCTCGTATAATTTCCCAACAAATAATATCCCCCCAGCCCAACTAGCACCAGCTCGTATACTTCCTCAGCCAGTAATGTCTACAACCCAACCACAATATAAAATTATAAAAATCTTATTTGACGCTGGCTAATTCACACTGTTTTTTGCATCGTAATGGATCGTAGGTCTCTGAATCGATTCTTGGATCTGATCGTATTCTGTTGAATCGATCGCCTAAAAATCGATTCAAATTTAGAATTTAGAATTTCAAAAATCAAATAAAAATATTTTGCAATAATTTCAACAAATAAAGCTTTAATGAAATTTACTAATTTATTTATTACACTTCATGTAAAATTTACATTGGCGGACTTAACGCCTAAGGCATTTTATACCAGTCAACCAAAGGTAGAGCAGAGTAAATTTACTAAAAAAAAATTGGGAAAAAAACGTTGGTCTTTCGCTTCTTGGTTCGTAGAATCTACCACCGGATCGGAAACGCGACCCACTAAGAAGATCCGGCGAGAAACTCAGTGGGATGTGTCTATGGGTTAATTTACTCGTCGAACGTTACCTTTTATTTTTACGATACAATGACATATTTTGCATTTTCCTCCAATACCAGTGTTTACGAAATAGGACCACACACTGGAGTTAATAGGTGGAGCCATTGGTAAAATTACAATAGGCACAATTATTAAAACACTTGGAGGATTGGTTAAGACCAGAGAAGAGAAAAGATGTTAACAGTGACAATGAATGGACAGTGATTAAATCGAAGCAGAAGAAGCATAAACCGGAACTTGAGAAAAGAGATATACTTAACTGTTAGTGAGCCGCTGCCGAAACAATTTTCTTTAGCGAAAATGTTTTGCGAGATGAATATTACCGATGTGGACCGAGTAAAATATGTTAACCCATATAAAGTACGTATCGATGTACAGAACCCACTGAGCGCAGAGAGGATCGAAAGAAGGTGCAAAGATAGCAGATAAAGGCTGGCGTGTACAAAGAGCTATGGAGAAGAATTTATCGTATGGCGTTGTTCGCGACATAGACTTGGATATATCCGATAAAGAGATATTTGACACAATATCGTGCCCTAAGCCTGCTGAACTGGTACCCATATTCCACCTCAACTGGCGCGGTAGCTCGGGCGACGGATGGGTACCTAGTGAGTCGGTGCGGTTATTTTTTGAGGGTGCGTTCATACCTGCTTATGTTTCTATAGGACGGCTAAGAATCCTCGTGGACTAACACATCTTCCCAGTATCCCAGTGCGGGTTGTGCTGGAAATTAGGACACCCTACAAAGAGATGTCTCACAAATAAAGAAATTTGTCCAAAGTTTGGACGTAAACATAATAATTGTGAAACCACTTCATTTAGCTGCGTAAACTGGAAAAGGCCACGTATAAAGGCCGTCCTGCAGTTTTGAAAGAAAAAGGGCTTAGAGAAATTATGTCTGAATTTAATTGCGCTTATAGAAAGGCTCTGACAATTTATATAGCCCCTAGTTCTCCAGTACATGTGCGCAAAAGGTTTAGTCGAAATGTTCTGAATGCCTTAAAACTTGAAAATGCGTTTGCGTACTATTTAAATGATGTCAATTTTAGTAGTGGCTTTCGTGGCGCTGGTTCCTGGTCTGCTTCTACGCGTGCTTCTTTTCGCCCATTGCATGGTCTCTATAGCCTGTGCATGGATATTTTGCACATGCCTATTTAACCATTTCTTCACTTGAAGGGTACATCGCCGGCATGTGAAGTATACAATTATGCCCATTACTAAAATTCCGACTATGAACCAACTAAAATAATTATGCCAGGTGGCACCTTAAAGGCTTGCGTTTGCTCCACTCTGGGCAACGATGATCTCCTTTTTCGATATAGTTTTACCCATTTTACCAGTACGAGTATAAAAATGGTATAATTAAATAGTTGAAATAAATATTATTATTAAAATGAAAAATGACTTGTAAATGATTTAGGTATTACTACTGTACATGATTTTATATATTGAAGCTTACAGGCTTTCTACTATTAAGGCTGGAACGCGTAGCATAAGCGAGCGGCTTATTATCGCTTTCTGCTGCTTTGGTGACTTGAAGTGAAAGTTTATTTTATCTTTTATGGCTATATTTTCGTTATTTATACACTTTTTATTATTATCAGTCCAGATTTCAGAATAAAATGCTGGTTTTAACCTATCTACAGATATTTTAATTACGCAATTCGGATGTTGTACTGTATATACTTTATTATTCCTTTCTAAAACTTAGTAGGGGCCGTCATAGGGCGTTTGCAATGGCTTCTTAACGGCATCATTGCGTAAACATGGCTACAGTTACTCGTGATATACAAATAATGTGCGACTATCCTTATGTGCTACTTAGGTTTCAAATTACTGATCAAAGTGCGAAGGTGTTCTACATATTGACAATAATTGGATATCTTTCTGCTATTTTCATAAAAATATCTACGTAGCCTTAAGGTCTGTTCATACGTTAATTCGGCGGCACTTACACTAGTATCGGTGTGCGGTGCTACTCTAAAGTCCTAACAATGCTGTGGGTAATTCTTCGACCCAAGCCTTCGTGTCTAATGTAGCCATAATAATAATAATAATAATATTATTCTAGCCATAAGAGCGGCTTTCAAAAATCTGTGCCATCTCTTTACCATACCATACTTTGGGGATGGTAGGCAGTAGTTCTTGATGAAATTCAATAATTCAACGAATTCAAATCTATGGTATCAAAATATAGACATTTAGTCCATACTACATCAAATGGAGTTGTATATTGCCAGTCGAACGAGAATTCGACAAAATCATGGTTTTTCCAGCATCTTTTTTTGGAAGTTTTACCTGGACGAAATGAAAGTGCAATTGTGATCTTAGCTGTATCAGGATTAAAAATACATGTCTTATTCATTTTCACGCGAAATTCTCGATTAGTGACCTTCATGAGTGACATTGAAAAAAAAGTCTAATCGTAATTCTCCTATGTAAAATCATCTGATGATAATAATTTATACTGTTTAATACAGGTGTCCTGCAAAATCTATTCATAATTGACTTTATTTCATTTTTATTTGTGTGAAAATACTTATTATTCTTAATAACATATATATGTTATATACTTATATATGTTATATGTTATATATATATGTTATATAAGTATATACTTATATTTCTCGAAAAGATATCGACACAATGAATTATAGTCATTAATCACACGATCGATAATCCAGGTAGGTAGTCACATTAATTTGCCAAATTTTTATTTTATCGTCAAAAAATTCTTATAGGAATATTTTTAATATAAAAAGAATATTATTTAAAATTATTTGTCATAGTAGAAATAATTTTTATAGAGATCTCAGCTGAAAAATTATATATAACTGTGAACGGGAGTGATTTACGATGTCGCTAACTGTATCTATGTATGTATAAGCCCTTGCCAGGCTTTACAGACCATGGTTGTTGTTGTAATAATTTAATAACACAGATAGTAATATCTGGAAGCATGTTGTAGACCTAGTAAACCTTTTATTTTGTAGACCTAGTAATCCCTCTATTCTATCTACAGGGTATGTAAAAAAAATGCCGCGCACTCTGGTGTGTAGACACGCAAGCTTAACGTTATCTTTTTCCAACTGAAGTATCCCGTCTGTTGTAGGATTATCATACATTCTTGAATTATTTCTTGTTGTGGTTTTATTTTCAATGCTATACAATTGTCGGTTAACTGTTACGTTTTTTTGCCGAGTAAAAACACTAGTTCTCTTCCCTTCATATTTATTTTAATTTTTTTACTAGACTAATGAATTATTAAGAGGTTCCTTGAATAATTTCCTGTAACCTAAACCACTTTACGAAAAATTTAAGAATTTTTTTATTTCTTTTTAGTTTAATTTTTTCTAAATCTTCAATATCATTATTATTGTTACTAAAGTATTTTTAAGTTTAGATTTAAATTTAAAACTGGTAATAATTGAATTCATCATGGGAGTCGAATTAATACTAGTTATTGTACGAGTCATGTATCGTACAGGGCCAGCGCACACATCATATTGCAGACCGATGCATTTTACGTCAGTCATTCATTTTTCGAGTCAGTTCGTGTACCGCCATCAGCAAGGCGTCGCGTACTCACATAATGTCATTGTTATCATATAAATAATCATAATCAGCGTACTCGTATCAATAAACAATTAATCAGCATTGGAGTTGTTATCATTATCACAGCAGAGGGTTGTGCGGACAAACCGTACATACCTTTATGGTCCTTCGAGCCGGATGCAGCATTATTCAGCCTCAACCAGCGGTCCAGTTCAAGTAAGATCGTCTCATTTGTAATTCAAATACAAACATGGAAGATATCCTATACACTCAACAACAACTGCTCGAGGCAATAGAGCAGCTTTATACAAATTTCAAAAAAGATAGTTCCGACCGTAAGACTTCCGACTACCTCAGGCGAAGGCTGGAGACGCTTAACCAATACTGGCAGGAATTTCAGTTTAATCATAAAAAGCTATTAAGCATAGAATACATCAAATCTCATTCGTACTATACTAGCAACCAGTACACCATATTTAAAGACAAATACGAACATATCCGTGCTGTAATAACCAATTATCAGCCAAAAGATGACAGGCCATCAACACCGGTTTTAAAACCAGCAACACTAGTATCAGTTCCCGGAACATCCCAACAGTTGCCAGTTCAATCAACTGGCACAAACAGTCATACTACAACTTCGTCATGCTCATGACGAACTAAAGTACTACAACGAAATGTTAATGAATCAGCATGTCGAAGAACGCACACGGAAGAGACGAGGCCTCATCGACGGTGTGGGCTATGTTGCTAACAGTTTATTTGGAGTTTTGGATCAACGTTTCGCCGATCAATACAAGCAGGATATTTCTCTTTAAAAAGAAATGAAGAACACTTAGGACTCCTGTGGAAAAATCAGACCTCAGTTGTAGAAGCGGAATATAATTTACTCAAAAGAACTGAGGAATCGATCAATCGGCAACACAAAGTCATTAATCAGCATTTAAACAATTTAACGAAGGTCACTAACATTTTGAACAAAAATCTGCAGGAACAAGAAGTGATGAACGAGCTAGCACTCTCCACAATCGTAGCTACAAATATGCTCGCGAAGCTAAAATCGATACAAGATACAATAATCGACACGATAACAGATATCCATCATGGAATATTCAATGTCCATTTACTATCGCCGAAGCAATTACAAGATCAACTCCGCATTATTTCCGGACAATTATCGCGAGAGCTATCCTTACCGATGTAAAACATACAGTCGGAACTACCCAAAATTTATCATCTTCTGAAGGTCAAAGCAAGGGTAACACAACAGTACCTTATATTTGAAATCAGAATACCACTTGTCAGCAGGGAGAGTTATGACTTATATCAATTGATATCAATACCACAACAACATGGAAACGCCACAGTCGTCGTCGTGCCGGTATCAGATTACATCGCAATAAATTTACGCAAAGATACTCACTTAGCAATGTCGGCAAGAGTCATACAACAATGTGTCCAGTACGATGACTTAACTCGTCTCTGTCACTCTCGAAAACCTATTTTTCAATATAAGTCAGAAGACAGCATGTGCATCAAATATAAGAGCATCAACAGGTGTCTTACAAGCACTGCAGCGTGCCGCAATAATTGGATGGAGTTGAGTAGAACAAATACTTACCTTTATTATTGTTGCGGGCAATGTGCACTGCGCGTCATAGGTGAGCATCAGATTACTGCAATACAAGTCGCTAAGGCCGGGGTCATTATTACACTGGATTCTGATTGTGTAATTAAAGGTGAAGACTTCACCGTGTTTTCACATAAACCACTACACTCAGAGGTTAAAACTGCGACTGACTTGGAATCACAGCAAATAGCACCGATCAATCACATAATCAACGTCTCTGTGCCAGAACTTGAATTCAACATCACCGATCATCAAGGTTCATTTCGGCACATTAAGGGACAGATTGAGGAGATGAAGTCAGAAAAGGCTTTGTACTATGAAATATCAAGCCATGACATACATAATATTCAGTAATCTACGTGTTGGTTTTGGGTGCTGTGTTGACAGTAATAGTTTTCCTTTGTCGGTGGTTTTATCGTCGTCGGCAGAGGAGCGCCGACTTAGAGTCGGACTCCGAGGTGCAGCCTCCAAAGGTGCCGGCGCGCAGAGGGTTTGCCACCTCCGTCGTCGGTACGACGCCACACACAAGAGACGCAAATCATCAGTCGCGAGAAGAGACCATTGAATTGAGGAATTTTAATAGCATACTCAGCAGCATAAAGCGGCACGAGAAAACACCTCCAGTGTTTACCATGCGACAACTGCTTAGTCTTTCCTTTAAAAAAAAAGAAAAAAAACTAGTGTCTCAGTTAAAAGAATATATATTACAAAAAAAAAAAAACAGGCAGTTGAGCACACAAATTTGTAGGGTGTGGTTGTACGGCCGATCTGACTCTCCCTCTGTAGGTTACCCTCCTGAATTCCGGCAGCCAACGGACGTGGGTTGACCCGCTGAAGCACCACGTCTGGACTCCTGGAGGTTTCCTGGGCTGGCTAGATCACCAGGGTACGGGTTACTGTGCGGAGATGACCTTTTCAGCACAGACGCAGATTATCAAGCGAAGCAAGAAGCGTGAAAGGCAGCAAGGCATGAACCCTGGAAGCGATAAGACCAATTTCACGAACTGGTTTATCTACCTTCCGATCTGGTTGACCAACGAGAACTCGAGCAAGGTACCCACATCTTGTGGCGAGATTATCGTGGTAGTGGACAACCAGAACGGAGTAAATTCACAATAAAAAATGAAAGCAAAAAAAAACAAGTGAAATATAGCTGTGCATAATTAGCAAAAAAATAGAAAAGAAGTAATGCGTTAAAAAATAATAATATGCCATTTCCAACTCACCCTAAAAGCGGGGTCGAATCCGTTTATTTTAATCGTGTTAATATTAAACAGCACACGATATTGCTGTACTAAATATATTTTTTAAATAAATTATTTGTAGGTAAGTCGTCTAGGTTTGAAAACGAACTTTAACTGAACTCGAATACAAACGTAAGACTAATAAGGAAGTCTAGTGACGACTGCCGGCGGCTGCGCAGTGTCTGCGCCAGCCGAACCTACGTCTCGGGGGGAGGTGGGAACTATTGTTCTCACCTCAGCGGTACAGTCGATAAAATAACTGCTTTGAACATTAATACGTTTGTTTTAAGGTTTTTTTTTATCTTTTTATTTTGCAGACAATTTCAGTTGTAACATTACGTTACATTACCCCCCGTCGCGCATAAGGATTTTAATCTTAAAATTAAAATCCGCAATTTTCAAGCGTGTATCAATTTCTTACAATCACCTTTCACACAACCTTTCATACTTCACCAACAGTCAAAATAAATCAAATAATATGCAATATTTATAAGACTCCATAGCATAACGAAAGTCATAAGTCTTATCGGCTTACGACTTTTTGCAAGAAATGTAAAAAAAGATTTTAATGGGCATGGGCAACAAAAACGAAACGTAACAACTATGAGTGTTGTCCTAATATTTTCAAGTCTTTAATATGCCAAGTGCCTATGTTTTTACCCGACATGTCTTCTAGGACGTAGACAAGTGGCGAGAGTTTTTCGACAACTTTGCACTTGATATATTTCGGTGCTAACTTCTTACTAAAATACTTATCTTTGTCACTCAGGACGTAAGCGCGTTTATAAACAGTATCTCCTACATTAAATTCAAAAGGCTTTCTGCGTAAATTATAGTTAGCAGTGTTTTTTACGTGTGCGTGATATAGAGATTTCTGAACTTGATCGAAGATGGAGCTCAAACACCCTAGGTTTTCGGCATACACATCTCGAGGTAGAAACAAAACTTGATCACCCAAATCAATATCAGTATAATGAGAGCCACATACTACTAGTTCTCTGCCAAAGACAAGAAATGACGGAGTGAAACCAGTAGCCTCGTTAACCGAATTATTAATGGCAAACTGGACACTAGGAATAAAAGTATCCCATGACCGATGATCGCTCTCAACAAACGTAGAAATACAAGTAATAATTGTTTTATTATACCGCTCTACGGTATTCACCTGGGGGGTATATTTTGGCGTGAAAAATACGTTTGGTATGTTATACTTTTTGAATAGTGCATTTGTATGACTACTAATGAACTGAGAGCCATTATCGAGAAAAATTGTTTGAGGCACACCATGAACGAGGAAAATTTGCTCTTCTAAAATTCGGACTATAATGTCTGAAGTTGCCTTTTTAATTGGATAAATGTGACAAAATTTCGAAAAACAGCAAGTTATCACTAGAATATGGCAATTTTGTTTTCGAGTCACAGGCAAAGGACCCATTAAATCAATCGATAACATCTGATACGGTCGAGAGCACTGCTTGGGGCGACCCATTTCTCCTAGAGTAGCATGGTTTTGAATTTTGTACTTGAGACAAGTGGAACATGAACCTACGAAATTTGCTACGTCTCGATACATGCCTGGCCAATAGTATCTAAGGGCGATACGTCTGTAAGTCTTAAAAATACCCAAATGACCAGCAGTTGGCTCACTATGATTCTCAGCAATGACAGTGTTTCTAAGTTCTGAAGGAACTACCTCTTTCCACGAAAATTCATTTGTGAGATAACACTTATTCTTACTACAACGGAAAAGAGCGTCATTTTTGATATGATAATTTGGATAATGTACAGGCTGGGTCAAACAATTATTATAAAGGGTCTTATACCAATCATCACTAGAAGTCGTGAGTGATTTAGCAGTAGTGATAGTATTGACCGGGACAGCTCTAGACAAAGCGTCGGGAATCACATTGTCTACACCGCGGCGGTGTTTGATTTCAAAATCAAACGACGATAATCGAACTCCCCAACGTGCAAGCCTACCCGTAGGATTGTTCAAGGAAAGGAACCACTTAAGTGCGCTGTGGTCTGTGTAAACTGTGAATGTCTTTCCGTTCTCCAGATAGCAACGCCAGTGCTCGAGAGCCACGAGAACAGCTAAGGTCTCACGTTCGGTAATGCTATAATTCTTTTCGGCCCCCGATAAGGACTTGCTCATATACGCTATAGGGTGCTCTTTCCCGTCAATAGTTTGTGTGAGCATACCACCTATCCCATAGTTACTAGCATCTGTATGGACTTCGAAAGGCAGATCATAATTTGGACAGGAGAGAACAGGTGCAGAGACCAAAGATTCCTTAAGTTTTTTGAACGCAGTGTCGGCCTCATCTGTCCACTGGAAGGGAGGTGTTGATTTTTTGTTCGATGTCAACCTATTAAGCGGCCCTGCGATAGTGCTAAAGTTTGGGACAAATCTCCGGTACCATGTTGCCGTGCCTAGGAACCGTTTCAAGTCCTTACGACATGTAGGAGTTGGGTAATTTAGAATGGCTGTAACTTTATCCGGATCAGTCCGCAAACCATTCGCGTCGACCACATAGCCTAAATATTTAAGTTTACTTCGAAAAAATTCACACTTTTCTAAATTAATTGTTAGATTAGCATGGCGCAGTTTGTCTAACACGCGAAGAAGAAGACTAACATGCTCATCAAACGTGCTACTTACTATTATCACATCATCTAAATATGCGAACGCCTTGTGATCCATGTTGCCAAACAATAAATCGACTAACCGCTGTTGCGTAGAAGGCGCATTGGTCAAACCAAACGGTGTAGTCTTAAACCGTAACGTCCCTCGTCCCGGAACGTAAAATGCCGTCTTGTCCCTATCTTCGAGTGCTATTGGTAATTGCCAGAAAGCCTTTGATAAGTCAATACTGCTAAGATAGCGCGCGTCTCGCAAGTTGTCCAATATCTCCGATATGTAAGGTAAGTTATAAGCGTCACGTTTTGTAACAGAGTTTAGCTTCCTACTATCTAAGCAAAACCGTGGCTGACCATCTTTTTTAGTGACTAGCAATACCGGGGATTGCCAGGCACTCTCACAAGGCTCAACTACATCAAGCTGGAGCATTTCGTCTACTTGCTCGACTAGGATTCTCTGTTTTTCTGGTGAAAGCCTATAGTAGCGCTGTCTCACAGGAGGAGAATTCCCCGTGTCGATGTGGTGAGTAATTAAGTTTGTGCGTCCAAGTCCTTTGCGCTCAAAAGATATTTCTTCAAACTGCCTGGTAATATTGTCAACGACGGCTTTTTGTGATTCATCCAAATAATCATACGAGCGCAAAAAATTTGTTGGGCTACCAACATCTAAATTAGCCAATGGAGGGCCGGGGAAATGAAGAGAACTTAAGTACTTCGGACAAATTTTAAATGTGTGCCAAAAGTCTATCCCTAAAATAAGCGATGATTGAACTTCTGGAACTACGTGACTCTGAATAATATGGAACTGGTTTTCGAAATGCACTGGCATATTAATATAGCCTATACTTTTAAGATTTTGTCCACCAGCTGCAATAATAGTCAATTTATCATCAGTACACAACTCCAGCCCACGACTAACTAATGCACTATGAGCATTGTTGCCTAAAATAGTAACCGCTGAGCCTGAATCCAAAAGGCCGGAAACTGTCAAATCGTGTATCTTAATATTAACATAGGCCCCACGTTGGGCGCCAGTGCGACAACTGCTTAGTCTTTCCTTTAAAAAAAAAGAAAAAAAACTAGTGTCTCAGTTAAAAGAATATATATTACAAAAAAAAAAAACAGGCAGTTGAGCACACAAATTTGTAGGGTGTGGTTGTACGGCCGATCTGACTCTCCCTCTGTAGGTTACCCTCCTGAATTCCGGCAGCCAACGGACGTGGGTTGACCCGCTGAAGCACCACGTCTGGACTCCTGGAGGTTTCCTGGGCTGGCTAGATCACCAGGGTACGGGTTACTGTGCGGAGATGACCTTTTCAGCACAGACGCAGATTATCAAGCGAAGCAAGAAGCGTGAAAGGCAGCAAGGCATGAACCCTGGAAGCGATAAGACCAATTTCACGAACTGGTTTATCTACCTTCCGATCTGGTTGACCAACGAGAACTCGAGCAAGGTACCCACATCTTGTGGCGAGATTATCGTGGTAGTGGACAACCAGAACGGAGTAAATTCACAATAAAAAATGAAAGCAAAAAAAAACAAGTGAAATATAGCTGTGCATAATTAGCAAAAAAATAGAAAAGAAGTAATGCGTTAAAAAATAATAATATGCCATTTCCAACTCACCCTAAAAGCGGGGTCGAATCCGTTTATTTTAATCGTGTTAATATTAAACAGCACACGATATTGCTGTACTAAATATATTTTTTAAATAAATTATTTGTAGGTAAGTCGTCTAGGTTTGAAAACGAACTTTAACTGAACTCGAATACAAACGTAAGACTAATAAGGAAGTCTAGTGACGACTGCCGGCGGCTGCGCAGTGTCTGCGCCAGCCGAACCTACGTCTCGGGGGGAGGTGGGAACTATTGTTCTCACCTCAGCGGTACAGTCGATAAAATAACTGCTTTGAACATTAATACTTTTGTTTTAAGGTTTTTTTTTATCTTTTTATTTTGCAGACAATTTCAGTTGTAACATTACGTTACAACCAAACCAGTGTCTACTGACAGTGACTGACTCAGATTATGTTTAAGCATAGATTTAAGTTATGAATTGTAACTTGAGTGAAATTTATAAATTTATTAGCATTTAAGCATTTTTTTGTAAACTCATGATCATCATCCACTCACATCTCTCTCGCCCGGGAATATGTACGAGTCATGTATCGTACAGGACCAGCGCGCACATCATATTGCAGACCGATGCATTTTACGTCAAAGTCATTCATTTTCGAGTCAGTCCGTGTACCACCATCAGCAAGGCGTCGCGTACTCGCATAATGTCATTGTTATCATATAAATAATCATAATCAGCATACTCGTATCAATAAACAATTAATCAGTATTGGAGTTGTTATCATTATCATAGCAGAGGGTTGTGCGGACAAACCGTACAGTTATAATTTCAACAACGAGCGAAAATAATATACGCGTTTGCATCGGGCAGCATAAAATTAAAATAAAAATACAATTAAAATCCTATTATTAATTATTAAAGGAAGCCGCAAATGTTTAAGGCAGTAGGGTTATGAAAGCCATATTTTAAGAAATCCTCGAAAGTTATCAAGTATGTCATTATTACTTTGACATTTTATATTAGGGCGGTAGTTTTTAAAATTCATTTTACAGCTTGCAATTTTTTACATTGATGGCAATCTTCAGAAGAGTCTTTTCTTATTGACTCTTGTAATTAATTCAAATAAAAAGAGTCATAAGTAATCAATTAATAATAACGTGTGCTTCTCGAGACGCTCGACAGAAGTGATAAATTCAACTAATCTAAGTTGAATTTATCACTTTTTTTGCCATTAAGCAGGCCGAATGCAGGCAGCATTGGAGGAAGCTGGTACAAAAACTGGACCAAGGTGGTCACGACCCTCAGTAATGAGGAAACGACAAAGAAGAAGAAGAAGAAGTTGAACTATTTAATATTGAAATTATTTAACATGAGAAAAGCTTAGCTTATTACTTAAATTTTATATACATTAATATGATAATGTGAAGAAAGGTTATTTATTTATAAAATCTTTTATTGAATATAAAATATGTTTATCCTTAGTTACAATTCTTGAATATGTACATTAGAATTTTGTGTATTTGCATTATTAGTATTATTAATTAATCCTATAAAAGTAACAACTGGCTTATGGTAGCTATAATAAGCAACGAAATCCTTACTCATTTTCTGTGAATTTCATAAATCGCAGGCATCTAAATCATTTAACCGCTTTGAATGAGTGATCAAATAATCAATATTAATTTAAATAAAAAAGTCATAGCCATGCTTTTTACGCGCTTTTAAAATATGGCGTTACAATTCATACATCATCATATCCGAAGGTGCCCATATTAATAGTGGCGCCTAGATGTTGCCAAATGTCGAAGAAAGTAATTACTATGAGAACGAACTAAAATCATATACGGTTTTTCATCTGGCAGCAAGAAATGGAAATAAAGCTACGCTAGAAACCCTATTAAAGGAAGGTGCAGATTTATAAGCGCGTGAGAATGCGCGATGAGAATGGTGAGACACCGCTTTATATTCCTATTACTAAAGGAAATACCGAAGCTGTTGAACTTCTTATTCAACATGGCACTGATGTCCACTTGGTTAGTCCTAAGTGGGAAACAGGATTCACCCCGTTACATCGAGCCATTGTGAATAATAAGAAAGAAATTGTAAATATATATTAATATCTGGAGGTGCGAATATTAATAGTGACGCTTGGAGATTACCGATTCATTACGCTGATTTAAGTGATTGTGGTGAAATAATAAAAATTCTGCTAGATAATGGAGTCTACTACTGACATTTTTGATATGATTGACTCTTATAATAAATTCGAATATCGAAAAGTGATAGTCATGCTTTTTAAATATGGAGTAACAATTAAACAACATCATATCTTAAGTAAGCAAATAATTTTGACAGCTGTTGAATTAGGCTTTGTATGCATTGTCGAAAAACTATTCAAATTGGGAGTTTGTCCCAATACCGTTTTAAATAACGATTTAATGTATAGCATGCTACACATAGCCTGCCTTCATCGTGAGAATGAAGTGGTTAAATTATCAATAAATAAAGAAGCTGGTGTGAATTGCAGAGACCATCAAAGCAAGACACCGCTCTTTTATGCAGTACATAACAGTGATAGGAGGATAATAAAGATGCTGCTACGTAATCACGCTGATATCAATGTTAAAGCTCGAGATGGGCGAACCCCTCTTTCTCTTTCTATTGAAGATGTTGATAGCGGTATTGCTACGTTACTTTTAATGTTGCAGATATTCATTGTAATATTTATTATGCACTGGATGTAGACGACGATGACGATACGGATGATGATCATTATTTTGAAGATTATGATGCATATTATAAACATCTGAACTAAACAAAGACCGTCGTTTAGTTGCAGAAATTTTGCAAAAACTATTTTGCCCATGATGAGTCTATTTTTTTATTTTTTTATTCTCGTCATTAAATGTTGTTCATTATTATTATTAGTTTTAGTTATATAATTTTTTCAATTTTTGTTTCGTTGTTTGTTATCATTTAAGTTTTTTTTTTTAATTTAAAATAAATTATTAGTAGTAGTAATGTCATGAATTCAAGTCAGAATAAAAAGTCATTAGCGATTAATTTTTTTACTATGTACCGAATGTATTCGACGATACCAAGATAAATTTCTAATATATTGTATGATGTTGGAATATCGTTGTGAGCGAGCTATAAAACAGAATGAGCTATTCGAAAGCGGACCTGGGATTTCTATCTTCAACATTTTTTCAACGTTAACAATGTATTTTATTTTTATGAATATTATCATTTTTATTGTTATGATTTTTTTACTTAGAATTATAATTATTAAATTTTTTTTTGTTGTTTGTGTTCATTTACGTTTTTTTTTTTTATTTAGAATAAGCTATTAGTAGTAATTTCATTAAATTTTTTGCTTAGTTTAAAATAGGGTAATCATTTAATTAATAATAGAGGTTAAGATAGTCAAAACCATGCAAAAAAATGACAATCTATAGTGTTCTTGATTTGTGAATTTCTCAGACTGTATATCCTTTGTGATTTCTTTCTTAGGTGGTTTGTGAAGTCTGCCGTTAAATTATAAAATACTAGCGACCCGCCCTCGCTTCGCTTCGGAAACATTAAAACACACATGAAATCAAAAAAATAAAATAAAAAAAAACAATTAAAAAAAAGTAGCCTATGTTCATCAGGGACAATGTCGGCTTCTAATGGAAAAAGAATTTTTCAAATCGGTCCAGTAGTTTCGGAGCCTATTCGAAACAAACAAACAAACAAATCTTTCCTCTTTATAATATTAGTATAGAAGTATAGAAGTATAGATATAGACTATTAAATTCTTGTTGGTTTAATATGAAATAATTGTACATAATATTGCGCGTCTTGTAGCTGTTGAGTCCCGTTCAGAAGTGAAGGTGGTTGTGTGTTTTCTACGCGTTGCGGAGCTCGCCGGTCCGCCGGTTTGCCGCCCCCTCCCGCGCCGCGTTGCCTCCGTCTTTCCCGACTTCGCGAAAGAGGAGTTGATGCGTAAACATATGGCCCCCGCCTTGGAAGCTCCAGCTTCCAATGAAGTAAAACAGGATGCTGATTACGATATGTGTGTTGTGAGACTCTCGTTGTAGTCCTCTGCATTATGTAAGAGTGGGCAGATTTTTGAGTATGCCCGCTGTACAATTCCAGTCGCCGTTTTGAGGTTAGCTACTCGGGATATGCTGTCTTTGCCAGGAAATGTTTGCTGCACTCGTCCAAGACGCCATTTGAGTGGCGGCAGGTTGTCTTCTTTGATTAGAACCAGGGTGTTCGGTACGATGTCTTCGTTGTCCGTTTTCCATTTAGTTCTCGTCTGCAATTCGGATATGTACTCCTTAGACCACCTCTGCCAAAATTGTTGTCGGATTTGTTCCACTCGATCGTAGCGCGTCAGTCGGTGTGATGCCGTCGTCGTGAGGTCGCTGCAGGCTGGTGCGGTCAACGGTCGGCCGATGAGGAAATGACCAGGGCTGAGTGGACGAAGATCGTTTGGGTCTGCGGACATTGGGTGTATAGGACGGGAATTCAGGACGGCTTCTGTCTGTGCCAATACCGTGCTGAATTCCTCGTAAGTTAAGTGCGAATTACCTACAACTCTTCGTAGGTGATGCTTACAAGACTTCACTCCCGCTTCCCATAAACCACCAAAATGAGGCGAATAAGGCGGTATAAAAGACAAATTAATGTTGTCGTTGGCTGCTAGCGAGACAATTTCTTCGGAATTTTCTGTCAAGAATTGTGAAAATTCCTTCATAGCACCTACAAAAGTTTTAGCGTTGTCCGAGAAAATTTGAAATGGTTTCCCACGTCTAGAAATGAACCTTTTAAGTGCAAGTATGTATGCTTGAGTCGTTAAGTATGTGACCAAATCCAAATATACCGAGCGAGTGAGAAAAGAAACGATTAAAATAATGTAACATTTTTCTAATTTAGCACCTCTCCCTTTGCGGTTGAGTATAAACATTGGCCCCGCATAATCTACTCCACATCTAAAAAATGGAAAACCTGACCCCGATGGTTCTATTTCAAGTCTCTCTTTTGGTAAGTTACCCATTTGAATTGAAAAAGGTTTTCCAGTTATGCGCATACAGATAACGCAGGTATGTACGGTGTTACGAGCGAGATCGCGACCTCTCAGCGGCCACCAGCTGTCGCAGATTGAAGCCAGTAGCAGCTGGGGCCCCGCGTGGAGTAGCTGTTTATGTTCATGCTGAAACATAAGGCGTGTGAAGCGGTGTTTAGCGCATAATAGTATGGGATGTTTTTTGTCAAATGAGAAAGTCTCTGAATTACTTAATCTGCCTGATGACTTAATGATTTTATCACTGTCCAAAAATATGTTTAAGAATGATATATTACGCGTAGGTTTCAGAGGTAAGTTGTTTACTAGTGCATCATACATAATCGGAAACGATTGTTGTTGAACCACTCGTGCCAAAACCTTAGTCGCATTGTCTAATTCATCCGTCAAAAGCGCGCCAGACTTCCGCTGTGATTTTGATTTTGTACAAATGTTATGAACAAATCTTAACATATACGCAATAGCACGCCGTAATCGATTATATGATGAAAAACGTTCAAATTCAATAAATGACTGCGTTTGACTGACAGACCATTGACGTCGCGTCAGATTTTAATTCTGGTAGATCATTCTGGTCAATGATTCTGGTTGTATGTGTTTTTAATGATCTACATGACATACATTCTGGTGACATACGAAGCCAACCCATAACAAGTCGAATAAGTCCAAAAATAAATTTTAGAAAACGTCAATCTGAAGGATTTAAATATTTTAGCGTATAGTCTTGTTGATCGGGTTGTATATTGTTAAGCGACTTACCTGAGCTTGATTTGACACTCGCAGCAAATACACCTCGAAGCTTAGTAGTCGTACTGTGTTCTCGTAACACACCGTGGTGTAGTAGAAAATAATGTGGCGTAGTGTATTAAAGTAATATAAAGTAATATAATTAAAGTAAGTCTGCTTATGTAGTCATTCACGAAATCGATATACATTGGCTTACAGTTAGCCGCACTACGTTCTAGTTTGCGCTCGAGTGCATGGAATCGGTTCTCAGCGATAATGAATGTATCGCCGAGCGCATCAGCTGATTCTTGTAAAGGAATGCGCACGGAAAAACGACCCAAATCGTCGCGTTTTGTTGTGGTTTAGAATAAAGTTTCGCATGAGCGTTCCTCTTTGTATATTTGTTATGAATTGAATGAATTTATTTTAGCTCCCGAAAGATTTTTAAATGTGTCTATGTTTTGTGAATTATTATAATGAACTCGATTCCTTGAATTTGAATATTTCTTATTATAAAATGAGCCAGAAACAATCCATCCGAGTTTAGTGTGTAAGCACGGACCATGTTTTAAGCGAATTAATCCGTCGTTTAAAAGTTCCCAAAACTTATCTGCGCCGATTAATAAGTCTATATCAGAGGGTGAATGAAAACTGGATCAGCTAGCGTGAGGTTGTGTGGAATTTGAATGTTGTTGATGTGTGTATGTGTTAACGACGGTATCTGAGCAGTGATACGAGGTAAAACTATACAAGTTAAGCGCGTATTATAATTATTAGTTTTAGCTCGCATCTGAACATCGCATGATTGGGTGGACTGGGTTACGGAGTTACCCACACCTGTGATTTTAATAGAGGATTGTATCAATGGAATGTTTAACTGATTACATAATGACTGCGAGATAAAGCAATGCTAACTTCCGTTATCGAGAAGTGCACGAATTGTATGATATTTGTTGTTGTTGTGTGCGATTTCGACTAATGCCGTTGACAACAACACAGTAGGTAGTCTTGGATGTACTGATGTGGTAATGTCACCGTGATATGTGTGCGAGTGTAGTGAAGCGGTGCCGCCAGTGTTTGGGCTCGGCGCAAGCTGCGGCGCCGGCGATGATGATACGGTTGCGCCGGCGTCGTCACTATTGTCATCACGGTGAATTAGACTATTGTGTTTTTTATTACACTTCTTACAGGGACCAAACCAACAGTCTTTGACTGAATGATTTGCGCGTAAACAATTTTGACAAAGCTTTTTGCTACTTAAAAACTTTATTTTATCTTGTGTAGATAATTTTAGAAACGCATTACATGAATAAAGGCCATGATTTGCATTGCACATGCTACAAGGACGCGATCGCTTATTCGAATTTGACTGCTTATTTTCGTCGTTTTGTGTGGATAAATAAGAGTAATTGTGCGAGTTTGATGATTGTATTTTAGTGTCAGGCGCAGGTTTAGTGTGAGATACTTTTATTGTCTCCAACACGTCGGCTTTGTCTCTTAGAAATTTGATTAAATGTGATAATGTTAACTGAGAATTTGACTCTGACTTCTGAATGTCGCTTTTATGAAGCTCCCATTCGCGTTCTGTCGACGCGTCCAATTTAGAAACCATTATGTAAACTATTAAAGTATCCCACATGTCAGTAGGTTCACCTAAGGTTTTAAGCGCACGAATATTTCTCAAAACACTGTCAATAAGTTTGCGTATAAGCGCAGATGATTCTTTGTTTATAACTTGCATAGAAAACAGCGCCTTGACATGACTATGCACGAGTAAACGATTATTATTATACCTATTTTGCAATAAATCCCACGCAATTACATAGTTTTCGGCAGAAATTCTAATAATTTTATAACGTGCAGTGCGTTACCGGTGAGACTTGAACGTAGGTAATGAAACTTTTGAATGTTATCCATATCAGGTGAATTATGGTTTAAAGAACTAAACGTGTCTCTAAATTCAAGCCAATTATCATAATTTCCATCAAAGGAGGGTAAAGAAATGGTGGGTAGTTTTATGCATGATTTCTTTGTGGAGCTCGATTTCTCACTTTTATTATTTAAGATACATTTAGCTTTGGCCACAATAGAATAATATTGATTTTCAAAAGATTCTCTGACAAGTAACTCATTCTCTAATTGAAGATCAGATACCTTCATATCAATATCATCTTGAATATCAGAAAAGTGTTCGAAAAGCTGTTCGATTTTTTGTACACGAACTTGCAATTCCGATTTTTGCAAATCAGTTACTGTGGAAATATTAAGTGCCTCGACAAATTTCGAAAAAAAAAGTGAGCTTGCCCTTTAAAACACCTCGCCTCTTAACTAAATCTTTCACTATTTCCTCATCACCTTCCATCGAATGTTGCTTCCTTTTGGTCATTTTAGTGGTTTATGGGAAACAAAGGTAAAAACTCACGATTATTTCACCGGTACGACGAGCTGCACGAATTGTTCACGAGTGCAGGTAGATTGCACACCGTGTTCACGTATTCGAAAATTTACTGGAATTGATTTAAAATTACGGTATTAGCACCGACGAGCACAGGATTGGGTTTGGATAAAAGGAAATACTGGCCTGACCGTATTGATGCTGGTATTCTTGAGAATCATCGGCGTCGAAGGACCATGTTCTTGATTTATGAATTTCTCAGACTGTATTTCCTTTGTGATTTCTTTCTTAGGTGGTTTGTGAAGTCTGCCGTTAAATTATAAAATACTATTAAATTCTTGTTGGTTTAATATGAATAATTGTACATAATATTGCGCGTCTTGTAGCTGTTGAGCCCCGTTCAGAAGTGAAGGTGGTTGTGTGTTTTCTAGGCGTTGCGGAGCTCGCCGGTCCGCCGGTTTGCCGCCCCCTCCCGCGCCGCGTTGCCTCCGTCTTTCCCGACTTCGCGAAAGAGGAGTTGATGCGTAAACATATAGAATGGAATTTTTTTTGACTTAGTATTATAATTATTTTGATTATAATATATTGAATATTTGTTATTTATTTAGAATAAGTTATTAGTGTAGTTATTTCATTCAAGTTTCAATTTACTTCTTTTGTAAGAAAAATACGTAAGCACTTTTAGAATTCGCAGGCCATCTTACTGATTGTACAGTCTCATCATCTATTTGGATCCAAGATAAATTATGTTTAATCATCGCAACATGATGATTTTCAGAATAACCATCTTTTGATGAGTTAAAAATATAGCACTTACAACAGTATAGTTTGTATTACATAATGATATTTTTGCTTTGGGTACCGATTTTATAAATCCTTTTTTCCTGTTTGTCAATTTATTTTTTCCTTTAACGGAAAAATGTAATTTCACAACTAATATCTGTTGCAAGGAATTTATTGAAATTTTTGTTAGCGTTTCTTTGACTTGCTTATAATTTCCACATAATTTTAAATTAGTAAGCCAATGTCCAAATGATAAATCAATTAATTCTTGTAGTTCAAATATTTTTTTCTCATCATGTATTGAAACATGTAATACATTTTCTAATATACTGTAAGAATTGTAATAATTGCACGTTTTGCATCGATCATCAATTTCTAATTTAAATTACACTAAATTTCTAATATCACAATTATCATCACAAATTTGAAGAAATACTAATACAGGATCGTTATTTGTATTAGAACAAGACTGCTCTATTAATGACTCTTTAATGTCACTGGACTTTAAAACTAATTCGCGATTATTATATTTGCTAAATAAATTACTAAGTTTATGGTTGACAGATTGATTCTTTCGGCCTCGATTGATTAATAATGTTCTAACTATTGTATTATTAAACATACATTGAATAATTGAATTAAGACCATCGGAAACATTATCACAGTTTTCGATACCTCGAAATTCTAATAAACTAAGAGAAGCTTTTTTCGCGTTGTTGGGTTAAATTTGAATAGAATGTTCTTCAACCGCCCAAATCATGTCACATACTTTTTGCCACCTTGTATCAGGAATTGGTATGGTAGGTAAATCAGACCTATAATTTTTTCTTAAACGATTGTATTCTTTAATTGCTGAAGAGCTTGCTTTAACGGAATGAGGATCAAAATTAATTAAATGTAATCCACGTAACTCTGTTACACGTGATAGGGCTACATAAATTTGACCAACATTAAAAATGGTATTCCCTACATCAATGATAGCATTTTTTAGACTTAAACCTTGACTCTTATGAATAGTCACTGCATAACTCAAGCATAATGGGAATTGTTCTCTTACAACAAAAGCTCTTTCAAATAATTGAAATTTGATTTTAATCTTCTCAATAGCGTATTCGGTATCTGCACCAAAGTCTATATTGACAGCTTGTAATTCACTCCCATCAATCGACTTGGAGACGATTGAACGGCTCCAATAGCACCATTTACTAGACCAAGAGTAACATCAATATTTCGACGTAACATAACTTTCGCACCAATTTTTATTGTTATAGTTTTAGCAAGTCCAGCTGATTGACTAGCATTGTCTTCTATTTTATTTAAAGTATCAGATATTTTTTTTATCAACGATTTATTGCAATCTAAGTGGTCACGAGCCGTTAGTATAATTTCTTCAGAAGATATTTTACTCGTCATAACTGAATCTATTAAATCACATTGCTTACAAGTGGGTACCAAACAGACTGTATCCGACGGTAATTTATTATCAATGTAATTACATATTTCATGTAATTTTTCATTATACGAAAGAGACGGATCAATAGTAATTTTCCTCTGCTCCATTAATTTGATGTCATCATTAGTCATAGAAGCAATTCGTACTCGAGAAAGCAGCTGACTATATATCTTATAATTTTTTTGTCTCATATTTATTCTTAGTTCTTCGTAACAGAATAAGTCGGTCCATAAATTTACACTGCACAATGACCCAACATACTTCTCATCATCTTCAAATGAGAATGTGACATAAGTTGGATTTACTTGTACAGGAGCGAGTTGGAGTAAATCTCCAAAAACAACAATATGTTTACCTCCGAACCAATCATCGACATCAAAAATTTCTACTAGTCGTATAATGTATATATATCAGAGTAATATTTGAAACCATTGATATCTCACCAATGATAAATAACGTTGTGTTTTGTAACTGATCACCTAATGCTTTTAGCATATTGTCAGATAATTGCGTATAAGATGGTGTGAAGCCGTGTTCGACAGACAATTGAAATACTCGATGTATATATAGTCAATCCATTGATGTTGAAAGCAGCAATACCAGTAGGGGCTGTTACAACCGTTTCTCGATTCAATTCTTCTCTAATCCAACGTTTAATTACATTAATTAGAAAACTTTTTCCTGTACCACCTTCTCCGCTAACATACAACTTTAATTTTGTATTATCAGATAATACGTTATTTTTAATTTTTTCAAAAACTTTCACTTCATCAGCGTTCATGTTATTAATCATATCAGCTAGAGTACAATTATTATTATCATGGTTTTGTGCAGCATCATTGAGTTCTTTAGCTATTATATGTATTTCGGCAGCATCACAGTTTGATGACTTTTTCTGTAAATCATCATTACTATCATCGTCATTATCACATTTATTTTCAATCAATTTTTTTATGTATTCTAAACATTTTTCAAATTCTTCATTGCATTCATGATAATCATTAGCTTGTTGAAGCATATGCTGCTGATGAGTAAATGACTCGGTGTAAGTTTCAAATCCATTATTCAGCTCATCTGTATTACGCCATGGTTGAAATAATAATAACAATGAGTAGAAATAATCCTCTGGTCGATTTGCAATATTATATCTAAAATGATTAATTAAATAACCTCGCAACCGTTTTTTTCAAAAATAATCCTGGACATATTTCATAATACTCATTAAGATTATTTTTTGGTTCTGTCTTAGTGTATCGTACGACTTAGCAAAATTATACAAGCATAAATTTTTCAAATCTTTAGGACGATTAGGATAATAATCATCAATTAATGAAGGACAAAATATCTCAGTTAATTCCGGATCATTACGTTCGAATTCTTCAATTTCTTCTTTGGTTTTTAACTTTCTATTTCTTATCATTCGGACATCTAACCATTTAATAATAGTTTCTGAACCTGTACCATGTAAAGAAATGCCCAACAATGTATCAGCAGCTTCTAGAGCTCCGACTTCTCTGTGAGTCAAACGCAATCTTCCACAAAAGCTGAGGTAAAGTTTTGGTTGAGTTAATTTCATTAAATGTTTTAGTTATTTCTCTTTTCGTAGCATATTTTGTGACATGTTGTGTCAGTATCGTAGATTTTTCTCCGATAAATTGAATATCCATATTTCCTTCCCAGACAGATAGAACTGATGGATTGTAATCATTAATGTTAACTTCGTTATCATTACGAGGAAGATCATACAGTCGGCTTTTACTTTTTAAGTTTCTACGCCCGGCTATTGAAGTAGCAGTATTACGAAGTACAAAGTTTTCAGAAACAGGCGGTGGAAATCCGAATCGACAAGCTTTACTTTTTTTTTTTTTTTTTCGGGTAGAGGGCCGAACCTCCTACGAGGTCCCCGCGCAAAAGGGGCGCGCGGGGTATGTGAGACTCAACGGTCTGCATGGTGTTGTGAGCAGACCGCGGGCCCAAGGATTTTAGGACCCACCCACTAAACGACTCCTCTGCACTCTTACACCCGACGTCCGATCCCCTCCGAGGTCAGAACCCGGATGAGGTAGGGGGGCTACCACGGTTAACACTACAACCAGACGGCGCGGCTCACCCCAAGGACGCCCAGCCGACGGAGCCTTCGAGGCGAATCGAAGGCTCTGAAACGTCGGCCGCCTCGGTACGGCAGCCCGACGGGCCGCCCAGACGGTGCCGCTGGTGTCCCGGAATACCCCGCTGGACCACAACCAGCCTGCCGGGTCGGGACGCGATGCGCCGTCGACCGGTCGCTTTATTTACTCCACGGCAGCGCGCCGCGCGGCCTCACCCCCTCAGGTCACCCCTTGACCTTCACCGGGGGATGCCGCTACCTACAGGAGCTGGGACGTACGGGTGGGTGTATTCCCGCCTCCGGCCCCTGGCTCGACGGCGACGGATCGGTGCGGAAAGGGAAGAGCTCTCCCTCTCTCGCTCCACCGCCTCCTTCTGCGAGATGGTGGACTCGCAGAAGTCGAGCATCGCCTTCCAGGACGTGTCGCTGCCGAGCATCGTAGCCACGACGCGCGGCAGCGAGAGGTCCTCTCCTATGACCGCGACGAGGGCGGCGCGTTGCTCGTCGAAACCAGAGCAACGCGCCAATGTGTGTTCCGCTGTCTTCCTCGTCGCGGTCCGCGCAGTGGTGGCACTGCGCCGTCGGTTCCCTTCCGGCTATCTTGAAGAGATACCGGCCAAAATACCCATGGCCGGTCAACATCTGCGTCAGCCGGAAGGTGAGGCACCCGCGGTCGCGGCCCACCCACCCACCATGAGATATAAGTTCTAAGGTCTCAATATAGTTACAACGGCTACCCCACCCTTCGAACCGAAACGCATTACTGCTTCACGGCGGAAATAGGCGGGGTGGTGGTACCTACCCGTGCGGACTCCCAAGAGGTCCTACCACCAGTGATTACGCAAATTATAATTTTGGGGGTTTGATTTTTATTACACGATGTTATTCCTTCACCGTGGAATTCCAGTTAGTTAGCGAAAGATTTTATTGGCCGAATATGAAGGACGTAGGTCTCTGGGCCAAAGCCTGTGTTCATTGCCAAAAAGTTAAGGTCACAAGACACACCATATCGCGATTCGGCTAATTTCAGCGGGCAGATCGATTTGAGCATGTTCACTTAGATCTAGTCGGCCCACTGCCGACTTCACAAGAAGGTTATAGATACTTGTTGACGTTAATCGACCGAACTACACGGTGGCCTGAGGCTTTCCTTTTAAAGGATATTTCTGCTAACACCGTAGCTAAAGCGTTTTATGAAGGTTGGATAGTACGTTTTGGGTGCCCCGTTAGGTTAATTAGTGACCAAGTACCCGATCCGAGAGTCATCTCTTCAACTCGTTTCTAAAGTACTTGGGTGTAGCGAAGAGTAGAACCACACCATACCACCCACAGTGCAACGGTATCGGCATCGTTCTCTCAAAACATCTTTGCGAGCGAGGCGAATGCACGGGCAGTGCGTGGATTGATCAGATACCTACGGTCCTGCTCGGGTTACGCGCTGTTGCACGTAGCGACACAGGTGTCAGCGCTGCACAAATGGTTTATGGCGATATTATCTCCTTATGTCCGCCCATTATGGACGATATTGTTTTGCCTTATAATGTGTCAGTGCCCTAAAGAATGTATTGTCGTCCCAACTCCTATATACTCACGTAGCGGTAGGCAAATACGAAAACCGGTGCGATTCTGAGGTTGAGCAATTTCATGATGCGACAAAATAATTATTTTGAATTTATTATTTGAAACTTAACATCGACAGCAATTTACCTATATTACTTTTATGCATATTGTACTTCGTGCACATTATTTGTCCAGTTTCGTTTAAATTTTATCACCCAATACCTCAAAATGGGAAACTATTATGTTAAAGAAGAGGACAAATCGTCGACGATAAATAAGGAGACAGTAGATAACCTACAGAATCTGCAGTATTTATCTATTGGCCTTGGAATAATCGTACGAGTTATAATACTCGCTGGTTTATACCTCCTGTTTACGGGCTGTCGCAAGGATGCACAGAATTATATTTGGAGACAAATGATGTTCCGGGATGTACAGCTCTGACAAGGCCGTCCGTCAGCTGCCACCATCCAGTTGCGTGAAGTTGCGCCTAAATCTCAACCTCGGGAAGCAAGAGGTACGTACCGCTTTCGTGTAACGTTTTCATATTAAAGTGTATAAAAACGAATAAAGATACTATAGACAAGGTTACCAGAACGGTATCATTTTTCAAAAAGAGCTGTATTGGCAAAACTGATGAAATATCAGATTAACAATTTGAATATCCAACAGCCCAGGAGCCTTGTAAAAGCCATTTACACCAGGTGGAATTCCACTTATTTAATGCTGGAGAGGTTTTATACCTTAAAGGAAGCAATTCAAGCAACAGTTGCTACTATGAATATTTCTATGCCTATAATACCGAACGAAGAGTGGGAGTGCATCGAGCAAATGTGCGTTGTTTTAAAACCATTTTATGAGGTCAGTAAGATAATGAGTGGAGAAAATTATCTTACCGCGAGTACCGCTATGGTCCTGGTCTCGAGTCTCATGACTGTTTGTGACATTCTGGCATCCAGAACTTTTTATGCGCCTGTGGTTGATATGGTAGGAAAACTAAAACAAGGTCTGGCAGAAAGGCTAGGAGATATAAAAAACAATGTACACATTGCCACGTGCACACATTGGATCCACGTTACAAAGACGTGGCATTCTCTGACTCTCAGTCATTAGAGAAAACAAAATCATTCGTTGTATCACTGATGGTAACATTAATTCAAACTAGTGGAGAAGTGGCGGCAGATATTTAAGATCAGCAAAATATTGATGACGATTATTTGTCTATATGGGGGGAATTTGATTTAAAGATAAGAACTTCGCATGCTCCCAAGATAGCGCAGACAAAAGCTGGAGAAGAACTTTTTTTTATTTATTGCTTAGATGGATGGACGAGCTCACAGCCCACCTGATGTTAAGTGGTTACTGGAGCCCATAGACATCTACAACGTAAATGCGCCACCCACCTTGAGATATAAGTTCTAAGGTCTCAGTATAGTTACGACGGCTACCCCACCCTTCGAACCAAAACGCATTACTGCTTCACGGCGGAAATAGGCGGGGTGGTGGTACCTACCCGTGCGGACTCTCAAGAGGTCCTACCACCAGTAAACTGTACACCAGTAACTGGAGATGTATGTTAAGGAGAAAGTAATTTCTAGAAAAGCCTGTCCATTAGATTGGTGCCGAATACACAAATGTATATATCCAATTCTATATAAAAAATTTAAAACCAAATGCAACATTATGGTGACATCAGTTTCTTGTGAACGGGCCTTTTCTAAGGCAGGATATATTATAAACGATCGAAGAACTCATCTCACAACATCAAAAGTGGCGCAAATTATGTTCCTAAGCTGTAATAAAATTTAATTTACTGTGAAATATTTAAATAAGTTAATAAAAAAACAACTACGTTGATATAAATAAAAATGTAAATAAGTAATTTCGTTATAAATAACAATAACAGAAAAATAGGAAAAAAACTGTAGCGTGTAAATAAATATTTTTATAAGATATTATCATTTCGTAGTAATCATTTAAGCTAGTCAGCCCTAAGCCTATAGCTTCCCCGCCGAATGTAGTTCCGCCTTGTCGTGGCGGTGGGGTTAAGCGTGCGTCCCTAAAATCGCGTGCAGAGGAATCTGTCTGGGACGCCGCGACCAAGAGAACTGCACCCAGCTCTCCTTGGCTGCCTCCTTATTCAGCGGGTGCTGCCTAGAGAGAGAGCGAGGGGCTCTCTCCCCACGGCCTTTGCACTGGCAAAGGGAGGCATTCAGGGGACGAGGGGTTGGCTCTCGGGAGCCTGATGAGCTGGCGGCACTTTTGTGTCTTCCGGCTGCGAGTTGCCATGTCCCCGGCTTCGGCTACAGGGGAAAGCCTTCCAGATATGGGAGGTACCGGCTTGCCGGCGTGGCTCCACACCGCGTTGTGGGCGGCGGACAGGCTTCGGCCACCGTCGGCCAAACTGTAAACCCCAGTGATGGGGAACGGGGGCTCCTACCTTTACTGGTCGGAGCCGCGAGGATGTAAACCTCTTCAAAAATGCCCCAATCGCAAGCTCGACACCCGGCGATGGGATGTATGGCTGGAGGGTTTCCAGTCCCGAGGGTGTCGTAGATCCCAGGGGACCAAACCCCTGGTTAATAAAAAAGGAACACCTACATGACAATGGCCAATTGCGAAAAGTTAGTACCCCAGGAGGGTACCGCCCGCGAGTCGGGCGGAGAATCCCTCCGTGCTTCCAGGGCAGCACGCTGCCCCACGTACTCGGGGGGGGCAACAATTGCCAGGATGAAGGAACCTGTGCGACGGGCAGTGGAATTTCCGTCGAACCGACGCGCTCCCTGATCGCCGGCTCGATGCGCTCTGCGCTCGCCAGTGATTCGGGTGCGATCATCCCCACCAAACCATCGACGGGGAAAAAGAGGGGCCGAAGGAAGATCCCCGTAGCAACTTCCGACGACGGCGGTGCGTCATCCTCCAGCACTGAGGTGCCGGAAAAGACTGTACCGGGCTTAGCTTAGACAGTCTGTGTCGAGTCGTCGCACAATAAACAGGTTGCAAACTGTCGTGTCTTAATAATAACACGACTCTACAAAAAAAATTTCGTTCTTTGTCCTAAAGTTTATATTATTATTTCCAGTTAGTTATGCACAAAAACGAAAAGAAAATACCTTTTTTCGGTATAAAGTTTGCTTTTGTGATAGTTATAATAATAATACTCATTTTTCAATTTTTTCATAAATTTTAATTGATTTTAATATTTTTAAAAAGACCGCGCGGTGAGAGTAGGGTGTTAACGTTTACACTGTGCCGCTAGATGGCACCCGAGTGATAAACAACCATCAGGTGTTATTTACAAGCCCAGAATAACTTAAAATGTCGTCACGAAAGTGCAAATACGATGCTGATGCATTTTGTTTTATATGTGGTCAATTTATTAAAGTTCGAGACGTGAAATATGAACTAAAGACATCTCACGTTCTCTGTGAAGCCTATGAAGCATATTTTGACTGTCCTGTACGGAATCAAGATAAGCCATGGGCTCCACATGTTGCTTGTAGTTATTGTAAAAGGTGTTTGGAAGGTAAACAATTTATTTAATTAAGCGATGAATCCAAAATAATATAGACATATTAATTTTTATTTTTATATTTTTAGGTTGGTATCGAGGTGAGAAAAGGTCTATGAAATTTGCAATACCAAGGATTTGGCGAGAACCAAAAGACCATATTACTGACTGCTACTTTTGTATGGTGAATCCGAGTAAAAGACGTAGAGGTAAAAATTTTCGCCGATGAAAAATTTCCAACGTTGCTGAATCGTACTCAAAAAGCAAGTTGGAACAGTTTTAAAGCAGTAGTTTCTGGATTTTTAGGAAATAATAAAGCTGAAAACTACGAAAAGTTGGTTGAGGATATACTTACAAATTTTAAGGCCATGGGCTGCAGGATGTCATTAAAAGTACATATGCTGCATGCTCATTTGGATAAATTTAAAAACAATATGGGAGCCTATTTCGAAGAGCAAGGAGAACGTTTCCATCAGGACATCATGAATTTTGAACAACGCTATCAAGGCCAATACAATGAAAACATGATGGGCGACTATATTTGGGGTTTATTGAGAGAAAGTAGCTATGAACATAAAAGAAAAAGTAAAAGTGTGCACTTTTAAGTTATTTTCCACTTTTCTGTAAGCTAATTTGATAGTAAAACTTAATAAAAATAATAAACATTTTTATTTCAATAGTTTTATTTTCAATCAAAAATTAAAATCAGAGATTTTTAAAAATTTCGTTCAATCAGTCTTCTAAGCACAAAAGCAAAGTTTTTCATGCCATATATTTTTTTCCGTCTTATTACGACCTAAACTACCGAAATTTAATGCTTTGCAATCAAAGTCAAATTTCATGTTGACCCGTGTAATTATCACCACATAATACCACACACGCTCTATATAAGCACAGACTCCACATTGATGAACAAACTTATGAGATGCGCTTGATGCAAGTCAGTATGGAAAAATCACTAAGTGAAAATGTACTTCCTTATATCAAAGAGCAAACTATGACTAACACTGAGCTGGAAGTGGCTAAAAGAATGGATAAGGTAGCCTCTAACATAAAAGACCAAGGCCACGCCAACTTGAACCTTGATTTGAGTTCTTGGAATCAGCTGAATAGACACGAACTCAATAAGTACCTTTTCCAAGAACTCGACAATCTTCATGGGAAGAAGAACCTCTACTCAGATTCACATTTATGGTATAACCGGTGCCTGGTACTTCTGAGCTCTCGATTAACTCCTCCAAAGATAGGACCAGACGGTGAGCCTCTTGCTGGAGATTACTGTCATTATAATCAATTCGGGGGGTTTGAAGGCCGGTGAGCCTCTTGCTGGAGATTACTGTCATTATAATCAATTCGGGGGGTTTGAAGGCATGAGGCAGAAAGCTTGGACCCTCACAACAATAATGATAATAAAAATAGCTCTAGAAGAATGTAACATCCAAGGAGAGATTATGGGACAAGGAGATAACCAGGTTGTGCATATAAAACTTGACAAGGAACAACAGAGTCGGCCCCACTATTACATCAAGCTTCTATTAAACAGTCTAGATTATCTCTTCAGGGCTGCAGGGCTATCTTTGAAATTGCAAGAAACTTGGTATTCACAGAACCTTTTTGAATATTCAAAAGTTCGTTATTATAAATCTATCAGAATAGACGATAGCCTCAAGAGAATAAACAGGATGATACCTGATATTAATGAAGGCTTCCCCTCTTTACAATCCTTAATAACTGGGGTCTCCACCACTACAGAAAACATGTCAAGGAATTACCTGTCCCCAGTCATCCCATTCTTCTTGTATTCTTTAGAACTTGGTAATACTTTAAGACGCAAGAGGATCCTTAACTTAAAACTTCGAGAAACCACAAAATTGTGCGCATTGATGAACATACCATCCATTCTAGGAGGACTTCCCTTATCTAATATGTATCAGCATTGCCAAAGAGGATGCCCTGATCCACTAACTATATGGCTCAAAGTCATTGGGGTTATAAAGAGACAAAGCCCACTGGTTTACAATTCAATTCTCCACCTTATTCCGTGCAGAACGAAGGATCTATATGATCCTGTAAAACTCGTAGAAGATATCTACAGCCTGAATATAGTAGGAATGCCCAATTTCGATAGGAAGGCACGAGAAATTATCGAGGAGTTCCTTCCACAGTATGTAACAAACCCAAAAGTTATTCGGTTGTTGGAAGCTGATAGGTCAGACTTAGAGGCATTGTGTAACATTTTAACCACAATGAGACCGTATGTCGCAAATCTTGCCCATGAAATCCTCCGGAATTCTAATGAGGGAGTTCAACTCCAACTGGTAGGGAGTTTTTCTAACCTCTAAACGATCAATAGGATGATAAACGAGGATCCTAGTAGAGAGGAAACAATATTCTCTCTCGGCAAACAAAAAGACGCTGAAGCTGTAGAGGTGCTCAAAAAAAGATTGAAAGGATCTGAATTACCAGTGGTAGGAGATCACTTATTAGAACGCGCCCTTGCCGAGCTCCCGTGCACGTTCAAAGGAGCTCAATGGTTGAGAGAGATAACTTGGGGTTTTCCTATAACTGGAATAACGAGTCCAGTACCTTGTGAGCAAGTTAAAATCCAGGATTTTGATCTCACAGAACCACAAAAGAAACGGGATTGTATCGTAGTAAAAACCTCAATCAAGTTAAAAACAGAGGGTAAATTAGCGCTAAAGAAGAGAGGCCCTTTTGAACCATACTTAGGATCTTCTACTCCGGAGAAAATGATCAAACCTAAACTAACTGTGGTAAACCCTAATCCCCAAGTTAAATCAGTAATGAAACTCTATTATATCCTAACATATCTGGAAAGAATGGATCCTACTAGTGATCTAATTAGCCTGGTTACAAGGATGATCCATGATAAAATACAGTACCTACGATAGGGAACTGTTAGCAGTATTTTCAGCTATAAAATATTTTAGAAATATGGTAGAAGGTCATAACTTAATTATAACTAGTCAGGTCATAAGTATTGTCACACAGTAAAAACTTTTCTTTTAGAATGCTGGCCACAAAAAAGTTTATTGAATTCGAATTTCGAATTGTTCATGAAAATAAAAATAGTATAAATTTAGAATTTTACTCATTTTTAAATATGGAGTGGACGTTTAAAGAAGACCGTGTTGCAGTTATTGCGTTGCATCGTTGCGGTTACGCGCCAATTAAAATTTTTAACATACTGAAAAATTTGAATATAACCAAAAGATTCGTTTATCGTACCATCAAACGATACAATGAAGACTCTAGTGTAGATGACAGGTCAAGAAGTGGTCGCCCTCGGTCTGTTAGGACTCCAGCAGTGATAAAAGTTGTGAAGGCGCGAATTCAAAGAAATCCCAAACGTAAGCAGAAACTGTTGGCCCTTCAGATGGGGTTAAACAGAACCACGGTGAAAAGGGTGTTAACTGAAGACTTGGGGCTTCGGGCATATCGAAGAAAAACAGGACATCGTTTGAATGCTCGTCTAATGGACCTGAGACTGAAGAGATGCCGCGCTTTGTTGAAGCGGTACGCAGGAAAAAAATATCGGGAAATTCTTTTTTGGGATGAAAAAATTTTTACCGTAGAAGAGAGCTACAACAAACAAAATGATAAGGTGTACGCACAGTAGTGAAGAAGCGAGCAACCGTATTCCGCGTGTCCAACGAGGTCATTTTCCATCCTCGCTCATGGTATGGTTGGGAGTTTCTTATTGGGGCTTAACAGAGGTGAATTTTGGTGATAAAGGTGTAAAAACGAATGCAGAATACAGTCCTGACGAACCTTGTGGAACCTATTTCTCATACCATGTTCAATAACAGGCACTGGGTATTCCAACAAGATTCGGCGCCAGCTCATAGAGCGAAGAGCACACGAGACTGGCTGGCGGCGCGTGAAATCGACTTCATCCGGCACGAAGACTGGCCCTCCTCCAGTCCAGATTTGAATCCGTTAGATTACAAGATATGGCAACACTTGGAGGAAAAGGCGTGCTCAAAGCCTCATCCCAATTTGGAGTCACTCAAGACATCCTTGATTAAGGCAGCCGCCGATATTGACATGGACCTCGTTCGTGCTGCGATAGACGACTGGCCGCGCAGATTGATGGCCTGTATTCAAAATCACGGAGGTCATTTTGAATAAACTTTAGTGTCATAAGAATCTATGTTTTGTTAAGTTCATTTTGGTATATGAATGGTTACATAATGAATAAACTTGTTTCAATTATTTTACCTTAAACATGTGACAGAATTTATGACCTGACTAGGTATATACGGATCAAAAGCCGTTAACATTTGCGCTTTCTAAAATAAGAGGAAACAATGAGCTACCGCATCGCATCAGACAACTCTTATTTATTAGTGAGTTCACGTCCGATATTAGGTACATAGACGGCGATAAGAATATTGTCGCAGATGCACTATCGCGTGTAGAAACAGTTAGTTGTCCCACGGTCTTGAATTTTACTGACATCGCACTCTCACAAGCTAACGACGAGCAACTTATTGAGTTACGTACCAGGTCAAGTAACCAGTACAAATTCAAAGAAATATTGTTGTCAGAATGTAATATTCCCATAGTATGTGAAACCTCAACGGACAAAATTAGACCTTATATACCAGAAAAGTATAGACGTTTAGCATTCGATTCAGTGCATAATTTGAGTCACCCAGGAATTCGAACCTCAAAAAAATTGCTGAAGTAAAGATTTTTCTGGGTCAATATGAATGTAGACGTCAGTAAATGGGCTAAAAGTTGTATTAAATGCCAACGAGCAAAAGTACATAGGCATACTAAATCTAAAATTAGTCAATTTCCGTTGGCTGAACGATTTACGCACATCCACGTAGACATAGTCGGCCCCTTGCCTATATCCTTGTAAGACTATAGGTATTTAGTTACGATTGTAGGTCGTCAAACTGGATGGCCAGAAGCCTTTCCAGTTAAGGATATTACGGCAGAGACGGTTACAAAAGTAATAGTCGAGGGGTGGATTTCGCGATTTGGCTGCCCCGCTAAACTAACCATGGATCAAGGCAGACAATTTGAAAGTAATGTTTTTAAGGAACTAATGAAGTGTCTAGGTATTGTCAAGACACGCACTACTCCCTATCACCCGCAATGCAACGGGTTAGTGGAAAGATGGCACCGTTCACTCAAGGCAGCGCTCATGGCCCGACTAGATTCTAAGACGTGGGTTGAAGAATTACCTATTGTTTTGCTAGGACTTCGTGCAGCACCACGGACCGACTCAGGCGTCAGTGCCGCCGAAATGACCTACGGGCAAACATTACGTTTACCGGGAGATTTTTATAATGATGGTATTATACCTATATTGGATCATTGTCAATACGTAAAACATTTGCGCGCTATGATATATAATTTGAAACCTAAACCGCTACCGCGTAAGGATGCTCATACAGTGTTTGTACATAGCGATTTGAATAACTGTACTCACGTTTTTGTTCGTTCAGATATAGTTAAAAAATCATTATGAAGGACCTTATAAAGTCCTAAATAGAACAGAGAAAGTATTTTTAGTGCAATTTCCTAACCGAGATGCGTATATATCGGTAGACAGGTTGAAACCCGCTTATATGCATACGGCAGAGGCAGAAAATAATTTGGTTATTAAAAATAACTTAGTAACGGATAGACCTAAAATAAGTGACCGCAACAAGGAACCTATCGGAACCTCCGAGAATAGCGATCAAAATCGCTCAGCTAATTACCGTGTTACACGTAGTGGTCGTATTGTGAAACCACCGGTACGTTTTGCTAAGTAGGTGAATAGAAAAACGATATCTTTTGCACAGTACAAAGTATTTCGCAAGAAATTGTAATTGTAATAATTCGCTAAGTTGGAAATTATGTGAAATTGTGCTACAAATGGCTAGAAGTTTAAAAATGTTTTTAAATAGGATTACTTTTATTTTGTATTTCTTATTTGTTAATCAATGAATAATGTTACTAAGTTAAGATTTTTATATTTTTACACTTTTTTTTTTACATTATCTTATATACTTTTTTTACATTTTACTCTTATTTTTTGTAATAAAATTTTATGTCTTATTTTTAAGGGGGGAGTGATGTAGCAGGCTTAGTTTAGACGGTCTGTGTCGAGTCGTCGCACAATAAACAGGTTGCAAACTGTCGTGTCTTATTAATAATTATCACCACATAATACCACATATGCTCTATATAAGCACAGACTCCACAAGACCATGGCCATCGAGGAGGTGGCTCCGGTGATTTCGGGGCCTGCCGCGTCGAAAGACACGATGCCCGCACCCCAGCGGGCACCAGTAAGGAGGAGGGGCGCCGTGTCACCGGCGACATCGGTGGAGTCGATGGCGACATCCGTTCGCCACTTGCGAATATGGCTGCCACGGCCTAGGATTGCGGAGCCGCCTCTTTCGCCCCCGCGTGCGTCGTGATCGCAGAGGCCATACAATATGGCTGCTGGGATGGCGGGGGGGTGGATGACTGCCTCCCAAGCAGAGAGGAAATTGTGGCCTGCATCTCGCGGGCGGTGGCGGTTGAGGTCGGCAAGCACTTTGCCAGCCTCGAGGATTCGTTCCGGAGACTGCGTCTCGGTACCAACAGCCGCAGTCAGCCCGCGGGATCGGGCCGCTCGGCCGACCTCCGCTCCTACCCCACCTGCGAGGGTGGTTCGGCGTGGAGGCCGGAATCAGAACAACAGGGGTGTGAGGGACCAGAATCCCGCCCCGCGGTCCCAACCACAGCCTCGTCCCCTTCCTCCTCCCCCATCAAGCATGGACGAGGGCTGGACGGAAGTGGTGAAGCGGGGCACCCAGGCATGGCGACAGACAGCGGCTCTGGCAGCTCCCCGGGGGAGTCAAGCGCCGACCGCGGCAGCCCGTAAAACAGCGCTAGCGGCCGTGGCTGCTCCCCGCGAGGGTCGAGCACCGGCCGCTAGCAAGAAGAAAACTAAGAAGAAGAAGCCGCGCGCAGCGCGGTCGGCTGCCGTTGTAGTGACATTGCTGCCGGCCGCCGCCGAAAAGGGCCTTACTTATAATGATGTGATGGACCGGGCGCGTGCGGCTGTAAATTTGAAAGAAATCGGGGCAGAAGAAGGCCTCCGTTTCCGGCAGACTGCCAATGGGGCGAAGCTGCTGGAGTGTCCCGGTGCCGACAGCTCTGGCATCGCAGAAAAACTAGTGGCGACGCTCCGCGTGGCGCTGCCGGAGGAAGAGGTGCGCGTGCGCAGGCCGGTGAGGATGGCCGAGATTAGGATCACCGTCCTGGACGACTGCGCCACCAAGGAGGAGGTGGCAGCCGCTATAGCCGCCCAGGTACAACAACCCTCTAAGTGTTTCGGGTCCCCCTCACATGTCGGTCTGGGGACCGGCGAGGGGGGCCTAAGAAAATGACTTGCAAGCTGCTCTGCACGCGTTTGACGCAAGAGCATGGAAGGCCGGCTATCCTCGACCCACGCTGGTTCTGGTCCAACGGGGTATTCCGTAGGATAGCTCACTCTAACCGGCGCCATCTAGGCGGGCTTTGCCGACCGAGAGGGCTGGTGGTCGTGGCGCCGACGACCGCCGGTCCGGCGTCCCGAGGGGGAGGGTGATGGGAGAGATGTGCTCCGCACTAAACGCTTCACTTTCCCCCCTCTGCCTCTTCATGAGTTCTGTCTCATGCGAGGTTTGGACGTTGGTTGTTGAGCGACAGGAGATATTAGTCAGTTCGATTCTGACATGCCTCGCCCTCCATCCCCAGTGGAGGGCGGAAGTCCGGCGACTTCCTCCTGACCAAAAAAAAAAGCCTATAGGTTCTACTTCTTACCTCTCCACAGTGCGGATTCCGTCCGGCGGACTCCACAGATACGTGAAATGTCAAATCACATTTATCTATCAACAGTGACCCGTCCGCTCAAAGGACTTCCAACAGACGCGGCCAGTGGCGGCCACAGTGCCGCGTCCGCTCAGCGGACTTCCTATATTATGGGCTGTTACATTTTTTTACTAGAGTTCTCGTTCTGAAGTACTTTAAAAATCGACTAAACATGAATAGGTTCGCCTTATTACATAAAATTTGTTTGGTCAGTGGTACAAAAAATTTTCAAGTTCGTTGATTTAGCCGTTGGCAGTTTCAAACAGTGCTTCCCGCGAATTAGTCGGTCGTACAGCTATTAATTGTTTTGATAAATTTTGTTCTTCTGCTGAGAAATATGCAACAGTAAGTATTAATTAATTTTATTTACTAATAGGGGTATATCCTTTACATTTTAAGTTAAAAACCACTGTCGAAGCTACGACCAAGTCATTTTTCGAAGTCGTAAGTGGATTTTGTTTCGTGATATCTGTTTGAAAAATTATGAAATTTTTTAAAATTATTGGGTAATCAGATCATTATATAGTGAACTTCAATCTAATAAGTACAAAATACGTGTATTTTAGTAGCAAATGTAAAAATTCAACCGTTAAGATACGAAAATACCGTTAGGTCCGCTAAGCGGACTTACCACAGGCGGGTCAAATGACGAAATGGCCGGCGGTAAAAATATTATGGACATGACCTTTGAATTTCATATGAAATTATTTAATGATTTTTTATTTTATTTTAGATATTTCATTATTTTTTTACATATTCTATATTAGGATACCAGATTCTTCACATAGGCCAATCATCTTGTTTTTTTAATTTTTTTCTTAGCGTTAAACTTTTTAAATGTTTCTTTGTAACTTAAAGTAATTTTGATTAGATTGATTGATTTTGGTTGATTTTAGCACTTCTAATGTTCAACATTTTTTAACTATGCGTGTGTTATTTTGCGTGCTCAGCTGGTTTATGTTGGCTTTATTTTGCACAAAATAGTACTAGTAAGAACTGTGAAGCAAGTGGGCGTGGGCTTGTAAGAGGTGGTGGTAGAGCCCGTTCACGTGGCGGTGTGGCAGCCCGTGGCGGTGCAAGGACACGTGGCGGCCAAATTCGTCGTGTCCCGGACAGGCCTTCGGTTTCTGAGCCGTAATAACTTTTTTAAACTAAAACTCAATTTTTATTTTATTATAATATATTTATATATTGGTTTATCGTTTTTCTGTTATCTTTTTTTCTTGTAACTTGTTTATTGATTTAATATTTAAATATTTCTTTTAATGTCAATGCGTATTTCAGAATATTCTCTAATACATTAAAAAATGTACCCACTGGAGAACCGTTAGAGACACCACTCCACCCTAAAAGGGTAAGGGTGCTCCCGCCTGTGGTGGAAAAAAATCCAAGTTGACTAATCTGATTGATATTTATGTTGATATTTATGTTCTTGATAGTAAAACAAATATCCTTATTGAACAAATGTTTGTTATGGTTTTCAGAGCAGAGTCTATATGGTCATCCATGGGGGTGATCAACCAAACGATACCATCCACTTCTCGTGGACACGAAAGCATTTTATCCATGCCTGCGTAAGTATTTATCAAACAATTTTTTACACATTTATTTGTTTTGTTAAATTTATATGTAATTAAATATTTATTTAATTTTTCAGAAGTCCGGAAGTTGAACATTCTTTAAAGAAAAGTGATCGACTACCGTAAGTTCATCTCGGCTTACCACCTATAAGATAAAATAATTACTACCATTGATTAAAATATACTTTTCATTTTTTAGAAACCGTCCTCTGCGAGATGAAGAAATAATGTCACTGCTTAATTATGATAAGACACAAATCTTATTTTTAACAATCGCTGATGTAAAATACCTATTGTAATCAAAACCAGAACTTTTTTTATTGCTTATGTGGGTAGATGAGCTTACGGCTCTCCTGGTGTTAAGTGGTTACTGGAGCCCATAGACATCTACAACGTTAATGCGCCACCCATCTTGAGATATAAGTGCTAAGGTCTCAATATAGTAACAACGGCTACCCCACCCTTCAAACCGAAACGCATTACTGCTTCACGGCAGAAATAGGCAGGACGGTGGTACCTACCCGTGCGGACTCACAAGAGGTCCTACCACTTGTAAGTTATTTCCTTTCAGGCAGCGAGGTGTCTTCCTCGGATAGTGAGAGCGAGGAGATGGCGCGGCCGATGATTTCTCGAGTAGAAAGAATACGCATGCAAGAAACGTACGACGAATTGGAAACGCCCCCTATCAACTTACCCACTAACAGTGCCCCGACACCCGACTTACCGACGACTGTTCCCATGGAGCCGAACAATAAATATGAATTCGACTGGAGAGCGTTTCCGGAGCCTCAAATTGAACCTCGTTTGAGGCGGGAAACATTCTCGCAGATTAATAGTGGTTCTAAGGTCTCTTTCACGAAGCTACCATCTTACGGAATCCCCGAGGGTCTCTGCAAGTGGATCGTTAGCTTTTTGGATGGGCGGAGCATCACGGTCGTTGTAGACGGTGACTGTTCTGATACCATGACCATTAACGCTGGCGTTCCACAAGGCTCGGTGCTCTCCCCCACGCTTTTCATCCTGTATATCAATGACATGCTGTCTATTGATGGCATGCATTGCTATGCGGATGACAGCACGGCGGATGCGCGATATATCGGCCATCAAAGTCTCTCTCGGAGCGTGGTGCAAGAGAGACGATCAAAACTTGTGTCTGAAGTGGAGAACTCTCTGGGGCGAGTCTCCAAATGGGGTGAATTGAACTTGGTTCAATTCAACCCTTTAAAGACACAAGTTTGCGCGTTCACTGCGAAGAAGGACCCCTTTGTCATGGCGCCGCAATTCCAAGGAGTATCCCTGCAACCTTCCGAGAGTATTGGGATACTTGGGGTCGACATTTCGAGCGATGTCCAGTTTCGGAGTCATTTGGAAGGCAAAGCCAAGTTGGCGTCCAAAATGCTGGGAGTCCTCAACAGAGCGAAGCGGTACTTCACGCCTGGACAAAGGCTTTTGCTTTATAAAGCACAAGTCCGGCCTCGCGTGGAATACTGCTCCCATCTCTGGGCCGGGGCTCCCAAATACCAGCTTCTTCCATTTGACTCCATACAGAGGAGGGCCGTTCGGATTGTCGACAATCCCATTCTCACGGATCGTTTGGAACCTCTGGGTCTGCGGAGGGACTTCGGTTCCCTCTGTATTTTGTACCGTATGTTCCATGGGGAGTGCTCTGAGGAATTGTTCGAGATGATACCGGCATCTCGTTTTTACTATCGCACCGCCCGCCACCGGAGTAGAGTTCACCCATACTACCTGGAGCCACTGCGGTCATCCACAGTGCGTTTCCAGAGGTCTTTTTTGCCACGTACCATCCGGCTATGGTATGAGCTCCCCTCCACGATGTTTCCCGAGCGCTATGACATGTCCTTCTTCAAACGAGACTTGTGGAGAGTATTAAGCGGTAGGCAGCGGCTTGGTACAAGGGCAATAAAAAAAAAAATGACATGCACATAAGCGCATCATGTGGAAAGTCCGCTGAGCGGATTTTGGACTAACGGTGCAATAATAAATTTGGATGCGCGCTATGCTTAATTATTTAGATGGCGATAGGCAATCGCGGCAACGCTCGCAAGTGTTAGCGACTCCTAGACACTGCTCTGCTGCGTTTAGAGGTAGCTTCCGTTATTTGGCTTCTAAATGTTGGAACAATATTCCTCCACCTATCCGGCACCAGAGAACACTAAGTTCTTTTATAGCAAATTTAAAAGTATGTCTTTTGAATATGCAAATTAATTAATTAGTAATTAAATAATTTAGCGGCTTTGTAGATTTGTATTAGTCTCTGATGTCTGAGACAATTGTGCAGTGTAAGATAGGGATTATTTAAATTCATATTATGGTAAATATGGTAGTTTCGACAATTGTTGTTTTTTGTATTGTAGGTTATCAATTATGTGTAATTTTCAGATGCCTGATGAAGGTCTAATAAAAGACCGAAACGTTGCTAAAATAATAATGTAATTTGTTATAATAGTCCTATCTTGTCCACATCCCTGAGATACACAAAAAAAATATTTTATAATAATTATGGACGACAATATTGATAATGCAAATTAAATTTGAAAATATTGATTTTAACTATTTCGTACTGTAATTGTGCATTGCAATTGTAATTTTTTATAATTTAATATACATATGTATTTCATTGTTTTTATTGTTGTTGTGGTAGTTATTGTTGTTGTTATTATTCTAAGCTCAGTCCCTCCGCAGGTGCCAGCGGAAGATCAGCGCCGCAGTACCGATTGTCTCGGTACTGTTAGGCATTGCCGAGTCGGTAACCGTTTCCAAGCCTTGTTATTTTTCTTTTAATTTTTGTTTCATTTTTTGTAAATTTATGTTTGGAGTAAATGTTAATTATAATTATTATTATTATTACCTTACTTCCAGCCACAAATGGGCGTGCGGAATGTTTTGTGGAATCGTAAACGTTGGATCAAATTTAATAAAACCATTGTCACCGCTATTTATAAAAAGTCTCCAAAAGCATACCAGGTATCTTAAACAGTTATTGCTAGCGCCAAGTGTTACAACACTAGAAACAATTTTGCAAAATGGATCCAGGACTGTTATCTGTGATTTCTTACTTAAACTCCTTAAAAAAGAAGGCAAAAGAATGTCTGAAAACAATAAGTTATGTGTTGTTATTTTTTTACGAAATAGCATTGATGAGATTAATTTACAATGTACTTCTGTTAAAGTTGAGGGTTATGTGTTAAAAGTTGAGGATCCAACGAATGTTGAAGCTCTAAGCTTGTTAAAGCGCCTTTGTGGTAACCCTGAAGACTTCAATTATTTTGTAATAAATAACGATAAAGTTTTTATTATTTTCGATGTGCCACATCTTTTCAAATCCATCAAGAATAATGTCCTCAATGATGGTACACTTGTTATGGGAAATAAAAAGCAAAGTAGTCTCATTTAATTCAGACGAAAAAAACAGAAGCACGCTTCATTTCACAAAGATCACAAAATGACCGAACCAAAATGATAGAACCGAAATTTCGTGCCAGAACGAAGGTTAAAATAGCTGCCCAAATACTGAGCAATACAGTTGCTGCAATTCTAAAATTACTTTCCCAGATATACAACAGCCGAGATATGCTACAAACTGCAGAAATAATTAAAGACTTAGATCGCCTTTTTGACTGTATAAAAGAGCCATCGTCTCGGCATGATATAAAAAAAAATACTGGGAAAATTTGTATACACATACACTTTTGATCGAGTACAAAGAAAAACTGAGAAGCCTTCATTTTTTAAACTCTAGACAGTTATTTGACATTAAAAAGCGTGAGATGTCTCAATGAATATATCGCAACCATAACCTCTCTTCAACGTATTTAGAGAGCAAAAAATTAAAATAATGAAATCTGAGAAAACTCAATCAGGATTCCTTGGAAATTTTGTTGGGAATTATCAGGCAACACAGCCCAACAAATAAAAACCCTACATGTTGTTGGCGCGCAACCCTAGCGGTATATTCCAAGGTGTCAACCGCATTGGCATTTTTACATTCAGGTCATAACCTATACTTTAAGCATGAAGATGGGGCTCAGGAGGAGCTCACTGTGGATTCTTTTGTGGAGAGTTATGGATTGTCAAACAAAACATGTGATTTCGTGTTAGATTTTAAATCTCACTCATCATGCCTAGGTTCCGGCCTATGCTGGAACTCTGTGAACTGCCACCAGGGAGCCAGATTGCAGGCTGTAGGTGCTAAGGCGTACAGCTTACATAAATATCAAGTTGGGTGTAGATTGGTACCCAACATGGATGATCCATGCACTTGTAGCTATTACTCAAAACATTAACATTATAACACGACATTCACTTTACTATATCAGTGTGACATCATGCATTGGAAACATACGACTCGGCGCGTATCACGAACGACGCGCGTGCGCAGATCACTCAGCGCCCCGCACCAGTCGGTTTGAGATCCTCGGCCGCGAAGCCCGTGTCGCTTGCTTTCCGAACGCTTATTTGCTATCTATCGTTTATCCGCTAACAACAGCTGTTATTGTGAACAATTTGTGTTACGGTTCTGGTCATTCCCACTCCTTCTCTTTTCTATGGTTTTGTGTATGTCTTCGTGTCGTCGACCTATCTTATGTGTTAATTAATAAACTCTTTTGTGCACCGGATATTATTACTACCTACGACACCTGGCATTCCTAACGGACAACTGATATATCTACCATACACTTATAGGCAGAAATGTGTTTGGTATTATTGGGATCTTGTTGCCAATGAATCTAAATGTGATGGAGTTTATCAGAAGCTAGGAAGCACCACAATCATGCATCTTCGTCACAAGTCAACTTTAGGCAACGTGATTCCCTTTTCTTTATCATTGAATTCACCTACAATTTTTTTTTTTTTTTAGATGGGTGGACGAGCTCACAGCCCACCTGGTGTTAAGTGGTTACTGGAGCCCATAGACATCCACAACGTAAATGCGCCACCCACCTTGAGATATAAGTTCCAAGGTCTCAAGTATAGTTACAACCACCTTTCCTATAATTATGCACCTTGGGTTAATCACAGCAGAATATATCCCATCATTTCCTAGTGTGAGAAGGCATGGTAACATATTCTTGGGAACCACTGCGCCATTGCTGAATTCTGGGAAAGCAGGCCTCTTTGGAGATTTCCAAGTTCCTCTAGAAACATCCAAATCATCAGTGAACTGGTCCTACCCCATACATGAAGTCATTTGTCAACCTGATGGTAGAACTGTGATGTGCCACTTACCTGAACCTGCCTATAGCCCATCGCTGTCAGTTGATTCAAAGAATGTCATCGATGGCAGTCTTGAGTTTTGATAGTGTTTGTTAGAAGTAGAGAAGTTCGTGCAGTTTCAACCATAATGTTAAGAACTGCTGTAATTTCTAGTCAAATAGTAGAAACAGCTCAATGTGAGGTTCAATTGATATCAAGCTACGGTTGCACATCATGTCAGGAAATGCCTTACATCATAATCAAGCCACATTCTATAACCAAGACTGGAATGTTGCAAGTTGAAAGCAACTGTAGTCTGTACTTGCCAGAAATAGTATGTTCTGATCAACCCCAGGTTTTACAGTTGATGGGGAAACCCACCTTTTGTAACCTTAATATTAAAGGCCAGAACCAAACTTCAACAATTAAGATAGAATATGAGTTCCTGGGTCAGGAGTACTCAAGAGGAGTTTTACTTGCCAAACCAGAGAAGACATTCTCTAAAAAAATGAAGTTGGCCATACAGAGTCCAGACTTTTGGTCTAGCCTGCAGATTTTATTGGGCACAGGGATGTTCTCAACCTTCACAATTGCATTAGCTAGAACAATTGCAAGGTATTTTGCATACAAAGAAGGCCTTAGACTTTCCAACAACCTAAACCCTAATGGGGTCAACTAGTTGATTAAAAGTACTATTCAACTGCACAATCCCATTCATTCATCCTATATAACTCTTCTGTGGGCTACGCCCACATAAACACTTACACACACTTACACACAACTGGTACGCATTTACATACATCACATTACATTTTATTCCGACACAAATTTCAGCGGTGTCGATGCGTACCAGTCGACTACATTGGACACACGAACCCAAAACCGGTTTGCTGTGACGTCGGGCCGATACGTCAGTCAGAACCTACCTGCATCGCATCGACTAACGCCCGCTTATGTTTCGTAATGCACCAACGAGGATGGTTAGACACACGAGATAATATACTAAATACATTCAAAGAAGATCCTCTCTTGAAACAGTTGGTAACTCGAAGGTGTACAATATTAAGTAAGTTAAGTTAAGTGTAGATGATGCTAGCAAATTATCATTTATAATTACTTACATCAGCTACCTCATCAGTGATTCTCCTCTTCCATCTGTAAGCCACATACTCGCTGTATCTGTCGGTGAATTAGTTGCACCTGTACTGCCAGACAATTACTTTCTCTCAGCAGTTGCTGCTTATGATAGGTTAAGGAAAGTGATTACATATCTAATGAATAACGAGACTGTGGTAAATAGGAATAAAACTAAATCCCAATTCATCGAGATGTATAACAATTTACCAGAACATCTTCGGGATGAGGACTGAGAGCAACTAGATCCCAATGAATCATCCGAAGCTATCTTATCTTCTCATGGTGATAATTTCATTGCTTTCTTGCTTACATCAAGTCCAAATGATCAACATCAGGACAGGATATTATATTCATAAGTTATTGAGGGTAATCGTATGATGGTGATGGTGAAATTTTTTTTTTTTTTTAATAATCAAATAGTGATACGTATCTTTAAACTATGTTGATTCAGAAGTATACCATCGAGGATATTCCAGCTCCTGGCATAGGTTGGGAAGTAATAGGTACAGAGTCTGTTTCCGGGACGTTACGGGACGATCCACGCAGCGTATCCCAACAAATAAATAAAGTCGCGATGGACGCGACTATCGGAATTCTATAATGCATTAATTATTCATAGTAAGTTACAAGAATCTTTAGAGATTGAACAAGAACAATTAAAGACTTACCGATATCATAAATCGGGCACTAATAATTAACTTGAATGGTTACCATTCGTATATAGCTAATCATTTACGTAAGGACTCGACCTTATCTTCAACTGTTTAGCGCGGCTTCTGAATGACCGGCTACAACGGTAGCACGCGTTTTTATACAAGCGGGGACAAAGGATGTTAAGATGTGCATATCAAGCGCGGGCCCCTGGAATCACTACAATGCAGTGCACGCCGATTCACGGGTCGCATTAAAATTGTGCATCATTTATTAATGTGTTACAAGGTACACGAAGGAAAACTTTGTCGCCATACTCGTGCACTTAAATCTCTTGATCCTCAGGGCATTGATTTTATCGGTATTTTTAATCGTATCTTTGTGAATGACTACCTAACTCGTGATTTGAAGCAACTTCTCACAAGAGTGAAAGCATGGGCAAAAAGCAAGAACTTTAAATACATATGGGTTAAGTTTTGTAAGATCCATGTGTCCCTTGTACCCCTAGTATCATGCCGCAGGTTTGTACAGTTTAATAACCATTTGAAAACAAGTGAAACTCAAAATGGATAAAAATAACCATAAGACACATAAAATTATGAGTTTCAAATGTAAGAGCCTAAAGAGATCTATGGGTTTCATACAGCAACTGAGTAAGCAGGTGGATATAATAACAATACAAGAAACCTGGTTATTACCAACTGAAGTGCTTGGGGTTGTTAAACAAAGACTTTTTTTATTATTTTCGCGATCAAAGTATGTGTCGCGAACCGGTCTATCTTATTTTTTTAATGTGTATATGCCTACAAACGAGCTTTATAATTTATGTGAATTTGTTGAATGCCTTAGCGAAATATCTGCTATAGTATTCTCTATAGTAAAGCTCTGTACAGAAATTAATTATAATTTGGGTGACCTTTCTTGGGAACAATGTGTCTTTCCAGTACGTTTTGGTGGTATCCGCTTGCGTAAAACATGAGCTGTTGCATTGCCGGCCTTTCTTGCTTCTGCACACGCCTCCTGTCTCTAACGCCCGAAACCAATAACATATCCGCAATCCGAGATTGAAAGCAATCTAGGATAGGTTACTATCCATGGATCGATCTTCGATCCGAGTCCCAATAAGCTGCAATCCTTTTTTAACAACGGATAGCCGACGATCCTTTCCATCTTAACCATTCCGTCTTACGCCGAACTTTAATATTCATTATGGTATGTTCATTTATTTGAAGTCCCAAATATACCATTAAATTTTTTCTATATAACTATTTGGATTTAATTATTTATAAAATTGCTACTATAATACACCATATTTGACGTCTAAAAATGTTATAGCTTCTTAGTTCAGACGTCCATGGACGAATAACTTTTTACAGTGAGTAACGGAACGTTAGGAGAACAGCCATTGGCATTTAAACAAAAATACGAAAAGTTAGTTTGTATGTACTGTGTTTCTTGTGTTTAATTTTCATTTTGCAATGGATTCTGAAGTGGTAAGTAATTTTGTGGCATAAATTACATATGTAAAGTACAATCTAGTGATGAATTGTCCTTTCCCGCGCATTGTTTAATATAGTTAAAAAATACAATAACCTTTTCACTTTTAGGTAAGAGTCAAACCTCTGTTTAAAGATGAAACGAAGGCGTTGATAGAATTGATAGAGAATAGCAAAATAATAACCACCAAGACGACCAACGCCACCAACAACAGCTTAAAAAAAAAGAGTGGCATTGTATAGCGGAGCGATTTAACGCAAACACTGCTACTTGTCGTCGTACACCGCAACAACTAAAGTTGTAGTGGGAAAATTTAAAGAAGAACTGTCGCAAATACAATACTATAAGGATGAACAGCATTAAGGTTAGTTTGAATCATTATATCACTTACTGCTGTTTTCTTGGTACTTTAATAGACATGTCATTTATAGGTGATTAAACAATATTCAATTTGTTTTCCAGACTGGTGGTGGTGTTGCTGAATATATACCTCCAGACGAAATACTGGACAGAGTGGGTTCATTATTAGGTAGCACAGTCAGTGGATTTGTAGTGCCATTTGGGGGTGATAAGGAACCAGAACTTCTAATTGCTGGTTGTAGTGACTGTGCTAATATTGACTCCTCTTGTGAAGATGCCACGGTTTTAAATGTGGAAACTAAAAATAACTCAACACCACCAATGTCTTTGGCCAAATGGTGTTGGATTGTGAGTTGAATGACAATAGTGAGGTTGTGGTGGCTCCAGACGATCCGCACCATGTCACGTTTACTACACCTAGAAGAGGTAAATATCGTCATTCATCTAATTCTCCAATCCCAATGAACACGGAGGTCATCCAAGTTCTAGGAAACTACAAACTCCTCCAAATTCCGATTATCTCTTTTCCTCCAAAGAAAAACACAGTCGCACAAGCAATCGGATCTATTCAGTCTGTGTATACTTTACCAGAATATGAGGGTAACAGAAAACGGTATTTGGATCAGGATGTTGCTTCTTTTTTGATTCATGTAAGCAAAGATTGTGAGTCTTCGTCTAGTGCTACGCCCAATTAAGTTTGATCATTTCTTACAACATAAGGAAATCAAGGATGTTGCTAAAGACGGCGTTAAACTTATCGGCCGAAACCGAGTCTCAGTTGAATTCAAAACTGCTTTAGCCACAAATTCTTTGTTAGATTACCCAGGTCTTGCCGCAGCTAAATAGAATGCCATTATTCCTTCATACAATGTGAAATAGAAAATAACACTTCTATTTGGACTCCAACTCTGACAGTTGTTCTAACATTTATTGGCCAAAAGTTTCCAGATAGGGTCTATTCTTTTTACACTTCCCTCCCAGCTCAGACATATATTTTACCAACTATTCAATGTAATAATTGCTGCAGGTTTGGGCATAGTGCTACGCAATGCCGGTCAAAGGTGTGTTGTTTTATCTGTGTGAAATCTCACTCTGGTATTGACTGTAATAGTTTATTTCCTATACCTACTTGTTTGTTTTGCTCTGGTACCCATAAAGCCATTGATACATCTTGCCCTGAACATTCTAGACAGAAACCTATCAAACTGGTGATGTCACAAGAAAATATCTCGTACAACGAAGCATCAGTCAGGTTTCCATAAGTTTTGCAGATATTTCTTGTACGTCTCCCCCCCCCTTTTTCCCACTCAATCTTCCCAAACCCTACCCCAATCTTCTCCCCACACCTAAGCCATATCCAGTTCAGTCTTGTACCATCGCACTTATATTACCCAAAAATCTCCTCCAGCTCCGGCATCCAGTTCACGTTATGATAGGCAAGCTCATCAAGCTATCATTAGTGCTCCCCGTTCTAGTCTCCCTAATGGGAGTGCCTCTCCTTCAGATGGTGTATCTGCCAATGATTATCTCCTGGAACTCTTACTTTCTACAATTTGAAATATATTTCCCTGCTTTGGAGACTGAACTGCTGAAAAATCTCATATATAAACTTACTTAGGTTTATAAAACTATTAAAAATGCACAAATTCCTACTATGGAATTGTCACAGCATTCGTCACAAGAAGAATGATAACATCATTCTTATTAATAAATACAAACCTTCTATTTTTGCTGTCCAGGAGACATGGCTTAAGGCCAGATCTAACTTTAGGATCCCAGGTTTCTCATGTCTCTGGGACGAAAAGTCAGATGGTTATGCTGGATGTGATATTTTAGTATCTAGAAATGTGATATTTAAACAAATATCCCTTCCTTCCCACAGTAATAGCAATTTTGCTGTTGCTGTTAGAGTTCATAATATTTCTTTCCTCTCCATCTATATCCCTGAACCTAACCTAGCTCTTCTCTCTGAATTAAAAAGTATTATTACAAGTCTTCCTCCACCTATCCTTATCTTTGGAGATTTTAATATTCACTATACATCTTGGGGTTGTTATTACTGTGATTCTCTTTCTTTTCTTTTTCTTGATCTCTGTGATGAACTAGATTTGTGTTTATTGAATGACGGGACCCCTACTCGCAGAGTTCCTCCATCTCAGAATCCAAAGACTGCTTTCTTTAACTTCACTTCTCCTGGTCTGTCCTTTCTTCCACTGGCGGTAATGACCAATTCTTGTCAATTCGTGTCAATTGATTCCCTTAATTCTATTCCTATTGCTTCCCTTCCACCTCTCACAAAGCTGATTGGTCACAATCAGATCCCATTTAGATAAAAAAATAATGAATATTTCTTTGATTAACCCTGACAATGTCCTTTCTTCTTATGTATTTTTTAGAAACACAGGATGTTTGATATCAAAATCTAAACTAGCATTACATATTCTACCTATTCTTAACACATCTTGTTCATCTAAAAATGGGTGCAACTTTCTCAATTTATTAAAAGTTTTACATTTTTACTTTTTCGTATGGGTTTCGTTGAGATTGTGGGTGTGTCGGAGTCTGGATCGACCTGGCAATCTTCGTGTCAGGCGGATTATCCTACTTCACCGCATTTGGACACTCCCGTTTGTCAACATATACGCAACAGTTGCTACAGTCATATGATAACAGCGTGGACATTGCTCGTGTTCAGACAGTTACCGAAAAGGAATCGAGTTACTGGCTCCAAGCCTATCTATCATCCAATACCGGCACTTTGTTGGACAATAACACTTTCTCGCTGGCTATCGGCTTACGATTGGGGGCCCATATTAAAGTACGACATCTCTGTCTGTGGCGAATACGTCAATGAGCTTAGACATCACGGACTCTCGTGCCAGCAAAGCGCTGGCCGTATTCCAAGACATGCGTCTTTAAATAATGTGGTAAGAAGGGCGCTCACTACAGTCCATATACCGGCTGTCTTGGAACCCATCGGAATTTTGAGTTCTGATGGGAAAAGGCCCGATGGAGTCACTCTAATTTCATGATCAGTTGGTAGGTGCCTAGTATGTGATGTTACTTGTGTGGATACTATGTTCCCTGTCATTTAGATGGTACTTCCTCTCGCCCTGGTTCAGCTGCAGTTTCAGAAGAAATTTCGCCTTTCGCGGTTGAGACGATGGGCCATTGGGGCCCTGAAGCAAACAAATTTTTATCAAAAATCTCCAAGCGCCTGAAGAAAGCTACACGTAATTCTAAAAAAAAAGGTACTTTGCACAGAGAGTGATTCTGGATGCCCAATGGAACTGTGCCTCCTTCAAGCGTATTGGAAGATTTGTTCCACTGTATGAATTTATTTATGTTAAATTAAATAAATAAATATTTCAGATATATTCTTATTTATGTAAATGTTTATTTCATTATAATTCTGTTATTTTTTTGTATATTTCGTTGTTCAATTAAAATCGTAAGAACGAGCATCGTTTTTAATATAGCATATGTAATGAAAGTCTTGTTCCTTTTTTTAATTTGAATTATTATTAAATTTTTTTTATTGCTTAGATGGGTGGACGAGCTCACAGCCCACATGGTATTAAGTGGTTACTGGAGCCCATAGACATCTACAACGTAAATGCGCCATCCACCTTGAGATATAAGTTCTAAGGTCTCAAGTATAGTTACGACGGCTGCCCCACCCTTCAAACCGAAACGCATTACTGCTTCACGGCAGAAATAGGCAGGGCGGTGGTACCTACCCGCGCGGACTCACAAGAGGTCACCATCAGTAATTACGCAAATTATAATTTTGCGGGTTTCATTTTTATTACACGATGTTATTCCTTAACTGTGGAAATCAATCGTGAACATTTGTTGTGTACGTATTTCATTAGAAAAATTGGTACCCCGCCTGAGATTCGAATACCGGTGCATCGCTCAACACGAATGCACCGGACGTCTTATCCGTTAGGCCACGACATGTGCTGGAACGCCCGCGCATGTGTTGTAAAGTCGAAAAGGCAGCCTTAACAGAGAAACAATATGATATTTCGTGCATAAATGCATTTTCGCCAACTAGGAGATGACCCTCTGGTAGAACACCGTTTTCTGATTCTTGGTGCAAACTACAGTTACGAAATACGCCTCCATCAGAAACCCTTTCATTACACCCAACGTCTATGTAACTAAAGCAATATTTATGATCTACAACAGCCATTAGGACAATACTGTTTGTCTTTTTGTAATTATTATTGTAGTGTAGGGGAATGATACCCTGCCCCGTTTAGCTTACTATGCATTTATAGTAATGAGCAACAGTCAGTTAGTCAGTCAGTGGTTAACGTGCAGCGATCCACCGCGGTCGCTGAGGCGAATAAACATACAATTAGAATCAGTGTTTTATTGACCGCTCCGATGAGGTTTATTGAGGACAACACGCATCAAACAACCAACGCACACGCCTCCTCCTCCTTCTTCTCCCAATAAACCTCACAGTAGTATAAACTTCCTGATTCAGAGGGTGCCTTACAGCCGGTACCAATATCGGATCCTCGATCGGGAGATCGGTTCAATTGGAGATCGAAAACGATCTCCCGATCGACCTCCAATCTGCGTCCCAATAACAACGGATAGCAGCAATGGATCGATTTTCAAAATGAATCGCCGATCGATCTATTTTGTGAAGTTCCCTCCCGTGCGTTCCATTTCAAGCAGATATCATTATGACTATGTTGTAAACCTATTAATGAATTTAAGAAAATATGCATACTTTTGGGTTTTGACGTACTAATGAATTATTTATTTGTTACGTATTATATGAATAAAACACGTGTTTCAACATTTTCCGAACAAATTGTCATTAACCCATACTCCCGATACTCAAGTTTTGGTAGCGGAGCGTAATCATAATCTGAGAAACGAATCGTCTCTCAGTGTCATTTGACATCAGATTCAGTCAGTTTAAAATTGAAGGAGCTTTTGTTCGTGGTTTGTTGCTAAACAAGTAAATAATTATCAAAATATTGAATTATGAAATTAGTGAAGTGAAGTGAAATACCATGGAAAGTGTAAGTGCAATGGTATGTATACTATTATTAAGTATTTAGCGTTGTTCTTACTTTCTATATTTTTATTCAACAAACCCCCGCTGTGAAGACGCTTCGTTTCGCGCCCAATTTGTGTAAACACTTTACATAGGTAGTAATTTCTTATTATTTCCAGGCATCAAGCAAGTCTCTCACAAAGGACGAGACAAAAATACTGCTTTCGTTTATTGAAAGTAGTAAAATTATTTATAATAAAAGAACAAATGCGACTACTAACAAATTGAAAAATGAGGAGTTGAAACGCATAAGAGACCAGTTCAATGCTGTGGTGACCACATCCTACCGGACACCACAGCAGTTGCGTTTAAAATGGGAAAATCTTAAAAAGAATTCCCGTAAACGCAATACACAAATACGTATGAATAACATAAAGGTTAGCATATTTCTTTATTTTAACTACCAAGGGATACACAGTGAACTTAACATTTGACAAGGTTAACAAGATTCTCTGGTTTGCCATCATCAAACCCTTATTTCCTTTTCACGGGACCACCTTTGACATATCTTCTTTCCAATAAAAAAAGAATCTTCGTAATATAATTGGTTCATAAACAAACAACAGTTATTGTACACTCAACTATTTACCATACTAATCAATATGTGTGATTAACTACATAATATACATCATTGCAGTACAATATAATAGAATAGAATAGGATAACTCTTTATGGCATATTAAATTTGTTCTCTGTAGAACATATTTAATTAATATCCAATCCTGTAATTAAAATTTTATCTTTCTCTTTTTTAGACTGGTGGCGGTGGTCCTTCCTACATCCCCCCTGATGATGTGTTGGACAGGGTGGCTGCATTATTAGGAACTACTGTAGATGGGTTCACAGTAGCATATGGTGGTGATGCTGAACTAATACCATGTGTCGGCAGTATTAATGGCAGTGGTGATGAACATGGTTTGGAGGTTGTTGCAGTTATAGATAATGTAATTGATAATGGTGCTGAGGTGTTGGAGTGTAACAGTGGTGTTGAGGTGTTGAAAGAGTGTGTGGTCGAAGACACAGGGCCTTGCTCAGTCACACCACCTAACCCCAAATTTTTACACACTCCCAAAGCCAGCGGGTAAATTATTTTGTTAAGTTTTTTATATTTTCACTTTGCATAATATTATTGTTGCCAAAGTGGAGTAGTTTATTAAGGACAAAAGTTATTACTTAAAATTAGAATTTCTCTTTCTTTACAACTACAAGTTGTAAATTTTTTATTTTTCATAAAATTGAATAAATTTCCCGAAGCTGGTGGCCTAGTTTATTTGCTATCAATTGTAGGTAGTAGCAAGATTTTAGAGTTTATTGTGGACTGATAGACAGAAAAGCATGCGGAGACTTTATTATTGTCTTAATACTTCCAAGTTAAGACGGAAAGAAATGCATGTGGAGACTTTATTCTGAAGGTTAAGCGATAATTACTAATTTTATTTACTTTAATTCTTACAGGTTTCAAAAGAAAATCAAAATCTGATGAGCACCGGGCATCCAGAAACCAGGCATTAGCAAATTATTATAATGCAAAAACTAAACTTTTAGAAGCAAAATTTGAAAATATAGTGTTAGAAAATAAAAAATTCAAATTAGAAATTGAACAACTTAAGAATATAAATTAACCTTATATTATTTTATAAGTTGATATTTTTGTTTGTATTTTTATGCAGTTCTTATATTATCTATATTTTTTTGTGTTATAAATAAATACCTAATTAAGTTAGCAGTTAAAATGATGATAAGTTTATTCCAATGTTTGTGCTAAATATAAATAATAGATAAGTATTTTAATTTATAATAAAACAAAATAACAGTTACATACAAAAAGGTTTTATTTTATTATCTTAATACTTCCAAGTTAAGACGGGAATGAGTTAATTCTCAACTTTATAAGTTTCTTTTGCACTCTACAGAGTTGAGAAATAGGCTTCTATTAATTCTGCTCTATCCCTGCTATCTTGTACTCCCATAGTTTGAAGATCATCATCATCCATTGCTTGGAATGGTATTAGTACCTCTGCTGGGGTTTCTTGCAAATTATTAATTCTACAGATGTTGTGTAGAACTGCTGTAGATATTATAACTTTCTGAATGTTTTCTAGTGATAAGCGCATAGATAATGAGATCACTGAAAAACATCGCTTCTATACACCGAAGGTTCTGTAAAAGATAATTATTGTTTAGTGTATTACTTGTATAATACTCATACAAGTAAAAATCACTAGCTATACCCATAATGTCTAATGTGATAGGTACATCCATAGTGAATATTATCATACTGTAGATTTTCAATTCTTCTGGTTCTGTAACACTTACCTTTCAATAAGGTTTCTTGTTGCAATATGTGCATCATTATATTTTTATTCATTTCTAGCACTAGGATTTAAAATTGGTGTCAACATATAGCATCTGTTTGGATAGGCACTGTCAGCCAGCAACCAGCGATTCCCAAAAGTCCCAGCTTCACACTGAGCTGTAAATAGATTAGTTTATTTAACTGCACTTACTATATCCATACACAATCACAAAGTAATTACACAATTTAATGTATATAATACCTCTTAAAATAGAATTATTAAATATAGTAGCATCATGTGCAGAACCAATTCTACAGTCGAAGAAAATGAGATTGAGGTCTTCTGTAAAAACGTCGGTCTTAAACTGAAATCTTTGCTCTTACTATTTGCATTAGAAGTACAAGAGCATATTCAACTTTACATAAATACAGGATGGGCCACAAGGCTGTTGGTGGTTTCAATATTCAATTAAAAGAGAACTACGACTACTTGTTAGCTCTAACCGTCATCGCTTGTCCTCTTTCGTTCGTCACTCGGACACGAAATGCACGCTGCGCTCCCGTGTACGGGCACGCTAACAACATATTCCTCTGCTGCCGGCGTGTTCGAGAAATTAAAGAATTAAATGGCTAACGCTCATATGGCGACTTCGGTTCCAAGAGTGCCAAGCAGCCGAGGGAAGTCATTTGGACAACATTATTTTTAGGTCTTAAAAATTCCTAAGTTTCAATTTTTTTTTAAATACAAATATATTTTTGCTGTTTCGTAGTTCTTTTTTAATTGAATATTGAAACCGCCAACACCCTTGTTGTAGAATTCGACGTCAGCACATTCAAAATGCGTCTGTACAAAACAGAATCACCAGAACACCACAGTCATCGTATGCTACTGGATCATCATATAGCGATTCCTCAATGTATTATAATGACACCAGTAACTATAATTTGAAAGAGCAAGCAACTGAACGTAATTCCTCGTCCATTATACCTACACATCATTCTGAACACGTTGTGTATTATCAGTCTTCTTCAAATATGTTTACATAATGAAACGCAGAGTAAGGTTACAATTACATCAAATGACTTAATTTTCATAGCAATGCAGAACGCTAATGTTGATAACCAAAAGTGATGGGAGCAAACAAAATATCAATGTTAAAAATATTCCCTTAATAAATAAATGTTGTGTGTTATTTAATCTCACCTTGATAAATTCCATTAATGATTCATAGATTGCTTCACAAACTTCGATGATGAATTCGGAAATAGTTGATTTTCCAAAGTCTAAATATATCTGTGAGTGATCTTAAACTACATCCAGTAGCAAGAAAGTATAGAACTGCTTGTAATTTTGTAATTGCAGAAATCGCACTTCTCAAATGGGTATCTTTACGCTGAATTTGAGAGTGTACTTTCGTTAAAAGAAAATTCACACAACTTTAGGACATTCTCAAACTATCGAAGTATACTTTGGGATCTTCCAATGCTAATTCCTTCAGAAGACACTTAGTAACCCCTAGTTTATCTCTCTCATCGTTCTATTTTCGTACCCATAACTTCTTTTTTTTTTAATCAAAGAAATTTCCTCATCCACCTCTTCTAAAATAGCCATTACCAATAGCTTAATCAGTTTATTCACTATTGCATTGCAGCCCGTTCATCTTGCAAAACACCACTCACTTGTGTCCTGTACTGGACCATTATGCGAACGATTTCTGTGCAGTAGCGAGTAGTTTAGCCACTAAATTACTTGATAGTCGACTAAAATACTAGTCTAGTCCGAATTAGGCTTAATTAACCGATGATGTGTTAGTGCGTCGAGCGTACAGCGCCTGTTCCGTTTCTGTTACCGCGTTGTCGGTCGACGTAAGAGCGGCAAAGTCGCGCGCGCCACGCACCACATGTATTTTGAGTGACGCGGTCAGACTAGGCGTAACATCAGCAGAAATCGTTTGTGTTCAGTAGAGATGAGAGGTATATACTGTATGGGGATGTAGCTAAACAATATATTATATAACTACACTATACTATATATATATAGTATATATTAACTATACTAACTATATCCATGTAGCTCTTAGCAGTTTTTATACACTATGCATTACGTCTATAATACTGATCTCGGTGTACTGAGACGAAATGATTGACAGGTCTCACGCATTATGGATCTAGGAGGCATCCTTAAACACAACAACGATAGAAGATAACGAGTCCACCTAAGACAGCCACTCCGCTATAAAAAAAAAACAGCTATGCGCCTTGCTTCGAGTGAAAGTATGTGATGACTTCTACATCTCTATCTATTAATTACTGCATCTCTATATATACTATTTCATTGGAAAAATTGGTACCCGCTGGCGGGATTCGAACACCGATGCGTCGCCACATACGACTGCACCGGGCGCCTTATCCTTTGGGCCACGACGACTTCACCTCCAGAATCCATATTACGCGTGAGATATTCAGTGAAAGTAATTAAGTTAGTGGTAGTCGATCTATTCTTCAAGAAAGTATGTTGTTGCGCTGAAGGTGAGTTTTAAAAAAGCGTACAACTGCAAATATACAATAGCTCTGTATGGAAAATTAATAGGCTCATTGCTTGTACTCTTAGATAAATCTACATTTACATCAGCAGGGGTATTACCACCTTTTGCATTTAGCAAATTAAATCTATTTAATATTGTTTTAATATACATACTGTCTTTGACTTATGCTTATACAATTTTTTTCTTGATTTATTTCCATACCAATAAATGAATTAATATTTATAATCTTAATATCAAACTTTTGTTTGAAAATAGTTAATATTTTAGATAAAACAGCTTTACTTTTTGCCAGTAGTAATCCATCATCAACATAAAGAATTAACATTACATTTATATCTCTAAAATATCCCACAAATATACAATTGTCACACTTTGACTTGTGTGAACCCTCGTGCACACAGTCGTGCTTTGAAGCGTTCTATTTCTCCATCTTTATTTTTCTTTATGTTGAATAACCATTTACAAGACACAGGTTTCTTCTCTGTTCGATCAGTTAGTATCCAAGTTTATTTTTTATGTGACTGAAGCCCTTCAACCACAGCTTTCTTCCATATATGAGAATTTGGACTGTTCATTGCCTCTTCATAAGTATTAGGTAGTTCGAATTCCGTAAAATTTACTTCTAGATTATTATTTTGGTTAAAAATGGCGGCAAAAACTAAGAGAAGTAACATCTGGTTTCATTTTACGGAGGGCACAAATGAATGTCGAGCAAAATGTAACCATTGCTCCCTTTACCTCAGCACGAAAAGTGGCTCTTTAGGAAACTTGAATCGTCAGATGAGAAATAAACACCCAACAATATCTAGACAATCTACAGTAACACCATCATCTAATATCAATAATTTAGCATCCACAAGTTTAGTTATACAAGACAGTACCCCGAATATTCTGTTATGTATATCCAGACCTGCACAATTAAATCCAATCACCAATTATATAAGAAAGTCGATCAAATCGATAATCAAGTTGTTAGAATGGTGGTTAAAGGTCACCACGCTTTGCGAATGGTGGAGGAACCTGAATTAAAAATAATTATCGTTATGGTATCTAAGTGCCCAGGATACCAACTTCCAACCAGAAAAACGTTATCAACAACTTTGGTGCCCAGGAACTATGCACCTTCGAGTCTATACAGAAAAAGTTACTAGAGGTTCAATATGTTTGAGTCTGTACTGACGGTTGAACGTCAATAACCAATAAAAGTTACATATCGGTTACGGCGCATTTTATGGACGCCAAAGGTCAACTGGATTCTGCACTCTTGGGGTGTATTAATTATAATGAAGGGCACACCAGTGCTAATTTACTTGTTTTTTTGAAGCAAGTTATCTGCGATTGGCAAATAAATAATAAAATTGTATGTATTGTCAGCGACAACGCCACAAACATTTTAGGAGCCTGTGATGTATGAAACATTCCTTATAATCTATGTTAACTTACCTAATGTAAACCTATAAGTGTCTATCAAATAAAACAGAGTATTATTCGGACTCTCGTTGGTTTCATTACAAATATGTATCTCCGACGCAACGTCTTATAAGCCGTTAGAATGGGAGAGTGGCGATCAGTTGGTTGCTTTGCTCATTCGCTGAACTTGGTACTTCAACAGGCTATTACAACAATTACCCAAACTACTAACAAAGTAAAGTGCATAGTTAAGTATTTAAAAAAAAGTTCGGCTGTATTAAATAAACTCCAAGAAATACAAAAACAGATGGAGTTGCCGGCCTTTACTCGGAAAGTGCAACTTTAGATCCGAGATTTAAAAGAAGAGACTTCCGAACTCCAGATACGTTTAAAAAAGCGTGCCACATCCTGAAACGTCGTATATGCGAGTTAAGATTGCCGGAAGAAATAGAAAACTCTCCTCAAGTAGTCGATATTGAAAAAATACAGGACATTCCACAACCCCGGCTATTATCAAAAAAAGTGTTTGGGATGAATAAGACTCTGAAACGTCGTCAATTATTAGTAGTTCAATAGCCGCGGGAATTCGCCAATTTGATAAATATATAAATGAAGAGTACGTGCATAGAAAAGAAGGCCCGTTATAGGCCTTTATCACTACATGCTTAAACGATTGTGCATCCAGGCAATTTCAATGTTTTCAAAATGGATAAAATTGAACAAAGAGCGGGGATAAAGTTACTTCATATAAAGGGTGTTGGGAAAAACCTAAAATATATAAATATGTAATAGATTACAATGAGATATACGCACCTGTACGATACACGTCGATTAGATATCTCATAGGTATAACTGCAAAATACAGGTGAGGAAGAGCAGACTTCTTCAAATAATCTGAGTAATAATATCACAGATACTTCAAGTAATACAGATTATAAAGATCCACTAGATGATACATACTTACCAAGACAGAGTGTTGACATCTCGCCTGCAAATGAGACAGGTATCAAAACCCGTCGGCAAAGAAAGTTGCAAACAAATAATGAAAGTCCATCTCTATATATTTGCATGAATGGTGAGTCTACATCAAGCCTTCTTAACAATGATCCCGAGCTTGGAAGAAGCTCTTCAAAGTAATGAATCTGAAAAATGGAAACAGGCAATAAAAGAAGAGTGTGAGTCCCTCATTCACAATAATACTTGGTCTTTAGTAGATTTACCTGGTGGAAGAGTTACCACCAAAGTAGTCAACGCAGTGACCGCTAAGGAGAAGCGAGGATGTTACTTCTGCACTGTTACCGGCGACGACCAGCTCGACGTGCGCGACGCGACGCCAGCCTCTAGTCAACCCGGCCAGCCAGAGTAAAGGAACGCCACAGATTATCAACACAACATTTGGTCACATTATCGCGGGTAGTCTGCCACCTCAACATGAGGTAACGAAAATTGTTTCACTTTTATGTACATGTGAATCTGACATTGCTACTACCATAATACATACCATAGCTTGCTTCATTATAAAGAATTGTGTTTATGTTGATGATGTTTTATATCCGAATAACGATTTAACGGTTTTACATGAGGCGAAACAGCAGCTAAAACGTTTGTTAAGCTTGAGTGGCTTCCAAATGCATAAATGGTCATCTAAGTGCGATGAGATCTTAGCTGATATTCCTTTAAATGAGAGACAGATAAAATTGAAGTTCAAAAAGAAAACAGCAGTATCAAGGCGCTAGGAATGACAATTGACACAAAGAAAGATTGTTTTGTCATTAAATGCCCAAATAACTTTTCATTCAATTCTAGACCCTTGATGTCCGTCTCTACAGACATTACAGATTTCAGCTACCTCACTCTAAGTCACTTCTTAGTGGGAGCTCCGCTCACTAGCTTCCCTGAACCAGATATCTCAGAAACGCCAGTAATTAGACTTAGGTTTTGGCGGTTAGTTGAGAGTATGAAACAGTCATTTTGGAAAACTTGGCATAGGCAATACTTAAATATTTTACAAGCGAGACTGAAATGGCGCGATACCTTACCACATATTAGTATAGGTAAGATGGTATTATTGAAGGAACCAAATTCACCTCCTCTTTATTGGCCGTTAGCTAGAATTTCCAAGGTTTTCCCAGGTGGGGATGGTAAAGTACGAGCCTTTGACGTTACTGCCCCTAATGGCAAAGTTTATAGAAGGTCACTGTCAGCTGTATGTTTGTTACCGTTTGATAATATTTAATGTGTTATTATTTTAATGTCTAGATAAAAATATGACGTAAGTTCTGTTAATTAATTTAATTTAATACATTGTTTCACAAAAGTCACAGAACACGCGAATGTAGCTATATATATAGGTCTAGGTATAAAAATTCCTTAATGTATTTTTTGAGCTCACATTTGTATTCTTAATATGATGTACTGATTAGAATCTGTCTTTGCATTTCTGATTTTGTGTCTAAAGTTAATTCTTAAATGTTAAATTTTATCATAGATGATTATAAAGATTGTCTTTATCCCATAAAAAAATGGTGAGTATAAGTTATTACATTAATTTAATATTGTATAACTTTCTTGAAAATATATCATTTCTGAGGCCGCAGCATGTTGGAAACCCAACAAAATGGTATAAAACCTTTTTTATTGTTGTCGTTGTGGTTTTTGACATTACATTTGAATTTTGAATTTTGGAATGTCTTAGTTTTGTCATTCTCTTTTATCCGTGCTATTGTACGCGATTTATAAAATTTCTAAAATATACAAATTTTATACGTACAATCCTCGCGAGTTTATTAATCAAGTTCCTTGCCCATCCTAAGTACAGTCCACTACACAACCTTTCCAAGAAGACCGGTATATCAGATTGACTGCACGTTGAAAGCGTACGATTACCGCCCGTGTCTTACAAAATCGACTGCGGCAATCGACTGGCCTACGAATTAGTGATTCATCTGAAATTGAAAAAGCGCATTGTGCAGCACGTTTGAGGTTTGTTCGCAAGCATGCCGAATGGACAATAGATAACCGGAGAAATATACTCTTTACGGATGAAAGTAAAGTTTTTCAACGATGATCTTTGCGTGCGCGTGTGGAGAAGAGAAGGAGAACGTTTTTCAGAACCTTGCATATTTGAAAGGGATCGTTTTGGAGGTCTCTTGTTCTATCTTCTTGTGGGCTGGAAAGAGCTTGCTCGGTAAAACTGAGCTGGTAATTCTGAAAGAAAGCTCCATAACTACCTCCCAGTATGTCAATCGGAAAATTCGGCCCCATGTCATCCCATTTTCACAAAGAGCGGGTGAAAACTTCGTCTTTATGCAAGACAATGCTCGCCCACATACAGCCCAAACAAACCAGAGAGCCAATATTACGGTTTTAACGTGGCCGGCCATGAGTCCCGATCTTAACTCCATTGAACATTTATGGGACCAATTGAAAAGAAGCCCCAAATTGAACTTCAGTAATGTGACAAATCGACAAGAGCTCATAAACGCCCTAAAATTGTGTTGGGAGCGAATACCCGAGGAAAACATGACCACTTGATTGAAAGTGTCCCAGATAGATTCAGAGAGTGCATATGGAACAGAGGAGGACCTACTCGCTATTAAGCACCATCAAACTCATTGATTTTGTCAATAATAAAAATTAAAATCAAACTTTACTTAAATTATTTCTGTCAACTTTCCTAAAAATTGTAAATTTTGACTGAATTCCATAAAATTGGCAAAACTTACTCTTGTTAATACAAACTTTCAAAAACCTTAATTTATTCATTTCTAATAATAAAAACTGAAAAAAGAAAAAGAATTTGTAAAATTCATTTATAAAACATGGCGGGCCCTATTTTGTTTCGAGTAGTTTATTCAACTTTAAATTGTTTTTACTAGTCAATGGACGCTATATTACTGATTTTTGCCTGCACATATTTTTGGTGATGGTAGTTTCTTTCCTATAAATAATAAAATTTCATGATGATTGACTACCTACTTGCGGTGCTGCTAGTGTGGAAGCTAAACTAACAAATAAACACATTCACTTTTGCATTTGTAATATTAGGTAAGGATACCTACACCTATTTTATTACGAATACTAAGAATGATGGAATAGAAGACTTATTACGTAATAATCGTAAGTAATGGAGGATGGTAAAAATGTAAATAAAATATGTAAAACTTTTAATAAATTGAGAAAGTTGCACCCATTTTTAGATGAACAAGATGTGTTAAGAATAGGTAGAATATGTAATGCTAGTTTAGATTTTGATATCAAACATCCTGTGTTTCTAAAAAATACATAAGAAGAAAGGACATTGTCAGGGTTAATCAAAGGAATATTCATTATTTTTTTATCTAAATGGGATCTGATTGTGATCAATCAGCTTTGTGAGAGGTGGAAGGGAAGCAATAGGAATAGAATTAAGGGAATCAATTGACACGAATTGATCACTACCGCCAGTGGAAGAAAGGACAGACCAGGAGAGAAGTTAAAGAAAACAGTCTTTGGATTCTGAGATGGAGGAACTCTGCGAGTAGGGGTCCCGTCATTCAATAAACACAAATCTAGATCATCACAGAGATCAAGAAAAAGAAAAGAAATAGTATCACAGTAATAACAACCCCAAGATGTATAGTGAATATTAAAATCTCTAAAGATAAGGATAGGTGGAGGAAGACTTGTAATAATAGTTTTTAATTCAGAGAGAAGAGCTAGGTTAGGTTCAGGGATATAGATGGAGAGGAAAGAAATATTATGAACTCTAACAACAACAGCAAAATTGCTATTACTGTGGGAAGGAAGGGATATTTGTTTAAATATCACATTTCTAGATACTAAAATACCACATCCAGCATAACCATGTGATTTTTCGTCCTGGAGACATGAGAAACCTGGGATCCTAAAGTTAGATCTGGCCTTAAGCCATGTCTCCTGGACAGCAAAAATAGAAAGTTTGTATTTATTAATAAGAATGATGTTATCATTCTTCTTGTGACGAATACTGTGACAATTCCATAGTAGGAATTTGTGAATTTTTAATAGTTTTATAAACCTCAATAAGTTTATATATGAGATTTTTCAGCAGTTCAAAGTCTCCAAAGCAGGGAAATATATTTAAAATTGTAGAAAGTAAGAGTTCCAGGAGATTATCATTGGCAGATACACCATCTGAAGGAGAGGCACTCCCATTAGGGCTACTAGAATGGGGAGCACTAATGATAGCTTGATGAGCTTGCCTATCATAACCTGAACTGGATGCCGGAGCTGGAGGAGATTTTTGGGTAATACAAGTACAAGACTGAACTGGATATGGCTTAGGTGTGGGGAGAAGATTGGGGTAGGGTTTGGGAAGATTGAGTGGGGAAAAAAAGGGGGGGGGGAGACGTACAAGAAATATCTGAAAAACTTATGGAAATCTGACTGATGCTTCGTTGTACGAGATATTTTCTTGTGACATCACCAGTTTGATAGGTTTCTGTCTAGAATGTTCAGGGCAAGATGTATCAATGGCTTTATGGTTACCAGAGCAAAACAAACAAGTAGGTATAGGAAATAAACTATTACAGTCAATACCAGAGTGAGATTTCACACAGATAAAACAACACACCTTTGACCGGCATTGCGTAGCACTATGCCCAAACCTGCAGCAATTATTACATTGAATAGTTGGTAAAATATATGTCTGAGCTGGGAGGGAAGTGTAAAAAGAATAGACCCTATCTGGAAGCTTTTGGCCAATAAATGTTAGAACAACTGTCGGAGTTGGAGTCCAAATAGAAATGCTATTTTCTATTTCACATTGTATGAAGGAATAATGGCATTGTATTTAGCTGCGGCAAGACCTGGGTAATCTAACAAAGAATTTGTGGCTACAGCAGTTTTGAATTCAACTGAGACTCGGTTTCGGCCGATAAGTTTAACGTCGTCTTTAGCAACATCCTTGATTTCGTTATGTTATAAGAAGTGATCAAACTTAATTGGGCGTAGCACTAGACGAAGACTCACAATCTTTGCTTACATGAATCAAAAAAGAAGCAACATCCTGATCCAAATACCGTTTTCTGTTACCCTCATATTCTGGTAAAGTATACACAGACTGAATAGATCCGATTGCTTGTGCGACTGTGTTTTTCTTTGGAGGAAAAGAGATAATCGGAATTTGGAGGAGTTTGTAGTTTCCTAGAACTTGGATGACCTCCGTGTCCATTGGGATGAAGAATATATGAATGAAGATTTTGTGAGGACTCGAGGATATAACCTGCCCCGGGATCGGGGGGTAGACTCCGTTTACAATTCAATTTACACTAAACTACAATATATTACTTACAAATAAGACAACACACTTATATAAACACACAAAACTAATAATTAGATAATCAACATGGAATAAAACCCAATAAAACGCCCGAAAAATAAGTGAAAAAGACGGAAATGCCCAAAAGCCCAAAACCAGTTTTTTTTTGGTACAATTTTTCCTTATTAGGAAAGGCAAGGGGATCTAAGCCCATACGGCCTATACACAAACTTGTATCAAACACTCAACCACATTTTTTTAAGTGATTTTATGACCTGGTAACTGAGACCTCTAAGTCATGTCTTATTTTAATTTATATTCAAATTTTTATGAAAAATATTATGGAGTGAAATGAAATGAAGATGATTAATTTGAGACATTAATCAACTGGAATGAAATTAAATGAAATGAGATGATATGGGTTGAAATATAATCTAAGTAAAATTGTGGTCATTTAATAGAGATTTAGATTTTTTCAGTGGACTTTTTGGAGGATCCCGGGAAGTTACGTCCAGCGGCTTTGTTTCATTTTCCCACATTTGTGCACTTTCACAGATATTAAACAGTTAATAAACCACCATTATTACACATTTAAACCTGAAGAAACACCAAATAGACAAAATAAAACAAATCACACAACTTCACTCAAAAAGTCACTCAACCGCCAACAGAGTAGGTACCATAGATTATACACTTAATATATTTGAGGTAGGTACGGTACCGTACCGTACCGTGCGGCCGGCTCAGTGAATTTGGCGCCCCTTTTTTTGATTTTCGGATATATTTTTTTTAATTCTTTGTTCGTCGTTTGTTCGTATTTTATTTATTTATAATTAATTAAACAAATGATCACCCTTAAGTTGCCCCTCCTTACTAGATATCTTTATTTTTATCGCTTAGATTAATTAATTTTGATCAATTATCGTTTGTTCGACGACTAATGGTGATAGATCGATCATAAAAACAATTAAATTCCCAAATATTAATTATTTTATATCTAATAAGCTGGCAATGGCCAATTTTTTCATTCGAACATGAATGAACAAACGACAAACAAATAATAAAAAAATATATCCGCAAATCAAAAAAGGGGGGCCAAATTCACTGAGTTCGTGCGGCCACAATAGAAAAAGATCTCTTTTGTTTGACATTGACATTTATCGTCTATTAGTAGTATTATTTTTTAAACTGGAAAGGCAAAACTGACATGAAAAGTGATGATATTAGGGGTTAAAGTATGAAATTGCCGATTTGTACTGAAAAATTGTTTTTTTTTTTTTTCACATAACATATTTATTTCATCAAAATATCTACCATTATTATCTATACATTACTGTCATCTAATACGAAGGTATTCACATATTATGAAGAACCTCATAGGTACCAATTGAAGAAAATTTCACTCAAAAATCTCAAATATAAAGGTTCTATGTTAATTCGAAGTACCTATTACAATAAAACGGCGATTTCATACTTTAACCCCTGTTATGAAGTAAAACGAAATTAAGATGATCAATATGAAGAGTTGTATGAAACGAGATGAGATGATATGGAATTTTTTTTTTTTTTTTTTTTTTTTTTATTGCTTAGATGTGTGGACGAGCTCACAGCCCACCTGGTGTTAAGTGGTTACTGGAGCCCATAGACATCTACAACGTAAATGCGCCACACACCTTGAGATATAGTTCTAAGGTCTCAGTATAGTCACAACGGCTGCCCCACCCTTCAAACCGAAACGCATTACTGCTTCACGGCAGAAATAGGCGGGGCGGTGGTACCTACCCGTGCGGACTCACAAGAGGTCCTACCACCAGTAATTACGCAAATTATAATTTTGCGGGTTTGATTTTTATTGCACGATGTTATTCCTTCACCGTGGAAGTCAATCGTGAACATTTATTGAGTACGTATTTCATTAGAAAAATTGGTACCCGCCAGCGAGATTCGAACACCAGTGCATCGCTCGATACGAATGCACCGGACGTCTTATCCTTTAGGCCACGACGACTTAAAAATGAAAATAATCTCAGTAAAATGGTGGTCATTTTTTTTTATTCCCACCTAAACCTTGAGAGGCTATTTCAGCGGAACCTTAACTAGTAGGTGAGCTCACGGGGCTCAAACCTGACGACGTTGCTAACACAAACCCTAGCAAGAGCCGTGCTTCGCAGAATCTACCACCGGAAACGCGACCCACTGAGAAGATCCGGCGTGAAACTCAGTGGGCTATGTCTGAGGGTTAATTTACTCGTCGAGCCCTTCGTCACAAGCGACGGGTTCGTCGAGGACGATGACCGGGTGGTCATTTATTGAGACTTTTTCAGTGGACTTTTCGAAGGATCGCGAGAAGTTACGTCCAGCGGCTTTGTTTTATTTTCCCCTTTTTTTTTCCTACCTAAGCTGATAGCCTTGAGAGGCTATATCAGCAGCGCCATAACTAGGTGTAGGTGTAGGTAACTAGTAGGTGAGCTCACGGGACTCAAACCTGATGACCATAGATTTACACTTAATATATTTGAGACGCCGATGACGTTGCTAACACGAACCCTAACAAGCATAGATTATACACTTAAAATATTTGAGCTATCAAGAGCCGTGCTTCGCAGAGTCTACCACCGGAACGGAAACACGACCCACATGTCTAGGATGAACGTAGACAGCTGTCATATTAAATAAATATCTATGGACAGCTGTGACGGCGAGGTGAAAGGGGCAAAGTAGCGGCCAAAATTTATTAATGATTGTTAACGTGCAATAACACACTTATTGATGAGCAGTGGTCTCGAACCTACCGATTTTTCGGTATTTCTACCGATATGGGCTCTGTTCTACCGAAATACCGAAATTAAACGATTTTTCTACGATTTCAGAGTAAACATGGAAATTCTCCCGATTTTCCTACCGATTTTACACTTTCAGACATATTTAATTGATCCAAAAAATGTTAAAATTGGCAAAACTGCTACGATAGTTCTTATGAGTAGGCTCTTTCCCAATATTGTTCAGAGCAATGATTGCCAGGAAAATGATACAGAGTGGCGCATTTTAAGAAATTGTGAACAAATCAAAACATTTCCTGATGATGCAGAACTTTTGGGATGAAGTAACTTTTCTAAAGCGTGGGGATGAAACTCAAATGTTTCCTTTGTTGTCTAATTTCATCTTTAATATTTTATCACTTCCCCATTCATCCGTAACATATATTTTCATCATAACACATATTTTCACATATTAATCTTTTGAAAACAAAACAGCGAAATAGGCTGTCTCCTGAACCAATCACTGGTCTATTACATGTAAAACGACAGCAAATTGTTATGATTTTGAAATTAATTCGAAGATGACTGTGGCTACGGGCAAAGAAAATTGGTATAAAAAATAATTATTCTTAAATATGATTGTTATAAATTAGCCTGTATTTTTTTTTTTTATATATAAAAGAATTTGATTGAATATTATATTTTTTTGTCAAATACCGATTTTGGGTACAAATATACCGATTTTTGCTGGCAATTCTACCGATCTCGCTCCATGATGTTCGAGATCACTGTTCATGAGCCTTTTGTGACCTTTGTGTTGAAAATCCACACCTTTTGAAGTTATACTTCTTTAGGCGCGTTATGAAAAATTGATGAGAGTGAAATTTTACGATGCGCACGCACTGTGACAAATTAACAGAATGAAGTTGCCCACTAAATCGCTCATTACAATACGACCCACGTAACTCGGCGAGTCTGAATATAGCCGCAGGTGAACTTTCGCGCATGTACACTCGTAAAACAAAGTGTTATTAGCATTCATTTTCTAGTAATATAAATGACAAAATTATTACTTAATATAATTCATACTAAATATTATTAAATTATTAACGTTAAATATTTATTATTAATTATTGAATATTTAAAAATAAAGAAATAAATTTAATAAAAATAAAGTTTAACTTCTTACGCGCGTACATAAGTACACGCACCCTTTTTTTGCTTGAGCAGCCAGTCCAGCCAAAGGAGAGGCAACGAATGCTGCCATATGTTTTAAAATAAAAACTGAAGCGTGAGTTAATGTTAAAAATTCAAATGGAACTGAATAAATTGTTTGTCACATACATATGAATTAAAGACATAAATGCTAAGCTAAGCTAAAAGAGCTTCTAAATGTTAATTTATTTAAAATTTTGTAACATACCTGTAGGTAAAGTTCTTTCTTTCATAAAAGGGCAACATGATTGACAAAATTGTTTCATATTGATGGGTAATAAAGTCATAATGGTGTTAAATTTTAAACGACTACAATTATGTTCCATATAATTACATAATGCTTGGTTTGAGTTTTCCTGATTTTATATTTAGTACATTGTTCAAAATTTGTGGTGGATAAAAAGTCCACTAGCACGTCTAGGTAGAAAGACTTCAAGCTATTTGGAGGAATACATTATGAGCTGAAAATGAAAAGGAAGAATGAAAGATAACAGTGAAAAAAAAAGAGAAAAAAAGTCCTAAAATTTTATAAGGTTGTATTAATATTTAATTAAATGTGTTGTGTACACATTTAATTAAATAAACCCAACCGAAGGAGTATTTATGCCTTAGGCAATTTATTTTCTTTTACGGTTTTGATAGATTTGATAGTATGGGCTACCTCCTTGTGCCTATCCAATAAAGGAATCAAACAAAAGTCAAAAAGGTTTCAATTTCTGTTTGTTATTTGCATTCACTGAAACAAACGAATCGTGTAACTCGAAATAAAATTTAGCAAATTCACATTTCATATTTTTTTCTTGATTTAATTTATTTGACGTTCTGAGGAAGAAAAATTACAATTATTTGCAACAAAGAATTAATTATTGTTCAATTACTTAGTAAACGTGTTATTATTGTGAAAGTTATTTTAACGCGTTCTTTTCAATTTTTCGTTAGCAAAATGTCACAAGCAAGATTAGCGCCGTGCCTTCAGTTGCCTTTAGAAAACAAAACGTTAGTGAACGTGATTGAGAAAGCCAAGGACTGGGCCCTCATGCATGGTGTTGGTATGAGGGACAAGAAGCATTTCAACAAAGACGTAATTCAGGTATGTATTCATTTGAATTTGAATTTATTAATTTATGATTTTGAAAGTTTGATTTCTATGCTAGAATATGAATGGACATATACAAGCTCTAGATCTCGTTACTAGCTACTAAAGGTCCTTAACATAAATTATAACTTTTTATTGTCACCTATAATGGCTATACTTATGCACACAAAAATGAGTATAATATAAAGTATAACAGAAGAACGAGTTAAAGTTATCAAATTTATATTCTATAAATCTTATCTTCTCCCATTAGAACAGTCTGCTAGTTCTCGAATATATTGATAATTTATGGAGTTCAATTCTAAAGAGTACTAAAGTTTCAATGTTTGTTTTGATATTATGGATGTAATTACTGTAATGTACGGCCGTCTGGTGTAGTGGTAAGTGACATGGTCACTACGCAAGGAGGTCGCGGGTTCGAATACCGCCAAGGGAAGGTATTTGTATGATAAATATAAATGTCCTTTCCAGGGTTATGGATGTATCTTAAATATATGTATGTGTATAATAAAAATCTTACATTTATTTCCGTTATCTGGTACCTGTAACACAAGTTCTTTACAAACTTATCACGGGAACAGTCAATGTGGTGTGATTGTTTTAAAAAAAATGTTACTGTATGTTTTTAATGTAATCTTAACTTGTATTAATTTATTTGGCCTTAATCTTTTTTTCATCTTAGATTGCACCATTTATACTGTTACCGTCACCTTTTCCAAAGACCGAATTTATGAAGGCGGTTGAACTACAGCCAGTTTTGAATGAACTCATGCATAAGGTAAGATATAATTTATGTTGATAGCTATCAGATAGATGAGTTTCTAACTTATATTTTATGACCATCTTTTATTTGCATTGAGTATTTTTCATTACCTCATTTAGATTTTAGACTGAACCACCCACCTGATTGAAAATTCATCAATTATAACCTCATTAATACCTGCCTACGGGCTAATTCCTCCAAGATATCTCTGGATCTTTCTCTTGCCTTTACATTTTAGGAATTACATGTAATAGTTTTTTTTTTTTTTTTTTTTTTTTTCAACCCACACAGTAGAACAGATCTTCCAACGCGCTTGAAGGAGGCACAGTCCCCAAGATACTGGCTACGTTGCCTCGTTGGACAGCCAGACTCACTCTCTGTGCAAAGTACTAGCCAGCCTTAGCATCATGTGTAACCTCCTTCAAGCGTTTGGAGATTTCTGTAAAAAAAAAAAAAGTAATAGTTGTATCCTTATTGTTCTTTGATTTAACCTATAGGGCTAAGACAACTGTAGACTATTTAATTGGGAATTCTCAGTAGTAGTAGTTTAGCAGGAAGGTCAGCCAAGTTTGAAATGTAGGCTAGGAAATTGAATCATTATAGGATGAAACTCCTTGTTGCATATATTTAAATTGCTGTGCTTTAGGCACCAATGAATTTTACACAGAGTATTCTTAAATAAAGTGCACCAAGGTTTTTTTTGCTTATATGGGTGGACGAGCTCACAGCCCACTTTGTGCTAAGTGGTTACTGGAGCCCATAGACATCTACAACATAAATGTGCCATCCACCTTGAGATATAAGTTCTAAGGTCTCAGTATAGTTACAACGGCTGCCCCACCCTTCAAACCGAAACGCATTACTGCTTCACGGCAGAAATAGGCATGGTAGTGGTATCTACCTACCCAGAGGTTCTACCACCAGTAAAAGGATCAGTGCAAACAGTATCAAATAGAGTTGACAGCATCTCATAAACTAAAGTTCTGAATGTTTGAAGAATGTTATAAGTGAATATAAATTTTATACAGGTCGCCCATGATGATGAATTCTTGGAGCAAACTTTGCAGAATGCTCTACAAGTAGATGAGTTCACAGCAAATTTGTATGACATATGGTTGAAAGTGAAAAACGAGGGCATATCTCAAGTGAGTATAAATATTAATTTAACTACAATGGATGTTGTGATAAAATTGATTTATATAATAAATCGCTGTGTTGTCTACGTGTACTCATAACCTCTAATGTGAATAATACTACGAACGAATAATAGCTACGAAATATTTTCTAAAATAAACATACTTCGAAATGTCACATGTGTTACTTTGTAACAATATAATCCTATTATTAAAGTTGATAATACTAATGTCAAATTAGTAATTAGTAAAGTAAGTAGTCTCTTAAAGTAATCATTTGAGATTTAAAATAAATTTCTACATATACTAAACATCGAATGTCTTTAGTTTTTCTGTATTTGTAATTTGTATTATTACATTAGTGGTTATGAATGCCCAACTCATGCAGGTAGAATGTGTTAGCGTCTTGTGCTGTTAGACCAGATACACAATAATCTTTTGCGTTGTTTGATACTAAGGAATTAATTGAGGATCTAATATTGTTAAATTTATTTTATAATATAACTTCTGTCTCATTTAAACACTGATCATTTTTAAATAAGGACATTTCAGGTTATTGATAAATTTAAGACAAGGTAATGCAAACTAGTATTCTGACGAATTGGTTATATGTAAACTAATTTAAGGTCTTGAAATTGTTTTAAAATGAATCTTGTTGAATGTTAAAGTATAAGGAACTACTACTACTGCAACTACACAACAAACTATAATTTAAATACTTTTTTGAATAAACCACTCTTTATTTCATTATAATAAACTCATAAAATTTATTTTACAACATTTAGTTAGGTTTTAAGGATATTTTATTTATTTCTGTGAATCAGTCAATTAAAAAAATTCTGGAATTCAAAATTCAAATTTGTTTATAAGGAATTAAGAATAAGCCTTGTCTATTTTGTTGCATATGTTTTGGGTTTTGTCAATCGTTTTTTTTTAATCATAAATCTTCATCTAAGACAGCGAAGCCTTTGTTATGCCAATATTTTCGATAATGTGTGGTGTAGCCGATATCGCTAGGTATGCTGCGTTCAGACATCATGCTGGAGTCAAGATGTCCACACACAGAGAACCAATGCGCGAAGCACACTCCGTACTGTTCCTGGAAGCAAGTGGAGATTAACAGCATCGCGTCAGGTTTCGGTCACCTAGGGCCGGTCTCACGCGAGATACAGAGGTAGCGACATTGGAAAGACTTGAGGATTTGTTGACTTCGAAATCTGCCTTTATATCCGAAATGTGCAGGATATATTAAAAAAAAAAAATTTTTTTTTAAATGAATTTGCAACTAGTGTACTATTAATATGAATTATATTTTGGAACACAATCTTGTACATTGTTAGATGCTATAATTACGGAACGGTTTTAAAATGATTTCGGAGTGAACACGGTCGAGGGAGCGATGAAGTCTGTATTGCGAGATACTAGTGAATGACGAAAATGGTTTCATGAAATTAATTATTTCGAACAATATACATTTGCGGCAAAGTGACTTATTTGAACGTCGAACTCAAATCAATTTTTGTACACTAAAGTAGAATAGAAATCGTAGATATTATTAGGTACTAACAGTTGTTGCCAATAAATTTGCACAAGTAGATTTTTTTGTACAGAAAATTAAGTAATCGTGTTCTCGTTCGTGGATCTAAATTGTTAAAAGTTAAGCGTACCTAATTCATTATAGAAAAGTTTTTGGTAAATTAATTTCGATTACCGATTAATAGAATTTAGTACAGGATACAATTCGTCTTTTCGCATTAAAAGTGTACAATTTCCAAAAATATTCGAAGTTGAGTGTTCGATATGCGGAATCATTTGGTATCACCACTATTTTTGCTCATAAATACTGTCAAAAGAGCATAGTTTCGTTTTTTTTTAAGTTTACCTTTGTTTTGACTTCTATTAACAAAATTAATACATAATTTTATCTTACTTTAAAAGACAGATAATGTAACTGGTAAAAAATAAATGTTGCAAAGATGATTTATATTAAAAATATCACATGTTTAATAAACCTTTAAAACACTTGTAAAATTAGTAAGTTTTGAGATTATACAGTTTTAATGCGAGAAGACAACATGTGACGAAATTTGTAGCTGGTAGGTATTTTCGATTTTTCGAACTTGCCTTTTGACGTATCGTACCTTGCCCGTTTTTATTACATAAATCGCATCGTTTTGTTGATTTTTCGTACCTCGTAAGTCGGGGCGTATATTGTACGTTCATGCCGGTCCGGCAATAAATGAACAGCAGTAGATCTATTAAAAAAGTTGCGTACCAAATACCTACCAATGTGCAGCGGAAACGTGCGGGATGTGCAATGTGCGCCCATAGTTTAGTATAAATGAATTATTTCTATTATTAACTTAGTTTTGTTTGGATTTGTTTTACGTTCACACACTTTGCCGTAATACACACATTTTTGCGTATTATTGGCCGTTCTTTCATATCATTCGCAGTCTCGTCACTAATGGCTTTGTCACGTTTCTATACTTCATTCTCTCGACTATCCAAGAGGTATTTAGATAAATATTTACTATAAAATTCACAAAGTCCACGCTGGTACATGTAATTGTTAATTGCTGTTTTGTAAATACGTATTATGTTATGATTGTTTTTGTCTTTTACACAGACTTGCATGAAAACATATAAAAATCTTAAAAAAAAAAAGTTTTTACCCATCTTGATAAACTATGCAAAAACCTTAAAGACAATTTACTATATAGGCACGCAGTGAAACCAATTTGTTTGGATAAAACTATCGATATCGTTTATGTATATTGTCGGGGTGACAGCTTTATCGGAACTTCTCTAGCAATAGCACTAGCTTCACTAGCTTCTACTAGCAGTCTTCTTCTTCTTCTTCAGTCTAACCGTAATCATATCGATTGCAACGGCGCCGGGCGTTGCTCTAAACACGTAGCAACACTCCGGTTCGAGCCCCGAGAAGCTGAAATAGCCTATTAAGGCTATCAGTATAGGTAGCAAAAAAAATCGGCGCCGATATCTCTGGTGGTACTCATTGCATGTGAAAATCGTGGTAAGATCCGCAGGTAGTGGTGTCAAGTAATGTAACGTGGATAAACGCGAAAGTTTAAAATAATTTCTAAAATTCTGTTAAAATCAAAGACAAAAATTTACGGAGTTGCCACCGTAAAAAATGTTTTAATTCAATCATTGTTTTTGAAAAGAAAACTCAAAACTAACTAAAAAAATGTATACGATTGATATTTCTTATAGAGTATCATTAAATGCTTACAAAAAAAGAAATCAAACCCCCAAATCAGTGATATGTTTGTCGACGGTTCTGCGCTAAATAAGTAATTGGCAATACTGTTATTGTATAACCCGATACACAAATTGTATTCTTGACCTAAAGGTCTTAGTTACCAGGTCATAAAATTCTTTAAAAAAAACAAATTGTTGTATAAAATGAATTCGCGTTCGATGTGTTGTTTTCTCTGTGGGTCAATCTAAAATTTACAAAACACCATTATTAACCAAGGCTGGTCGGGGATTCGTGAGCTTCTCCATCATGGTGTCCAATTCCTCACACTACACATCCAAAGTAATACTGATGCCATTTGATAACTTAAACAACATCAAAATTAAACGTCCACCTACAAAACCCATCAGACTACTTCTAGCAACACAATCTGAATTATTATAATCTACCTACTACTAAATCAAACTCAGCATACACAAATTGTGGTATAAAATGAAAATGCGCGTTCGATGTGTTTTACTATGATATCTCAATATAATATTTACAAAACAGCATTATTTAAGTTACATGTCACTCCTGTTGGACAATGTGCGCTGCCCTGCCTGTAATTTGTACTCCTTAATAGAAATAAAGCATTGCTTTTAGTTCCAAGTAATTAAAACGATTCTGCTTTTGTAGTAATTACGATTTATTTTTCGATTCGCATACATGATTAAAAACACTTTAACAGTAAGTAAATACGTTTAGAATTTATTTAAAGGTGATTTTAATCTTGCCTTACGTAGTTGTAAATACACCCTGAATTTAATATTGTTCTTGATTGTGTTTGAAATTCATCCCACAGAACGCAAAGGGAATCTAGCCCATATATGCCAAAGTCATTTTATTCTAACAGCGGTCTACTGTCAAATGTACAATACACGTGTAAGCACAGTATTTTAAGGCATCTTAATGTTTCCCATGATTAATTTGACAGCTGTCAAAGAAAACATACCGTATTGACAATCCATACAATCGAATCTTCGCTTTTTGAAACTTGTTCTGTTTTTTTTGTAATACAAAATTTATTTAGGTCTTTGACATTATGCTAAAAAAGCAATGCTCTGATTTACGTGCATGATTTTTTTCTAATAAGGAGTTTTTAATTAACATACCTAATAATAATAACAAAACGTATCAAAACATAGTATCGATAGAGACTGATGCTAGAAAAATACTTAATTATTGTTAATAACCCAACAAGAGATTGTTATAATGTTGCTAATTTATTAACTTAAGAATTGCCTTTTTTTTTTATGAACCTCGCGTCCTTTTGCTATCTCTATTTTCGCTCGCTAATACTCACTATTCCAATGTATTCGGGACTTTGATATCACATTTCAGGGCTAATTATACAGCTCAATATTTAGAAGACTAAGAGCCATACCTTTGCCAGTAAAAAAATGTGAAGAGTAAAAGAAGAAATCGTTTTTTTTTATTTCCTCTAACTTACAATAAATGTTAAAATTCGAATGTTTTCAAATATGCACATCCTGTGCGAGGGAAGAGTCACGTCACGTCACGTCACGTCACGAATTAAAGCCTGGATTGGCGCACTGACTAATAACAGCAACGCTGACAGGCTGTTGTTTTGTAAATGTCATTTCGCGACAAGCCGAATAATCTGGTCGAATAAAAGTCCCATTACTTTTTCGTGCAGTAACTTTTACCCTCGCCTCTCGTGTCAGCGTTGAGGATAAACTTAAACACGCCATCCTAGTCACGTGCATAGTTACCGACTGTGTTTACTGGTATCCGGCTGTGAGCAATAACTGGATCAGTGCGCATAAATTAAACGGCTATTAAGTTTATATTAAACTAGCGACCCGCCCTCGCTTCGCTTCGGAAACATTAAAACACACATAAAAACAAAAAAATAAAAATAAAAAAAAAGTAGCCTATGTTCATCAGGGACAATGTCGGCTTCTAATGGAAAAAGAATTTTTCAAATCGGTCCAGTAGTTTCGGAGCCTATTCGAAACAAACAAACAAACAAATCTTTCCTCTTTATAATATTAGTATAGACTAGACTTAATTTCTAATTCAAATCAATGGGTTAAAAAAAAGAAGTGTGGTGTCGTGGGACACCGGATAGGAACGAAGTTCCGTATTATAAAAATATTAATTTTAAGTTCTATTCGAGGTATAAAGAAAGTAATTATTCGGGTACACATTTTTTATTATTATTTTTTTATAGATAAAAAAAACTACTTTACATAGTTATCAACTTTATTTTATTCACAATGATTTATAAAAAATATATAATAAATAAAAAATGTTATTTTTTGTACGTTATTACAAAGTTAAGTAGTACCCTGTGTGCATTACTAATAAAAATCTTACGTTACGGACGCTTTATCCCGGTTAGGGTACCGCATCGTCCCATAAGGAACTTCGTTCCAAAAATTTACAATTCGATTAGAGTTGATAAGTCAAAGGGGAACGCCTACACTATTACACACGTCTGTGATTGCTCAGAAACGTGTAGCCAAGGAGAGAAATGATTTAAAATTAATTTCTATTAATATATTTTGTGAGGCCTATCACAAACAACCAGAACGGTTCTTTCTATTTTGGCGCTCTGATTTGAATGGGAGGAAACGAGCATGGCCATACAAAACGCGCCAAATCTTGACGTGAATCAAGTATGCTTAACCCTCGTTATGAAAACTTCGAAAATAAGCCACTAATTAAATGAGGCGTTGTAACTATACTTGAGACCTTAGAACTTTTATTTCAAGGTGGGTGGCGCATTTAGTTCGTAGATGTCTATGGGCTCCAGTAACCACTTAATACCAGGTGGGCTCTGAGCTCGTTCAACCATCTAAGCAATAAATAAAAAAGGCGTTAGATGCATGACTATCTACTTAGTCCTTTTAGAAATGTTATGGTAGAACTTATGTTAATTTAACTTGCAAAATGGCTGTTCAATCACATCCATTTTATTGGTCATTGTGTTTGTAACTTTGTATGAGCCATGTCGTCGATGGAACGTATCGGATTTCGTAGGCGGATCCATTGTTTTATCAATACCCATATTGCACAAATATTACAAGTGTTTTTTTGTGTCATAAGGAAAATAAATCAAAAACGAAAAATAAATCAGCTTGAAACGTCAAGTATGATTTGTCCAGTAACAACTATAATATATGAATTATAAATTGACTACTTTTTTCGAAGTACCCGACTTGCCGAAGAGATCCGATATGGTCAAATTATTATACAATTAATGATTGCGATAATATTGAAGGGGTAAGTCATATACATTTATCAAATATTAACTTGCCACTTCAATTCTGACCCTATGGACATGAATGGTTGAGTTTTATTGATAAGTCGTAAATAACTTAGTCCCTCAAAGATGCTGATAAATACAAAGTATGGTGTTACAGTGGTAATGTAACAAATTGTATGATAACACTAAATTGGGGACAACAGTGAAGAAAATTGCTTTAATTTATTTTTCGATATATTGAATCTCTATCTTTGTACTGGAGTTAAAATGGAATATAAGTGCTACCGGCACGTAAGCAGGGTATATTTTTCCGCATAATATCTTCTTGAATAGTGTCACCGAGCCGGTACTTAGAAACATAAAATCGCGCCTGTTCGATGTAATATCGTTACTAGAAACCTGCCAGTGTGGTCAAAATATCGGGTACTCTATTTAGATAACGCGTAGTGTGGTCACGACTGATGAATTTCGTATATATATATATATATTTTTTAATTGAAGTTGGTAATTTTTGACTACATCTATTACCAGTTCGTGATTAAGTTAATAAAAATGAAATACTAGTCTAAAATAGTCTTGTTTCAGTTGCAGTACTCCAATGTGTACTCAATAGAAACGTAACTTACCGACTAAAATAACTTTACTGTTAGTAGTCCAAGGACTCCATTAATTTTTTGTTGGTCCTTCTGGTTCACGAATGGTATTTGTTGATTTTAATACGCATTTGCCATGTTTATTAGTGGTATAACAATGAAAAATGGATTAAAATTTCATTAAAGTATTCAGTTATCTTCGTAAGACATAGTTAGGATACAATTTGCATTCGCGGCAAGTGATTATCGCCGCTGACACGGCAATCGATAATGGCAAGGGACCGTTAAATTCAGGAAAGGGTCAGGTCTTATTGATCATTTTAATGTAAAACTATTGAAAATTATTTAACAAAACTTTGAAATTATCGCGAAGTATTCGAATAAAATATAAAACGTATGTTCTTGAATCGAGTTTATATGAAATTTCATTGAATTTAGCAAATACAATGTTATATTAGACACGCAAAACAGTAAAAATTTTAATTGCCTTACATATTAAATCTCGGTTTAGTTTTAATATGAAGATTATCTGGCGAAGAAACCTGTACAGTGAAGCTGATTATCTGGATACATTTTGGGAAGAGTCAAATTTCAGGCTAGCAACAAAATCGTTTTTCTATTCATATTTAATTTTATATCTGAAACAAAACCCTATGTGAACGTGCTTAAGAGCAAATTAACAATGCCATAGAAGCTCTAATTAAATCTATGCTTTGTATTATTAGTGTAAATACAAATGTATATGTTTGTGGATATGATGTACGATAGAAAATATTGTTATCCGTGGTGACTGTATCCGCTTTCATTTATTCTTTATCAATAAGGCATTATTATAAAACAGTGCGAGGATTGCTCTCTGTATCCGACATAATTTAAGTAATATAACTACATATAGATATTATATATTGTAATTTTTATTTAAAAAGTTTTTCCTAACTGCAATGATTGGACGTAATTACGTTTTCCAGTCGCTCAGCCTTGGATTGTTCCGTTCGGATTATCTGCTGCAACACCCAGACGGGAATGTGTTAAAGCAAGTCGAGTTTAACACGATAGCGTCGAGTTTCGGTGCCATAACGTCGCATCTGCCCAACATGTCTCGGTACTACGAATATTACCGGCTGTGCGGTCGTAGAGGCGAATTGTATACTTATGAAAATTTCCGTCCAATGTTGCCCTAATGTTTGTTATGGTTGGTTCTATAAAAGTGTTTTCTGTTTTTGGTCCAATCTCGGTCCAAAATGATTTGGTACAATGGATTTCTGCTAGAAACTTAAACACAGACATTTTGTCTTAGTCAAATTATATCATAGAGAATAGAATAGAATCTTAAAGTTTTTTTTTTTTGATGATCATTATAAAATCCATTGTAATTCCACAAAAAAATGTTGTGTTTGGCAAACACTTTTGTTTGTAACCAATATTGTACCGGTTTAATGATGATAAATAACGTATGAGTATCCATATTGCCTCTGCAGCCATCAGTCCTTACATCTCTCATGTGCCTGCTAAACTTCGCTTACTGTATGCACGTCTATTATCTCGCTCACTCTATCGCATTCTGTTTGTACATTTCGCTTTCACTTCTTTAAAGTTGTTTCGCAGTATTTTAGAGTTTATACTTGTGTTATCACAATGAAGGCTTTAGTTTATGGTCGTGATTGGTTACCTTTAGCATCAGAATGTCCGTAACAGAGTTACCTACTTATCGAATAGGCAAAGTCGCGCTCGATTGTGCGAAATTTTCTGAAGCTGGCAACTCATTTGGAAATTTATCGTAATGTAACATTCGCTCAAGCTACGAAGGTTGGCCCGTTGTACTGACAATACGTCTAACACTATACTTGTCACATGACGTTTTAAGAATTGAAGTCAGTTTCGGATGTGGCTTCAAGCCTTATTAGTGGCATATCCAGCTTTTAATTACAGTACGGATGTTCTGAAGCGAAGCTAACACACGGCCAAATCAAAACACATTAAAATGCATACAGCATGTTTTATTTCGTTTGGGAGTTTTTTTTTTTTGAGCATGTAAACATAGGCGTTGTAAGCTTTTAGTCAAAGTGTAGAGTTAGAGTCGCTTGAGAGATGTTACCTTAACCTGCGTAGCCGGTAAAATTGAATTTGGAATTATTCGCTGAAATTCCCATTATTATTTTTTTAATTTTCTGTCCAATCATTGCGGGATACGGTTTAGGGTAGACATCTTTCAAAATTTTGGTTTTTTTTTTTAATTTATTTTGTTTTGCGCTTAAATCACTATCCTTATATTGTGTGTGGTTTTTGTGTGGTCTTGTTCTGGGGGAAATTAATTGGGGAATTGCTATTATCGATGAAAACCGCATATTAGGACCAAACAGCATGTTCGTTGCTATGAGTGGGTCCCTTTACCTTTGTAGTAAACAAATACCTCACCGGCATAAAAAAAAAATCTTTTTCTTGCGATCACTACAAATAATAATTAAAGAATTAAAAACAGATGCATATATTACAGCCGATACACAACTCTTGTCTCGGAAACCTCAATCAATAGTTTTGAATTTTTCCAATTTAAAACCGGTGTAACGAAAAATATTTGCAAAATGTACCTAAATGATTGTCATTGTCAACATTATTGTCCTTATTAGTTGTCGGAACAATACTAAATACCCCACGTATACTAGATATAATGAAAACAATTCAAAACGTTGCAACGACTTGACAAAAATCTTAACTTCTCTAATAGGAACAAAAACGGTACAACTTGAAATGTAAAAAACGGTACAACTTGAAATGTAAAAAACGGTACAACTTGAGATTTTAATGTACATTAAAATGTATTTTCTGATAAGACAAAATCTCCGACGCAAGATCCTTAAATACTACATACATATCCATTACATTATTACATTATTCGATAAGAGCGAAGCGGTATTTAAGTTTCAAAGGACATCGCTGTAATGTCGTCGGCGCCGGCGAGGTGAACGATCGGAGACCATCCGAACATTCTCGAACACCGGCAATCGTTATAATTTAAATGCCTTATAATATTTATTCACGTTCTGCGAATCGAAGAAGTAATATTTTCAACGGCTCTTAAAGGTTTTTATTTGTCATTATGTATATACCCATAATAAATTTATATTTCAAATAATTATTAGTTAGAATGTGAAGCAATGATTAATGCGCGTGACCACGTGTGTTTTCCATCACTAGGAGGGTATTTATAATCTTGATTCAATACAAAAGGAAAACCCTGGTCGTGAGTGAGAAACGGTTTTGTGTATGTTAATATATTTATTTCCTCGTGTAGTTAATTATTCATTGATTCATTGAAAGTACGTAATTTATTTCAAACGATATTATTAATGAACGAATAAGGTTTCATTAAGGGAATTTCCCGTTTTACGATTTCGAAAGGAAATTGAAAATAACCATTAGTTTGTCAAACTTACTTCAAGGAATTTTGTATAACTTGTTCAACATAAGTTTTTTTTTCCGTCTCGCCAATTAATAGAAGAAATAAACCATTAGTATGGCGTTAAGTAGTAAGCGGATCTCCTAGACCTGTCACGTTTTGAATACCTCCTCCCACATTCAGATACGAGATCTAAGAGTGGTGGTAAATGATTACTGGAGCCCATAAACATCTACAACGTAAATGCCGCCACCCACGTTGAGATATGAATCCAAAGGTCTCAGAATAGTTACAAGGGCCTTCAAACTGAAGCGCATTACTGCTTCACGATTGAAAATAGGCAGATTGGTGGTACCTACCCATGCGGACTCACAAGACTTCCTATCACCAGTAATTACGCAAGTTATGCGGGTTTGATTTTTATTACACGATGTTATTCCTTCACCGTGGAAGTCAATCGTGAACATTTGTCAAGTACGTATTTGATTAGAAAAATTGGTACCCGCCTGCGGGAATCGAGCACCGTTGCATCGCTCGATACGAATCCACCGGACGTCTTATCTTTACGCCACGATGACTAAACGACTTGTTTGACTGTGCCTTAATAAAAAAAAATAGTATTTGTCGTTTTGTGCAATTGTTTTTGGTGCTCGATTGTCGTTTAAATGAATGGTGGTATTGCTAACATAACGATAGTAGCAGCGAATTGATATAATATTTAGTTATAAAATACATTCATAGGAATTAACTGCTCTAATGACGTAAAACTATTATCGGTGCTTTTAGGTACCTCAAGCACCGGTCACCGTCCTCGCCGAACCCGTCACTTGCGACGAAGGGCCCAGCAAGTAAATTAACCCACAGACACAGCCCACTGAGTTTCTCGCCGCATCTTCTCAGTGGGTCGCGTTTCCGATCCGGTGGTAGATTCTGCGAAGCACTGCTCTTACCAGGGGCAGTGTTAGCAACACCTCCTGGGTTGAGCCTCTAGAGCTCACCTACACGTTAGGGTAACGCTGATATAGTCTCTCTAGACCATCAGCTAAGGTAGGAAAAAAAGGAGTTAACGTGGTTCTGTACGCTTAGCGCACATCACAACCGTCTTTTGCCGATGGAGGTGACTCTCTTAGTTCCTACTCGCTTCTATTGCCATTGATCTTAGCAAACGCTTAAGTTTGTCTTGATATAGGTTCCGGAAACAATTGTGTACGAGTATATGTGTTAATATATCAGAGTGCTTAGTGTGAGTCTTTTAACTTCTGGATCGCGTAAAAGCTAACTCAAATTTGTATGGAAATGGAACAGCTGCCCTTCGTTTGCCGCTAAGCACACTGATCATAATGATAGCCAAATTCCTAAAATAGGCATCGGAGCTCCTATGCATTAGTTATCTTGTTTAGGCGAATTCTTAACCACCATTTTTTTTTCACGATTTTCTTAAAGAAACTTTCAAATGCACGAAAGTGTAGAAGTGTTTTTAATCTCACCTTTTAGTCGCCTAAATAGCTTAGAAAATTTATTAATTTAGGTATTTTATTTAGAAAAATGCTGTTTACGTTATTAATAAAATGAATTTGACCAGGATATGCCTGAGGCCACGGAAAATTAAATTTTAATGTATTCTCTGATCTGCGTTCTAAATTCGGTTGTAAAGACTTTTCTAGCACAAGTCTTTTTCATTTGTAGCATGTAGTAATGTGAAATTGTCGTTTGTAGTTTTGTTTGTATTCAAGTTTGGTCGGTGTTATGATGCTTCTGGCCTTGTTAATAACAATGCTATATTTATCGTGATTCGAGAAAATCAATTTAAAATCGATTTATTACATCTTCATCAGGATTATTACATCTTCCAATCTAGATTGGCGATCCAGCAAGCTCCAGTTTTTTTTATTTATTGCTGGAATGTGTAAATTTTTTAACATAGATAAATCTGAAAGTAGGTTTCTAAAAAAACAATAATAATTCATATGTAAACAAAACAAGAAATTAAACACTTTATAAATAGCTCGTAAATGCATTTTTAATGAACTCTAAACTAGTTTAATTATAGTTAAACACATTCCAAGTTTATCGCCAGTGTTTTTACTTTTATGTTAGTGTAACTCCTTACTAAAGTGTAACCCTACAGTTTATTGGGGCTGATAATTAATAAAAGCAACGTGAAAAACCAACATCGAGAATTCGTTTTGAGATGCCTATTTAAGTGAGCTTTTTTAGTTCAAGTTTGGACGCCACAAACATGTCAATACGTCATTACGTTATCCTTCAATGTTCCAGTGGAATACATGTAATTGGCAGACTCTTGCCTCCATAGTACAGTCATTAGATTTATCTAAACGATTGCTGATAATGATATGCGATAATGATTTTCATAGTACGCATAACACCGATCAAACAGCATTTGATTTAACCTCGGCTCCGAAGAGTAACAACTTATCAAAATTCAATGAGATAACAGAAATATTTGCATTCATCAATGTTATCTTTAATATCCAAAGTAAAATAAGGCGCTAGTACTGTTTAACTAGTACATATTTTTTTAATGAGTGACATATTTTTCTTCCGCAAACGATTTTGAAGTTGCCATGTCTAAAGGTTAAGAGTCCGGTTTTGCTTAGTAAATATGGACTTAAAAAAATGAAGGCCCAATTTTTATAAATTGTCGTAATTAATGGTAGGGTTTATTGTAAGCCATCCACCCACAGAGGTAGCTATCGCCCTGCTGCCTATTTCATACTGCGAAGAAGTCGTGTGTTGGAAGTCACCTACATGGGTAGCTACCACCATAGTGCCTATTTCTATTGCGAAGAAGTCGTGTGCCAATTAGATTTCGATCTCATATCACAAGGTGGCTGGTAGCATTCACGATGCGATGTATAGATATCGGGTCACAATAAGACCACAGTTTCAGCACAAAAAATTACGGTGTCAGTCAAAGAATAATTTAAAAGGAAAACTGAAGGTTTTAAGGAGGAAACATTTTTAGTACGTTGTGCTTTCCCAAATTTTTTTTCTTCTTCAATAAACGGGTCATCTCATGCACCGGTCACCGTCCTCGCCGAACCCGTCGCTTGCGACGAAGGGCTCGACGAGTAAATTAACCCATAGACACAGCCCACTGAGTTTCTTGCCGGATCTTCTCATTGGTCGCGTTTCCGATTCGGTGGTAGATTCTGCGAAGCATTGCTCTTGCTAGGGCCAGTGTTAGCAATACTCCGGTTTGAGCCTCGTGAGCTCACCTACACGTCAAGGAGAAACTGAAATAGCCTCTCAAGGTATCAGCGTAACATCCAGCTTTGCATTTCCTAATTATGTTATTAGTTGATATGTTTGAGTTATTACTCTTATGGAGCTGAAGTAAGGTAGTGTGTTTTAACTAAGTGCTGTGCGTGAATACAATTTTGTTGGCGCTATTTAGTTAGTATGCTGTTTGTTTTTGTTTGGCTTAGTTAATCGTATTAACTGTAGCAATTAAAAAAATGTAGTTGTTTTTGTCACAGAATGTCGTTGAATTGTGTGTAAAAATATATTTGCTAAGTTTTCGAATCATACTATAGTTATTTGAAAGAAAGAAAAAAAATCATCAACTTGTAACTGTTTACGGGTTTTGATGATTATCTGTAAAAGTTTCACAATCACAAATCCCCGAGACGAAAAACGATGCCTCAAATCAAACATTCAATGTTCCAACGACGGATAAAGGAAGAAAGGACTATTCTTGCAAAAAATATATATATCGTGTACCATAGATTTATCACTATGGTTATTTTTGGACTGATATCTTTAAAAATATTTGGTCTAATATAATTATAGTTTTTATGGTTGCGACTCTTAAGAAGGCAAAGGACTCATTTGATATGGATTCAAATAAAAGCATTTTTTTCTATTCATTTGGGGGTGCTACAACATCTTAACAGTTTTTCGTCGTCGGGGAATGTATTGTAACATTGGAAACATTTGCATTTGGATTTTTGGATACAACAATTTTTGGTAACAGTAAGCATTAGCAATTGTTATTGTATGCATCGTTTACCACGCCAATAAATACTTAATAAATTATACTCATATATTCTTTTAAATATCCACAGTTACATCCTAAGGCAATTAGGTCACGGCGATCTGATTAAGAATGTAAGTATTATGTACTATAAATACATATTTTTGTAGAAGCGCAGGGACCTTTCATTCATATCATTGGAATCTTTCTGCTGCTAGATAATTTGAGACCAGACGGTACACAAGGCAGTCATCAACACATGCTATACAATACAATTGATACTTTGGGCTCATGTCACAAGGTGGATGACGACGTTTTAATTTTAATAAATAAGTAAATTCCATGGATGAGGAGAGCCGCAGACCGGGCTCAGTGGTGTGGATTGGGAGAGGCCTATGTCCAGCAGTGGACGACTGTGGGCTGTTGATGATGATGATGATGAAGTAAATTCCAAAATTTTGCACGGTAGAGACGAATCTTGCGAATATTAGGCCAGATTATTTTTCCCTACGTGTGTATAGCAGGTCTAAAAGACTCAATTGTTTAATATAAGGGCCGTTTCTTCAAAATTGGTACACATTAGTGCTTGGGGGCCACAATATGGCGTGATTAGATGTATCCGTGGGGAACTTACAACGCTCCTCACCGCCCGGAACTATACAAATTACCTTAGCTGATAGTATATAATCAGCTACACAAAATCCTGTCCGAGCGTAACTCATTGGCCCTTAGGCTTAACCACCGATTAGGCAGGGCAAAGCCTTTGCTCGCCCACTTGTCACGGTGAAACTGGAAAGGCCTTCGGGCCACCGGTAATACTGCCTTCATAAAAAAAATGTAGGGCAAAGAAAAATATACAATTAAAACATGTACCATTGGTTAGATGCCGGAAAACCGGGCATTGTCCGGTTTATGCTCTGGGATCATAGAAGCGTTCGATTTGTTTGGCGTCCTCAACGCAGTGGTGCTGTTTGTTGTCGAGGAAGTGTCCTACAATATATGCGACCAGAGGTTCCACGAGTTCGAGATATCGGAGAAACGGCCCGAGATACAGGTTAGTGGACGTTGAGCAGAATCATGAATGTGTATCTGTGATTGTTGTACGGCCTTACGGATTGTTGCAGGCTGAGGAGCCGTACAGTCTACCTAATGGTGGTCGGTTACCATCTCATGAGATCAGCGATTCCAGGGGCACAGCTAATTCGCTGCCTACCGTTAAGTTTGATCCGCAAGTTTGAAAAATGGTCTGAATAGCGCTTAGTGTGCTTAGTGCGGGTTTTTAACGTTCTCGATAGCGTAAAAGTTAGCTCATATTTGTATGGAATGGGATCGTTTGCTTACGTTTGCCGTTAGGGTCGCTGTTCCAACTGCATACAAAATTGAGTTAACTTTCACGCTATCGAGAACGTTAAAAAACTGGCACTAAGCACATTGAAAGCATCGTGGAAGGGAATCGACTGTGTATAGATAGATAGATGCAACTATAGTAGAATTATTTTGTCCGTGCAGTTTGGGTCATAAAAAATCGGAGCGGTGAAGCGAGTATTTCGCTCTCTCTTCCACTCACGAGCCTTATGGACGGGCATAGTGATGCGCATTATTGTTGCCGATAGTGTATTTAGTTTTGTCATTTTGTGGGTTAGTGATAAAAATGAAAAAAAAAACACTAATCGAACACCTACACCACATACTGCCGCAGCAAGATAACGAGAACGGCAGAAATTAACACTTTGTAACTTCTCGGGATCTATACTTATTTCATTGAAAAATTTTAACACGTTGTTGATAACAACACGTGCAAATTGAATAAATTCTGACGTTTTGATACAAAACAAAGGAGTAGCCATTGTGTCACTAAAGAAATTCAGAGAACGAATGCATAAAAACACATTTCTCTTCGACATAATGTACTATAATTTGAAGGTAAGTACAAATGACTCATAACATAACAATGTCTTACCACCCCGCCGCCGCACACTGTATTATTATCGAGATCTAGCAGAACTTAATTCAATCTTGCGTGAATTTATCTTTTTTTAATTTTACGTGTCAAAAAATGTTAATATTAGATGTTATTTCGTATTTCTAAATAAATAAATAACATTAATTATTAATAAAAATCATTTATTTCTTTATTTTCTTTAAAAATTTTATTTTTAATACTGCAACTTTGTTCTAAATACACAAGAAATATATGTATTTTACACCCCTAAATATATTCAAAAGACTAAAAAAATTCGAATAACCTTCTACCCATCTTCCTCCGTCGAGTAAGTTTCTTCTCCCATGTTCTATTTTGCACTGTTGATTTGGAAGATAGAAGTGGATCTGAACCTATCAGAAATCGGTTAAGTACGTCTCGATTGGTGTTAATTCTGCTTGTTTTCCTGCTGAAATACTCGCGATTCCTCCTATATTCCTTATTGATCGCTTCTTGAGCTTCTGCTAATTGGTCCAAAGGTAAAACGCATGTTTCAATTACTTCTATTGAGTGTGAGAGGATTTTGTGTATACTAGAAGGCATGTAGTACCAGGAACAATGTACTAAATAAAGTTTTCTTGTGTCTTCGGCATATGTCTTGTACCTCCAAGATAACAGAAATGTTTGATTAAATCCAGATTGATCCCTGTTATTTTCGCTTACATTTCTCCCATTTAGATTGTATTTTTGCTGTAAGACTACTTATTAACATTTGAAGTGATCGTGGAGGGTTTCTACATTCCTCTATGTCATAATATTGTAGTATTTTTTCAATTATAAGGTTATTTTGACCTTTTTTTTATTACTTGGAAACCATATATTAAAAATATCTCGCCTTTTCATTGCGCTGAAAACAAAAAAAAATGTATGAGCGGGGCAAATAGGAGCAAGGGATTCCAACTAAATTTCAAAGAACATTAACCGTAGAATGCTATAACAGTGATTTCCCGGTGTATACACTTGCATACATTTTTAAAAGTCAACACTAATACAAAAAGAATTTTTTTTTCAAGGACTACAGCAAAAACGTTATTAATTAATAACAATTCAATATTATAAGGTTCAAACTTACCTTAACGTATCCTCGATGATATAACAAACGATAAAAATGACCAATTATAGCACTTTAAACGACAAGAACAGACCTGTTCGCATTCTGCAATAAAGCAAAACTAAACAAAACACTCGTGCTAGTACGCATAAGCTATGTTTCGAGACTTCCCTTGTGTTGTATGGTGTTACACACTTATATTTTTTTTTTAATATCGGTTATTTAGTTATACACCTGTGTAATAAAGGGAGTTTTAAGAATATTTAGAAGAGTATTATTTTTAATTAAGTTCTGCTAGATCTCGATAATAACACAGTGTGCGCCGTGTACCTACCTGCCTTCGATGACTCATTTGTTTTTATCGATAATGGCGTTGCGCTCGCACAACATGCTCACCGCCCTAGCCGGGGTACGTTTTATGACCCAAACTGCACGGACAAAATAATTCTACTATAGATATAAATGGATAAAAAAATTGTTGAAATACGCCAAGACTACTATAAGAATACGACATTCACTTAATATTGAATACCTTTTTATAGATTTATAGAAAAACCTTAAACGAAATTTACGAGGAGACCGAACTGAACGACAAGAAGCAACTGATATTGTAAGTAATTAGTAACTAAAGTAGAATGTTTATTGTTTTATCAAAAACTAGCGACCCGCCCTCGCTTCGCTTCGGAAACTGTAATTTATTATTGATTTCTCCACTATTTAATGGATTTTATTATACATATAAACCTTCCTCTTCAATCACTCTATCTATTAAAAAAAACCGCATCAAAATCCGTTGCGTAGTTTTAAAGATTTAAGCATACATAGGGATATAGGGACAGAGAAAGCGACTTTGTTTTATACTATGAAGTGATAACGTAAAGAAAGAGTCCTAGGGGGCGTAGTCCCATGCGCTGGTCCGATCAGATTAAGACGCTGCGCGGAGGACAGGAGTGAATGGAGGAACATAGTCCTAACAAAAGTGCTCAGTAAAGGTCACGACCCTCAGAACTGAGGAATACGACGCACGGAGGAGGAGGAGTGATAACGTATTTAGTTTCTAGATACATGCTTCTTATAGTGAATATTTAAAGCAATCATGAGTACTTGAGAAAATAAGTCACACGTCATATCGGATCCTCCCGATCCATTAACGGTGCTTTTAGGTACCTCAAGCACCGGTCATAGTTCTCGTCGAACCCGTCGCTTGCGACGAAGGACTCTACGAGCTAATTAACCCATAGACACAGCCCTCTGAGTTTCTCGCCGGATCTTCACAGTGGGTCGCGTTTCCGATCCGGTGGTAGAGTTGAGCCCCGTGAGCTCACCTACGGTAGGTTCTTCAAGGCAATGAAAGTAAAAGATGTAAGACATTTGCCCGAAAAGCCCCGACTTATCACGTGATTTTCCTTTGGCATTTTGTTACTTTAAATAAATTGATTAAAACAATATCATTATCGATCATTCAGTTTGATCACATCCAAATCTACCACTTTCTAATAGCTTTCTATAGAATAACACGAATATTGATAATAAGTGCCTGCATTCTGTAAGCAATGCTTTATACGTGAAATCAAATCAAATCAAAAAAAAAAATTCGACATAAATGAAAGTACATACTTGTTGAACGTCAAAAAGAAATACCGCCAATTCACAAAAACTAGCCTCCGTCCTGAGAAGAACTGGCAAGAAACTCAGCGGGCATGTCTTTTTTTTTTAAATATTCATTCGAATTTGAAAAATTCAAATATTCAAATAAGGAACGAACGTATACAAGTGACATGTCATTGACAGGGACGGTCATCCCGTAGCAGTCGTTTACTACAGATCAGGGTACGAGCCGGCTCAGTACCCCACCGCAAGGGAATGGGATGCGAGATTACGCGTCGAAAGATCCACGTAAGTTTTATAGACTGTGCTTTTTACAGCTGTATTAGTGTTCTGGCACACTTGAGATGTGTGGTTGATTATATCGACGGGTGAAAGACTTTTTTATTGCTTAGGTTTGTGGACGAGCTCACAGACCACTTGGTGTTAACTGGTTACCGGAGCCCGTAGACATCTACAACGTAAATGCCGTCAACCCACCTTGAGATATAAGTTTTAAGGTCTCAGTATAGTTACAACGGCTACCCCACCTTTCAAACGGAAATGCATTACTATTTCACGGCAGAAATAGGCAGGCTGGTGGTACTTTTTTCAAATATTTGTAAAAAATGATGTAGTGTTTTTACAAAATGTATCTACTTCAAATACCAAATGCGATAAAAGTATTTATTTTAATATAAGGATTAGTTTATTAAATATTATCAGGATAAATTATTGGGAACGCGAGGAGTGAAGTTGCGTGATTGTTTTTTTTTTTTTTTTTATAGATTAGATGAATGGACGAGCTCACAGCCCACCTGGTGTTAAGTGGTTACTGGAGCCCATAGACATCTACAACGTAAATGCGCCACCCACCTCGAGATATAAGTTCTAAGGTCTCAGTATAGTTACAACGGCTACCCCACCCTTCGAACCGAAACGCATAACTGCTTCACGGCGGAAATAGGCGGGGTGGTGGTACCTACCCGTGCGGACTCCCAAGAGGTCCTACCACCAGTGAGAATATTTTGTCTAATTGGTGTTTCTTCAGGTTCTTAAATGTGTAATAACGTTGGTCTATTAACTGTTTAGTATCTGCGAAAGTGCACAAATGTGGGAAAATGAAACAAAGTCACTGAACGTAACTTCTAGGGATCTTCCAAAAAGTTGACTGAAAAAGTCTCAGTAAATGACCACCATTTTACTGAGATTATACTTCATCCCTTATCATCTCATCTCATTTCATTTTGTTTTCATTTCACTTCATGCCATGTTTCATATTAACCAACTTCATTTCATTTCATAATATCATTTTCATATAAAAAAGTAACGGATCATTAAAATTAAAATAAGACTTGACCTAAAGGTCTTAGTTATCAGGTCATAAAATCCCTTAAAAAAAAAAGGATAAATTATTAAGGTCTAAAAATCACTGGTTTTACACACTACTATATAAATTGGGTCTCTCACACCTACAATATTAACTAACTATTCGCAATATTGAAAGAACGGCGCTTAAACACTAAAGAAATATGGTTATTTTTGTTAGGGCCATAAAATGTCCATCGATCCACTACCAACTGGCGGGAACGAAGAAGGTCCAACAAGCCCTGGCCGGTCCCGGGGTGCTGGAGAAGTTCATGGGCTCCGGGACGAGCACCTCTCGCGTCCGGGATATATTCACGGGACTGTACTCGCTGGACTTCGACGAGAGCGGCGAGAGAGCAGTGGAGATGGCACTGGCCGATGCCGAGAGGTTAGTTCATCGTAATATTATATTTATTATTTACTAGTGGTCCCCGCAGTAGTCGAAATTCGACTATAATTAATTGAAATTATAAGTTTGAACATTCTTATTGGTTCTATTGTCAAAGACTATTTATTATACTTCTATAATCACAGATTTCGCCAAGACTACACTATAGACAAATAGTGTTAAAGACAAACAATAATAATTTATTCTCAACTAGCTGACCCGGCAGACTTCGTAGTGCCTCAATCGATAAATAAAAAACCTAAACTTTTGTATAAAACAAACTTAAAACAAACAAAAGGAATCCGTCCGACCGGGGACACATCAAAGAGAAAACAAAATTGTTTTTTTTATTTAATTCCGAGCATTTTCATTTTTATCTACCTTTTAAACCTTCTCTAGACTTCCACAAATAATTAAAGACAAAAATGAGCAAAATCGGTCCAGCCGTTCTCGAGTTTTAGCGAGACTAACGAACAGCAATTAATTTATATATATATATATAGATTTGACCACAGACTTTAAAGAATGACAAAAGTTTCACAATTGACAATTTACAAAGAGTATATTTATACGTATGTGTTGTGTCAAATACATGGTAGTGTGTGTAATGTTTTCTTTATTCATTTAATGTATCTTTTATGCATTATCTTAAAAAAATATTAGCGTTGTGCACTTCTTCTCTATATTCTCTATAAGTGTGGAAAATTTCATACTCCTCCGTCCGCGCAATTTTCGTAAAAAGGGATACAAAGTTTTTGTTTCACGTATTAATATATAGATTTATTTATTTCATTTACTTCAGATTTTGCATCCATATTATATTTATTAACATTTCATATAGTATACCAGAATTAAATAAAAACAATAACTATAATCTTGGAATAGAACAAAAGCAATAATAATAATAATATAACAAAAAATAAAATAATAATAAAACAAAAACTCAAAATTAACGTCAAAACTACCTCAACCTAAAGGCTGGTTTGGATATTTATATATTTTTTGATAATTTTTTTCTTATATACTTCTATTTTTTTTATTGCTTAGATTGGTGATCGAGCTCACAGCCCACCTGGTGTTAAGTGGTTACTGAAGCCCATAGACATCTACAACGTAAGTGCGCCACTCTTCTCTCCCGCACTCTCTTTCACTATATTCTCCATAAGTGTGTGAAATTTCATATTCCTCCGTCTCCGTAAAAAGGGGTACAAAGTTTTTGCTTCATGTATTATATATGACGGAGGAGAAACGCTGAAGGAATGTTTTTAAAAAGTGTGACGTCAGCATTGTTGACGTCACGGTCATTAAGTTCTCGATGATGACTCATGTTTGGGCTTCCAAAACAAAACTTCACGAGAACTGCGTATATTGCACGAGAAGCATAACAACGTTCCAGAGAGATCCGTACTGTACGACGGCTCGGACACGAATGACTAAACGCTTTTTTTTTTTTTTTTTTTCCTACCTAAGCTGATAGCCCTAGCGGCTATGTCAGCGTAACCCTAACTTTAGTAGGTGAGCTCACGGGGCTCAAACCTGACGATGTTGCTAACACGAACCCTAGCAAGAGCCGTGCTTTGCAGAATCTACCACCGGATCGGAAACGCGACCCACTGAGAAGATCCGGCGAGAAACTCAGTGGGCTGTGTCTGAGAGTTAATTTACTCGTCGAGCCCTTCGTCGCAAGCGACGGGTTGGACGAGAACGGTGACCGGTGCTTGGACTTCCTAAAAGCACCGTTAGTGGATCGGGAGGATCCGAAATGACGTGTTTCGGGCGACGTCGACTGCTTTCCATTCTTTCCGCAGGACCGGGAATGTAGTTACCGGCGGCCACGATGAGAGGGTTCTCGTGTCGTGCCGCTTTATCGAAGTGGCGCATGGACGCCGACTGCAGATACTTACTGATGGACTCTAAGTCCAGGTCGTCATGGAGGTCGACATTCCTGACGAACCACGGGGCTCCGACGGCTATCCTGCAAAAACGGGATTGAATGATTTGGAAGGATTTTAAGTGTATGCGGGCCGCGTGAGCGAACACTACACTTGCATAGGTCATGACGGGGCGTATGCAAGTTTTGTAGAGTGTCACCTTATTTCTAAGGGACATTTTACTTCGCCTACATATCATCGGGTAGAGACGTCCTAGAATGAAGGCGGCACGGTCGCGTACCGTCTTGATGTGGGGGCGGAATGTCATCCTACTGTCGAGGGTGACGCCTAAATATTTGACCTTCGGGGCCTACGGTATGGGCTGGTCGAACATCGTGATTGGGCGAACGGCGGGGGCGGAGGTGTTGACGCGCCTAGTCGGGAGGGACTAAACGCTAGACAGCACGGCCGTATTTATCGGACTTCGTACACGTCAGCGTGTTTACAAGTATTAAACACGTGAGCGTGTTTACAAGATTTTAAAGTATTGAAATTACAATAAAAGGGACTGTTTAACATCAATTTCTTATCACAGAGTAATTAGTTGATGATCAGTAGGTAAATAGTCATATTTGCGCCGACATATATATATAGATTTTTTAACTTTTTTTTTTTGTACAGATTCGTATTGAAGCCTCAAAGGGAAGGTGGCGGGAATAATGTGTACGGTTCGGAAGTGAGGGACGCGTTGACTCGCATGCGACACAGCCGGGAGCGAGCCGCGTACATACTGATGGAGAGGATATTGCCGCCTCTGGTAAGGATTTTCTTTATTTATTGCTTAGTTTGGTGGACGAGCTCACAGCCCACCTGGTGTCAAGTGGTTACCGGAGCCCATAAACACCTACAACGTAAATGCGCCACCCATCTTGAGATATAAGTTCTAAGATTTCAGTATAGTTACAATAAAAAAATACAATCTATATATAGAACAATGAATTGCTGTTCGTTAGTCTCGCTAAAACTCGAGAACCGCTGGACCGATTTGGCTAACTTTGGTCTTGAATTATTCGTGGAAGTCCAGAGAAGGTTTAAAAAATATGAAAATGCTTGGAATTACATATATAAAAACAAACAATTTTGTTTTTCCTTAGATGTGTCCCCTTGATGTGTCTTTTATTTATCGATTGAGGCACTACGAAGTCTGCCGGGTCCGCTAGTAAAACAATAAAAATCAATAGGAAAATAAGATTACTGATATGACTGCTGGAGACTTATTATTAAAATATTATTAAAATCTTCAATTGGAACTATTTTTCATGACCAACGATTTTATGGTCCAGATAATGTTAAACTGTTACCGCAACTATGAGTTCCTGTCCATCTTAAGAGATAACTCGAGTCTTTTGTAAGTACATTCTTGGAAGTCGTCGTGGCCTAAAGGATAAGACGTCCGGTGCATTCGTGTTGAGCGATGCACCGGTGTTCGAATCCCGCAGGCGGGTACCAATTTTTCTAATGAAATATGTACTCAACAAATGTTCACGATTGACTTCCACGGTGAAGGAATAACATCGTGTAATAAAAATCAAAACCCGCAAAATTATAATTTGTGTAATTACTGGTGGTAGGACCTCTTGTGAGTCCGCGTGGGTAGGTACCACCGCCCTGCCTATTTCTGTCGTGAAGCAGTAATGCGTTTCGGTTTGAAGGGTGGGGCAGCCGTTGTAACTATACTGAGACTAGAACTTGTATCTCAAGGTGGGTGGCGCGTCTACGTTATAGATGTCTATGGGCTCCATAACCACTTAATACCAGGTGGGCTGTGAGCTGGTCCACACAATCTAAGCAATAAAAAAAATAAAAAATAAAAAATTCACACGGTGCGCATTCTATAAATGATGTATGTGTCGTAATTGTTTTGATAATTTTCAGGTATCAGGGTACATGATAAGGCCGGGGGCGCCTGTCCCACCGCCGCTGGTAGATCTCGTGTCGGAGCTCGGAATATTTGGGGTCATTATTGGGTATGTGCGATCCTTGTAATATATCTAACGCTTATATTGGAGGAGCGAGACATGATAGGACCAGAGCCCATGGACATCATAAAGTCATTCCTTCGACCTTCGAACTTAGACGCGGAATCAGAGGGCGGTGCCTATCCGGCCCTAGATAATCATCATCATTATGCCCTTTTCCCAGTCACCTGGGGTCAGCGCAACATATTTTCTCTTTCTATGTTCCTCTATCATATACCATTTCTTCGGTCACTCCCCTCTTACCCACATCGTCTTTCACGCAATCCATCCATTTCTTCTTGGTCTACCCCTTCCTCTATATCCTTCCACATTGATAGTTAACACTCTCTTACCAGCCTCATTTTCATTTCGTCTCATCACATGTCCATACCATCCCAAACGCGCACTTCTCCGCTTCTCTGTCACAGATGCCACTTTCAGACTTCCTCTAACATATTTATTTCGTAATTTTCGTATTCTATCTATTCCGTTACTCCCCACATCCATCGCAACATTAGCATGTCTGCTGTATGCAATCGCCTTACGTCCTTGCCTAAATCGGCTGCAAAGCCGTGTGTTCGGTTCTAAGGGTAGCGTGTTATTTTAATGCAATCATACTCGCAAAATTATTAGCAACATTACTGGTGGTAGGAACTCTTGTGAGTCCGCGCGTGTAGGTACCACCACCCTGCCTATTTCTGCCGTGAAGCCATAATGCGTTTCGGTTTTAAGGGCGGGGCAGCCGTTGTAACTATACCTGAGACCTTAGAACTTATATCTCAAGGTGGGTGGCGCATTTACGTTGTAGATGTCTATGGGCTCCAGTAATCACTTAACACCAGGCAGGCTGTGAGTACGTCCACCCATCTAAGCAAAAAAAAATTATGTTTTTTTCCAGTACGAAAGAGAAGATCTACTGCAATCGTCAGGTCGGTCACATGTTGCGCACCAAACTAGCCGACGCTAACGAGGGCGGTGTCGCCGCCGGACTGGGCGCGCTAGACTCGCCCTATCTACTAGACCTATAACGAACGCCCGTACAAATCAACTTATAAAAACACTAGCTGTACCCGTCCGCTTCGCTGGGCATTTAAAATTAACATTATCATTTCTCACCTCCACAAAGATTCTCATCATTAACGCCCCCGCAACTGGTGTAGGGAGTCCAACACTCATATAAATATTAGCCTATCCATTAAGTACATGTATTTTCTACATGTATACCAAGTTTCAAGTCAATCGGATGCACGGTTCAGTAGTTATAACGGAACATCCGTAAAAACCACCGTAGATTTATATATATTAGTATATAAATCTACGGTGAGGTATGAGGTCTTTTTGGGAGTTTCCGACGTAGGCAATGTTGCTTTCAAATTATTAAACTAGAGGGCGCCACTGTTCTGTGAAGAAAATAAGTATTAGTTTGGTATGAGGTTTGCAACATTTGGTTTGTTACCCTAATGCTGGGATAATTTCAATATACAGTCAATATACAGTTCTTCACATACCACAGGTGGGATTCGATTTTTATTACAGATACATTATTGTAGAATCATATATTAATATATGATCAAGATATAAATAGGATATGCCTTTTGCCATTGCTTATTATTTTAAGCACCTATTTAAATTTCAAACTCAATAAGTTTTAATAAATGGATAATAAATTAGATTTTCGAAAGAAAATAGTCTTTACATTTCTGTTTCTTTTTGGAGATATTTTGGCCTGGTAACTGAGACTTTTAAGCCAATTCATGTTTTATATGTATTTTGATAGTTACGGGTAATAAATTAATTTCATAATACCCTCTCTGGTAAATTTTTTCGATATGTCAAATTTAAAGGAATTTATGTTACTTAGATTGATAAAATAGAGAACTGAACGAATAACTTGCCGCACAATGTCGATCAAACTTGCCCGTACACAATTGTAATACGAATGACGTCATTTGAGGCCAAAATAAGCAAGATAAACATTATGCATCAATAAACAAATGATTAAAATTTATGAAAAGATTAGTCACATGTCATACGCATTGCGACATGTTTAGCTTGACGTTATAATTATTAGATTTTAATTATGTAGCGATTTAAAACTGAAAATGTTGAGAGGTGAAAAGCTATTAGGTTCAAACGACATTTCGCTTAACCCGCGACATATAACTTTGTAATTAAAGGTGTGTTTTATTTGATATTAGCATCAACAGTTTGATGTTTTTAATAGAATTTCAATTAAGTTTACCCCATTCAAATACCTGAAGATTTTTTTATGTTATGATATTTTTTTCATATTTTAAACTCTCAAAGGCTCTCTTGTAAATTTGCAAAAATGTCGAACAAAATAGCTTTTCATCTCATAGTGTATGACTGATCAGATTGAATTCAATAAAATATTTTGGGTTTTGAATGATATTTGTGTCTGGTTATCTATTGAATGATTTCAAATTTGATTTAGATAAAGAGCGTGTTGAAAAATCACTTGGAGTGCTGAGTCCACAGTTGTATGTCATGGACCGTTTTCCAATTACAGTACAAGAGCACAGAGCAATTGGAAAACTACCATTAAGTAATGGTTAATTACAGAGCATAATGCGACACAGTGACGCACAATGCCGAATTATGCTGAAGCTTAGTTGAGCATTATGCCGCATAATGCGCTCTTGTGCTGTAATTGGAAAACGGCCTATGTATCTGACTCTTTTAACATTCTAAAGCAACAAGTACTTATGTTTGTCGACTGATTATTGATTGTTCTTGAAGTATATTTTAAATTTGTGTAACTGCACTTTTATATTGATTTGAAACAAAGTCTTTTACTTGGAACAGAATTCGCTGGAGTTATCTAAAAAGATATTTTAAAATTTTAATTATTTTTGAATAACATTCCTTTTGTTATTATTATTATTATTATGTTAGGGTTTTTTTTTATTATATTTCCTTTACTTTAGATGAATTTTAATTTTACATAGAGTTTATTACTTAATGATAAAAAATGGGCAATTATTATACCAAAGTGGGAATAATAAAATGACCGAGGAAAGACTAGAATAGACGATAAACTGAAATAATGTGTTACGATAATTTGGTGCTAAATCGAACCGATTTTGTATAATAAAATTTATAGTTTAATAAATGTTTGTAATAAGTACATATTCGTTTTGTTTTATTTGTTAAAAATAAATAATAAATAATTGAATATGCAATTTCGAAAAGGGCACATATTTTGTCAAATACGTTTTTTCATATACACGTAGTTTTGAGTCTTACCTACATCCATTTTATAATAATTCCAGTAATTTTCAATTGCTAATTAACACTAAAATATATCTAAAAAGTTAATATTTTAAATTTTACACTGCTTTAGAAAATAATCAGTTTTTTTTTATTTCCTGAACATATTACATTTTCAGAGATGTGCCCTTTTCGAAATTGCATATTCAATTAGGATCAACAAACCCCGCACGGTCATCCGGCACCAAATTAGGGTTCCCTGTGTTTTGAGTATCAGAGACTGATATACATACTTAAATACGTTTAAATGTATAGATAAATAATAAACAACCAAACAAAGAGTAAACCAACCTGTTAATCACACAAGTACTTAGTTCTTTTTGACGTTCAACAAGTGTATAGTTTCATTTATGTTGAATAAAAAAAAAATGATTTGAATTGAATGTTTGCCTGACGTGGGAATTGAGCCCAGGACCCTCGGTGCAACGCTTACTATTGCACCACCGAGTCAGGTAAAGGTAAACAGTTTGTTGCTTGGTGTAAATAGATCATTATTACTGGTGGTAGGACCTCTTGTGAGTCCGCACGGTTTGCTGTGTTTCAATGTTACCTAATTTTGTGTGTTCAATTAAGTATATAAAAGTATATATAAAGAGCTGTGGAGGGTCACTAAGCAGACACCAATGGAGAAGGAGATCCTTTCGCGGAAGTGGCATTGGATTGGTCACACTTTGAGAAAGCCCGATACCCACCTATCAAAGAGAGCACTGACCTGGAAAGTGTCTGGTAAAAGGAAGAGAGGCCGCCCCAGAACAACTTGGCGTCGCTCGGTGGAACAGGAGCTAGGGGTCTTGGGCATGACGTGGGAGGAGCTAGAACAGACTGCCCAAGACCGATATAAATGGAAAAATTTGATTCTTTTTTTTTTTTTTTTTTTTTTTTTTATGATTGAAGGATTACTGGTGGCCCGGAGGCCTTTCCAGCTTCACCAGGACAGGTGGGCGAGCAAATGCTCAGCCAGGAGGGGTGGGATTTGCTAACAACTGCCCGAGCGCCTCCGAAGGAGACCTAACAACTCAAGAGCAGTTGCTTCGCGAATGAATCTACTACCGGATCGGAATCGCGACCCACTGAGAAGATCCGGCGAGAAACTCAGCGGGCTGATGCATGGGTTAGGCTGCACGTCGACCTCTTTGTCGAGTTCGACGCGTACGGTTACCGGGGTTCCTCAGCCTGCTCCTAGTGTTAGAGCTGAAGGTATCTAATGCAAGAGTTATTGGATCTGATGGATCCGTAAGGACGTGTCTAGGGCGACGACGGTGACTTGCTCCTGCGTGATCAGGATTCGGGGAGTAGTCAGCGGCAGCAACGATAAGGCGATTATCATGACGCATAGCCTTATCGAAGTAACGTTCCGACACTGACTTCATGTGTTTGCGGATCGATTCGAGGCCCAGGTCGTCGTGTAGGTCGACGTTCCTCACGAACCACGGAGCCCCGACGGCTAACCTGCAAAAGCGGGATTGTAGGGATTGGAGGGTGTCTATGTGTGTGCGGGCCGCGTGAGCGAACACCACATTCGCGTAAGTCATGACGGGCCTTATGCAAGTTTTGTAAAGTGTCACCTTGTTCCGAAGGGACATTTTACTCCGCTTACAGATCATGGGATAGAGTCTGCCGAGAATAAATGCGGCACGATCGCGGACTGTTTTTATATGCGGGCGGAATGTCATGGATGCATCCAGGGTGACTCCCAGGTACTTGACCTTCCTAGCCCAGGGTATAGGTTGGCCGAAGAGGGTGATCGGGGGTGTGATATTTCTCCTCCTAATGCGGGAGGAAATAAGCGGTGAGTTTCCCCTTTGAAATAACACTGCTGTGCTTTTCGCTGGGTTGATGTCTATGCGCCATTTTCGGAACCACTGTCCGAGGGTTAACGCTGCACTCTGGAGCTTACTCGCGATTAGGGACTTGTTTCTACTTGAGTAGTAAACGGTTGTGTAAAATTTGATTCGAGCCCTACACCCCAGCAGAGGGTAATAGGAAAGCATGATGATGATGATGAATTAAGTATATACACACACACGCACACACACTCTCTCTCTCTCTCTTTAATTTTTTTATAATAGGTAATTCGTTTTACTTCATCATATTATACGTTATCTATACTTTGTACGTTACATGTGTTACATTTCACTATTATAACATTTATTTTGTTTTTTATTTAACCTTTTTTTAATTAGTATTTCGCTCAAGCTTTAGTTAGCCAAAAACTAATTAATCCGTTTACCTATTTACGTGTTACTTTATAATGTCAAAATTTTGTTTTGTTTGTTGTCTGTATACAATGTTACAATCCATGATAATAAATTAATATCTATATATATAAAAATGAATTGCTGTTCGTTAGTCTCGAATTCGAGAACGGCTGGACCGATTTGGCTAACTTTGGTCTTGAATTATTCGTGGAAGTCCAGAGAAGGTTTAAAAAATATGAAAATGCTTGGAACTATATAAAAACAAACAATTTTGTTTTTCCTTAGATGTGTCCCCTTGATGTGTCTTTTATTTATCGATTGAGGCACTACCAAGTCTGCCGGGTCAGCTAGTCTTTTTATAAATTTTAATGTAAAGGAAATTTGTTTGTCTTACGTAACGTCTTAAGTACTTAACCGATCATCTTAAATATATCGTACATATTAGGGATACAAAAAGTGTGCCCACAATGAGGGGAAATTCCCCATTTGAGGGGAAATTAGGGTCCATAGAGGGAGAAAAAGGGGAAATTGCGGGAAATCATGGGTAAATGGCATTTAGTGTAAATAATATTATCATAGTATACCTAGGCGGCACTGAAAATTTCGGGAATTAACGAAGTGACACAACATTACTATTTAAAAATGTATTTATTGCTTTTCGAAGTATTCTCCGCGAAATTTGACACATTTTTCCATACGATGGAACCAATCATTGAAGCAACCATTCCATTCGGAAGTTGGGGTCTCCAAAATGGCCGTTTTGTAGGCGTCCACAGCTTCTTCAGGTGATGAAAATCTCTGTCCACGCAATTTATTCTTTATTTTAGAGAAAGTATAGAAATCATTAGGGCTTAGGTCGGGGCTGTACGGCGGATGGTCTAATAATTCGATGTTTTCTTGCTCTAAAAACTCTTTTGTTCTGTGCGCGGTGTGAGAACTCGCATTGTCGTGATGGAGGATGATGCAGCGGTTGCAGTTCTCTTTACGGAGTTCAGAAACGACCTGTGGCAAACAAATGCTAGCATACCATTCTGCATTAGCCGTTCTTTGTCCCTCAAGAGGAATAGTCGTAACATGGCCGGTTTTGGAGACAAACGTGGCCACCATTTTTTTTTGCAACACTCCGTGAACGAACAATTTTTGTTGGCTTTAACTCATTTTCGAACACCCAAGCTCGTGACTGGTTTTTTGTTTCGGGTTCGTACGCGTATATCCAGGATTCGTCACCTGATACAATGTTGTATACCGCATTTGAGGATCTTGCGTGGAATCTTTCGAGAGTTCTGACGCACCAAGTAACGCGAGCCGCTTTTTGCTCTTCACAGAGCGAATGCGGTATCCATCGGGAAAACAACTTTTTTACACCTAATTGTTCATGCAAGATTATTTGTATTTGACTCATGCCAATGTCTAAAGTTGCCTGAATTTCGCGGTATGTCACATGTCGATATTCCTCAATCAGCTTACGCACAGCATCAACGTTTTCTTGGGTGACTACAGTTTTTGGACGACCTTGACGGGGATCATCACTGAGCTTGACACGTCCACATTGAAACTCAGTAACCAGCGATAAATTGTGGTTTTGGATGGGGCTTCATCACTAAATGCAGAAATCATCCGGTCAACACACTGTTTTTGTGTTAAACCACTTCGAAAGTCATAATAAATCATCGCTCTTGAATTTTCTCGAGTCAATTCCATTTTCTCAACGACTAAACAAGTTTGACAAAACCTCGTGACAAGACCGAGAATCTTTTTTTAAATAAATAAATGGTATTCGATTTTTAAAACCAAGGAGTTTTCAATTAAAAAGATTTTAAATTGACAGGAACAGTGGAAATATTCCATTCCCGATACTTTTAGTGCAGCCCTCGTAGTATCACCAGAGGCGTGGGTAGGCTATAGAAGAAAATCGATAAAGACCTTTTTTTTATTTACTACACTAGGGCCAAAAGTGAAAACTACAGCAGAAAAATTGTTGAGGGGAAAAAAGCCCTGAGAAGGGGAAATTTGAATTGAGGCGTGGGGAAAGGAAATCATTTAAGTGGAAACACTGGATATAAAAGCGGACAAAGGGTACAAGTGAATCTGGGAAAAACTTCTATTAGTAGTAGTGGTAAAGAATAAAACACAAAATGTTTCATTTAATAATTATTTCATTAAATTAACAACAATCTAATATTGCACCAGTGTCTATATGTACTCGTGGTATTTGGGCAGCTTGTTCTTGAAGGTCACAGATTCGCCTGGCGCGTATCCCAGTTCGTAACGGAAGGCTGGGTGAGCAGAAATAACCTGAAAAAAAGTTATAAAAAAAAACTCAGACGTTAAACTTAGAAGCTCGTATTTATGGTTAAAATATTATTTATTACCGCACAAATATTATTTAATTAAAAAAAAATTATTAACATGTTATAAAATTAGTTCTAGTTAAAAACAGTTTTACATTTCTCGATAAAATGCGCCATGCTGTTTGCACCAATAACGCAGCATCAGCTACAATGATACGATATCGGACTTCATACTTTATAGTTTAAAACTATTCTATTACTATAAAATTATCAAATTACTATAAAAATAATTTATAGGGGGTGCCATTTTCATTAACACTAATCATACCAACACTTACTGGTACCTATTTCCACCGTAGCGGGTAGATAATGGTATATGACAAGTATTACTCAAAATAAACAAAATAAAACAAAAAAATATAGTATAATAACTGTAGATTAATTGGTAAGAAAAAGTCATGAATTCAAATCTGCAAATGCAATAAGAAGATGATACCGTGTGCATGTGTGATTTTCAATGCAAAAGTTCAAAATGGGTCATTTGATCCGTTATTTATACCATACCATATCTAGTGTTATACCTATATTCGTAATATAAAATGAAATTAAAACTATAGACAATAGGTGGCAGCACTTTAGTAAGCTGTATTGTAATTGAGTGTTCTTACTGTGTATAATAAAAGTGATAAAATAAGTTTGTACAGCTTCTAATTTAAATTCTTTTCAAAAAGAAATCGATAGCACAATAAAAGGACCTTTTTTTCCACAGGAGAAAATCGCCGGATCCCCACCCACACGGCAGGTGGGGTGGGGTGCATGGTAAGTAGTTATAAATATTGTATGAACAGATATGAGTAGAAGGGCTATTTTGTTATATATCCTGAAAAGCACCCCACGCTTTTTTTACAACAATATCATTTTTTTACACTATTTTTAATTCACAGTTATTAAATTTATTTTCTATTTCTTTAAAAGCGTATTTTTTAAACTATTATTAATTTTTCTTTTTTTCAATATTTTTTTTTAATATTGAATTGTCATCGGCCCTAAGTATACTGAATTTCGAGTTAATACGACGTTTTGAAGGGGATCAAAATCATGTTCCAAGATTCCTTAACAAATATACATATGTCTGAAGCCAATAAAAGCGTATTAAAAAATATTAAACATTCATTCAACAAATGTTCACGATTGACTTCCACGGTGAAGGGATAACATCGTGTAACAAAAATCAAACCCGCAAAAATTATAATTTACGTAATTACTGGTGGTAGGACCTCTTGTGAGTCCGCGCGGGTAGGTGCCACCACCTCGCCTATTTCTGCCGTGAAGCAGCAATGCGTTTCGGTTTGAAGGGTGGGGCAGCCGTTGTAACTATATTCGAGACCTTAGAACTTATATCTCAAGGTGGGTGGCGCATTTACGTTGTAGATGTCTATGGGCTCCAGTGACCGCTTAACACCAGGTGGGCTGTGAGCTCGTCCACCTCCCTAAGCCATTAAAAAAAATAATTAAACCTCCTCACCTTTTCTCTCTCGTAACAGTCCTCGGCGCTAGTTATCAGCTCCGGTATGTCCAGTTTGGGGATGGCGAGCAGATTCATCAGCAAGTGCTTCTGGTTCGTGTAGAGCGCGCGCTGGTCGGCCCAGTCCACTTCGCGAGGCAAACGCCAGTCCTTCATCTTGGGCTCTTCACGCTCCGTATACTGGTCGAAGTTCAGTCGCTCTATGTCCTCGACGACCTGAATTTAAAATGTTTTATCGATGGTTAAGATGCCCGCAAGCTTTTTTTTTATTGCTTAGATGGAGCCCATAGACATTTACAACGTAAATGCGCCACCCACCTTGAGATGTAAGTTCTAAGATCTCAGTATAGTTACAACGGCTGCCCCGCCCTTCAAGCCGAAACGCATTACTGCTTCACGACAGAAGTAGGCATGGTGGTGGTGGTACCTACCCATGCGGACTCACAAGACGTCCTACCCTCAGTAAGTACGCAAATTAAAATTTTTCAGGTTTCATTTTTATCACAAGATTTTATTCCTTCATCGTGGAAGTCGATCGTGAACCATTGTTAGGTACGTATTTCATTAGCAAAATTGGTACCCGCCTGGAATTCGAACACCGATGCATCGCTCAACACGAATGCGCCAGACGTCTTATCCTTTAGGCCGCGACGAATTTACAAAATTACATTTGTGTTTGTGTAAGCCAACCATTATTAATAATGCTAGATATTCCCACAATTTTCATATAGAAAAAATCATTTAATTAACTTAAAAAGAATAAGAAATGAACAAACCACTTCGACTTCACCTCCTCCGGTCCAGTCGTACACGAGCAGCTCTGCATGAGTGGCGATATCTCTCAGATACTTGTTTTTGTACTGCTTCTCAATTTCAGTCAGGAAGGCCGGTGTGAGAGCTTTGCTGGTCACCTCGTGACTGAGAGCACGTTTTTTAATAGCTTCTTGAACCTGTAAAAGTTGTACATGCACTGTACCAGAGTGTATCTATACTAATATTATAAAGCTGAAAAGTTTGTTTGAACACGCTAATCTCGGGAACTACTGGCCCGATTTGAAAAAATATTTCAGTGTTAGATAGCCCATTTACTGAGGAAGGCTATAGGCTATATAACATCACGGTAAGACCAATACAAGTGGAGCACCAATAAAGAATGTTTCAAAATAGGGGTTTAAATAGCTCCTTAACATTCTATAATTCAAAAATATTTACACTTTCTACATAAATGAAGTAGCGGTTAAAATTTAGCGTTATGTCAAAATAACTATTCCACACGGACAGAGTTGCAGGCAAAAGCTAGTATAATCATAAAAATGTATTTTTTCATTACACATAGGGGCAGACCAGCATGCATCCTGCCTGCAAGTGAGTGCTTACTGTCACTCATGGACTTTAGCAATGACAGAGACACTGCCAAGCATCTGCCTACCAATGCCAATTAATATAGGTATATAAAATATACACTAATGTGACTGACACATTTACCTATTAACATCAATCTACAGAAAACTCATGAACCTTATTTTATATATTTTAAAGATTGAATAATTAAATTAACTTTAAATTTATGACGACTGTTTAAGTTATTCTATATACTAGAGACCCACCCTCGCTTCGCTTCAGAAACTGTAAGTTATTATTGATTTCTCCACTATTTAATGGATGCTACTATACAAATAAACCTTCCTCTTCAATCAGTCTATCTATTAAAAAAAACCGCATCAAAATCCGTTGCGAAGTTTTAAAGATTTAAGTATACATAGGGACAGAAGATATAGGGACAGAGAAAGCGACTTTGTTTTATACTATGTTTTTTTTTTATTGCTTAGATGGGTGGACGAGCTCACAGCCCACCTGGTGTTAAGTGGTTACTGGAGCCCATAGACATCTACAACGTAAATGCGCCACCCATCTCGAGAAATAAGTTCTAACGTCTCAAGTATAGTTACAATCTTCAAACCGAAACGTATTACTGCTTCATGGCAGAAATAGGCAAGGCGGTGGTATCTACCCGCGCGGACTCAAGAGGTCCTACCACCAGTAAAAGTAGTGATTACAAACCTTGGAAACAGGAAGATCCAGATAAATAACTAGATGTGGACGCATTAGCTCCTCAATTGTGTTTTCTCGCAGCTCATAGTAAGTTGACCTGACTGCCTTACTCAAGAATTTCTGAGAATACATAGCTTCCAAGAATACAAAGTCAGAGTAAGGGGACCTCTCCAACACAATTCCTTGGCCAGTATTGAACAGGTGTGCCAAAGCATCAATATACTGACTGTACCGGGCCACATACATCATTATTTGGAAGTTTGCAGCCAAGCGATGGTTAGGATTCTGATTGAAATTAACATGGTCAAAGGTCCTAGTGTCCTCGGGTACTTGGTCGTCGAAGGACCTCAAGTCGACGCCGTTCGGACGAATATAGTGCAAATCCATGTTAGCTTCGGGGAAATGCTTCATACCCAAGTCATCGGCTAGGGAGGCTGCAAAGGCGGTCTTACCAGCAGCTACCGGCCCTTCCACGATTATCACTTTGCTGTTATCATCAAACCTGTGGGTCGTGCGGTCGATTAAGCTGCGCAACCAAGTGTAGTCCTTGTTCACATAGTCAAAGGGTGCAGGTTTCGGTGGAGGAGGTGGTAGCGCTTCCCGCATGGCCCGCCCGGAGATATTCCTATTTTGTACAAACGTACATGCTGCTATTTTTGTACCCTGAGTTGGGCTGATAACTTTAATTACAGCTGTTCTGACGAGAGTAGCCATTGTGGCTAATGTACCTTATGAATTGTGAAACTGTGAAATATTAAATAATTTCGAATGATTAGGTATTTGAATCATAAATTGAAGTGTTTATCTTAAATAAATCACTTTTTCTCACCTCAAATCAATACATAACAACAAATCGCAGCTAGAAGATTTGTGACATAACCATTTTAATACGTTCTGAAACAGTTAGGTCATAATGTTCATAATAAGTGTATAATCTATGAGTTAGATAAAGTTTTTTTGCAATAGCAGCGTTGAATTCTCCCAACTTTTAATAAACGTTAAAATTATTTTTAAGTACCTAAGGATTTAAAAAAAATATATATTTATTTATGCCGATCGAAACTTATTACACATTTAGTAATAGTTCAAAAACCCTTTTTTGCTATAATATATTTTTGAACGCTTTTCGCTCGGATTATGCACTTAAACATAGATTATAGCTCTTAGAGTCAAACTGAAATTACCAAATATGGAGAGTATAGGCGTTGGGCAGGACACCTTGCGAGATATACGCATAAAAGATGGACATTAGAAACCACAACATGGGAAGGACCAGTGGGCAAAAGAAGAAGAGGCCGACCAAGGGGCAGATGGATCGACGAAATAATAGCAGCAACTGGAAAAGAATGGAGAAATAAAGCCAAGAATAGGAAGAGTGCAGTAAGCTGGAGGAGGCTTATACCCAAATGGGGTTCCACTAACACAATTTTTTATTTGATAAGGTGTTTTATCTTTCTTTGTTTTTGGAAATAAAATGGGCTTATTATTATTATTTATCTGTGAAAGTGTACAAATGTGGAAAAATAAAACAAAGCCGCTAGACGTAACTTTTCGGGATCCTCCAAAAAGTCCACTGAAAAAGTGTCAGTAAATGACCACCATTTTACTGAGATTATATTTCATCCCATATCATGCCACGGTTCACATTAATTAACTTCATTTCATTTCGTATCATTTTTTATATATTTAATAATATATGTATATATAAAAGATTAGGCAGTATGGTATAATGCCTTTGCCTTTCCAGTTGGAAAAATAAAACTACTACTACTATGTTAACGTCAACGGTGTCAAAGTCAACAGCACATTCTTTTTGTTTTCCAACACGTGAAACATGTGATTGTTTTATTTTGTAATAAAATATAATCTCAACTGATATTTAATTACCATTAAATTTCACCTAAGCGACGAACCTTCTCACAAAATGGAAACGGAGAACATAAGTGTTGATGATTTTTTGCCAGCTAAAAAGACGATGAAGCTTAAAAATATAAAGCGCAAAGCTACAGATGACACCGGAGATGGTATGGAGGTTGAAGAGCCCACAATTGGGGAAAGCAATCCAAAGAAGCCTAGAAGGAACCGAAAAAAACATAAAAAAAGTTCAGACCCTAATGAGAGTAAAGTTGCAATGCGAAAAGTTGCGGTCCCAGCTCACAGGTAAATTAACCTACAAAACTTCGTAAATGAACACACGAACAATTGTCATAAGGCCAAAAAGAATAATAATTGTACCATTTAATGATTGAACCACTTTGATTTAATCATGTGTCAGAGTTCAATCTGTCATGTTCTTGTTGAGTTCATTGAAAATGACGAGACATGCCACCTAACCCAGGGAGATAACTTCTGAGTTTTTCACTCGATATTCTCAGTGGGTCACGATTCAGGTCCAGTGGTAGATTCAGTAAAGCACTGCTGCTCTTCCTAGAGTAGGTGCTAGTAACTTCTCTTAGGCTGAGACCTTTAAGCTCCTACTAGTTAGGATGAAACCAAAATAACTTCTTGAGCCTACCGGAGTTCATTAACTTGAGGAAAAAAAAGAGTAGGTTCTAAGTCTAATAAAATATGTACTCATCTTCTTCAGTGACTTCTACAGAGAGAGAATAACATTGAGTAATAATGTAATAAGTAATACTGAATATATTCAATGATCGTAGATTGAAATTTTCAATGGTTTTTCTTAGGGTAATACTAATAAAATTGAGATTAAAATGGTTCTGGAGGCTTAAATTTTTATATACAATCTATTATTATTATACATAGTTCATTACAAAATATACACAAAAACTGAAAAAACTAGCTTGATCTTATTCACCTTGGCTTTGGGGTGAATCAGGTTATGTATGATAGACTTTTTCAATAGGGCTGGCACTATTTAGTTGTTAGGTAGATGCCTAACTTTAGGTAATTCACTTTTTATATCTTTAATGAGTTACAAAATTTTGATGACTAACTTAAACTATGTAATATTCTTAAACACTAAATAAAAGTAATTTTCAGTTTAACCAAGTTAAATCTAACAACTCAAAAAAAGTACTGTGACATCCCAGATTTGTCCCTATTCTACCTCTAGTCCCTATTTCCCCCAGTCTACTGTACTGAAGAAAGCTGCACGAAACTGCAATGAAATTTTTCTATTTGCACAACTATTATCCAATTGAGACTAATACCTCAAGTCTCAAGGGGGGTAGGTGGGTGTGTCACACGAGGTAGGACATGAGCTCATTCACCCATGAAAGACATATAATAATAGTATGAATTTTGTTTTAAGATATACACCACTTAAGGAAAGCTGGCTGAAGATATTTACTCCGATTGTTGAACACTTATTGCTACAAGTAAGGTTTAACACGAAAACGAGGAATGTTGAGATAAAAGTCGGACCAGAAACAAAAGATATTGCAAATTTACAGAAAGCTGCTGATTTTGTAAAGGTAATTTTTGTTATTATTAAGAGATATGGAACAAGGGACTATGAACAGTACCAATAATAGATCAGTATACCTTTAGAATTGAAGTAGCTTAACTAAAAATGTTAAGAAAATGAGTTTTATACTTTGATCTGTGTACTTATAAACATGTATCCTGAATGCATAAAATCACATTTTGTTAATTAAAAATTAAAGTTAAATAAGTTCAAAGAATACTTTCCAACTCTTTTAAATCCAATGCATACCTTAAACCACTATCCTGCCCATTTCTGCCGTGAAGCAGTAATGTGTTTCGGTTTGAAGGGTGGGGCAGCCGTTGTAACTATAGTTGAGACCTTAGAACTTATATTTCAAGGTGGGTGGCGCATTTACGTCGTAGATGTCTATGGGCTCCAGTAACCACTTAACACCAGGTGGGCTGTGAGCTCGTCCACCCACGAGAGCAATGATAAAAAAACTTTAAGGTATGCACTTTACGGCTTAAAGTATTAAAATAAAAACTGAAAAATTACAACTCTGTGGTATCTTTCTTATATAAAAAAATAAGACTTTTGTATTAAGCCTTGCAACTCTAAAGGTGCCATATATGTACCAAGAAGATCAATGTTTCATATCTGGGAACAGTTTCTTGACAACTGACTTTTTTTTTACTTTGAATGATCTTACAAATTTGACAGTGGCATCCCAATAGATTGCAATAATGCTAGTACTGAAGGTAATGGTTTCATCTTTGCCAATAAGAAACCAAAAATTGCAATGTAGATAAATGTGGAACTACTTAATACTTAAATTTCATTCTAAAAAAAACATTAACATTACCGATATAAACTTCTAATGCATTAGTTAATTATTGCTATTATTATTTAAAGAATATAATTAATCAACAATCATATTTATTTATATATACAAATAATGTCTGCATGTTTATATATGTGTTGATTGTAAAAGTACTGATGTATATTTCATCAGCTCTTATTTATAGTTGTTTTTAGAAGAAACAGTTTTTTTAAACTTCACTAAGTCTGAATGCCTTGAGAAATACAATTCAACCTGAATTGTATTTTTCTACATTTTAAAGATATCACTTATATATATATTACTAGTTATTTAGATATTTCTAGTTGGATCAATAGATAAAATGTAATTTTGTTTCTCATTTCAGGCTTTCATATATGGTTTTGAAGTTGATGATGCCTTAGCGTTGCTCCGGCTAGATGATTTATTTGTCGAATCGTTCGAGGTTAAAGATGTGAAAACACTAAATGGTGACCATTTAAGTAGAGCTATTGGTCGTTTAGCTGGCAAAGCTGGTCGAACAAAATTCACAATTGAAAATGTAACAAAAACAAGAATAGTACTAGCAGACTCAAAAATTCATATATTGGGCAGTTATCAGAATATTGCTTTGGCAAGACGGGCTATATGTAATTTGATAATGGGATCTCCGCCTTCAAAAGTTTACGGGAATTTGAGAAACGTCGCTAACAGAGTGGCTGAAAGAATATAGTTGTAAAATGTATTATAAATAAATCTATGTATTTATATGAGTGGTAATTTCATTTTGGATATTATCTAGCTTAGAGAATACATTGCAGTAAACGTCTTGGTTATTTAAGGTACTGCCCTACATATTATTGGTAAAATACAAGCATAGTAAATAAATATTGTTTTCTGTTGAATGCAGAAAACCATATTTCGGTCTCTTAATAAAAAAGATTCTTGGTAAAGGGGCTATTCCAACTGCTCACGGACTGGAAATGATTGAATTTAAATAAAACATCACATTTAATAATCATATTATATCGTTTTATTCATTATCTTGTTACAAGTCTTAATATTAATAGTATATAGCTTAAATAGCTTGGATGCTGTAATCTGTATTTATGTCAATGAATAAACCCGAAAATCTAAGATTTTACTATTGCAACTGCCGTGAACTAACAATGTGAAATATAAAATTGAGCAAAACATTTTGACATCGTCGTGTTTGGAGCATTGGTTCTCACTAAAATTTAACATACGTATTAAGCTGAATGACACCAGAATCTTTAGTGTTGATATTAGAAATAATAATAGCGACTACTAATCGGACGTGAGGTTGTCTTTTTTTATTTTACTTAGTATTTATGCAGATTTAAATGTGTAATAACCGTGGTTTATTAACTGTATTGCATATTATTGGAGAATGAAACAAAACCATTGGACGTAGCTTCTCGGGTTCTTCCAAAAAGTAGATTTCAAAATTACTTGGGTAATAACCACCATTTTACTTTCATTTTGTTTCATTTAATTTCATAGAAATTGATTCCATTTTCAAATTTATTAACTACATTTCGATTCGCTCCATATTATTTTCATATATCAGACTATGTACAATAATAATTGTATTTTTTAATACACTTGACTTTGCAACAATGGCGTCACAAGAATCCAATTGCCATACTTAAAAACGAAGACATTTTTTTAACATTGATTTTATTTGAAGTTTCATATATTTACTAAAATTTCGTTAGTCTGTCTCATTTTCAAACTGTCTTCTAATAAATTATATTATGAATTGAATATACCATCTATCTTGGCCTTGAAGGTGTCTTAATTGAGTAATTTCAAAGTTCACAGTAGAAGTTTGTATTTGAACGGTCGAGGGACTCGCGAGATGACCAGCCTCGCATCGTAGCTGAGAGAGGCGAAGGTCCAGGGCTCCACGGTGCTCCACTCACTACAGTACACGGAGTCTTCGTGCTGCTCGTAGGACTGCAGCACGCCGTCCTCTAAACTGTAAACAGGGAACTTTTAAGCATTATTATTGTTAAAGTGTTAGTCTGTGGTCAATCTGAGAATAGATTAATATTGGGGAGTGTTCTTATGTCGGTCCCTAATCGCGACGATCCTCCCCTTCTGGGGTGCCCGGAGCGGGTGAGCGCCTAACTAGTGCCGCGACCCCCCTTCTGGCTTGTAGAGGTGGGGTCGGTGGCGGGCTCCTCGTTGTTTCACTGACTGTTGTACTCGCTAATGTAAATAGTAGGGTAGTGTAGTTTTAGTTAGTTGTAGTTAGTTTTAAGAAAAAAAAACCGCAAGCAGAGGACAACACGACGCCGGAGGGCTTTGCCGCCGGGCGTAATTCCCGGAGTCTTTCAAGCCCATCGTATTATGTATATGTACATATTTTTGTCGATGTAGTGTAGCCGTACACGCTGCGAACAGCACTCCCCTCTTATTCTCGTCCTGCACCCACATCACCCCTGCCCTGTGTGGCAGGGAGCGTCTGCCCGGGTAGTGGGGTTTGCCCCGAGGCCCGTTCCGTGCCCCCGTAAGGGGGTACGACGACCCCGATAAGATTAATATTGTTTGTTTTTAATATTATTTATCTATAGTATAGTTTTGGCGAAATCTGTGATTATATTATAGAAGTAGAATAGTGTTTGACAATAGAACCATAATAAAGTTTAAACATAAAATTTCAATTAATTATAATCGAATTTCGATTACTGCGGGACCACTAGTATATAATAATATATAAAGATTTTGTACTTACATTTTCCCGGTCTTTTCGCTATCGTCGTCCGGGTCGCGGCAGATGCTAGCGGCCGCGTACAACAAGCCCCGACCATCCGAGCTGCCAGTCAACAGTAACTGTTCGTGGTAGCTGTTGTATCTTACCGTCCACACCCTGTATATAGAAACAGCGTGTTCTGACATTAGAAAAAGTTAGAAAAGAAAACTAGAGAGCGTAAATACAGATCGGATTTCTTATAGATGAACAGTAACTAAAGTAGACAAGGGGGAAAAACTAGAGAGCTTAAATACAGATCCGATTTCTTATGGGTAAACTAAGGTGTTTGTGGTGTGCCTTTTAAGTTCTTGGTTCGAATATTTTAGATGAGTGAACGAGCCCACAGCCCACCTGGCGTTAAGTGGTTACTGGAGCCCATAGACATCTACGACGTAAATGCGCCACTTACCATGAGATATAAGTTCTAAGGTCTCAGTATATTTACAACGGCTGCCCCACCCTTCAAACCGAAACGCATTACTGCTTCACCGCTATTTCTACGGTGAAGCACACCGTAGAAATAGGCGGGGTGGTGGTACCGACCCGTGCGGACTCACAAGAGGTCCTACCACCAGTAATTACGCAAATTATAATTTTGCGGGTTTGATTTTTATTACACGATGTTATTCCATCACCGTGGAAGTCAATCGTGAACATTTGTTGAGTACGTATCTCATTAGAAATATTGCTACCCGCCTGAGATTCGAACACCGGTGCATCGCTCAACACGAATGCACCGGATGTCTTATCCGTTAGGCCCGGTTTCAATCTACTATCGGTATGTAACACAACTTACCAGTGAGAGTGATCGGTTCTGTTGAATATAGGCTCTTTCCCGTTCCTATAGTCCCATATGTTCAGCGCTGCGTCATCACCCGCGCTGGCCAGGTGGAACTGGCTGTAGACAATATCAGTGTGGTTAGTGCGAGTTTTTTAACGTTCTCGATAGCGTAAAAGTTAACTCAAACTTGTATGGAGTTGGAGCGTTTGCGTACGTTAGCCGCTAGGGGCGCTGTTCCAACTGCTTACAAATTTTAGTTAACTTTTACGCTATCGAGACCGTTAAAAACTCGCTCTAAGCACACAGGTCAAAGAAGTACAATAGTCTGCCCTATTTATCTGGCTCAAAATGCACTGATCTAGAGCTACATCTTTTGAATCAATCCTGTATAATAAGCTTCTGTCGAACCCCCAGAACATAAGAGGTATTTTTAACGTAAAACTTCCGACTATTGTTATTGCGAGTGACGTAACATTTTTTATAAAACCCTTTTTTGAACAGTAGGTCGGTAATGTTTTCAAAAACTAAACTGAATAATCCTTTTTGTGTCTTGTTATGAGGATTCTTAAAATTGTAAATTGTAAGTATTGTCATACTATTGCACCATTGTAGAATTGTGATGAGTTGTGCTAACTTTTGTAATAACATGCCATAGTACATTTCATACATTTTTTTACACAGTCGAAATTGATTAAAAGTTAAAATATTCTAAAATTTCAAATTTTTTTTTATTATTTTATTTTCATATCGACGCTTGAAAGGCAAACGTGACTAAGCGACAATGCGTGAACTTTACAGTAGACTAATTTAAAGTTGAAATACCTGAAAACAAAATTTATTTTAACGAATCTAGCTAGTAGCTGTAGGATTGAAATGATTTTAATAGACCTAGAAATATATTTTTTTTGCGCATCGAATATGGTTATTGCCTATCATTTATGTACAAAGCAGTTATTGTCGCTTAGTCACGTTTGCTTTTCAAGCGTCGATATAAACTACGAATGTTGTGGTCCTATTTGGAACTGAAATTAATAGTTATGTTACTTAGGTAGCTAGTACAAAAAAAAAGTGGGGATATGTTCACATTTGTAACCACAGTATCTAATCATAGGATGTATATGGTATCAAATTACATTTTTCAAAAAAGTTAATGTGACTTTGAAAAAAAAAGGAGCTGGATTTTTTATTTTATTTTTCCCTGGGTAGTTATTGACTGGCCATGCATCGGTACCGGTTTATCGTTGAATTTTGGGACACATTGTATAATATATTATATAGATTTATGTACTTATAATTAATTAAAGTTATATGTAATCAAAGATCATGTACATTTGTATTTTATTATAAATATATAAAAAAATATATTTGAAAATTACCTTATTAGATATTGAACTAAAACGCAGACAATACTGTCGGATAACTATTGTTTTTTTTTCTCTAACAATCACGCCACGTTAACTGGTCCTGTGCTAAATTCGTAAAGAACTTGTGTTACAGGTACCAGATAACGAAAATGAATGTAAGATTTTTATTAAACACATATATATCTATAATATACATCCATAACCCTGGAAAAGATATTTTATATTTATCATACAAATATCTTCCCTTGGCGGGATTCGAACCCGCGACCCCCTTGGGTAGTGACCATGTCACTTACCACTACACCAGACAGCCGTTAAAATTCTATTTCAGTAATTTATTAAAATTAAGTTTGTAGCATGACGATTTTTACTGGGGCCGCATCCAATGAATTTGCCACGGGCCCCTGATAGCTCCGCCACAGCAAGCTGCATTCAATAGGTGATGTCCACGAGCAACGGTAACGCGCCACCAAGTAATTTGTGAGGTCGTCTACTTATTTTATGTATTTAAAAAATGCCTTTGTTTTCTGATGGCAGACAACGACTTCGTTGTGCATTGCTGAGGTCCATGAGCGACGGTAACCATTTATAATCAGTTGGGCCGTATGCTAGTCTGCCTACAAAAGGCAATAAAAAAAAAGTGGACTTATTTTAGGGAAAACATGTTTCTGTGTTATTTACCGATTCGGATTGAAGTCTAGATCCCGAACTAATTGTCTATGCGCGTTGTCTATGCTCCAAGATGGTTTCGAGCAGTCAGTGCGCGTGTCGAAGCATTTTATGTGCATATCTTGCAGAACAGCAAACTGTTGATATGAAACCAAAGAAACCAATTATTCTTTTATCTTCTTAATATAACTAGTCAGGTCATAAGTATTGTCACACAGTAAAAACTTTTCTTTTAGATTGCTGCCCACAAAAAAGTTTATTGAATTCGAATTTCGAATTGTTCATGAAAATAAAAATGTATACTTTTAGAATTTTACTCATTTTTAAATATGGAGTGAACGTTTAAAGAAGACCGTGTTGCAGTTATTGCGTTGCATCGTTGCGGTTACGCGCCAATTCAAATTTTTAACATACTGAAAAATTTGAATATAACCAAGAGATTTGTTTATCGTACCATCAAACGATACAATGAAGACTCTAGTGTAGATGACAGGTCAAGAAGTGGTCGCCCTCGGTCTGTTAGGACTCCAGCAGTGATAAAAGCTGTGAAGGCGCGAATTCAAAGAAATCCCAAACGTAAGCATAAACTGTTGGCCCTTCAGATGGGGTTAAGCAGAACCACGGTGAAAAGGGTGTTAAATGAAGACTTAGGGCTTCGGGCATGTCGAAGAAAAACAGGACATCGTTTGAATGCTGGTCTAATGGACCTGAGACTGAAGAGATGCCGCGCTTTGTTGAAGCGGTACGCGGGAAAAAAATATCGGGAAATTCTTTTTTCGGATGAAAAAATTTTTACCGTAGAAGAGAGCTACAACAAACAAAATGATAAGGTGTACGCACACAGTAGTGAAGAAGCGAGCAACCGTATTCCGCGTGTCCAACGAGGTCATTTTCCATCCTCGCTCATGGTATGGTTGGGAGTTTCTTATTGGGGCTTAACAGAGGTACATTTTTGTGAGAAAGGTGTAAAAACGAATGCAGTTGTGTATCAAAATACAGTCCTGACGAACCTTGTGGAACCTGTTTCTCATACCATGTTCAATAACAGGCACTGGGTATTCCAACAAGATTCGGCGCCAGCTCATAGAGCGAAGAGCACACAAGACTGGCTGGCGGCGCGTGAAATCGACTTCATCCGGCACGAAGACTGGCCCTCCTCCAGTCCAGATTTGAATCCGTTAGATTACAAGATATGGCAACACTTGGAGGAAAAGGCGTGCTCAAAGCCTCATCCGAATTTGGAGTCACTCAAGACATCCTTGATTAAGGCAGCCGCCGATATTGACATGGACCTCGTTCGTGCTGCGATAGACGACTGGCCGCGCAGATTGAAGGCCTGTATTCAAAATCACGGAGGTCATTTTGAATAAACTTTAGTGTCATAAGAATCTATGTTTTGTTAAGTTCATTTTGGTATATGAATGGTTACATAATGAATAAACTTGTTTCAATTATTTTACATCAAACATGTGACAGAATTTATGACCTGACTAGGTATATAAACTACGTGTCACATTATTTGTCCGCGATGGACACCTAAACTACTGAACCGATTTTAACTTATTTTTTTTTAAATAAGGGGTTTGATCCAATTTAGGCCATAGGATGGTTTTTATTTCGATTAATGGTCATAATATTTATTAATTAACAATAAAATGATTTCTTATGTTGATTATTGTTATTAATTGTATGTTTCATAAGTCTAAAACAGATGGCGCCTTAAATCAGTTTTTACAGACAATTGTAATACTGTCTGACATTAATATCTCATAGATGGCGCTGTGTTAAAATACCAAAGTTTCACATAAGCTACAATTTAAAGGCATAAACACCACGTGTTGCTGAGACTAAAGTATAAGTGAAATTTATTTCGTAGTAAACGAAATACAGTGTAATCCAATTGGTCTTACTTTGTTAAGTTATGGTATTAGCATAGCCAGCCGCGTGTTTTTTTAGAAACAAAAACCTTAGCCATAGCAACGTGTGGTCGGGTCTTCTAGTTATATTATATTACTTTACTGTACATTTTAAGTGTTAACTATGTTTACCAAGGGAAAATCAATTCTAGGCATTTATAGATAGAGGTCATGTGTCCTGAGAATGTCTAGAGGTGGTGCCATTGCAAAGCATACAAGCCAGAGGAAGAATTGTCGAAATTAAAAGATCTGGAAAATAATATTATAATAATATGTCGTGTCATGTCTATGATTGTTCTTGATTATGGTCCCAGATAACATAGCCTGGACAGTTCCGAGCCTGTTTTTATGGCTATATTTTTTTTTAATGTCCTGGACGTTTGAGCCGAACGTCTATTTAACAATTATTGTTTAATAACAGTGAAATGGAATGTAATTTAATGAAATTGTTGTTAACTACGAGATAATATGAAACTATGGGAATTTACGGAGTGCAAATTCGTTTTTTGGTTTGATGATTTGTGCATCTTAGAAGAAACATTTAATATTAAAAAAAAAAACAATTTCCTTAACGTCATAATTGACGCCAAGAAGCCTGTGTATCACGACGCAGTAGCCCTAAAGATGAGTAAGCCATGATTTTAGAACGCACCTGAGTGTGACCTTGATGCGGGTTCCACTTGCCGGCGGTGAGCTTGAGCCTGGTCCGACCGTCAGATTTCATGCTGCACACCGCAGCTCCAGAGCTCACGTCGTGTACCCTCACGCTGGACTCGTATACGACACCCAAGCGCCCCGCGTCCGTAGGATGCCACTCAGCGCAACGGATCTCCTCTTCGGCCTTCTAGATTTTTTTTATGACACATTGTATGCGAGAGCACTGAGTTCTGGCCCATTCAGTCTGCAGATATCGTGGGGACAGAGAAACTAAAGGTCGTAGATAAAAAATAATATATCCTACTATAACCCTATGGTCAGAATGGTCAGGAAGTATAACGATTTGGCTAAATGTCACAGAGACTTTGATATTTTTTAACCTTGAGTCTAGCTCAAAGGATATGCCAGATGTATTTTTTTATTACCCTGGAAGGCAAACGAGCACACGGCCCACCTGATGGTGAGTGGTTGCCGTCGCCCATGGACTTCAGCAATGCCAGGGACAGAGCCAAGCCGCTGCCTACCGTACAGTGGCCAGTTGTCGATATTGAATGTGTGAGAATTAATCTTGATCATGTTATAGCCTGGAAAGGGATTAATGTTTGTGTTGGTTGTATTGTAGTTATCTAAATAATGGATACTTCTTGTTGTTTTTTTCTTTCACTGGAACCCGTAATTTTATTTGTAATTTTGTTGAAGTGAAAACTTCTTTAGAATCGTTGTGATTTCAAACCGGATGCAACGGAAAAAACGACAGGTAAGAGACACAAATACAAAAATGTGTAGGATGAAGCCAGCAAAGAATGAGACAGAAATATACATACTATTTAATACAGCGTCATCTGTGAGATTTTTTAATACTAACGTGTGTATGAAAGCTCTTGTAGTGAATTTTAATTTAGGATTATTATACGTGAAATTAAAATATCAATTCACAGAGGGCGCTATCTTACAATTATTTACTAATGACAAAATTTTACATATACTTAAGACGTTTAGGATAATTGTATTTTAATTTTGGAATTTTTCACTTCTACCACGTGTGAATTGCACACATGTTTTTTTTTTTGTTTTAAATAACTAATTTAGAGGCTCGCTCGTTATGTACATTAATATGGGTTTGCTGAGTGCATGTATGATTTAGATTGAAGTCCAGATTTAGTTACTATTTGTATGATTTAGTTCATATGTAATGTAGTGTAATGATTGTGATTTCTTTTGTGCATCAATGAAAATAAATAAAAAAAGATTACAACATTTCATTGTATAATGTTTCAAATGTACAATCACTGTCATTCTTGTAACTAAGCAAAAAAACATATTTTCTATATGTAAATAATGAATTCAATATGAAAGTAACGTGAGGGAGGGTCATCCTAAAAAAATTGTATGGGTCTGAGGGTTGAGATGTTGTATGATGGGCTTGAATAGTAAAAGAAATCATGCTGCATCGACCCTACGCAGTGGAATAAGAGCAAAAAGAAGAAGAACAAATAACTAATAGAAATCGAATATAATAGAAAAAATAAGCCTGGAAGATTTAAAAACTAAAATAAATTTGAATTTAGAATACCTATAGAATAATATTTTTTTTCGGTAATCTCAATATGCTTGACTATTATCCAAATCGGTCCTTATCGATTTCAGCAGTATTTGACTTAGATTTTTATTAAGAATTGTATTTAAAGTTCTTACCTCTGGTTTAATGGTTACTAGTAATTCCAAGTCTTCAGCATTACGTCCTTGTAATGAGCTTAATTCGTCCAGATCCTTGGGAATGACCTATAAAAGAATCATAAGCAAATATCATTGACAGTAAATTGAAATCGCCGATTATTAAATAACCAATTGTGAATAAAAAGGGGAAATGGTTTGAAGTTTCATACTTAAGAAATCCTTTCTTCCATCAAAATTCATACATATGTGAAGTACGTATTTCCTTAAATTAATGCCTGCCTGTCGAGTTTAAATGCTGATAGACAAATTGTTCAATAAGGGTTCACAGCACACATTATTCTTTGATCTTAGTCCTTCCTTTTGGATGGTGACTATCAATCTAATGAACATAATATGGTGATTATTCCTAGAATTAATTAATTTATTACTAATGTAAAATGAATACTCACTTGTAATGTAGGAAGCTTGAAGATAGATACCCCCATAGTGCACTGCAAGGTATTAGGGTCATAGGTGTTATGAGTTGTGACGAGATTAGCAGCATCATGTGGTGAACAACGAAGGTGCCATATCTCTCCGATGTCATGTTTGAAGACCTGTACAATTAAAATTAAGTTTTTTTTATTTATCTAAATTTTTAGAGAAGTATATCAGTGGTAGACCAAATTTAGACTAATATTATATACACAGGATTTGATTACAATTTATGAATTCAAATAAGATCAAACAATGTAATACTGTCTAAAATTGCATTTGCTAAATCTCATTTAAAATCTTATTGTTCTGTTTATATTTATTGAATGCAATAAAATTTACTTTGTGTGTTTCAAAGACTTCAAGTTCTCTTTCCGAAGGAGTTTAATTTATTGTTGATAAATATAATTCTTAATTTTGTAGCCATAATAGACTTCTGAAACAGTTCTATTTAAAAAATCGCACATATGCCAACTGGTACTGAAATCTATAATAAGCTTCTCCTTCTTCTCCTTTCTGTCCTATTACCCTCTGCTGAGGTGTAGGGCTCGAAACAAATTCTTCCATTTGCATCAGTTTTGGGTAGTCTGTTCTACCTCCTCCCACCACAAGCTTAATTATACAAAATTAAATCTTAATAGTTCTAAGTTTACGATATAAAGAATATCAGAGTAAAAATTGTTTTTTTATCTGACCTTAGTATGCAAGGCTCCAGTATCTTCCTCTAACTCAACAACATGTACTTGGTTCGAGTTCGGTTTGAGGCTCTGTGTGCCAATCAAGAACCTTATTGCCTCACTTTCAGCATATTGTGGTGATAACGATCTAGTCTGAAACACAATATATCTTTTTCAGATCAGTGATTTCTAGCCTACCAGGTATTGTGATTACTAGGATAATAGATATAACAAAGTGAATTCCACCATCAGGTTGTCAGGAATTCTACAGTTCAAACCGGAACTGGTTTGCAACAGAAAAAGGCAGTTTAACATAATTTAACTTACAATTTTGTCACTGTTAGACAATTTACAAACAATACTCTATTTACGTATTTCAAGTACGCGTCAAATCTATAGTCTATAGCATTAAGAAAGTAGTTTAATACATCCGAGTGATAAGTGATGTTTTTGGTACATTTTCAAACTTGGAATTAGGATTTTTAAAATTTAATTAAGGGATAAGAAATTTCTCATTTTATTTTTACCTGATGCTCAAGTCCGTATATGATGGAGTTTCCATCCTCCATTGTGATTAATGTTTAAGTTGTATTTTACATTAAATTAGTAACCGTAACAGGTGCGAAGAAGGTTGAAGGTTCCTCTGTTTCGATTATAAATTATAATAGGTATGACCCAAATTGTCAGACGTTATATCAACTGTTCGAAAATTATCTGAAATACGGATTTTAAATTATTTTTCCACAGATACGAAACCTTAGCAGCATAATCAAAATAAATAATTAAATAAAATACTTCAACATGTGTTATTCCATTAAATACAAATAAGGATAAAAACTACACTTTGAGACTTTTTTAAACAACTTTTTGTCAGAAAATATACGAAGAAACAAATGAAAAATAATGAAAATTCATCAAATTTGTTATTGTTTTTTTTTGCTGGATTCGTTCATTGGACAGGCGAAGGGAATAATGCCAATTCTGTCAAAAGTGTCAAAGTGTTTGATAACGAAATGAAATAAGGTAAGATAAAACGACATCGTAGGTGTTGGATGTGATCAAATTAAATTATTGGAAATTAAAGTTTTGGGAATTTGCTTAGCGTTCATTGGAACGTTCATCAGTCATCAATAATAGCATTCCGTTGTTTTCTTATTTACTAACTAAAATTCATATTAACTGTTTGCTATTTTCTTTTTTTTAAGCTCTCTTTTATTTTTTGCGGCCACTTTTAACGGCTTAAAGTATTTGGCATCAAAAACAAAGATAAGTTTAAAAGTTTTTTATTTACTTATGTAAATATAATACATTGTGTGAAATACGGTAATAAGACTTTTTTGTAAAAACTGGCGCCACACTGAGACTTTGCCGGCACATAAAAGTGCCGCTACTTAGAAATTGAGGGGATTGAGAGGGCAAATAAAATTGCAACTATTTTTGGCAATTATTTTCTCGTAAGCTTTAATATTCATCTCCAAATATCGTTTCTATGAGCCTAGTGACAGTTAGATATAAAGATGCCAAGGCTGATCGTGGGACGTCTTGTGAACCCATACGGGTACATACCATCACCCTGCCTATTTCTGCCGCAAAGGCGAATGCGTTGCGATTTGAAGGGCGGGGTCACCGTTGTACTATAGAACTGGGACTTAGAACTCATATCTCAAGTTAGGTAAGCATGCAGGTGTGGCGAAACATTTGGTGCCGTCACGCGCATGTGCGACCGAAAAAAACTAGGAGGCAAGAAAAAGTAGGTATTAAAATAAACATATTTTTTTAAGCGTCCTAAATAACCATCCAGTAACCATCAAACTCTCAGTACTAGATTGTTCTACCAAAGCCTTTTTCGGCTTTGTCTTAATTGATCACTTTGACTTATGGCGAAATCGCTTACGCCTGTATAAAAGAGTTAAAAGAAAAATATTAATTTTAATTACACAAGCAATGAAACGTAGTACGTTGTAGTACGCCTAAGTATTATAATGTATGACACAGCGGATATCGTATGAGAATGGACCGGAACCGCTAGCGATAAGTGTGGTATAGCCGTGGGAACATCCTGATTGTGATATCAACGCAGGCGCTTAGATTACGGTCGAGCACGATAGACGCTCGTGCTTAATTGAGGCATCAAATACTTCGTTCTAAATAAATTCTGATCGTGCTCCCATAGATAATACACATAATATTAAAGATGTGTACTGGCCAGTATCGGTGATGCGTGATAACGCTGTGAAAAGAGTTTTGAAACTTAGGTTCGTTTTAAAAAAATTAAAATAAATAGGTTATTAGGTTCTACCTATAGACAGATCTATAGATATCTATATTTAAAAATTTTTAGGCGATGTGACCGATTTCTATGAAATTTTCAGAACATCTCGAGAATAAGAGATAAAGTATCATCATCAACGCACGAATTATTGGCACCCGTGCAGTTTCGATAAGTGTGTATATTTTGTACATTTAGTAACAATCACTGAGACTGACGGAGACTGACTCAGTGGTGCAGTAGTTAGCACTCCTGACTGTTGCGCTGAAGGTCGTGGGTTCGGTTACCGCATGGGGCAAACATTCATGTGATGAACAGGTATGTTAGCTCTTTGTCTAGGTGTACATTATCTATGTCTTTTTCCCCCCCTATCTAAGCTGATAGCCTTGAGAGGCTATTTCAGTGTAATCTTAACTAGTAGGTGAGCTCACGGGGCTCAAACCGGAGAGTTGCTAACACTGACCCTAGCAAGAGCAGTGCTTCGCAGAATCTACCACCAGATCGAAAACGCGACCCACTGAGAAGATCTGGCGAGAAACTCAGTGGGCTGTGTCTATGGGTTAATTCAGTCGTCGAGCCCTTCGTCGCAAGCGACGGGTTCGACGAGGACGGTGACCGGTGCTTGTGGTTCTATATGTAGGAGACGGTCATTAGTTTGGTAGCAAAATGAAGCGCAGCACGTTTCCCGAGAGATGACAACACGATCTTAATGTCGTCGGAGCTCGGCTAACTTCATGATACAACAGAGCCTCGCCGATGGAGGCGCGTATAGACGCCATTCAAACTTACCAACCAGCCTTCTTAAAGAGCGGTGCCTCCGTCCTAAGAATGATTTTCAGATGTAACTATATGAACGAGAACTCATTAAATGCGAAAATCGTGGTATGAGCTTGTTATATAGTAAAATAGTGTTTATAACGTTGATACGCCGGAAAGTTTAATACATAGTATGTAATGACGATTCTAAGAAAAGCACAAAACAATATAGCTACCTACGCTATTCGCAACCGCAGTTAATAATGATTCAATCGTAAAAATATGACGTGTTAACCCGCCACAGATCATCGTAAAAATGTATTTTAGGTGGGAAAACGAAAAAAATAATGCGATAAAATTAAAAACAGCGGAAAGTACACAAACATCCGCGCTCTACTGTGACGTGTTTTGATTTATGGGATTATTTGAACGTGTAGGACGATAATGTACTTACCCCGGTAACTTATGATATGTCCTTCTTCAAACGAGGCTTGTGGAGAGTATTAAGCGGTAGGCAGCGGCTTGGCTCTGCCCCTGGCATTGCTGAAGTCCATGGGCGACGGTAACCACTCACCATCAGGCGGGCCGTATGCCCGTCTGCCTACAAAGGCAAAGTCCTTGGGCGACGGTAACCACTCACCATCAGGTGGGCCGTATGCCCGTCTGCCTACAAAGGCAATAAAAAATAATAATAATAACCGTACTCGTCAAACTCGGCAAAGAGTTCGATGGGAAACCTAACTCATGCATCAGCCCACTGAGTTTCTCACCGGATCTTCTCAGCGGGTCGCGATTTCGAGTAGATTCCGGCAGTAGATTCATTCGCGAAGCAGCTGCTCTTGAGTTGTTAGGTCTCCTCTCCTGGCTGAGCCTTTGCTCGCCCGCATGTCCTGGTGAAACTAGAAAGGCCTCCGGGTCACCAGTAAGTAATACTTCAATCATTTAAAAATGTACCTCTAAAAATATATTACTTAAAACGACGCAATCGTATTTCATTATTGACTGACTAGCGACCCGCCCTCGCTTCGCTTCGGAAACATTAAAGCACACATGAAACAAATAAAAAAAAAAAAAAAAAAAAAAAAAGTAGCCTATGTTCATCAGGGACAATGTCGGCTTCTAATGGAAAAAGAATTTTTCAAATCGGTCCAGTAGTTTCGGAGCCTATTCGAAACAAACAAACAAACAAATCTTTCCTCTTTATAATATTAGTATAGATATAGACTAAATTAAGACTAAAAAACGAGGTAGAAATGTTGAACGCTTCGAAAATGACTACCTTCGAATGATTAAAAGTACCAATGTTTTTTTTTTATTGGCCTTTTAGGCAGACGAGCACACGGCCCACCTGATGATGGTTTAACGGCCGCGCCGTGTAGTGGTAAGTGACATGGTCACTACACAAGGGGGTCGCGGGTTCGAATCCCGCCAAGGGAAGATATTTGTATGATAAATATAAATGTCTTTTCCAGGGATATGGATGTGTATTAAAATATATGTATGTATGTGTATAATAAAAATCTTACATTTATATCCGTTGTCTGGTACCTGTAATACAAGTTCTTTACGAACTTATCACGGGACCAGTTAACGTGGCGTGATGGTTAGTAAATATCTATTTATTAAAAAAAAAAAATGGTTACCTTCGCCCGTGGACGTCAGCAATGCCAGGGGCAGAGCCGCTGCCAGCAAATTGTCGCTTTGAGGTTTTATGTTGATACTAGACGGTTGTAATATCGATAAGTTATTGTTATTGGCAGCGTTCGCGGCCTATACTCGTCGAAATCAGCTATCTTCTTAAGGAAATGACATACCCACCTGGTGCAGGGATGACTTGTGAAGGGTGGCCGTCAAGAAATAAACGAGGAAAGCAGAAGAGCAGGATCAGCGTCCTCGTCAGGATCAGGATCATTATCATCAGCCCCCAGTAGTGGTGACGGTGTATCCACTACGTGTTCCCGAATGACTTTCACGGTGATTGTAAATTTCAGTAATTCGATACACTGCATCTGAATGGCCACATTGGATAGTTATAGTACCGTTAGTTTTATCAACTATTTTGTTGTATTTTTTTTAAAATAATTTTATTATTTTACCGTGGATTTTTTCCGTGATTAAAGATTAACAGCAATGAGCTAAACAATAAGGCATATAATTTGCAATTACTATTGTGACACTGTGTTACTGTGACAGAGATCAATGGAAAGGACTGGAGGCGGCCTTCACCCGAGGATTGATTCTTATCCAATAACAAAATCTAGCTCTTACTAACATTTAGACAATAAGCAAAACATTAATAACTAACTAAACATTAACAAACAAATACCACATTTGAAATGAAAGTTTAGGATAAGGAAATACAGGCTTTTTATTTATTATTTGATACTGTAACAACACACTCCTTCAAAAATATTATACAGTACTATAAAAAAATATAACTCGTAGTCCGAACCTAAAAGATCGTCGCCTAGCGCCAGACTGAGCGCCAGACTGAGTTTAAAAAAAAAAAACACAAACAAAACTTGACTTAGCAACTGGCCGGTGTTCGTACAGAAAAAAAAAATGCATTGGAATATGCGAATTCTAAATTTAGACCGACTATTCCTGTTAGAGCATGGGGCATGCGATCGTAAAAAGCGCATTAAGGGTAAGGATATACTTCTGATACGCGACGTCGCGCCGCCTCAGACGACAGACTGTAAATGTTTGCTTTAAAAACATTAGTGGATAGTACAGCGGTCAAAGTGAAGGTTCATTTGACATGGCATGTAAATGGTAAATGCAGAAACATTGTCTCCTTATGTATCCCTGTTTGTTCTTAAATGAATGACTAAATGACTTTACCGCACATGTAACTCATATTAATGTACGTCAATTATAGCAGTATCGATTTTAATAATGTCCTTCGAATGTGTTACCGATGTTTTTTTTGTTTTGTTCATTCAAAATCGATAAGGCTCTTAAATATTTCAATGGGCGTTTGATGTCGGAATCTTATTCGATTATATACGTACTCAATTTATTTTACAGGCTTATTTACTGTCGGACATTCGAGAATGCACCATAAAGTTTAAAAGTAATGTCTCCGAGAAATGCGAAACAAAATAATCAAAAAGAAATGTTAAATTTGAGCACGGAATTCCAGTTAATGTGTTATTAAATTTTAGAAATCCCCTAAAATATTACTGTACATATTCCTGCATAGGTTCAAAACTGTAAGATATCGCGGTGCACGCAATGGAATGTCACGACGGGCCGGGACGATGCAAAGAATGCAGGTGACGGCTATGTCAGATGTCACTGTCATCAGGAGTACCGTGTGCTTAGTGCGAGTTTTTTAAGGTTCTCGATAGCGTTAAAGTTAACTCAATTTTTTATGGAGTTGGAACTTTTGCCTACGTTTGCCGCCAGGGGCGCTGTTCCAACTGTAGAAGTCGTCGTGGCCTAAAGGATAAGACGTCCGTTGCATTCATGTTGAGCGATGCACCGGTGTTCGAATCTCAGGCGGGTACCAATTTTTCTAATGAAATACGTACTCAACAACTGTTCACGATTGACTTCCACGGTGAAGGAATAACATCGTGTAATAAAAATCAAACCCGCAAAATTTTAATTTGCGTAATTACTGGTGGTAAGATAATTACTTGTGAGCAGCTATTAGCAAATCCCACCACTCCTGGCTGAGCCTTTGCTCGCCCACCTGTCCTGGTGAAATTGGAAAGGCCTCCGAGCTACCAGTAATACTTCAATCCTAAAAAAAAAAAATTAATTGATGAAACGTTAGCTGTATTCGATCGGAATGTCTCCCGCAACATTTTCCTGTAGTCCAGTAACGCAGACGGCGTACGAAAACCGAGTCGTAACTCAATCGTCGATAGTTTTAAACACGTTTAGTAGGTAGACTAAACACGGATTTTGTGCTAAAAATAAAATTTTATGTTCGTCGTATTTCTGCCGTGGAACAATCACGCGTTCCGGTATAAAAATGTAAGGATCTCCATTGTTTCAATGCAAAAAAAGATGGCGGCTGTTTCATAATTTTTTTTTTATGTTTTTATTTTTATTCTCCTTATTGTTCCCTAACCAGTATTATTGTTCACCGTGGATTTGTTTTGGTAAACATTATAATACTCCACTGTGTGGTATATGTTTATTTGCATTTAAATATTTCTTTTCTCCTACCTCGGCTGATAGCCTTGAGAGGCTATTCCAGCGTAACCTTAGTTAGTAGGTGAGCTCACGGGGCTCAAATCGGAGTGATGCTAACACTGACCCTAGCATGAGCAGTGCTTCGCAGAATCTACACTGGATCGGAAAAGCGACCCACTGAGAATATCCGGCGAGAAACTCTGTGGGCTGTCTGTGGGTTAATTCGCTCGTCGAGCCCTTCGTCGCAAGCGACGGCTTCGGCGAGGACGGTGACCGGTGCTTGTGGTACCTAAAAGCACCGTTAATGGATCGGGAGGATCCGTTATGACGTGTTTTGGGCTGTATTTTATATTTTTCAGAGCTTGTTTTCTTTAACTTAAAGTGCTCATTGCTATCCAATTAATTTAAAAAGCTTGGCTAGTTAGAACTCGCATGTTAGTTCGCCTTCCTTATCTTTTTTTTATTTTATTTTTATTGCTTAGATGGTTGGACGAGCTCACAGCCCACCTGATGTTAAGTGGTTACTGGAGCCCATAGACATCTACAACGTAAATGCGCCACCCACCTTGAGATATAAGTTCTAAGGTCTCAGTATGGAAGTAAGAACCGCGAGTCCAAGCGCCACGAAAATACGACGCTCTGCGTTCGAAAAATCGTAAAAATAGTCAAAAGTTCTCGGATATTGACGTGCTATACATCAAAAGAAGCGGAAAGTGAAGGCGCACATGCCTGTGAAAATCTCATGACTTTTAGTGTTGTGGCCACAAAAAAAAAAAATCGGCAAAAAAGTGATTTTTGTGAAATTTGGAAAATAAAAAGTTGTCTATCTCGCGATTTTCAGCGATGACCCACATTTTTTGAATTGTGGAACGAAGGGCATCCTGGTGCTCTACAATCCTGCCAACTTTCAGATTTCTCTTGTGTAGGATCACAGAGAGACAGCCAGAAAAACAAAAACCACGTGGCAACGTGGTCATTGACTCCGTACCGCCAGATCATTTTTCTGAACGAGGCTTTGGAGACACCAAGGAGAGCAGCTGGGAGGCACCTTCAGATTGAAAATCTGACAAGTGTTGACGGAGATAGAGACTCGGAAAGTTTAGCGCAGTTTTGTTTTTTATTATAAGTGTTTTTATTTAAATTTTTCAGTGACAACATAGGTCTATTTTTTGTATATTTGCTGGCCCTATGCTGTTAAATATTTTTGTAGAAAAATTAGATTTTTAGGACGAGCGGTTTCCGTGCGCGATAATTCAGAACTAAGTTACCAACCGCAAAAAGACAAAAAACGCTTGTTTCTTGGAAACAGCGTGAGTTGGGAAATTTTAGGTCAGACTGCATATATTATAACAATATATGTAACTAGCCCCCTACATTTATTTTATTTTTTAGTTTTTATTTTTATTGTACCATATTTATTCAAAAAAAAATTTTTTTTTAAATAGTTTTGACTTGATTTAGATAGTTTGACTTGACTGGATCCCCCCTATACAGGGATCCCAAAATATCAATTTGACTTTGAGTACCCGTCGACCCTCGTACCCTCACCGTAAAATGTTCGGCATCAGAACACCAGTTAAAAAACCAAACGGCAGTGAGGACAAGTCTGAATTCGAAGGACAGCCAGGTCCGTCTGTAAGGCGCAGCATTGGTGATTGGCCCCCCATAGTCGAAAAAGAGCAGCAAAGGCCAAAAACACCATCTCCACCAAAAGCTGTGCCTCAGCCGCTCCCTCCTAGGCCTAAGACCAAAGCGTTGATCGCCCAGGAAGCAAAAGCTGACCCACGGAGACAGGCGGCAAGAGTCAGTGACAGCCCGCCAATTACAGTCCCGTCGAGATTTCCGAGCAAAACCGCAGAGGCTAAAGCGTGCCTTATGAAAAGCAAGGCGGAGCTCGAAATCTCCAAAAACCTAAAACGGGAGATAAAAGAAGAAGTCTTTAGGTCAATCGAACGGCTCTACCAGCTGGTGAAAGAAGCCGAAGGCGAAAAGGCTTCCCAAGCCACCAACAAGTGGCCGACAGAAGCCTGTAGCATGGTCACTCGGACTGGTAACGAGGGTGACATATCACCGGGCCCAGAAGCGCCGACAGAGCTCATGAAACAGCTAATAGGCGGCCTCAAACAGCACCACGTTGCGTTAGAGGAATGCAAATGGCATACTCGAGCTCTGTCGGAACAGCTGGAGAAAACCCCTCTCTACGCCGCAGGACATGGGTCATTAGATGAACACAGCCAACTCTTAAAGGAAAACAAAGAAGAAATAGAAAAACTAAGTGAAGAAATAAAAAAGCAAAGGACAGAATGGAAAGAAAATAGGAGCTACGCAAGCGTTGTCAGTGGCACAAAGGAGAAAGAACGCGGAAATGCGGAGATGCATTCCGTCGTGATCTCCTCAGACGACCAGAATGCCACAGGGGAAGACGTATTTAATAAGATCAGGTCAACCCTCAACGCTAAAGAGGAAGGGATAAAAATAGACAGGATAAGAAAGGTGAAAGATAGAAAAGTTATAGTCGGCTGTGAATCGAAAGAAGAATTAGTAAAAATAAGAGAAACAATTAAAACAAAGGGAAAGGACTTACACCTCCAGGAGATAAGAAATAAGGAACCCATGGTACAATTGAAGGATGTCCTGAATTATAATAAGGACGAAGATATAGTGCGAGCACTAATTAACCAGAACAAACATCTTCTGGGGGATGTGAGTGTGGACAGCTCAACTCTGAAGGTAAAGTTCAGAAGAAGAGCTAGAAACCCGCTCACATCCCATGTGGCAATACAAGTGCCACCAAAACTATGGAAGCGGCTCACGGAGGCGGGGCTAGTCCATATAGATGTGCAAAGGGTTAGGGTAGAGGATCAGTCTCCCCTGATTCAGTGCTCGCGATGCTTGGGATATGGCCACGGGAAGCGGTTCTGCCGGGAAAAAATTGACGCCTGCAGTCACTGCGGAGAGGCGCATCATAGGTCGGAATGCGCTGACTGGATGGCGAGGGTGCCTCCGTCGTGCTGTAACTGCTTGAAGGCTAAAATCGGTGAAGCCGAGCATAATGCCTTTAGCCCAGAGTGTCCAGTAAGGAAGAGGTGGGAAACCTTGGCAAGATCTACCGTGACTTATTGCTAAGGTGGACTCCAGGAACACAGATCAGATCATCCCCCCAAGAGGCACTGTGTCGACCCTCGTTGCACAATCCAATCTACAGCGCAAACATCTAGCGACTAGTGAATTTCTTTTGGAAGCAAAGAAGAGGAGGGTTGACGTAGCGTTGCTCCAGGAGCCGTATGTGGGAAGCCAGGGTAGAGTGAGGGACCATCGGGGTGTGAGGATCTTCCAGGGGATCAACGGGCAGGGGGCTGTTATCAAGTCAGCCATTGCTGTGTTCAATGACGGTTGGGTAGTGACTCCTTGTCCATCCCTAACCACGACCAACATCACAGTGGTGAAGATCTACACTGGAATACGCAATTTAGTGGTCGTATCGTTCTACTTTGAGCCGGATAAGCCCATTGGGCCATACTTAGAGCAGCTGGGGAAAGTGGTTGAAACACTGGGATCTCGCGGAATCCTTATAGGGGGCGACACCAATGCGAAAAGCGTGTGGTGGGGCAGTGTAGGCACCGACGCCAGGGGAGAGGAAGTGTTAGGCATGCTAGGAGAATGGGGATTGCAGTTGCTCAACGATGGCCAGACTCCAACATTCGAGACAGTTAGGGGAGGTAAGCTCCTCACCAGTCACATCGACATAACAGCCTGCTCGGAGGATATCATTGGTCTGATAAGCGACTGGAAGGTGGATGACACCATGGCGAGCTCGGATCACAACGCAATAACGTTCGTAATTAAGAAAAGCAAAGATAAGTATACACAAGCAAAATCAAAAACAACTAGGAAATATAATACAAATAAAGCTAACTGGACATATTTTAACGAAAAACTTGAAGAATTAATAGAAAATAATAATCTAACAAACACAGAAATAAGAAATATCAAGGAAAAAACAAAGCTAGACGAAGTAATAAATAAATATACAGAAGTAGTCACAGAGGCTAGTAATAGTGCCATACCATTAATAAAGATTAAAAACAGCATGAACTTACCGTGGTGGTCCGAGAAACTTGCCAAAATGAAGCAGGGAGTCGCTACCAGAAGGAGAAGAATCCGATGTGCAGCGCCAGTACGAAGAGCCAAGGTCGTCCGGTAGTACCTGGAATCAAAAGAATTATATGAGAATGAAGCGAAGAAAGCACAGATAGACAGCTGGAAGGAGTTCTGTAAGAAGCAGACCAAAGAAACCATCTGGAACGGCGTCTACAGAATGATAGGAAAAGTGTCAGTGAAGAAGGAAGACCTGCCACTAATCTACCGAGGACAAACCCTAAGTGAGGAGGAGTCAGCGAAGCACCTGGCAGAAAACTTTTATCCAGAAGACAAGTCAGAAGAAGACAACGCAGAACATCAAGCAATTAGGAAAGCAGCCGACCGTATAAATGGAGGACAGGATGATGACTATCAGGATCCACCATTCACAGTACATGAAGTTTTAACGGCGGCAGAAAGCTTTAATCCAAAGAAAGCCCCTGGAGCGGATGGTTTGACTGCTGACATCTGCAAGCAAGCGATCCAGAAAAATCCGAAGCTGTACCTGTCACTGGCAAACAGATGTCTTCAACTCGGCCACTTCCCGACCATCTGGAAGGAAGCCACGGTCGTGGTCCTCCGGAAGCCCGGGAAAGAAGACTACACAGACGTAAAATCATATAGACCGATAGGCTTATTGCCGGTGATGGGGAAGATTCTGGAGAAAATGGTCGTGGGGAGAGTGAAGTGGTATCTGCTCCCTAGGATGAGTACCCGACAGTTTGGTTTTATGCCACAGAGGGGCACCGAGGACTCCCTCTATACCCTTGTAAATTACATCCGAGATCGTTTGAAAGAGAAGACTATTGTCACAGCCATCTCCTTGGATATAGAGGGGGCCTTCGATAGCGCATGGTGGCCAGCTATCAGGGTCAGACTGTCGGAGGAAGAATGCCCGAAAAACCTCAGACGGATGGTAGATAGCTACTTCGAGAGTCGCACAGTTAGGGTTCGCTTCGCCGGGAGAGAGCACTTGAAAGGGACTACCAAAGGATGTGTACAAGGATCCATTGGAGGTCCCATCTTTTGGAACCTGCTCCTCGACCCGCTACTCAGGGAGCTTGACCGCAGGGGTGTCTACTGCCAGGCCTTTGCCGACGACATCATCCTGGTCTTCGATGGAGAAACAGCGAACATTCAGCGTAGAGCAAATGAAGTCCTCTCCTATGTGCGGGACTGGGGAGTAAGAAATAAATTGAAATTCGCACCTCATAAAACCAAAGCGATGGTCATAACACGGAGACTGAAGTACGACTCCCCAATCCTGCATATGGGAGGGGTGGACATTGATCTGACCAACGAGCTAAAAGTGTTGGGACTTATAATAGATAATAAGCTCACTTTTAACAGGCATGTGGCGGAAATTTCCAAAAAGGCCATTGGATTCTACAGGCGTCTCAGTAGAGTCGCCAAAGTACACTGGGGCTTAAATCCAGAAATTCTTAGGACTCTTTATAACGCAGTAGTTGAACCGATTATGCTGTACGCGGCAAGCGCATGGGCGCCTGCAACAAGAAAGAAGTGTGTGCGGAGGCGACTCAATTCGGTGCAGCGCGGCTTTGTGCAGAGGATGACGAAGGCCTACAGGACGGTATCTCTGAACTCGACCTTGCTGCTCGCCGGAGTGCTCCCTCTTGATATAAGGGTCAGAGAAGCAGCGATGCTGTATGAGACAAAGAGGGGGCACTCCCAGGCTGTGGTAGGGGATCGAGGGATGGAGCGTCCTGTGGCTTTTGCCAACCTGGATCATCCGGCTCGGCGGAAGCGCTGGGAGTACAGAAGCCTGACAGATGGTGCAGAGCTCGAGAGTCACATCCGTGAGTGCCCTAGCATATTCACGGATGGAAGCAAAATTGAGGGCAGGGTCGGAGCGGCGCTCTCCATATGGGAGGGAACCGGCGAGATCAAAACAAAAAAACTGAAGCTGGGGTCGTACTGCACCGTCTACCAGGCGGAACTACTGGCGCTCCTTAAAGCCACTGAGGAGGTATTGAGCGGTGGGGCTGCTACATATAACATTTTCTGCGACGCAAGATCCGCCCTTGATGTCATCGCCAGTGGCGAATCTCTCCACCCATTAGCGTTCAAAATCACTAAAAATTTAAAGACCATAACAGAACGCAACCAAGAAATTAGACTTTTTTGGATTAAAGCGCACATTGGGTTGGAAGGAAATGAAAGGGCGGATGTACTTGCAAAGGAAGCGGCCCTATCCTTAAAATGCAAGCCGCATTATGATCGCTGCCCGGTCTCGTTCGCCAAGAGAACCATCCGACAGGGGTCTGTCGACGAATGGGACTTACGTTACACAACCGAAAGTACGGCATCGGTCACAAAGATTTTCTTTCCGAATGTAAAAAGCTCCTATAGCATAATAAGAAGGCTTGAGGTAGACTCCACACTCACACAGGTTTTCACGGGACACGGCGGGCTCTCACAGTATCTACATCGATTTAGGTGCAAGGAGAGCCCGGCGTGTGTTTGTGATCCTGTAAACCAAGAAAGCATTGTGCATGTGCTGATAGAATGTCCAGTGCATGCAAAAGAAAGATTTGACACCGAACAACATATAGATTTAAATATAGAAGTAAGAAACCTACCATTGATATTAGCAGATAAGAAAAATAGAAGCAAATTTATCGAATATTGTAAAAAAGTAATTAGAATAGTAATAAATAGAAATAAGCAGTAAATGATTACTAAAATATATAATAAAATAGTATATATTATTAGTAACAATAAAAATGTAAGATGTGCAAAAAGAACAAGAAAACATGTAATAGATATAAGTAGGTTAATGAAATAGTAAGAGAAATAAGGATATGGCAACAATGGACATAGATTAATAATAAAATATATATAAGACAGGTGGGGTTTATTAGAATAAGATGAAATATTGTTAGTAGTCAGTAACGAAATATTAATAAAGATAAAATAAATGATAGTAGGCCAAAGTAGGATCTCCCAAAGAAGGAGTAGAATGGATAGGGTGTAAGTTAAAATCTAAATACGAATCGGATGTAAAAAGACTCTGACCTATGTTAGGGGAAACAGTAACGCCCTGTGATGACGGGTGTCTATAAAAAAAAAAAAAAAAAAAAAAAAAAAGGTCTCAGTATAGTTACAACGGCTGCCCCACCCTTCAAACCGAAACGTGTTACTGCTTCACGGCAGAAATAGGCAAGGCGGTGGTACCTACCCGCCCGGACTCACAAGAGGTCCTACCACAATGGGTAACTAAGTTAACACCGATTACACTACAAGTTCCAATGCTCCAAAGTTTCAAAGTTCCAATGCGCTAGGAATATACGTAGGAATTACGCAGTTATTACATCTCTATATTTTTTTCTATCCTTTCGACATTTGGAATCCCTTGTTATTTCAAGTGGTCGAATTTTTTTCCTGTCGATTTTGATTTTAAATTGAGTTAGTTATCTGTAGAGAGAAAGGCGGCTCTAGAATCTCGATTTATTGCATCTCTATTATTGGTTAGTAGAAAGTTGTAGCTTCGGAATAATTTGAGGCAGTATCGATTTTCTTAATTTCTCTCAATCCCTATTCTTACTTCCAATATTCAGCAGTGGTGGTAGAATAAACTAGGATTTTGATTTTAATATGATCATAAATTAATTAAGACATTTGTTCTTTGTTTTGAAGTCGGTTAAACCGTGCCTAGGTATAAGTACTATACAACAATGTTTTCCGAAATATAAATATTTTGCGTAATTCTCTTGGACGTCACATCTTTTAGGTTATCGCCCACAGATTATACACTACATACTAGAGACTATCAACACCTATGTTTATTGTATAAAGATAAAAATAAAATAAGGAACAGTTTACAAATGTTTTTAAGAATCCATTATATTTTTTAACTGTGGTAATATGTTATACGAAATATTCAGTGGATAATACAATTTTATCAGTTCACCCTGGTCTCGGGTAGTCATCTGAGAAAGCGATTGTCATCTTTGAATTGATTGATTGGTGTTGAGCGCTTGAGAAACCCTACAAACTTGGCACCTTCCTGATCGACACTGTTGTTATATAAAATAATAGATCGTGTGATATATTTATGTGAGCAAACAGTCTATAGGTTTAGATCCACATTTTACTAGATCCGTTGCAAAGCGAAATCTACCTTCAAGATATCGCGGGGTGAAAGGTTATTTGATCTAAGCGACATTTTTGCATCTTTACAGGAGAGCCAGGAGAGCCATGCGGGCTCACAATGGGTAATTTTGTCTAACTATTGCTAGTATTACATGAATTAGAGAAGCTCATAATTGCGGGTCGCATGGAGGGCAAGCGCGCCGTGGGCAGAACACCAGTCAGATGGTGAGACCTGGTTAAGAAAGCGGTTGGTGGTGGTCTATACCATGCGGCCCGTGCCACCTACGACCACAACACACTATGGAGGAAAGTCATTTGTTGTCCGGGTCCACACGGGTAGGTACCACCACCCCGTCTATTTCTGCCGCGAAGCAGTAATGCGTTTCAGTTTGAAGGGTGGGGCAGCCGTTGTAACAATACTGAGATCTTAGAACTTATATCTCAAGGTAGGTGGCGGCAATTACGTTGTAGATGTCTATGGGCTCCGTTAACAACTTAACAACAGGTGGGCTGTGAGCTCGTCCACCTATCTATGCAATAATTTAAAAAAAAAATGCTAGTACCTTCGAAAGGCTATCGGAACGTGATGGACTCACAAAACGCCCTACCACCAGTAATAAAATATGATGTTTAAGGGATGTCGTCTGTCTGTCTACTTAACAGAATTTCACACATCTTAGGTATACGAAAGAGTTAACTTGCGTGAAATGCTAAAACAGGTATCCTTCTTCAAACGAGGCTGGTGGAGAGTACTCAACGGAAGGCAGCGGCTTGGCTGCAGAGCCAAGGCGCCAGCCCTGGCATTGCTGAAGCCCATGGGCGACGGTAACCATTCACCATCAGGTGGGCCGTATGCTCGTCTGCCTACAAGGGCAATAAAAAAAAAACGGAGGAGTATTTCTGAGATCGATTTGCAGATCTGTCTTTGCAAGACTACAGACATCCTGAGAATAGTCGAAGTCTTCGTCCAGTTTTGGATTAAGTAGGGGTTTCGTGTTTTCTGTTTGCCCCTTTCATGCTTTGAATGTCCTGACATCAGCATTTCCTTTCAACGCCATTTTTCTTGAGGCAGTCCGAACTTGTGAAATATCAACAATAAATAAAAATTTCAACAGTGTATTTGTGATCAATTGAAAATTTTATGAAAATTTATTAGCAAAAAAACGCTCATTAGGGAGATGGATATTACGGCGAACCGACTAAATCGAATTTCGAAATAAAATAAAAAAGTATCCTATCACATAAATACCCCACGCATTATGTAGACACATTAAAATTATCGATACACAAAATGTTGATTCAGTTGTTCCAGTCAGTCATCGAAAACGGATAGCGCCCAATACGGAATGCAGTTTAGGTTTCCGAGAATCATTATCATCACACAAATCGTGCAGAGGTCGATATCAAACCACGCCCGTACGATCGTCCCATTACCCATACAAAAACACTGAGCGCAATTAAGAATTAAAAAAAAAAAACATAATTACAAATCCATTTGACAAACATAATTTTGCCATCAAAAAAAACGCGGGAAACTCTTCAGTCTCACTAAACGTTTGTGAGGTTATAAATTTTTTATTCGTCAACGGTAAATGTAAAGTTGCGTAGGAGTATATCAGGAGATGTTGACGGCACGGACTATCAGTTGTGTCTTGACTCCGTTGGGAGGTGGACCTCTCGCGTGCTAAACAGTGTTGTGATTGAGGATTGAGTGAAATGAGGTGTTTGATTGCAATCTGTTTTATCGTTTTGGCGCGACACTGCGAAAGTGGAGGTGAGTTGCCGAAGCTCCAATCAAATATTGTCGATTAATAAAAAATATGTTCACCGACTATAAAAATAATAAGGCCGAAATATTTCATTATAACTGTCACAGAGAGCACGGATACATGATATTTCTAAGAAGTGTTCGTTCGTGACCCTTTTCCTCTAAATGTTATCATTGACTGTTAATGAACTTTGTTAAATTTTTTTTTATCTCTATAGAGCTATCTGTTGATTTTTTTTTTTTACTTTTTTTTTTTAAATAACCAAGTTGGATGTTGACCGCTGCGGTCTTCTAAATATTTCACGATAATTTTTTTTCGTTTGTCCTCGTACATACAATATTATGTACATTTGTTATCGGTTGCGATATATGAATAAAACTGTTTGTAGTGTTGTGAATTAAAACGCGTCACTTAATTAATATGATCAACTCAATCCTTATCATTTTATAATATTATGAATGGGTCGAAACAGCCAATATTTAAGTACCTTTTTTTATGCATTAATTTTACAAGAATTTTAAATAATTGTACGTAGTCTTCGAATGGTTTGCGTGATGGATATGCGAAAACTGAACTGGTATTTTTTTATTTATTGCTTAGATGGTTGGACGTGTTTGTTTTTAAATCATACTTTATTGTGAAAAACGGATATTGGTCTATCAGGATCAACGGTTGAATGCCCTCTATAATATATTATATTATGTAAAGTAAGCTCCCCGCATAGAACTGGCAATTTTAATTAAATAGATTTGTTTCTCTTAATATTGTTAATATGTCGTGGCTTTCCTTTAGGCCAGCAGAGCAGCTGTTAGCAAATCCCACTCAAAAAATCGGAAAGGGATGCGGGGAACTTTGTTCTTCAAAAAAGATTCCCTCAAAAATTCGAAGCGATCTTATAGTATATCTTGCTGCAATATCGTATCGTATTGCATATAATAAAATGTTTTGCTTCATTTGCCGATAGAATGAAACAAAAAATTCTAAAGTTCTAAAGAGAATGAATATCTTAAATAGTCTCAGAGGTTACGTGGTCATTAAGGATTGTTTTTAAAAAAAATACAAAAATTTACCTCTTATTCGTTAATGACATATCAAAATGCAGACTAATGTAGAAACCGATCCATAGCTGGCAACTAATTTGCATTTGACATTGTTGATGCTGGCAAAAAACCTGTCGCCATGGTAATCAGACGCTTGTTTATTGTTTTTAGGTAGTATCTGATTTTGTTCGTGTTGAATCTAAATGTGTTGAATCTAAATATTAAAAAAAAAAAGACCTGTTGGAGGGTCAAATTTAAGGGGACTGGGCTCGGTAGGTGAGGGGCTATTTAAAAACACTCAGCTACATGGTTAATATAATTAATTATATTGCAAAAACTTTGTACTTCTTCTTAGTCGAATACTTCATTGCTGAAGGTCGTGTCCTTGAAAGCCCTTCGTGGCTCTTTGTACCCTCAGCTTCCATTTGCTTCGGTTTTCGGCTTCTCTCAGGGCGTTGGTAACAGAGAGTCCAGTGAGCGCAGTTTTTTTTTTATTGCTTAGTTGGATGAACGAGCTCACAGCCCACCTGATGTTAAGTGGTTACTGGAGCCCATAGACATCTACAACGTAAATGCGCCACCCACCTTGAGATATAAGTTCTAAGGTCTCAGTATAGTTACAACGGCTACCCCACCCTTCGAACCGAAACGCATTACTGCTTCACGGCGGAAATAGGCGGGGTGGTGGTACCTACCCGTGCGGACTCCCAAGAGGTCCTACCACCAGTGATTACGCAATTTACAATTTTGCGGGTTTGATTTTTATTACACGATGTTATTCCTTCACCGTGGAAGTCAATCGAGAACATTTGTTGAGTACGTATTTCATTAGAAAAATTGGTACCCGCCTGCGGGATTCGAACACCGGTGCAACGCTTCATACGAATGCACCGGACGTCTTATCTCTTAGGCCACGACGACTTCAAAACTCTATCTGATCCGACCAACGGTTTGGTGGCCGGCCGGCGGGTCTTTTCCCTTCTACCTTGCCCACCACAATCAATCTTTCAAGGTTGTCTGGTGGCCACCGAGCAATATGACCAAAGTAAAAAAAAATGAAAAAAAAGTTTTACTTTGTACACTATTACATTATTACAATATTTTATTTTTATAAAACCCTAAGACGTTGCACTGTCCGTGTCTAGATGAGAAGTCATTGTCATCACTCAAGACAATTATCTGTTTTAAACATTTAAATAAGCATTCCAATATTCGAACCTTACTTGTGTCAAGTGTTGCCTGCCATTACTTACATATTCAAACTCCAACAAAATGAATTTAGAAAAATATGAATTGTCTTGGTGGTCATCAAGGAACAGTTGTGAGAAAGTATCAAACATTATAACTATTCCAAATTATTATTAACTCAAATGAAGTATCCGAGATGAATCTGTTGGAAGTGCCGTGAAAATAAAATACTTTTGCGTCCTTAAGAAAATCGTTTGTAGCTATTAATTTTGCGCCACCCTCTTCCATTAATGCAACTCCTGAATATCCTTGGACCCCGCAATGAACTTAATCACTTTATAGTAACAGTAGTATAGCGGTAGGCAGCGGCTTGGCTCTGCCCCTGGCATTGCTGAAGTCCATGGACGACGGTGACCACTCACCATCAGATGGGCCGTATGCTCGTCTGCCTACAAGAGCAATAAAAAAAAAACAAGAGTGTGAAGTTAACCCCTCTCCCCCTCTCTGCAAAACGGAACCCAATCTCACCTCGAATGAAGCTTAATCAGAAACTGAGAATACGTTGCAGACACGAAAATCAATATGTGATTTATAAAAACAATTAAACACACAACTGTGAGAGAAGGGGCTAATTACCTAAGTGCCATTTAAAACAATGTAATAAAACCTGTCTGATAGTACCAGAATGATAGATTTAATTTTCGCGCTTGTGTTTGTATGTGTGTAATCAATGACTGCAGACGAGTTTATTAGTCTAGTAATTTGTCAGTCGTGGATATCGACAATGTGAAGGCCACGCAAGACAAGCTGATCGAGTCTTCAATCAAGAGGACGGTCGTTTTAAGGACTTGGACATCAAGTATCAATGTGGATAATGGCATTATCGTGATGATAATTGATCAACGAACGAAAAAAAAATTTTGGGTCGAAGATTTAACCTCTTTTTCTTATTTTATTGCTTAGTTGGGTGAACGAGCTCAAAGCCCACCTGGTGTTAAGTGATTACTGGAGCGCATAGACATCTACAACGTAAATGCGCCACCCACCTTGAGATACAAGTTCTAAGGTCTCAGTATAGTTACAACGGTTGCCCCACCCTTCAAGCCGAACCGCATTACTGCTTAACGGCAGAAATAAGGTGGTGGTACTTATCCGTGCGGACTCACAAGAAGTCCGACCACCAGTAAAAAATGAGGTCTCCGTCTCAAGTGGAGGGGGCTTTTGGGCTTTAGAATTTACTTTAACACCCAATCTAATATTTTAAGTAGATTAGTGGATTCGATCACACTCCGCTACGTCCGTATCGCTAGGTGTACGAAAAACACTGATTTATTGAAGCTACTCGCACGACATCTATCGTCCGTTGGTGGTACTATGACACAAACCTTTCCTAGAGTACAAATAACAACGGTACTATATTTCTTTACAATTGAATAAATGCTTTAGAAACGCATAGAGAATATAGATACAAAATTATTCGTAGGTGATTCGCAGTGTTCGTGCAGTTTTGTAGAAGCATCAGTGGACAGTGTGCTCAGTGCGAGTTTTTTAACGTTCTCGATAGAGTAAAAGTTAACCCAACTTTGTATGCAGTTGGAACAGCGCCTCTAGCGGCAAACGTACGCAAACGATCCTATTCCCAACAAATATTAGCTAACTTTTACGCTATCGAGAACGTTAAAAAACTCGCACTAAGCACACTGATGCCAAGCATTGAAAAAATGTTTATAAATAATTAATGAAATAAACTGTCGGCACAAACTAATTCATTCTTCTTACTTCCTGATCTATTATTTATTTATTTTAATTGGTCTGAGAGATTTCTTGGAAATTTATCTGAGTATAAATACTGTTGTATCATTTATTTGAATGGAGTACAATCTGATATAATGACGCTGTACGCGATGACGTCATCTTCGCTGCCTACGAAAGCTCACGAATAGATAAGCCAAGTATCTAGGTACTCTGGCTGAAGATATAACGTGACAATTAGCTCATTGGCAGACAATGCAAATAAAAGCAAATCGGCTTATTGAATTGTGGGATATCTACCTATATATATTAATACGTGAAGTAAAAACTTTGTATCCCCTTTCACGAAAATTGCGGGGACGGAGGAGTATGAAATTTTCCATTATACTTATTACTTATTTCCATTCCACTTATAGAGAGTATAGAGAAGAAGTGCACAATGCTAATATTTTTTTTAAATAATGCATAAAAGATACATTAAATCAATAAAGAAAACATTACACACACTACCATATATTTGACGCACACACGCATGCATACTATTTATTTATTGTCAAACTTTTGTTCTTGACTTGTTTCTGGTCAAATTGAGAATAGATTGAATATTGTTTGTCTTTATTTAATTTTTTTCTATAGTGTAGTCTTGACGAAATTTGTAATTTATGAAATAATCTTCGAAAATAGAATCATAATAGTGTACAAGCTTACGATTTCAATTAAATATAGTCGAATTTCGACTACTGCGGGACCACTAGTAGATATTAAAAGCTTTTAATAGGAATTGAAAGGGGCATGTGCCGTCAATCTTAAAAAAAAAGTTCATTACCTATTCGCTGGTAACATAAGGGACTATTCCAACTTCGCGCGATCAGGTAGGTGAGCTAACGGACTCAGCCTAAGAAAGCTTGCAAACACTAGCCGTAGCAAGAGCACTGTTTCGCAGAATCTATCATAAGGTAGGATTCGCGACCTGCAGACGATCCGGCGAGTAACTCAGTGGGTATCAATATAGTTTTAGTTTAGAATTTTAACAGACTTCAAAATAGGAGGAGGTTCTCAATTCGACTGTATGCTGTTTTTTATGTTTGTTACCTCATATCTTTTGACTGGGTGAATCGATTTTGATGATTCTGTTTTTATTAGAAAGCTGACGCTTCCCGTGTGGTCCCATTTCAATTTAGTCCAGTTCTGATAATGGTATCCATGAGAAAACCATATAAGTCTTAAATTTGCATTAAGTACGTGCGCGACAAACTCAATATCACGCCAACCGATTTCGATGATTATTGTTTTTAGTTTATATTAATTTGTTTTGGAATATCTTTTTTTTCTATTTGAAGTCGGTTTTTGTTAAAGCATGTCTATTTACAATTACTATCACATGTAGATGCGATCATTACTTAAAACGATTGTAGATTAATTAAAACTTCTCTTCTCTTGGAGCAGTGGCGATCAGAGCGTTTATAACCCCTTTGTTTTTAAATAGATTTAAGGTCACATTGATCGACTGTTTCTGTTTACTTTTTGTTGAGTGAGGCAACAAGGACTGTTTAGTTAAAATGTCTGTAGTTTATAGTTTCTATTAAGGCCCGTAGGTAGAAAATTGTATATACCGGATCAAAATCCAAATTCGAAAAGTTTATTTAATTCTAAAAGGCCTTCACGGTTTGACTTTACCACCGATTTGGGATGCAATTTCACTAATGAGAAAAAAAGTAGGGCAGGTACCCATCATAGAACACAAGATATTTGATAGATGCTTGAGTCCCGCTTACGACATTTTCAAGATAAGCTTGCATATATGCAATTTCCGAACAATAACATTCGGACCGTCAGTCTATCGAGCAATATCATCCGTTCGACAGAAGATCTTCCCTAGGTCGTTATATAGTACATTGTGCACCAAGGGAGTAAAAGTGGACCGATGACTTGCGGCGATATGCTGGGAAAGATTGGATGCGGAAAGCGGAGGATCGTTCATTGTGGCGGACTATGGGAGAGGCCTACATCCAGCAGTGGAGAGACACAGGCTGATGTTGATGATGATGGATCACCGGGCGTCTACTAAATAAAGCTCCATAGTCAGTGATTTCCAGTTTTAGTATACCTACGCCGTCTTCTTCAACTTGCAGCTCTAACATTCTAGGGCGCGATCATTGTCGTACGTGCCTCTAAAATGGAGTTAAGTTTTATTGGTACAGATTATCAATTGTAATATCCTTCCTTTATTTTAGAATCATGATCCTCCTATGTTTAACGTTTTGTTACCAAACAAAAAAACGGTGTCGATTTTAAACCAGAGCCATTTTTTTATTGCTTTGATGGGTGGACCTGATTTTAAGTGGTTACTGGAGCCCATATACATCTACAACGTAAGTGCGCCACCCACCTTGATATATAAGTTCTAAAGTCTCGGTATCGTTACAGCGGCTGCCCCGCCTTTCAAACTAAAACACATTACTGCTTCACGGCAGAAATAGGCAGGATGGTGGTACCTACCCGTGCGGACTCAATGAAGTCCTACCACCAGTAATAAAAAGCCTCTGTAGGTTTCTCGGTTAGACCAAGTAACAATAATTGATAAATATGCGGTTTCACGTCTGACTATACAATAACAACTAAAGTTGCATGACGTCACTTGGCTGTGATGACAGCTTATTATGAATGACAACTGATAAACAATTACGTATACGGTTTCGTTGTTGGAAGATAATTGGGTTATGGTTAAGCGAAACAATTAGTTGTCTTTTAGTTGATATTGTACTGTTTGTCGGTTGTTGAACAATGAAACGGCCTAAAAGGCAAGAGTGCTTGGATCCTGTGACCCGTATGCCGTAAGAACGTAAAGCGATTGTCGATTAACCTCATCAGTAATATATCCTTTTTTATAGTCCGTTAAAACTATCGATATTCTGATGTGTTCTCAGTATTCGAAGTGTCCTATTGGATAATTTTCCGTAAGATGTAATTATACCCTGATTTGAAATAGGTGTTAATTTGTCTGAATAACTTAGTCCTTTCTTTGCGCCGGTTTAATAAAACATGACATAAACCAAGATACTCAGGTCATTTATCTTAAAGCGTGGAAGTAAATGCTCAACAAGAAGCAAGAATGAGTTCAGAAAAGCTCTAAGAATAATTAGTAAATGGATGGTTCCAAGTCTGCCCCAAAAATAAATTAGTAATAAACGTTTTATGCCTTACATTGTTGCGTGGACACCTATCTATCAATGGAGGTGAAATCCCCGGGAGAGAGGATTCGTGATCGCCTAACCCGACTATCATTATAATTTTGGAACTTATTTTTTTCATAGCTTAGATGTGTGGACGAGCTCACAGCCCACCTGGTGTTAAGTGGTTACTGGAGCCCATAGACATCTACAACGTAAATGCGCCACACACCTTGAGATATTGTTCTAAGGTCTCAGTATAGTCACAACGGCTGCCCCACCCTTCAAACCGAAACGCATTACTGCTTCACGGCAGAAATAGGCGGGGCGGTGGTACCTACCCGTGCGGACTCACAAGAGGTCCTACCACCAGTAATGTCTATTCCTCACTCAATGTCTATTCGCGTATTATTTTTTATGTAATAGAAATAATGACAAAGGATGATGCCGAAAAATAGTCTGGCAAAATGTGCATTTTCTTCAATTATGACATTAGATTTCGTGTCATTCTATACCAGCCTTTCTCAAAGTGGGCGATAACGCCCCCTTGTGGGCCCTGCAAGCCTAAAGGGGGGCGGTAAGAGACCCAGAAAAAAAATGGGGGTGTTATGTAGAGGCTTGGCAGGTGATTTGTAATTTCATTTAGGAGGACTCTTAGACACCGACTGAGCTCTCGCTATAGTGGTTTGTAAGTAGGTTAAAAAAAGGGGGCGCTAAATAATATAATTTATTCTCAAAGTATGTAGTTGACAAAATAAGTTTGGGAACCCCTGTTCTATACCAACGTTCGTTTTGCGGGTAAAGAAATAATTAATCAATCTTCACCTTTAAACGCAAATTCTATAGATTGGAAATAATGACCCTTGATTGCTTCGTTGCATCGAAACCAACAAATACACTGTCTCATTTATATTATTGTGATAATTTATGTAAAAACAGTATAAAGGATTTATCATTCACCGATCATCAAATCAATTATTTCGTTAAGTACGCAGTAATCTGTAGATGGAACAATAGATCTATTGTAATTAGCAATTATGCTGTATCTTGCGTGTTAGTCTTGTTTTATCGTCTATTACGCATGTAACATAAACAAACTGCTTCCTAGTATTGGCTTTGTAATAAGCATCTCATTTGTTTTTGGGGCTCAAATGTGTGATTTATTATAACTAGAGGTCCCGCAGTAGTCGAAATTCGACTATAAATAATTGGAATTGTAAGTTTGTACACTATTATGATTGTATTTTATACTTCTATAATCACAAATTTCGCCAAGACTACAGTATAAAAAATATGAACAAAGACAAACAATATTTAATCTCAATTTGACAACAGACGTCAAGAACAAAAGTTTGACAATAAATAGTACGCATGCGTGTGTACGTCAAATACATGGTATGTAGTGTGTGTAATGTTTTCTTTATTGATTTAATGTATCTTTTATGCATTATTAAAAAAAATATTAGCATTGTGCGCTTCTTCTCTATATTCTCTATAAGTGTGGAAAATTTCATACTCCTTCATCCGCGCAATTTTCGTAAAAAGGGATACAAAGTTTTTGCTTCACGTATTAATATATAGATTTGGGTTGTTTTGATATCATGCTGTAGGTAAATTACACGTCCACGTCAGGGTTCCAGAGCATTGGGTAATTGGGTATTAAAATTATTTCTTACAACCGCTTATGTGTCTGTCGAAACTTTATACGGGGTGTTACGAAATCGCAAGACGTCTGGTGCATTCGTATCTTGCGATGCAACGGTGTTCGAATCCCGCAGGCGGGTACCAATTTTTCTAATGAAATACGTACTTAACAAATGTTCACGATTGACTTCCACGGTGAAGGAATAACATCTGTATATATAAAAATGAATTGCTGTTCGTTAATCTCGCTAAAACTCGAGATCGGCTGGACCGATTTGGCTAATTTTGGTCTTGAATTATTTGTGAAAGTCCAGAAAAGGTTTAAAAGGTAGATAAATATGAAAATTCTCGGAATTAAATAAAGTTTAGGTCTTTTATTTATCGATTGAGGCACTACGAAGTTTGCCGGGTCAGCTAGTCGTGTAATAAAAATTAAACCCGCAAAATTATAATTTGCGTAATTAATTAATGGTGGTAGTACCTCTTGTCAGTCCCTACGGGTAGGTACCACCACTCTGCCTATTTTCAGTCGTGAAGCAGTAATGCGTTTCGGTTTGAAGTGTGGGGCAGCCGTTGTAACTATACTGAGACCTTAAACTTATATCTCAAGGTGGGTTGCGCCATTGCCAAATGCGCCATTTACGTTGTAGATGTCTATAGGCTCCAGTAACCACTAAGCACCAGGTGGGCTGTGAGCTTCGTCCACCCATCTAAGCAAAAAAAATATCGAAATAAATTAATTGGATATTCCTCTAGCGGGAATCGGTATATGAGAATCCCACATTTACCTACGCACTTATATAGCTTGGTTTATGAGTCATTTTCATATTTAGATCAAAGTTTACATCAATCATGATTTATGAAAACATAGAGCCAAACGTTGATTCATTTCAATTGATACCAATCGAATCTAAACGCGTTCAATTAATACCATATTGATTTATTTACGAAAATTTATATATATATTTATTTTTTTGCAACGACTGTCTATACGTTCGTGGTACTTGAAACAAATTTAGCTTCTGCGTTCGACCGGTTTGAAGTGGTAGATTTGATTTCTTTACTAACAGATAGATACATTAATGATTCAGAAACGGCATTGTCTAGCCGTGTCTGTTTATAGGATTCTAAGGTTACTCGTATCAAAGCGATGGGACCACGATGTTCAAATCCCGCGAGCTGGTACCAAATTTTTTGAGTAGATGCGTACTTGGTATGTGCTCACGAACGATTTACACTGTAAAGGAATAACATGGGCCATTAAAATGAAACTTTTTTTTTGTGTAACGCTGGGGAATCCATTTACGGATACCCGGTCGAGGGGGGTTTTTTTTAAACCCCATCGAGCCCCACCACTCCGACTTCACGAAACCCACGGTACCGCACAGTGCGCGCCGAAGGCTCGCCGTCGCCGGTACCCATCCTGATATTAAAATGAAACCTACCAAATAGATTTGCGTAATGATTGTTCATATATTACTGGTGGTAGGACCTCTTGTGAGTCCGCACGGGTAGGTACCACCGCCCCGCCTATTTCCGCCGTGAAGCAGTAATGCATTTCGGTTTGAAGGGTGGGGCAGCCGTTGTAACTATACTGAGACCTTAGAATTTATATCTCAAGGTGGGTGGCGCATTTACGTCGTAGATGTCTATGGGCTCCAGTAACCACTTAATATCAGGTGGGCTGTGAGCTCGTCCACCCATCTAAGCAATAAAATATATATATATATATATATATATATAGGACGTGTGGTGAGTCCTCACGAATAACGCCATCCGGCTTATTGGCAGGTATCAGTCATGCGTTCCTGTTCGAAGGCCAGTCACCGTCCTGGTCGAACCCGTCGCTTGCGACGAAGGGCTCGACGAGCGAATTAACCCATAGACACAGCCCATTGAGCTTCTCGCCGGATCTTCTCAGCGGGTCGCGTTTCCGATCCGGTGGTATTTTTTTTTATTTTTTTATTGCCGTATAGGCAGACGAGCATACGGCCCACCTGATGGTGAGTGGTTACCGTCGCTCATGGACGTCAGCAATGCCAGGGGCAGAGCCAAGCCGCTGCCTACCGTTTAATACTCTCCACAAGCGTCGTTTGAAGGAGGACATGTCATAGCGCTCGGGAAACACCGTGGAGGGGAGCTCATTCCATAGCCGGATGGTACGTGGATTCTCCGAAGCTCTGCTCTTGCTAGGGTCAGTGTTAGCAACACTCCGGTTTGAGCCCCGTGAGCTCACCTACACACGTTAGGGTGAAGCTGAAATAGCCTCTCGAGGCTATCAGCATAGGTAGAGAAAAGAAATAAAAAATTCGAAGAGTGAAATAGTGACGCACATTAAATACGGAGGCCTAAATAAGGTTAGAACGTAGGTCTAGTTACTAGTACCAAGTTTGTCTGCCTAACAAAGCGAATACTGCCAAGAGGGGAATTTAGTCCGCAGCTAAAGCTGACAAACATTCAAGGTTCATTATTGTATGGTCTTAATGCAAAAACAAACACAATCTGGTTTTACCTCGCAACAGTCTAAAGTAAACATGAGCTGGTAGAGTGTGAATAAATTTGCATTGTTATTGAGATGAAATGCGATTCCCTTTTACGATAAAAGTACTGTTAGATCGGCGCGGTCGCTTAGCACACCTCGCCATAATACGACAAACATCCTTCGTACACTGCTCGCCACGAAAACCGGTTCAGTTTATTTGTTAAACGTATTTTTTTGTTTAACATTATTTACTAATGATTTTCTCTAATAATAATTTTGAGCATAAGCTTAAAAAGTTGTAACTTATAAAAGTTGACCTAAGTTTAGTAACGTGAAGTTAGATGACTTCATTGAAGTGTTGTCAATTCCACCATGCATGCTAATGGAATACATTTAAACTTAGATCTCATACCATTCATAAGAACTATATTATGAGACCACAGCTTTTCTATTTTAGCTTTTTAATTTAATTTCGTCATTCAAATTCTTTTCTACTAAATTCAATATTCACCAAATAATAATATAAAATTTACCTGAAAATATGAAAGGCTCGGTACCTACAAGCTATCTCTGCGATTGTTATTGGAATTATTATTGGTATTATTGTTCTTATTATTACAAATAAACAATATAATAAATAAATAAATAAAAACTTCTGACTGCGTGACTCCTGCGGTATTAATAAATTTAAATTCTTTTACTACTGTTTTATAGTTTCCACTGACTTGGGTTCTCATAAATTACTTCACAACCGATCATTTAAAATAAAACAAAAACTACCAAGATGCCATTCAAGATGTAAGCGTCTAAAATAAATAAAATTGTTCTTAAATAAAATATTTTTGTTTACTAATATTTCTGGTAAAATGAGCTCCGAGTTCTTAGAAAATACGACCGTGAATTTTTAGTTTACTTATTGTAAATTAAATACATTAAAAGCGTACAAAAATATCTTCCAAACGAGATTATAAATTGCTTTAATTACAACGTAAAATTGCCTATTATGTTGTTTAATCGTAGTTAGATAGCCTCTTGACTGATTTAAAAGTAGTTCGCGTATTATTAACTCGGCATTATCTTCGTGTGGAAACCGAGTGATGATAAATATAACGAGATTTTTATTTTAACCTATTTATGTTCTTAATTAATTGTGTTCATTTTTTTTTATTGCTTACATGGGTGGATGAGCTCACAGTTTACCTAGTGCTAAATGCTCACTGGAGCCCATGGAAATCTATAACGTAAATTCCGCCACCCACCGTGAGATATGAGTTCTAAGGTATCAGTTTTAACAGTCCAACGGCTGCCCCACTATTCAAACCGAAACGCATTACTGCTTCACGGCAGAAATAGGCAGGGTGGTGGTACCCGTGCGGCCTCATAATAGGTCCTACCACCAGTAAATATTAATGTATAATATTTGTTATAAGACGTGAAATTTCTCAAGGAACGTCGTGTTCATTTGTTAGATACGTGATGTTTTGGTCTTAAGTATGACATACTGCTACTACAATTATATGGTAAAGTTTCTATAGATTTCATAAGGTTACAAGTTAATGAGGTGATGAGGTGACGTAAAAATCCGTTTCCGGATCCTTAATACGATTGGAATATTAGTTAATTTGCAGATAGATAAGCCCGTTTATCATTTTAGACAGTTCATTTTTTGTGAACCCTCATCTGGAGTTAGATTGGTGCGCGATTGTATTCCCGCGCTACACGGGTCCGTTGACCTTGTCTGCGTGCTAGCTTTTCAATGACGTCACATTACGTGCAGAACAAAGTTTTTATTACTTTATACATAGTTTGGTGACGAGGACAGATGAGAACCGTTATTATCAGTTCGATTGTTACTACCGCGTAATTCATGCGTTGCGGTGTCAAAGTTGTCTCTAGGGTCAGCAGAGATTTTAGATTATAATTGAGAGTCCCGTTGGGTGTCTCAAGGTTGAGACATTCACTTGGCAACGTTTATGCGTCCCGGTAGGGACCAAAAGTTCGGTCCTGTAAATGCAAAAAAAAATATTAGTAAACTAAGCAATAAAAAATAAATAAAAAAAACTCGACCAATAATTTTGTTGCGCAGTGTAACCGCTAGTCGCGGAGCAAGTTTGGGTTCAACAGCCGAGGCTGTCCTCTCGTGAATCGCATTACAAGAGCTATAAACACGCTTTCATGGGCCGACTTTGAGAAAAAGAGTATGCTATAAAATTCGAATTCGATTTTGAAAACTTTTTTGAGAATTAACATTACCTTATTTATGATCACATTTATTGCCTCGGTAATAATACCCTCTTATTCTCTATTAGAAGGTTCATGACTAGATTCGTGACTAAGTTCAAGAATCCACTTAAATTCATTAATATTGGTTCATTAATATCCAACAGATACGATTTTAAATTTCTTACATTGAGTGCGTTTTATTATAATTATGTAGGGGTATAATCTTTTGAAAGTTCTCCTCAAATCAACTGCACAGTATTATTCTAGTAAGTATGCTGGATATAATAGTATTTGAAGTCGGCGTGGCCTAAAGGATAAGACGTCCGGTGCATTCGTATGTAACGATGCACTGTGTTCGAATCCTGCAGGCGGGTACCAATTTTACTAATGAAATACGTACTCAACAAATGTTCACGATTGACTTCCACGGTAAAGGAATAATATCGTGTAATAAAAACCAAACCCGCAAAATTATAATTTGCGTAATCACTGGTGGTAGGACCTCTTTGGAGTCCGCACGGGTAGGTACCACCACCCTGCCTATTTCTGCCGTGAAGCAGTAATGCGTTTCGGTCTGAAGGATAGGGCAGCCGTTGTAACTATACTGAGATTTTAGAACTTATATCTCAAGGTGGGTGGCGCATTTACGTTGTAGATGACTATGGGATCCAGTAACCACTTAACACCAGGTGGGCTGTGAGCTCGTCCACCCATCTAAGCAAGAAAAAAAAAACTATTTTCGATGATGGGAGAACTGAATCACATTTTCCTTGAGAGTCTGAAGATCCAGTAAGCTGAACTTGAAGCCCGAGTGGAAGCAAATCTCTAATTAAAATTATGCTAAACTGTTGAAAGTCGCGGGAATCCGTTGGATGTTGTCAGGGCAGAACCGGTCGTTGTGGCTAGGATTAGGTAGGCCTATGTCCAACAGAGGACGTATGTGGGCTGAAATCTATTATAGATTAAGTGGTGTTAGTGAACTATTTCCAACAGAGTTTTAACCTGCGTTAGGTTTGTTTCCACTAAAGATGACGGTTACTTATTGCTTCTTAGGCAGTGTAACCTGTATACGTTCTAATATACGAAGGGATGGCCACGATCACTCTGCCAAATGTGCAAACGACTGAGAAAAATACCTTCTAACTTAAAAATAAATTAAGATAATATAGAACTATAATATAGATAATATAGAACTTGTGCTCTAATGTTTCCAAATTGTGTGAACAATGTGATCATTGGATACTTGAACTTGCGTCAATACATAGCCATTATTAACATAGATCATCTTTGATAATTATATAAAACTATCATAAAGGAATTTGGACAGTTTACATAAGACGACCGCAAGTAATTATTGTACCAATTGTTTGCCGCTATTAATAGAACTGCAATAATTGCGAAGGTTAAAGGGCAAATTGAGGATCGGTCAGGCGCGCTATGACGCCCGAAACGGGTCACGTGACTTCGATCTGAAACGTCAAATTGTAGCGTAAATCAGATGTCATGTAACCGTCAGTTTAGACGCAGGGGTTATTTTTGTAGAGCCTAGTTTGAGGATTTATTTTTTACGTAATGCCAGGTGCAGCCTGTCTTGGAATTTGACGATTGATGTAGGCTTGGCAAACCAGTATACGGTCCACGTGATAATGAGTGGTCATCGTCGTTAATAGGCGTAAACGATGGCAGGTGCACAGCCGAGCTGCGTTGTGAATTTTGTCTTAAATGGCCAGTACATGTATTAGTGCTAGGTTATTTTGATCTTGGTTTCCTACAGTGAACTACGTTTCAGATTTTATTGCCACCAGTTTTACCAGGAGTACTTAAATTGTTATTGTCTTTTCGTAAAGTTCGTTACCGTATCTAAGACAGATCAATGTTGAATATTTTTTTAATTTATTGCTTAGCTCACGAGGACGAGTTCACATCTACAACGTAAATGCGCCACCCACCTTGAGTTATTAATTCCAAGGTCTCAAGTATAGTTACAACGGCTGCCCCACCCTTCAAACCGAAAAGCATTACTGCTTCATGGCAGAAGTAGGCAGGGTGGTGGTACCTACCCGCGCGGACACACAAGAGGTCCTACCACCGGTAATTACGCAAATTATAATTTTGCGGATTTAATTTTTATTACACGATATTGTAACTACACGAGATTAGCAGCGGCGAGAGTGAAGGCTGTATTGGTAATAAGTACCTAAATAAAAAATCTGGTCAAGTGTGGGTGTAATATTTTTTTTTCTTTTTCTAGCCCTAAAATGCAGTCCTGGCACAGAAGGCCCATGTGCAGCAGAGCAAGAATCAAAAGGTACCTAATTCATAGAGTTTATTATCAAACTAAAACAAACAAAAAACCCTAACGAGTTGAATAGACAGAGCAGTTTTTCAAGAATCGAAAAATTAAGCTCTATATTTTTTCCTTAAATATAACTTAAATGCTTGTCAGGGTATTGCAGATCCGGATTCCTTTGCTTCAGCAGTTGTTTGAAAAACAAAAATACATTTTACACATATATTTTTTTATCAATACACGTATAGCTTTTTATATCCACTTAAGATGTAGAGATAACATTATATTCAGTGTATCTATGAATCACTAAAACAAGATTATAAATTATAATCGTGAAATTGTTTTAAATCGTGACCGCATGTCACAATAAATCACTCTTAGTTATATCGCTTACTCAAAAGATACAGGTTTTCTTGTACTCAAGATCGAATATTTATTTTCTTAATATATTTATTAATGTATAACTAGGCATAGACAAAATATGTACCATTAACTTTTCCGTTTGCCAACCAATATTATGTTTGTTTTTTTTCAAAATGGCCTATTATAAATAAGAGAAAATGTGATGATACATTAAACAAATATAAGAATTCGGTTCATTTATGGAGGGTAGAGGTAAGGAGAACCGTCTCATATGGGAGAAGCTTGAAAAAGTGTCCCACTTTCAGCACTAAATAACAGTTCAAAAATCCTCCAGAATGGCGCTAGCATCGGCACAGGGTATGATATGAATTGAGCAGTTGTTAACTGATTGAAGTATGCTGAGTTAGGAAATTTAATATATTTAATGACTAGAGTAGTTAGTGACAGTGTAATATATGAGACCTCACATGTTTACGTAGTCCAAACTAATTTCGTCAATATAACCTAAAATTATTGCTGTGGTAAAGCGTGGAGACATCGATTGCATTTTCTTATCAGCTTTAAATAAGATACTTTTTGTGATTATGTAGTGCTTACAGTTCTTTCGTCCTTTTTTATTTCTCTATCTTATTTTTATAACTTCCAGCGCCTTTTTTAAAATTTACTCGGTTGCTACTGTAGCCCTGTACCCTTATTTAGCAGATTTTTACGGACACTTTTTCACACACAGAGACGGTTCTCCTTATCTCTACCCTCTATAGGTCCATTTGGCAGATACTAGTTATAGTGCTAGTTATTGATAGTTAACAGTCCATCGGTTGTTATCGATATCATACCTCGAATACCTCAATTGAGGTAGGTCATATTGTATACGACTGATGTTATCATACCTACTGTATGCGGCAGAATTATTGTCTATGATGGTGGTATCAAATCGTGCAAAAAAGTGACTGATGCACTACATGCAATGTATTACGTAAGGCTTATTTTCAGGCGACGCGCAATTTAATTGTTCGCATACAACGTCTGCCGCCACAGCTAAGTTTGGGATGTTAATGAAATAATAATAAAAATTACTAACGTAACATTCGTAATTCTAGACACACTTTTGTTTTTGCATTTTCACATAATAATCACACAGAACGTGCTATGTTCGTTGTTTTAATGTGTATCGAGATTAATTGTGGAGTATTTTATGTATTTTGACGCACAACTCCGACCAGTGTGCTTAGTGCCGGTTTTTTAACTCCTCGATCGCGTTAAAGTTAACTCAAATTTGTATGGAGCTGTAGCAGCGCCCCCTAGCGGCAAACGTAGTGTAGTTGTTTCATCTCCATAGAAATTTGAATTAACTTTCACACGATCAAGAAGTTAAAAAACTCGCACTAAGCATCATTTTCGGTCGGAGACATATAGGTATCTTGGCAGTGACCGCACGGATGTCGCGCGTAGCAATATAACAGAATATGAACTGTGATTACTAATTTCGCATGCCATTTGCCTAATCGGTAAATCCGGGATAAATATACTCAAACAACGTACACAAACTAAGGTCGGCCACTACACGTGAAGCGTTTAAGACGAAGGTTCGAGAACTGTTTCTCAGAGAGTTAGCAGAGTCATCTAATTGATAATATTTGTTTATATATGTTTTTATATGTATATATTTATGATATGTATATGTATATATTTATGTATATGTATTTATTTAAGTACGAGTATTTGTATCTATAAATATTATGTATTTTATATATACACATATGTTTAAGTAATATCACCTTCACACTACACCTTCCAAGCTTCATCTCTGCACTCCCCTAAGGTAGACTGTTAGAGAATGCCTATGGCATTAAGTCCGCCTTTATACTTTCTAGTATAAGAAGTTATAAATAAATAAATAAAATTAAAAAAACAAACCTCATAATAAATCTGTTATTCGGGATATGTTTTCATAGCTACCATTGTGCGTTCATAGCTACCATTGTGGCATATGGTATATTTAATTATAAAGTTTGTTTTATTTTTCGTAATAATAAAATAATACTTTTTTTAAACATACCTATTATTATCCGCAACACCCTTCGTCAGATTATAGAAACATGCTTCGTCAAAAAGTACCAATACTTACTTCCAGCTACAAGCGTCGTCATAAATAGCCTATAGGTCCACGCTAACAGCAATGATTATGGTATTTGTAGTTATATGGTTTTGTATCTATATCTATACTAATATACTAATATTATAAAGAGGAAAGATTTGTTTGTTTGTTTGTTTCGAATAGGCTCCGAAACTACTGGACCGATTTGAAAAATTCTTTTTCCATTAGAAGCCGACATTGTCCCTGATGAACATAGGCTACTTTTTTAAATTTATTTTTATTTTTTTTATTTTGGTTTCATGTGTGTTTTAATGTTTCCGACGCGAAGCGAGGGCGGGTCGCTAGTATATGGTATTTGTCTATTATATAGGACACACGATTGGAACATGTTTTGACTGTGATACGTATGACGGTAATGATAAAGTACTTTGCTTCATTCAAATAACGAATCGAACGGTAAGACGGTAGTACGCTGCTGGGTAGCTCATAATTTTGAGAAATTACCGCGCAATGTATAACAAACTCGGTTGAACGTCACTCGGGGCCAAATAATCGACGGACTAACCTTCGATGAAACAATCACAGATCGATTAGGTACATATGACAATACGTTTCGCGTTTAGCTTAACGCGAGAATAGTAGAACTGTGTGCTTAGTGCGAGTTTTTAAACGATCTCGGTAACGTAAAAGTTAGCTCATATTTGTATGGAATGGGTTCGTTTGCCTACGTTTGCCGCTAGGGGCGCCGTTCCAATTTCATAGAATATTGGCTTAACTTTTACGCTATCGTGAACGTTAAGAAACTCGCACTAAGCAAACTGATATATCGCCTTTTCGCATTAAAAGTATACAATTTCCAAAAATATTCGAAATTGAGTTAATATGCGTAAACATATTTTGGTATCACCAGTATTATTCTCATACTGTCAAAAATAGTTTAGTAGTTTAGTTATATATTTTTTTAGTTTACCTTTGTTTTGACTGCTATTAACAAAATTAATCTATACTAATATTATAAAGAGGAAAGATTTGTTTGTTTGTTTGTTTCGAATAGGCTCCGAAAATACTGGACCGATTTGAAAAATTCTTTTTCCATTAGAAGCCGACATTGTCCCTGATGAACATAGGCTACTTTTTTTATTTTATTTTTTATTTTTTTGTTTTGTTTCATTTGTGTTTTAATGTTTCCGAAGCGAAGCGAGGGCGGGTCGTACATAATAATTTTATTTTACTTTAAAATACAGTTAATGTAACTGGTAAAAAATAAAAAATAAATGAAATATTACATGTTAAGCCTTTAAAGCACTCCTGTAAAATTAGTAAATTTTGAGATTATACTGTTTTAAAACGAAAAGACGATATGTGATATTACGTGACACAAAAATAGTGACTGATCCCTTCTGATTGTTTTCTTATTTGTTCTAATGCGCAATACCGTCTTTACCATAAGGTCACACGGGGCCCGACAATTTCTGGGACCGACAATTTCTCTCACACATTTATTCACAAAACATTTTTGTCGGGCGCATTACACTTTTTTTATATCGATGACTGCGCCTATTCCTACTGTACTAATTAATAATATTTCCGAACGCATCTAAAAACCAGCAGCATTCTAATATCATTAATGACATATTATATCATACTTTATTTGATTACCTATAATAAATTTTCATACTCAGTAGAAAAATGTTAATTTAATTCGCTTTTTTTACTTTCCAAAAGGCCTCAAATTCTTGTGTGCCCAAGGGCCCCAGCCTAATTTAAGACGTCCCTGCTAATGCGTACCCATTTAAATGTGCTTCTAGACAAACCGAGTCAGATAACAACAGATGACGCGTCTGCCGTCCAAGAAATGCAGTCGGAAGTGGAATGCCTGGCGGGAACCGAGTGGGAGAGCAACTGCCACTTTTGCAGGTGCTCTGATTCAGGAGTCGCCGAGTGCTTGAGGCAGGACAGCTGTGATCAAATTATATTTAGTAAGTTGTGATTTAAACGGTAAAGTCCAAATTCGTGTGTACGTCGTTTTCACCTTGGTACCCTTTTAATACGCTTTTATTAGCTTCAGACGTATGTATGTTTGTAACGCTTTTTTTTACAATAAAATCATTTTCTCTTACACTATTTTTAATTCAAATTTATTAAAATTTATTTTCTATTTTTTAGTTGGATTTTCTGTAAAAGCGTATTTTGTTAGTTTTTTTAACTATTATTTATATCTACTAAAAGGCTGACTCAATCATCCAAATTAATAGGTCTGGTCAGATAATCATTGCATGGGTTAAAAGTGTTCGGTTACACAGCTGTTATAAATTTTTTTATTATAAAAAAAGAACACAATATTCCTAACCTAAAAGTACATGTTATTATCCGCAACATGCTTCGTCAGATTACAGAAATAGAGTTATCAGCGACATGCTTCGTCAAAAAGTACAATACTTACTTTCAGCTGCAAGCGTCGTCATAATTGATGGACTGACTTAGTGGCGTAGTAGATAGTGCCCCTAACTGTTGCGTGGAGGGCCGTGGGTTCGATTCTCACATCGGGCAAAACATTCGTGTGATGAACGGATTCGTGTGCTCTTTGTCTGGGTGTTTATTAAGTACTAGTTTTTGCCCGCGACTCGGTCCGCGTGGAATAGTTACTTTGGCATAACGCTAAATTTTACCCCCCACACTCATTTACGTAGAAAGTGAAAATATTTTGAAACATTCTTTAATGGTGCTCCACTTGTATCGGTCTTATCGTGATGTTATATAGCCTATAGCCTTCCTCAATAAATCGGACCTGAGATTAGCGCGTTCAAACAAACAATCTCTTCAGCTTTATAATATTAAAGTATAGATGTATGTCAGTCTCTGGTACCTATAATCCTAATTTGGGGGCGGGTGACCGTGCGTGATATGTTTCCAGTTATTTAGTCCCAGTTATAGTCCATAGGTATTAACCAGTTATCTGACCATACTGGTATCTGCTATGTACACTATATTTGCGCTGTAATGGTTTAATTTTACGTTCCCTAGATTACCTAGCAGGTATGTACTATTTAATTTAATTTTATTTATTACAGCCATGGTCCATAATAGTTTTTTAAATATATTCTTTTTTATTTCCAGCTGAACCTGTGCGTTGTCAGCCAGGCACCTCCTTCCAGAGGGATTGTAACACTTGCGTCTGCTTAGATAACGGTCTGGGCCTATGCTCCTTGGATGCCTGTAGAAGATCGTCAAGTAAGACCTTGCATACTCTTAGTTCTAAATTTAAATTTTATTTTTCACCAGAGAAGATAATCACTAGATGTAGGATTGGTAAGAACGGAACGTATGAGAGAGAGAGAGAAAACGATAAGAAAGGGAAAAAGAGAAAGACAGACAGAGTGACAGAGAAATAGTAAATAGCGAAGATGGTTATGGCGTAAAAAAGGTGTTGGATATTTTTTTTTAACAGAAGATTTTGAAACAGTGGAAGTTTTATTTTATGCGCTGCGATCCCTACTCTAATATATATATTTTATTATATTATATTTATCCCTATTTAGATTTCCGCCGGCCACATTGGCAATGTCAGTCAAACTATTGCTTGCCACTGAGGACTTTTTTCGAATCGGAGTTTGAAGTAGGGCCTGTCATAGCTATACGTCGGGATACGTTGTGGAGGGGAGTTCATATCAGACGTGGATTGTTAATAGGAAAAATGTTTTGACAGCCTACTGTCAGCAAACACAACGTTTCCATGTAGTAGCAGGGTGAACGTAATTGTAATCTAAAAAAATAGATGATGAGATAATTTCAATTTTTTACAAACACTTTACAATTTTCGTGGTCACGGATGACTGTAAAAGTGTTTTTAATCATCAATGACAGTGTTACTAGTGCCTTGCCTAGATTAGTGACCGAGCTAATGGCGCCTGTTGTTAAATGATTGTGAGGGCCAATGAACAAATAAAATGACGGCACCTAGCTTTAGAGCTTTAAGTCTCATTTGTATAGTACAACGGCTGTGACACCCATCGAATTTGAATTCATTAATCTTGCGCGGCAGAAATGGACAAGGTCGTGGTACTTACTTACGGGGGTTTACAAGCTTCCCTATCATCAGTAAAATACAGGCCACTATAAGAAGAAGAAGAAGGCATCTGAACGAGACCGCCGTGAGCGACAGGCACGTTGCAATTGGTTGCAACCGTTGTCTTGTCCATCATAACAAGTGATTTGCTGTCAAAGTTTGCCCTATTTGTATCCCACGAATTTCAGCTCCCAAGAAGTTTGAGCTGATCCAGGGCAGAGAATGCGCTCCGGGATCGTCGTGGTCGAACCAGTGTAACAGTTGTAGGTGCAATGCCGATGGATACGGCATTTGTAGTGACGAAGCCTGCACTGAACACATTATCGGTAAAATATATTAGAATGTCTAATTGAGTCGACTATTATCAAAGGCGGCAATCTGACTTTTGGACAATGATTGGTAAATCAGAAAAACGAATTATTGACTTTGTATTCCATTGGCAGTCACAAAACTCTTCGGAACGACATCTTAGATAAATAACAGGTTAACTATTAACCTTTATTTAATGCAGGTTTTGAACCGTATTCTTTGAAGGAGACGATTATATTCAAATAAATCTGTATTGACATATCAATAAATTTTTTTTGTCCAAATGTACAGATTGCCACCTTTGATAATAGACGACTCAATTATATCTATAACTAATCCGTTGGCACTGAATAGTCCAAGAAGCTGTGATGACCACTGGTTTTCATACAGATATCAAAGAAAATAACTTTTAATGATTATAATACTGTAATACTGTAACTATCCTTGAGACCTTAGAACTTATATCTCAAGGTGGGTGGTGCATTTGCGTTGTAGATGTCTATGGGCTCCAGTAACCATTTAACACCAGGTGGTCTGTGACCACCCATCTAAGCAATAAAAAAAAACTTGATTACACACTATTATTTTTGAGGTATCATAGTGTTTTTAAGCTATTGCATAGATTTTATCGCGGGCTTTGAGCGCGGTGACTGAATCCACCGAATTCCGTAACGAAAATAACCTGACACCCCCCCTACGCCTACTATGTAGCTCGTGTTCAACACATTCACACGTTGCGCTTTTGTATTGTTTATGAATAAGCGCGTGGCGTGACGTCACACTGCATGCGCATCATGAAAAGTCTGCCCATCTCTCTCTCGCGCGGTCTAGCTTATGAGTGTGAAGGGGACAGTTAATGTTTTGCTTTTATTAATGTTTAATATAGCGTGGTCTTGTTTTATTATTGTTTTAATATTAAATTATCATTGTCTAATTATAATTGCATAAGTTGATAAAAAATGCTATGCAATAGCTTTACCGCGGCAGTTTCCGAGTGCCATACCTTTTTTTTTGTTACATTTTTAAATCGATATTAATTTCTTTTATCATTTGGTAAAATTTATCGCGATACAAAAATTGATTTTTTTGGGTTTAATCACGCATAAGTTTTTTCCGAAATTGCAGTACGCATTTCAGTTTCAATTCTTTCTTTACGTGGTCACGGATGACAACGACTTATCTCCGAATTAAATTGTACTAAATTGAAACGTTATTAATTTCCTATTTTTTTTTTCTTTCGCCCATTCTATTAACCTCGAGGGGTTATACTAGATTCATAGAACGAGGAGGTGAGCTCACGGGGCTCTAACCTGACGAATTTCCAGCTGACTCTTTAAATTTTCAGAGCCAAAGAAAGAATGTGCGCCGAAGACGATGTGGAAAAATGAATGCAACACGTGTTGGTGCACTTCGGATGGTAAACCCATGTGCACTAGGATGGAATGCATCACTAATAACAGTGAGTATGTGTAATGAAGTGCATTAATAATCAGAGTAATACTATAGTTATAATTAACCTTATCTCATAATTGATTTTAATAGTGGCATCTTTGTTGGCCATGGCAGTCATGTAAATATTGTTGTTTAATAATAATATTAATAACGATAAAAGGTATTGTTTTAAAAAATAACAATTGGTTGTCTGTAAAGTTGACTTACGGAGTTACGGACGATAGTTTTACGTGATAACGTCAGTAGCAAAAGTATTCGAACTGCTAGCTCTGACGTGGTTATGGTACCTATGACATGGGCTTACAAGCCTACTTATGACCAGTAAAATACAGGCCACTATAAGAAGAAGAAGGTATCTGAAAGAGATCGCCGTGAATGATAGGCACGTTGCAATTGGTTGCAGCCGTTGTCCATTACAAAGAACAGGGGCTCTGCTGTCAAAGTTTGCCATATTTGTATTCCACGAATTTCAGCTCCCGAGAAGTCTGAGCTGATCCAGGGCAGAGAATGCGCTCCGGGATCAACGTGGTCGAACCAGTGTAACAGTTGTAGGTGCAATGCCGATGGATACGCCATTTGTAGTGACGAAGCTTGTGCTGAACACATTAACGGTAAAATATATTAGAACGTCTAATTATATCTATAACTAATCCGTCGGCACTGAATAGTCCAAGAAGTGGTGATGACCACTTGTTTTTATACAGATATCAAAGAAAATAAAGAAAATAAGAAAATCACTTTTAATGATTATAATACTGTAACTATACTTGAGACCTTCGAACTTATATCTCAAGGTGGGTGGCGCATTTGCGTTCTAGATGTCTATGGGCTCCAGTAACCACTTAAAACCAGGTGGGCTGTGAGCTCGTCCACCCATCTAAGAAATAAAAAAAATTGATTACATTATTATTTTTGAGATATCATAGACTTTTTTTGTTACCTTTTTAAATCGATATTAATTTCTTTTATCATTTGGTAAAATTTATCGCGATACAAAAATTGTTTTTTTGGGTTTAATCACGCATAAGTTTTTTCCAAAATTGCAGTACGCATTTCAGTTTCAATTCTTTCTTTACGTGGTCACGGATGACAACGACTTATCTCCGAATTAAATTGTACTAAATTGAAACATTATTAATTTCCTATTTTTTTTCTTTCTCCTATCATATTAACCTCAAGGGGTTATACTAGATTCACAGAAAGACTACCTAGTCTTGTGACTCCGTGAGAGCCCCGTGAGCTCAGGTGAGCTCACGGGGCTCTAACCTGATGAATTTCTTGCTGACTCTTTAAATTTTCAGAGCCAAAAAAAGACTGTGTGCCGAATACTACATGGAAAAATGAATGCTACACGTGTTGGTGCACTTCGGACGGTAAACCCATGTGCACTAGGGTGGAATGCATCACTAATAACAGTGAGTATCTTATCGCATAATTGATTTTAAAAGTGGCATCTTTGTTAGCCATCACGGTCATTTAAAAATTGTTGTTTAATAATAATATTAATAACGGTAAAGTTATTGTTATAAAAAAATAATTGGTTGTCTGTAAAGTCGGTTTACGGACGATTGTTTTACGTGATAACGTCAGTAGCAGAACTATTCGAACTGCTAGCTCTGACGTGGTTATGGTACCTACTGACATGGGCTTACAAGCCTACATATGACCAGTAAAATACAGGCCACTATAAGAAGGAGAAGGTATCTGAAAGAGATGGCAGTGAATGATAGGCACGTTGCAATTGGTTGCAGCCGTTGTCCATTATAAAGAACATGGATTTTGCTGTCAAAGTTTGCCATATTTGTATTCCACGAATTTCAGCTCCCAAGAAGTCTGAGCTGATCCAAGGCAGAGATTGCGCTCCGGGATCGACGTGGTCGAACCAGTGTAACAGTTGTAGGTGCAATGCCGATGGATACGCCATTTGTAGTGACGAAGCCTGTGCTGAACACATTGACGGTAAAATATATTAGAACGTCTAATTATATCTATAAGTAATCCGTTGGCACTGAATAGTCCAAAAAGTTGTGATGGCCACATGTGACGTCACCACGAGTAAAACACATTTTCATACTGATATCAAAGAAAATAGTTTTTAATGATGACAGTGCTAGAAAGTAACGAAGCTATATTTTTGAGAAATCATCCTGTCACATTTTTAAATCGATATTAATTTCTTTTATCCTTGGTAAAATTTATCGCGGTACAAAAATACTTTGTTGGGTTTAATCACGCAAAATTAAATGTTTTTCCGAAATCGCGGTACATATATATGACGGATTGGCCGGTTCCGTGATGTTTTTAAAGTTATGACGTCAACGTTCCATGATGTTTTTAAAGTGATGACGTCAGCAACCGTTATTTTCATCATTATGATTGCCTTCCATAGTGACAGTAATTAAGACTCATTTTTCCAATGAATTTCATTTATTACATTTCCAATGTACAACGTTAACGGTAGAGAGCTCCGCTCTGTTCAGCTACTCGAGTCTGAATGTGTTTTGCGTTTTTTTTTCCTACCTAAGCTGATAGCCTTGAGAGGCTATTTCAGCATAGCCTTAACTAGTAAGTGAGCTCACGGGGCTCAAACCGGGAGTATTGCTTACACTGGCCCTAGCAAGAGCAGTGCTTCGCAGAATCTACCACCGGATTGGAAACCCGACCCACTGAGATGATCCGGCGAGAAACTCAGTGGGCTGTGTCTGTGGGTTAATTCGCTCGTCGAGCCCTTCGTCACAAGCGACGGGTTCGGCGAGGACGGTGACCGGTACTTGAGGTACCTAAAAGCCCCGTTAATGGATCGGGCGGATCGGTAATGACGTGTTTGGGCGTGTTGTGCGACAATAGTCACTCGTATTTATAGTAGAAAAGTGGGGGTAGCTTAATCATGAATTGTCTTGAATACAGTCTTAAATTGTTGTTGACATGCGTAACATTTAGGAAACAGTTAACTTTAACTATTTCTAGTTAGTTAAATAGTGGAGTTGCACCGATATAATAATATATTTATATGTATATTTTTAAATATTTTCTTTACGTGGTCACGGATGACAATGATTTATCTCCGAATTAAATTGTACTAAATTATGAATTAGCGTTATGAATTTCCTGTTTAAATTTTCAGAGCCTAAGAAAGACTGTGCGCCGAAGACTATGTGGAAAAATGAATGCAACACGTGTTGGTGCACTTCGGACGGTAAACCCATGTGCACTAAGATGGGGTGCATCAGTTATAACAGTGAGTATGTGTAAATGCAGTCCATTAACAATCAGAGTAATACCACAATTACAATTAAGTAAACGCTGGTGACCGTGGGCGGCGGTGAATCACTTACCATCAGGTGACTCGTCTTGCTCGTTTGCCTCTCGTTGTTATAAAAAAAAAAAAAAACTTTTCGCATAATTAATCTTAAAAGTGGCCTCTTTGTTGCCCATCACGGTCATTTAAAAATTGTTGTTTAATTATGATATTAATAACAGCAAAATTTGTTTATATAAAAAAAAAATTAGTTTTCTGTAAAGTCGGTTTACGGACGATAGTTTTACGTGATAATGTCAGTGGCAGAACACATTTTCATTTTGGTTTTTCGAATACGAACTGCTAGCTCTGACGTCACGCGAGAAGAGAGATAAATGTGTCACAAGCCAACGCTTGGCCGATCGTGCTTCTCTATCGCTGTTCGCTTGCACGCTTAGGCTCAGGTGGAACGTGACACTTTTTCGTGCGTACAGTCGGTGTTCACCGATTTATAAGAAGTTATCACGTCAAAAATTACGAAACAAATTACGGGACGTTTTTTTTTTGAAGATTAAAAACAATTTTACAGCTTTTTCTTTTGCGTTTCGTGATGACTTTTATCGTTTGTTCTTCACAGTCGTGGTGGACCTCAGAGGGACCAACCATAAAAGGTTTTTTGATTATCTCCGAACAATAATACTGTCGTAAGATTTTGAATTTTCAATTTCCGAAAACTTATTTACAGATTTCGGAAGTGGCGTCACGGAAAAATTGGAAACCAAAGGAACCGAAATACCTGTAAGTAGTTTTTATTAATATATTAAATTAATTAGTAAATGTGTGTTAATTATATTTGCGACATAAAAATGGTTCATTGACAGCCGAATTTGGTTACGGTGTTGAATTATTTACGATCGTTAAATGTTACATTACAGTTATATGTTGTACTTTGATATCGAGGGGTGAAATGCTATGTGGATTAGGCGACATTTCGCTTAACACGCGACATTTATCTTTATAATTAAAGGTGCATTTTATTTGGTATTAGCATCCACAGTACGATGTTTTTAATTGAACTTCAGTTAAGTTTACTCCATTGAAATAGTTCGCTATTTTTCTTGTTATGATGCTTTTATCTAAATTTTAAATTTTAAGCTCTCCTGTAAAGTTGCAAAAATGTCGCCTTAATCAAACAGCCTTTCAGCACTCGATATGTTATTTCATATAAAATGGAAGGCGACATATAAATTTTTCGGAACACCGAATGTACATGTAGAACTATATGTATAATATAATATTATGTATAATCTGGATCATAATTTTGGTTACCAGATAATTTGCTTGCTATTAAAATCCGGAGGGTTCTCAATTAAAGTATTCATTTTATAACAATTTTAAAAGACCAAAATAGTATAATACCAAGTCGCTATTACTTTATTTAGGGTTTTCTTGGATTTTTGGGCGTCGCAGCTAATGAATGAAAATTCAAATTCGACGCTTATTCTCATGTATTTGTTATTTGTTTCACATATTTCTTCGGTTCGAGTACTTTAAAGTTTTTGTGGTCACGGATGACATCGGACGTAAACATGTTTTAAAAAAAAAAATTTAATAAAAAAGTATAAAATCGTCTTTGCGATGATTAAATTAAAGTATATTTCACAAAATCGAATGTCTTAGGTTAGTGAAAATCATTCTTATGTCATTAGATGTAAAATCTGTGTACAAATTTTAAAGAGATTTTTTTTAAAGAGAATTTCTTAAATAAAACTTCGCAAAGAAATCGTGGTCAATTTCAAAAAAAAAAAAAAACAGACATTTCATCGTGTGAATTAAAACAAGATCTGTTGTTTTAATATTTTGTTGGGGGCACACGAGACATTTACATTTTTAAAAGCAGTTTTACATTTTAATCACTAAGTACGTAACTTAATTTTTCAAATGTCTTTTTCTTCCGGTGCACTACTATACATGGAATCGAATAGCTGTCAGCATATCTGGCTTTAACAAAAATATAAAAAAACCTTAAAAGTATTGATGAAATCCCATGATTAAAATGTAAAACTGCTTTTAACTGCCTCTGTTGTTTTTAATCGAAATGTTTTTTAATATCATTTTTTAAATCTCCATAACTGTGCTAAAATTACGTGAATTAATGTATTCTAATAACAGTTATCATTTGGTGGTCGGATCCTAATAAATTCTAAGGTAAGTAAGCAAATAGTTTATTTTTATTATGATTAATATCTCTATAGGACTTTTAGTTCGCAACGAAAAAGGGAAGATCTTCTATCGATGAAATTGCTTGGTGGTCCGACAGTCCAAATATTATTCTCTTCAAGATTCCTATATGAGCAAGTTTCTTATGAGATTGTCGTTAACGATATTCAAGCATCTGTCAAATATCATGAGATCTGCTCATCTGGATCATAGCTACCGACACATCACTTTATTCAAAACAGTCATTATATAGGTATCCTGAAATTTTAGTAAACATAATTGGGTTTCCAAATTATAAGAATTTGAAAATTATTCCATAGGCCCGGAAACACTGTATGTTCGGGTTTACTATTTTTTGACGTCACAAGTCAGTATGGAAGTAGATCCGATCGTATGCTTCGACTATCCAGAATTGGTTATAGATATCTTAATGAGTGATACCTGTAATTACAACAGGCGATAATTAGTAGTTAAGAATGAAATGCGCTCGTCAAATTTTTAATGCCAAGTGGAGTACAAAATAAGAGAGAGATTCTAAAGTTATTTTTAAATCTGTAAAATCAATTTTAAATTTCAAACTTAACACTTAATAACGAAGCTTTTTTTCGGAACTGTAGCCTTTTTGGGACCAATGGTAGACATACAATGTTTTGACCATACCATACCATACCTACCATAAACGTATTTTGCGATGATATTATTCTAAGAAATATTATTTATTTGATTACAAGGAAACCTTTCAGACGATCACAAATAAAATTGAGGGTAATAAAGTAAGAAGAGCGATAACGTGTAAACCGAATCAGGAATTCAAATCGGACTGTAACTTGTGCAAGTGTTCGCAAAGTGGGCACAGTTACACTTGCACTCATAATGAGTGTCTCGAAGGGGATACCGGAACGGACGCGGACGTTGAGGTGTTTATGGAAAATGATGTGAGTTAGTCGTTTCTTTGCTACTTTTTGTCACTACCCACAGAAACGATAACTCGAGTATCGCTACCCAATTTGAGACGTAAAGTGGAAGGTATAATTGGATTGTAAAACGTCTCTCCTACCCTACAAACCAGGTAGGAAATAGGCACGATTGTGTTACCCACCCATAAATGCCGGGAAACAATCGCTATATGGTGCTTTGAATACTTTGAGAACGAATGAATACCTTGCTGCTCATCCACCTGTGAATCAGTACATTTGACGATTGGATATTGCTATTATAGGTTAACGTATAAAAAGAAATGCAGTTAACATAAATAAAAAAGTTTGAAATTATTGGGACTATTTAAGCAGTCTTCAGAGATTTTGGTCAGCCAAAAAGACCATAATTAATATAGTTATTTAGAGAAAACAATACCCGATTATCAACGTCAACATCTTCAGACATGAGGCCGAAATCTCACTTCTATTTCATCAAATTGCACATGGCTGTTTCGCGGCAGAAATAGGCCGGTTCGTGGTTACTTAACTATACGATTTCACAGTGCGCCACAGCATCAGCTTATTAAATGGCCTCTGATACCATGCCAATCGGTTTTTTTTATTGTCGTATAGGCCGACAAGCATATGACCCACCTGATGGTGAGTAGTTACTGTCGCTCATGAACGTCAACAATGACAGTGGTAGAGCCAAGCTGCTGCCTACCGTTTAATGCTCTCCACAAGTCTCGTTTGAAGAAGGACATGTCATGGCGCTCGGGAAACACGGTTGAGGGGAGCTCATTCCAAAGCCAGATTGTACGGTTTGGTTTTCGGTTAAACCTCTTTTCCAGGGCGTTGATCATATAGAGCGCCACTCTGTCTGCAAGCCCAGGAACAGCTTTTACGTGAGCTGCAATATTTGTCGGTGCAATGATTTCGGTACCGACTACGCGTGCACGAACAAACTGTGTCCATTGCCGGCCGATGTTGAGGTCTTTCACGAGTTAAAGGTGCGTTTGAGACGGGACGACGGATCGCTTAATCATTATCAAAAGCTTTAATTAAAAATCTTAATTTGTATTATTTTTGCAGGAAACAAAACCTGTCGTTCCTATTGTGAAAGCCAGTTACAATGGTAGTACACCGTAGTTCAAGGAATCAACCGAAAAAGCAACATTTTAATTTATTAATGTCAAATAATAAATAAATTAAAAACCATGCCCCTTTCATTATTTTCACTATGTCAATAAACTACCTAACTTACTCAACAAACCTTTGATTTTCATGAAACGATTTTTGTATTCTTCAGCTTTTGTTGGTACTGTTTCATTCAAATAATATATTTATTTATTTTGGCCTCTGTTAAAACGAGGACAACTGTCCAAATATCATACCAAAACCTTTACGTCAATGTGCCAATAATTGTGTAATTTACCCACTGCCAGTTTTGTTCATCAGTGCCGAATAGTTTGATAAAAGTAGTCGAGAATTCAATTTAAAATTCTCTATCATCGTGTGTACATTCCTCATCACCTCAGGAGTTAAGGTCGTCTCAAAACACGACCAAAGCAATCGTTTGCGTCGCGAACCGAATGTTCATCAAGGACTGCAACACTTGCTGGTGTAACGAAGACGGTACTACCTTCTACTGCACCCGAAGAGTCTGCGTACCCATGCTGCCGGAAGACGGTGACGAAGATCCTGAGGTATCTTTATCAGTAGATAGGCTGGTGCCTGGTGCTGGTGGTAGTCTTTGCGGGAAATTCCTGAACTTCTTCGTTGATTTGCTGACGGACTCTTGATCGGTTGTGGTTCTTCTCTATTTATCTATCTCTTGGGTTTATGGCGTTTCCTTTTAGATTTCGCCAATGTCAAGTGACAAGTGTATTTATTACTCTGCTTTTTATAGGGGGCTTCGTGAACGATCAAGGTCACAGACGTAACTAAGAATTAAGTGAGTAGCTAAGAATGTTTGATAACAGGATCGTTGTTGATGTACCTAAATCAAACCCGCAAAATTATAATTTGCGTAATCACTGGTGGTAGGACCTCTTGGGAGTCCACACGGGTAGGTACCACCACCCCGCCTATTTCCGCCGTGAAGCAGAAATGCGTTTCGGTTCGAAGGGTGGGGTAGCCGTTGTAACTATACTGAGACCTTAAAACTTATATCTCGAGGTGGGTGGCGCATTTATGTTGTAGATGTCTATGGGCTCCAGTAACCACTTAACATCAGGTGGGCTGGGAGCTCGTCCATTCTTCTAAGCAATAAAAAAAAAACCTAAAACAAATAAGACGCACACGATGTATATACAGGGGTTAGTTGATTAAAAGACAGACAAACTACAGCTTAATATTATTATGGTTATTGAATGAACTGAGAATATAAACGAAAGGGGAGTTGATAACGGAAAGAAGAGATTTGAAATCAATGTGGCGAGAATATCAGGAGGAAGGAGATCATAGAGGGAAGAAGATAGACGAGGACAACTGAAAAAGATGTCATTTGGAGAACCTTCGTCAAGACCACATTCGTGGTTCTTCTCAAAATCTATGATCATTCTCTGCTGTCAAAACCTGTAATACTTTATTTTTTTCTTCCATATTGACTTTAGGACATTTTGTCTATGACTACTGTAGTCTATGATTGTGAATCTAAAGTCTGTGATAATTTATTTTTCTCTTCCATATTGAAGTTAGGGCATAGTGTGAATATATCGCGCACTTGAAAAATCCTTAGATAGCGTTAATTTTCAAAGTTTTCTGAATTCAAGTTGAATTCAAGTTTATCTTCCATAATAAATATGTTTAGCGCTAAAAATATTCACATTGTGGCCTCTGGCTTAAAAACTGTATCTTAATTTTCCTCTTTGTATTTCTATTAATCTCATTTCATTCGTTCCGCGGTTGTCCTTCGCCGAGCTTCATTTTATACTGTTTCCCAAGATTATATTGACTTATTTAAATAATTTTGTATACTTTGAAATAAGCTACTGTATCTTTGAAAGTTTTTGACAATGGGTTCATATGTAAACTTTTTACTTTTTCATAGCCCAATTATGTACATACATATATTAAAAGTATACTCGTAAGTATCCCTGATACGTAATAGTAAGGATTCTTTCACATTTACTCAATTTTTCGGGTTTTCCCCCTACCTATTCGCTGTTAGTCTAAGGGGCTATTCTAGCTTCTCGCGGACGGGTAAGTGAGCTCACGGACTCAACCTGAGATAATTTGGTAACACTAGCCCTAGCAAAAGCAGTGCTTCGCAGAATCTACCGCCGGATCGGAATCGCGACTAACTGGAAAGATCCGGCGAGAAACTCAATCTATGGCAATTTTTCGATCGGTTTTCATGGATATTAAATCTTTGATTTGAACTAGAACTTGAACCAGAAACCAGCGACGCCAAAGGAGTGCAAGCCGAATGAAACGTTCCAAATTGGTTGCAACAGATGCCGATGTAATTCTGAGGGTACATTGTATTCTTGTACGAGGATTGGCTGCTTGGAATCCGAAGAAAAGGTTTGCACGTATCAACCATATATAAAAAAATTAGATAATCTGGGATAATGACGAGAATCAACGCAATTTAGAATTTGTATGGCAAATCTGGAATGAAGCTAGACTGAATATAATTAGATCCTTTTTTTTTCATTTCAGATGTGTATCGCTCACTGAAAATTACTTTAAGACTTTCCGTCTTTGAAAGTATATAATCTGTCAATTACACCTTGTGCCATATTGTAAAATATGTATAAATAGTGACCAAAATTCGTCGTGGCGTTTTTCCAAAATTAAGTACTCTTTCTTCTAAATCTTCGCCACCGCGTTGATTCCTGTTGTTATTTCAACAAACCGTTTTCTAATTTTTGTGAAAATAAATAGCGATTTCATTTATGGTGGTGGTATTATTTTTATCCCAACTAACATTCCAACATTCCAATTGTGGGTAATATCCTGAGTTGGACTTTGACTATGTCCACAAATTCCCTTACCCGATCCATCTCATACACCAATAGTTCTTTGTCTCTTAATTAGCTCGTCTAAAGTAACTCTAATATTAATTCCTCGTATGTCTGGTTGTCTCCACAGAACCACACCCTGTCTAGAAAAGTTCGTGCGTCCCAACAGGTAAAACCTTCCATCACCAATAAGATCCATTTTCTGGTTTTTAAATTTTGTACAGTTTCCAATATGCTCATGTCTTAAGAAATTGCCTTAAATTTTAAGTTATCAGATTAAATTTCCTACTCCAGTACCAATGGCAATTGCTTCTGCGTGGATTTTTCTGGATGTAGGTTACAAAACCGATAAACTTCCTTGGAGTGCTTTTCAATTTGAAATATTTTAGCGTTGTATTTTTTTACTTTTTTTATTGCTTAGATGGCTGGACGAGCTCATAGCCCACCTGGTGTTAAGTGCTTACTGGAGCCCATAGACATCTACAACGTAAATCGCCACCCACCTTGAGATATAAGTTCTAAGATCTCAGTGTAGTTACAACGGCTACCCTACCCTTCAAACCGAAACGCATTACTGCTTCACGGCAGAAATAGGCAGGGCGGTGGTACCTACCCGCGCGGACTCAAAAGAGGTCTTACCACCAGTAACATTGTTGTTGGTTATGCAGTTGTATTTAATAAATTGGTATACAATATTCGACATTTGCCTCGTCTTTGATCTTTGCCCTACAATGTCTACGCTCAGCTTGACGCTAACGCAGAGAAACATTTTGTTTTCCAGGAAACCGTCAAAACCTGCCAGCCCGGACAAGAATTCCGGTTGGACTGCAATAAGTGTCTCTGCGATAAGGAAGGCAAAGACTTCTCCTGCACTCGTATGGATTGCAACGCTCTCAACAGTAACCACAATGCTGAGCCCTTCAACGGCGACAGAACTAAAAGAGGTACGGTTCTATTAAAGATTTTGAATTTCCTATTTGTTTAACGCAATTGCCGGGGCCGATACACAGGATAATGTGCCTTGAATCATGAAGGTCAAAGTCTTAATTCGACTGAGGTCTTTCTAACTTTTAAAAAGCTTTGTACCCTTTTTTACGAAAATTGTGCGGACGGAGGAGCATATATATTTCCCACACTTATAGAGAATACAGAGAAGGAGTGCAGAATGCTAATTTTTTTTTAAAATTATGCTCTAAATACATTAAATCCATAAAGTTCTCACACTACTGTGTATTTGACACAACACGCTTATATACTCTTTTGTTTATTATCAAATTTTTATTAGTGTTTAAAGTCTGTGGCCAAATTGAGAATAGATTAATATTATTTGTCTTTAATATTATTTGACTATAACGAAGATTATAAAGTCTTTGACGATAGAACCATAATTTAAATTAATAACCTGGGCTGGGCGAATACTAGTCCACTTTAATAGCTGGCGATAGATACCTAAAGAGGAACTTATCGGGCTGTCGCAAATGTATAGCATTAGTCAGAGCTTATGTGCTTTCGTCCGTATAACAGAAGTAAGTCAGAAGCCAGCCACGTGCGTTCCCGGCTCCGTCTACAATCAGGGCTGCAACGTATGCCGCTGTACTGACGAGGGCCGACACGCCACTTGCACCTTGATGCGATGCCCCCAGGAGAAGGAGGAGACGCATGCGCACGGTAGGTAAGCGTCTGTTGCCTGGTTCTGCTGAACCCTAAAATTCCCTCAAAACCCTAAAAATAATCTGGTGAAGGTTTTCGTTGGAATTTCGGTTATATTTTACGTGCGTAAGACACTTTACCACAGTCATTATAATCAAGAACCATTTTACAATACATCCATAGTTTTTGGAAGCCGGCAGTGTCTTAAATTAATCTAATAGATTGGGATTGTCATAAGTGAATTTTGAGGAAGGATAAATGGCGTGCCAAAGCGTGTTGGGGTATATTAAACGGGTCCTAGTAATGGTATTACGCAGATGATTTGTTTTCTCTATTTCTATTCTTAGAATGACCCATATTTTCGTTAGCTTATGGAATAATAAATGTTTAGCGAAAGTAGTTTTTGTTGTGTAGAATGGTATTGCCTACTTGATGTCACCAAGCTACTGGAAACCATAGCTATTTAATCATAGCATACCCTTGAGATGCAGCGTCTAAGTGAACTGCATCCTATCCTCCAGATCTTAAAAAATCAAAACCAACTTATTTTTATTCAAATAGACCTTCACAGTCGCCTTAGTCTTGACTTTAACACATATACATAGGGGGTTATTAGGGAGGAAGAGGTCGTATGTGATTTATGGGCGGAAGAAACTGGAACTGTCTTACTGGTGGTAGGAGCTTTTGTGAGTCCGCATGGGTAGGTACCACAACCCTGCCTATTTCTGCCGTGAAGCAGTAATGCGTTTCGGTTTGAAGGGTGGGGCAGCCGTTGTAACTATACTGAAACCTTAGAACTTATATCTCAAGGTGAGTGGCGAATTTACGTTGTAGATGTCTATGGGCTCCAGTAACCAATTAACACCAGGTGGGCTGTGAGCTCGTCCACCCAATTAAGCAATAAAACAAATAAAAAATAAAAAGGGCAACTTCGATAAGCCATAAAGCAATCAGGTCCCAGTTATGACGGTCTGATTTCTGAGGCAATATTTGTTTTATATCAGACCAGGATCCAGGTTTTCGTTGCAACCCCGGCGAGCAGTTCACCCGGGACTGTAACGACTGCACTTGCTCGGCGGACGGGAAGAGCGTCTTCTGTACGCTACGTCTCTGCGACCAGGACATCACGCCCCACATAAACGCCGCATAAACCAATACATGATATTCGAATAGTCGATAATCGAACTTAAAATTTAACGAGATTAATAAAAGTTTTCCATCTATTTATACGTTTATTTTAAATATAACGCAAACTCGTTGTGTCTATTTAGAATTTGCTTTACGTACTATGCCTGTATTTTAGACGATTTTTATTTATAAAGGCCTATTAGTAGATTTTGTATAATCTGTAGCTGGCGAATAGACTTTAAACGAAAATAAAAAAAAAAACCTACTTCTTTTTAGCGTCATTCATTATTTTGCAAATGGCGTCGTTTCTTTCACAAAGTTGGTAGCCGTATACGTATTTTTGACTATTACTTAATTTAGTTTAGTGAATTCAAAACTCAGTTTTCAATAACGAAGACGTCTATTTAAATACTCATTTTGTTTTCATTTTATTTAACACGATGAAGGATTTTCTTTGTTCAAAAACGAGTGTATCGCAATATTATATCTTCGCTTTTCGGCGGGAAAAGGTCTTTCTTGTCTAAATAAAATGAAAATGTTGCCTTTATATTATTAGTTTTAACGGTAGCGGTTCACGTATTTTTCAATTTAACACGTAAGTTTTACTACTATTGCCATACTCATTTCATCATTAATGTTTTTAAAAATTTCGTTTATAAATTGAATTTTTGAATAGTTAGCTCTTCATCGGCCATATTTGTTTTAACTAAATCGTTTTAGTATTCTGTTAATGGTACTTACATTTATGTTGTATTTGAAATTTAATCAGTTTTTAGAATTTAATGGCGGAGATTTTCATTGGCGAAGCTTAGATCGAGATTATTTTATTTTTATTTAAAAACTTACAGTCCTCCACTGGCCTACCTAGTTTAGTTCAACTAATGATATTTCTTCAAATCAGAACAAGTCTAATCTTAATTATATAAAGTTCATTTCAATTAATTAACACTATTTAAATACACCAGTTGCTTTCCGCTAAAGGCAGAAATGTTTGCTTGGCTGTACGATTTGGTTATTTTGACATTAAAAAAAAAAGATTAATTTTTTTAAATTCGGAAGTACACATTTTTATTTTGTTGGTACATCTGATGGTATGTAGTATGTTGGTACCCATGATTTTCGAATATTACTAAACGACTGCAATACATAATAAATGTTTAACTTGATATTGAACTAAACTGTGTTTAGGTACGATTTAAAAAAAAATCTTGATTAATAATAAAATGCTTCGTCGGTTAAGATGCTTAATTTAGTTTAAGTGCCCTCGTGTATTAGTTAAAATACTTAAGATCCGCTTAAGGTCCATATTTGTAATGATGAAAATGTAATAAAAATGATTTTTTGAATTTTGTGTTTTTATTTATCCACAAGAAACCTAATTTTTTTTTATATATTTAAGATATCTTGTATTTTTTGGATGGAAGTGCAATGGAATTACGTATAAAATCTACTTTCATCTTTAGCATTGTCTTGGCCAGTGGCCTAAATGAGATGCGACCTTGCGCTTACCTCTGCATCATCGGAGTCCAGCTATTTGAGTTCGTGAAAGGACGAGGAAGCAATTGGAGTTCTTTTTTTGATTACGAAGAAACTTTGTGTTTTTCTGTCTTGTAATATATATAGGTAACTGGTATATACTGGACAAGACATGTTTCGGGCGACGCCTTCACGTTGCCCCGTCTGGGTAGGATAGGCTCTTTCAATGAACCTGTTACATTTCGACGCTTGAAAGGCAAACGTGACTAAGCGACAATGGGTGAACTTTATAGTAGACTAATTTAAAGCTGAAATACCTGAAAACAAAATTTATTTTAACGAATCTAGCTGTAGTAGAACCTAGCTAGTAGCTGTAGGATTGAAATTATTTTAATAGACCTAGATATATATTTTTTTTGCGCATCGAATATGGTTATTGCCTATCATTTATGTACAAAGCAGTTATTGTCGCTTAGTCACGTTTGCCTTTCAGGCGTCGATTTGTACCTATTCCATTTTGACGGCGCTAGAGTAATGATTACACACGGACGTTACATGATCTAGAGACGCCTTTGGTCTTGTTTAGGTACGCCAATTTATGAGGCACGATTGTTGGTGATTCCAGTATTGTGATTTAAAACTCAGAGAGATCCATGTTGCTCATTACCGGGTAAATTCTTTAGTTGTACTCTCAGATTGTCAGATTAGTGGAATATACACTTTTTAGCATGTAATTAACTCAACCTACCTTAATCTGACGCGCTCGAGAATTTCTGATGATACATTTTTTTTTACTGATCAGATCCTTTATCCTGAACGCGCGGCCTTACTTATGAGGTTCATATTTGGTGGAGGTACTTAAACGGGTACAAGGTATCCTTCTCTGTATTTATCTTCTTTTTTTTTATTGCTTAGATGGGTGCACGAGCTCACAGCCCACCTGGTGTGAAGTGGTTACTGGAGCCCATAGACATCCACAACGTAAATGCGCCACCCACCTTGAGATATAAGTTCTAAGGTCTCAAGTATAGTGTTGCAAATGATGTGACAATAAAAACCAGCAGCGTAACGACAAGTTCTTTTATTTGTGCAAGAATGCAGAAAAGTCGTTAGAAATGGCTGGCACGGCTTGTTTTATTAACACTATCCCCCCTTCGTTGGCTTTGGCTGGCGGCGGTGGCGGTGGCTGTGGCGGAAGAGGGCGTGTTAATGTGGCTTGGCGGCTTGGCTGGCGGCAGGGCATGACAGCTGACGTCACGTCCGTTACAATAGTTACAATGGCTGCCCCACCCTTCAAGCCGAAACGCATTACTGCTTCACGGCAGAAATAGGTAGGGTGGTGGTACCATACCCACGCGGATCCACAAGAGGTCCTACCACCAGTAAAATTCTCAAACTTATCCAAAAATTGACGGTACTTAGCGCAGTATTAAAATATTGGCCAAGAACACTTAAGTAGCCGTCGATTAGGAAAAATATAAAGCACTCGAAACACAGAAATATAATATAACTGCGGCGTAACTATAATAGTTAGACATATGCTGTCGCGACACTTTTTGTAAATAATAATGTGTTCTACAAAGTCGTGGTACATTATTTTATTCTATCATCAATAGTTTTCGCAGGGCACGCGATGTAAAGAATATTTTAGGTATTTTTTTACACTTTGGGTTACATTATTGGAGTTTTAGTAAGGATCCCTAATTCAATTCAAAAAAGATTATAGCCTATGTTACTCGGGAATAATGTAGCTTCCAAACAGTGAAAGAATTTTTCAAATCGGCTCAGTAGTTAGCCTATTCAATACAAACAAAAAAAACAAATCTTTCCTCTTTATAATATTAGTATAGATGACAATTAAAGAAAACACGAGATTAAACCGTAAAATTAATTTTAATTAATTTTATTTTTAATTTTATGTCTAGGTACGTATCGCGAAAACTGAAGAAAACAATTACTTAAAGCTAATCTAATCGTTTTCAACAGTAACGGCCACAAATTTAGCTGTAAAACTGTAATTACGACGTAATCATTAGTAATTCAAATGGAATAAAGCTATTGCGTTGCGGTTTGATATCGAATTGCAGTCCGACGGGTCAATCATGTGGTACGCCGGAATATTTGGCTCTCTGATTTCTTTAGCATTCGCTGCAAACGTATGTAAGTATTTAGCTTAAACGCCAGGGTAATAACATTGGAAGCGAGTTTGGTGGGAACGTCTTATATCGGTGTTCGCAACCAAGTTGCTACTTTTGTTTTTCTTTCCTTTCTATGCTGATAGCCTTAAGAGACTATTTCAGCTTCGCCTTGACGTGTAGGTGAGCTCACGAACTCAACCTGAGAGAATTTGCTAACACTAGCCTCAGCTAGAGTGGTGCTTCGCAGAATCTACCACTGAAAAGATCCGGCGAGAAACTCAGTGGGATGTGTCTATGGATTAATTTACTCGTCGAGCCCTTCGTCGCAAGCGACGAGTTCGGCGAGGACGGTGACTGGTGCTTGAGGTACCTAAAAGCACCGTTAGTGGATCGGGAGGATCCAAAATGACGCGTTTGGGGCGATATTCATATATGATATCTATGGACGACACACGTAATTAAACTGGTATAATTTTTCAGCAAACACAAACAGTCTCTACGATCTACCGGAAATAAAAGAAGGGGATCCGTGCGTGCCCGGACGTTCCTACAGAATGGAGTGCAACAAATGCTATTGCAAAGACGACTTCGGTTTGATGTGCACGAAACTTTTGTGCTTAGAACAGAGTCATATAGACGAAATTTATGGCGAGAAACGGGCACATACCCTGAGAGCCGGAAAAAGAATGGGCAATGAAAAAAAAAAACTTTTAATAGGTTATCCCAAACTCCCGAAGATCTGCCAGCCAGGGGTATTATACAACAGAGGCTGTCAAAGGTGTATATGCGGAGAAAACAAAATGGCCGTCTGCACAAATAGGAACAACGCCTGTAAACCAAATTTGGAATGTTGGTATAGTTTGAATTACATTTATCGTCACGAATATATCAAATTGTGAATGGCTATTTATTTGTGTTAAGCGATATTTCGCTTAATACGCGACATTTATCTTTGTAATTAAAGAACCGTTTTATTTGTTAGTAACTAATATCAACAATACGAATGCCTTAATTGAACTTCAGTTAAGTTAACTCCATTCAAATAGCCGAAGAAGATTTTTTTTTATTATTTTTTTTCTAATTTTCAAACTTTAAGTAGTACTTCTGTAAAATTAGTTAGTTTACTTTTTTTTTATTGCCCTTGTAAGCAGACGAGCATACGGCCCACCTGATGGTGAGTGGTTACCGTCGCCCATGGACTTCAGCAATGCCAGGGGCAGAGCCAGGCCGCTGTCTACCGCTCAAACAATCGCAATCTTCTTCTCAGTCGGACACTCTTGTCAGAGTGGTCTTAGTTGCGCTGACGCTGTATGTGCCTGTAGGACCTGTTAGGTCGCCCATGCTCCCGACGACCGCGCTCCAGGCAATGCGCTTCCAGGTCTGGCGGTTCGAAGCGTTTCGAGTACATTCGACCATAGTGGACTCAGTTGCCCTTTTTATTAGGTCAGTCCAGCGGGTCGATGAGCAGCCGCGTGATCCTCTGCCTTCCACCCGGCTCTGGACTACCAATCTCTCCATCGAGTGCTCCTTTCTGGAGATTTTACCTAATAATTTTTAAACCCTCAGTTACACAGTTGACGAAAGTCGGTCTCTGATACAGAGTTCTTTGAGGATGGATGAATTGGTGTCGAATGCCATCCATGGGATCTTTAGGAGGCGTCTCCATCACCAAATCTCCAGTGCATCGATTTTACGGCGATCCTGCAATCTTAGAGACCAGGTTTCGGCTCCATAGAGAAAGATTGGAAACATAAGACATTACCACAGCCACACACACAACCACAATACCAATAAATACAATATAACCACGTTTCCTCTCAGCCCAGAACATTCTGAACCTAGAAGACGTGCGTCAACCGTTCAGTCGATCGCAGGTCGCGAAGCTGCCGACTCTTCGATCCCGTCAAGTGGCTTGCACCCCCGGAAGAGCCTATAGAGTCGACTGCAACGCTTGCGTCTGCCTTGCCTCCGGAAACTTGCTTTGCGACAAACTATTGTGTTTGAGCTATAGTGAAATGCATAGAATTGATGCTCGGAAGTTGAGTGGTAAGTTGAAAGATGAAGTTGTCGACTCAGATATTATGAACTTTTGGAACTATTTCACTGGTGGTAGGACCTCTTATGAGTCCGCACGGGTAGGTACCACCACTCCGCCTGTTTCTGCCGTGAAGCAGTAATGCGTTTCGGCTTGAAGGGTGGGGCAGCCGTTGTAACTATACTGAGACCTTAGAACTTATTTCTCAAGGTGAGTGGCGCATTTACGTTGTAGATATCTATGGGCTCCAGTAACTTACTTAACACCAGGTGGGCTGTGAGCTCGTCCATTCATCTAAGCAATAAAAAAAAAAGAAGAACTCATTATTCAACGATGTCTTTAAAAGGCTAGTTTTGTTGTATCTATTGATATGCGAACGTTTTTTAAGCTATTGCATAGTTTTTATCGCGGGCTTTGAGCGCGGCGACCGAATCGAGAAATTCCGTAACCTAACACCCCCACTCTGCTTACAATGTAGCTCGCGTTCAACACATTCACACGTTGCGCTTGTGTAGTGTTTATGAATAAGCGCGCGGCGTAACGTCGCACTGCATGCGCATCATGAAAAGTCTGCCCATCTCTTTCTCGCGCGGTCTAGCTTATGAGTGTGAAGGGGACAGTTAATGTTTTGCTTTTGTTAATGTTTATAAAATATAGCGTTATTTTATTATTTTTTTAATATTAAATTATTATTGTCTAATTTTAATTGCATAAGTTGATAAAAAATGCTATGCAATAGCTTTACTGCTGCAGTCCCTGAGTGCCTGTATTTCTGCCGTGAAAAAGTAATGCGTTTCGGTTTGAAAGGTGGGGCAGCCGTTGTAACTATACTGAGATCTTAGAACTTATTTCTCAAGGTGGGTGGCGCATTTACGTTGTAGATATCTATGGGCTCCAGTAACTTACTTAACACCAGTTGGGCTGTGAGCTCGTCCATCCATCTAAGCAATAAAAAAAGGATAGTTTTGTTGTATTGCACTGATTTGAAAACATTTTTTTTTTTTGTTATACTCACTGACATTTTATAATAGTTTATTTGATGTGGCTACACAAATAATGGAGAGGCTATGTCAAAATAGCTACACCAACCTAAAGCCTCATAGTAAGTGTCATTCTGTAAACTTCACCAGTCGGGCACCACACAAATAGTTACCCAGGTCGTGACCTTGTTACAAAACATTCTCAATTGTTTAAGACAAATTATTTTGAATTTATATTATGTACTAGCGCACCCGGCGAACTTTGTTCCGCCTTAGAGGCAATAAATGAGCAGACTTTTGATTTTATCAAGGTCAATTTTTTATTTGGATAATGAATGTAAATTAAAAAGGCAAGTATTTTAATGATTCTTTCTTGGCCATGTATTTGAGTTATTATTATTATATTTTCTTGTTCTTCTTCAGTCCTGTCACTCGCAAAGTTTCGAATCCTAGTTGCTTTACGGTTTCGTCGGGAAATATTTGATCGTGTTGGTCGCGGCATAGCTTTCTTAATGATTACCTATCTCGACACAATAAGCTAATAGAAACTCGAAATAAACACATCAACCGGTCAACTTCAAAATTCTACTATAATTAACCATAAACTACATTACGTTTAGCTGTCAGTTGCGTTTTGTTGTTCCATATCTGTTGCGTTTTGTTATACCACGTTTTATGTCACGTCCCACGGAAACGTGATAAAAAGTCCTATGTCCTTCTCCTCATTCTAAGCTACCTCCCCACCAATTTTCAGCCAAATCAGTTCAGCCGTTCTTGAGTTATAAATAGTGTAACTAACACGACTTTCTTTTATATATATAGATGATGTATCGTACCTAGTGGTTTGATTGTGCCTTCATTGTGAAGCCGTATCGAATTACCATTGGTTGGGCTTACACGCTTATTTAAACCGTAGAACTCATTAAAGACGCGCTATTATATTATGTCGGTGCAAATATGACTATTAACCTACTTATTGTAAAAAATAATAATAATTGAATGTGATAATCGGATCATCTGATCACCAACTAATTACTCTGTGTTTATTAGGATGGGAAATTGATGTTAAGCAGTCTCTCTTATTGTAATTTCAATATGTACTTTAAAAACGTGTAAACACGCTCACTTGTGTGTACCAAGCCCTATAAATACGGCCGTACTGTCTAGCGCTGGGTCCGCCGGATCTTCTCAGTGGGTCGCGTTTCCGATCCGGTTGTAGATTCTGTGAAGCACGGCTCTTGTTAGGGTCAGTGTTAGCAACTCTCCGGTTTGAGCCCCGTGAGCTCACCTACAAACGTTAGGGCGAAGCTGAAATAGCCTCTCAAGGCTATCAGCATAGGTAGGTAGGAAAAAAAAGCGCTGGGTCATACGTGTCCGAGCCGTTGCATAGAACGGATCTCTCTGGAACGCTTTAACGCTCCTCGTGAAATATACGCAGCTCAAAAAGTTCTCGTGAAGATTTGTTTCGGAAGACCAAACATGAGTCATCGTCTAGAAATTAATAACCGTGACGTCAAGAATGCTGACGTCACCTATTTTAAAAACATTACGGACGCTACTCCTCCGTCATATATAATTTTATTTTTTTATATAGGTAAAGCATGCAAAACGGATGCAATGGCGAAACCCGAAAACGAATGCGTCACATGCGAGTGCGAGGGAAAAAAAACACAATGCACCGAAATCGAGGGTTGTGTTACCAGAGCGGAAAAAAGCACCTGGATCAATGGACAGCCTCAACTCACTCTCGACCTTTACAAAGACAAATGCTTACCGGGGGGCGTCTACATGTAATGCTCAGAAACTTCTAAATTTACTTAACTTTATGCACAAAGTTTTTATGCAAAAGTTTCCCCTTTTTGATGGAAATTCAATTTTTTTTTTTTTGCTTAGATGGGTTTACTAGCTCACAGCCCACCTGGTTTTAAGTGGTTACTGGAGCCCGTAGACATCTACGACGTAAATGCGCCACCCACCTTGCGATATAAGTTCTAAGGTCTCAAGTATAGTTACAACGGCTGCCCCACCCTTCAAACCGAAACGCACCACTGCTTCACGGCAGAAATAGGCGGGGCGGTGGCACCTACCCGTGCGGACTCACAAGAGGTCCTACCACCAGAAATTACGCAAATTATAATTTTGCGGGTTTGATTTTTACTACACGATGTTATTCCTTCACGAATGCACCGGTCGTCTTATCCTTTAGACCACGACGAGTTCATATGTCTATTTATTTAAAAAAGGATTATATTATGAAGACTTTTTGCCTTTTTTTAAACACAAAATTTATTTGCTTGATGTCTGAAGATGGCGGAACAATGCATGTTTAATTGAATTCGACTACATTCTATCTATATATATCTAGTTCTTAACTTATATCTCAGGGTGTGTGGCACATTTACGTTGTGGATGTCTATGGGTTCCAGTAACCACTTAGCACCAGGTGGGCTGTGAGCTCGTTCACTCATCTAAGCAATAAAAAAAATATATATATATTTCGGCCTTTTAGTTATTTTTGATGAGAGCTGTAAATGATTTAATAGTGAACTTCTCTACATCACTTTAGACATGACTGCAATCACTGCTACTGCCAAGAGGACCTGTCCCTCAGATGCACACAGAGGACTTGCTTGAACTACAGCGAGTCAAAAGCTTTGGAGGAATTAAGACTGCGCCTCATCCAGGAGGGTCTTTAACGGAAAGTGCATTGGGAACTCGGATGCAAAATACGGGCCGAGGATACGAATCGTCTTGTCCAATTAAGAATTACAATGAATAATCCTTTTTGATTGTGTTTTTTTTTAATTGACAACATCCTAAATCGAAGAACACCGGCTGCACGCACGAAAAAGTGTCACGTTCCGCCTGGGCTTGAGCGTGCAAGCGAGAGTGCGGAACAAACGATAGAGAGGCACGGCCGGCCCAAGCGTTGGCTTGTGACACATTTATCTCTCTTCTCGCGTGACGTCAGAGCTAGCAGTTCGAATAGTTCTGCTACTGACGTTATCACGTAAAACAATCGTCCGTAAACCGACTTTACAGACAACTATTTATTTATTTTTTACTATTCGCTGAGAAGACCCGGCGAGAAACTCAATGGGCTATCTCACATTTCACGGTAGAGCGCTCGATTAATGTTCGGCAGAAATGGTGGAAGATATTTTTGGTATCCATCCGTGTAGCCTCCCTACACCATTAATACAATTAGGAGGTCCCGTCATGACTTACGCGAGTGTGGTGTTCGCTCACGCGGCCCGCACACACATAGACAACCTCCAATCTCTACAATCCCGCTTTTGCAGGTTAGCCGTCGGAGCTCCGTGGTTCGTGAGGAACGTTGACCTACACGACGACCTGGGCCTCGAATCTATCCAGAAATACATGAAGTCAGCGTCGGAACGGTACTTCGATAAGGCTATGCGTTATGATAATCGCCTTATCGTTTTCGCCGCTGACTACTCCCTGAATCCTGATCACGCAGGAGCCAGTCACCGTCGACGCCCTAGACACGTCCTTACGGACCCATCAGATCTAATAACATTTGCATTAGACGCCTTCAGCTCTAACACTAGGAGCAGGCTTAGGGACCTCGGTAGCCGTACTCGTCGAACTCGACAAAGAGTTCGCCGTGCAACCGAACCCATGAATCAGCTCGCTGAGTTTCTCGCCGGATCTTCTCAGCGGGTCGCGATTCCGATCCGGTAGTAGATTCATTCGCGAAGCAGCTACTCTTGAGCTGTTAGGTCTCCTTCGGAGGCGCTCGGGTAGCTGTTAGCAAATCCCACCCCTCCTGGGTGAGCCTTTGCTCGCCCACCTGTCCTGGTGAAACTGGAAAGGCCTCAGGGCCACCAGTAATCCTTCAATAATAATAAAAAAAAAAAACAATTAGGAGGGCTAATTAGGAGAAAATAGCGCCTCTATGAAATGTTCAAGGGAACATTATACCAGTTGCTAGAGGTAATTCAAATGAACAGCTAGAAATACAGATAGTTTTCCAATTACAGAGCATAATGCGACTCAGTGACGCACAATGCCGAATTATGCTAAAGCTTAATTGGAACGTGAATTAGTTTTCAAATGCATCAGCAGAGTGCGCTAAGTTAGCACAGTTTAATTAACAATGATTATTTCTAAGAAACTATTACGAAACGAAAGCCTTACAATTTTTTTCAACATTAAATAATATTACTAACGATAATATAAACAAAATTTCGATCAATGCCAACTTAAAGAAAAAACACACTTGTCAATTTTCTGTCACTGAGTCGGTATCGACCGCGAGTATCACGCGAGAGCAGTACTTTTGAGAGTGCTCGATTGTGCGAAGCGTTGCTGTACATTCAACGTTGAGCATTATGCCGCATAATGCGCTCTTGTGCTGTAATTGGAAAACTACCACAATCAGCATAGCGTTTTCTTCTGTCAAATAGTAAATGTCGAAGTTTCAATTGTGTCAAATAAAGGCTTATTCTATTTGACGTTTACGTGAAGATGGCAGAGATTGGCAAGCATGACGCGGATTCCGTTTTCCTGCCTATTTCAATTTCAAGGAAATATCAGCATCAATAGATATACAATACAATTAAGATTTCAGTTTCACCTTATTTCCAATAAATTGTTGTTTCATTAACAAATTACGCATGCGCTACAAAGGTTTATTGTTTTCTACAAAGAAATATTTTGTTTCATTTGAAGTCGTTTATAAATTGTATTTTCGGATGGCTTAACAACGCCATCTGCTGAAAAAGCTTTAGTGTTATTGTGTCTTTAAATAGTATTATTATTCGCCAATAGATATCGGGAAGAGTCATAAAGTTGATTATCGATAAAGTTGATTATTGAAAACACGAATAAAACAACATTTCCTGAAAATAAATCGTAGCTAGATCGATTTATCGCCCCGAAATCCCCTGTATACTAAATTTTATAAAAATCGTTGGAGCCGTTTCCGAGATTCAGATTATATACAAGAATTGCTCGTTTAAAGGTATAAGATAAGATTAAGGTAATTTTGAATGGGAATTTATTATAGGGCCCACAGAAATCTCTGTTCGATGTCTATAGAAAACGCGAATTGGAAAACAAATTAAAATTTCACTGACTCCACGTTCCGAATCGTAAAGTCAATTTTAATCTACAATAATGTCGTAAAACACGTGTTTATAATTGTTTGTCCGCAAACATATTATTCATGGCTGTCGTAATACTCATAGTTTTTGCTCAAATTCATTTTATTTTCGCTGATTTACGTAAGTACAAGGACAATAAATAAAATATAAATATATTTTGATCGTTGATGGTTTGATATTATTTTTTTGCCCTTGTAGGCAGACGGGCATACGACCCACCTGATGGTGAGTGGTTACCGTCGCCCATGGACTTCAGCAATGCCAGGGGCAGAGCCAAGCCGCTGCCTACCGTGAATACCGTTGATAATTCGATTGACTTGAAATTTTTACAAATCGTATTCTTCAATCAGACTTCAGGGAGGGATTTTGACTAAGGCGTCTTTATTTCATATAGCATCCGTGTCCAATAATTACCCTGGCGCCATCTAGTAACCGGGCGGCTAAAATGAAATAGATAGAAACGTGACAGGTTCATTGAAATATTCCCCACTGAGTTTCTCGCCGGATCTACTCAGTGGGTCGCGATTCCGATCCGGTGCACTGCTCTTGCTAGGGCTAGTGTTAGCAAATTCTCTCATGTTGAGTCCGTGAGCTCTCCTACCCATCCGCGCGTAGTTGGAATATCCTCTTAGGCTACCAATAAATATGTAGGGAACAAAAAATCAACAGAAAAAGAAAAAACTACACCCCTAAAATTGAAAGAGCAGAACCGGTCACTCCAACATCCCTTTCTTGTACCATAGGCAGGACTGCCTCTGATTTCTGGTATAATGCATCGTCTTACGATGTAAAATCGCATTATCCTATAGGCGGGTAGTTTCAACAAATAGATATAATGATTAAAATTACATTTGCATATTGATTCCTGTCAATATTTATTTTTAAGTATTTTATTGCTACGTCACTATAGAATGAGGTTTTTTTTTCACTGAAAGAACCAATCGTTTCTTGAGATGTTCAGTATCATTAATATATATATATATATATATATATATAGCTTTATAACAAAAACATGCGTCAACAGCATAACAAACTAATGATTAATTTCATTATTTTTTTGTTTCGTTGATACCAATCAGGATATTAAAGCGAAGTAATAAAATTATTGTATTGTCATCGGTTCTTGATGCGTGTGCAATTTTCAAGTTATCTCGAAGTGAAAATGACATTCAAAGATTCCGTTACCAAAATATGTGAAAATCACCTTGACCGTTTGTGGTGAGCCCAAGAAAATTTCGAACACGAGTATGAACCGTAAAAGTAGTGAAAAAATGATTTTTACCCTAATTTATTACTATATTTATATTATAATTCATAATTATTTTAGCCAGACGAGCATAGGGCTCACAGGATGGTGAGTGGTTATCGTAGCCCATCAACTTCAGCAATGCCAGGGGCAGAACCAAGGCGCTGCCTACCGTTAACTACTCTCCACAAGCCTCGTTTGAATAAGGAAGTATTAAATACTGAACGGGTTCTATTACTAAGTAATTTATCCATGACCCAAAATTCGTATTTAGGTGAGTGCCCACCCAATAATTGGGTTTTGCTAAACGACCGACTCTGCCACTGTAATCAAAACGGATTCTGGAGTGACCAAAGATGTAGGTCAACTGAACGACAATGCTCACCGGGTCAAGTGGTTTATTTAAATCGAACCAGATGCACTTGTCAAAAGAACGGATTACTTTCGTGCATTAACAACATGAATAGTTGGCTAATAGGACGTTTGGAAAGCAAAACAGGTGTCGACTGTGTCCCCTATTCGACTTTTTATTACGAATGTAATATTTGCTTGTGCCCGAAAACCGGCAGATCCTTAGAGGCACGTTGCGTTGCTAACAGATCGTGCTTGATTAAAAAACTCGGAATGAATTCACAGCTATCCTCCGATTTCGATTCAAACAACTGTGTTCCTAACAGCATCCACAAATATCAATGTATCACGTGCCGTTGTACAGAAAATGGTCATTTTTTAACACAAAGCTGCGTTAATTCCTGTAGCCGTACTCGGAGAATAAATATTTTTAAATGTATCCCGGGAAAGTTCTATAAAAATCAATGCAATATCTGTTATTGTCCGGAAAACAGCGAACGTAATGAAAATCTGTGCACTAAATCTATTTGTGACAGTTACGATAATACCCAACCTCTGAATGTGTTAAGGACGAATACAGCAAAATGCGAACCACTACGTTTCACCGAGCCAAGGTGCTTATACTGTGAATACAATTCAAAAGGGATTAATACCTCTACATGCTTTGAGCAGAAATGCGTCAACATCGAAGACATGGAAGATAATTCAGAAAGTCATACTGTTGAGCAAATAGCAATTATTTGTTCGCAATGTTTCTGCCCAAGAAACGGATATATCAACGAAAGGTATTGCACTAAAAATTGCTCATCGAAAACCAGACGCATTATGTTCGAAAAGTTTTTAAGAGATGACAATCACGCAGTCGTTCAAGTCTTTAACCAACAAAAAGGCTCTTCGATGGGAACATGTCGATCCAATTATTTTTATCGCGACCAAAATCAGACCTGTTTGTGTCCAGATAATGGAAAAATTAATAAAGAATTATGCTTATTTATTACAGAGCAGACGAAAGAAAACGATACAAATGCTACCGGACCAGGTACGAAAACCGGTGAAATCGATTTTGATATTAACTGCGAATCGAATACGTTCATCACTTATGATTGTAACATATGCTACTGCAACAAAACGGGGAAGCTGGACCCGAAATGGTGTACATACGATGATTGCGAAACAAAAAAAAACTTACAGGAATCCCAGAAAACGAAACCAGCACATTTAGAACCAAACGATTATAGCTGCAACAAAAGCGGTAACTTAAGTCTGGAATCGTGTACAGCCCACAATGGCTCTAATATAACAACTGCTCAAGATTTCGGTGTTCACGACCCGTCATTGCCTTCACCGAACGCAACCTGTGAGCCTGGTAGCCTAACAAAAGTGAGATGCAACTTGTGTATTTGTCCGAAGAGTGGGCTAGAAATAGATCGGGTCTGCACAAACAATAATTGCTCGGAAAACATCGAAGAAACCGCAAAAGCGAATAACTATGATGAAATACATTGTGAACCGCTCGCTTACTACACGGTCGATTGTAACGTTTGTTTTTGCCCTAAAGAGGGTATAAAGAATTTGGCTAAATGCACGAATAACATATGCGAGAAACGCTACCTTCGATCTTCAAGCTGCAATCCAGGGGAACTGTTTAGTGAGAGCTGCAATATATGCATATGCCCAAGAAATGGTGATTTGCTTGGACGAGTCTGTACGGATCGAGATTGTAATGATCATGTGGCCCGATCGATGCTGTTCCAACTGTCCCAGGGTTTGTTACCGGAACTTAATGAGACCCACTCCTTGGATATCTGCTTCCCGGGCGAAGAGTTCGTTGTGGGTTGCAATTTGTGCGTGTGTCCCGATATGGGATTGAGGGCTTATTCGATTTGCACGCCGATGTTTTGTGATGAGAGGAATCATGCTATTCAGGTATCTTCTACTTTTAACTGTTCTATAAGTAAAACAAAGTTGTCGCTTGAATAATCACTATTAAATTGTGAATTAAACGGTACTCTATAAGTTTTACACAATTTGTCTCATAAGAAATGGTAAGAATTATTACTTGTTGAAGGGTTACCAGGACTCCATATGCAAATTGCTCTCATAAAGCAATAATAAATGATGAACCTGCAGAATTCACTTTAAAATGTATCCTGTAATCAATTTTAGACGTAATATGAACCATTAAAATAGCTGTACCAATTCTTTTAGGAACCGCTCTCACTGGATAGTTCTGTGGTAATTAAAAGAGAGCGCCGGGACGCAGACAACGCATGTATCACCTATAATATAACAAATACAGCCGAAAGGACATATTGTACACCAGGAACTATGTACTATATTAGGTAAATGTTCGCTGACACGGAAATCACGAGCAAATATGTATTTAGAATCATTTGTAGCGTAAAGTTAAGACGCCTTGTGTTTTTGTACCTAGCGATTCGATTATACTGGGCTTTAAATTCCGCAGGTAGGTAAAAAAAAGTTCACCGAATCGACGACTCGTCTTTTTTTTTTGTCGCCCTTGTAGGCAGACGAGTATACGGCCCACCTGATGGTGAGTGATTACCATCGTCCATGGACTTCAGCAATGCCAGGGGCAGAGCCAAGCCGATGCCTACCGCAAGGATCGAGGATCAGGCGAGGATCGAACATCGGGCGAGTGTACGGGGGAGTCGTATGGTAGGCGTAATTACTGGTGGTAGGACTTCTTGTGAGTCCGCGCGGGTATGTACCACCACCCTGCCAATTTCTACCGTGAATCAGTAATGCGTTTCGGTTTGAAGGGGGGGGGCAGCCGTTGTAACTATCCTTGAGACCTTATATCTCAGGGCGGGTGGCGCATTTGCGTTGCAGATGTGTATGGGCTCCAGTAACCACTTAACACCAGGTGGGCTGTGAGTTCGTCTACCAATCAAAGCAACAACAAAAAAAAGGCCCCTACCATCTTCATCACGGAAACCCATATAACCCGCGAGCCCCCTAGATGCGGGAATCTTCTAGGAAGTTCAGCCTCCAGGCCAAAAAAAAGCTACTCATCTGTCTAAAGAAATACGTACTTAACACTTAATCACGACGTTAAAGGAATAACATCATGTATCAAAAACCAGACCCATGACATTAATACATGTAACTATTAGTGGCAGGGCGTGTGATGGCAGGGTACCACAGGTATATATTTCTGCCGAAATTAATCATAATTTCCGTTTTGAGGGGTTGGATAGTCATAAATCTATACATTTCTGGAGGACTCTTGAGGCAAATGCACTTACTTTGTGGTGTATATGAACTGTGATCACCAGTGATATCAAATGCGCCGGAAGCTTACATCAAGCGCGTTCTATTTACACAAATAAAGTTCAATTTCTGTTTGTATGTAGCCCTCTGCGCGTTTCCAAGCTATACATCTGATTGTCATGGAACTTAGTAGAGTTATTGACATTTGGATGTCATAGTAACAGCCCTGTACAACAGATGGCGCTCAAGTGTTTTTAATAACGATATTCATCGACAGATGTCGCCAGTGCTATTGTCCGTATTTGGGGAACATCAATAATTTTTGTCGGCCTTTGCCTAAGAATTTTCATTGTGAACAAGCGTATCCGAACTTTAATTATTTACCTATGGGAAGGAGACATGATGTCGGTAAGGTGTTATTGTAATAATTTCACTTAAAAACAATAGTATACATGGTCAATTATTCATCGGAGGCATATTGTGAGAGAGCACATGTAGATACCATCCGAATTATTTCTGAATTAAGTAATAATACTGGTGGTAGGACCTTTTGTGAGTCCGCGCAGGTAGGTACCACCACCCTGCCTATTTCTGCCGTGAAGCAGTAATGCGTTTCGGTTTGAACGGTGGGGCAGCCGTTGTAACAATACTGAGACCTTAGAACTGATATCTCAAGGTGGGTGGCACATTTACGTCTTAGATGTCTGTGGGCTCCATTAACCACTTAACACCAGGTGGGCTGTGAGCTGGTCCACGCATCTATGCAATAAAAAACAATAAAAAAAGCTTAGGGCGGCATCAAACCTAAATACATCACTGGTCCAATAGCAACCGGACTCACAGAAGGTCCTGCCACCAGTAGCCCTGTTTATTGCGCCGCCTTAAATGTTAGAATACATTTTATTAAATTTTTTAAATTTCAATTTAAAATAAATTTATATTTTTTTTTTATAAAAAAGAATTTGTACTCTTTTTCAAAGGAGCCTGTCTTTTTTGGCTCTGAAATTATGGCATTTCAAAAATTTTGCCGCCCCTCAAATCATGCCTATATAGGCGTAAATGCATCACTGGACGCTTCAAAATCGTTTCCAGAAACTTCCACGAGTAACATAACGGTAACCATAAGGCACGAGCACACGATGTACCGATGCGACGAGAACGACACGATATCGGACGAGTGTTACGTATGTGAATGCAAAGACGCGGTCATTATAAGGGAGCACTGCTTCAAGAGTGACGCGGATAAATGCACGGACGCCCTACCCACGTTTTTGAAATTAACAAATAAAATCACATGAATACGTATTTTTAATGCATTTTTATTTAGCTTCACCTGTGTAATGACTTCATTCACGATCAAGATTCTTCTTCTTCTCCATCGCTCCCTCGTTACTGAGGATCGTGACTCCTCCATCCTCCACGCCAGCCTCCATCGGTCAGTTGCCTGGTGTAGTGCAGCGCTAAGTGGTCCGTTGGTTTGCTCGGAGATCTGGTCGGACCAACGTTTGGGGCTCCGGCCTCTAGGATGTTTTCCTTTTACTTTTCCGGTGAACATCAGACGTGCCAAGCGATCTACACCTCTGCGGGCAACGTGGCCAAAGTAGCGCATTATGCGTTGCAGACAGGCGTTGAGCGTTCTCCATTTAGAAGTCGTCGTGGCCTAACGGATAAGACGTCCGGTGCATTCGTGTTGAGCGACGCACCGGTGTTCGAATCTCAGGCGGGGTACCAATTTTTCTAATGAAATACGTACTTAACAAATGTTCACGATTTACTTCCACGGTGAAGGAATAACATCGTGTAATAAAAATCAAACCCGCAAAATTATAATTTGCGTAAATTACTGGTAGTAGGACTCTTGTGAGTCCGCGCGGGTGGGTACCACCGCCCTGCCTATTTTTGCCACGAAGCAGTAATGCGTTTCGGTTTAAAGGGTGGGGCAGCCGTTGTACTATACTGAGACCTTAGAACTTATATCTCAAGGCGGGTGGCGCATTTACGTTGTAGTTGTCTATGGGCTCCAGTAACCACTTAACTGGGCTGTGAGCTCCTCCACACATCTAAGCAATAATAATAAAAAAATCCATCTATATAGAACACGGTCTATCTGTAATTAAGTTAAAGTAATTTGCCGTAATAACTTGAACAACGCCACCCGCAAATGCATAATTCAATATTAATATCATATTCATTAATGAAACAAGCAAGCTAATCACCATAAAAACGGACCCAAAACAGAAGCAATTAAACAAATTTTATCGTGTAATTAAAATGTTTGATTCACTAATTATGATTTGCGGCAGTTCTGTAAATGAGATTGAGTTAACAAAATGTTTTTTTTTAATTCATTATTGACGTGGCTAATGTTTTTGCAGAATTATGTTTGCGCAAAGGAAATGCTTACAAAGAGTTAGTACATTCAATTATTTTGTCAGTTTTCACGAGCCGTTCGATTTTTTATTCCCATTCCAAAAATAGTTTTAAATCGATTAAATCGATATTTGATTATATATATTTTTTATGACTCGTATTTAATTTTGTCTCGATTATGTGTGAATCCAAAATACAGACTAATCCTATAAGAGATTCATTCAGTTGGCAACATTTAAAAAAAAAGTTACAGAAAATGCAATGAAACTTCATATAAATCAAATAAATTTAAGAGTTAATTTTTTTTAACTAATACTTTAATTGCTAAGTTAAGATTTTTTTTTATTGCTTAGATGGATGGACGAACTCACTGCCCACCTGGTGTTAAGTGGTTACTGGAGCCCATAGACATCTACAACGTAAATGCGCCACCCACCTCGAGATATAAGTTCTAAGGTCTCAGTATAATTACAACGGCTGCCCCACCCTTCGAACCGAAACGCATTACTGCTTCGCGGCGGAAATAGGCGGGGTGGTGGTACCTACCCGTGCGGACTCACAAGAGGTCCTACCACCAGTAATTAAGAGTTAATTCACTTTAGTAATCGAAATGTAATTAATTCAATAGCTGTTTCCAAATTTGTTCACAATCCTCTAGACTCTCGTACGTTTTACAAAATGATATTCGTGTGAGATTTATTTGTATTTTTCGGTTTTTTGTTTTGTCACTTGGAACCTTAATTTTAGAGATTAAAGATTTTTAAAGTAAAATAAGTGTTATCGTAAAAAGATGTAAAAAATAAAAATATAGTTAACGTATCTTGAAAGTTATAACCTTCCTAATCGACTTCCTATGTAATATGTATACATATTTATATCCATCTAATTACAGTTTGAGACATTTATTTCTTATATTAGCATCATTTACAGAAAAAGAAACTAATAAAATACACGCTAATCAAACTTACAAGCAACCAGCGAAGACACGCACGAATTAATTATTTAATCCCTTATTTATTTCAGACTTATATGATTTTGATTTAGTTGAGAGTAAAAAGATTTGCACGCCGGGCGTTGTCTACACGAGAGGTAAAACTACATGCATCTGTAACGATCAGGGCAAATGGTCTCATTTCATATGCAATAATATAATCTTTATGAATAGCTTAGAGCATAGTTCAGAACCAAAATCCAGATACAGCGCTTGCCTGCCAAACTCATACGCAATAATCGATTGTAATATATGCTATTGTAATTCAAACGGAGAAATAGACGAGGAACGCTGCACCAGAAATATATGTGACCCGCGAGAAGATTCTAGAAGAAGTTCAAAGACTTACGATGAATGCGAAAAAGGCACTTGGTATTCGATAGCTCCTTGTCAGTTCTGTTATTGTGTGAACAAAAATAAATTGCTGTGCAACTCAAGGAATCATTTCACGAAAACGATAAAAATAGGTGATCACGATTTGCGTGATTGTGGCAAAGATTTCCTTCAAGACGCATTAGTTTTAGTCAATGATAAAAAGCTAAAAGCAAATAACGAAGAATCGAAGCCAGCAGATACAAATATTAATATCGTGGAAACTCCAGACGACGACACTTTAAATGATATTGATGAGAATAAATACGAACATAACGATTTTGGAAATACATTAGATAATAAAGAAATCTCTAATAAAAATAGTAATACAAAAAACATAGATATCGGAGTGGCGTCTTTCGAAAACGCTGATCACTATAAATATATGACAGATCTAAATGCTGATGCTAACGAGTTTAAAAAGAAGGATATTCAACATAAACCAAAAAAATATAAGCAGGAGGAGCCGTTTTTGAACCTGAAAAAGGATTTGGGTGAGACATTGAAACAGAAAATACCAAGGATACTAGATGAGGTCCTGAAAATGGCGTTTAGGAGAAACTCGCTGTCGATACGATCAGATCCTGACTGTGAGCCAGGCACACAAAAGTATATAGACTGCAATAAATGTATGTGCTTAAAAAACGGAAAGCTGCTGTGCTCAAAGATGAAATGCAAATGAAACTTAATCTTTCATAGCTTTTGCTACTCTTAAATTTTGTAACCAAATAAACAGATTTCCGAATACAGGAGGTTTATTTTACCTATAACATATTCAATAGTGACATAAAACAAAACGTTAAGTAATATCCAGATTTAAGAAAATGTTTGTAGTATCGAGTTTAAAAATAAAAGAGACGCGCTTGTTCGCAAACCGAACTAACAATGATTTTTTTATCCTATTAATACCTGTCAGGATGAGCGAAGTTAAATTATTGTGTACAGACTAAGCAAGTTAATCGATCGTTTTGAAATCGGTAAAAAGGATATTCGAAGAATTAGTTGTAATGGACTGTATGATTAGGATGGGCAAGGAACTTGATAAATAAACTCGCGAGGATTGCACGTATAAAATTTGTATATTTTTACAATTTTATAAATCGCGTACAATAGCACGGATGAAAAGAGAATGACAGAACTAAGACATTTCAAAATTCAAATTCAAATGTAATGTCAAAAGCCATAACAACCACAACAATAAAAAAGGTTTCATACCAATTTGTTGGGTTTCCAACATTAGTTACATACAAAGATATCAACCTAATACAATAATAGCATTTTAAAATGAACTTAAATATATGGTCGAGTTCACGGTCCACATGATGACAATTGGTTACGAGAAATCATTACAATTTGATAACGCCACTATTTTAAAGACTTGAAAACGAAGTCTCAGGGGTATTGCATAAAAATTACTCCAACATTAAAACCGGTAGATATGGTCAAAACAGTATTCACGCAAATCTAGAAAATTTACGGCTTTGATTTTTATTAAACAAAATGACCACATGTATATGCACTTCTCTTGACACAAGTACACTAGGTATCTTTATTTTAAAAATACTCACGATAAGTCGTGGTAAGCCTAAGATTAAATGGATATGTACCGAAAGATGTCTCAATGTGAATGTCACCTTAAAAAAGCGGTAGGCAGCGGCTTGGCTCTGCCCCTGGCATTGCTGAAGTCCATGGGCGACGGTAACCACTCACCATCAGGTGGGCCGTATGCTCGTCTGCCTACATGGGCAATAAAAAAAGAATGAGGTTAAGGTTTGAACCTTAACCTCGTTTTTGAATAAGGATGAAAAAAAAAACAAATAAATGTGTTATCATGTTTGCGGTACCTGAATGCCCTAACAGAAGTAATTACGCAAATTTTTAGTTTTTCGCAAATATAATTCGTCCTAAAATCTGTAATAACAAAATTTTCTTCTTTATATTCCAGTAAAAATACATTTGTGGTCGACAAATACACCTTATTACGCTACCAAAAGCATTTCTAGTGTAAATCCCAGACCTCCTCGACATAGGGCAGACTAGCATGAAAGATTTACTTAAAAAATATATCCACTAAACTAAACAAGAAGTCATCTGTGTATTTTGATCGTGTTGGTAATCTTGTGGTACACAATCATGAAACTGCACGTAAGACTTTTGATTAATGAATCTCGTTAAACCAAGAGAAAACGGAAAATTATTGAGGAAAATCAATTACAACTACTGATAATGTTCGCGGAACACGAGCACGCTAATTTAATTGAAAAACCTTAGTGATTATATTGAAGACGGCTGACAATGAAATCAAGAATTTTCCTGTTGATTCTCGAGGCGACAGCTGTGTTTATGTATTCGTATAGAAAACGTGGGTATTCAGAAATTAATTTGTTTTTTTACTAACGCATTATTAACACACTTTTATTAGCTTGGCATGTATGTCTATATCCATGTGACGGAATCTTTGACCGCCATTTTGCACCCGCATTTAGAACCGATGACAACAAAATCTATATCTATCATCATCATCATCATCATTCCTTCCTATTACCCTCTGCTGGGGTGTAGGGCTCGAATCAAATTTTTCCATTTACATCGGTGTTGGGCAGTCTGTTCTAGCTCCTCCCACGTCATGCCCAAGACCCCTAGCTCCTGCTCCACCGAGCGACGCCAAGTTGTTCTATACTAATATATAAATCTACAGTGGCTTTGACGGATGTTCCGTTATAACTACTGAACCGTGCATCCGATTGAAACTTGGTACCCATGTAGAAAATACATGTAGGTACTTAATGGATAGGCTAATATTTATATGAGTGTTCGACTCCCTAAATCAGTTGCGAGGGCATTAATGATGAGAAACTTTGTGGGGATGAGAAATAATAATGTTAATTTTAAATGCCCAACGAAGCGGACAGGTACAGCTAGTAATGTTATAATTTCACTCTAATATCCTGACGGATATCAGCAGGTTAAAAAAAGATGGGTTTAATTGTTATTCTTTTTAATTTTTAAGCTACATAAGTATATTATAATTTTCTAGTTGTCAGTCTGAATAAATCTTTACCGGGGCATATTGTAAATGTCGTAATGCATTATGTGTTACCTTTGAAGCCAGCATCCATGACTGTTTCGTGTCAGAAATAGTCAAGACGTTGCACGGACTTAGTAATCTCTATATATAAAAATGAATTGCTGTTCGTTAGTCTCGCTAAAACTCGAGAACGGCTGGACCGATTTGACTAATTTTGGTCTTGAATTATTTGTGGAAGTCCAGAGAAGGTTTAAAAGTCAGATAAATATGAAAATTCTCGGAATTAAATAAAGTTTAGGTCTTTTATTTATCGATTGAGGCACTACGAAGTCTGCCGGGTCAGCTAGTATACGATAAATATTTCGATTTCTCTTAATTGGTACAGCTTGTATGTATTATACTGCAATGAAAATCTGTCAGAAAATACAATATACTTACTAGTCGAAAGCGCTAATTACCTTAATGACGAGACACCTAGTGTATTTGTGGTGACTGATGTGACAACTCCGAGGTGTAAATTCCGCTGGAATATACACTAATGCTTCTTAAAGAATTCGTTTTCAACTTTCCACGATGAAAGAAAAATCGTGTAATGTACAAAACCATCGAAATTTACAAGTTTGCGTAATTCCTGGGTACTGCGTGCCCGCATGGGTGCCGCTGTGAAGGTGGTGGGACAGCCGATCCTAAGACCTTTATACCAAATGTCTTTAACAAACATATTAGCTGCGAAAGCAGTAGTCGACTCCTGTGGAAGTCAGATTGACTATTAAAAGGCACCTAGTCGTTTTTTTTTATTGCTTAGATGGTTGGACGAGCTCACAGCTCACCGTTGGTGGTGGTGTTAAGTGGCTACTGGAGCCCATAGACATCTACAACGTAAGCGCGCCACCCACCTTCAGATATAAGTTCTAAGGTCTCAGTATGGTTACAACGGCTGCCGCACCCTTCAAACCGAAACGCATTACTGCTCCACGACAGAAATAGGCAGGGTGGTGGTATCTACCCATGCGGACTCACAAGAGGTCCTACCACCAGTAAACGAACAAGGGTGGCATGAAAAAACATGCGGTTGTGAACTTCTGTGTCTTGCGCTACCCGTCGTCAGCCAGTGGCTTGTAGTTCAAAAATATCTGCTTTAGCATCGACCATTGATATCTAGATCTCCTAACTGATTGGTGGTCGCTTACACGTTGCATATATGTTAACATTTTATCCTGCTTTATGAATACAGTTAACGATATCTTTAACAGAGCACTTAGATGGTTAATCTTTACGAGTATATTATATTAAAATATACGGTAGTGTTCAACCAAACATTGTGGTCTATTCGCTGTGGTATAAAACTCTATGGGACACAGTCTGGTCGTATGATGTGGTCTAAAATGCACTACTGTAGCTCTACTCATCTTTTCACGTGGGTGTCCTGAAATGATTCACTTCAATTAATTATTTTTTAATTCTTTATCTGCTATTCCATATCTACTTGGTTTTGTTAATTATGGAAACTCATTTGGTTTGCTGTTTGGATCTTAATACAAAGGGTAAATAACGCGTGATCAACTTTTTTTTCCTACATAAGCTGATGGCCTTGAGAGGCTATATCAGCGTCGCCTTAACTAGTAGGTGAGCTCACAGGGCTCAAACCTGATGACGTTGCTAACACGAACCCTAGCAAGTGCCGTGCTTCGCAGAATCTACCACCGGATCGGAAACGCGACCTACTGAGAAGATCCGGCGAGAAACTCAGTGGGCTGTGTTAATTTACTCGTCGGGCCCTTCGTCGCAAGCGACGGGTTCGACGAGGACGATGACCGGTGCTTGAGGTACCTAGAAGCACCGTTAGTGGATCGGGACGATCCGAAATGACGTGTTTGGGGCGACGTCGACTGCTTTCCATTCTGTCCGCAGGATCGGGAATGTGTGATCAACGTTATAATGTCTTTTTAAGGGAAAGAACATTACTGAATTTAATATTTTAATATTTATATTATAGATGCTTCTTGTTGGCAGACTTGACGCTGACACATGATTATGGTCGCATTGGCGACCTGCCTATATATCTTAGCACCAAAAAAAAATTTACAGGATGTAAATAAATGAAATGATGTATATATTGAATAAGTATAAAATTTTACTATCGTAACGTTGAAAAATATATATTTTTCCGACAGCCATACCACAGACGCTATGGAGACAAAACTGCGCGAAGAATTCTCAACTGCTCAACGACTGTAATTGGTGTAAATGCGAGAACAATAAATACAGTTGTAAAGCCAGGGTTTGCAATGAAGTCGACATGTTCAAACATTTCAATGGTAAGGTTCTTTATGGATTAAATATCAGCTCAAGGCCTCCCGTAACTATTGATGACCGTAGCGAAGATAAATATGACCACTTAATAATTTTGACCCAAGATTTCGTAGTATCTATTCTATTGTACAACTGGTCCTCGCTCTTAAGTCCGGAATGCTTTTCGCGGCAGAAATAGGCTGAGCGAAACACGGCAGTAAGAGCGTATATCCCTAACAACGGGAAACGCAGATAAGTGATAACAGTACCGTGGTGTATTACTGCCCATTTTCTTTGGAATAGTTTGGTCGCTTTTCGTAAATTGTATTTTGATTGAATAAATAAAACACTTTCCCATGTACCAGAATCCTTAAGTTTCAATTCCTTTAAAGTAACTCATTTTTTTTTTCTTCCATGATAGAAGCAATTAATGACATCAACGTAGGTATGGAAGGTCACGGTGTTTGGCGTTCGGGCAACGTAGAGTGCCAGCCTGGGGTACAATACAAAAGAGACGAATTGCTTTGTGTATGCGGCAAAAACGGAAAATGGCCAAGTCTCATATGCAAAAAGACCTTTCTACTCCTCGATTCAGTGGATACAGCTTTAGAAGAGGAACCGGACGATCAAGAGTGCGTTCCGGAAACTATCAGAATGTTTGGATGCCGAATGTGCTTCTGTGGTTCATCCGGGAGAATCAATGCCACAAACTGTTATGACGATTTATGCGCCAAAGACTACGGTAGGAACGGCGATGATTCTAAAGATGTGATCAAGGAATTTTACGCGGAGTGCATACTCGGTAAAGTATACAGCATTGGCCTAAATACCTGTCAGTGTTTACGGAACAACAGACTCGTATGTAACCAACGCAACGAAAGGAGTCTGTGCAAAAACCGAAGATCGGGCGAGTCATTTTATGTTGACTGCAACCAATGTTATTGCGATGATATTAATCAAATGCACTGCACAGCGAAACGGTGTTTGAGTGCTCTAAGCGAGGAATCTCTCAAGGAGCGGTTCAGGATGCCGACTGGAGAGTTTCCCTTCACGGAAACCCCAATTGACGACACCGAATGCATACCGGGTACGCAGTATATTAACGACTGTAACACTTGCAAATGTTTCAATGACAGAAACATGAAAGTCCACAGTTGCACTGTCAAAAAATGCTCCGAGAATGACTTTGGCACGGACTGCGTCGAAGGCACGACTTACGAGAAGAACTGCCATCACTGTTATTGCACCGTCATCGATGGGGTTAAGCAGGAAATTTGCGGGATCGACGACCACTGCACCAGATCGGATCAGATCAGGAAAACAGATCTGGCTGTGTTGCACGGATATTGCGAACCGCAACACGTTTATAAAAAGGATTGTAACGTGTGCAAATGTCAGAGCAACGGTCAGATTATGACTTGCACGACTAGAGTGTGCAATAGTTTGAGTGTGGATTTGGTACCGATCGCACACGAATTAGGCCGTTGTCGTGCTGGCCATACTTACCGGATAGACTGCAATGTGTGCTATTGTTTATCGAATGGAAATATATTGTGTACGATGGCGGTTTGTAATGGTAAATAAATGTGAATGTTTTTTTTTTTGTTTTTGGAATAAACTTCATCGACGTAGGGAGGAAAAAAGTATGTAACGTTTTTCGGTTACGCGCCATTTTAATTTCTTCCGTTACGCATCATGTTTATCTTATTTAGTTTGTTATCAATAGGTGTCGCTGCAAGTAAATTCAACAATGCCTGAATCGCGGTAACGAGAAGTTACACAGTTGATAGACGTTCTCGTATTTCTCTTGCTAAATGATACCTACCTGGCGTCGGGATACCGTAATAATGCAGGCGGTTCCCCCGGATTGTGGCTGCTCCATTGCACGGAGTGGTTGACCCTTGCGATTATTTTTATATTTTATAAGTTTCACTTCTACCGTGTGTGACTTGCTTGCACACATACACATTTTTTTTTTGTTTTTGCTCTTGGCACAGACTTATTGGATATAGCTGTACCCGTCCGCTTCGCTGGGCATTTAAAATTAACATTATTATTTCTCACCCCCACAAAGATTCTTATCATTAACTTGTGTAGGGAGTCCAACACTCATATAAATATTAGCCTATCCATTAAGTGCATGTATTTTCTACATGGATACCAAGATTCAAGTCAAGTGGATGCATGGTTCAGTAATTATAACGGAACATCCGAAAAACCATTTAAATATGTTAGTATAGATTCTGCCGCGATGCATTTTATTTTGCGATTATATTTTGGGTGCTGTTACAATCGCCATAATGGAAATTCGTAAATTAGGAGAGATGTCTATATCCAGCAGTGGACCACTGCGGGCTGACGATGCTGATGCTGATAATATATGCTGATGCTGACAACATAATCTGAACAACTGACGATGCTGATGCTGACAACATAATCAAGGGCAGACGGAGGTGCTTGAGCATAATTAAAATGAATGGTATTTGTGGTTTAGGGGATTAAGTGAAAGAAATAACATTATAAATAATTGTAAGTTAGCTTTAATTTGATATCAACAAGTCGCTTTTCATAATTTATAAAGATTCGTCTTTTATGATCCTTAAACAAAATCATTACAATAAATCATTCATAAAATAGATTTAAAAAAAAACAATAATTAAAAAATATACTATAATAACAGAACAAATAATAGTTAAGATATTATCCAGATATATAACGTTCTGACATTTATAGCTATATCTGCCGTGGAGAAGCTATGCTGTCTGGTTGCAAATGGATCCGCAGTCTTTTTTGAGACATGAGGTCGATTGTTTCGACTGCACTGTAATAAAGGCGATCGTAATCTCAAACTTCTATTTCATCAACCTCAAAGCTAAAATCTTTAAATCGACTTTGTCATTCATTTTAAAAAGTCATTTTAAAAACAAAACTCAATTTTAATTTATAGATAATCAGCTGTCCAGCTATCGAAATTAAACCTTAATTACAGATAGATAAAGATTTAGTTTAATTTTATGCATTACATTTTGTCTTTTTGCTATTGTAATTTCGAAAAAAGATTACATTTTCTTTTTAAATACTCCTCAAACTTGTCAATAGGTTACTAAACAAAATAGCGGGAAAAATGATTCTTTTATCTTTGCCTATTAATAATATAATTAATATACTGGGTGTTAGGAGACCGCTTCCGAAAACGAAGACAGACGATAGTACTAATGACAACTTTGATGATGGGACGGAAAAAAATCGATCTCCTGATTAAAAAAAACATATTTTTAAAACTTTTTTTTTTATTGTTTAGATGGGTGGACGAGCTCACAGCCCACCTGGTGTTAAGTGGTTACTGGAGCCCATAGACATCTACAACGTAAATGCGCCACTCACCTTGAGATACAAGTTCTAAGGTATAGTTACAACGGCTGCCCCATCCTTCAAGCCGAAACGCATTACTGCTTCACGGCAGAAATAGGCGGGGTGGTGGCACCTACCCGTGCGGACTCACAAGAGGTCCTACCACCAGTAAATTAGCATTATTTACGCTTCATCATGTTAGTACAGCTAAATGAAACGATAGTTTCATAACAAATACATTAATTTACTTAAAAAAAACCAGCAATGAAACACTAAATCAAAAAAGGCAAAAACGATCTCCTAACACCCAGTATAGATTTGAATTTGTGTAATTTGCAAGATAGATATGCCTCCACGCCGAACTTAACGTCTAGATAAAACGTAAATAATTATTTAGAAAAGGAATTAGCACCAGCATTTAGCGTTCAAGCAAGTGTGTATATTATTATTATGTATAAAACTATCTATTTTTAATATTTAGCTAAAATTTTCTAAATTTCTCCTATATGAAAACGGATAAGCACTATTTTCAAAAGATGCCATAACTTCTTTGGTATTCTAATTAGTCTACGGTATTCAAATTTTTTTTTTTCAAATTCTAACAAACAAGACATCCGATTGTAAATGAATTTAGGCTTTTATTGAAATTGCTATTGAATAGGTATTATTTATGTTTATATTTTAATAATTCATATAGCTTTTGTGCAAAAAATATATATTTAAAAGTTTAAATATTAATAAATAATATTGTGTACTTTCTTTCTAACGATTGTCTTTTGAAAAATGCATTTTACCTAACTAAACATAAAAAAATTGTGCCTAGATTATTTTTTTTAGCAATTTATTTCGTTTTTTTAAATGTTCCACCGAATGTTCCAGAAATTGATTCATAAATAAAACTTTGTCTTGATATAAAAAGTACCAGGGTCTTATAACTCAAAAGTGTTGACACAGTAACTCTGTCACATAATACACCTTCTTTTAAATACCAGGAGTACAGACAGGCAGACAGAGAGAAAGAGAGAGAAAGAGATTTTTTGTTGTTCAGAAATTAAAATTCGAAATTAGAACGAACCGCTTAGTGAAGTCAAATTCCCATAAGATAGCTTTTATATTTCAATACTAACCGTACAATTTTGCCGTTGTCCTAAGGCTGCATATAACTTTATGAAGATACTGTATATATTTTTTTAGTAGCGTAGCTTTTAAATATTACAAAAATGATAATTATTGTGGCGTTTTGAAAACAAACTACCAGGCTCACATAATTCCAAGGAGCTACGTCATCTACCAAAAAAAAACCAGTTGTAGTGTAATTCAAAATTGAAAGAATTGCTTTGTGATTTTCAAAATTAAACGTGGAACGTGATAGATATAATTCCACAAAGTCGTAACTTCTTTTTTGTTGACATTATAAAAAACAGCCTAGTGATAAAGTCTATAAAACTCATAATATACAAGAATAGAAATTCAAAATTGACAGAACGCGTTGTGATTTTCAAAATTAATTAATCGTGGAACGTGACGGACCTAATTCAACAAGGTCGTAACTTCTGTTGTGAGTTTATAAAAAAGAGCCTAGTGATAAAGTCTATAGAACTCATGTCTCATGTGAACTCTGTTCTTCTGTATATGTCCGACTTAATGGATTTGTTACAGCAATAATAAAAATAAAATCTCAGCAAAGACCGCTTTGAATTAAAATATTAAAGTACCAGGAACGTATAAATTAAGAGAAGGTGTCGTTGACCTGTCTGCAGCACCGGATGAAGGTGGCTCTACGGGGTAATTCCCTGAGCCTTGCCGCTCCCACGTAAGTGCAGGCCGACCTGAGACCACCCAGAATATCCTTGACCGTTATCGCAACGTCACCCCGGTATTCCACTTCAACGGTTTTACCTGAAATTCGAAAATATATCAGACTAGCTGACCCGGCAGACTTCGTAGTGCCTCAATCGATAAATAAAATACCTAAACTTTTGTATAAAATAAACTTAAAACAAACAAAAGGAATCCGTCCGACGGAGGACACATCAAAGGAAAAACAAAATTGCAATTTTTATTTAATTCCGAGCATTTTCATATTTATCTACCTTTTAAACCATCTCTGGACTTCCACAAATAATTCAAAACCAAAATCGGTCCAGCCATTCTCGAGTTTTAGCAAAACTAACGAACAGCAATTCATTTTTATATATATAGGTATATAGATTTAAAAAGTGTCGGTAGTATTTGCTTATTTATTCATACCTGCCTTCATTTCGACTACAAAAAAGTGCATGTATGTAAGAGTGCTGAGTCAAAAAGGTTGAGAGCCGCTGGCTAATCTAACCTAGAAGAAACTGGCTCATGAAAAGCGAGGACTTTTTGGCGGGAACGCGAGGAGTGAATTTGTGTGATTTGTTTTATTTTGTCTATTTAGTGTTTCTTCAGGTTTAAATGTGTAATAACGGTGGTTTATTAACTGTTTAATATCTGTGAAAGTGCACAAATGTGGGAAAATGAAACAAAGCCGCTGGACGTAACTTTTCCGGATCCTCCAAAAAATCCACTGAAAAAATCTCTATAAAAGACTACCATTTTACTTAGATTATATTTCATCCCATATCATCTCATCTTATTTCATTTCACTCCATATTATCATTTTTCATAAAAATATTATAAGAAAAAATAAATAAATAATACATGACTTAAAGGTCTTAGTTACCAAGGTCGTAAAATACCTTTAATAAAAAAATAAAAATCATGAAACGCGAAAACCATTAACGCTTTACCTTCGGAGGACCTGTAGTCAGCGACCCCTCCGGAATGCTTCAGCATGGCGGTGGAGGACGACATCCCGTAGAAAAGCTTGACCTTCCTCCCGTCGGGATGCGTGACGACGTCGCCCCCGCACTGGTCGTGGCCCGCGAACATGCCGCCAGCCATCACGAAGTCGGCCCCCGCTCCGAACGCCTTCGCCACATCCCCAGGACAGGTGCAGCCCCCGTCCTGACCACGGACAGGACCTATAGTTTTTATAACGATTGCTCTAGATGAGCAGACGCCGTCATCTTGAGACACGAGTCGAAGGTGAATTTGACTGACTCGGCGGTGCAATAGTTAGCGGCCTAGATTGTTGCGCCTGGGTTGCGGGTTCTATTCCCACAACGGGCAAACATTCATGTGATGAACAGATTTATTTGCTCTATGTCTGGGTGTTTATTTTCTCCGTACTAAATAGGTAGTGGTGGTAGGACCTCTTATGAGTCCGCACAGGTAGGTACCACCTCCCTGCCTATTTATACCGTGCAGCAGTAATGCGTTTCGGTTGGGCAGCCCTTGTAACTATACTGAGAAATTAGAACTCATATCTCAAGTTGGGTGGCGGCATTTACGTTGTAGATATCTATGGGCTCCGGTACCCACTTAACACCAGGCTGGTCGTGACTTCGTCCATCCACAATACAAATACAAAAAAAAAAGATATTTATGAGTCTCTAGTACTCATAACACAGGGAATCCTAAATTGGGGCCGGATGACCGTGCTTTGTGGTGTGGTGACCGTGATTTGTTCCCGGTAATTTATTATTAAACAGCGACAGAAATACGCAGAAGATGCTAGGATCTGTCGACGCATGATCCCAAACAGCCCTAATGCTAGTATAGTACAAATTTATTGTTATGTTGGCGATTCGATGGAATGATCCTCCAAGTTTTTAAATACAGAATTCGATATACGTCGTAAGGGCCACGTTCTTTATGATGCCAGTAAGAATTATGACAAAAAACATCTAAGTGCACCGAAGATTACAATAATAGCCAAAAAAAGATCTGCCCAAAAAGTACACTAGAAATGGCTTTTAATGAATAAAACATTTAAACATGTTTATCACACCAAAAATTCCTAAATATGTGGCGAGATGTATGGTTGTGTCGGAAATTCCCAAAAGGTGATCCAACGAGTTTTAAATGACAAGACACTGACGCTTGAAGTTGCCCAAGCATTTTCAGAAACTGCGAAACTCGAGGATCTGACCTTTAGGGTCTTTAGGTCTTTAGTTTATCTTTCAAAAAAAAAAAAAAAGGGGTCTTTAGGGCTTTAGAGCTTTAGGTCTTTAGAGCTTTAGGTCTTTAGAGCTTTAGGTCTTTAGAGCTTTAGGGTCCAAAGAAGGCGGCTTCGCGGCAGAACTAGAGAGAATGATGGTACTTTACCGAGCGAGCTTATAATATCATTAAATATTTGCGCGCAGAGAACATTTTTTGACGTACCATCTGGTATACCCAACTCTCATCAACGAATGCACTAAAGATGCCTGTATATTTATTTATAGGCCATAGCTCCACGCATTGTCCCGACCCATCCTGGCCAGTCTCCGAAGTTATCAGCGCTGCTGAGAATCCATCTAACTGATGGACTATTGTCAATAGAAAAGGGCTGCAAAGTGACACTAATGTACCCAGTTTAAAACTCACCGATATAATATGTCCTTTGAGGCCGTGGGCAGCGTCAGCGCATTCGATGACGGCTGATAGCTGCGGATACCCCACGCCGGTCTTGATACGGGTCGTACAGACTGATCCCGGGCCGATACCAACCTGGAATCGTCCGAAATACTCAAATTGTAAAGTCTAATTCTTTGTCGCGGCTACTGGAATCTGTAAACCTCACAAGACTCATCTTGAGACATGAGAACGAAGTCAATTATACGAATAATTAAAATTAGTGCTTAATTTTTTAATAACAATTTCATTCATCGCCAATTCGTTCGTAAGCTTTGTTTTTCCTGCCTAAACCTTGGTAGCCTAAGGGGCTATTCCAAAATCGCGCGGATCGGTAGGTGAACTCATGGCGCTCAAGCTGACATAACTGCTAACACTAGCCCTAGCAAGAACATTACTTCGCTGAATCTACCATCGGATCGAAATTGCGACCCACCCGAAAGTTCCGGCGAGAAACTCAATGGGTAATTCGTAAGCACAAATTAGATGTAATAAGTACATTTCTTTGATACCCATCTGCGGGGTATCCTGTTTCTGTTACGAACTAATGGTAGTTAAGCCTCGCTAAACCTTGCCTCTCTATCTACGCTAATCAATAGGTTTGAACTAATGATACTAATTACCTTGATGATATCAGCTCCGGATAGAATCAACTCCTCGACCATTTCACCGGTCACCACGTTACCTGCCTGGAAATAGAACAAGCAATATACTAGTAACACTAAAGCGGTGTGAATGGCTTTGTGGTGGCTGAAGTAGCACCACCAAATCTCTTCTCATAGTTACTGGTGGTAGGACCTCTTATGAGTCCGCATGGGTAGGCACCACCACCCCACCTATCTCTGCCGTGAAGCAGTAATGCGTTTCGGTTTGAAAGGTGGGGCAGCGGTTGTAACTATACTTAAGACCATAGAACTTATATCTCAAGGTGGGTGGCGCATTTACCAGTCTCCAGTAACCACTTTACACCGGATGGGCTGTGAGCACGTCCACCCATCTAAGCAATAAATAAAAAAAATCATAGATGTCATAAGGAGCCACCAGGACTGGACAAGAGCAATCTCCAATTATTGTGCGATTACATTTAGTGGAGGGGTTGTAAGGAGGCACGAGTTAAAAGTCTCATTTGATTAAAACGCTGTCAACTCAATTATAGTAAAACGGCTGGCCCACACTTCAAGCCGCGTTACGAAAAGACTGGTGTTACCTACCCATGTGGGCTCTACTACTCTACCACCAGCAAATTACCTCAATAACCATACATCGTGACCTAAAGTGAAGGAATAACACAGTGTAATAAAAATCAAACCCGCAAAATTATAATTTGCGTAATTAATGGTGTTAGGACTTCTTGTGAGTCCTCACGGGTAGGTACCACCACCCCGCCTATTTCTGCCGTGAAGTAGTAATGCTTTTCGGTTTTAAGGGTGGGGCAGCCATTGTAACTATACTGAGACCTTAGAAATCATATCTCAAGGTGGATGACGGCATTTACGTGATAGATGTCTATGGGCTCCAGTAACCACTTAACACCAGGTGGGCTGTGAGCTCGTCCACCCATCTAAGTAATAAAACAAATAATAAATAATCGTATAGCGGATTTCTCGCTGTACCAGCGTGAGTTTGTCAGGATTGCCTTCCTCAATGTCTCAAAGGTATTTTCTTCTTCTCCTATATTCGTAATGGGAGAGGTCGGTTTTAAGGATGCTCACAATGATAGTGTGCTTCGGGAAGGCAGCCCGAACCCTCCGGACGTACTCGACGAAGTGCTGAGAATACCCATTCGCCACGTCCAGACAGATGAACTTGATGTCGGCGACCGTCTTCAGGATCTCCGTGAGACGCTCGAAGTCAGCCTCCGCGGTTCCAGAGCTCGCGGCTGTCGACAATCACAACATTGTCCTTGGTGCAAGTTTTTTTTTTTTTTTGTACCTAAGCTGAGAGCCTTGAGAGGCTATATCAGCGTAACCTTAACTAGTGGGTGAGCTCACGGGGCTCAAACCTGACGACGTTGCTAGCACGAACCCTAACAAGAGCCGTGCTTCGCAGAATCTGCCACCGGATCGGAAACGCGACCCACTAAGATCCGGCGAGAAACTCAATGGGCTGTGTCTGAGGGTTAATTTACTCGTCGAGCCCTTCGTTGCAAGCGACGGGTTCGACGAGAACGATGACCGGTGCTTGAGATACCTAAAAGCACCGTTAGTGGATCGGGATCATCGATAGCGTAAAAGTTAACTCAAATTTGTATGGAGTTGAAACGTTTGCCTACGTTTGCCGCTAGAGGCGCTGTTCCAACTGAATACGAATTTGAGTTAACTTTTACGCTATCGAGAACGTTAAAAAACTCGGACGAAGCACACAGATCACCTCGAGCTAGCTCTGTTTGTTTTTATTGCCTCTGTAGCCAGAGAAGACAGTTCCACGTAATAATTGGACCAAATTCGGTCTGGACTTCAAACTCCACGATGCCCTACACGAGGGCAAGGATCGCAGCAGATTGAGAACAGTTGCACATGACAGAATGATGCAGCGGGGGAATCACGACCCTCAGTAATGAGGAGAGCGGTGCAAAGAGGAGGTGGAGGAGCCAGAGCACCATACGGCTTATAATCAACCATATCAGGGGACACAGACAAACTGTCTACTACTCGGGTCTCTGTTCAAACCCGCCAAGCCCCCGAAAGAACACCTCGGAGTCCATTCGGAGCAGTGAAAAGAAGATCTCTGGATATGCAGTGAGGATAAATTCTGTTCTACTTTCAGTAGGTACGATAGTAAAAAGGACACAGTAAATGGTGACCACAAACATCAGCTGTACGAGACTACGACCTTAATAAAAAATGAGCCATCGCGGGAAGGCTGGCAGATGTGAAACATTGATATTATTTTGTACAGGTACCTTATAGTCCATAAAAGGATCGTTTACGGCAAGAAATTCATGTGGCATATAGGTAATGAAAAATAAAATATTATTAATATTAAAAAACAGTCATTTGCGCATGGCGACGCGTCTCCACATCGTACACACTACTACATATACATTGTATATATGTATAAATAATATATAATATCATATAAAGCGGCGAAGCGTCGCCACGGTATGCGTCGCCACGCCAGCAATGGGTTTTACGTGCCGCTATAAATATTTTAAATAAAAAAAACACAATTTCCACTGATCCTTCGCTTACACAATATTCAATTTCATAAACGCATTTTTGATCTTGTTAGAAAAACGCGATACTAATTAATTAAACTCTCACCCATTTGCTCCAAGCATTCTGGATGCGCATCAGAAAACTTCTTCCAGTCCTCGGCCGAGTAGTACTTGTGTATGCAAGTGAAGAGTCCGTGCTGAAATGTGAACCAGATTGATGAGATTCATTTCAGGTCTTTTTTTCCCCACCTATTCGCTGGTAGCCTAAGAGGGTTTTTTTTTGCATTACTGCTTCACGGCAGAAATAGACAAGGTGGTGGTACCTACGCGTGGACTCACTCTTGTTCCTACCACCAGTTATTACGCAAATTATAATTTTGCGGGTTTTATTTTCATTACACGACGTCATCCCCTGACCGTGGAAGTCAATCGTGACCATTTGTTGAGTACGTATTTCATTAGAAAAATTGGTACCCGCCTGCGGGATTCGAACACCGGTGCATCGCTTAGCACATATGCACCGGACGTCTTATCCTTTAGGCTACGACGACTTCGATTCCAGCTACGCCCGGATGGGTAGGTGAGCCTCACGGGCTCAACCTGAGAGAATTTGGCTAACACTAGCCCTAGCAAAAACAGTGCTTCGCTGAAACTACCACCGGATCGGAATTGCGACCCACTTAGAAGATTCGATGAGAAACTCAGTGGGCTAAGACGGGTCAGCTCTCGGCACGTGATGGTCTTCCCAAAAAATGTAACGCATAAAAATCCAAGCCAAAAGAAGGGTACTCTGATATAATGATGTACTCAGAGTATATTCACCACAGACACATCTCACTGAGTTTCTCGCCGGATCTTCTCAGTAGGTCGCGTTTCCGATCCGGTGGTAGATTCTGCGAAGCACTGCTCTTGCTAGAGCCAGTGTTAGCAACACTCCCGGTTTGAGCCCCGTGAGCTCACCTATACGTCAAGAAGAAGCTGATATAGCCTCTCAAGGCTATCAGTATAGGTAGAAAAAAAAGTTTTTTACTGGTGGTAGGACCTCTTGTGAGTCCACGCGGGTAGGTAATAAAAACAAAATGTTTCTTTGCTTTAGCGTCAAGCTGAGCATAGACATTGTAGGGCAAAGGTCAAGACGAGGCAAATGTCGAATATTGTATACCAATATATTAAACAACAAACAACAATTTTACTGGTGGCAGGACCTCTTGTGAGTCCGCGCGGGTAGGTATGACCACCCTGCCTATTTCTGCCGTGAAGCAGTAATGCGTTTCGGTCTGAAGTGTAGGGCAGCCGTTGTAACTATACTGAGATCTTAGAACTTAAATCTCAAGGTGGGTGAGCTCGTCCACCCACCTAAGCAATAAAAAAAATAAAAAAAAGTATATTCATACCACATGGCTTAATCTCTGATAGACAAAAGAATACAATAGTTGTTTTGACAATAACAATGAACGACAGGAAACGGAAACTACTGTTTATAATGAATACATATGTATGTATATAAATACATAACGTTTTTCCGTTCCAAGAACAACGAGCTTAATATAAACATTATTTGTTTTATTATTATAACGAATACTCTAGTCTAGGTTATCTCTAATACGTTTTAACGAACAACTTCCACTGATTATTTATTTAGTACTACAGTCTTCTTACAAATTAACAGTTAATGATTAAGCTTAATTAGCTTTTTTCAACGAAACGAAAAGCAAATCTGGTGGTAGGACGTCTTGTGAGTCCGTACGTGTAAGTAGGTACCACCACTCTACCTATTTCTGCCGTGAAGCAGTAATGCGTTTCGGTTTGATTGAGCAATCGCTGTACTATACTGAGACCTTAGAACTTATCTCATGGTAGATGGCAGCATTTACCACCACCACTTAACATCGGGTGGGCCGTGAGTTCGTCCACCCAACTAAGCAATAAAAACTTTATCGTATAGGCGTCATGTGTGCTTAGTGCGAACTTATTACGTTCACTATAGCGTAAAACTTAACTCAAATTCGTATGTAGTTGAAACAGCGCCCCTAGCGGCAAACGTAGGCAAACATTCCAACTCCATACAAATTTGAGTTAACTTTTACGCTATCGGGAACGTTAAAGCACACTGGTTCGAAAGCGGGATAGCGAGTAAGCAAAATATTGAATTTGTCTTCACGTCGCGAGCTCTATCAGTACCGGCAACCATTTAGTTCAGGCCGGGCCTTATTTATTGACTGTCTATATTACTATATTCTATCTGTTTATAAAATTAAGCAGTCTCTTTTAGTCTAGAAAAGGACAAACGTATTCTTTCCGTCTCTTTTAAATGAAGCACATACCATAAAAAGTATTAAAATCGAAACTAAAATATTACAATTCTTCAATTAGGTTTTTTGGCGAATTTTAGATTTAGCCACTTCAATTCCAAAAGTGCGATATATCAAATACTATAATGAAATATATGAAATAAATCTAAATCTACAAGAGTTAGGGTCTAATTTCGATCAACAACCAACAATTATTTGTAGTTCACCGGTAAAATCTATATATTATTAATACGTGAAGCAAAAACTTTGTATCCCTTTTTACGAAAATTGCGCGAACGGAAGAGTATGAAATTTTCCACACTTATAGAGAATATAAAGAAGAAGTGCACAATGCCAATATTTTTTAAATAATGCACAAAAGATTAAATCAATAAAGAAAACATTACACACACTACATACCATATTATTATATTTGACGCACACACGCACGCATACTATTTATTGTCAAACTTTTGTTCTTGACGTCTGTTGTCAAATTGAGGCTATTGTTTGTCTTTGTTAATATTTTTTATAGTGTAGTCTTGGCGAAATTTGTGATTATAGAAGTATAAAATACAATCGTAATAGTGTACAAACTTACAATTCCAATTAATTGTAGTCGAATTTCGACTACTGCGGGACTTCTAGTTGTAGTAATTATGATGAAAGTTCTCGTTGCATCAGAATCAAAATCATATTCATTACCTTCGATAACTCCTGCGCCATTTCGAAGGTGCCGACGGTGTCCATGTTGCTCGCCATTACCGGGACACCTCGGTACGTCTGCCCTGAATTCTTGAACGTGATCTCCCGGTACAAATCGACCTGGAACGAAAGCAAAATATAATTTATCAATAACTGTGATTCGACAAGGTAACGCAGTGAGCTGAGAAATCGGCAAGTATCAAATTAATATCAGGGCTCTGAAAATGCGATAATATTTTTTATTTACGGAAAATAGCGACATCTTGTAACGGATGCCCCTAAACTTATATGATGTTAAAGTTAAGGCATTTAATTATTGTATAACTCAGTACAGAAAATAAAAAATAAAAAGTCCTACTAGTCTTTATTTGTTATAGACAAATTGATTAAATTTTATCAATTTGTTATTTCATAATATAATTTACAAAATCCTTCATTAAAAACTAAAATATAGGATAGGTAATATGTTACTGCCATCTACAAGACTAATGAGAAACTAATCGAAGCGAAGCCATCTAGTGGCCCACACCCGTAAACATTTTTGTTAAGTGCTTGAGTTGCTTATATATCTATAACTAATTTTGTGTGTATTATCTATATTATGATTAATATCGCCATGTATTCTACACAAGTCGAATACACTAAAAAGGCATTAACCACCGCCCCGCCTATTTCGCCGTGAAGCAGTAATGCGTTTCAGTTTGAAGGGTGGGGCAGCCGTTGTAACTATACTGAGACCTTAGAACTTATATCTCAAGATGGGTGGCGCATTTACGTTGTAGATGTCTATGGGCTCCAGTAACCACTTAACACCAGGTGGGCTGTGAGCTCGTCCACCCATCTAAGCAATAAAAAAAAAAGTAGGAAAGAAGAATTAGGAACACACCTAGTGCATACAGTAAACATTACATATAATAATTTTCTTTAACGTTTGCCGCTATGTGTTCCTTGTATCTTCGACCGATTGTAATCAAATTTCGTTTGAAACACAATTTGACAGGCCTCCGATACGCCAGAACTGTCTTTATTGGCCTTCGGACGAATCTGAGACTGGTACGCAGTTTCAAACCCCCTAAATCTCCGAGAAGAACCTCTCATACTATTCGCCAAGAACGTAGCTACTATTGATTTAGTCGGTAAGCGTCGAAGAGAATTCCTTTTTAACTTTTTTTTTGTTGCTTAAATGGGTGGAGGAGCTCACAGCCCACCTGGTTAAGTGGTTACTGGTTCACATAGACATCTACAACGTAAATGCGCCACCCACCTTGAGATATAAGTTCTAAGGACTCAAGTATAGTTACGTCTGCCCCGCCCTTCAAACCGAATCGCATTACTGCCTAAATAGGCAGGGCGGTAGTACCTACCCGTGCGAACTCTAGAGGTCGTACCACCAGTAAAATTATGAAATATCCACACGGAATATTCGAATTATTTAAGATTACGTAACTGAAATACAGTAATAATGTAGTTAAAATGTGAAATGTTTTTGGCCCGGCTCCAATTGTAACAGTCGGTTTAATGAAAATCTGCAGCGAGTAAGAAAAACGAATATTCGGGTATTTTTCTATCCTAGTTTTTTTCCATTGGTTACTTTGATTACGGTATATTATAAATCCGCTTGTACTACCGTCAATTATAATTTGCGTAATTACTGGTGGTAGGACCTTTTGTGAGTCCACGCGGGTAGGTACCACCACCCTGCCTACTTCTGCCGTGAATCAGTAATGCGTTTCGGTTTGATTGGTGGGGTAGCCGTTGTAGCTATACTTGAGACCTTTGAACTTATATCTCAAGGTGGGTGGCGCATTTACGTTGTAGATGTCTATGGGCTCCAGTAACCACTTAACACCAGGTGGGCTGTGAGCTCGTCCACCAATCTGCTTCAGCATCGACCATCGATATGTAGATCTCTTAACGGATTGATGGTCCCTTACACGTTGCATATATGTTAACATTTTATCCTGCCTTATGAATAAAAGGTCTTAGTAAAGTTACAACGGCTGCCCCACCCTTCAAAACGAAACGCATTACTGCTTCACGGTAGAAAGAGGCGGAGTGGTGGTACCTACCGGTGCGGACTCAAGAGGTCCTACCACCAGTAAATTGTTTGAAGTTCGCAAATCTTCACGATGAAGAAACATAGTATAAAAAAATCTTTAGTGGCGCACACGCGGGTTGGTACTTCCCTTCCCCCCCTAAATTGTAGCGAAACAGTAATAGGTTCCAATACAACGGGTGGAATTGTCGTTATTACTACACTATTGAGACATTAATAATCTTTTTTTATTATCCTTTTAGGTAGACAAGTATACGGCCCGTCTCATTGTGAGTGGTTTACCTTCACTGATAGACGTCAGCAATGCCAGGGACACAACAAAGTCGCTGCGTAGAAAAGACAGGGTTCTCTCAAGTTGGGTATCGGCATTTACGTTGTTGATGTCCACGGGCCGCCGTACCGACCTAACACCAGATGAATTGTGACCTTGTTCCTCTGTCTAAGCATTAAAAAAAACATTGTCTAGCCGCAAAAAAGAAATATCTTCCATTATTTTTAATGAAACATAGTATTATATTTACTAATGCAATTTTACAAAGTGCCGTTCGTTGGGTCGTTTAAGTTCCTAAGACGATGAATGTATTGCAACGAATGCACCGGACGTCTTATCCTAAGATCCCATGTGTGGCTTCAACAGGACTTCGCCCTTGCAACTGGTCTCAGGCTACGCGCTTTACCTCGGGCCAGATTAGCCAGACTGTCTTCATCCCAGCTACCATAGTTCTTGCCCAAGGAGGTCCGTTCCAGGGCTTGCCTTGGTATGTGCTTCCTAAGAATGTGGCCTATCCATGCTCCTATAAATCCAGCCATACAAAGAGCTGTATCCACTTGAATTTCCTTGTTCATCGGAATTGCTCCTGAGAGTATGGCCTATCCAAGCTCCTATAAATCCAGCCATACAAAGTGCTGTACCTACTTGACTCATCTTGTTCATCGAAATTACTCCTGAGAGTATGGTCTATCCATGCTCCTATAAATCCAGCTATACAAAGGGCTGTACCCACTTGAATTTCCTTGTTCATCGGAATTGCTCCTGAGAGTATGGCCTATCCATACACTTATAAATCCAGCCATACCAAAGTGCTGTACCTACTTGAATTTCCTTGTTCATCGGAATTCCTCCTGAGAGTATGGCCTATCCATGCTCCTATAAATCCAGCTATACAAAGTGCTGTACCCACTTGAATTTCCTTGTTCATCGAAATTGCTCCTGAGAGTATGGCCTATCCATGCTCCTATAAATCCAGCCATACAAAGTGCTGTACCCACTTGAATTTCCTCGTTCATCGAAATTGCTCCTGAGAGTATGGCCTATCCATGCTCCTATAAATCCAGCCATACAACGTGCTGTACCTAGTTGAATTTCCTAGTTTGTCGAAACTTAAGTTGAATTGAAATGGCGCTCGTCAATCGATCCAGATACTTGGCTGCGGACCAACGCGACGCGGAAGTAGGTCACTCATCTCACAGCTCGAACAATGTATTTTGTATCGAATAAATCATACAAAATACTAGAATTACAGCTACATTTTACCATGACAAATCAACTATAGCACAATGATTGATTTCGGTTGTTGTACCTAGAAGAATTTGTGGTATAAAACTGAGACTCAGCATTTATATCTCAAATTCGGTGACTGCGTTTACGTTGTTGATGTCTATGGCCACCGGAAACCACTTAAGACAGGCCAACCTGGCGACGAATGCGCTGGGCCTCTGGTCCTTTAGGCCATGATGAATACGTTTTACACGATCGGTCTTCTTGTGAACCAAGTATCAAGAAAAAATGTAGTCCTTACAACAACATTGTCAAAAAATTGAGGGATATCGTGTAATAGGTAAAGTTTGGACGGTTCCATCGTCACACCTCAGCCTCGCAACGCGGAACCTACTGCAATCACTCAAAATAGCCCCTCACGTGACTTTTTCAATGTTAAAACGAAATATTTTGACATTAGAAGGTCGAAGGTCGGATCTAGTTTCTAAATATCTTCAATGACAATCGGTTCCGCGGATTCTTTCATTTTTATAAGGGTACTAATCAAGGGTACTAGCTGTACCCGTCCGCTTTGCTGGGATTTATTATTATTTCTCACCCCCACAAAGATTCTTATCATTAACGCCCCCGCAACTGGTGTAGGGAGTCCAACATATAGATATTAGCCTATCCATTAAGTACATGTATTTTCTACATGGATACCAAGTTCAAGTCAATCGGATGTACGGTTCAGTAGTTATAACGGAACATCCGTAAAAACCACTGTAGATTTATATATTAGTATAGATTTTACTTCAGCCGATATTTTGGGCCGACTGTTGTGAATCTTGTCCTATATGAGCTCGTATATATTCCTGATGGATCTTGATCTAATGGAAGACGTAGCTTTGAGATGACGTTGAATTTTCAACGAAAACCAATTATTTCTTTTCTATACTAACACTGGCGTAAACTACGAAGACATGTTGTAATTTTGCGGTTAAATTGACATTTGATGCGTAATGCCCAAATGCTAGCGCCTCTCAAAGCTACACCAAAGTCGCCAATCAAAAAGCATTCTCCCAACTCCTATCTATGCAAGGCGATGGACCCGGCACCCACATAATGAGTCCATGGATTGCTAAAACATTCTCCTCTTTCTGAATATGGTCCCTAATGTATACTAAAGGACACAAAAGTACTAGAGTGGAGATCTCGTACTGGACGTCGTTACGTGGGCAGACAACTAATGAGGTGTACCAACGACTTGGTCAAAATAGCTGGTAAGAACTGGATGCGAAAGGCAAAAGACCGAAAAGAATGGAAGGCAATGGAGACACCTACACTCAGTGTTGCATGGACATAGGTTAAAGAAGAGAGAGATAGAGTGAGAGGACAATGCGGTTTCCCGCACTCCTCGCGTTTTGCATATCCCTTTTCAAAGCATATCACTTTTTTTCATTTTCTGTGGCGTTTGTCCGCTTTGCGTTCCTAAGCCTTTCATCCGATTGTGATTTAACTTCGTATCTGAATTTCATCATGAAAACCCATTTATTATTTTCGGAGAAATTCTCCAACTACCACGATAGGCTTTAACAGAATCACTTCAATTATTATGAAGGGCTTGCTCGAAAATGAAAAAAAACCCTAGACAAGTTTGCATGTCGACACTTTTGATGCTCAGCGAAAATCTCTTCAAAGTCTTGATACTTTAAAACGAAGGAACGAAGAACTGTTATTGCCAACCATTTTTTAGTTTAGCGATTGCATCTGTGTTTAAAAGTTTTATTGGAATGAGTTCGCTTCGTGTTTTACCTAAATAATTTGGAAAGCGCTGTCAATAAAAACAGAAGGACTTCTACAAACATTACGTTTATTGTGCCCTAGTTAGGTAAACTAACTAAAGGCGTTTTGTTCAGTAATAACTGGAGCCCAGAGGCATTTTCTTGTGAAGGCGATTTCTGTAGTATCTCGAGACATATTGGTATGCTACGAATCAGTTAGGACCGTGTCTTTTTTATTTCATGATTTTTTTTTCTTTTTTTCTTCATGTCTCTTTGTTATTGCTTCAATGGGTAAACAAGGCTTACGGACTGTTATTGTGACGTCATATGTGGCTATGATTCATTCGACGTGTGTTTTGGCCCCAAGTAATGCGAATGTTCCGCTCAACCGAGCTTGGTAAATTTCATTGTTTATGCAACATCGTCATTGTTATTGTCATTTTTTTTGGTTTATTGATATCAGAGGTCGGTGCACACCAAAATCACTGTGATCTAAATAAATTAGTTGTGACCACCACAATACCTTTTATTTATTTACGGATTTAAATTTAAACACAGAATTCCCATTTTTGTTACATTCACAATCGTTTTGACAGAATAACCAAGATTAACTAATTTAGTAAAGAGGCGATCCAAAAATAATGCCAAACTAATGACAATCGAAGTGAAATTTAACCATAACAATAAAAAACAAATTTTAGACTTACGTCATTTCTGCTTTTTAACGTGCTCCGTTTGGGTCGCAAAAGGACGTCCTTGAAATCCAATTTAACTTCATTTATAATGTTAGGCATTATCTATTAGATTCTTAATCACTAAAATTTTGAGATCGAAAGAAAAGGCGCCGTGAAAGAGACGACAATCCTGCCTCCACGCGCGGTATCGACTGCTTAAAATTCACTGGGTTACAAGGGAATAGAAATTGATTAGCCGGTTTATTTGGTACATGCCTTGCTGTCATGACAACGGATTCGAATTATGGATTATGTATTGGCGTAACTTATTATTTAATTGGCGTAAGTAAAAAGCGCAACTGCGGTTATTACGATTCTCAGGGCATTTATAAAGTCATGCTTCTTCAGAAAATTAACTTTTTTTTTCCTACCTAAGCTGATGGTCTAGAGAGAAAATATTAGCGGAACCTTAACTAGTAGGTGAGCTCACGGGGCTCAAACCTGACAATGTTGCTAACACGAACCCTAGCAAAAGCCATGCTCCGCAAAAACTACCACCGCATCGGATACGCGACCCACTGAGAAGATCCGGCGAAAAACTCAGTGGGATGTGTCTATGGGTATATTACTCGCCGAGCCCTTCGTCGCAAGCGACGGGTTCGACGGGAATGATGACCGGAAAAATTAAAAATAATTTTAATCGTGATTTTTTTATGATACACACATAATATCATGCACCTAACAAAGTTCAATAGGATGAAGTCGGGGCCGTTATGAAAATGGGGACAAGATAAATTTAAACACGCCTTGAAAAATGAATGAAAGAAAAATAATTCCGCTAAACTCGTTTCATATTGAATGGAAGAGTCATATTTTACATTTAAAATTACGTGACATTCGATTTAATATAAATGCAATTAAATTTTGAACGGCACAATACATATAAATGAAGATTTCAATTAACGCAAAGAATTTTTGATTCTATTCATTGATTATCAATTATTAATATGATCTGCATCTAAATAGTTCAAGTTTCAAAAAGATCGACCTTAAATTAAAATTCTTTGCGCTATAGGTACGGGAACAAAAAACAAGAATCATTTCGTGAAAATTTCACACGTTAGATTTTCCTGAAAATTTCGTAACCGGCAACACCGGTACGGCAAGCGTGACGCGTGACGTCACAAGGGCGTTCAGAAATATCTGCTTTCAGCTGCCTTATGACTACCGCCTAGGTGAAGGTTATTTTACTTCATTTGCCGTGTCAAAATTACAGTGTTTCCGCTTCAATAAATGCTGTTGCTTTTTTTTTGTTAATTTAAAAAAAAACTGAACTAAGTGAAACCGACGGCCGCGTGTTTTTTTCAGCGCCTACAACGCCCACGCTGCGCACGAGAGTAAATATTATACGCACATTGTGCAATAAAATTAAAACCAAGGATGTATTTAATAAATAATGACGGGAGCATCCATTGGAGGGTGGTCAACTTCGCTATAAGCAGCGCTAGAAGCACAGCTAAGTTACTTTGGTGGCGCATATAGTAACCACGTAATAAGATCTTTTTTCAGCATTATTTCATCTGCATCTTATAGTCTTCAAATTGGGATAAACAAATTGCAGACGTTCACTTCATGTCTTAAGGTGAACAGCAATGCGCTTTATAATGTCTACAGTATTTGAAAATCAATAAACGTCACGATAGACGGTTAGTCTAAGAAATAAAAAAAACATCAACCGATAACCAATCAACAATTCGTTTAGTGAAAAGACAACAACGCTGTATCTATGATTGCCATCATGGAAACTGTCAGTGCTTTTCGTCGGGTAACCCGTTTGCCTATAGAGACGATAAAAAAAAAACACTATTTCTTAATTAGGCTACGATACTATTTCAATAATGGCCGCTTTCATTAACGAATTAATAGTGTTCGAATTAATAGCTGAATTAATTAGAATTAAGACTAGAGAAGATAAGAATTAGAATTAATAGAATTATAATACCTAAATGGTTCGTATATTAGAAAACAGTTACAGAAATAAAACTAATAATTTCTATGAAATCCGATTTTAACAAAATATTCTACTTTTTTGAACATTTAATTTTTAACTTAGTTCCTTTTATTACCTACCTGAAATTCAGTATTACGAATGTATCGGATTTATTTCGAAAAATTACATCTAAGCGTGCCCTCGAAATTTCAATTGTGACAGACCGATAATCATGAAATGATTTTAAGATTAATACACTGCTCCATAATTAAGCGCGAAAACTACTAATCCTATTTCCGCCCACAGATAAGCTATTAATAAATAGATGTTCTATGCTGTCGCGTCTCTGTTGGATAGCAAACTCTAAGCAAAAATTTTGGACCAGATACAGGGACGTCTTAAATTAGGCTGGGGCCCTTGGGCACACAAGAATTTGAGGCCCTTTTGGAAAGTAAAAAAAGCGAATTATAATAACATTTTTTTACTGAGTATGACCATTTATTATAAGGTCATCAATGTGATCATCAGTATGATATAATATGTCATTAATGATATTAGAATGCTGCTGTTTTTTTGGTTACGATTACGTCGTTAGATGGTGTACTTAGTAAATTAGGTAGGATGCGTTCGGAAATATTATTAATTAGTATAGTAGGAATTGGCGCAGTCATCGATATAATGGCGTAGTACATATTATATGCCTTGTAAATACCTTACCTTCCTACTTAAATACCTTCTGATAAGATTACTGATTTGTCAAAAAAGTGTAATGTGCCCGACAAAAATGTTTTGAGAATAAATGTGTGAGAGAAATTGTCGGTCCTTCGGGGCCCCCTGAGAATTGGGGCCCTGGGCACGGGCCCCGTGTGCCCTTATGGTAAAGACGGTATTGACCAGATACACTCCATTCTCAACACTTGCCCCACGTTGCCATTCATACAACCAAGGATAGGCAAGAGTGGCTCAGGATAATCCAAGAGAAAGTTATTAGAAGAGGACACGACCTTCAGCATTATGGAGTATCGACGTAAGCAGGAGGATATTTGTAAAATGATGAAAATCCGTATAGTCGAAGGAGTTACCGAAAGCTATAGAATTTACTAGGTGATTCCCTAAACGCACATTGAAATATGAACCCTTCAAAATGGAATGCAGGGCGGGTTCATAGAAGAAGCTGTTCAGATTTTACACACTACCCGTGTAGTTGTGAGTCACAATATATACTCTAGCACGAATATAAAGCACACCACACCAGCGAAGTCTTCAGATTGCCGAACTATATTTCTTTTTAATCAAATTCCGCTCTATTTGGTCGGAAGCCAAAAGAGTTCCATATGATTAATTTGTTGCAGAAAAAAACCTGATATTTTTCTGACAGAAGCGTCCCGGTTGAGCGGAAATGATGATTGATGATTTTTATTGTTTTTTTTTTTTTTTTTTTGTATTTTCTATGATGCTAGATGGCAAACGCATCAAAAATCTGAGGTGCCGATCGATACGATTTCGGTAAGGATATGAGATTTATTAATTCACGGTTTTTACGAAAAATGAATATACATAGAATTGCATTGCCTCGTTTTCTCAAGTAACAACTTTTTCATTCCTTTCGATTAAGATTTAGAGGCGATAAGAGGTAGTCCAAAATGTTTAATTACCGAAAATCTTTCCGGGTTCCTAAAATTCCTAATATTGTGACTTGTGACCGAATTTTATCAGGTTTTACTACTAATGTATCAAGGGATTCAAACCTTACGGTAGGTACGACACCGCTGCCTATTTTTGCCATGAAGAAAATAAGCGCTTTCGATGATGTAATAGCCTCTTTACAATACAACTCTTTTCAGAATCTTTGACTGCATATCTCAAAGTGGGTCTCCGAAAGCCATGATCAAAAGTATAATATATTAATACCAAACCGCCCAACTCATCTACTGCATTACGAGTATAACAGCACTACGTTATTGAAAAATAGTTAAGTGACAAAATGACGGCCAGAGAAAAAATACACACAGTACGGTACCGTTTAGATAAATCTTACAAATACGCACTGTAGACCAGGTACATACATAGATAAAGTAAATTTATAGATTGTTTGCGGAAGATAAACTTGCCAAATTGAAATGACATTGAGACGTTCGCAGCGGAGACATGACGGAAGTATTTATTATCTGTTATGCAATACACTATGGTAGACTGTTGTTTCTTGCAAATTATTGACGACAGACCAGCTCTGAACTTAATATAAAAGTTATTACTGGACTTCTTAAATATTGAGAATTTAAATAGGCTAACAATATATTTAAAGGTTAACATGGGACATTGACATGGGAAGATATTTGACTGAGCGAGTGATATTGCTAGGTATATGCATGGTAAGCCTTTTTAGCCTACCTATTGTCAGTAACCTTGAGGGGTTATATATTATTACATATAAAAAGACTGTGTGATCCTTCATAGCTTCAAAAAACGATCGAAAAACATATATTACGTTATAACGAATGGTTAAAGTACATAATTCGACGCTTGAAAGGCAAACGTGACTAAGCGACAATAACTGCTTTGTACATAAATGATAGGCAATAACCATATTCGATGCGCAAAAAATATATATTTCTAGGTCTATTAAAATCATTTCAATCTTACAGCTAGATTCGTTAAAATAGATTTTTTTTCAAGTATTTCCCATGTATATTTTAAATTTATTTCAATTTTAAATTAGTCTACTATACGTCAAGTCATATGCGGCCAACGGCACTAAGACCAAAGCCGCTGGCCGTAAGCTGCGAGAGGTAGTCTCGCAGGTCTCGAAGGTTCTGCCTTCGGTTGCTTCCGCCAATGACCAGGTGGTACAGCTGATGGCGGAGAATTCGAGGCTTCGAGCACTACTTCAAGCCCAACAGCAGCCTGATGATGAGGCTTCTGCTTCGAGTAAGGCAGCGGCGTCGACGCCGTCGCCCGCGTTGCCCCGGGCCACTGGGTTGCGAACTCCACCGGCCCATGTACCGGCAGCGACGTCATGTATCGCCGGGGCGCCTCAGAAGCGCCGTTCCCCGGCGCTGACTGGCGATGGGTGGCCTGTGCTGCCGCCACCGCGCGCGGCTGAGCAGCGGCCACGTCTCCCGTCGCCGCGCACTAGGGAGATGACCGCTACCAAGCGGCAGCAAGCACTCGTAGGGCCACGGGAGCTGGCTGGAAAATTCAGCCTGGACGAGGTCATCAGTCGCACCGTCCAGGTTGTATTAGAAAGGCTGGACGGCAGGCTGGCGGCCCTCGAGGCGCAGCTCATTGCTCCGGCTGACGCTCGGCGACCGGCATATGCCGCGGTGTCGGGTACTCCAGCCGCTCGCCCCGCCCCCGTACGGGCTCCAGCCACTAGGTTGGGCCCGGGACGGGATAGAACCAAGCGGGGGGGGGGGGGGGCACCAACGCGAAGTGCCCATCGCAAGCACCCCAGCCTCGTCCGCTGCCTCCGCCCCCGTCTAACATGGACGAAGGGTGGAACGTGGTGGCCCGGCGGGGTGCCAAGAAGGCTCCACCAGCAGCTGCACAAGTTGGTAGAGCGCCAGCGGCTACAGCGGCTCAGGTTGCTCCCCATCAGGGTCGGGCGCCTGTAGCCGCTAAAAACAAAAACAAAAAAAAAACGACGAAGAAGCAACCGCGCGCGCCGCGGTCGGCGGCAGTGGTCCTAACGCTGCTGCCGGCTGCCAAAGCCAAGGGCATGACATACGGAGATGTCATTGCTCGGGCGCGCGCGGCAGTTGACCTGGATGAGATCGGGGCGGGGGAGGGCCTCCGCTGTAGGCAGACAGCCAATGGGGCCAAACTGCTAGAATGTCCCGTTGCCGATAGTCCCGGCATCGCGGAGCGTCTGGCGGCAAGGCTCCGTATGGTCCTGCCTGAAGAGGAGGTGCGGGTGCATAGGCCGGTCAAGATGGCCGAATTGAAAGTGACCGGCCTGGACGACTGCACCACCAGGGAGGAGGTGGCGGCGGCCGTCGCTGCCCAGGGCAACTGTGCCCTGCAGAACATAACAGTAGGCGAGCTGCGCTCCGGTTATACCGGGGCTGGTTCCGTGTGGGTACGTTGCCCGGTGGAGGCGGCCGTTGCCCTGGCTGCTCCTCCGCCCGGGAGACCGTCGGGGGATCCGGGCAGGTTGCGCGTGGGCTGGATAGCAGCCCACGTGCGCCTGCTAGAACCGCGTGCCTGGCGGTGCCTAAGGTGCTTCAGCACTGGGCACTGCCTCGCCAGGTGCGTGAGTGCGGTTGACCGCAGCGGACTGTGCTTCCGCTGTGGTCAGCCTGGACACAAGGCGGCCGTGTGCTTGGCTGCGCCGCATTGTTCGTTATGTGCGGCGGCCGGACGCAAGGCTGACCACCGGACCGGGGGCAAGGCATGCCCCCCGGCCGGCAAAAATGCAATTAGAAATTGGCGCCGCCAAGCTAAGCGTCGCCAAAAGAAGCAGTCGGCCGGGGGAGCACCGGCTGGCACTTTGGCCCCCGCTGAGGCGTTCGAGCCCGATAGCGGGGACAATAGAGTAGGGGAGGGGGCGATGGATGTGGTCCAGGTTTAATGGATCACACCTATCGCTTCCTCCAAGGAAATTTGAACCACTCCGCCGGAGCTCAGGACATGCTGCTCCAGACTATGGCGGAGTGGTCAATTGACGTGGCTGTGGTCGCCGAGCCGTACTTCGTTCCCCCAGCGGACGACTGCTGGTTTGGGGACGTTGATGGCTTGGCGGCCATACATATAAGAAGATCCGCGATGATTCCTCCCCTGGCGATGGTGACCAGGGGCCCCGGGATCGTCGCGGTACAATTAGAAAATACCGTCGTGATCGGGGTGTACTTCTCTCCAAATCGGCCTACCGTCGAGTTCGAGCGGTTTCTGGACGGGCTAGAGGTGATCGCTCGTCACCTCTCTCCCCGTTCGGTAATACTGGCGGGGGACTTCAATGCGAAGTCTGTCGCTTGGGGTTCCCCATCCACGGACGCTCGTGGTAGGCTGTTGGAGGAGTGGGCGGTCGCGGCCGATCTCTGTATCGTTAACAGGGGCTCGGTCGCGACATGCGTGCGGTGGACGGGAGAGTCTATCGTGGATTTGACGTTCGCGAGCTCGTCCATCGCACAGCGCATCCTCGGCTGGGGCGTGGTGGTGGGGGCGGAATCGTTGTCGGATCACTGATATATCCGGTTCGATCTTTCCGCTCCCGCGCCGACGCCGGCCGCAGGCGCTCGCGGGGTTAACCCCCCGCGGAGTGCGTTCCGATCATTCCCTAGGTGGGCATTGAAGCTCCTGAAGAAGGAGCTCCTGGTGGAGGCCTCTATGGTGGCGGCGTGGACGCCCATGCGCCCACACCCTTTCGATGTGGAGACTGAGGCCGAATGGTTCCGCGGCGCGATGCACCGCATATGCGATGCCTCGATGCCCCGGGTCGGCCCTCGGCATTGCGGACGGCGGCAGTCGCCCTGGTGGTCGCCTGAAATTGCGAGATTGCGTGCAGTCTCCATTCGGGCGAGCCGCCAGTGTGCTAGACACCGCCGTCGCCGTCACCTGCGGCGCGACGACCCCGTCGCGTTCGCAGAGGAGGAGACCCGGCTGCACGGCGAATATCGCGCTGCGAAGGACGCCCTGCGGCTGGCCATCAGGCGGGCCAAGGAGCAGAACATGGAGAGACTCTTGGAGGCACTCGAAGTGGATCCATGGGGGAGTCCGTACAGGCTGGTGCGCGGCAAACTGCGCCCGTGGGCCCCCCCTTTGACTGAGCGACTTCAGCCTCAACAGCTGCGGGACATCGTTTCGGCGTTGTTCCCGCAGGAGCGGGAGGGTTTTGTTCCCCCCGCTATGGGTGAGCCGTCGGACGCCATCGACGGCGAAGCCCCTACTGAGGTGCCCCATATTACTGGGGCAGAGCTCCGTGTGGCCGTTGTCAGGATGACTGCAAAGGACACGGCCCCCGGCCCGGACGGAGTCCATGGTCGGGTGCTGGCCTTGGCCCTCGATGCCCTAGGGGACCGGCTCCTGGAGCTATTTAATGGTTGCCTGGAGTCGGGACGGTTTCCGTTGCTCTGGCGGACGGGCAGACTTGTGCTGTTGAAAAAGGAGGGGCGCCCGGTGGATACAGCCGCCGGGTATCGTCCTATCGTACTGCTGGACGAGGCGGGAAAATTGCTGGAGCGTATTCTGGCTGCCCGCATCGTTCAGCACCTGGTCGGGGTTGGACCTGACCTGTCGGCGGAGCAGTTCGGCTTCCGGGAGGGCCGTTCGACCGTGGATGCAATTCTTCGCGTGCGGGCCCTCTCGGACGAGGCTGTCTCACGGGGTGGGGTGGCGTTGGCGGTGTCTCTTGACATCGCCAACGCATTTAACACCCTGCCCTGGTCTGTGATAGGGGGGGCACTGGAGAGGCATGGGGTGCCCCTCTACCTCCGCCGGCTGGTTGGCTCCTATTTGGAGGCCAGGTCGGTCGAATGTACCGGGTACGGTGGGACCCTTCACCGTTTTCCGGTCGTGCGTGGTGTTCCGCAGGGGTCGGTTCTCGGACCCCTCTTGTGGAACATCGGGTACGACTGGGTGCTGAGGGGTGCCCTCCTCCCGGGTCTCCGCGTTATTTGTTACGCGGACGACACGTTGGTCGTGGCCCGGGGGGATGATTATAGAGAGTCTGCCCGTCTCGCCACAGCGGGAGTGGCCCTCGTCGTCGGGAGGATCAAGAGACTGGGCCTCGACGTGGCGCTCAGTAAATCCGAGGCCTTGTGGTTTCACGGGCCGCGGAGAGCGCCACCTGTCGACGCCCACATCGTGGTTGGGGGCGTCCGGATAGGGGTCGGGGTGCAGTTAAGGTACCTCGGCCTCGTGTTGGACGGCCGGTGGGCTTTTCGTGCTCACTTTGCGGAGCTGGTCCCTCGATTAATGAGGACAGCCGGTTCTTTGAACCGACTGCTCCCGAATATCGGGGGGCCGGATCAGGTTGTACGCCGCCTCTACGCTGGGGTGGTGCGATCGATGGCCCTGTACGGTGCGCCTGTATGGGCTGAGCCGCGCAATCGGGCTACTATGGCTCGGTTCCTGCGCCGGCCGCAGCGCACCGTTGCTATCAGGGTCATCCGTGGATATCGCACCGTCTCATTCGAGGCGGCGTGTGTGTTGGCGGGGACGCCGCCATGGGAGCTGGAGGCGGAGTCGCTCGCTGCCGACTATCGGTGGCGCAGTGAGCTTCGTGCTCTGGGCGTGGCGCGTCCCTCCAAAAGTGAGCTGCGGGCGCGGAAGGCCCATTCTCGGCGGTCCGTGCTCGAATCGTGGTCGAGGCGGTTGGCCAACCCCACGTGGGGTCTACGGACCGTCGAGGCGGTTTACCCGGTCTTTTATGACTGGGTGAATCGTGGCCGAGGACGCCTCACCTTCCGTCTGGTGCAGGTGCTGACTGGGCACGGATGCTTTGGAAAGTACCTGCACCGGATAGGAGCTGAGCCGACGACGAGGTGCCACCATTGTGGACACGACCTGGACACGGCGGAGCATACGCTCGCTGTCTGCCCCGCTTGGGAGGTGCAGCGCCGTGTCCTTGTCGCAAAGATAGGACCAGACTTGTCGCTGCCTGGCGTCGTGGCGTCGATGCTTGGCGGCGACGAGTCTTGGAAGGCTATGCTCGACTTCTGCGAGTGCACCATCTCGCAGAAGGAGGCGGCGGGGCGAGTGAGGCAAAGCTCTCCTCACTACGCAGAAACCCGCCGCCGCCGAGCAGGGGGTCGGGACCGGGGTCCCATCCGTAACCCGGCCCCCTAAGAGCTTCGGGCTCCACCCGCTTTGTGCGGGGAGGAGCTTAGGCGTGGGGCAGCGTGGTAGGTCGCGTTCCCCCGACCGCTCCGGGGGAAGGTGTAGCGCGGCGCTATCAATCGGGCTCTTGGCCCGTCGACCGAGGGAACCGGCGGTCATGTTGCTGGCGGCCGCCGGTCCGGCGTCTGGGGGACGGCGGGATGGATGTAATGTGCTCTGCGTAAACCCTGTCCCGCCGTCTCAATAACTCCGACTGGGTTCCCACCCGGTCCGGGGTAGGGCGCCGGCTGTGAGCGGCAGGAGTTTTTAGTGAGGTTCGACTCCCACATACCCCACCTGCCGTGCGGGTGGGGATCCGGCGATTTTCTCCTGTGGAAAAAAAAAAAAAAAAAAAACTGTAAAGTTCACGCATTGTCGCTTAGTCACGTTTGCCTTTCAAGCGTCGAATTATGATTTCTTTTGTTTCAGTATAAATCAGCAGACATAGATCTAAGAGAGTTCAATGACCCCAATAGGCGTAATGTCAAAGAATCATATTTGGCGCCAAATTAGCAAATTTTTTTTTATTAAAGTTTAATTCTAAGGAGTATAAACGGATCCTCAGGGTGGCGGCGACAATTGAGACAATTTACATCCACACGAAATAATATATTCTCTTTAGTACACGTTATGGTGGGTAGAATACGAATGCAACAGAGATATGCTAACCGTCGGTATTTATACAATCATCTTGACCTATTTTAATACAAACTGAGTAGGTAATATTAAACATTGTTCATCTTAATTATTCTGCTGATTATTTACGTACAATTATTATTTAATAATATCGAATTATGTAACAAATAACATTAAGGCTTATTGCGCCGGAAGCTGTCAAGCGGAAGGCGCCAATAAAATATTATAAGTATAAAGAAATATGAATGAACTATTTACTTGATTATGAAATTACTAATTATATTATAAGAATAATAAGTTCTATATATTTCCTAAGTTCGTAAATAATTTATTATGTGAGGCCGGAAGTGTTGCTCGATAACATTCGGCCATCCTGTGTATGCCGTGTCCCACGGCGATCAGCGCTGCTATTGCGCCTGGTTTGTCGCTGGTGTATGGCACCTGAAATTGACATGTTTAAGCAGTAATTATATCTTGTATTATCTAATTCATACGACACACCTTTTATTTATCATAGATCACACACCTTTTATTTATCATAGATCACACACCTTTTATTTATCATAGATCACACACCTTTTATTTATCATAGATCATACACCTTTTATTTATCATAGATCATACACCTTTTATTTGTTGTACATCACACAGCTTTTATTTGTTGTACATCACACAGCTTTTATTTGTTGTACATCACACACCTTTTATTTGTTGTACATCACACAGCTTTTATTTGTTGTACATCACACAGCTTTTATTTGTTGTACATCACACACCTTTTATTTGTTGTACATCACACACCTTTTATTTGTTGTACATCACACACCTTTTATTTGTTGTACATCACACACCTTTTATTTGTTGTACATCACACAGCTTTTATTTGTTGTACATCACACAGCTTTTATTTGTTGTACATCACACAGCTTTTATTTGTTGTACATCACACACCTTTTATTTGTTGTACATCACACACCTTTTATTTGTTGTACATCACACAGCTTTTATTTGTTGTACATCACACAGCTTTTATTTGTTGTACATCACACAGCTTTTATTTGTTGTACATCACACAGCTTTTATTTGTTGTACATCACACAGCTTTTATTTGTTGTACATCACACAGCTTTTATTTGTTGTACATCACACAGCTTTTATTTGTTGTACATCACACAGCTTTTATTTGTTGTACATCACATCACACAGCTTTTATTTGTTGTACATCACATCACACAGCTTTTATTTGTTGTACATCACACAGCTTTTATTTGTTATACATCACACAGCTTTTATTTGTTGTCCATCACACAGCTTTTATTTGTTGTACATCACACAGCTTTTATTTGTTGTACATCACACAGCTTTTATTTGTTGTACATCACACAGCTTTTATTTGTTGTACATCACACAGCTTTTATTTGTTGTACATCACACAGCTTTTATTTGTTGTATATAACACAGCTTTTATTTGTTGTATATAACACAGCTTTTATTTGTTGTATATAACACAGCTTTTATTTGTTGTATATAACACAGCTTTTATTTGTTGTATATAACACAGCTTTTATTTTTTTGTATATAACACAGCTTTTATTTTTTTGTATATAACAGCTTTTTTTTATTATTTTTTTACATCACACAGCTTTTATTGTTAACTGATGCAGCCTCTATCTATCCTGAAATAGTTTGATTTTGTTTTATCAGATACTTGCAATTCTGAGTCAGTAGATTGGTCAAGTATCATAACGTTCATACTACTTTGTAGACTCATTTTTATTAGTAATAATTTCCACGCGTGCTTATTAATCAATTATGTTTCCATTCAATGATTTTGTCTCAGATATTAATTATTTTTAAAAAGCAATCTTTCGACCTTACAAGTCCACCCAAAAGTACATAGGACATGCAGCCCAGCTCAAAATATACAGAATTCATAAGAAATGTTTCATTAGTGTTAATATTGAGATAAACTTGTACCAAAGCAGCACTTTACTGTGATATTATACAGCTGTGTCCTAAATACATTGGACAAGTCTGTCTGTAATTTTATTTCACTAAGAGTACTATTAAAAGTTTCACTACTACCCACGAATTTAACAGAATTTTGTGATATTGATATTAATCATTGATTCTCCGATTATTAAATCTATATCAGCGATGTCGTAATTCGTTATTTCCACAAAGCCACAATAATGTTGTCTATATGAACATTCACGGGGATGTTCCTAAGAGGTCGACGAGTATGAGCCTCCAAAACCTCTCATTGTAACCACGGAAGACAATCTTTAATTTTTTTAACTTATCAGCATATGCCACACAGAATATTTAATTTGCTGCCCATGTCTATGTATGCAATGAGACTAGAGCCATTAATTAACACTATTTTTTTTGCAAATCTATGCATACGCTGTATGTTGTAAATAAGATATTACTCACTTTTGGGTGTGAAGAGCTGGCCGCATACCATCAGCTGACCGACGTGTGTCTCGGGCGATGGCACACCTCGCAGCGCGGCTCTTTGCAGTTCTTTGTTTCACGACCTTCTTTCTCTTCGGCAGGCGTAACATTTCTTTGGTTGAAAGTCGGTCCCTCTTGCAACTGGAGCAACAGCACCTTCTCCATGTGGTAGCCATTCGCGGATGTGTAGTATAGTTGCGGTGGTGTATCGCATAATCCCTAGCCGACCCACGAAGACATATCTGCATGATGAACTGGCAGTCTTTGTTGTCCCATCAATATACGTGATCCAACTGGTCGATCTTGTGCAGCCATCCCTTGACGTTGCTAGATTTTTCATCCGGCCGGAACGTTGGAATAACCTCTGCATCGGTTTGGGTGACACGTCGCATTTTGTATCGCCTGTGTTTCTCAGCGGTCTCAAATCCATCAATGTATGGGCCTGGCATAATCCCGCTTCTGAAGTATAAACGGATCCTCAGGGTGGCGGCGACAATTGAGACAATTTACATCCACACGAAATAATATATTCTCTTTAGTACACGTTATGGTGGGTAGAATAAGAATGCAACAGAGATATGCTAACCGTCGGTATTTATACAATCATCTTGACCTATTTTAATACAAACTGAGTAGGTAATATTAAACATTGTTCATCTTAATTATTCTGCTGATTATTTACGTACAATTATTATTTAATAATATCGAATTATGTAACAAATAACATTAAGGCTTATTGCGCCGGAAGCTGTCAAGCGGAAGGCGCCAATAAAATATTATAAGTATAAAGAAATATGAATGAACTATTTACTTGATTATGAAATTACTAATTATATTATAAGAATAATAAGTTCTATATATTTCCTAAGTTCGTAAATAATTTATTATGTGAGGCCGGAAGTGTTGCTCGATAACAGGAGTTTTGTTTAAAAACAAATGTATATCGAAGGTCGAGAACATTGCCTTATTTCTCAGTGATTAAGGTTGAGATTGTTTTATTTACCTAATGCCAATTAACCTCGAGGGATTATTCTGGCTTCACCGTTGTGTAAAACGTGAAATCTGAACACCTGATACACAACTTTCAACACACGAATTCAATTTAGACTTTGTTCCATTTGCTTTTCTTCTTTTTTAAATATTGAAAAAAAAACTCACTTCATGACAACAGTAGTGAAATGTAACGCAAAAGAGGAAATACTATAAAGATTTGTCACGATAAATTCGGAATTAATCCTATGGATTTGCGTTTCTGAAGGCCAGACGCGTGTCATAAAATAAAACAATATTGTGAAGGCGATAATGCTAATTTTTTTATAACATTTTACATGTTAATGTTTTTATTATATTTATAGCTTAGCTTTATTTATAGTTTTTATTATATTTAGAGCCCATAGACATCTACAAAGTAAATGCCACCTGCAAATGATACCTTGCAAAAAGAGTTCTAAGTCTTGACTTTATAGTACAGTGGCTTCCCCAACCTTCAATCCGAAACGCATTACTGCTTCACGACAGAAATAGGCACCCGGTAGTACCTACCCGTGCGAATTCTCAAGACGTCCTTCCATCAGTAAGTATCATGTTGTAGTTTTTTATTTGTGGAGGCCGAAGGCTAGGGCTGACGGTTTTTTTTTATTATATTGCTTTCAGCCAGTGCGTTCTATAGTCATATAGGTTAAGGGGTAAAGATTTGATCAACCCGGAATGAACCCTCATAGCGTGCGCTACGCTCCATATTATTTACCGAATTATTTAATTTTACAATCTCAAACTATGATATGATATTCACTAGACTGTTTTGGAATCAAAATCTCTTTGAACTCCTAGATTTTTTTTGAAATATCAGAAACAAGTTATCACAGAACCCGAAATTTTTATATTCAATCATGATTGACAATAAAGTATATTGTTAAAAACAAACAAAAAAACATTTTTTCAAAGTCATGATCCTCATTCTACGCTTCTATTATCCTCTTTGCTGGACTCTGTTATGGATTGATCTGTAAAATGAAAAAGGTTACAATTAATTAACAAAAAAAAAACATACATATCGACTTTTTGGCGGGAACGTGATGACCGAAGCTATGTGTAATACGCTTTTATTAGCTTCAGACGTATGTATGTTAATATGTAACGGAATCTTTGAACATGATTTTAACCCCCTTCAAAACGTCGGATTAGCTCGGAAATTTGGTATACTTATTAAGGATCGATGACAACTCAATTTGAAAAAAATAATTAAATAAAAATTGGAAAAATTTAAATTCAACTAAAAAATGAAAATAAATCATAGTTTCAAAAAAACTAACAAAATACACTTTTATAGAAAATCAAACTAAAAAATAGAAAATAAATTTTAATAAATTTGAATTAAAAATAGTGTAAGAAAAAATGATTTTATTGTAAAAAAAGCGTGGGGTGCATGGTATCAGTAGTTATAAATATATTATGAACAGATATGAGTAGAAGGGTTATTTTGATAATATTCTGAAAAGCACCTCACGCTTTTTTACATTAAAATCATTTTTTCTTACACTATTTTGAATTCAAATTTATTTTCTATTTATTAGTTGGATTTTCTATAAAAGCGTATTTTGTTAGTTATTTAAACTATTATTTTTTAAATAAACTTTTATAGACAAAAAAGAAATTGTCACCGTAGGTATCATTTTCCTCAATTTGAGCCCACTCCTCGATGTGGTGCACGAACTCAACCTCCTTGTAGTTTCCGAAGCCATCACAATCTAAATCGGCACCAGTGCGGCATTTTTCTCGGGCGCAGTCTGCGTTCCAATATACAATTATAATAAAAAAAAAAGCTAAATGACCCAAGACATATAATCTATAGGAACTAAAGACCTATCTACTTATATACGTCTAAATATACGCATAAGCATACATAAACGCCCAGACTAACAATCGAATATGGAACGCACTCCCCTCCCCCAACCCCCCTCTAATCCTTCGATTAGATTGCTGACATTTTATTATGTTCTGTAACCACTTTTATCGTGGCAGTGGCACAGTGAAGTACCCCGCTACGTCCCGCATCCAGGTGCTCGGACACTTGATGGCTCATCTTTTCGTGCTCCGACCTCTGGATCATTTTCCATCCACCTTGCCGTTTTTTTCTTTTTTTTTTCCTACCTATTCTAGTGATCTCGAGGGATCATGCTAGATTCACCGAACGAATCCACCTTGTGCGTAACTATGAGTCTCTATAGGTCAGAGGGTTTTCATGAAACAAGACCAAAATACTGGAGCATGGGCTTGACTTGGTCCAACTGTTTCGTTTGAGGGTACCGATTTAAGACAACGGAGCGGAATAACCAAATCCGCTATCGCCCAGCTGAAGCTATGGCACCCACTAGTTAAATCTATCATATCGAAAAACAGTAGAGATATCGGTGTAATGAGCTTACCGCAATTCATGTTGGAGACCTCAACTCTCGGAACCTTGATCCCTTCGATCATAGTACCGTCCTCAAGGGCGCAGTAGCATACAAAACGTCGACACTGAAAAAAAGAACATAATATATATATATATATATATGTATGTAAATTCATCAAATACCCCTCACAACGAAAATAGGTTGTAACTAATCTAGCCATAAATACTGTTACATAAAAACTTGTTTTTTTTTCAATATTTTTGTTATTTTAAATTTGGAACACGCGTTTTTTTTAAAATCTTCATAAAAAAAATGCATTGCATTTGCATTTGTAACAAAACTTATGGTTGGATTGTTCAGTAGTCAAACACGTTCATGCGTGCATCACTAAGTATATAGTATAAAACAAAGTCACTTTCTCTGTCCCTATATCTGTCTGTCCCTATGTATGCTTAAATCTTTAAAACTACGCAACGGATTTTGATGCGTTGTTTTAATAGATAGAATGATTGAAGAGGAAGGTTTATATGTATAATAAAATCCATTAAATAATGGAGAAATCAATAATAAATTACAGTTTCCGAAGCGAAGCGAGGGCGGGTCGCTAGTACTTCACATAAATCTTCATCGAATTATTCTTTCAATTAACATTAATATCCAATCAAACTTCTTTAACAAATTTAGTTATGTAATCTTAGTTACTTCGGTCACATTTCTCGACGGCAACCAGACAAATAAAAACCTTGAAAAATTCAATCCGGTCAATTCGATCAACTAACCGTGCCCACCGGACTCTCTATTACAACCACCCTAAGGGAACCCGAAAACCGAGCGAAGTGGAAGATGATTGCACAAACAGCCACAAAGGCCTTTTTATTTATTGCTTGGTTGCTATGGTTTTATTTATGGGTGGACGAGCTCACAGCCCACCTGGTGTGAAGTGGTTACTGGAGCCCATAGACATCTACAAAGTAAATGCGCCACCCACCTTATAAGTGCTAAGGTCTCAAGTATAGTTACAACGGCTGCCCTATCCTTCAAACCGAAACGCATTACTGCTTCACGGCAGAAATAGGCAGGGTGGTGGTACCTACCCGCGCGGACTCACAAGAGGTCCTACCACCAGTAATAAGGCCTTTCAAGGACACGACTTTCAGCAATGAAATATGTGACTAAGAAGAAGTTATTTGTGTGAGATGGAGCTGTCGCAGTTTTAAAAGCACTGGTAGATAGTTTGGCCCTCCGATTTCTATTTCAGAGGGGTTAAGTCTGAAGGGTGGCAACTAGGAGAGACGGACAGTGTGGTCCGCCAATTGAAATGGTGGCTAGCGTCTCCATAGGCTTCCCGGCTCAATCTCGACGGGGATAAGAGGCTTGCAAAACATACAATTGAACCTTTTTTTATGATTGAAAGATTACTGGTGGCCCGGAGGCCTTTCCAGTTTCACCAGGACAGGTGGGCGAGCAAAGGCTCAGCCAGGAGGGGTGGGATTTGCTAACAACTGCCCGAGCGCCTCCGAAGGAGACCTAACAACTCAAGAGCGATTGCTTCGCGAATGAATCTACTACCGGATCGGAATCGCGACCCGCTGAGAAGATCCGGCGAGAAACTCAGCGGGCTGATACATGGGTTAGTTTGCACGTCGACCTCTTTGTCGAGTTCGACGAGTACGGTTACCGGGATTCCTCCGCCTGCTCCTAGTGTTAGAGCTGAAGGTATCTAATGCAAGAGTTCAGATCTGAACAATGCAAGAGTGTACCCTGACATACGCAGTGTGTTGATTCATCGATTCAAGCACCGGTCCAGAAATTAGATTAACCGGATACTAATTACCTGAACAGCAGCATAGAGCCATAAAGGAGTGCACTGTGGAGCTTCGTAATGCAAGTGGCCGTCGACTCCGAACTTCTTCTTGAAATACTTCATTTCTAGTTTGCATGGCTCTGGATAATCGTTATTTGTAATCAGATTAATAAATAAATAAATTGTAAAACAGTTATTGATTTAAAACTTTGCTTTAAATCTATTTATTTCTCGTGTTTCAACAATGAAAGCATAAATCCAAAAAAATTCAAGCAGCAAAAAACGAAAGGATCGATATTGATTTTTGAAAAGGTTACCGGCTCAGTAATGCCTAACAGTAGCAACTCAATCGGTACCGCGTACCTACCCGTTCAGGCAAAAAAATATTTTCTGCCAACTACAGACCATTAGGTTGACCAAATTCATCATTCCGTTTCCTTCGTCCGTTAAAAGTAGTCTGCACGGTGTGGATATCCTGACACTGGCCCTGCCTGCAAACTAATCCATCGTCACAGCCGGGCTCCAAGAACTCTTCTTCGACCTAATCACAATAGCACTAAAGTTCGAAATTGAATAGAATGCTGTTTTATTGTTACATACACTTACAAATCAATCTTACATTCGTTCTTGTTTACACTTGACGGCAGAATTAGGAAGCTGTGAAAAACGTAGCAGACTAAAAAGCCCTGCCACCATGAAGCAGATATTTTGTATACAAAACCTTTTAGCAAGAGTGCTATACTCTTAAAAATAAATAGACGTTTAATATCAGATCGTCCGAGAGCACATTCACTCATGGTAGGGCGCTTACTACGTTTTACTACTTTTACACACTATATCCGACGCAAAGCAGTAATGCGTTTCAGTTTGAAGAGCGGAAGAGCCGTTGTCAATACCGTCTTTACCATAAGGGCACACGGGGCCCGTGCCCAGGGCCCCCATTCTCAGGGGGCCCCGAAGGACCGACAAAATCTCTCACACACTTATTCTCAAAACATTTTTGTCGGGCACATTACACTTTTTTCACAAATCCATAATCTTATCAGAAGGTATTTTCAAGGCATATACTACGCCATTATATCGATGACTGCGCCTATTCCTACTGTACTAATTAATAATATTTCCGAACGCATCCTACCTAATTTACTAAGTACGCCATCTAGCGATCACGATAAAGGTTTCCGCTATCGTAATCGTAACCAAAAAACCAGCAGCATTCTAATATCATTAATGACATATTATATCATACTGTATTTGATTACCTATAATAAATGGTCATAATTAGTAAAAAAAAAATTTTTTACATTCCAAAAGGGCCTCAAATTCTTGTGTGCCCAAGGGCCCCAGCCTAATTTAAGACGTCCCTGGCCGTTGTACTCTATACTGAGACTTAGAACTGTAGACTTAGACCCGTGCGGAGTCACAAGAAGTCCTACCACCAGTAACAGTCTGTGGCATGGTATGGCGCCGCGGTCCAGTACCCGCTTAAGCACCTGGACCGTGAGTTCGTTCATCCATCTGATCAGCAAAAAAACTAAAGCAAAAATCACCTCAATCTCTTTACTTCCGTTGACTTCGTGTATTGTCTTTTTGAACTCCGCACATTTCTGGTTCAGTTCTGAACACGGAAACACCGCATATTAAAATGAACGAAAGCTTGTATCGGAACTCACTTTTGTGCAAACTTTAATATGACGTGGCAGATGAGTTTCTTATTTACCAAACTTCGCCTACAATACGTTTCCAGATATCATTGGTACTGACAATCTCCAACCCCCTTCGTTCCTTTAGTGTTATTTAACGCTAGGCAGGCAGTCGGTAGGCAGCGGCTTGGCTCTGCCCCTGGCATTGCTGAAGTCCATGGGCGACGGTAACCACTCACCATCAGGTGGGCCGTATGCTCGTATGCCTACAAGGGCAATAACAAAAAAAAAACATGCCATTCCTCAAATGTTGATTTTTGGGATCACCAAGTCTGATAAACTGTCTAATATTTGTCGTAAGATACGAGCAAACAACCCTGACTACTTCGAGCTACCCCAAAATGTTTCCTTACCTGACCACTGTACTCCTAAGGTACCGGTGTGGTAAGAACACGTATAGATTGCAAATCAGGACAAGCGGCTTTTATTTTATTACTAATGCTTGATTATCCCACTACCCCCTTTTTTCGGGCAGAGGGGGCCTCTTTTTCGGACAGGGGGCCAAAGCCCATCCGAGGTATCCGCGCCTAAAGGATACGCGGGGTATGTGCGACTTAACGATCTGTAAATGTTTGAAGCCGACAACAGGCCCAAGAATGTTTTAGGCCTTTTTTTTAATAAATAAATATATATTTACTAACGATCACGCCACGTTAACTGGTAACTGGTAAGTTCGTAAAGAACTTGTGTTACAGGTACCAGATAACGGAAATGAATGGAAGATTTTTATTAAACACATATACATAATATACATCCATAACCCTGGAAAAGATATTTTATATTTATCATACAAATATCTTCCCTTGGCGGGATTCGAACCTGCCACCCCTTTGTGTAGTGACCATGCCATTTACCCCTACACTAGACGGCCGATAAACTACTTAACCTAATCCTTCTAACGTCACACTATTCAACTCTATTATGCTGTCACTAACGTTGATAAAAGCTGCACCTTCCGCAGCAGTTACACTCCTCCTTATCGGGCAGGAAAGCGCCGGCAGGGCAATGACTTTCCTGCACCAGGCCATCTTTGCACTGGTAGCCGCGACAAGAGACCGGACAATCTCTGTCACTGCTCGGTGGCTCGTACCGATAGCTTTTACGACTGCTGTTCACCAAAAAAACATGTACTTTTTCAAATGAATATTTAAAAAATCCTCAGTGGACTAAGGCGTGGTTTCTTGAATCTCTAATACCTTCAACTTATCAGTCGGGTCAGAGCGAAGCTAGTAAGAGTCAATACGTTATTGACATTGCAATAACCTGAAGGTTTCCGTGGAAACGCTAAACGAATCTGATAAAGTTGATCAAGGAAAACAAAAATAGGAAATTCTGCTGTATACTAACAAACTTAGTGTTTCATTTGGCAACGATGGAACTGCCACAGGTATACCTGGAACAAATATGTTTAAGTTTTTATTTTTATTGCTTAGATGGGTGGACGAGCTCACAGCCCACCTGGTGTTAAGTGGTTACTGGAGCCCATAGACATCTACTACGTAAATGCGCAGCCCACCTGGAGATATAAGGTCTCAGTATAGTTACAACGGCTGCCCCGCCCTTCAAACCGAAACGCATTACTGCTTCACGACAGAAATAGGCAGGGAGGTGGTACCTACCCGTGCGGACTCAGAAGAGATCCTACTACCAGTAAAAGTCGTACCACCAGTCGTACCGTATTGACACATCGGGTTCACGGGGCAGGTAAAATAATAGGTCGTATATATAATCAATATCAATCAATCATAATAGGTTGTGTCGTATAATCAAATAGGTCGTAAATTCAAATAGGTTACTCTTCCAAATTAATGCAGTGTATTACTGTACTTAGCAACAAAGGGTTATATCTCTATCGGTTTTCTTAATTAACCCAGTACAGAACAGATAATACAATAAAAATGGGGACATTTGAGAGCGAGCCGCTGCGCCGGAACTGTAGTACCTCTGAATGCTATTGTTTTTTATGGATTCTCATTGACGTCAACAACGTTGTAATGAAATAAACGGTTAACAGGTAAACGAGTTTATTTTTCTACTTTGCCAAGCGTGAGTGACGCCTGACGACCCAGATGATGACGTCAATTTTTACATAAACATATCCAGAGCATCAGTCCGTCTTTTGCAACTTTTTCTTAAAGCGCTCTTATGCGTGATACGGGCCTTTCTTTTGGCGATTTTCTGATTTAGCGTTTCACAGATATAGCGGTACAGCGTTGTGGACAAATCATGGAATATGAAAATGTTTAGGAATCACCATTACATTACAAGGACGCGCTAATGATTGCGAATTAATGATGATGTCCCGATTGCCGTTGGGGCCGAATAGTTATTGAGTGGCGACCGCGTACCGGAAAGCGTACGTGGGTAGGCCTCCCATAAGATGAACTGAAGACATATTGAGGTTCGCGGGGATCCGTTGGACGTAAGCAGCGCAGTACGGATCATTGTGGCGAGGCTTGGGGAGGAGAAAATCATCCGATCCCCACCCGCGTGGCAGGTGGGGTATGTGGGAGTTGAACCTCACTAAAAACTCCTGCGCCCTACCCCGGACAGGGCCGGAGCCCAGTCGGAGCTATTGAGACGGCGGGACAGGGTTGACGCAGAGCAGGCTTACTGGTGGTAGCACCTCTTGTGAGTCAGCACGGGTAGGTATCACCACCCCGCCTATTTCTGCCGTGAAGCAGTAATGCGTTTCGGTTTGAAGGGTGGGGCAGCCGTTGTAACTATACTGAGACCTAGGAACTCATATCTCAAGGTGGGTGGCGCATTTACGTTGTAGATGTCTATGGGCTCCAGTAACCACTTAACACCAGGTGGGCTGTGAGCTCGTCCACGCAGCTAAGCAATTAAAAAAAAGAGCATATTACATCCATCCCGCGCGGGCTGATAGATAAATAGATATCCCGATACTTAAATTTTGGGGGGGGAAATTTAAACCGTTTTCAATATAAAAAAACCCATCTAAGATCGATAAAGCAACACGTACATCGCCTCAAGGTTTTATCACAACGCAACGCCCGAAGTTCTTGCTCCGGATGGCCCCAGTATGGATTGCAACCAGCCCTGAAATCTAAAAGCAGATTTAATTCAAACTACTGTAAATCGTTAATAATTCCTTTTATAAATTATTTCCTGCGAATCGATTACTTCAAGGCTTTTCGTGGTCACGGACGAGCTTCGTCCGTGTAAGTAGTCTTTATCCATGTCTACGAATTAGCAAGACAATGAATAACAATATTAAAAGCAGATTAAAATAAAAATATTACAAATCATAGTCAAAAAGATACATACGGTCACCACGTCAAGCTAATTGAATACTTCAATTTCATTGACATCCCATCCTTACCGTTGTTTGTCAAGAGTATCTCATATAATAGGTTGTTCGGAAAGTAATACATTTTTTTCCCGACAGAGGATCTAATTGTATTTTTTTGCACCCAACTTCACATTTGAGACGTATAATTTTTATATGCTTTGTGAGCTCATATATCAAGGCTTGTGTGTGAAAAAATCCAGTTAATTCTACGGAGTAGTTTTTGGTTGGTGCCCTTTTAAATAGGAAGCGCGATATGCAGAGTTTTCGACATATCTTACTGTTTTACTACAGAAAGAGTAACAATGCTGTTCAAGCCAGAAAAAAATTGACCGATGTGAATGGAAAAGGTGTGTTGACAGTACGCCAGTGCCAGAACAAAACAAAAATTATCAAATTCAACAGTTTACGGCCACCTGAAAAGCCTGGGATTATTCTCGAAGCTCGATGTATGTGCTCATTTCCACAAAAACGAAATTACTTTCCGAACAACCCAATATTTACCTCATTTCTCAAGTTGGGCGGAGCGTTATATTAATGTAATAACGCTAATAGCCAACCGTAACTTGATAGCTACATATAGCTTATAGTTTAAGCATATGGCTCTTTTTTAAACATAAATAAAATAACTTCTTAAGCCCGTTTCCACCCTATTTTGTATGTAGGTCGTCAAATGCACATTCTTTTCGGTCTCTTGCCCCCCTAGTAGGGTAGGTATGGATGCGAAAGGCAATATCAATGTTTCTCAACCATTGGGTCTCGATCCCAGAAGGGGCCTATTTTAAGCATCCCGGGAACAAAGTATTTGTTGAAAAAAAATAGATTCATTACAACTATACTGAGACCTTAGAACTGATATCTCAAGGTGGGTGGTGTATTTACGTCGTAGATGTCTATGGGCTCCAGTAACAACTTAACACCAGGTGGGCTGTGAGCTCGTCCACCCATTCAAGCGATAAAAAAAAAGAATAGGAAAGTTACAACTATTTTTAGATTAATTAGGACCACTAAAATAATGATGACCAAAGTTTCCTTATACAAAATATAGAAATAAATAAATCTAATTAGTATATACACACGAACATAAGACCGATTTTATAACATTAACTACTCCCGATAATAAACTTTGAGAGGAAAGAGAATCTCACCTATCGACGTGACCGGTAGAAACTCTTCGGTGTCAAAATTGTACTCATCTTCAAGGCATGACTGGTCTAGCTCTACAAAAAAAAACAGTGGTTAAACTTTGGAATGCCTCGGCAAATGCGAGAAACAATTGCTGTGCTGTGTGCTTAGTGCGAGTTTTTTAACGTTCTCGATAGAGTAAAAGTTCGAATCGGGAGGATCCGTAATGACTTGTTTAGGGCAAAGTGTCACCAAGTCCTTTTAAGGACACGACCTTCGGCAATAAAGTATGCGACTCACAGGAAACAGAGTAATTGCTGCTGGGTAACATTGTAGATGGGGTAGGAAAATCCCGTCTAATCCTGGCGCGAAGCCTAAGTGCCCGTTCACACATGGTCTCCGTTTTACTGGTCCGTTTTGTCGAATACGCTTTTTTTCATCGATTGATGTTTTTTTCATCGATGGAGTTGTATGAGCGCCTTCACATATGGTACAGTATTCAGTGTGCTTAGTGCGAGTTTTTTAACTCGAGTTTTTTAACTCAACTTAGTATGGAATTGGAACGTTGACCTACGTTTGCCGCTAGGGGCGCTGTTCCAACTCTATACAGATTTAACTTTTACACTACCTATCGTGAACGTGAAAAAACTCGGACTAAGCACACTGTTGATCTTTTTTTTTTGAGTTTATGGCCTGGTATCCTAGACCTTTAGGTCAAGTCTTGAGTATTTTTATTCGGTTTATTATAATATCCCACTGTATTTTTGATGAATTTATATAGAGGCACGGAATCGGATCTATCTTTTAACATATCACTCAGGCGGCGGGAGAGTTCTTGTACTGTCACTTGTATACTTGTATACACACACTGTTGATCCGGAGGCGGGGGTGTTACCAGCCCTCCTACGATTCAGCACCGCGTCGCGCGGGTGGCAAAACTCCTGCCGCAGTTACGTCGTGTCTAAACTAATATTAAATTGATATCAAAAGAAAAAAATTGCAATCAAACCTCTATAGAAAATGCATTCGTCACAGCATCTGCACTGGGAATAGTCAGAGGGAACGAACATCGCTCGCCATTTTCCGTATTTCCTATCACAGTATGTTCTGTACTCTTTCTCTTGTACTCTTCTTTCCCTTCAAGAAAGACCGATTTGTGAAAGTTTATTTGCCATTAGTGCGCGTGTTTTCTTTCGGAATACGCAACTAAGAAGCAATATATTTTTAAGTTCTAACATCCTATTCTCGTTTTATTCATAGCTGTATAAGACAAAAGAGCATGATGGATTGTGTGACCTAGAGTTACTGGCAACATTCTCTACGCACAGCGTTTAGTCTGTGGTAGCGAGACAAAAAGCCCGCCAAACTAAAACATTTAAACACTATATAAGATTTTAATTATACATTATTTTATTTTAAATTATTAACATTAAATACAACCTATATAGTTATAGAAAAACCGCGTTTTTTTATTGAAAATTCCAATGTACGCGATACGTCGACACCCCCAAATGGAAATTCCAATTAGAATTACTTACTTGCATGAATCTCTAAACAGCTCACATTCGGTATTATTGTTGAAATGTGGACATTGCGGACATATTTGATAGTCTGCACAGAAAAATAAAACAATTGAAATTTTTCTTGAATGAATGAATACACCGTCAGAACGTATTGTTTTTTTTTATTGCTTAGTTGGGTTGACGAGCGCACGGCCCACCTGATGTTAAGTTGTTACCGGAGGCCATAGACATCTACAACGTAAATGCCGTCATCCAGCTTGAGACATGAGTTCTAAGATCTAACTTTTAACTACGGTTGCCCCGCCCTTGAAACTGAAACGCATTACTGCTTCACGGCAGAAATAGCCAGGGCGGTGGCACCTATCCTTGCGGACGCACAAGACGTCCTACCACCAGTAAGCTTGCTAATTACCAGTGCCTTCGATATTTCTGCAGCAAAGTAATCATACGTTTCATTTTGAGGGGGCAGTCGTGATACAAGACATTTTAAAGCTTAACCACTTGGCTTAAAGTTGATTATTCGTTACCCCTAAACTTCAGGCAGGTACCTAGTACTAAAAAAACAAGTCTTACCGTAAGTACTCCTACAGACTGGCCTAACAGTTCTAGCACTGGGTATGCTGACGACACTACTTAGAGGACTGGCTTCGCATGTCTTATAGTCCACATCCAGCTCATTGGTACGGACCAGTTCAAGAATTTCCGTCTCCCGCCAGTATTCACTTGTATCTTTGTCCCTTTCCACCAGCATTATGAAGGGAAGGTACTAAAATGATATTGTTACGCCGGTAAGAGTAACGCCATCTATCGCTGAATAGTCGACCGAATATCGAAGGATCTAGTCGCACCTAGAACGCTCGAGAAGTACAACGCCATCTATTGTCAGATAGGGAAAAATACTAAAGATGGAATATTCTCGATAATTCTAGGGAAGCCTAACAGCGAATGGATCACCTGAAGTGTCCTGAAGCGATGCGGAAGAAGCGAACTGAGAGTTTTAAAGTATTTTTGGAGTGTTTTAAGTGTTCTAAGTGTTGAATACAGTTTTAAGTTGTACTTTGGTGAAATCTTATTTATCCCGAACTCCAGCGCGTAGCAATATGATTATAATTTTCCACGGACCGCGCAGGGAAATGAAGAGTCAACAGCGACTCCAGTAATAATTTTGCTGTTGTACATGTTTCTTCAATCACGTAACAATACCTTCGCTCCTTGCAGGATGACTGCAATCTGCTGCATGATATTGGATCTTGTGTTCAATAGCTTGAACACATTTGGAACAACACGTGGGGCTATTTTGCTTATACCAATTCAACTTAAATTCTCCTCTGTCGATATGTCTCTAGATTCTCTAAGCAGAGGCCTGCACATCATAGCGCTAGTCATTTCAATTTAAATAGCGCTCCTACCTCTTCAACTGATGGCGCAAGACTGTCCTTCTCATACCTAATAAATAGGCAGAATGACGATATGAGAGAGGGAGGAGTGAGGGTTGAGATGACGGCTAATAGATCATGGAATAGAAAAATTCGCTGTGCCGACCCCCCTAGTGGGATAAGGTAGTAAAGAAGAAGAAGATAGTGGCCACAACCCTTGCGGCGCGCCGAGTATTACCATTACTCCATTCAATATAAGACTTAGGGGGTGATTATAGGATGATGACCGAATAATTATAATACTACTTATAAGGAATAATAGAGAAGACGTAATTTTCTAATTGAAATTGTCTGACCGATTTGCTTGATAATGAAATAAGTGACCTTATTAATAGACCAAAAAAACCTAGCAGCTAAATGTCCACGAATGTAAGCGCAGCCCCTAATCGATTAAGGTTATTATAACAGTTATAAAAGATATTCACTTTCAATTCTCTAGTTGTTTTGTTACTCAACACTTTCTTCGGATTTAACGTCAATACAGGCACCGTATTCTTACCCATTACTTCTATGATACACGAGCATAACAAATGAAATAGAAGAATTATATCCAGCATTTTGGTTTCACGGCAAAATAGTACGACCAACAAGAAGTGACACATCTGACAGAAAGAAAAATTGAGACGAATCGGCCAGTTGTGAAAAAGTTATTTCACAGGGTACCGTCGTCAAAAGACAAAATATAGAACCCTTATTTTTTAGGGCGTTAGAGCGTATTATGCCCCTAAACGGACAGTTACCCTAATCCTGCATATTTTTGCTGGGAAGCAGTCTATGGGACTGAAAAATCAGACAGCGATTTAATAATACAAATATGGGGGGTAGGAATAACGATCTCAATGTGTGCATGTCAAAAATATCGGTCGAAAAGCGACAATTAGTGTGAGCCACAATACCATGTGATGTAATTTCAAATATAGCACATTGAGTTATTAAATAAATTAAAGTTTTCCACTATGCGAACACACTTTGTTTACAGTTTCTACATTCATGTCATCCCGCTTGATAACTTGCTACGCTAGGGCTCTTTTGGTCGATTTTAGAATTGTCATTTGTTGCTCACATCTGGACAAATTTTCTGCTTAGATGAGTGGACGAGCTTACGGCCTACCCGGTTTTAAGTGGTCACCGGATCCACTAAACACCAACAATGTAAATTGCGCCATATACCTTGCGACGTGAGTTCTAAATCTTGGCTTTACAGTACAAAGGCTGCCCCACTCTTCAAACCGAAACGCGTTACTGCTTCTACTACTAGCCGTGTTAGAGACTCTTTCTCTCTCTCGTCAACCATTAGGCCATGCCTCAGTTTCAAGTTTTTGTAACTAAATATCATGAAACATTTTTAAATTACACAAGAAAAAGCTAACGTCATTTCCCTAAACGAATCGATGCAAAAGAATTGTCGGTACATTACTTCGCTAGTATGCCAAACTGAAATAAGCCAAAAAAAACCACATTCACATAATATAGGACTTAAAACAAAACACAAAAATCCGTGAGCAATTTCTATATTTATCTATATAACCTAAATAGCTAGGTACAAATTGAAAAAAAAAACTAGTATAAATTTTTAACCTCCATTACGTTATTATATAATTTGTTTTAAATCTAAAATACGTGAGCAACTGTTTTTAGTACTATTATTGTATTAGTAATTCGATTAAATTTCAAGTTAACGTATAAAACTTTCAGTGTATTTGTCAGTAAAAAACAATTGAATAAAACTAAGGCACACCATAGACCAAATAAATTTGACAGCTGTCACCCTGACATACGTCATTGTGACATATGGTAACACACACATGCGTTTAAATCATGTTTCTCGATGCTTACAGTGGAAAATAAACACAGTTTCAAAGAAAACTACTTTAGGCAAACGTGGACGCACAAGACCACGTGAAATTCTATACATTTTATTAAACTAGTATAGATCTGTATATCTGTAAAATTCATCAAACATCGAAGGATATTGTGCGCGCGTATCAATATTCTCAAAATATGTACCTATCGATCTAATTTAGATCTAATTTAATAATAAGTTATTACCTTTTCATAAATTGGCAGTGTTTTGCCAATGTATTTTGTTTATTCAGTTTTAATATTTTAATATACAAGACTAAGGACAGATTTCATGATATTATTCGTGATCCTTTCAATTGTGTGCACCATAGATAATATTTACATATTTCTAATTGACTGTGCATATCACGCCTTTAGAATTGAAATGGCTTAATCCAAAATTCTTGTTTTTTGGTAGAAGCCAAAAATGTGATTGAAAAATTGTAATTCTTCAATTGGCGCATACCTTAAGATAATAATACAAAGTTTAAATTATGCGCTTTAAATTATAAAAGAGAACGAAAGTGTACTTTGTTGTTTTCTAACTAAAATTTAACTAAACCGATAGATTACATTATAAGTATCTCAAAGCAATAAAACTCATTTTCTTTAAACTTTTTACATAAGCCACTTCAACTCTAAATTGCGATATGAGGCACCAATTCATCGAAAGACCGTAAAAACAATTGCAACATTTTACCAATGTTTAAAAAAAAAAAAAAAACAAATCACACCTTTTATAGACTAGAAAGAAAATTACGCAAATAGAAATACGATTCATTGCCATATACAAAATAAGTATAAATTATAAAGAGATTCAAATCCCAGTACACGTTCAAAGACTAAAGTTCTAAATATGAAAACAAAAATGTTATTTTAAAGTAATCAAGACATTTTATTTAATCTACAAGACAATTTAAATGTGTGCCAGTGTATAAACTACACGTGCTTTAATCATTGACGTCACCGTCTCACTCACACAAACAAGAACATCTCATATTGTTGTTTTGACTATATATCGACGCTTGAAAGGCAAACGTGACTAAGCGACAATGCGTGAACTTTACAGTAGACTAATTTAAAGTTGAAATACCTGAAAACAAAATTTATCTTAACGGATCTAGCTGTAGTAGAATCTATCTAGTAGCTGTAGGATTGAAATGATTTTAATAGACCTAGAAATATATATTTTTTGCGCATCGAATATTGTTATTGCCTATCATTTATGTACAAAGCAGTTATTGTCGCTTAGTCACGTTTGCCTTTCAGGCGTCGATATATACTTATTCGCTATAATCACAAATCAAATTAAACACAATAAAACTTCATGGAAAAATATAAAACTAGATGACAAGGCAAACGTTGTGTTGCCATATAATTTATTTCCAGGAAAGATAAATAATCTAGATACTGACTGCAGCGCCATCTGCCGGGCTGATTTCTGAATCTAGACCAGGGGTCGGCGACCTGTTTATCCTTAAGGGCGCAATACTAAATTTGAAAACCACCGAGGGCGCATATTTTACAGATAACAGGTATAAATAGGCATTGAAAAAAAAAACAGTTTTTTTATAACTTTATTTTGTTGGTGTTATACATAATGATACATATAATTCAGTGTGAAACTTGGGTGTCCATATTTTCAGCTAATTTCTTATAACTGGGGATATATTTAGAGTTCCCGGTCCTTAAACAATTATCTAAATGTGAGTCATTAAGCTTTGTTCGGTATTGAAAGAAAATAATTATTTCGGATTACTTGGTAGTTTTAAATGCACGGTCTACGCGTGGTCTATTCGAAATACGATCACACACTAACAAAAAATACGTGCACACGCACGTATTTTTTGTTAGATACGCTCAAGGTTAGCAAACTGCTAATCTATGCACAATCCTAAACTCAACTGAGTACTTGCTGTATATCACCGTTTGACAAGAGTAAGTAAATCGCTCTGGCTATCATACATTTACATTAGTCCAGCGAGGGCGCATTAAAAATCAATCGCGGGCGCCGCGTTATCGATCCCCTGATCTAGACCATCCAGGCTACCCAAACGCATACAAAAAAATCGTTCAAATCGGTCCAGCCGTTTAGGAGGAGTTCAGTGACAAACCGACATACAGAAGAAATATATATATATATATATAAGAAAATAAACTATTGAAGAACACCAACCTGATTTTGAAGTAGCAAAATCAAATCGAAATTTTAAAGTGTTATAACAGTCACGAAAACGAACCAAGATGATGATGATGATGACCGGTGATCGCTGCGGAGAACACTAAAATAATAATAAAATAATAATATGTTCATGCTCAACGTATGCTACTCCTCAGGTCCATGAGAGCGCTGGCCGTGATGACGCCGTGCTTGTGTCTGCTGACGCAATAATCGGCGTCGCCTATCGTCACGGTCGAAAACGAGGTCGAATTCCTGCGCTGCTGCGTGCTCTTGGCCTCGACGACCCTGGTCTCCGAGGGGCTCTGACGCGGCAGAGTCTGGAAATAATCGCCTTGGCAGTTGGGCTCGTTCCAGAAGCTTCGATTCTCGTACGGCCTTAACGCCTTCAGGGGCTTAGTGACGGTTTGCTCGGATCTGAACTCTTTGAGAGATCGCTCCGGCTTCGATTTCGTTCTAGACTGTTCGGCTGACGCGCTCAGCTTAGTTTTCGTACTCGTTCTAGAAAATTCCGCCTCTTGAACGCTCTTGCTGCCTTTCATCGTTGACGGTTGAGGGTAGGTTTTGTTCCTAAGTCAAAGCAATTGAAAATTATTAATTTAACTAATAGCTGCCCCGGCAGACTTCGTAGTGCCTCAATCGATAAATAAAATACCTAAACTTTTGTATAAAATAAACTTAAAACAAACAAAAGGAATCCGTTCGACGGGGGACACATCAAAGGGAAAACAAAATTGTTATTTTTACTTAATTCCGAGCATTTTCATATTTATCTACCTTTTAAACCTTCTCTGGACTTCCACAAATAATTCAAGACCAAAATTAGCCAAATCGGTCCAGCCGTTCTCGAGTTTTAGCGAGACTAACGAACAGCAATTCATTTTTAATTACTACTTTTTCATGGACTACCCACACTAGAATAAATACGTATTGCAACTAATCGAATAGCAGTCAACACGCAATGAACTTCGAATATTTTAAAAATATCCTCATACCCCGAAAAATGCTTCTTGGCGTGTCCATTGCTGCTCGAACTCTTGGCCATTATGCTGTACAGTTTGTTCCTGTAGTCGTCCACGGACATCTGTTTGTCGTCTCTCAAGGGCAGTAGCACGTCTGACGGAAGGGTGGGCTCATCTCTTTCGCGATGAAACCTGGAGAGCGAACCAGTATTTTAATGTTTCCAATCAAATTCTATTTCCAATAATAAAAAAATAAGTAAAGTTATCGAAGTTTCCTTGCTGGTATAGAGTTTTGTCAAACTGCACGGCTAATGATAACAATTGTGAATACCACCGCCCTGCAACGGCGGATCCAGGGAGGGGGGTCATGGGGTCATGATCCCCCCCCCCCCCCGAGCTGGTTTCAGGACTTAGGTGAACGACTAATTGAACATAATGATTTTATTTATATATTTTGTCACTATACAGATTTTATGTAACTACATACCTTCAATATTTAATTAATTTAATATAATATAATAACTTTGTATTATGGCAAGCGTTTGGGAACGAGCGCATCGAAAATTTGACTATGTGATCCCCTCCTGGCGCCAAAGCTGAATCCGCCCTTGCCGCCCTGTCTATTTCTGCCGTGAAGCAGTAATGCGTTTCGGTTTGAAGGGCGGGGCAGCCGTTGTACTGTATCATATACTTAGACTAAGTAATTATGTTTCAAGATGGGTAGCGGCATTTACGTTGTGGATGTCTATTGGCTCCGGTAACCACTTGACACCAGACGGGTCGTGAGCTCGTCTACTCATCTAAGCAATAAAAATGAAGGTTCACATCTTGTGATTTCTCATTCATTTTATAAAATTTAAAATTTTATTAACATATTATTATTATTTATTTTTTTATTGCCTTTGTAGACAGACGGGCATACGGCCCACCTGATGGTGAGTGGTTACCGTCGCCCATGGACTTCAGCAATGCCAGGGGCAGAGCCAAGCCGCTGCCTACCGCTTAATACTCTCCACAAGCCTCGTTTCAAGAAGGACATGTCATAGCGCTCTATTAGTTTTAAAATGCACTTACTTGGAGACGTATTCGTGATTGAGAGCTAATTCAGCGCTTAGCCTCTTCGCAGGATTGAAGACCAGCAGCTTCTGGACCAGGTCGGAAGCGTCGCGAGGGGTGCACGCCAGTCTCGTGGCCAACGAACCGCCTCCACCGTTATGTGACGCCTGTTCTCGTATCAAAGCCGATCCGTAGCCACTGCATACGGCTGTTATGTCTTCGAGGGGAAACGAGATGGAAGATATATGAGAACAGAGCTTCAAGTCACTCAACAGAGCTTTTAGTCGTCGTGGTCTAAGAGATAAGATGCTCGGTGCATTCGTGTTGAGTGATGCACCAGTGTTCGAATCCCAGGCCGGTACCAATTTTTCTAATGAAATACGTACTCAACAAATGTTCACGATTGACTTCCACGGTGAAGGAATAACATTGTGTAATAAAAATGAAACCCGCAAAATTATAATTTGCGTAATTACTAATAGTAGGACCTCTTGGGAGTCCGCACGGGTAGGTGCCACCACCCCGCCTATTTCCGCCGTGAAGCAGTAATGCGTTTCGGTTTGAAGGGTGGGGTAGCCGTTGTAACTATACTGAGACCTTAGAACTTATATCTAGGGGTGGGTGTTGGCATTTACGTCATAGATGTCTATGGGCTCCAGTAACCACTTAACACCAGGTGGGCTGTGAGCTCGTCCACCCATCTAAGAAAAAAAAAACTAATAACACATGATCATCCGGCCTTAAACTAAGATTCCCTGTGTTATCCTTACCAGAGACTGACCTACATACGTTTTATGTGACCAGGCTCCGGTGGCCACTTAACACCAGGTGGGCCGTGAGCTGTTCCCCCTATTTAAGCAATAAAAAATTTAAAATTCTGTTGCTCACCTTCGTTCGATGGCCTCGGGAGTGTCGCCATGATCCTCTCAATTTGATTGACGGTCGATGTCCCGGGAAACAGAGGCTCCCCAACCAGCATCTCAGCCAGGATACAACCAAGGGACCACATGTCGATTCCTTTTGTGTAACTGATAATATTACATACGTTCTTGTTAGTATTATCTGTAGTAATACAAGATGGCGGAACGCTGTCGATTCTAGAAGCATCTGTTAACGAATAGATGAAATACGCCAAAAAAATTACCAAATTCTACTAAATAAAATTTTCAAGTAATCCCGCATTTTTATTTACAAGTTCCAACAAAATACGCTTTTATAGAAAATCCAACTAAAAAATAGAAAATAAATTTTAATAAATTTGAATTAAAAATAGTGTAAGAAAAAATTATTTTATTGTAAAAAAAGCATGGGGTGCTTTTCAGGATATTATCAAAATAACCCTTCTACTCATATCTGTTCATAAAATATTTATAACTACTGATTATTTTACCCCTCGAAGCCTATCTTATAAATGTTGCCAGTGCGAATCAAATTTTTCCCGACTTTCATCTATTCCTTAATATTGGCAAATTGTAACGTTACGATTTAGTGTGTCATTTAATATACTTACTTCTTGCTAGCTATAAGTATCTCCGGGGCTCGGTACCAGCGCGTGGCGACGTAATCAGTCAGACAAGGATCTGCGCCATCTTCTCCGCCAGAGTACACACTAGAGACTGAGCGAGCCAGACCGAAATCTGCCAACTTCACTCTGGATAACAATAATTATTTGAATATAACAAGACGGTGGTAACAGACCGTGTGTGGATATGTGGGAAGATCCATGACCACCCCTCCCACCATATGGCACCCCTGCTACATGTCACACATGGGCATCTGTGTCCTTAGTGCGATTTTTTTTAACGTTTGCCTACGTTTGCCGCTAGGGGCGCTGTTCCAACTGCATACAAATTTGAGTTAACTTTTACGCTATCGAGAACGTTAAAAAACTCGCAATAAGCACACTGACCTTAAACTAGGTTTATCTGTATTATGGGAACCTAAGACTGATGTACATACTTTTATACGTTTTAATAAATACATATTAAACTAACTACAAAAAAACTGTTATCACACATATGTTTGCCCATTGTGGGAAACGAATCCACAGCCTAATTATAAAGTGGGAATTTATAACATAGCCTACAATACTCTTTCATGCCACATTTTTCAGTGTCGATCATAAATAACAAAATAGAAAATCGACTTAGAAGTCAACTAACAACAAACAAACAAAACAATAGATGAATGTTATGGATAAAGCAAAAATTGCCAGTCAAATCTTGCGAAAATTACCACACTTTTCAAAGAAAAACTAACAATCAAAATCTAGAAAAAGTTCTCAAACTAATAAATATTAATATTTCAACAAATAGTACTGTTTTTATTTATTTATTATTGTATTCCATCTTCGAGCCGATGAATTGCGAATGTTATGTACGCCATTGTTGTCACACGCATCAGGCCATAAATTAAATAGTTTAAGTTTCTTTTCAATGTTAGATGTTTGTGATGTGGCAGTACTTTTTTAAATAAATAAATAAACCTAGATGATGACCGAGCATTGCTGGGTTTTTTTTCTTCTTTATAACGCCATTCTCTTGTGTCTTTGAAGCAGTAAAAATAGTATTATTATTCGCCAATAGATGTCGGGAAGAGTCATAAAGTTGATTATGATAAAGTTTATTTTTGAAAACACGAATAAAACAATATTTTCTGAAAATAAATCGTAGCTAGATCGATTTATCGCCCCCGAAATCGCCTGTATACTAAATTTTATGAAAATCGTTGGAGCCGTTTCCGAGATTCAGATTATATAAGTATAATTATATTATAATTTGCGTAATTACTGGTGGTAGGACCTCTTGAGAGTCCGCACGGGTAGGTACCACCACCCTGCCTATTTCGGCCGTGAAGCAGTAATGCGTTTCGGTTTGAAGGGTGGGGCAGCCGTTGTAACTATACTGAGATCTTAGAACTTATATCTCAAGGTGGGTGGCGCATTTACGTTGTAGGTCTATGGCTCCAGTAACCACTTAGCACTAGGTGGGCTGTGAGCTCGTCCACCTATCTAAGCAATAAAAAAAGAATAAAAAAAGAATATATATATATATATATATATTAATATAGAAGAATTGCTCGTTTAAAGGTATAAGATACAGTCTGATTCAGAAACTAACTTTTTGTTCTTTGAAGTCGTTCTACAAACACAACTCACCTACAAGCGCTGTCTATTAACACGTTACTGGGCTTTTGATCGCGATGTATCACGTTCCCAGAGTGTATGTACTTCGTCGCTTTAAGCATTTGATACATTATGTACCGTTTGTGGATGTCTTTCAGTATGTTGCCGCGTTTGATGACGTTATGCAGGTCCGTTTCCATGTATTCGAATCCCAGATATATGTCGTTGTTGTTCAGAGCTCTACAAATATGAATAGGACAATCAATTGTCGTATCCGACGGCTGGACGTCGCGAGGAGTTTTCCATTTTTATTTTTTTTATTGCCCTTGTAGGTAGACGAGCACACGGCCCCCCTGATGGTGAGTGGTTACCGTCGCCCATGGACTTCAGCAATGCCATGGGCAGAGCCAAGCCGCTGCCTACCGCTTAATACTCTCCACAGGCCTCGTTTGAAGAAGGACATGTCATAGCGCTCGGGAAACACCGTGGATGGGAGCTCATTCCATAGCCGGATGGTACGTGGCAAAAAAGACCTTTCCTTCTCAATCTCTTTCTTCGGTCAAATAGCGTGCATATTAAATGCTTGCCGAGAAGCGAAATCAAATGCCCAACAGCTAAAATGAAAGGCTATTTCGGTTTATTAACCGAAATATTTACCGGTTTATTAGCGCGACATTTATCTTTGTAATCAATGGTGCATTTTATTTGGTACGTATTATCATCAACAGTTCGATGTTTTTAAGTAAACTTCAACAAAGCTTACTCCATTGAAATAGCTAAAGAAGTTTGTTAAATAGTAGTAGACATAGTTGCAATTACGATACGGTTGTAGATTCAGCAAAGCACTGCTCTTGCTATCTCAGGTTGAGCCCCTAAATAGACCCTTAGGTTACGTTGGAGTAGGTAGGGAAAAAATCACATACTTTCTTTTCCTTTTTCGAGTATTGTAAACATAATTAAGAATATTTTTACGGATAACCCCGTTTTTTTTAATGAACACGCGCGATTATAATGTTTAGCCGTAATAGTTATAATTACAGTCATAATACTCTTCTTTTTTTTTATGGGCATCTACAAAGTAAATATCGCCATCCACCTTGAGACATTGAGTTCTAAAGTCAGTTAAAAGTACAACGGCTGCCCCACCCTTCAAAGCGAAACACATTACTGCTTCACGACAGAAATAGGCAGGGTGGTGGTACCTACCCGCGCGGACTCACAAGATGTCCTACCACCAGAAATTACGAAAATTATAATTTCGCGGGTTTGATTTTTATTACACGTTGTTATTCCTTCACCGTGAAAGTCAATCGTAAATATTTGTTAAGTACATTTTTCATTAGAAAAATTGGTACCTGCTGGCGGGATTCGAACACCGGTACGAATGCACCGGTCGCCTTATCTTTTAGGCCACGACAAAATATGAAATAATATACGATCGCCAGTCATAGATAATTGTCAATAACAAATATCTCTATCTCACCTATGTATGCTGTGTAGTTTAACAATGTTCGGGTGATTTCTGAACGATTGCAAGAATATAATCTCCCGGAACGTCCTCTGAGCGTCGGTCTGGTTTCTGAACGCGTCAAATATCTTTTTTATTGCGACCACGTCTTTGGTTTTCTTGTCGACAGCCTTCCAAACAATCCCGTAGGCCCCTTTGCCCAATCTCTTTTTAATTTCGAATCTCTTTAATATGTGCTCGTCTATTTCGGACATATTTTTTTCCGAGCTCTTTTTCTGTTGATGCTTATGTCCGTCCTTCTTCTTGTCATCTCTTTTCTGGTTCTGATTCATTTGCGTGTAACAACAAAACGTTTCGACTCGCCTCTGCACGCGAACATTCTGAAATTCAAAATTTCACGAAATCGATATTAAAATTAATAGCTCCGAGACATCGCCGAATCGAATTGATGACAAAATGCAAATTTCTATCGCCGCTTCGACCTAATTTGAATAATACAAATTACACGTGATGTTTAATCGTTGTAAAATATCGTCTCTCTGTACCTACATACGCTAAGCAACAGAAATAAATCGATAGTTTTTGAATGATTTTTATTTCTATTTCATTTTTTTTAATTCGTATTTCGTGATTTTAAAACGAGTTTACGGATAAAAAAAGGCAACATCTACTTACAATATACAGAAACTATGTATCACAGTTCATTTTTTGCAGTATTTCAATGTAAATTTGCTTTTATGAATTGGAGATTACACGGCTCCATCCACGTACGGCTTGACAGTTGAGTTTCATTTGTTTACAGGTTACAAACAAAAAGCCGTTGCCATGCCAACGGTGATTGACAACTAGGTACGTATCACTGTGATTGTTAAATCGATAGCAGATTGTATTAATCGATGTTCTTGACATAATGACATAGTTTTTTATGAATAATTTCAGCTATTTAGTGTGTTGTGGGTGATTTAATTCGGATACAAACGAATTAGATCACGTGGCTGCGAAAGTAGGGTGGTTAAACTTATTTGAATCGATGTTGCCAATTTTCTCAATTTCAACATTTTTTTTATTGCTTAGATGGGTAGACGAGCTCACAGCCCACCTGGTGTTAAGTGGTTACTGGACCCCATAGACATCTACATCGTAAATGCGCCACCCACCTTGAGATATAAGTTCTAAGGTCTCAGTATGGTTACAACGGCTGCCCCACCCTTCAAACCGAAACGCATTACTGCTTCACGGCAGAAATAGGCAGAGCGGTGGTACCTACCCGTGCGGACTTATAAGAGGTTCTTCACCAGTAAAAAAATAAGTTGTTTAAGCTTATGTGAATAGATGTTAGAATTTCTAACAATTTTCTCATTTTCCGCGTAAATAGGAAATATTAATAAGAAATAATATTGCTTCGAGCTACGGTACTATTAAGGTGCTTAATTTCATTATTTCTCACTATAAATGCCATATTTTTATTGCCTACCGTTATTTCTAGATAATTCACTTATGGCGCGCTTGCTGAAAAGATAAAGATGGAGCCAAGCTATTGGCGACTTTGAGACCTCGCTTCATCGTTTTGCAGCACTTCTCTGGTTCCGTGAGTTAGTGCTTAATCTATAGTGTGAATATTATTGACAATCCTCGAAATATTTAAGGCATCTATAACTTAAAAATTTAAGTTGCCGTGGCCTGGGAGATAAGACGACCGGTGCACTCTTAACGAACAATACAACTGTGACAGTGTTCGAATCCCGCAAATAGCAAATTTTCTAATAAAATACATATAAAACACAAATTCTCAAATGATTTTGACGATAACGAAATTATCATACTGCAAAATCGATACCGCAAAAAATGTAATTTTTGTAATCACTGGTGGCGGTGGTAAGGCCTTTTGTGATCGCCACTCTGCCTTATTCTGAAGCGAAATAGTAATGTTTTCTGCTTTGAAGAGTGGGATTATGCTTTACAATTGAGACTTAGCCCTCGTGTTTCAAGGCGGTATTTATTTAAGCACTTAAAACCGGGTGCAACGTGACCTAGTTTATAAGTTTAAAAAACACATTTAAAACCCCAACAACAACAACAACACATTTACTGGTGGTAGGACCTATTGTGAGTCCGCGCGGTTGGGTACCACCGCCCTGCCTATTTCTGCCGTGAAGCAGTAATATCGTTTCGGTTTGAAGGGTGGGGCAGCCGTTGTAACTATACTGAGGCCTTAGAACTTATATCTCAAGGTGGGTGGCGCGTTTACTTTGTGGATGTCTATGGGCTCCAGTAACCACTTAACAACAGGTGGGCTGTGAGCTCGTCCACCCATCTAAGCAATAAAAAAAAATTAAAAAAAAAACCATGGCAATATTTTTCCTTTGCCAATCGTACCTATTATGCGCCATTACGTTGCTCCTTTATAACAAACAATATGTAAGCTGTGAGTGACCAAAATTTTTAGGATTAATTAAAAACGCACACACAAATTGAACACACATTTATTAAGAGTTAATAACAAGAAATATAGATTTTTATTTGCCCTTTTAATACTTTCGTTTCACAATTAATATTTTTTTGTAAAAAAAAATTATTAACAATAAACATACCTTCGAATATCAAAACTTTAAACTTTCAATAAACTTGTATTTCAACACGAACATGAAGATCAACAAGGAATGCAAATTAAAACAGCTTAATAAAAAAATATAACAGCGTTTCTGAAGATTAAAAAAAAAAACTTAAAAAAAATCGTTTGTAAAACGGAATGACATTTAAAAATAATCAACATTAGCGCTTAAGTACATAAAAATAAATGCAAAATCTTTCGGTTAATTAGTGATTGACTGCGCTAATATTACTTTGTGATGCCCTTTTTATACTAGAAAAATTATATACCTACGCCTTTTTTTTCCCAAGCTTTAATTGAATATTATGCAATTTCGAAAAGGGCACATCTCTGAAAATGTAAAATGTTGAGGAAATGAAAAAAAAACATTATTTTCTAAAGCAATGTATAATTTAAAATGTAAATTTTTGAGATTTATTTTAATATTAATTAGTCATTGAAAATTACTGGAATTATTATAAAATGGGTGTAGGTAAGCCTCAAAACTACATGTATATCAAAAAACGTATTTGACAAAATATGCGACATGTGCCCTTTTTGAAATTGCATATTCAATTATCCAGTTGCACTAGAATGCTTTCAACTCACGATGGTTAACGTGCGAAACGGAGAAAAGACTAAAAGAGTTTATACATTTACGACAAAGAGAATCGTGACTGAGATTCAATAGTTCTTTAAAAAAATAATTCTACAGACAAATAATACACTTTAAAAGACAATAAAACGTGGCGTTTTGACGTTTTCGTAACTGTCACTTAAAGTGTCTGTCATTGCGTAGTGGCGCGAAAAATATCACAAAATAAATTACACAAGTTAAAAAAAATATATAAAATACGTACATAAATATTTGTATTGGAATGGGATTTTAAAAGCTAACCGACTGAAATGATCCGAAGTCTGTAAAATATTCGAAACTTCATAATTACAATATAGTGAATAGAAAATAATAAAAGCTAAATTAAACTTTAATAAAAATTAGTTAGGCTTTAGAATTGTTAAAAACAAATTTATCAACACTCGAAGCATTATGTTTTGATTACAACTTGATTAAATCACTTAAACTAATTAGTAATAACACACTATCCACTACACATTTTAATATTTGAATCGTTTAGGTCTCTTAGAAGACAATATTTTGTTTAGAATTCCCGATTAGTGTGACACAATTAATTATATTGTGTGAGTTTGTTGGTTCGCGCTACCATTCTCCGTCTTTTATTTATTCATGTTTTTTTTATATATTATACAGGATGTATTGGAACCGAACTCAAAAACTATTTGGTAACAATGTAAGACCATTTATTTTAAAACAATTAACTTTGGAAAAATAAGACCTTATACATTGCCCTCAATGAAATCTATACTTAATACATAAATCTACAGTGGTTTTTACGGATGTTCCGTTATAACTACTGAACCGTGCATCCGATTGACTTGAAACTTGGTATCCATGTAAAAAATACATGTACTTAATGGATAGGCTAATATTGATATGAGTGTTGGCCTCCCTACACCAGTTGCGGGGGCGTTAATGATGAGAATCTTTGTGGGGGTGAGAAATAATAATGTTAATTTTAAATGCCCAGCGAAGCGGGCGGGTACAGCTATTACAATGTAAGATGACCCACAGAAGACGCGCCTGCCATGTGTTACATTGCGGCTCCAGGCAACATGAGCTCTCCGTACCGACAATGTACATGCGTACATGTATTTACGCTTTCGGTGTACGAAATTCGACCGTAATCATTAATGCCTCAAGATTAAGATTCATTTTCTGAACTACATTTATTTAGTTAGGTTTTTTTTTTTGTAAAAGTTGGAAAAAAATATTCTAAATTTCGTCAATTTATTGAATAAAAAAGTTTACTATTACTGCTTTACTACTACGAATCAATAAAAACAAAAAAAAATATAGGAATTTCGTGACACACAAACGTAGGAGAACAATGTCCTGTCTTTGCTTATTTCATTTTCATTAGATTAATACTGTACAAAAATATCAGCCGCGGAAACGTTCTCCACACACCCTGTATAACGCTGTTTATTAATGCAATCTTTATACTCATTCATATACGGTGCATAATCGCCCAATAAAACCTAACCTAACCAGTGTGCTTAGTGAGAGTTTTTTAACGTTCTCGATAGCGTAAAAGTTAACCCGATTTTGTATGCAGTTGGAACAGCGCCCCTAGCGGCAAACGTAGGCAAACGATCCCATTCCATACAAATATTAGTTAACTTTTACGCTATCGAGAACGTTAAAAAACTCGCACTAAGCACACAGAGCTCTTTATTTATATAAACTCCCCTTTCAAAATATTGTCTTAGTAAACAAATTAATTCATTTAAAAATAAATACATAAATAAAAAAAAAACAATTAAAATACACATGTTTTAAGCTTAAATCATAAATGAGAAAGTCAGGTACATGTATTCTAAGATTTCGCTTACGTTTTTAATGTGAGACTAGTATACGCCAACAGCTATGGAGTATCGTACAAATTACAACCAACCCGCCATTTTGTATATTACATTACACTGAAAAACTTATTATTAATTAATAAAACAAGCAAGAACGTAGATTATTTGACAAGTCTAGTTAAATACCTTCCTAAAAAAAAGATGAAGGCACACAAAACGGGTCAAACTTAACCATGTTTAGAGAAGAAGGGGCGGATGTATTCTCTTCTTTTCCTCCTCGTCGAATCGTCCGAGGTCGATGGAGGAGGGAGAAGGCAGACCGCACGGCCACTCCAAGGATTCAGCTTCGTGCGTCATTACGTGTTCCGCCTCCACTGTAACAAGAGTGAAGCGTTTTAGCCAGCGGCACTATTCTTTACGCTGATGACTCAATCAGTCAGGTGTACTTGGGCCGGCCGTGTACACGTCGGATCCTCCCGATCCACTAACAGTGCTTTTAGGTACTTCAAGCACCGGTCATCGTTCTCGTCGAACACGTCGCTCGTGACGAAAGGCTCGACGAGTAAATTAACCCTCAGACACAGCCCACTGAGTTTCTCGCCGGATCTTCTCAGTGGGTCGCGATTCCGATCCGATGGTAGATTCTGCGAAGCACGGCTCTTGCTAGGGTTCGTGTTAGCAACGTTGTCAGGTTTGAGCCCCGTGAGCTCACCTACTAGTTAAGGTTACGCTGAAATAGCCTCTCAAGGCTATCAGCTTAGGTAGGAACACAACGGCCGTGTGACTGGTTACAGTTTTAAACGCTGTTTCCCTCCTACATATACCGGTTCTGTCCCGATCTGGGTTCGAACATTCGGGTCAGAGTCCAGGGAGGTCATTTAGCGGGTCGCTTCGGCAGTGTCTACTTTTTTTTATTTATTGCCCCTGTAGGCAGATGAGCATACGACCCACCTGATGGTAAATGGTTACCGTCGCCCATGGACTTCAGCAATAACAGGGGTAGGGCCAAGCCGCTGCCTACCGATAATTAATTAATGTGGTAATGTGGATTAATGTGGTAGCCTCGGTCCGAGAAAGACACATAATAATATAATAATACCCAGATCAAACAGTTTGGTCTGATTTGTATGCATGTCATTATTTAATCACGACTAAAATTTTTGGAGGCATACAATCAACACAGTCATAACCCTATCTTTGTTATCTATAATAATTCAAGTTGTACTTGAATTTTTATCGTCAATTAGAAAAAATAAATGTAATTCATATCAATAATTCAAACCACAACAGTTCTGGTTTTGTGGTTAATTATGAATCACATACATAAAATAATATTAACAGTTCATGAAAAAACATTTTTAAATCAGAAAAGCATATTTTAATATGGTTGGAAAAAAAAAACTGTGTACTGAGTTATGGTTATGTGTCATTCTGTGTTCACAATATCGCAATACGAAAGCCAATTTCCACTCTGACACTTGAGATTGAGATATCAATTATTTATGTATTGTTTTTGTTGTATTATTATTTAAGACATATATTAAGTGTATAATCTATGAACAGAATACTGATACCTGTGCACCTGAAATCTATATATATATTTAAAAATGAACTGTTGTTCGTTAGTCTTGCTAAAGCTCGAGAACGGCTGGACCGATTTGGCTAATTTTGGTCTTGAATGTTTTGTGGCAGTCCAGAGAAGGTTTAAAAGGTAAATAAATATGAAAATGCTCGGAATTAAATAAAAATAACAATTTTGTTTTTCTTTTGATGTGTCCCATGTCGGACGGATTTCTTTTGTTTGTTTTATGTTTATTTTATACAAAAGTTTAGGTCTTATATTTATCGATTGAGGCACTACGAAGTTTGCCGGGTCAGCTAGTTTCTAAATATAAACAAGTCACTAAAATAATACAGTTTATTTAATGAATATGTTCCATGAACTTCTAGAACACTCAGATAACATATCCTCATACGACAGTTCATAATGATAAAGGTTTCAGATTAATTGAGTAATTATTTACAAACACACAGAGATAAATTTACCAACAGTCAATCGAAGTTGCTAATTAACTCAAGCTTATACTTAATTTTTACTCTTTGGAATTGCAGCATTGTAATTCACAGAATTGTCCTTATCTGAGATCACAGTCAAATGTGCCAAATTTTATCTATTAAAATTACTTTACAAGTCATGCGACATCGAATTGAGATCTATTACATTTTCTTTAACATTGTATGGACAGGGAGAAAATGATGGACCATCTGGAGTTCAAACAGATTCAGGGTACTACATGGTTAGTGACAGGTTATCCAACCTATCCAACCATTATATCATAACATAATTGAGATGTAGATACATCTCATGTTTAAAGGTTAGATATTCACATTTTAATATCTACACTAGTCTAAAGGCATTGCCACCACCAAGGACAATTCCTTGGTGGTCACTTGGTGGCAATGCCTGGGCTCACTTTTCTGTATATGCAATAAAAAAACACAAGAAACCTTTTGGGTTGTTCAATGTAAATTTTGAATTATTTTAGTCCAAATAAAATTTTAACTATTTTATTATTAAAGCGACCCTATACTAAGTGCAGTGTTTTTTTTTCCTACCTAAGCTGATAGCCTTGAGAGGCTATATCAGCGTAACCTTAACTAGTAGGTGAGCTCACGGGGCTCAAACCTTACGAAGTTGCTACCACAAACCCTAGCAAGAGCCGTGCTTCGCAGAATCTACCACCGGATCGGAAACGCGACTCACTGAGAAGATCCAGCGAGAAACTCAGTGGGCTAGAGTACAGTAGTGAGTGCTGGGCAAATTGTCCTCAAAGACCTATAAAGGCCGATTTTCTCAGAAAATTCCTGTTTTTAAGATGCTGTTATTTGCTTGACTTGTATCTATATATCAATGTAACTAAACAAAAATCAAGCCTGGATAAAAACTATAAATTTTTACTGAATTTCAAATATTACCATGCGTGTAAAACATGTTTTTCTTATTTTTAAATTACATTAATTTAGCTTTTATTTAATATGTTGCAGTATAGGATCAACAATATATAGTCAGGGCAATTTTTAGGTCACTAAAGAATTCTAGTGTTTTTTAAACTTTTTTCTTATTAAATTTTGTTTTAAAAAAAAGTATACTCACTTCGAATCCTATGCACTTTATTCCCATATGCAAGGTCCCAGTAGTACAAAGTGATGAATGTCAACGGGACAAGCGGCATCAGTAGGTACTGTCTTTTCGTCCTTCTGAAACTGTTATTGGCTAAATAAATAGGAGTTTTTGGTAAGTCATCAATTTGCTACCAAATATTAGAAGGCAACAGCTCGGCTACTCTCCTGGCAAGAACAACATACATGAGAAATGACATTAATGAGGTGAGCTATTACTAGTTCATATGCACATTTACAACAAGAGATATTAAAAAAATTGCGTAAAAATACTTCATGGTCGAATTTAGTCAAAAATTTATAAAATAAAGTAAATCTGATTTTTTATTCTTTAGACTTTAATTTTGGCTATAACTTTGATCATGTTGCCAACACAAAGAAACAAAAAATAAAGATACAAAAAAAAAAAACAGCCAGTACGTTAAAAAACAAAGTACCTACCCTGTAAACAATCCCGTTGCGGTCGTTATATAAAAAGCAGTAATCCACAGACATGTGTCTCTGTTTTTAGCTATTTCCAAGGCCATTTGGCGTTCTTGCATTTGATATTGTAGTTGTATTTGTCTCTCCATCTGTAACAATAAATCACTGGTGTATCACCGTAACAGCTTTAAATAAATAATGACACCATCGCAGTAAAATATTAAATACCTTGACTTTGTTTATAGTTTGCAAGAATTCTTGGTTCCTTTTGTAATTTTCTTCCATGCTGACGCTGAACAAATTACCCATTATCCTTTTATTTACGTGTCCGATAGACCGACAAAACAAAAGAGTAATTTAGACTATCTAATGTAGGTACCTACGTCTTTTCTCTAGATCTATCAGCTGTTTACTGTCAAATACAAATAGCCATGATTACAGAGTAGGTAGGTAAACCAATGCAAAGTGTTTTTTAGATTACGGATACAAATACTGAAAGCTGCAATAAATTAATTTAATATTAATATTAAATTCCAAAAGATAAATACCCTAAAATTTATCTTCGCAGACGTACAAAAGTAATTGTTCTAAAATTAAATTACTTTATTTTTATCCATTATCGTGTAAAAAATCTTTAAAATCGATTTTGTTGGTTGCGTTGTTGAAATCTACCATTGAAGTTTTTGCTAGGAATGCGAGGAGTGAAAACATGTAAATTGTTTTATTTTGTTTGTTTTATTTTAGTTTTGTTCTAATTTTATTAGAATATTTCGAGCTTAAATCTTTAATATATATGTTAGCCATAGCTTATTAACCAAAGTCATCATCATCATTTAATTTTTTGTCGCATTACCTCATCTAGTTTCTTCTTCTTCTTTTTCTTTCTTCTTTAGTAGGTATAGATTAGTAATTTTTAGTTTAGTATTTTTATTTTAGTTGGCGGTACTTATTAATTCCATGCTTCTAACATATTAAAAATTCAAATGAATTGATTGCATTTCGTATCACTCTTTGTCATTTTTCATAGCACACAGTATTGTCATACTAAAACCACTGAAGTATGAAACCTACACCTAAAAAAAATCAACAAAGAAACTGGTACATATGTCAGCTGTCCAAATTGCAGCTTGTGTTACCTATGTCAAAACTCCCGCTAAATTTATATGATGTATTGAATAGTACTGTAAAATTAGTTAAAGTTATTTGAATCAAATCAAAATGGGTATTCTAGGTTTATCTAAGTTAATTGCTGACATAGCACCTCATGCTGTCAAAGAAATGGAAATCAAAAATTACTTTGGTAAGACATTCACTTCATAAATTATACTTATTTCTTGAGATATAAGCCTCGTGTATAAAAAATACTATTTTTTCGTATTCTCAGGAAGAAAAATAGCTATTGATGCTTCTATGAGCTTATATCAGTTCCTTATCGCCGTAAGAAGTGAAGGTAAGTAATGTTTTGATTCATAAAATTCTTTGCGGATGTAAGAATTTTGTTGGTTGAGATATGGTATAGGTGGTCTTCTTATTAGATCGTTATGAAAACTCTTGATAAAAGATAAAGTAAGAGTATATTAATAATGTAACATAATGGTGAAATTATGGTTTTCACAAACAATAATAATAGGTATGCCATTATTTACATAAAGATTTTTCTAAAAGATTAATAACGACAACAAAAGCAACTTCAAACTAATCAAATTCATTAATTATAGTAATTTTTGTTTAGTATCCACTCATCTATTTTTAATATATCCCAGATAAATATATATAAGATTAAACTGTAATATCACATAGTGCTTGAAAAAATACATTTCATTTAGTAGCCACATTATTTCATTAAGTTTTTAATGAATCTTACTTTTTTCCATCCTATTCCTTAGTAGCCTAAGCATTGACTAGTAATAAAAGTCTTTGTCAATAATTTGATAGGAAATGCACCACAAATTACTCATTAATTATTTTAGGAGCCCAACTAGTCTCTGTAGACGGAGAGACTACATCACATCTGATGGGTACATTTTACCGTACTATAAGACTGGTAGAAAATGGGATTAAACCAGTGTATGTCTTTGACGGGAAACCTCCAGACATGAAGGCTCATCAGTTGAATAAGAGAGCAGAAAGGAGAGAGGAAGCAGAGAAAGAATTGCAAAAAGCTACTGAAGCCGGTAAGGTTGTTCTATGATTTACTCTGGAAACTTTGCAAATAACAACACATGGTACATTTGTGTTAGGCAGTTGTCTGTTTGTGACCAAAAGTTGCAAGTGTCCAAAAGTAAATTGTAATAAAACGAAAGTAAATTGTAATTTAAGCATTAATCTACCTTTTGTCATTGTTTTGTGAGTGAAAAACATATATTGAAATATCCTGAAACTTCCTTACCTAATGATTTTCGCATTTATAGCATAAAATTTAAAACTACAAAAACATAAAAACATTTCAGGTGACACAGCTTCAGTGGACAAGTTCAACAGACGTTTGGTTAAAGTAACAAAACAACACAGTGAAGAGGCTAAACAACTCCTCAAATTGATGGGTGTCCCGGTTGTTGATGCACCCTGTGAGGCTGAAGCCCAGTGTGCAGCTCTTGTATGTAGTCTTTTATATATTCATCAAGTTATGTACTTAATTACTAGTGACACTACTAACTGTAAAACTATGCTCTTCAATGATTTTGACTGTACCAATCTCTTAAACTATTGAAAAAATATGCAGTGTATAAATAATTGTGCTTGAAGCTCCAGCAGCATCATGTTCTTACAATATGCAGCATATGTAATAAATTGACAATAATGATGACTTGGGAAATGATTGCTTTTTTTTCTTACATGGATGGACTAGCTCACGGCCCACATGGTCTAAAGTGGTCACTGGACTCTATAAACATTAACAACGTAAATACTGCTACTCACCTTGACACATGAGTTCTAAGTCTCAGATTTATAATTTAGTAGTATTTATAGTATTATAGTTAGATTAACAATGCCCCATCCATCAAACAGAAACTCTTTTCATGGCAGAAATAAAGAGGGTGGTGGTACCCCACCAGTAACTAAGTAGATATATTGATTTGATACAAATGCAATGAGCGTCTTAATCTTCAAGCCACTACGAAAAAATTAACTATCTGTACTATGATACTACCTACTTCTTAACACAAGAAATACTTACAGGTAAAATCCGGTAAAGTTTTTGCAGCAGCCACAGAAGATATGGATGCCCTAACCTTTGGTGCACCAGTGCTATTGAGACACTTAACGTTTTCTGAAGCAAGGAAAATGCCCGTGCAAGAATTCCATTTAAATAATGTACTACAGGGATTGGAATTGAAACAGAATGAGGTTCATTAACACATTTTCATTAGTTAGCATCGTCGTCAGGTTTGAGCCCCGTGAGCTCACCTACTAGTTAAGGTTCCGCTGGAATAGCCTCTCTAGGCTACCAGCTTAGGAAGGAAAAAAAAAAGAGTCGTGGCATTCCGTATCAGACAGTCATTCAGTCCGTATCGGACGGTCCGTCCGTCTCAGTCAGTGAGTCTCTGGCAGTCAGTCAGTCGGTCTGTCGCTATGTGGAACGAAACTGTCGGTTTACCCTGTCATTGTGAAAGTTGTGTGTTTTGAGTTTCAATAATTATTATTCAAAAGTTTTATTGACTAAACTGAGTTCAATCGAATACAAGTGATGACGGAAACAACCGCTTAGCCATCCCTGGCGCTGCGCCGACATATAGATAATTATTACATCTAATTAGCGTTATATATGTGCCACAATGTCAAACCTCTAAACAGTTCCCTCTAAAAATTTCAAATGCATTGTTGTTAAATAATCGGTGAGTTTAATCACATATTTTACAAGAGTGCTACAATAGTCTGGATTTATATAGACAGCTACATTAGATACTAACTGGAAGAGGTGGAGGTTGTGGCATCAAGACTTTTTTTTTATATTATTACGTTTCACATCTGAGGAGTGAAAGGTTATTTATTGGTTTAAGTGACATTTTTGTAACATTACAAGAGAGCCATTGAGAGTTTATAATTTGGAAAAAAAACATAACATTAAAACTTATTGAGCTATTTCAATGAAGTAAACTTAATTTAAGTTCAATTTAAAACATTGAACTGTTGATGATAATACCAAATAAAAGCCACCTTTAATTACAAAGATAAATGTCGTGCATTAAGGGAAATGTCCCTTAAACTATATATAGCTATATAACTATACTTGAGACCACCGCCCCACCTATTTCTGCCGTGAAGCAGTATTGCGTTTGGGTTTGAAGGGTGGGGCAGCCGTTGTAACTGAGACCTTAGAACTTGTATCTCAAGGTGGGTGGCGCATTTACGTTGTGGATGTCTATGGGCTCCAGTAACCACTTAACACCAGGTGGGCTGTGAGCTCGTCCACCCATCTAAGCAATAAAAAATAAAATAGCCTTGATCCCTCAATATTTTGATTTACAAAACTACTCTGGAATAATAATGATGGAACTGTTGTTACAGTTTATTGACCTCTGCATACTCCTTGGCTGTGATTACTGTGGTTCCATTAGAGGGGTTGGCCCAAAACGAGCCATCGACCTCATAAGACAACATCGGACACTGGATGAAGTACTCAAGAATATAGACACTGAGAAGTACCAACCTCCCACTGACTGGGATTACGAGCGAGCTAGGAGTCTGTTCATGGAACCTGAAGTCGCTGACCCTAAAGACATTGAGGTATGAATTTTTATTTTAAAACTTGAGCCCTAGTATACCATTTTTGCTGGAAGTAAGGAGTATTAATAGCCTACAACAATTAATCTGCTTTGTGGTAGCTATCACTGTCTGTATACATAATATGCTAGGAAATATTGTGCCCCAAGATACTGTTGAGTCTATATCGGGCAAGGATTTTTTTTATTTTTTATTTATTGCCTGGATGTGTGGATGAGCTCACCTGGTGCTAAGTGGTTACTGGAACCCATAGACATCTACAACGTAAATGCACCACACACCTTGAGATATAAGTTCTAAGGTCTCAGTATAGTTACAACGGCTGCTCCACCCTTCAAACCGAAATGCATTACTGCTTCACGGCAGAAATAGGCAGGGTGGTGGTACTTACCCGTGCGGACTCACAAGAGGTCCTACCACCAGTAAGATTACCAGGATTAATAAGACACGTGTTTCGCTAAGTGACTAACGTATATTGGGATTACAACGTAACGTGCTATCGACAGCCCGACAATCCCGAAACTGACGTAGCATAATTGCAATGTAATAATTTTTTTTTTTTTTTTAAATAATTAAATAAATAAATATTTACTAACAATCACGCCACGTTAACTGGTCCCGTGATAAGTTCATAAAGAACTTGTGTTACAGGTACCAGATAACGGATATAAATGTAAGATTTTTATTATACACATACATATATTTAATATACATCCATAACCCTGGAAAAGACATTTACATTTATCATACAAATATCTTCCCTTGGCGGGATTCGAACCCGCGACCCCCTTGTGTAGTGACCATGTCACTTACCACTACACCAGACGGCCGTTTAATTACAGCTAACACATACATATAATTATTAGTTGCTATGGGGACATTTGTGGTCCCTACAACACTTCAACAAATGAATTTTATTCATAAAGATAATTTTAATTCTAAATTAACAGCTGAAATGGACTGATCCCGATGAAGAGGGCCTCGTGAAGTTTCTGTGTGGGGACAGACAGTTCAATGAAGAACGAGTGAGGAATGGAGCTAAGAAGTTAATTAAAGCCAGGACGGGCACCACACAGGCCAGATTAGATGGGTTCTTCACGGTATTTACAGTTCAATTTTGTATTACGTTTCGTCATATGTGATACTTGGAAGCTTATTGCTATATATCGGTAATGAGCCACAAATATCTACATACATTTTATAAGGAACCTGTAAGCTTATTTGCTTCCTCCTCCAAAATAAATTACCGGATTCATCTTTCTTAACTCTTGGGTTTCATATACAGGGTGTATAGAGATTGTTCCCAAAGACATAACGTAATTGACAAGCTTTTTTGTTTTCTAAATAATTTTAATAGGATAGTGTAACAGGCATGTAATGCAAGTAACATTAGTAAAGCCTAATTTTTTACATGCAGTATTTTTATATCACCGATCTACCACCATTAGACATGAGGTAAAAATATGAATTGTAGCAGAAGAGCCGGAACTTAAGTACCTACCGGTGGAGACTTCATACCAGTAATATTCAATTATAAATCTATATATATATATGTATATAAAAATGAATCGCTGTTCGTTAGTCTCGCTAAAACTCGAGAACGGCAGGACCGATTTGGTTAATTTTGGTCTTGAATTATTTGTGGAAGTTCAGAGAAAGTTTAAAAGGTAGATAAATATGAAAATGCTCGGAATTAAATAAAAATAACAATTTTGTTTTCCCTTTGATGTGTCCCCCGTCGGACGGATTCCTTTTGTTTGTTTTAAGTTTATTTTATACAAAAGTTTAAGTCTTTTATAGGCATTACGGGTCTGCCGGATCAGCTAATTACATTTAAAAATATGTACATATATGTTCATGCTATCAACAGTTAACGACAACGCCTAATTCGAAACGTAAAGCTGAAGAGGACAAGAAGAATTCAGCAAAGAAGAAAACTAAGACCGGAGGTGGAGGACGCGGTCGGAAACCGAAATGATTATGTGAGTCAATTAATATCTATGTACGGATAGATTCCTCGAACTAAAATAAACAGTTGTCAAAGCCGATAATGGGTTAATGTACCTTTTCTGAAAAACAAAACAATAATCATTTGTAAATCAAAGTTGTGTAGATATAAAATTTCGATACATATTCGAAGTTCATCGCGCAAGGGAAATTTTTTAATAAAAAGTTGCCTCTAACCACATCATATGAAAGACTGGTGTTGGCCATGTACCCTGTCTATTTCTGCCGTGAAGCAGTAATGCGTTTCGGTTTGAAGGGTGAAGCAGCCGTTGTAACTATACTGAGACCTTAGAACTTATATCTCACGGTGTGTGGCGCATTTACGTTGTAGATGTCTATGGGCTCCAGTAACCACTTAACACCAGGTGGGCTGTGAGCTCGTCCACTCATCTATGGAATTAAAAAAAATAAAAAATTGGCTGATACACAAGTTCATCGACCTCCTGTGACGCGTTGAATTACCTTCACTTTACATTCCAGTCCACTAAATAATCTATAAATCTTTTAAAACAACAAGCATAAACTTATACTTATAACTATATATTTCAAATAATTATTGTTGTATATTTACATTAAATACAGCAATTTGTATTCCCATTTCGGCTTTAAGAACACATGTATCTATGTATCATCCTGTAATTCTAAGACATGATTGAATTGAATAAAACTATTGTGTTTTTTTTAAATATCTTTTTTAATTATCCTTACTAAAATAATTTAACAAAATAATATATTTAAAAAAATATATGCAAACAAGACCTCAAACATTGTTCTTTGTTCAAAACTAACGAATATCAGTCGTTATGATTATTGATGATGTTTTATATTGTGCACAATTAAGAACTAAGAACTTTTAATTCCGGCAAATACATATGTGAGTCGTCTATTATCAAAGGTGGCAACCTGTGCATTTGGCCAAAAAAATGTTATTGATATGTCAATACAGATTGATTTGAATATAATCGTCTCCTTCAAAGAATACGGTTCAAAACCTGCATTAAATAAAGGTTAATACTTAACCTGTGATTTATCTAGGATGTCGTTCAGAAGAGTTTTGTGACTGCCAATGGAATACAAAGTCAATAATTCGTTTTTCTGATTTACCAATAATTGTCCAAAAGTCACATTGCCGGCTTTGATAATAGTCGACTCATGTCTCGATTACACATATAACCACCAAAGCAAATTAAACTATGTGTGACGTCATTCTACTATAATCTCAAAAGTTCTTCTTGAGGAAGTTAATGAGTCCATTCGTGGAAGCGTCGTGGCCGGTCACAGCTGCAGTCCCCTGCAGCTCAGGCTCGATTGCCTTGGCCAATTGCTTGCCGAGTTCAACTCCCCATTGATCGTATGAATTGATATCCCAGATCACACCTTGCGTGAAGATCTTGTGTTCGTACATGGCTGCAAGATAAAAATATATGTAATCATTGTAATTGAATATGCAATTTCGAAAAGGGCACATCTCTGAAAAAGTAAAATGTTCAGGAAATGAAAAAAAAAACTGATTATTTTTTAAAGCAGTGTAAAATTTAAAATATTAACTTTTGAGATTAATTTTAGTGTTAATTAGCAATTGAAAATTACTGGAATTATTATAAAATGGGTGTACTTAAGCCTCAAAACTACATGTATATGAAAAAACGTATTTGACAAAATATGCGACATGTGCCTTTTCGAAATTGCATATTCAATTGTAATGTTGAGAAGAGTTTAAAATAAATTCTTCTTCTTCTTTTTCTCCACCGTATCCCACTAGATGAGGTCGGCACAGCTAATTTTTCTCTTCTATCTGCCGTCATCTTAACACTCACTCCTCTCTCTCTCATAGCGTCATTCACTCCATCCATGTCTTCTTCGGTCGACCTCTACCCCCTCTACCTTGCACTATACCATTTCCATACATCTCCTAGTCACATGCATCATCTCTCTAGTTTAAAATAAATGATGAATCATACATACCAATAAGTGCTCCTAAAGTGAATGGAGTGATCTTCTTCAGAACAATAGAGTTTGTAGGCCGGTTTCCTTTGAATACCTTGTGCGGAAGGATCTTGTCTATTGCCTCCGGAGCCATACCAGATTTCTCTAGCTCAGCTTTAGCCTGTATTAAAATCAACAAATTGATATTTTTAAGCAAAAATACTAGCTCTAATGAAACACACAGCCAACTAATACGCCTATAAAATATAAATCTATTCATAAATAAGGACAAAAAACCAAATTATTGTGTATCATACAAAGACCTTGAACAAAGTTTTCTTCTACTTTATATGATACCAGAAATACACACTTATTTGCCTACATTCAGACCTCAGATATCAAATATAATATTAATCTATTATCTATCCTATCCAACACACGGAATTCTGTTATCATGAAGAACAAACCCCAAGTCAGTAAACTGATAGACAGAATCATAAATTTAATATTTTTTATAGCTTAGATGGGTGGACGAGCTTACGGCCCACCTGGTGTTAAGTGGTTATCAGAGACCATAGACATCTATAACCTAAAAGCCGCCACCCACTTCGAGACATTAGTTGTCTCAGTTTTAACATTCTTTAACATTTTTATTCATCTGTGGTCACGAAAACTGTAAAATATTTGGAATCTCAGATATTGTAAAATGCAAATATATTTAGCAAAGATATTCCCTTCGACATGCCTTCTAATCAAGCGTCAGCATTCTTGATATAGTAATCAGAATAAATGATCTCAAAATTAGACGAGTGTGGCAATACTAAAAGAAAATTTTACAAAAACCTCATGAATATATCTAACTAAGATGTTTTGTTACTAACAAAGGTTCACTGACCTCGTCAGCTGTCTTGCCCTTCATCAGGGCTTCGGTTTGAGCCAAGAAATTAGCTAGAAGGATCTTGTGGTGAACACCATTCGAAATTGGATTGTGAGTTTGGGCTGGAGCGATGAAATCGCATGGAATCAATCTGTGAATTCAATATTAAATAATGTAAAATAAAAAAAAAAACAAAATCAAGTCAGCTGCTTCATTACCTAACTTGCCATGGATAAAATGGAATGATGGTACTTCTTACCCCTGCCGGATTCACAAGAAGCCTTACACAACTAGTAATTTTTGCTTGTTTGTTTTTTATTAGGTAAATGTGGAAGTCGTCTGTGAACATGCCTTAAGTCGTTGTGGCCTAAAGGATAAGACGTCCGGTGCATTCGTATGTAGCGATGCACCGATGTTCGAATCCCGCAGGCGGGTACCAATTTTTCTAATGAAATACGTACTCAACAAATGTTCACGATTGACTTCAACGGTGAAGGAATAACATCGTGTAGTAAAAATTAAACCCGCAAAATTATAATTTGCGTTATCACTGGTGGTAGGACCTCTTGGGAGTCCGCACGGGTAGGTACCACCACCCCGCCTATTTCCGCCGTGAAGCAGTAATGCGTTTCGGTTCGAAGGGTGGGGTAGCCGTTGTAACTATACTGAGATCTTAGAACTTATATCTCGAGGTGGGTGGCGCATTTACGTTGTAGATGTCTATGGGCCCCAGTAACCACTTAACATCAGGTGGGCTGTGAGCTCGTCCATCCATCTAAGCAATAAAAAAAAAAAAAAAAGCGTATTTCAATAGAAAAATTAGTACCTGCCTGCGGAATTTATCACTAATCGTCTAACATTTTAGTTACTTCTAGAGATGAGTCGGATTTATTAGAGGAGATTAGGCTGCACCTAATCCCATTTGTCAATCTGTATAATCCACCTGTTCCATCTTATCGTCGTCTTCTTAAAAGAGAAAATCGAATATTCAGCATACGCTCCCACCTGTTTCCCACGTATCCCAAAATCCCTAAATGCCTAATCCTAATCATTGAAATAATGATCCAACGATCACATTAATCAAATCCTAGTAACGAACTCAGAACTTGAGATTAGGAATAGGCAGATTGAGATTGTTTGCTAAGTAAACAAGATTGAATTGATTGTGAATGAGATTGGGAAGATTATGTGGATTAGATATTTGGATTAGGTATTTCTTAAGATTAGGTACAGGTGAACCTAGTATCTGATTTACCTAGTACGACCCATCTGTAGCTACTTCACAACAAATAAATAAATAAATGAACAATCCAGACTATTAATTGTTTCATCAAAATCTGCTCAACAAATATATAGTAAATATAGTATGTAGTGTTAGTAGCATATATAGTTATTATTTTATGTCACCATTATTAAAATAACACTTCTGTAAATAATTGTTCCATAAAGATTCAACATGAAACGCGGTTTTGAAGTGAATTCGATTTTATTGCTATTGTTATTAAGAACTATTTTTACTAAAATACATCATAATTGTTTTTTAGTTACATGGGTAGACGAGCTCACAGACCACCTGGTACTAAGTGGTTATTGGAGCACATAGATATCTACAACATAAATGCGCCACCCACCTCGAGATATAAGTTCTAAGGTTTCAGTATATTTACAACGGCTGCCTTCACACCGAAACGCATTACTGCTTCACGGTAGAAATAGGCGGGGTGGTGGTACCTACCCGCGCGGACTCACAAGAGGTCCTTCTTCTTTTTCGTCGCTTTCTTAATTGCCAAAGGTCGTGACCCTGAAACTTGACCGTGGCCTGTCTCGTGAGCTGTTTCCATCTCGTCCGGTCCTCAGCTTCTCGAATGGCGGTTGCGACTGGCAGCCCAGCTAGGGCGGTTATTTGATCACACCAACGGCTAGGCAATTGGCCGCGGGGTCTCTTTCCTTCTACTTTGCCAGTCACAATCACAAGACGTCTTACCACCAGTCAATCTTGACATATTTGCTGTGCGCTGTAAATATAACCTAAGGATAAACTGCTGATCAGTTACCTGGTTCCCTGGTGTATGAGCTGGTAGAAGGCGTGCTGTCCGTTGGTCCCGGGCTCGCCCCACACGATGGGCCCCGTGGAGTATTCCACTTCGGCTCCTGAACGCGTCACGTACTTGCCATTGCTCTCCATATCGCCCTGCTGGAAATACGCTGCGAATCTGTAATATCAAGGAAATTTGTGCAAACAAGAGAGCAAAGTTGTTTTTTGTTTCGACTGCTGATTTTGAATCCTGGGCGTAGTGAGGGACTCAACAAACAGCACGAGATGCAAAAAACGTTGCTCTCATGTAGCACACATAAATTTTCACCTCAGCAGTGAGAACACATATTACTTAGGATACTTTAGCGGTAGGCAGCGGCTTGGCTCTGCCTTTGGCATTGCACAGAAGATTGCACAAAGTGGGAATGAGTTGCTCGCTCCGGGCATTTCAATATTGTATTAATTGTTATGTTATAATACTTATTGTAAAAATGAATATTTAAAAAAAATCTAATATTAAAAAAAATATTCTAATATTAAAAAAAAAAAAAGACATGCCCGCTGAGTTTCTTGCCAATTCTTCTCAGGACGGAGGCTAATTCTTGTGAATTGGCGGTAGTTCTTTTGACGTTCAACAAGTATGTACTTTCATTTATGTTGAATAAATTTTTTTTTGATTTTGATTTGATTTGATTTGCTGAAGTTTATGGGCGACGGTAACCACTCACCATCAGGTGGGCCGTATGTTCGTCTGCCTACAAGGGCAATAAAAATAAATAAAAATAAACAGAAATGAACAGAAATAGATTGAAATAAATATTAAAAAAAAAAACGCAATTACTTTATTACAAATATCTTTAAATTTGAGGGTATATAACGCGTTTCCGAACGTGTTTTCTTTGAGGTCGAATTCTAAAATGTAATTTCGAAGGGGTTTGTTTTTTTCACTCGCTTTTTTATATACACGTGAAAGAGACAGGGCACAGCAAAATCCGAATGTTTCAAATTTATGGCTGAACAATGTCAATTCGTGGCACTGTGAAGATTGAGAAAATTAAAAAGCTACTTTGACCCATGGCCGAATTAAAATCGCGTTTTGTTCACTGTTGTCTCGCAGCAAAATCGGCAGGTTTGAGCTGCTGAGGTGAAATACGTTATTTTAATCGATGCAAATGTACATCCAAAATTACATACAGGGTGTAACATAAACATAATCGCCTTATAGCCTTAACTCGTTCTCACAACGAGCTAGTGCACGGCCCAGCTGGTGTTAAGTGCTTACCGGAACGCATAGACATCTACAACGTAAATACGCCACCCATCTTGAGATATAAGTTCTAAGTTCAGTACAGTTACAACGGCTGCCCAGCCCGTCAAACCGAAACGCATTACTGCTTCACGGCAGAAATAGGCAGGGCGGTGGTACCTACCCGTGAGGACTCACAATAGGTCCTACCACCAGTAAGTACCTTCCTAACAGTATGCATTAGTGCTGTAGTTATGGCTGCCTTAGTGAGAGTGTGATAGGCGACACATTGGTACATTACCTGTGTAGATATTGATCGTAAGGCAGCAGCGCATGGGTCTCTGCTCCGTAGAAATTGTGGTACCAGACTCCTAACAGAGCTAAGATCACGGGAGCCTGAAAGGCGATGGTGGCTTTAGTATATACATTTTCGGTGGTAAATCTCTATGGATGTATACGACAAAAGGAAGATTTTCCACCGAGCGGGTGCAATTGCTCGGTAGACCGACGGTCCGAATGTTGTTGTTCGGGACTTGTATATATGCAAGCTTAACTTGAAAATGTCGTAAGCGAGATTCAGGCATCTGTCAAATATCTTGTATGTATAATATGATGGCTAGCCGCCACACGTGCATGTGCCCAGGGGCGACGGTGATCAGTCTTCGGACATTTGTGCACTTCGATAGACATTGGCAACACTAGGGCCAAAACATGCCACCGGGCTTTTTGGCGGGAACGCGAGGAGTGAAGTTGTGTGATTTGTTTTATTTTGTCTATTTAGTGTTTCTTCAGGTTTAAATGTGTAATAACGGTGGTTTATTAACTATTTAGTATCTGTGAAAGTGCACAAATGTGGGAAAATGAAACAAAGCCGCCATTTTCATTTCATTTTTTTTCCATTCCATTCCATTTCATTTTTTTTTTCATTTTATGCCATGTTTCATATTAATCAAATTCACTTTATTTCATAATATCATTTTTCATATAAAAAAGTTTTCATTACAATTAAAACAAGACTCGACCTAAAGGTATTAGTTACCATGTCATAAAATCCCTTAAAAAATAAGTCTTTGACAATAGAACCATAATAATGTCCAAACTTATAATTTGAATTAATTATAGCCGTATCCATACATTCTTCCTTCGGCTGGTCGTAGGACCGTCGAGGCGATTCGCCCGGTCCTTGTGGATTGGGTGAATCGTGACAGAGGACGCCTCACTTTCCGGCTCACGCAGGTGCTCACTGGGCATGGTTGTTTCGGTGAGTTCCTGCACCGGATCACAGCCGAGCCGACGGCAGAGTGCCACCATTGTGGTTGCGACTTGGACACGGCAGAGCATACGCTCGTCGCCTGCCCCGCATGGGAGGGGTGGCGCCGTGTCCTCGTCGCAAAAATAGGAACCGACTTGTCGTTGCCGAGTGTTGTGGCATCGATGCTCGGCGACGACGAGTCGTGGAAGGCGATGCTCGACTTCTGCGAGTGCACCATCTCGCAGAAGGAGGCGGCGGGGCGCGTGAGAGACGCTCAATCCCGCCGCCGTCGAGCGGGGGCCAGGGAGGCGGATCTCGCCCAAGCCCTGGCCCTCTAAGTGTTTCGGGTCCCCCTCACATGTCGGTCTGGGGACCGGCGAGGGGGGCCTAAGAAGACGACGTGCAAGCTGCTCTACACGCGTTTTACGCAAGAGCATCCGGGTGATGGAAGGCCGGCTATCCTCGACCCACGCTGGTTCTGGCCCAGCGGGGTATTCCGTAGGGTAACCCACTCTAACCGGCGCCATCTAGGCGGGCTTCGGACAGTCTGCCGACCGAGAGGGCTGGTGATCGTGGCGCCGACGACCGCCAGTCCGGCGTCCCGAGGGGGAGGGTGATGGGAGAGATGTGCTCCGCACTAAACGCTTCACTTTCCCCCCTTTGCCTTGTCATGAGTTCTGTCTCATGCGAGGTTTGGACGTTGGTTGTTGAGCGACAGGAGGTTTTAGTCAGTTCGACTCTGACATACCCCGCCCAGTATCCCCAGAAAAGGGCAGAAGTCCGGCGATTTCCTCCTGACCAAAAAAAAAAAAAAGAAAAAAAAAAGAAAAAAAAAAAAAAACCATACATTCTTCTCCAGCGGTGCGGTGACGAAGTGCTGGTCCATGAAATTGGCTCCGTCCAGAAGTTTCTCGAAGTTTTCGTGTCCGATGTACAGCGAGATGGACAGACCGATCGCGGACCACAGCGAATATCTATATATGTATATAAAATAAGAGAGTAAGAATAATACACACAATATAAAGACAGCTTCTAAAGCTAAAACTGACTAATACTTCTATAAATAAATAATATTTCCAAAGTTCAAGATATATAAAAACGGTCTGATTCATAGTGAATTATCTGGGTTTTATATGCGCGTTATAAAAAGACAATAATACATAAGTACATATGTATTCATAATAAAAGGAAATAATACACATGAATAACACTTATTATAGTCTTCATATAACGGTCTTATAAAGTTCCGGTAACTTAACTATAAATGAAACCAATAGCATTTTAGCGAGATTAAAGTTTTTGAACCCGCAATGGACAGTGAAGGGGCACACCGGGTCAATGTCCAGCGAGCTGATTTGTTACATTGCGTTGTGCAAGGACATCGATAAAACATAATAATATAGAATGATTTTCGATGCGTCCAGTTGAATTTATTAATTACTAGCGACCCGCCCTCGCTTCGCTTCCGAAACTGTAATTTATTATTGATTTCTCCACTATTTAATGGATGTTATTATACATATAAACCTTCCTCTTCAATCACTCTATCTATTAAAAAATACCGCATCAAAATCCGTTGCGTAGTTTTAAAGATTTAAGCATAGATAGGGGCAGATATAGGGACAGAGACAGCGACTTTGTTTTATACTATGTAGTGATTCGATCTTCTAGCTGCTATGGTATGCTCTTTAATTACGAAACTACTGATAATTATCGAAGGTATGGGTCTGCGCGCCTGGTAAATACCAACACCAAGCTATTTTGGCTTAAGCGATATTTTTCACAGGAGAGCCATCTCAAGTTCAAAATTTGTAAAAAATATCATTTGAAAAAAAAACTGTTGATGCTGATATCAAATAAAACGGACCTTTAATTAAAAAGGTAAATGTCGCTTTAACTAAAGAGTCTTTCACTCCTCGATATGTATATCCATGCGACGGTCCAAAGAGACGATTAGTCTTATTAAGACTTCCATATCACGTCACGAAGGGAGCAGCGGCATCGGCTTTGGAGATGTCCTTGGCCACAGTTTTGCACCTTCCTAAAGTACCGGAAAACACGGAACATTGAGCTCACCTGCCCCCGACCCAGTCCCAGAAGCCGAACATGTTGTTAGCGTCGATACCGAACGCGGTGACCTTCTCGGCGTTCGTCGATAAAGCGACGAAGTGTCTCGCCACCGCCGAGGGCTGTCAAAAAAGCCCCAGAGGTTATATATATAATGGTGGTAGGACCTCTTGTGAGTCCGCGCGGGTGGGTACCACCACCCTGCCTATTTCTGCCGTGAAGCAGTAATGCGTTTCGGTTTGAAAGGCGGGGCAGCCGTTGTAATTATACTGAGAGCTTAGAACTTATATCTCAATGTGGGTGGCGCATTTACGTCGTAGATGTCTATGGGCTCCAGTAACTACTTAACACCAGTTAGGCTGTGAGCTCGTCCACCCATATAAGCAATTAAAAAAAACAAGCGTAATCAAGCGAGTAATTTTTTTTTATTGCCCGTGCAGGCAGGCGAGCATGACGACCTGATGGTGCGTGGTTACCGTCGCCCATGGACTTCAGCAATGCCAGGTGCAGAGCCAAGCCTACCGTTAAGTACTCTCCACAAGCCTCGTTTGAAGAAGGATATGTCATAGCGCTCGGGAAACACCGTGGAGGGGAGCTCATTCCAAAGCTGAATGATACGTGGCAAAAAAGACCTCTGGAAACGCACTGTGGATGAACGCAGTGGCTTCAGGTAGTATGGATAAACCCTTCTCAAGTGGCGGGCGGTGCGATGGTAAAAACGCCAGAGTTCGCCATTTCGAGAAAGGGGCACGACACGAGAACCATCTCATCGTGGCCGCAGCGATAGAGGCACGATCGGCCCAAGCTTCGATCAACAATAGGAACTAGATTTCGGGTTAGCGCAAAAATCCGTCTCGTTAAATAACAGCTCACTTGAAATGAGCTCTTATTTTGTTTAGTTCACTCCAGACAGAGCCAATGTCAACCCGTCTCACAATGCCGCAGTGTATATTCAAAAGTTGCAAAAATTGTCCGAAATAGCAATTTAATGGCCGGAGTACCTTACTTTCGGTAAGTACATGAAGTGTAAGTTATATTTTAAGCTTTAAGCTAATAAACAGTATTAAATTTTAAACAAAATTACCGATTTTTAACCACCGCTACAAAAGTTGGCCAAGGCTCGCCAACACTTGGACAAACTTTTATTTAAAATAAGAGTAAATGCATGGAGTAGACTTGTATTGTTATAATTTTTAAAAATTTGTTAGCCGTACTTCAAAATTGGTTAGTTAAAATTGGTTAATGCTGCTTTTGTGTCTGTTTGTTGGACTCTTATTAGATACTTAGCTTTCCTTTTTTATTTTAGCTTTCCTAGCAATCACGTGTGCGGAATGGATCTCGATTGTCGCCAGAGAAAGAAGAGATTACTTTTATAACCAAGCTAAGAACTCGACTCATTGACACTGGACATCTTTGCCTTCCGTGCTCACGGCTACTGAAACGTGGCCGAAGCATTGTAATAAAAATATCGCGCTCAAAACCGTTTAAACGTTTTTTTATTATGTGTACTAGTCGCGAAAACATAAAAATATACTATAAAAATATGTATTACACAAAACGTAACGCTCATAAAATAATAAGTAATGTATAGATACTAAAAAACATAAATTCTCAAAACATAAAAAGTAAACAACTAAACTTTTAGTTTTATTCATTTAATAAATTATTTTAGTGTTCGACGCGACTCCCTTACCTCCTGTAGTAAATAGAAATCGAAATTTCAAGAAGCAAAAAAAAATTTAAAAATTATGTTAGTTCTCAAAGCTATAACGGGAACAATTACTTTATTTGTTGGCATTTAAGGTTGATTTAACATTAAAGGTTGTTTAACATGTCTTTTCATTTTTAAGTGACAGGAGTAATTTATTGCTTTGTGACGAATGATCGTAAGTATTAGATAATGTTTTGGAGATTTGTGACTTTATTACTAGGTGCCATAGTTGTAATTAGTTTGAACTGAAAACTGTTTTAAAGCTTTTTTCTCCGTTTGTTGTAAACCAATGTAGCTATGTATGTATATATTCACGCGGACAGTTTTTACTTTGATTTTGTACGTGTCCCTTTATCTAGTTACTATTGTTGATCGAAGGGCCCAAGCGTTGGCTTGTGACACATTTATCTCTCTTCTCGCGTGACGTCAGAGCTAGCAGTTCGAATAGTTCTGCTACTGTGGTTTTCACTTAAAAACCGACCGACTTTAAACCGACTTTACAGACAACCAATTATTATTATTATTTTCTTGCATAAAAATCTTGTAATATTTCTAAACGATGGAAATAATTTATGTACAAGATACAATAAAAAAGGCCGGATTAAACTCTATAGTAGTATAATTTTTATATACGATTTGCAAAAATCATTTTTTTTCCTACCTAAGCTGATGATTGCCTTGAGAGGCAATATCAGCGGAACCTTAACCAGTAGGTGAGCTCACGGGGCTCAAACCTGACGACGTTGCTAACACGAACCCTAGCAAGAGCCGTGCTTCGCAGAATCTACCTCCGCATCGACAACGCGACCCACTGAGAAGATCTGGCGAGAAACTCAGTGGGCTGTGTCTGAGGGTTAATTTACTCGTCGAGCCCTTGCTTCCGGTGCTTGAGCTTCCTAAAAGCACCGTTAGTGGATCGGGAGGATCCGGAATGACGTGTTTGGGGCGACGTCGACTGCTTTCCATTCTGTCCGCAGGATCGGGAATGTAGTTACCGGCGGCCACGATGAGACGGTTCTCGTGTCGTGTCGCTTTATCGAAGTGGGCAAAAACCAAAAACTATAAGGAACCAACCAACTGTGAAAGTATCTTTGTAAATTGGCACAATTTCTTTATTCTTCAAAAAATAATAGTAATTCCAAAAATTATAAGGGTTTAACGTTTTCTTTTATTGTATTTGTTGGCAAGCAAGCAAACGGCCCACCTGATGCTATTGTCACTCATACACGACAGTAAAGCTGAGAGCAAGCTGAGATTTTGCGTGCATGTCGGGTAGTTTGAAAATCGGTCATCATCTATTTTATTACCCCAAAATTTTAAGGGTCGTAAATCCAAAAAAAAACCTAGTAATAATATATATGGCAACACAACGCTTGCCGGGTCAGCTAGAGTTACTATAAAATTTCAATTATAGTTCTTACATCCTTAGCGGATTCCAGGAACCACGTCTTAGCTGAGCTCGCATTGGTTATCGTCTCTTGTGTGGTGAAAGTCTTGGATGCTATGATGAACAGCGCTGTCTCAGGGTTCAGCTTCTTCAAGACCTCAGCCAGGTGGGTGCCGTCGATGTTAGATACGAAATGGACCTGAAATAAAACATCTGATCAACGTCTCATGATTTTTACAAAAGAAACTCTATTACAAATCATTAAGGTCGAATTTCTATGACAAATTGAATATTAGCAACTGTATCTTATTTATATGATAACACTTTTTTTTGTGGTTTAGATGGGTGGACGAGCTCACAGTCCACCTGCTGTTAAGTAGTTACTGGATCCCATAGACATCTACAACTTAAATGCGCCACCCACTTTGAGATATAAGTTGTACGGTCTCAGTATAGTTACAACGGGTGCCCTACCCTTCAAACCAAAGCGCATTACTGCTTCACGGCAGAAATAGGCAGGGTGGTGATACCTAACCGTGCGGACTCACAAGAGGTCCGCGACATCTGCTCACGACTTAACCTAACTTAATCTATCCTAAGAAGGAGGTAGCCTTGAGATCAGTAATACAGGTCTTTGTACCTAGTACAGACTTCAGCTTTTTCAAAGGCTAACAAAATAAATTATAAGGTCAATCTCTATTTGTATGCCTTTATATTTTAGAAATATACGACAAAGCGAAGATCTTCCACCGAGCGGGTGATATTGCTCGGTAGACCGACGGTCCGAATGTTGTTTTTTTTTTTTCCTACCTAAACTGGTAGGCTGGAGCGGCTATTCCAGCATAACCGTAACTAGTAGGTGAGCTCACGGGGTTCAAACCTGACGACGATGCTAACACGAACCCTAGCAAGAGTCGTGCTTCGCAGAATCTACCAGCGGATCGGAATCGCGACTCACTGAGAAGATCCGGCGAGAAACTCAGTGGGCTGTGTCTGAGAGTTAATTTACTCGTCGAGCCCTTCGACGGGTTCGACGAGAACGGTGACCGGTGCTTGAAGTACCTAGAAGCACCGTTAGTGGATCGGGAGGACCGAATATTGTTGTTCGGAACTTGTATATATGCGAGCTTATCTTGAAATGTCGTAAGCGAGATTCAGGCATCTGTCAATTATCTTGCGTTGTATGATGGCTACCCGCCACAATATTAAGAGAGAAATAAATAAATTATTATTATTATTGTTGAGATTTATCAAATAGGCACAATGGTCCTTATCGATGTACAAATATATTATCAATTAATGATAAGCTACAATTACGATATTAATTTACGATGAACTTAAAGATATATAATAATAATTTAAAATATATAATCATAACAAAAGAATCGTGAAAAACCAAAATAAAACAATTTTTTTTTAATGCTTAAATGGGTGGACGAGCTCACAGCCCACCTGGTGTTAAGTGGTTACTGGAGCCCATAGACATCTACAACGTAAATGCGCCAGCCACCTTGAGACATAAGTTCCAAGGACTCAGGTATAGTTACAACGGCTGCCCCACCCTTCAGACCGAAACGCGCTACTGCTTCACGGCAGAAATAGGCAGGGTGGTGGTACCTACCCGCGCGGACTCTCAAGAGGTCCTACCACCAGTCAAATTCGGAAAAAACAAAGGTATATAGGACCGATCATTTGATGTCATGATTTATGGATTGGATTTCCACCGATCATCGCTATGCCTATTCCTGCGGTGAAGCAAATATTCGTTCCGGCTTTGATCAGTTTGTTTGTTCTTCGTTTAAATCGTCTTGTTAGTTTTTTAAGGAGGAAAAAATCACACCATCTATGTAATAAATAAACAAAGAAAAACTTTTTGAGAATTGATGCAGTCATTGCATTATACCTTAAGATGATTAGCATAGGGCTTCAGTGCTTCTGTGACCATGAGAGGACCCACATCTGAGCCTCCAATACCAATGTTGATCACGTCTGTTATAGCTTTTCCCGTATACCTGAAATTTTTAATTTGAAGCCATTAATAAAACTAGTAAGTCTGGTTGCTTCATGCCCGATATATGCAGAACAAGGATATCTAGTGTGGGTTTGCTACATGACCCTTGGAAGTTCTGGACAGATTTTTTTTATTGCTTAGATTGGTGGACGAGTTCACAGCCCACCTGGTGTTAAGTGGTTCCTGGAGGCCATAGACATCTACGACGTAAATGCGCTACCCACCTTGAGATATGAGTTGTAATGTCTCAGATTTTAAAGTACAATGGCTGCTCCACCCTTCAAACCAAAACGCATTACTGTTCACGGCAGAAATAGGTAGAGTGGTGATACTTACCTGTGCGGACTCACAAGACGTCCTACCACCAGTTAATGCTAGTGGACTGGACATAAGTAATTCGATAAGTTATGACATGCCTGTAATATTAATGTGCAGACTGTTGTATTCATACACAGAACCAGTCATGGTAACCAGGGTTTACAAGTCTTCTGTCTCATAATGTCTACGCCAACTTTTTAGTCACAAATTACTTCTAGATCTAATAGTACTGACCCCTTCCATTGCCCGCTTACTACTTGATCGGAGAATTCCTTCATGTGTTCTAGTACCGCATTGACATCAGTGCTGACATCCTTACCGTTCACCAGGATAGGCTTGTTCTGACGGTTACGCAGAGCTATATGCAGTACTGCCCTGTCTTCTGTGAAGTTTATCTTTTGACCTGCGAGATTGATTTACGGAGTTGATTATGAATGTAATAAGCATGGTGTAAGAGCTTTCTTACATATTATTTTCGTGTGGTAAAATTTAAATCATGCAACAGTGCGGTCACAATTCACTGATAAAATTGCATTGTTTTTATGAAAAATTACACAACTTTTTAAAGTGTTGATGTAATTTGTTATCACCATTGCGGTCAATTAATTTGATATGATAGATACTTGTAGTTTAATTAAATTTTTTACTTGCTTTAAAATCATTATTTAGGTTATTGATAAGGTTGACAGGAAAAAAAAGATCGGAAATAATAATATTGCATCAAAAGATTAGTGTTAAGTATATAGTCTAATTTATGTCAAAAATATATATATATATTGCACTAGGTATACTGGATGCAGACAGGGTGGTGATTCCTAACCATAGGCCTCACAATACACTCTACCGTTAATCAATTATGCAAATTCATAGATTATTAATTCTATATTTTTAGCACTTTAAAATTCATTCATTGTCTTTGAGTCTTTATTTTTTTAATATTACAAAGCAAAAACAGATAATGTAATACATAAAATATATGTGAATATTCAAATATTAGTCAATACGAATAAATTTCAAACATTGTGGGACTACTAGTAAAATTACACTATATACAAGATATTTGACCAGAAAGAGTGTGTACCCATTAGCTTCATGCAATAAATACTTATGGATTACCTGCGAACATGGCATCTCTGGCTTGTTCAACATTTCTGCTCTTAGCGAGATCGAGGAGCAACTTAAAAACATCACTGTTGATACGGTTCTTGGAATAGTCAAGTAGGATGTCTCCATCGTTCGGTGTTGGGATACAGAGGCTAAAAAAAGTTCGATTTGTATTTATATATTTCAAAATAAAATTGTCAGTACCTTTGCGTCATTGCTCTAAGTTAGATTTAAAAAAGAACACATAAAATACTCAAGAGTGAAAGTTGAAATTTAATGTTGTGTGATTTTATTCATATGACCTTTAAAGTTCTATGTAACTGTATTTAAAAATTATGTAAACTTTTTATTAATTTTTTTATATAGAAAACTTAATAGTCTGGTCTACGTATTGTCGCAGATACTGTAAATAAGTGAAAAATTTAGGAAACTCACCTGAACTTTTCGAAACGCTCCCGATCTTGTTGGAAAAGTTGGAGCATATTAATTTTTGTGCTGTTTACATTGTAATATTCTTGTAATTTTTGATAAGCTGCGTCTTGCTTTAAATTAATTTTCGGTTCCATAGTTACGATAGATTGTACAGGAGCCTTACAGATGCTATGCCGAAGACCGATTGATAACGAATGTCTCATTAAAAGCCTTTGACATCTGATTGACATTGCATGTTTGTTTTGACCAATGACATATGAAGGTCATTTGCGTTTCGTTATACCTTTGTCATCAATTGAAAAAAAAAGCTTTCATTACGTAGAAGTAGTAGAGTAGCTTCCGGACTATATGGAAATTTAATTTAACTTGTAATTTTAGGAGTACAACAATATTCCCCCGCTTAAACATACACACAATAATATTTTTTTAAATTATAAAATCGATATTTCATTATAAAGACAATCGTACTCCGGGCGGATTATCACAGAAAATAAAAATAATCACTACCTGAGTCGTCTATTATCAAAGGTGGCAATCTGTGCATTTGGACAAAAAAATTTTATTGATATGTCAATTCAGATTGATTTGAATATAATCGTTTCTTCTCAGGACTGTGGCTTTTTTGGAACCGGTGGTAGAGTTAACATTTTCTTTTACATTTTGACATTCAACAAGTGTGTTTTTGACATCCAAGTTGAAATAAATGATTTTGAATTTGAATTTGAATTTGAATTCGTTTTTCTGATTTACCAATCATTGTCCAAAAGTCAGATTGCCGGCTTTGATAATAGTCGACTCACCTTACAGTTAAACATTTCGTTTTAGTAAGTAAGAATTACTCTTAAAAGCTATGCTACTATATTATGAAAATAAGTAATCTAATTTAAAAAAAAACATTCGCGTTAATCGCACACCCTGTAAGCTCAGTGCGTCATGAGCACTTCAGCCGTGAATAAAACACAGGTGCTGTTGAGCTTACTTACCTACTTATAAAAGAAATAATCATTTATTTCGAACATTGACCAGTTGTGCTAGTATTTGCCTAAATTGTAGAATATTATTTGGTTTGATTTGATTTCCTCCAACTGTCTCGATTGGGCTCTATCAGCAGTAACTAGAGTCCGATATTGTCGCAAAGTCAGAGATGCGATTACCGTCATAGATTATACACTTAATATAAATCGTCTTTTTCATGTTCTTTTGCAATTCCTCGAGTGTCTTATAAATGTTTGGATAATGAAATTGCATATCTTTATACTCGTGATTTGTTAATGAACGCCTTAGCTTTTTTTTTTTTTTTTTTTTTTTTTTTTTTTTTTTTTTTTTTTTTTTTATTGCCTTTGTAGGCAGACGGGCATACGGCCCACCTGATGGTGAGTGGTTACCGTCGCCCATGGACTTCAGCAATGCCAGGGGCAGAGCCAAGCCGCTGCCTACCGCTTAATACTCTCCACAAGCCTCGTTTGAAGAAGGACATGTCATAGCGCTCGGCTATGACATTTTACTATCGTTAAGTTTTTTTATTTCTAGTTGAGCATATTTTAAGCTCGCTGAACTACGACTATCCCAACTATTTCTGCTGCAGATAATTCGTATGTTCTGCTCTGAGCTTAATTACAGCATTCCTGGGAGTTTCATCTGATGTCGCAAGGGGATTGACCACGTTCAAGCTGTGATCGATATCCTTGGGTTCAGGTAACCATTTAACCAATGATGGATTTACGCCTAGGCTCCCGAGGTCCAGGACTAATGCGGCAAATTTTTTGAAATGCCAAAATTTTAGAGACGAAAATAACTAAAGACAATCAGTCATGTCGAAAATGAGTTCAGATTAATTTTTATAAAAAAATCACAAGGATATTTTATATTTAAAATAAAAATATTGGATCAAAATTAATAAAATTAATTCTCATTAAAATTAAGGGTGGCGCGACAAACAGGGCCCAGGGCGGTATAATGCGGCCTACACACGACCCTAAAATCAGTGACGATATCGGGACAACTGTGATGGGTGTAATCGTCCCTAAATCGTGAGCTCGCCCGAAGCGATTTTAGAGTTTTGGGGTAAACAATAAAAATCGGATTACGATCTGCCTGTACAAGAGGTGATTTACGGTACGATTTAGGGTCCTCCCCACCACTGTCCCGATATCGCAACTGATTTTAGGGTCGTGTATTAGGTCACTTAAGCCTAAATCCGTCACTGTATTCAACACGCGATATACCGTGGGTTTGTTCGGTAGCTTAAGCGTTAATAGGCGGCGACGTTCTTATTAATTTTTTTTTAATTATCCTTAAAGATACAAATCTAATACAGTAATCCAGTTATAACACGGTAGATCGGTTCCGCGTTATAAGAAACGCGTTGTAGGAGTATTTTCGCATAACGCGCTTATATGACCCCATATAATAACGCGTTATATACAAATATTATACAATTTAACCAATGTTTTTAGAATTTAAAAATTAGGAACACAAATTTTATAAATTAATTAATTTTAATTTTATAACAACACAATTGACACAATGTGCAATGGTACGCGAAACAAATTATGAACTGTACAAATCATTATAAATTTCACTGTACAGAAATATGCATAACGTGTGAAATCCCCGCGTTATACCTATGGGGGAAATCCTCGTGTTATACGAAGGACTAAAATCGCGTAATATAAAAATGCGTTATAATAGTACCGTGTTATAACGAGGATTACAGTTTTATTATGGTTTAAGTAAATAAAATAAAACCATGTTTTATTTCTTTTTAATTTATTTAAAAGATACATTGTTGTTAACATAAAAAAGAAGTCGGTAACGAAATCATGAAAAATCAAAACAATATCGATTTTATTTTAGTCATCTATATAAACGAAAATAAAATGATTTTATATAAGTATACCTATTTAATTCTATTCTATTCAATATGTGGATGCGATTACATTATTAATGCTGTATAGGTTATTCAAGTTAAAGTTTAATTAGCTTAGTAATAACTTATATAATCCTAATTACCAATATTTGATACAGAACTTCACTGTGTTCATACCGAGCGAGACGTTAAAACAAAACAATTCATGCCGCGTTTTGGCTAACGATAATGCGGCGTAATGAGGATAAATCTCAACAAAGCCAAGGTAAAAACCATGCAGGGTAGAATAGAAGTCATTCTTCGGATAATCAATTACATAAGTGACCACAAAAAAACAATAATCAAAGATCAAGAATCAAGTTCAATAAACGCCCAGAACGGCGATAATTTATATCGGAGTGAGATTATAAGTTGTCAATATTATTATTTTTTAAATAATACTAAATATGTGATCAAAAAAATATATTATAATAATTAAAGAAGTATTCCAATAAATTAAAAGATAAAAAAAAACTGTTCGCTTCGTGGAAGCGTTGTATAAAGATGTATATAAAATTAAAATCGCATATATTATGTAAGCGCTTCCCTTTAATTTCTAGAATCTTCCGCGTTCCTAATAAGTAAAGCCATCTTCAAGACACGGTTCTATGGATATTTTTAATATACATAATCACTTTCAACTCTACCCTCCATTCTGTTACCGGAAAAAAAACTTAAATTTACATAATTCAACCTTTATTTTTATTGTCAAATCATCCGTCCTAAACATGTCCAATTCAAAGATTAACCTCATTTGAAAGTAAAACCATTGAGCTCGGAGAATAAATATCTATGCCATTCGATTAGTCATGATAATAACACAATATAACCTAAAATGTAAATCCTTACTACAAAAATCTTAACATATTTTTTTTCCTCACTTATCTCGCGCTGAGCATGCGACCAAAGTGAATGAAAAGCTGGTACCGCTTAAACTATTATTAATTAATAACAAAATTAATCTGTATATTTTTAGCTGTTTTCGCAGACAAAATTACTATTTGACACAGTGAAGAGAAGACAAAGACTACATGAATTCATAACTCTTCTTTTTTTTCAGTATGGCAATCACCTTCTTTCGATGCGAATGTTGCCAGTTTCGAGTTTATAAATTTTTTTAGCCCCGTCCGCGTGTATTGTCCCTTATGCTACCAGGCACGAAAAATTTATTAAAATCATTAATTACGATATAAATACTTTAAATGAAAAATTAAGCGGAATGAAGTGAAGTTCATTTATTTATATGAAATTGTAATTCATTAGCTTCTTTCGACACTAATATTGCCAGTGTCGAGATTATAAAAATCTTTAATTATTATATTGATAGGTTACTGTGTTTTCTGTGTTGTGTGTTAAAACAACTGTGTTTCCTTGTTCATAGACTATTCAAAGAAGCATAATAATATGTACATCTGCCATTTGTAGTCTATACTTTTGAGTGGAGAACGCGAGGAGAGAAGTTGTGTGAATTGTATGTTGTTAATTTAGTTTCTACACGTTTAAATGTGTGACAACAGTGGCTTATTAACTGTTTAGTATCTATGAAAGTGCACAAATGTGGGAAAATAAAACAAAACCGCTGGACGTAACTTCTCGGGATCCTCCAAAAAGTCCACTGAAAAAATCTCAGTAAATGACCACCATTTTACTGAGATTATATTTCATCCCAGTTGATTAAGGTCTCAAATTAATCATCTTCATTTCATTTAATTTCACTCCATATTATAATTTTTCATAAAAATAAGAATATAAATTAAAATAAGACATGACTTAAAGGTCTTAGTTACCAGGTCCTAAAATCCTTTAAAAAAAATTTATACAAAATTAAATTCCAAAATGGCGAATCGCTAAGGGGCGCCTGACGGTCGTGGTGAGGTCATTCACATCTCTTCAACTGTTCTCAGCTGTTTGCCAAATGTATAGAATATTCAATTCCAACAAAAATCCTCTATATTTTTTTTGTTTGATGTAAGAAAGTATGAAAGTTATGACGGTCGAATTCTCTCATAAATATCAATTTGCATTGGTAGTGTTTTATTTATATTATTAATACAACTTTATGTAACGGATTGATTCACAGAATAATCTACATACCAAAGCTACGTCCGCAGACAATCAATCATCAGTGTTGCCAGCTCACCGAAACAAATACCGAAAATATACGATTTATTTATTTATTATTGGAACAAACATTTTATTTACAACGTTATGAAGATTCTCTTCCTGTGCAAGAAAACGCCGACCGCTAACCATATCAACATGGCGCCGGCGTGTGTTGCCAGTAATTGAGCGTGCGTCGGCGCCTCGAGGTACCAGTGCAATGGGAAGTGACGCTTCAACAGCTCTGAGCCGACGTAAAGGAATAGAGCATTTTGACCTGGAAACGGAGAAGAAATGTATTTAACACGCTCCCATTAACTAGGCCTGTACAGTGCACGACAATAAATATCGCACATCGACCTTTAGAAAGAGACAATCGGCTGATTTCGACTTCGTAGAGCGCTATCTCTGTCGCACACTATGTGATGCTTGTCAGTTGGCGTTCAAGTGTCTTAGTGTGCGGTCGTGTGAGTTTTTAAACGTTCTCGATAGCGTAAAAGTTAACTCAAATTTATAGGGAATTGGAACGTTTGCGGCTAGGGGCGCTGTTCCAATTGCATACAAATTTGAGTTAACTTTTACGCTATCGAGAACGTTAATAAAACTCGCACTAAGCACACTGATTATAATACAATAATCTCATTAATGTAAACAGTAAACAATAATTAATGTTGCAGATGTTTATGGACTCCAGTAACCACTTAACACCAGTTGAGCTGTGAGCTTGTTCACCTATTTAAGCAATAAAAAAAAGTATCATTGCACTTTCAATGTCCAATTAATAATAAATTTAGTTTGAATGAAAACTAAAAGTGAATTCCCATAGACAAATAATGCAAAAACTCACCAGCGTAATACAGAGGTCTGCCGCCCCACTTGTTCTTCAGATCGACGATGAAGTACAGCACGGCCTGTATGAAGAACGCCATCGATGACGTCACGAGACAGTAGGACACCGACCACAGGTTCTTGTTGATGGGCACCGGGCCGCCGTTCTTAGAGAACATGCAGAGGGCGCCACCGCCGACACCGAACATTATCGACCAGAATATCCAGCGCATTATCCTTGCTCTGTAATGTAGAAAAATAAAATTAGATTTTTAGATGTCGTCGTGGCCTAAAGGATAAGACGTCCAGTGCATTCCTGTGTAGCGATGCACCGGTGTTCGAACCCCACAGGCGGGTACCAATTTTTCTAATGAAATACGTACTCAACAAATGTTCACGATTGACTGCCACGGTGAAGGAATAACATTGTGTAATAAAAATTAAAGCCGCAAAATTATAATTTGCGTAATTACTGGTGGTAGGACCTCTTGTGAGTCCGCGCGAGTAGGTACCACCGCTCTGCCTATTTCTGCCGTAAAGCAGTAATGCGTTCCGGTTTGAAGGACGGAGCAGCCGTTGTATTATACTGAAACCTTAAAACTGATATCTCAAGGTGGGTGACGGCATTTACATTGTAGATGTCTATGGGCTCCGGTAACCACTTAACACCAGGGGGGCTCGGCGGCTCGTATCAAAAAACACTCGTATATCGAGGTACCACTGTATATATTTTTCCTAAACGAGATGTACGTACCTAATCTATTGAAAATCTATACAAACCTGGCGTGGTTGTAGGCAAGCATGATCCTGGTGGCGTGAGCGCCAGCCTGCACCACCAGCACTCCTGAGAAGACGCCCAGTATACCCTCAGGGTCGTGAGGCACGACGGTGCGGTATAACTCCTTGAAGGTTCCACCTCGGTACAGATGCGCGGGGCCCAGTAGCGTTCTGTTCAAAACAATATATACTTTAGTATCGGTTCAAATATACTACGATAGAGCGTACCTCCTTTATGAAGGCGGTTAAAAAAAACTTTTTTTATTGCCCTTTTACGCAGCCGTACATACGGCCCACCTGATGGTGAGTGGTTACCGTCGCCCATGGTCTTCAGCAATGGCAGGGGCAGAGCCAAGCCGCTGCCTACCGCTTAATACTCTCCACAAGCCTCTTTTAAACAGGCACAGGGATCTGGCCAGTCGCATCGCTTGCTACAAATGCATTGGGAGTCTGTCCTTTAAGCCATGGACGTTTCACGTTGACATTAACTTACACTCACACGTACAAGACAAGAAGAAAACTTTCGAGGAAGTTGTAGGTGGAAAACTATCAGAACCGCTCATCCACCTCCAGAACAGCTCAACGGATAATCCTCAATGCGGAGGGTCGTGGCCTTCCGTAATAACTTTCTCCTGGATTATCCTGTACCACTCTTGCCTATCCTCGGCTGTGTACGTAGCAAAGTGGACTGAAATATGGAGAGTGGACCGTATCTAGTCCGACTGGGGGACTTCTGTATCTGGGCCTTCTTCTACATACTTTGCCTGTTACCAGCAGCTTCTCTAAATCGTCACCATTCTTTCTGACAATGCGTCCAAAGAACCGCCCGTACCTATCGATGTATCCAGCGATCCCTCCGGTACAGTTCTTGAGCGAGTGGTTGCCGGCGGCCGAGAGATGTATCCCACCTGGACCGGAGTACCCTCGGGGACAACCGGGAGCCGCCACCGTCAGGGATATGCAAACCTATAAACATTTTAATTTTTTTTCACTTGATCAGGCAAAGGTATCTTAGCACGTACAGCCAAGTTTTAATTCTTTCATATACCTGGACGAGCTCGCGGTCGATCAAGATGAGTAAACTAACTATAGAAGTCGCGTCTGAGACCATGCTAAATACATTTAATTTGTGGTACGCGCCTTTATCCCTCAACTGACAGAGTACCCACCGTTAAAATGTCTTCAACCTTCAAGTTGAGCAGCATTGACGTTTCAACGGTAGCGACTTACGATTCAAAGTTATTGCGAGTCGATCAGGTCCAAGTGCTAACGCGGCCATCGACTCCCGACTTACGGATCCTCCTGATCCATTACCGATGCTATTAGGTACCACAAGCACTGGTCACCGTCCTCGTCGAACCCGTCGCTGGCGACGAAGGGGTCGACGAGTAAATTAACCCACAGACACAGCCCACTGAGTTTCTCGCCGGATCTTTTCGGTGGGTCGCGTTTCCGATGCGGTGGTAGATTCTGCGAAGCACGGCTCTTGCTAGGGTCAGTGTTAGCAACACTCCGGTTTGAACCCCGAGAGCTTACCCACACGTCAAGAAGCTGAAATAGCCTCTCAAGGCTATCAGCGTAGGGAGGAAATAAAATAACTCCCGATGCGAGAGAATTGCAATAATTTTTACGTTATAATAAATTGTAAAAATGAGTATTAATATATATATATATATATATATATATATATATATATATATATATATATAAAACAAAAAGACATGCCCGCTGTGTTTCTTGCCAATTCTTCTCAGGACGGAGGCTAGTTCTTGTGAATTGGCAGTAGTTCTTTTGACGTTTAACAAGTATGTACTTTCATTTATGCTGAATATTTTTTTTTTATTTGATTTGATTTGAGAATGGCTCATCATGGCGTAATTTATAAATTTTTGATTTTCAATAAAAAATTATATTATTACCACTGACCTGTATAGCAACGAGCAGTATGGTAGCGAGCCACTGCTGCCACCCGGTCGCGATGTCCCGTAATAATGAACGGCCTAAAACAAAAACACCGTCAAAATGGCCAATGAAATTGTATATCCAAATATGAAAGTCGTTGTGGCCTAAAGGATAAGAGGTCCGGTGCATTCGTGTGTAGCGATGCAACGGTGTTCGAATCCCGCAGGCGGGTACCAATTTTTCTAATTAAATACGTATTCAACAAACGTTCACGGTTGACTTCCACGGTGAAGGAATAACATCGTGTAATAAAAATCAAACCCGCAAAATTATAATTTGCGTCATTATTGGTGGTAGGATCTCTTGTGAGTCCGCACGGGTAGGTACCACCGTCCTGCCTATTTCTGCCGTGAAACAGTAATGCATTTCGGTTTGAAGGGCGGGACAGCCGTTGTAACTATACTGAAACCTCAGAACTCATATCTCAAGGTTTTTTTTTATTGCTTAGATGGTTGGACGAGCTCACAGCCCACCTGGTGTTAAGTGGTTACTGGAGCCCATAGACATCTACAACGTAAATGCGCCACCCACCTTGAGATAAAAGTTTTTAGATCTCAAGTACAATTACAATGGCTACCCCACCCTTCAAACCGAAACACATTACTACTTCACGGCAGAAATAGGCACGCTGGTGGTACCTACCCGTGCGGACTCACAAGAGGTCCTACCACCAGTAAATACCAGTAATGTCTATTGGCTCCAGTAACCACTTAGCATCAGGTGGGCTGTGAGCTCGTCCACCCATATAAGTAATAAAAAAAGACCAGACCCAACTCTATCATGGTCCTCTCGCGTGGACGACGGTACCTGGTGTGATGTTCTGCGTTGTCCTCATGAGCGCGCACTCGAGGGCGCCCACGATGAGGTACATGGCGGCGAGGCGCTGCAACACTCCCGGGAGACGGACGTCGGTCCAGGTGCTGTCGGCTGAGCCCAGGACTATCCCGATGAGGGACAGGAACAGCGAGCGACGGACCACCTGTTCAATGAAAATCGACGGTCAATTCTAAGTGAGACCTTAGAACTCATGTCTCAAGGTGGGTGACGGTATTCACGTTGTAGATGTCTATGGGCTCCGGTAACCACTTAACACCAGGTTGGCCGTGAGCTCGTCCGCCCATCTAAGCAATAAAAAATAAAAAAGTTTCGACTGAAGCCCACAGACATCTACGACGTAAATGCGCCACACGCCTCGAGATATAAGTTCTAAAATCTCAGTATAGTTACAACGGCTGCCCCACCCTTCAAACCGAAACGCATTACTGCTTCACGGCAGAAATAGGCGGGGTGGTGGTACCTACCCGTGCGAATTCACAAGAGGTCCTACCACCAGTAATTACGCAAATTATAATTTTGGTGGTTTTATTTTTATTACACGATGTTATTCCTTCACCGTGGAAGTAAATCGTGAACATTTGTTGAGTACATATTTCATTAGAAAAATTGGTACCCGCCTGCGGGATTCGAACACCAGTGCATCGCTTCATACGAATGCACCGGACGTCTTATCCTTTAGGCTACAATGACTTTGATATTTTGATAGACTTTTATATTTCTCTACACAAACCAGCATAATCTTAAATGGTAATGTGCTGTCGGTGGCATATGACAACGCAACGTGCCATCCCGCCCTTCAAGCTTCAACGGGCAAGAACCTACTTTCAATCTGCTGCTGCTGAGCTACTATCACTCCCTTAAGTCAGGCAGAAATAGGCAGGGTGGTTATGCCTAGCCGTGCCGCCTCACAAGACGTCCTACCGCCATTAAAAAATATAGTGCAAGTATAGAAATAATTAAAATCGTCTAATAAAATTTTAGGATATAAAAGTTGGAATTTTTTAAAAGAGCACGACGGTTATGTCCTTCTTCCACTAAAAAAAGGACGCGAGAACTCTGACGTCATCAGTAACTGCCGTTTGTAAACATTTAATTTCACTTTTTGGCGGGAACTCGACGAGTGAAGTTGTGTGATTTGTTTTATTTTGTCTATTTAGTGTTTCTTCAGGTTGAAATGTGTAATAACGATGGTTTATTAACTATTTAATATCTGTGAAAATGCACAAATGTGGGAAAATGAAACAAAGCCACTGGACGTAACTTCTTCGGATCCTCTAGAAAGTCCACTGCAAAAGTCTCAGTAAATGACCACCATTTTACTGAGATTATATTTCACACATATCGTCTCATTTGTAAATTTAATGCGTTTTCAATAATTTATGTTATGTCGCGATTAGTTTCCTTCGTTTTATTATTATTCATAAACTGTAAATAATTAAAACGGCGAATTATAAAAATCTTATTACTTGACGCTGGCTAATGCACAAACCGTGCCGGAGTAAAAAAATTAAGAAAAAAGACAGCAGTTAATTTCGTTTTTTTTTCTTTATTTTTGATGTTATCAGTGAGCGTACATAATACCGACCTGATAGAAAGCCGTAGTCCTCGGCATGGCGGTGCGAAGCTTAGTGTTGAGCGACAGAACTAGGGCCTCCCCCATGGTAAAGGCGAACCACGGGAACACCACATCGGCCACCGTTAACCCATTCCACGTGCTGTGAGCGAACACCGAGTAACCACCGCCGCCTGCGTTCACGAAGATCTGGGGGTAGCACGGGAATTTGATTCTTGAGTCCTTATCGTCAAATTTTTAATAAGACAGGTAACTAAATACTTTGAACATAACGGATAGGGCGTCGCTGGAAAATGACGCGCTGACCTATCTTCATACATCTGCGAAAAGTAGGAGAGGTGGAAGAAATATGGCAACTGAATCACAGCCGGATCCGACTAATGACGTAAGTCCAAACTCGCAACCTAAAAGCCCGTTGCGAACAATTCTTCGAATGTAGGAACGCTGACCCTACCACCATGCGGGGTGCTTTTTTTTTTATTGCTTACATGTGTGAACGAGTTCACAGCCCACCTGGTGTTAAGTGGTTACCGGAGCCCTAAAACATCTATAACATAAATGCCGCCACCCACCTTGAGATATAAGTTCTAAGGTCTCAACAACGGCTGTTCCACCCTTCAAACCGAAACGCATTACTGCTTCACGGCAGAAATAGGCAGGGCGGTGGTACCTACCAGTACGGACTCACAAAGGGTCCTACCACCAGTAATTACGCAAATTATAATTTTGCGGGTTTGATTTTTATTACACGATGTTATTCCTTCACCGTAGAAGTCAATCGTGAACATTTTTCAAGTACGTATCTCATTAGAAAAATTAGTACCCGCCTGTGGGATTCGAACGTCGTTGCATCGCTACATACGAATGCACCGGACGTCTTATCCTTTGGGCCACGACGACTTCAAGCTATCTAGGAAGAGAGTGAAAGAATCCTTATCCTCAAGATTGGAGTAACTGGGCCACGGATGACGGTGGTGGACCGTTTGCTTGAAACACTCGGTTTGTCCACGACTGATTCAAACGAATCGATGATCTTCTTCTTTTTCTCCACCTTATCCCACTAGGTGGGGTCGGCACAGCTAATTTTTCTCTTCCATTCTCTTCTATCAGCCGTCATCTCAACACTCACTCCTCTCTCTCTCATATCATCATTCACACACTCCATCCATGTCTTCTTCGGTCGACCTCTTTCCCCTCTACCTTGCACTACCATTTCCATACATCTCCTAGTCACATGCATCTTCTCTCTGCGCATCACATGTCCATACCACGCTATGATAAAACTTTAAAATAAACTTCCTCACCATTAGAGCTATGGCGAATCCCCTGAAGATGTCCAGTGACCGCAGCCTGGACCTCACCGGGGGCCTCACCACGCTCACCTCGGTCAGCACTCTGGTTTCCGAACCCAGCTCGTTATCTTCTCTGCGGAATTATTTATTTATCTGAACAATAGAACCTCTTTAGACAGCCTAAGATATCGATTTAAATTGAAACAAATAAATAATAACATAAAAAATTATAAATTTTACTAAAATTTTGTTATAGCGATAAATTCGAACGCTAGGTTTAGTGTTCCGCAAAAATCTTAATCTGAAAGAAAACTACCCTCGACTTATAAATAAAATAAATTTGAATTAAAAACAGTGTAAGAAATTTAATGGTTTTTAACGGTAGGCAGCGGCTTGGCTCTACCCCTGGCATTGCTGACGTCCATGAGCGACAGTGACCACTTACCAAAAGGTTGGCCGTATGCCCGTCTGCCTACAAAGGCAATTATTAAAAAAAAAAAAATTTTTATTGTAAAAAAACGTGAGGTGCTTTTCAGGATATTATCAAAATAGCCCTTCTACTGATACCATGCACCCCACGCTTTTTTTATAATACAATAAATTCATTTTTTCTTACACTATTTTTAATTCAAATTTATTTTCTATTTTTAGTTGGATTTACTATAAAAGCGTATTTTATTAGTTTTTATAAACTATTATTTATTTTTCATTTTTTAGTTGAATTTAAATTTTTTTCAATTTTTTTTTTAAATGTTGAATTGTCATCAATCCTTAATAAGTATACCAAATTTCGAGTTAATCCGACGTTTTGAAGGGGGTCAAAATCATGTTCAAATATTCCGCTACAAACATATATAGGTCTGAAGCTAATAAAAGCGTATCCTTACCTAGCAAAGAACCTCGCGTATAGTCTACCGGCCACCACCCTTTTCCCGATGCCTTTCACGACGTACCACATCGTGGCCATGGACAGGAGTATGAGGATCGTTGTCAGGATCGGGAGGTAGGCGGCGTCCGGTTCCGCAGTCATGCGGGGCAGGCATTTATTCTTTGCGCCCTCGGTGAGATTGAAAACGTATTGTCCATATTCGCCGAACTGATAGGATCCTGGCAAGTAACACGATCAGCTATTACAACTGGTGGTAGGACCTCTTGTGGTAGGTACCAACACCCTGCTTATTTCTGCCGTGAAGCGGTAATGCGTTTCGGTTTGAAGGGTGGGGCAGCCGTTGTAACTATACCGAGACCTTAGAACTTGTATCTCAGGGTGGGTGGCGCATTTACGTTGTAGATGTCTATGGACTCCAGTAACCATTTGACACCAGGTGGGCTATGAGTTCGTCCACTCATCTAAGCAATAAAAAAAAAAGTACTGAATGGTTTTTAAGCAGAATTCAATTGGAGATGCAATTTAAAAAAAGATGTATATTGTTATTTGTTTTCCTACCTAAGCTGATAGCCTTGATGAGCTATTTCAGCTTTAGCCTAGCGTGTAGGTAAGCTCTCGGGGCTCAAACCGGAAGTGTTGCTAACACTGGCCCTAGCAGGAGCAGTGCTTCGCAGAATCTACCACCGGATCGGAAATGCAACCCACTGAGAAGATCCGGCGAGAAACTCAGTGGGTTAATTTACTCGTCGAGCCCTTCGTCGGGTTCGGCGAGGACGGTGACCGCTGCTTGAGGTACCTAAAAGCACCGTTAGTGGATCGGGAAGATCCGTAATGACGATATTGTATATTCCTGCAACTTAGTGCACGTCAATGAAGTGAAACTTATTTTGCGGCGTGTAGTATTGTTTTCTTCATTTTTCATCTTTAAATCAAATTAAAAAATCGGTTGTCTGTAAAGTCGGTTTACTGACGATAGTTGAACGTGACAACGTCATAAGAAAATACGCCTCAGAGCGAGGTAACGCCGCATGAGTCATGTTTTTTCGTGCGTGCAGCCGACTCCATCGAATTATAAGACGTTGTCACGTCAAAAAGTATTTCTCTATTCCAACTTATTTTTAATCTCATCAATTTTTATTGTCACTTCATTATTTCAAACGCATCGAGTATTTTACGGTTTATGTGATCGCAAACGACCGACGCTAAGAAACGCGAAATTAAACCATAAATGTGGTTCTAATTATTGTTCACGACTCACTAAAACCAAAGTAAACACTACATATACAATATTAATATAAAAAATATATACATAAAGAAAAAAAATATCTAATATTTAAAAAAAAAAGGCATGCCCGCTGAGTTTCTTGCCAATTCTTCTCAGGACGGAGGCTAGTTTTTGTGAATTGGCGGTAGTTCTTTTGACGTTCAACAAGTATGTACTTTCATTTATTTTGAATAATAAATAATTTTTGATTTGATTAGACGTATGAAGCTGTTTCTTTTACGTTATATATTTAATTGAAACATTAGTATAGAATGACTGCAGATGGTGCAATAATTAGCGCTCCTGACTGTCCCGCTGAGGGTCGCGGGTTCGATTCTCACATCGGCCCAAGCATATTTAGTATGGTTATCAGTCTCTGGTACCCATAATGCTTGTTTCATTAATACAAAAGGGCGTAGCCACTGGTTTTTACGATTGAAAGATCCAATTAAACATTTCACGTTACAATTCGCTAAGATTTCACGTGCGACAACCGCTTTTTTATGTCTATCAAACTAGTTTTTCGCTGTTCAGCATTTGTATGTAAAGTATTCAATCTCATTTTTATATCGACGCTTGAAAGGCAAACGTGACTAAGCGACAATAACTGCTCTATACATAAATGATAGGCAATAATCATATTCGATGCGCAAAAAATATATACTTCTAGGTCTATTAAAACCATTTCAATCCTACAGCTAGATTCGTTAAAATAGATTTTTTTTCAGGTATTTCAACTTTAAATTAGTCTACTGTAAAGTTCACGCATTGTCGTTTAGTCATGTTTGCCTTTCAAGCGTCGATATTCATATCTCCCTAATTCCTAAGATGATTGACTGGTTGTAGTAAGAAGATTCTTACTCTTCTTACTACAGTTATCGTAATGCAATCGAGGTTTTAACCACAAAAGCAAGGCTAGAAACATTCACTATTCTCTACACGGCGTGATTAAGACGGAAGCGCCACGTCTTCATCTTCTAGAGAATCTTTTGGCTGGTCTAAGGGACTATTTCAGGTACGTCCGAACTGGTAGATGAGCTCACGAGCTCAACCTGAGAGAATTTGCTAACACTAGCAATAGCAAGAGCAGTGCTTCGCTGAATCTGTCACCGGATCGGAATCGCGACCCATTGAGAAGATCCGGCGAGAAACTCAGAGGACTTTTTAAATCTGCCATACAGACGCCTCATTCGACAAATGTCAGCGACCTGGTTTGATCCGGCTCGTTGCAACAGAATACACGCGAAACAAGTTTGCCAACGCCGTGGACATATTTGCATATATCACGTTTAAAACTAGTATCAGGCGTGCGCATTCCTGAGAGAGCTGCTTATAGATTGTACATAAACAGTGTGGGTAGGTGCAATTTTATGAGGGAACCTAAAGATACAATGTATTAACGCAAACAAAAGACAGGTACAGGTGCGGAGGGACTTCGGTTCCCTCTGTATTTTGTACCGTATGTTCCATGGGGAGTGCTCTGAGGAATTGTTCGAGATGATACCGGCATCTCGTTTTTACCATCGCACCGCCCGCCACCGGAGTAGAGTTCATCCGTACTACCTGGAGCCACTGCGGTCATCCACAGTGCGTTTCCAGAAGTCTTTTTTGCCACGTACCATCCGGCTATGGAATGAGCTCCCCTCTACGGTGTTTCCCGAGCGCTATGACATGTCCTTCTTCAAACGAGGCTTGTGGAGAGTGTTAAACGGTAGGCAGCGGCTTGGCTCTGCCCCTGGCATTGCTGAAGTCCATGGGCGACGGTAACCACTCACCATCAGGTGGGCCGTATGCTCGTCTGCCTACAAGGGCAATAAAAAAAAAAAAAGGTAAATAAAAACCAAACAAGCCATATCAGCGCAACACATGAGTAGATAATGAACAAAAATAACTGAAATGAATGACTTAACATTTACAGAAAGGTAATAAATAAATAAAAAACTGCTATTATTACAAATCACACCTAAATCACCTTAAAAAATAAAACCAAAATTACACTTCTATGTTTTTCAAGCGATAAAAAAAATTTGTCTACATTGAAGAATTTCGCATCAAGTACCTATCATACATGATCTATGAGCAAATGTATACGAAGCATATTTGTTCGTGCAGCGGACAGTTGGAAGTTATATAATTTATGCGCTTTGCAAGCGCATAAATTATTAAAACGTTTTAGTTTTATGTGCACTCCTCACGTATCCAGTTTCAATTTGAAATGGATATTGAAACAGTAATAATTTACTCATATTATCACAGCAGAAAATGAACACATAAACAGTTTTATAAATAAACAATGTTATGTTTTATTTGGAAAGTAATGTCTCGAATGGTGGATTTCTTCGGACACGTTTTGAGACGAGATGGGGTCAAAGAACGCCTCGTTGTACAGGGAAGGGTTGATGGTACAAGACCACGCGAGAGGTCACAAATGTGGTGGATTAAGCAAATTAAAACTGCAGTGGGAGGTCTAAAGGAAACTAAATGAGTGCAGTAGAAAGGCCTCAAGCAGGGAGATGGTGGGACATCGTGAGACACGTTAAGTCTGCCCCCTCCAACACTACATGACGATCACAACCACTCTGTCAAGAGTGACACGATTGAGAAGAAGAAGAAGAGTGTTTTATTTTTTTACAAGGTGTTATTCCTTTATTCTACACTTCATATATTATTAGAACCATTAGTACCTGCCTCTGAGATTCAGATACCAGCACATTCAAATCACTAGATTCGAAAACACCAGGCATCTTATCCTTTAGGCCACAACGATTTCATCTCATAAACTACTATTTTATAAAAACTCAATCAAAACGAAAAATCGATGGAACTTTGTTTTATTCTTTATATCAGAATCGAGATGAAAACTAGAATTGGACACATTCCAAAATTCACCAATAATTTGCCATGAAAGAATAGCTTTTATCAAAATAAAAACTGGCATCTCATTTGCATAGCTGCTGGAGAAGTTGTTGATCTGTCTACATTAAGTACAGCTATGCTATTCTCTGCTGTGGAGCATATCCAGTGAGGTGAAAGTGAAATCATATGCATTATACTTGTGACTTGGACCTCTCAAAATGGGTTGTATATTCAAACAAATTTTTCATCAACTACTATCCTATTTGTTGTTTGTTGATCCCCAAACCTTCTTTTTTCAGATGGTGCTTTGATATTTAATAAACTTAATAATCATTGAAAAACCATCCATGCACCTAAGTCCCTTCTGTGATTCCACAAACATAATGTGCAATTGAATTTTTTTTTCAACTTTAGTTACACAATTCCTGCTCTATTTTTCTTTTATATATTCAATTGTGCATTAATATACATTAAAATAATTATTAATTATATACAATACAGTGCCAGCAACTAAAATGTGATTGTCATACAGATAGAAATGGGTTACAAAAAAAATTTACACAAAGATAATAATATTACACAGATGTCAAACTTTTTAAAAACAATATGTATTTAATTAGAACATTGTTGTGACTCATTCCGATTTGCAATTGGCAATACCCAAAAGGTTGTATTTCAAATTTACATTCCACACATGTGTTAAGAAAATATGTGTCAATCATAATTATTTTTGTATTGTTATGAAAAAAAAACTATAGTTTAGTACATACTTGCCACATGTACTTTATTTTACCTAGTACCAAATTTTTTTCATTGTTCTACAATTGCTTTTACGGCCCATTTAGATCTGAGTAAATGCTAAAATGAGTGACATCACAATGTAAGTGATTAAGGAGAGAAATTTTATTAAAGTACCAATTGTTTATCTAACCCATATACCACACCTATTAAGGATTTTCTTTAAACATCAATATTGTCTTTCTGAAACTATGCATACATATTCTGTTCAATGTATTTAAATAATTATAAAAACACAATCTATCCAGTATCAGCAACAAAAAATGCTTGTCTGTACTTTAAATTGGCACCCAGATATCTCAAATTACTAACTTCAGATATTGCTTTAAAAAGAAAATTCCAGTTAACTTTTATTTGCCAATGACTAATTTGTAGTATTTGTAATTAGAACAATGAATAACTTATAACTCTTACTAAAAAGCTCTTAGCCCCGGATTACATAGGAACTTAAGCCTATAGATACCAGAAAGTGAATTGCCTAAAAATGTGGTATAATTTTTGATTTTACAATCTGAATGTCTGACCTACAATTTGATTGCAGAGGCAGGATTGTGGTACCTACTCCTGCAGTCTTACAATATACCCTACTACTGCAAATTTACAATTCCTATTACTAATGTTATTCCTTCATTCCACAATATATCCTCCTTAACGGCAAATTAACTAGAGCTTTAGTTTTTTTTTTTTATATGAAAAACATAAGGGTTAATTAATTAATGGCTTAATTTATGAATTGATTTCGCGGTAAAAACGACTAACTAATATGACGATTAGTGACTGTTACAGGCTGCAGCCATGTCAATGACCTCATTTCGAAAAAACGCAATAACGTTTCTTCCATACAAAAACATAATAGTATTTACGTTCTAAATATTTTTCATGCTAAAGCATCTTCGTGGCTGTTTGTTTGTTTACACAATGAATCTACTGGCCTTATCTGAAATTCATTAGCTCGAAAAGCAAACAAAGAGTAACTTTAATTTTATACCTTTGCATATTATTCCACTGCTGTTTTTCAGAGCGTAGAGCAGAGTGTCGGAGGTGCGGACTATTATCGGATCAGACTTCGGGAACGTTGCTGTTGGCAGCAATTTGCACCCATCACACTCCGCATATTGGCTCCATAAAGTAACTTCTTCGTCGGTCAAAATACTCAAACACGCTTGGTCGTAACGCAACGTAGTACCATTGCACTCTCTAATAAATGAGCCGACATTTTGAAAACCGAACCCCATTATTAAAAACACATTCGATATCTTTATTTAGTTTTATCTTGTGATATTAAGTTTTTTAATATCAACTGAAAACACCTTGAAAACACTAACTCGGAATGTCAATTTTTTTTTTTTTTTTTTTTTTTTTTTTTTTTTTTTTTTTTTTTTTTTTTTTTTTTTTTTTTTTTTTTTTTTTTTTTTTTTTTTATATTTTGACTCGCACGGTTTGTGCATTTGCCACTACTAGTGTGGAAAAGGTAGGGAAACCAGTTTTATTTAGGAATCAATTGGAAGGTTCGAAATTTGGAAAGGATATGTATGTAATAGGATAATAATATATAATAATGCCTAAGAGTTGAATGTCAACTTGTGAGTGAATCATTTCTCATCTGTCATCATACAATGCTAGTGATGTTCAACAAACATCGATCTATCGAAATATAGATTGAAGCTAGTCTATCCATCGAACTAATTCGATTTAGATAATATTTTTTTAATTTTAAATTCATTCTTATGGAATTGTATTACGCTATGAAATCTTATCACGTCAAATCACTATATTTCTGCTCGGGGGCATTAAAAACATTGAAATTTTTATTTGATGCATTGTAAAAACTTAATACCACGATTCGAAGCATCATCTTGAGAGAAACACCGAATTATTTTCTGCTGGAAATCAACACGCCTGCATACAACTTTTGTAAGAGTAATAGTGTTTCCTTTACATTTATGTTAAGTAATTTTAAGACAGAAAATTTTTATTTTTTCTTGTATGCATTTCTTTCTATAAATAAACATCAGTTGCCTCGTTAACTTTCCATAAAAAGTAATTGTGCCTGGCTTTAAGTACAGAACCAACTCAGACGACGGGGCAGCGCAAAGCCGATGTCTTCCTTCGAATCCTCCCGATTCACTCTCGGTGCTTTTAAGTTCTCCTAACACCGATCACCGTTCTCGTCGAATACGACGAAGAGTTCGACGCGCAACCCAGACCATAGACACAGCCCACTAAGTTTTTCGCGATTCCGATGCGATGGTAGATTCACCAATGCACTGCTTTTATTAAAGCTAGTGTCTGGGTAGCAAGTTCTTTCAGCTTGAGCAGCGTGAGCTTACCAACAGCTCGCATGTAGTTGGAATAGCCCCTTAGGCTATCAACGATTAGGTAGGGGAAAAAGACGATTAGGTCGTTTGGACATAAGCCTGACCCAAGACTCGTCATAACGACCGGTCCGGCGCTTCCTTCATACAGTGGATCCCCGTGACCTTTAATAGATCGTGGGTCCACTTTGTGGGACTACTGAGGGATAATTAAAAGTCTATTAATTTACTTTTTAGTCTATTATTTTACTTTACTCATAAAAAACGCTTCTCTGTCCTCCATTAAAGTAATAATGGCCCATATAAGTTTTAAGCTAATTTAACATTGTTAGTCACGAATAAGTTTATTGCATGCAAAATTTATGTTAGGTAGCTATTTTGTTTTACTTTTGAGATTGTATATTCCATAAATTACGCTTAGAAAAAAAAGGAAATATTCTAAATTACATCAGAGACAAACCAAATCATTAATAAGAAAAAAGGGAATTACGATGAAATTTTGTTTAAGTTCAAAAACTTCAAACCTAAGCTGGAAAACTAAAAGATAATAACAATAACTTAATTAGATATTTATACAATTTTTCTTTGATATCTTCAGGCAACGCCACGGATTTTACTTCTTTGTCTTTGTTAACTTCGGCGTGCCATGCCGAGAGCAATGACGGAGGTGGCATAAAAAAGTTCCAAATCTTGTTCGGCATTGTCACAATAAGAGCACAATAGGGGCCTTTGAAAAACAACTGAAAATAGAAAACAAAATATTTACCTTATGTAAACATTGACAGGTGGTAGGACCTCTTGTGAGTCCGCGCGGACAGGTACCACCACCCTGCCTATTTCTGCCGTGAAGCAATAATGCGTTTCGGTTTGAAGGGTGGGGCAGCCGTTGTAACTATACTTGAGACCTTAGAACTCATATCTGAAGGTGGGTGGTGCACTTACGTTGTGAATGTCTATGGGCTCCAGTAACCACTTAACATCAGGTGGGCTGTGAGCTCGTTCACCCATCTAAATAATAAAAAAAAAGTATGTAAACGATTTAAAATATTCATCTACAAATTATTGATGAAAATATGCTCTCCTACAGAAATAGCTTTATTATTAATTGAACTGATAATTAGCCTGTAAGAATCGCGTTTAACCCTTCCCTGTGTATTTTTGAATAAATCTTACTTCTAGGTCCGCACCGTCATCACATGAATCGACTAAATTAATATCAGATTTGTCTTCATGTATCATGCTGGAAAAAAATAATAAAAAGATTATATTTAATTAACGTAAGCTTCCAAAGACAACATTAATGGAACAATACGGTGTATTTTTTAATGTTTGATAGTGTAACATATGGAGGGGTCAAAGGCTATTTGGTTTCAACATTTCGCTTGATACGCGACATTTATTTTTGTAATTAAAGGTCCGTTTCATTTGGTATTAGCATCAACAGTTTGATGTTTTTAATTGAACTTCAATTAAGTTTAAGTTCAAGAAGTTATTTGTTATGGTATGTACTTTTTGAAAAATTTAACCTTTAAACGGTTCTCCTGTAAAAATGAGAATGTTGCTTAAACGACCCCTTGCCTTTCACCCCTCGATATGTAACGCATAAGCGAGAAGACGCGGAGGTACAATACTGCTTGAGCTAAAGTTTCAAGTGGTAATGGTTGTTTATGTACCTACATAGTAGTTGCAGTTATGGAGGGTAGAGGTAAGGAAAACCGTCTCTGTGTGTAAAAAGTGTCCGTTAAGATTTGCTAAATAAGGATGGCGCTACAGTAGCAACCGGGTAAATTTAAAAAAAGGCGCTGAAAGTTATTAGATTAAGATAGAGAAATAAAAAAGGACGAAATTACTGTAAGCACTACAGAATCACAAATAGTATGCTATTTAAAGCCGATAAGAAAATGCAATCGATGTCTCCATGTTTTATCACACCAATAATTCTAGGTTATATTGACGAAATTAGTTTGGACTACGTAAACATGTGAGGTCTTGTATATTACACTGTCACTAACTACTCTAGTCATTAAATATATTAAATTTCCTAACTCAGCATACTTCAATCAGTTAACAACTGCTCAACTCATATCATACCCGTGCCTATGCTAGCGCCATTCTGGAGGATTTTTGAACTGTTCTTTAGTGCTGAAAGTGGGACACTTTTTCAAGCTTCCTTCCATTATATGAGACGGTTCTCCTTACCTCTATCCTCCATAGTTGCAGTGTACGCGATACCTCTTACTAATTTGTAGCCACAGCTATCATCGAAAATGAGTAAACTTTTTGGAATGTAGAAGTTATTTAACGGTAATTTTTTTTTCAAAATGATCCGTTAACTTTTGTTTTGGAAAAAAAAAACAGAACAGAAAATAACAGAGAGTATTCAGATTAGGTAATAATTCTTTTAAATTGGTCGCTTTTTTATAAATCAAAGAATCCCTCTTCTGTAATCTTGTCGCAGCGAAGTTGTAGCAAATCTTTTTTGCATACTTTGCGAAGGCCAACTTACATTTTATTGATGATTTGCCACAATTTTTTCTGCGCTTCAGCTAAATTGCCTCCAATTCCCGACAACGATTCATTGGCGTTTTTAGAATTTGTAGTATTTGAATTCGAGTCTATTTTTGGTTTGAAACTTGTTAGCACCTTTTGTATTGTTTCAGTTGTTTGGTGTAATATGTGTCTAGAATAAAAAACAAACATAATTACGTTCAATATTTTGATAGCTTTTGTAGGTATGTAAGCGAGAAACTCCCGGATTTTATAAGGGTAGTAATCCATAGACTATCTATAGAGGTTTCCCGCGTATACAAAAAAATGATGGCCGCACCTTTAGAATGTTTACATGTCAGAAAAATAAACAATTTGAAAATTAAATAAAACGTTACAGTTCTGAATTATTGATGTATGTACGACAGGCGTTAATTCCCTTACAAGTGTGGTGATACTTTATAAAAAAAAACGGTTCACAAAAGCATTAAAAATCAATCGCTTTTGCTGCTGAGACTAAAATACATTGTATAATTAACAATGTATGATATCGACTAGGAGTGCTGGCATTAGTAAAATTAAATAAAAAGAAAAACTTCGAGCCGTCTCAGCGACTTATCGATAACAATTATAATACACATCACCAGAACATCTACAGTGTACTTTACAGCGCCCCTAGCGGCAAACGTAGGCAAACGGTCCAACTCCATACAAATTTGAGTTAACGCTTACGTTATCGAGAACGTTAAAAAACTCGCTTTTTTTTCCTTCCTAAGCTGAGAGCCTTGAGAGGCTATTTCAGCGTAACCCTAACGTTTGTAGGTGAGCTCACGGGGCTCAACCTGATGACGTTGCTAACACGAACCCTAGCAAGAGCCGTGCTTCGCAGAATCTACCACCGGATCGGAAACGCGACCCACTGAGAAGATCCAGGGAGAAACTCAGTGGGCTGTGTCTGAGAGTTAATTTACTCGTCGAGCCCTTCGTCGCAAGCGACGGGTTCGACGAGGACGGTGACCGGTGCTTGAAGTACCTAGAAGCACCGTTAGTAGATCGGGAGGATCCGAGATGACGTGTTTTGGGCGACGTCGACTGCTTTCCATTCTGTCCGCAGGATCGGGAATGTAGTTGCCGGCGGCCACGATGAGAGGGTTCTCGTGTCGTGCCGCTTTATCGAAGTGGCGCATCGACGCCGACTGCATATTCTTACTGGTGGACTCTAAGTCCAGGTCGTCGTGGAGGTCGACGTTCCTGACGAACCACGGGGCTCCGATGGCTATCCTGCAAAAACGGGATTGAATGATTTGGAAGGATTTTAAGTGAGTGCGGGCCGCGTGCGCGAACACTACACTTGCATAGGTCATGACGGGGCGTATGCAAGTTTCAAAACTCGCACTAAGCACGCAGTTCACTGCTCTACCTGTGTGCTTAATGCGAGTTTTTTAACGTTTTCGATAGCGTAAAAGTTAGCTCATATTTGTATGGAATTGTCGCCTGCCTACGTTTGCCGTTAGGGGCGCTGTTCCAACAGCATGCAAAATTGGGTTAACTTTTACGCTATCGAGAACGTTAAAGAACTCCCACTAAGCACACTGAACTATCGGAGGAACGAACGTATAGACGATATTTTTCTAGAGTTGTTTGTGCAGCTGGTTGATGGTAAATCATATACAGAAGTTACACTTTTCCACGTAAAATATTTTTTACAAAACACGAACAAATGTGGCTATGAAAATATTACCTTTTTTTATATAATTAGATTTTAGTATTTTCGCAAAGAGAGTCGTTGACATACTTTAAGATGACTTTTTTTTTATTACTTAGATGGTTGGACGAGCTCACAGCCCACCTGGTGTTAAGTGGCTACCTACTGGAACCCATGGACATCTTCTACAACGTAAATGCGCCACCCACCTTGAGATACATGTTCTAAGATCTCAGTATAGTTACAACGGCTGCCCCACCCTTCAAACCGAAACGCATTACTGCTTCACGGCAGAGATAGGCAGGGCGGTGGTACCTACTCAGGCGGACTCACAAGAGGTCCTACCACCAGCAATTACGCAAATTATAATTTTGCGGGTTTCACTTTTATTACACGATGTTATTCCTTCACCGTGGAAGTCAATAGTGAACATTTATTGAGTACGTAATTCATTAGAAAAATAGTTACCCGCCTGGGATTCGAACACAGGTGCATCGCTCAACACGAATGCACCGGACGTCTTATCCCTTAGGCCACGACGACTTCAAAATGATGACTACATTTTCATTGTACTATTTTGTAGTCACAATCGATTAAGATATTAATTTTTGAATATTAAATACTAGGTACGTTTAGAAATTTATTAAAGCTATTAGTTGAAGTTTCAGCTTTGAAACGTGCATGGCCTAAAGGATCAAAAAAAGAGAATGATATTTTGAAACAAAAATGGAAAATAAAAAAATTATGTATTTAACTAAGGCCTATCAAAATGCACTCCCATTAGGTCATTTCTACCGCGAAATATATATTTATTTATTTCTTATATGAATGGTGTTAAGTGGTTACTCCAGCCCATAGACATTTACAATCTAAATACCGCCACCCACCTTGAAATATAAGTTCTAAGCTATAGTTACAACGGCTGCCCCACCCTTCAACCGAAACGCATTACTGCTTCACGGCAGAAACAGGGAGGCGGTACCTACCCGTGCGGACTCACAAGAGGTCTTACCGCCAGTTTAAAGGATTATTTAACGAGACTTTAACTTGGATGACAATATTCACATAATGTCTAAGAGCTTGGGTAACCCTGGGTATATCATGTGCTCATCAACCCACCCAGTATTTAAATAAATGTGTTATTGTACTTTGATTGATTATTACGAAGCGTGAAGGCAATTCTAATTGTAATAAGGTTGAAAATTGGATAAAGTATTTAGAAATTTCTAATAATTCGCGACCTTAAGCGGCTTTATTAAGCGCGTTCATTCCTGTCAACTTATAAATTTTAAATGAGTCAAAATTACTTACTCATTAATAAGATATCCGTTGAGTGAGTAAAATTGTTCAGTTTTATTTTCATTAGCGTTTCTCAGCGTCAACGAATTCCAATCATCTTTCAAATTCAAAAACCAAACGTCGCCATTTTCGTACGCACTGGCGGGCACGTCATAGTCGTAATATTCAGTCGAGTCTATTCGAATGTCGTCAAGGTCATTGAAATCAAAATTATCGGCCATATTAATATTTTTTCCCGTAATTAACAAGAAATAGCATGATAAAATCATTGATCGAAACATATTCGTCTGTACCTCTTGTATACGCCACTAAATTAATAATGTCTTGTTTTTATATTGGCTAATAGCTAATATATTTGAATTTTCACACTTGTGTCAATAAATGTTTGAGCCAGTTTTATTTAGTCAGGCATTCATTAAATTGGCTTCTTAAACAAATACGTTATTCTAAGTAACACTTTTAGGATGTATTTTACGTTTGCATGGCGTAATGAAATCGTTGTTGAGAATTAAGCTATTGTTTGAATTCTAAAGCAAATGGTTTTTTTTCTGTTTTACTTAGAGCCTCAATCTTGTTCATTGGCTTGTACCACAATGAAGAGTTTCATCATGTTTTGGAGAACTGGTGTTCTATAAGACCCTTTATTATTATCTACCACCGGATCGTAATCGCGACCCACTGAGAAGATTCGAGAAGAAACTTATTGGGTCTATGAGATAGTTCCCTCTTCGAACTCATGTGACCAATGAATCACTCACATTCGCTATTTTGTGCCATAAAATGTTTGATAGTAAGCATTACTATGCCACGACACCAAATGGACATCCATGACTCTATGGGCTGTGCCTATGGGACGATCTCATTAATTATGACGATTACGATTTACTGGTGGTAGGACCTCTTGTGAGTCCGCACGAGTAGGTACCACCACCCTGCCTATTTCTGCCGTGAAGCAGTAATGTGTTTCGGTTTGAAGGGTGGGGCAGCCGTTGTAACTTACTTGAGACCTTAGAACTTATCTCAAGGTGGGTGGCGCATTTGCGTTGTAGATGTCTATGGGCTCCAGTAACCACTTAACACCAGGTAGGCTGTAAGCTCGTCCACCCATCTAAGCAATAATAAAAAATAAAAAATACTGGAATAAGCAGTCCAGGCCTCAAGAAAAGGCAAAAATCTCCTCTTAAAAAGCTATTATTATTATAAAGTAAGGAAATACAAAAATGAAGCCCTCTTAAGTAGTTTTAAACATTTTATTTCCCATTAAAAATATCTTACAAAATATTAACTAAATGCAGACGACAAATAAAAACAATAGAAAAATTAATTCTTATGTTCTAAGATATAAGTCTTCTTCATAATTTAATTAACGCCATAGATAATAAAATATAGACCAAGAAAGTATATAATTTCTATTTAGTGCTCTACGGATCAATCGGATCAATTGGATCGTTGGATTCTTACAACATATTAAGTGTATAATCGATGTCTTACAATTTATAACAATTGTAAGAATCCGACAGAAACTATCTCATCGTTATGTTTTTTTTTTTATTATACCATAGAGTAAACTGTTTTTTTTTATGTTGTGGCAAATAGATAAAGTAGGGCTTTTGCGAATTGTACTATTTCCGAACCACCGAGTTTAGACTCTCCGTAGACACGATCCACAAATGAGATAGGCACCTCTCCAATTGAATAATCAAATTGCCTCGCTCTGTAAAGAAGAAGAAAGCCTTTAACTCCTGATGAATAGAATATCATTATATTTATTTAGGGCTATTATTTTGAACCAATCCAGCTTGAAGGGCAGGAAAACCATTGTTTATTTATTTATTTACATGAGCTTACGGCACACCTGGCGTTAAGTGGTGACCACAGTCCATAGACACCACAATATGAATACCACCACCCACTTTTAAGATTAATGTCTTATTGGACAGTAATTAGGCAAATTTACCTTTTTATTATTACACCATGTTCTTACTTTATCTTGGTAATCATTCGTGAACGCTTTTTTAATGTTTTTTGACTCACACGATGATAAACACCAAAAGTGTCACGTTCTGCCTGAGCCTAAGCGTGCAAGCGAGAGCAGGGAGCAAACGATAGAGAGGCACGATCGGCCTAAGCGTTTACAAAACTTTACAGACACCCAATTTTTTTTTCGTAAAATTACCAGTAGCATCGCACGATACCAGTGTGCTTAGTGCGAGTTTTTTAACGTTCTCTATAGCGTAAAAGTTAGCTCATAATTGTATGGAATGGAATCGTTTGCGTACGTTTGCCGCTAGGGGCGCTGTTGCAATTGCATACAAATTTGAGTTAACTTTTACGCTATCGAGAACGTTAAAAAACTCGCACTAAGCACACTGAGCACCATTTTGATTTTAGCAGTATTCAAATGCTCTGAACTTGTTATACGTTAAACACTTAAGGACAGTGACCACCTATGTTACAATTTCAACCACTAATGAAACCTTAATTCACTGGTGGTAGGACCTCTTGGGAGTCCGCACGGGTAGGTACCACCACCCCGCCTATTTCCGCCGTGAAGCAGTAATGCGTTTCGGTTCGAAGGGTGGGGTAGCCGTTGTAACTATACTGAGACCTTTGAACTTATATCACGAGGTGGGTGGCGCATTTTACGTTGTAGATGTCTGTGGGCTCCAGTAACCACTTAACATCAGGTGGGCTGTGAGCTCGTCCATCCATCTAAGCAATAAAAAAAAAAAAAGATAGTGCACTAAATAAAGCGATACTATAAATAAACACAACAAAAGTCAATGAGAATTATGATTTTTGGTTTTGGTTTGGTGTATCCACGCAATTTCTCACTTATGCATTGATTGCAATAGCCCACTACCCAGTGTTACCAGAACCAGGTAATATACCACGATAGAAGTATCGAATGTGTTAATCCAAGATATAAATTTTTGTGTGATATTTCATTCAAATCCTTATGACCAATTTCAAGTGATTGAGTAACAGATATCCTAACATACAAACATTTACATGTTTTACTATAATAGTGTAGATAAATTAAATGGTTAAATAACATGCCTGATAATCATTTCCATTTGGAAGACATATCCTTTAGAAACGCAGCTTAGAATAAGCTTCTCGAGAACTTCCTTTTTGTACAATCTGAAAGTTACAAAGTTAAATTATTATTTTCATAATTGAATGAATAATTGAAAATGACTTTTATGGTCTTTATGATAAACATCAGAAATAATGTATGTATAATAATATAATAAAAAATAAAAATAATATAATAAGAAAACAGAGATTAAATCTTAAACTGAATAAAATCTATACTAATATATAAATCTACAGTGGTTTTTACGGATGTTCTGTTATAACTACTGAACCATGCATCCGATTGACTTGAAACTTGGTATCCATGTAGAAAATACATATACTTAATGGATAGGCTAATATTTATATGAGCGTTGGACTCCCTACACCAGTTACGGAGGCGTTATTGATGAGAATCTTTGTGGGGGTGAGAAATAATAATGTTAATTTTAAATGCCAAGCGAAGCGGACGGGTACAGCTTGTTTTATATAAATATGTATAATTTTATGAACTAACGAAAATAATCATAAAAAATGCGGGATTTTAAAGTGTTAAAGTAATTTTCATTTCATTCACACAATAAACAGAAAACAAAATTGTAGAGTTCACTGGTATTTTTTAAATAAACTATGAATTGGACGTACAGAAGAATCCACATCTCATCTAGTATTTAAAAAAGCCATTAGGCATCAGGACGTGAATGCCAATTAAATATAACTTTGAATACTCAATTGTTCTACTCTTAAAACAAATATGGATCACTAATTCATACCGGGAACAGACAGTATGTTAAAAACTACAACAAGGTCTTAGTTGACAATCTCATAATTAATGAAAATAGAATTCAATAATAATGATACCACCATATAATCTCAAATGATGTCAAAAAAACTTCCTTCAGAAAGGAGTAAATTTAACTGAAGTTCAATTAAAAACAAACAAACAAAATGTTGATATAAATACAAAATAAAGTGCATTTTTAATTCCAAAAATAAATGTTGAATATTAAGCAAAAAGTCCCCTAAACCACTAACGCCTTTATGTTCTAGTTAGTAGGGTTCTTTCTCAAAGATTAAGATTTTGAGTCTTATCATCATTACGACATTCAATTGGGATGGTAGGTTTTTTCCCAATAACGATTAATGTATACATACCTAAATGAGCCAGTCAGATCTGAAACTCCAGGTCTCAGCATTAACTGAGTCAAAAAGTTAGCTCCCCTAGATATGAGCTTACGCTTGAAGTCCCAGCCGTAGACTCCACCACTCCCCTTGTAACGAGTACCAGAGACAATATCGTAATCATATTTTAATTGGAGTTTGATGAACTCTGGAATGAACTTTGGCTGTGGATGTAATTTTTTTAAATTAAAAACATTAGATAAGCGAAGTTGTATTTTGTATTCATATAATATTATTTATACATCAACACCATCATCAGCCCACAGATTTCCACTGCTGGACAGAGGCATTCCCCAAAATTTACTGCAATGAAGTCTGCATAGCTCACTTTTAGCAGATTTTCATAAACTTTGGTAGGCCATCAATCTACCTTGTGAGAGGCCTATCTACACTGCATTTCCAATGTGTAATTACCAATTGTTTTTTATTTTTATGTGTGACTAGTCTTTATTATATTTTATAATGATTTTTTTTTGTCATAAGTTACAATATTATTCTAATGACAAATAGTATTTTGTGATCACTCACAATACTGTAAAAGATAACTACTTATGTGAAGGTTTTCAATACTAAAATGTTGATTCAACAGTTTGTATTTTTATTGGTATGTTAATAGTATTTTTGTCTTATATTCAATCTTACATGATGGCTCAAATCCGCATCCATTATAATAATAAAATTTCCAGAAGCTTGCTGTATCCCATGAATGTAGGCAGTTCCGAGACCAAGCTTCATCTCGCGAGGTCGAAGCACTATTTTAGAGGAGCCATAGAGCTTCTGCAGCTGACGCGCCACTTCTGAAGTCCCATCAGGACTTCCATCATCTATTATGATCACTTCGTAATCGACACCGCTGTTTACAAAAATATGTATATTAATTATGAACTTGAAATCCAGAAATTTAGAAAATTATTCGACAACACTAACCTTTCGTCTAAATATTTAATTATTAGCCATATTATTATAGGGAGGTTTTCTCGTTCATTGTAAGTTGGTAGTAAAATTGAGTATTTATCTCTTTTTATCAATCCCGAATCCACCTCCATGCTGTCAACAACAATTCAATTTTAACATAAAGGTCTTTAATGTTAAGTGTTTTAACTATTTAAAGTATAGTTTTTATGGCTTTTATCAACAGAATATGATTTAACAAATTTATTTACATTTCAAAGTTTTTGACTTACACTTGGATTGTTTCGACAGTAATCCACAGATGTCAGATTTTTTTATTATAAATTTTACTGGCTTGGAAACAAAGTTCTTTAAGCCAAGATGTCGGATTCATTTTTTTATAAGGTATTTAAAGACCTGGTAACTAAAACTTTTAAGTCATGTTTTATTTTAATTTTTATTCTTATTTTTTGAAAAATGGTAATATGGAGTGTGTTAAAATGAAATAAAATGAAATATAGATGATTAATTTGAGACATTAATCAACTAATGAGTGTCAAAAGTCAATGTGGTCTGTAAGGATTTACACATACTTTGCGATTATACGATAAGATACCTGATACCTGCGACCGGTGCTTTAGTTTGCAGCTGTGCAGCAGGTGCTAGAACAGCACTGGGTTTAGGTGTATCTAATACAACGTGTCCAGGGCATCGACAACGGTAGTGACTATTGCATGAGCCGACTTGGGCTATAAATTATAATCAGCAACGGATACGATAAGAGGGATATTACCTCACATTGATTTAATAAGTGTTGTGAAGATGACTTCGGCATTTTGTAACAATAAAAGATTTGTGTGTATGGTATAGTCCATGCATCTTTTTTTTTTAAAAATAAAAATTTTAATTGACTTTAGTGCCTATCAAATGTCAATGTCAATAAACTATATGTCTAAAAATAAAAAGAATAAAAATATTGAATTAAATGTTTTGGCGCATAAAAATTAAGGTTTAACAAAGTAATTTAATCTACTATTTAAATGATAACATTATGTCATGATGACGTAAGTTACAGTTAAACAATAACGAAAACAGAACTTTGAACATAATCTTCAGGTCAAAGCACTTACACTTACACTTATGTTTCAGTGAGTAAGTAATAAGTGAAGTGAAAGTTACATCATTTTTCAAAGAAAATGGGTAAAACAAGCAAAGTTGTTGTATGTGGCATGAAGGGAGTCGGTAAAACAGCTATCCTAGAGCAGTTAATTTACGGCAATGTAAATTTGAAATCATGTTTTTATCCCACGATCGAAGACATTTATGTGGCGAACATCGAAACAGATCGCGGCCCGAAAGAACGCGTCTGTTTCTACGACACAGCGGGCTTGGAGCCTCCGCTTACAGGCGAGTTTAAAGGTTTTAGTAAATTTTGAGTTTTCAGCTTGTCTTATTTTCACGCACCAGCTTTTTGCACGGGCTTCTTATTTTGTAAATATGAAACTAGGTTAATGTTGTCATATTATCATTTACAGAAAAAATACACGGCAGTTAATCAAATATTCGACACATCAACTTAATTGTGTACCTGATCATGATAACTGTAATCGTAAGTCATAAAAAAGTATTCAAAACATCTGAAATAAAACTAATGACAAAAATAAAATCGAGATTAAACCATCGAAAGTAGTTTTAGTTATATTTATAACTCGCTAAAACTAAAGAAAACACCAGATGAAAATGTTATGACCTTCTGAATCGGCAATGTGTGGACTATTGGAATTTTTGTACTAGAACATAACTGACTGAGCCTGTCACATAAATTATTACTATTTACCTATACTGCTCAGTGGGCCCAGTGGTGTGGATTGGGAGAGGCCTATGTCCAGCAGTGGACTGTTGTTGATGATGATGACCTATATTGTCTGAAGAACTAAATTTTTTTAAATATTGTATAGGTGGAGCTTATGATGTACCTGGTGTGTAGCTTATGAGTTGTTAGCCACCTGCCTTGAAACATGTGGTAGAAAACTCAATAGTATTTTATAAATTAAACCTGCCTTTTGTACATACCTCTTAAACTAATTCTTTCCCATGTATAAATACAATAGGACAACTAAAGTGCCGGATGAAAGGTGATTGCATGCGACAGAGATGCGAATGTTGCGATGGATGTGTGGAGTAACGAGAATGGATAGAATACGGAATGAATATGCTAGAGGAAGTCTGAAAGTGGCATCTGTGACAAAGAAGCTGAGGAGTCCGCGTTTGGGATGGTATGGACATGTGATGGGACAAAATAAAAATGAGGTTGGTAAGAGAATGTTAACTCTGAATGTGGAAGGATACAGAGGAAGAGGTAGACCTAAGAAGAAATGGATGGATTGCGTGAAAAATGATATGGGTAAGAAAGGAGTGAGCAAAGAAATGGTATATGATAGAACGATATGGAAGGAGAAAACATGTTGCACCGACCCCAGGTGACTGGGAGAAGGGCAGGAGAATGATGATGTATAAATAGAATATGAAATTAAATAGAGTGCTGCAAGGCTGCTTGGTTTAAGCGACATTTTTGCAACTTTACAGGAGAGCTGTTCAAAGTTGCAAATTTGGAAAAAATATCATAACAAAAGTACTTCTTTAGCCATTTCGATGGAGTAAACTTAATTGAAGTTATACCACCAGTAAAAATTAGACACCGTTTAGCCTATATAATTTATAATTTTAAATTATTTGTTTGCATAGACAATCATAGAGAAGCTGCTCACAGAACTTTACCTTATTAACAGCTTATGCAAAATAAAACAGAAATTTTATTACATAGATAAATGTCGTCTATTATGGGAAATGTCCCTTAAACCAAATAGCCATTCCAACCCTCGAACTAAATTCTTTAAATGTATTTATGTGCATAATTATCGAAGTTACCCCCAAATGAAAGGGTAACAGATAGGGATCCTGAAAATGATACATTATTGAGCATATTCAGCATATTCATTTAAATAAATACAGAATACAAGGAAGGAAAATAAAAGGTTGGACAAAAAAATAATTTTAGAAATATGGTATCAGGAAGATCAATACGTCCTAAGCCTAAATACATTTAAATAAAAATAAAATTTATTATGAATGTCATACTGTAAAGCTAATGTACTATATTATAAACTGAAAAGTGAGTTAAAGCAATTGATTATAATTGCGTTTTATATATATTATGTCAGATGTACAGAAAAATGCTCTATTCCGAAAGGATAGATTATTATACAGTGACATGAGTGAAGCAGCAGGCAAAAGCTAGTTTAGCTTCTCAGTTTTTACTGGTGGTAGGACCTCTTGTCAGTCCGCGCGGGTAGGTACCACCACCCTGCCTATTTCTGTCATGAAGCAGTAATGCGTTTCGCTTTGAAGGGTGGGGCAGCCGTTGTAACTATACTGAGAACTTAGAACTTATATCTCAAGGTGGGTGGCGCATTTACGTCGTAGATGTCTATGGGCTCCAGTAACCACTTAACACCAGGTGGGCTCTGAGCTCGTTCACCCATCTAAGGAATAAAAAAAAAAACATGAATAATCCTCCTCTCCTTCTCGTGACGTTTCCTCACTGCTGAGGGTCGTGACCATTATATGTCGACAGGATTTTGCTCCTTGTAATGTCCCGCCAGCGCCTCCGATAATTGACCGCATAAGGGGCGTCGTGGAATGGGATCTCGAATGATGGGATGATTAATCCAAAACACATCAATTCAGCTTTGAAAGTATGATGAAATTTTTCTAATGAACAGGTCCTCCGCAATCTCCTACAATGCAGCTAACGGCCAACCAAGTGCTCCAACGACACTATCTCGGTTTCTCAGAAGGTTTTGTCATGGTGTATGATACAGCGCGACCAGAATCGCTGGATGTACTCATGTATTTAAAGAAGGACATAGACAGGAACAAAGATAAGAAAGAGGTGAGAGTTTTCACTTTGTAAAATATTTATGTCAAATTCAAATTAAAATCATTTATTTCAACTTAGATGTCAGTATAACACATTTGTTGAATGTCAAAATACAAATAACAATGTTAACTCTACCACCGGTTCCAAAAAAAGCTACAGTCCTGAGAAGAACCAGCGAAACAAACTCAGCGGGCTTTTTTTTTTGTTTATTCTCAAATATTTTCTTTTTTTTTAAATAAATAAAAATATTTACAATAGAGGGAAAAACAAGTCAAAAAATACAATTAAAAAAAAAAAAAAAAAATGAAAAATGAAAAGGCCAGGAGCGAGCGCCTCATTCCCACGTAGTGCCATCTAGTAAATAATCCTTAACTTTATAATATGCCTTTTTGCACAAATGTTCCTTGACAGTTTTCTTAAATCTGATAAGGTAATGGTGTAGTTAGAACAACTCAAATCGGCTAGATTTGGATAGGAATAGTTGTATTCATATTATGATATCTATGAATTATGAACACCTTATACTGTACAGGTTACCAAGTATCAAAAAACTCAACGAATGTATAAAAATTCAAATAATGTATAGTACTTCGATTAGATTGAAATTCTACATTCGAATTTGACACTTAACATTGTTTTTTTTACAGAGTATTAACACTTATTGTAAAACATAGTCAAATCATCGATGTCAAGATAAGTTTACAGTTTGTCTGGTGTTGGTTTGTCGGCTTGGCTCGGTAGGCAGCTGCTTGGCTCTGCCCCTGGCATTGCTGAAGTCCATGGGCGACGTTAACCACTCACCATCAGGTGGGCCGTATGCTCGTCTGCCTACACGGGCAATAAAAAAAAAAATAAAAAATTAATATGGAGCCCATAGAAATCCACAACATTTATTTTCATCGCATTACAATCAGCTTTGGGTTCTTTTTTTTGGTAATTTGCTTAAATCTTTCTGTCACAGGTAGTAATACTAGTGATCGGTAATAGAACCGGACCAGATGATCCGAACAGCCTCGAGAACACATGCTCCAAAGCCTCGAATTGGTGTGCACGCGAGAAGGTCAGACATTTTGAGGTGAACGCAATGGATCGTCCGTCCCTATATGAACCATTCATCTTCATGACCTCGAAATTGAACCCGGTACAAAATAAGACGACCTTCCCGCAACTAAGCACGTTGAGTAAGCTCACCCAGAAGAACAATAAAAGTGAAGCCATGTAACGGTACTTTTTCAATCTATGCCCTTTCTGCTATCAGCCTTAATAGGCATTATAGGTATTTTTAATGTTTACATTGCAATAGTTAAATAAAGAGTGTTACTCAATGTAGAGACAAATTGAAACCGATTATAATTGTGATATCAGACTTGATAAATCATATCGAGGGGTGAAGGGCTATCTAGGTTAAACCGACATTTTTGTTACTTTACACGAGAACAATTTAAAGTTTATAAATTAGGAAATAATATCATAAAATAAATAAACAAAGAAGAAACAAAAAGAAATAAACTTCTTCCATTATTTGAATAGAGTAAACTTAATAGAAGTTCAATTAAAAACATCGGACTGTTGATGCTAATACCAAATAAAACGCATCTTTAATTATAAAGATAAATGTCGCGTACTAAGCGAAATGTCGCGTTTTAAGCGAAGTGTCGTTTAAACCAAATAGCCTTTCACCCCTCGATACATATTTATATTTAACTGAAACATATAAAATTTTATGATGTCAAAATATTTGTTAAGGGCAAAGCCCTAACACCCCCCTCCTCTCAATTATGTACCTGAATATTTCACGCTTATATTCAAAAACATCATTTCAAATTACTATCCTAGATAGAATTTCATTGATCTCATTATATAGAAACAAATCTATGAATTTAAAACTTTTTATGTCATACAAAATGAAATTTAACTTTTGAATTTTTCAAAGATAATGAAATATGCATGTTATGATATTAATTTAAAATAAATAAACCAATGCTTTATATTTTAGTTTTAAGTATCAAGTTATCAAGTTAATCATGAAGCTTTTAGATAATAATATATTTTTAATTGCATTATTGTGGTAAAACAATGAGAATAACACATTTTAAAATTTTAAAAAACACCTAAAAAGTCTTATTTTATTGACACTTCGACGGATCGCGCGATAGGCACAAGTTATTAAAATAGTAGTATATAAAAACAAAATCGCGTTAATGACCGCCTCTGTCTTCCTAAATAAATCCAAATAATTAATTGTAAAGTTATGTTTTACACCAAAGGAGAAACCCCATTTTGGGCCTAAGCGTTACACGAATGGGATATGTACCAAAAAATTCGTCTATTTTGCTTGATTAACCTATTGAAATCTTAGCTTCATTGACAATGGCCAAGTGTAGAAAATAAGTTGAATTCAATTTTTTGTTTTAAACAATCTTTGTAAACATCTGCAACACTTATTTCAATATACGTAACTAGCTCCACAAACGTGCGGATTAGAATTAGAGCATCCATAAAATAGGATCGATTTAGTGGAATTCGAGTGTAAAAAATAATTAATACTCTTTTGCTTTAGGATAAATGACTGTTTTTATAGGTATTTTAATCAATGTAAATAGAGTATGGCCATCGAATCGTGACACAACTACTTACAATGGCGGCAATTCAAAATATCTACAACTGACAACATTAAATATAGCATAAAAGAGTAGTTTTGCATTTTTATATTAATGTGACTATGCCATAGAAAAACACTAATGTATCAAATCGTGTTATGTTAACTTTAACGTTGCCAACTGAAGATATTTTGGATTGCCGCTATTTAGTTGTGCCATGATTCGCTAGCCAGACTATAAACTTAATCTCATTGAATAACGTAACGTAAAACACCAAAATCTACTAACAAAAACATTAAAAGAAATAAATAACTGTGCCATTTAGTTATGACACGAAATCATGTCGGCAACTGCGGCAATTCAAAATATTTTCAACTGGCAATCTTAAATATAACATGAAAAAGTCGATTTGGTACTTTGAGTTTTTCTATGGTGTAGTTACATTAATAATTTTACTGGTGGTAGGATCTCTTGTGAGTCCGCTCCTCCCGCCCGCCTATTTTTGCCGTAAAGCAGTAATGCGTTTCGGTTTGAAGGGCGGGGCAGCCGTTGTAACTATAGAACTTATATCTCAAGGTGGGTGGCGCATTTACGTCGTAGATGTCTATGAGCTCCAGTAACCACTTAACATCAGGTGGGCTGTGAGCTCGTCGATGGGTGTCTGAGCAATAAAAAATAAAAATAAAAAAGGCATGAAATAAAATGAAATGAAATGTGATGAGATAATATGGAAGCACGTAATGATTTATATTTTATATAAAAAAGATAACATATAAATATAGTTTTTCATATAAAAAAGTTTTCATTAAAATTAAAATAAGACTGACCTAAAGGTCTTAGTTACCAGGTCATAAAATCCCTGAAAAAAATCATTTCGTGCGCAGCGCGTTTCGCATTACGTTGTTTTTAATTTTTGGCTTTCGTTCGTTTTCGTAAACAACCTAACGCGCAATTTCTCGTAACAGGTTCCATTTTTATTTTAAAGCAACCTGTTGCTGCAACAGGTTTCGTAAAAAATTACTCATCTTTAGTAGGAAACAGCCTCAAAAATATCTTTTTTATTAAAATATCTCGAACAATAAACATAACCTAAAATGTAAACATTGTCTGATTTTACCAATTTGGCCATTGCTGGGAGACCTGAAAATTGGGCTCATGAAACCTTCTTAGGCATTGTAACTTATGCCCAAATTCTAGGACTGTAACGCCAGGCCCAAGTTTGTATGGATTTCGGGTTTGTCCTTTAAAAGATACTTTTGGCGGCCATTTTGACGTTGCGATTAAATATGCAAATGGCGGACGAAAAACGCGGTATATATTTTTTATCAATAATTAATTATATAATATTGTTAATTTAATATATAATCCGCCCTGTTTTATTTATTAATTTCGTCATCGAACATTTCGCCGTAAAAATAAAAATTAAAGGGGGCATAGATTAGACTAATAAAAACGTGACTTAACTTCAAGTACTTAAGATTTAATCTCGATTATTAAATAAATGATAAGTGCAATATTTATCTTTTAAGAAGTTATTAAGGTGCTTGAAAAAAAAAAGCTTGTGAATACAATAAAAATCGTGATACTTTGTGCTTTGATGTCTTACACGTCTTCACACGTTTATTGTATAAAAACAGTATTTGAGTCGTCTATTATCAAAGGTGGCAATCTGTACATTTGGACAAAAATTTTTTATTTATATGTCAATACAGATTTATTTGAATATAATCGTCTCCTTCAAAGAATACGGTTCAAAACCTGCATTAAATAAAGATTAATAGTTAACCTGTTATTTATCTAAGATGTCGTTCCGAAGAGTTTTGTGACTGCCTATGGAGTACAAAGTCAATAATTCGTTTTTCTGATTTACCAATCATTGTCCAAAAGTCAGATTGCCGGCTTTGATAATAGTCGACTCATTTACAGTATTTTTAATTTTGTATTACATGACCAACAATAGCTTCACAGCTCGTGTTTAGATCGCCAACAAAAATAATAGACTCTAAATTTGTTTAAAAAAAAAATGTCAATAATTATGATATTTCGAAATTTTTAATAGACCAAAAGTTTAAGAAATTCAAAAAGGGACGCACATAAAATGTATCGATATCGGAACCTGCGGTCTCCACACAGATGGCAATGCAAACGCATTGGTTCAATTTGCATTTGGCTGCCAACTAACAGCCACAATGTAAAACATAGAATTTTGCTTTGTAAAATTAATCTCAGCACTTAGTAATGTCAGTCGTGTTATTATATACCTAGTTAATACTTAATAATGCGATATTAAATGAAGTCTTCGTGGCCTATAGGATAAGACGCCCGGGGTACACTTATTGAGCGATTACATGTACCTGTGTTCGAATCCCGCAGACTGATGCTATTAAAAAAATAATGAAATACGTATATTTAACACAAGCTCACGAACAAAACTCAGCTGATAAACGATTTTTTTTTTATCAGTCACAGCAACTATTTTGCATATTACTTACTAGTGGCATTATTCATCATTATCAAATGCCAATTTCTGCCGCGCTGTATTCGTATTTACCGGAAATGAGACTTCGAACTCACGTCTCAAGGCGTGAGGTTCGTGATATCGATATGCTTCGGTGGTCACTGGCGTAACAAAGTGGGCTACGAGCTCGTTGTCATAAATGCAAAATAATAAAAAAATGTGTCTAAAGTCGGATTGCGGACGATAGTTTTACGTGATAATGTCAGTCATTGTCAGTGGCAGAACTATTCGAACTGCCAGCTCTGACGTCACGTGAAAAGAGAGATATAAATGTGTCACAAGCCAATGTTTGGGCCGATCGAGCTTCTATTGCTTGTTCCGCGCTCTCGCTTGCACGCTCAGACTCAGGCGGAACGTGACACTTTTTTGTGCGTGCAGCCGGTGTTCGTAGTCTTGAGGTTATCACGTTAAAAGCAAATCGTCGTTGTCAAACTAAAATCTACTATGTGCACTTTACTTTTTGATCTCTTCGTATAGTTCACAGCCCTATCTACAGTATAAAAAAAACTGTTATGTGTCTATAGCTTTCATATTTATCTATAGCTTTCATTTGATATAACAGTTTTTAAAAATTCACCTTCATATAAAATTTTATATGAAAATGTTTTTACTCGTCAATTGAAAATAGAGTTTTTGAACATAGCAGAATTTGGTTTGACAGCGACGAAATACTAAAATCGCGGACTAACTGACACTTGACAGCCTCAAATAGGGCCACAGATTACCGGTACTAAATTTATATCCAGTTAATACCATAGAATCTCTTTGAATATTATGACAATTTTATTTAGTATCTTAAGTATAAATTATGTAGTGAATTATTTTTTTGTGGTAATGTTCGTCGAATAAATGTTATGAAATAGCGTTTTTGTATTAATTTATGCTTCGATCAACAGTAGTATACTTCCTGGACGTTGCGGGCAGACGGCACACTTATTAGAAAATGTTATGTTTGAGTTATAAACATGAATTTTTTACTAATTGGTAGCTAATATGATGTAAAATAATTTTAAGTAATAAAAAAGTAGGTAAAGGGGGCGTATTTTTGAGAAATTTTAGGATTGTTGTAAAAATTGATGAAAAAATAACAGATTTATGCTAAAAAAACATGTTTATTGTCAATTGAGCGGAGGTTTTCTCCCACTTTTTCATTTTATGAGCACGCCTAAATACTTCCAATCATTATGGAATTTGTTTGACAGCGATAGATTATTTAGTTCAAAAGTTACACAGTTTTGTTTACACTGAAGTCACAGTAGAGAACAAAAATTTTAAAAAAATCATAAAAAGTTCAAAAAATTTTTTTACCATTTTTTAAATATTTTTTCCCTCGATAAAATTAAGCATAGATTCCCTCATTTCGATATGTGCACATTATAAAGAATCACACTATATAACTAGATAAAGGGACGTACAAAAATCAAAGCAAAAGCTGTCCGCGTGAATATACACATAAATAGCTACATTTGTTTACTAATAAACGGGGAAAAAAGTTTTGAAACAGTTTGAAGTTCAACCTAATTACAACTATGGCACCTAGTAATAAAGTCACAAATCTCCAAAACATTATCTAATACTTACGATAATTCGTCACATAAAATGAGCAAAGCAATAAATTACTCCTGTCACTTACAAATGAAAAGACCTAAGTTAAAACAACATTTAATGTGAAATCAACCTTAAAAGGCAGCAAATAAAGTAATTTTTTCCGTTATTGCCCTGAGAGCTACATCGTTTTATTTTGTTTAATTTTGCTTCTTGGAATTTCAATTTCTATTTACTACGGGAGGTAAGGGAGTCGCGTTGAACACTAAAATAATTTATTAAATGAATAAAAGTAAAAGTTTAGTTGTTTACTTTTAATGTTTTGGGCATGTTTGTTAGTATCTATACTATACATTACTTATTATTTTATTAGCGGTACGTTTTTGTGTAATATGTATTTTTATAGTATATTCATAAGTTTTCGCGAGTAGTACACATAATAAAACAACGTTTAAACGGTTTTAAGCGCGGTATTTTTATTACAATGTTTTGGCCACTTATCAATAGCCGTGATCACGGAAGACAAAGATGTCCAGTGTCAATGAGTAATATTAAAGTTTTTATTTAGCCTACCGCCATTTTGTTAATTGTAATTTGTTGTACATATTATGAAGTTGCTATCACACTTTTTTAGTAACGATTTACCTCTACTCACGCGAATACAATTTAGGTTAACGCTTTCAGTTTTCATACAAATAGCAAATACATCGGTAGAGGCATAGAATGACCCGCTCATGTCTCTTAGGTCTATTAATTTGTGAAAGAATTGTTTATCTGCTGCACACAAGTTATTTATTCACTGGTCACACTTTATTTACTTACAGCGAATCCCTAAATAAATCGTACTTTTGCGGCATAACACTAGAAAATGAACTTTCGCCCAATGTGGAACAAAGATTATTAGAAAGATTATCAGTAACTGTGTGGCCAATCTAACGTTGATTATTTGATTTTTGAAAAATAAGTGCCTACGAGATAATTTATTTGCTAAATGTAAATTATTTTTGTCTTGCAAATTGTGTAATTTAGTAATGAATTGCCACTTAATCTGTTTTTGATTAGGGGTGGGGTTTTTTTTTTTTTGATTCAAAAGTATTTCTCCTTAACTTTACCATATAACAAGCATCTAGGTACACAACAATATCGTAATCAGCACAAGGATGTCTAAAGTTTGTTTTAATATTTTCTGCATTATTTATCTCGCACTCTAGAATTTTCATGGTTACAATGTTACTTTTACAACCATCAAATGTTACCGGATAAATCTGAACCCCTATTTTTTCTCATTTTTCTAGTACTGTCTTACTCGAATTGGCTTTCATGTCTGTCTATGTGTCAATGAAAAAGCAAGCCAGTGGTAATTTCCAACTATCATTAATTGCAACCAACATAAAGACGTATGCCTGAGTAGCTATTTGATTGTTATCATCGCTTCCCAATCCGACGTGTACCAAACCCTCATAACGCTTGCTCGTCCATATTTTTGTCTTCTTATTGTCATATAATCGGCAACAAGGGTGCATAATAAATTTTTTTAACTTTGTTTTGCCTTTGCTTCTAACCTATTCAAAGTTTCTGCACAAAATCCGGGTTCCGCATCGATACTCCGATACCATTCGAACAACGTATTAGGGTGTGGTAAGTATGTGTTGAACATTTTATGCACGTTCTTAAAAGCAGCAGGGGAGTAAGACTCCCCGCGCATTAGGCAGCCCGGAACTCTTGGCTGCGGCAGCCAATACAACGCGCCTGTTGCACGGCAGCCCATTGGCTGTGCGCAGATAGAGCGAGAAAAAAACTGATCTGGGTATGTATGAACATCTTCAAAATAGTTATAGAATAAGCCTTTTGAGTGCCGTTCTAGAAAAAGAGGATGAATCCAGTGTCTTTACTTTGCCTTGCGTTTTTTACGAGATAATGTCCAAATCGCTCGACGAAAGGACCATAAATGGGCGTCGATTGGCTTCTATAAGCATTTCGGTTGCGGCAGCCAGGATGCCTAGAGCTGGCTGCGAGGCTGCGAGGTGCTTAAAAATGGAGCCTTAAGGCAAACCTTCTGGCACCAGGTGGATATTTTGAAAATGGTTTTTTACGCTGTTTTTTATTCTTTACGTATATCCCATTAAACACTTGTGCAATTTCAACATATTTTGATCAGTTTTTCAAGACTGTCTCATCTAAAATTTTTTTTTTCAACAAACTATATTTTTTAAAGAAGTGATTTTTTTTCTCAGTTTCTTGTTCAATTTTTGCAATGTTTGAATTTTTTTATTTATTATCTGTGACTTTGCGAGCAGTGAGTAACTGTTTATGCAGAAATCTCTTTCTGGGTGTTCCACAAACTGATATTAATTCTGATAATGATGCAACAGGAGAGGTCATAACAGAAATATGCTCTGCTTGGTCTTGGATATAGGTGGCCTTTTGTGTCATGTCTAACCTAGAACTCGACGATAGAGGCTGAAAAAAAAAAAAACAATGTCCACAATTAACTATCTGCAATGGCACGAATATACCTTACTGACATAAACTACAAATCTGAATTAAAAATTATCAGTTAGTGAAATAAGAAATATTAAGTCCAATTTTTTTTACTGAAATAATTTTGAACAATCAAAATTTATTTTTAAATATGTATATTTTCAATAAATAAATAATTTAGCATCTCATATAATAAACTGACGACACCTAGTGCTAAAAAATTACTCACTTGCACGTTAATATCAAATACTGAGAGTTTATTAATTGTGTCAATTGCCAAAAGTGTGCCAATTATGCGTCTTTCAACGGGGGTTGAATATGTGTTTTTGAAAAGAAAGACTCTTTAATAATAGATAAACATGAATTCCAACAACACGATGATTTATCGTTTCACAAATACATTTATGCACAAAAGAAAAACAAATATAAAATAACAATTTGATTGTGAATCATTAATGAATGTACCTGTAATTTAAGAACAGCTGTTTTAACCAATCGACGTTGGTTAGTATTTCCGGATATATCCGATTTATCAAAGTGATCGGAACATATAACCGAATTCTTAGCTCGCTTATAAAAGTCATCTCTTCTTTCTCTGGCGACAATCGAGATTAATTCTGCACACGTAAATTGCTAGGAAATCTAAAATAAAAAAGGAAAGCTAAGTATCTAATGAGAGTCCAACAAACAGACACAAAAGCAGCATTAACCAATTTTAACCAACCAATTTTGAAGTTCTACTAACAAATTTTAAAAAATTATTACAACGCAAATCTACTCCATGCATTTACTGTTCTGTTAAACCAAAGTTTGTCCATGTATTGGCGAGCCTTGGCCAAACATTTGTAGCGGTGGCTTAAAATCGGTAATTTTGTTCAAAATTTAATATTCTTTATTACTTTAAAGCTTAAAATATAACTTATACTTCAAGTACTTACCGAAAGTAAAATACTCCGGCCGATAAATTGCTTTTTCGGGCATTATTTTTGCGGCTTTTGAATACACACTGCGGCATTGTGAGACGAGTTGACATTGGCTGTGTTTGAAGTGAACTATAGTAGAATTATTTTGTCCGTGCAGTTTGGGTCATAAAAAATCGGAGCGGTGAAGCGAGTATTTCGCTCTCTCTTCCACCCACGAGTCTTATGGACGGGCATAGTGATGCGCATTATTGTTGTCGATAAGCGTTATCGATAGTGTATTTAGTTTTGTCATTTTGTGGGTTAGTGATAAAAATGAAAGTAAGAATCACTAATCGAACACTTACGCCACATATCGCAGCAGCAAGTTAACGAGAACGTCAGAAATTAACACTTTGTAACTTTTCGGGATTTATTCTTATTTCAGTGATTTTTTTTAACACATTGTTGTTTTAACACGTGCAAATATTATTTTGAATAAATTCTGCCGTTTTGATACAAAACAAAGAAGTAGCCATTGTGCCACTAAAGAAATTCAGAGAATGAATGCATAGAAACACATTACTCTTCGACATAATGTGCTATAATTTGCAGGTAAGTACAAATGACTCTTAACATAACAATGTCTCACCACCCTTCGTATACATTTTATCGATAATGGCGTTGCGCCCACACAACATGCTCACCGCCTTAGCCGGGCTATGTTTTATGACCCAAACTGCACGGACAAAATAATTCTACTATAGTTAAAAAATAATGGTGTATAATATGGAAATCGTTCCATCAATTGAAAAAAACAAAACGCACAGAAGCTAACATAAACACAGCACCTTGTAGAATATTAATGCGCACCTGCCGTCTTTTGACAAAATCGTTTGGAAATTTATTATATGTGTGACAGTGACAGCAACTTCTGTGTCTTCCGAGCGTATGTTATCGATTTCGGGACTCATATTGTCGTCACGCAGAAGTAGGTTATAGATCACTGCAGTGGACTCTGTATTGTAAACCAAAATTATAAACGAATTCATTGATTAATAAACATTTAATTATCTTTTAATAATTTTTTTAAGGTTTAAAATCTGTTGCTAATAAAACATTTTTATTTTATAAATTGATCTGCTTAAACCGGTGCTTAAAAGTTTTAATCAGCTGACATCACTAAACGTAACAGGTTATCTTTATACCTAGCTACTTTCGTATTACCGAATAATATTATTTACATATCGGAAGCCGACTCGTTCATTGTGCTTAGTGCGTTAGTGTGTGTGCTTAGTTTTTAACGTCCTCGACAGCGTAAAAGTAACTCAAATTTCTATGCAGTAGGAACAGCGCCCCTAGCGGCAAACGTAGGCGAACGTTCCAAATCCATACAAATTTGAGTTAACTTTTACGTTATCGAGAACGTTAAAAACTCGCACTAAGCACACAGGATGGTGGAAGCTGTGGAGCGTGCACACGAGACGTCTATTAATGACTCAAAACGATTTTATCAAGTTGTTCTTCTGTTGTGCCTTTAAACTTGATGAGAACTTTCTGGAAAGGAATTTAAAATAAAAGACAGAAATATATTTCGTAGCAATATTTTATTTTGCATTTGAAAATGTATCTAATCTATTAATTTTAATGTCTACAATTACTAGGTAGGATGTAATCCAGTTACTAACTACGTAAGTGATAGTTCAGCTCTTCATTGAGCACTCTCATTTCAATAATCAATTAAATAAGGGCGTTACACAGTCGATTAGCTTATAATTGCTGATCGTTATCGCCGCAAAATTATTCTAAAAGTTAGGAGAAACGTTAAGCATATGTAACAACTATTGTCAAACGTAACAGTAAATATATTTTAGTATGAATAGTTGCAGTACCTATCCTTCTTTGTATAGTTTATATAACGTCTGTGGTAAATATGCCAACTCCTGTCAAAACCGTTTTATTTCCCGCCTCCATTTTGTTTTGTGTTTAACATTATCCTTTTTTAAGCGCTTGAATTTAATGACGTGTGCGTTCTACACTTCAACAAACAAACTATCCTATACTACAAATCTGTGACTAGTTTTTTCTGCATTTTTATTGTTTAACTAGCTGACCCGGCAGACTTCGTAGTGCCTCAATCGATATTTAAAATACCTAAACTTTTGTATAAAATAAAATTAAAACAAACAAAAGGAATCCATTCAACGGGGGACACATCAAAGGAAAAACAAAATTGTTATTTTTATTTAATTCCAAGCATTTTCATATTTATGTAAACCTTTTAAACCTTCGCTGGACTTCCACAAATAATTCAAGACCAAAATTCATTTTTATATATATAGATCGATGAATGTAAAATCTTATTATTAATTATCTGTTAATTAAAATTATTTTTTGTGTACCAGGTTTCAGATCATCGTTCAAATAATCTTTTTTTTGTTTACTTCAATAGGCAATAGAAAATGCATTGAATGGTAGTTTTTAATCTTAAATTAGATCGCATGCCAAAAATGTAGGTACACCTATGTATTACCTTAACTGACTGAACTAAAATGAGTCGGTGGTGACGGTTCATGTTAATATATTTTATCAAGGTCAATACTGTGGATAGAGCTGCACAAAGTACGTACCGAGAATAGCTCTTGATTCTTCATAAAATTTTATTAAAGGGCATTGGCATACTAAATGTCATATTATCTGTGACGCAGAGAAAAGTATGGAGGGTAAAGGTAAGGAGAACCGTCTCACATAGGAGAAGTTTGGAAAAGTGTCCCACTTTCAGTATTAAATAACAGTTCAATAATCCTCCAGGATGGCGCTAGCATAGGCACAAGGTATTATGATATGAATTGAGCAGTTGTACAACTGATTGAAGTATGCTGAGTTAGGAAATTTAATATATTTAATGACTAGAGTAGTTAGTGACCTCACATGTTTACGTAGTCTAAACTAATTTCGTCAATATAACCTAAAATTATCGCTGTGGTAAAAAGTGGAGACATCGATTGCATTTTCTTATCAGCTTTAAATAAAATACTTTTTGTGATTTTGTAGTGCTTACAGTTCTTTCGTCCTTTTTTATTTCTCTATCTTAATCTAATAACTTTCAGCGCCTTTTTTTAAATTTACCCGGTTGCTACTGAAGCGTCTCCCTTATTTAGCAGATTTTAACGGACACTTTTTCACACACAAATACGGTTCTCCTTACCTCTACTCTCCATGGAGAAAAGGTAGAGAACTTAAAAATTTGAATTACCTGCTTATTACTGCCGCTCCTATTGATTTTTTTTTATTATGACATACGAGTTTTGAATTTGAAGCAAGTTTTTAGAAACATTTTAAAAGAACATCAAGCAACAATATTGACCTTTTCAACACGAGACAATATAGTCTAATGATTTAAATAACACAGATTCTCTAAGGGTGATATATTTTAAAGCTATTCATCGCAAATGCTTTCAAGTTTCTACTAAAGTTAACACCTATCGTTTTTTTAAATAATTAGTATGGTTCCGTTGTTTCTCCTTGAAAATTAAGTAAAATTAAGTTATAAATGCTCATATTTAATGACAACCTATACAACACGACGCTATTTTAACAATTGATCTGTCAAACATTTTATAGATTCTAAAATTCACTATCAATTTTGACTAAATAACATTATTTAAAATTCCTAACCTAATTTTATAGTCTATTTTACCAATATGTTTTTAATAATAAAATGTGTATTATAAATAAAATTGCAACTAATCTGTTTTATTATAAATAATCAACGAAGGAGCTTGTTATTTTTTTGATATACCTAATCAATATTCATAGTGAATTTATTGTTTATTTTTAAAGCCATAATTTTAGATTAGTGTTAATGTTTCAACAGTGTGTACCTATTTAATAAGGTGTATGGCACATTAGAGTAGGTACTTTTTTGTATTTTTTATCTCCGACAGTGCGAGAATAAACATGCACAGTTACTTGGGCAATATCGACTAAACATGAATACGCGAAGCTTATTGACTCGTTTTTTTTTAGGGATTTTTAGACCAGGTAACTAAGACCTTTAAGTCATGTCTTATTTTAATATATTCTTATTTTTATGAAAAATGATAATATGGAGTGAAATTAAATGAAATGAATGCGGACTCACAAGAGGTCCTACCACCAGTAAAAATGTCCTTAAGCTTGTGTATATTTAAGCGGTGTAGGCAAATCGTTCTACGTCAGGTCGCGGTCGTAGAATTAAATGTAACTATAGTTTTTTATACCGCCCGTGATGTAGCACAGTTGAAAGCAACATACAAATGATAAGGATCTAACGACCTCGCGGAAAGCAGATGTTAACGACCACTTTGCTGTACATTACGTGTTCAACAAACAAACTTATTAAAAAGACAGATTCTCTTTTTCCTTAGCAAATAAAAATTGTTTTCTGCCCAGGACGGCCATATCGATATTGCCAACAAGTACCTAGCGCCGTCTATTCTATATATTTTTTTCGCTATCTAATATTTAATTAAATAGGCTGTGCTTTTTTCTTGTCAATCATCTATGACTTCCATCTTGAATGTGATCGGTTTGTGGCCGATCGGCTTCATGGCGAGACGGCCGGCATTGTTAAGGTTAATTATCTCATCATCGCTGCTTGAATTGAAGCTGTCACTGTCAGAATCGGCCTAGAAAAAAAGAAGGTAAATTCTTATATAACGTAGGTAAATTATGAACCTTTGTGCCTAACAAATGAAAATTAAAAAGTAAATTGATGACGACACCATGTTCGCGTGAGCAACCTCATTTTTGAATATTGCTACTGTGGCGTACCTTTTTCCCATACAAAGCTTAGCAACATCTAAAAACGTCCCGCCGTAACACGTACATCTTAAGATGTTTTTTTTTTAGGGAACGCAGCGGTGTAGGCTATGAAAATCAAATAATTTACGGCACTAAGTAGATGCGCCATAGGAATTTGCCCATAAAATAGACGTCCAAGAAGTTCCGACAAAATAAATATGATAATCTAGAGGCCGTCACATGACGTTGCGCCATTTCATAATTTTAAAAACACGACGTTGTAAGACGTTGCTCACGCAAACGTGTTAAGTATATAAGTAAAATATTTAAATTCTGAAACTCGTGCTTGCAAAGCGCTGTTACTACACGATATCAAAATGTAAGAAATTTCATTTGAATTATCCAATGTACTCCATTTTGTAATTGTAATTGAAATCGAATTAGAGCGAACTTATTAACAAAACAGCGTGAGATCCTATTCTATCAGCGTATGCAATAATAATTGGATCGGCTCTAAGACATTTTAATTTAATTTCAGACCCGTAATTAGTTAAACTAATTTTTATGGTAAAATTAAGCCACCTCGTTTACAACTTCCTCAAATAAAGTTGCCAAAAACGAAAAATTTGTCACGGAAGAAACACGCAAATAAACGAAAAAATAGAAGCGTTTTAAAACAGCATATATTAGAACGAGACAAACATTTATTTCTTCGTACGTCGCACGATGCTCGTTGGCAGGCGTCTGGACGTTCTCTCCTCGCCGCTGTCCACACACTACACAAAGACATATTTACAGCATACAAGTAGCATACTTTTTCTACAAGTTAATTACATTTTTACAAAAGCCGGTGCTTCAAGATATTATTATGCTTTTTTTTTTAAATACATTTTATGACCTGGTAACTAAGACCTTTAAGTCATGTCTTATTTTAATTTATATTCATATTTTTATGGAAAATGATATTATGGAGTGAAATGAAATGAAGATGATTAATTTGAGACATTAATCAACTGGGATGAAACTAAATGAAAAGAGATGTTAATGGATGAAAAATAATTACAGTAAAATGGTGGCCATTTACTGAGATTTTTTCAGTAGACTTTTTGGAGGATCCCGAGAAGCTACGTCCAGCAACTTTGTCTCATTTTCCCACGTTTGTGCACTCTCACAGATATTAAACAGTTAATAAACCACCGTTATTACGCATTTAAACCCGAAGAAACACTAAATAGACAAAATAAAACAAATCACACAACTTCACTCCTCACATTCCCGCCACAAAGTCCTATGTCAATTTAGCTAATCTGCAGACACAGATTATACTAACAGTAAATTTTTAATAGTTTAAAAACTTTCAATCTGCTATTTAGTTCAAGTTGGCATGTGAATATGGTCTAATTTTTAAATGGTAAATTATTAGACAATATTATTAGGCAGTAGTATTTTTAAGGCGTATTATTTTGCAGACTATCAAACTTAATTTTAATATACCTACTATGTATTTCGGATAATTTGAATTCAAACAAATGGCAACTGTTCGGATTTTAAACGTTGGACCGTGAATTTGCGATTTGGTTTTTAACATTTGTAAATGTTAATTACACATCTTAAAGGTACATTAATTTATAGAAAATAATATAAAAATTTTGGTAACGATACAGGACTCATTTTTAATTTCGTTAAATTTAGGAACTAGATCTAGGTACATATGAAATACCGTTTTTTTTAAATACTGTTCCTTAGGCATTAAAAAAAGATTCTCTCTAAATTCAAACTTTCTTAGATTCTAGATTATAGCAAGAGTTTTTAGTTGGCTGTCTTGAAACACAGGCTTACCTAGCTTTGTACTTTTTTGTACTACAGTATTAAGGAGGAGGAGGAGAGATAAGGAGAATTATGTCTTATGGGAGACAAGTTAAAAAAAAAAACCAGCTATAAACATTAAATTACAACTCAGAAACCCACCAAAATAGCGTTAGCATAGCCAGTGATGCGATATAAATGTAGCCGTTGTAAACTAAGCGAAGTGTGCTGAGTTTATAAGTTACAATAACATTTAAGACGCCATATTGTAAATGACACCGCTTGCTACAGTAACGCCATCTATATTGGTTGTTTTTCCACTGACAGTTTATGATACACAGAGAGGGTACTCCTCAGTTCTATTCTACTTAAGTATATGTGTTTGACATGTTAGAAAGTTAGAATTATTAATAAGGATGATATTAGAGTTGTGTCTGTATATTCAATTTTGTTTTTTGAATGCGTTTCTGTGTGTGTGTCTGTGTGTGTAGTGTTTGATTGGTAGGTGAGTAAGTTTGCTAATTTATTTCATGCTCGATCTTTTATTTATTTCTATGACGGTGCAAGAGTACCCTGTCCTTCACTTGCTGATGTTGTTTCCGCAAAAAGAGCCCAATCCTCTGTTTGAGTTAGATATTGTCTCATAAAAACCTCATACACAAATACAGTCGGCCAATAGGAACAAGTTCGAATCTCGTCACATATAAGGAACTAATTGATGTTTTAATTTAATGATAAGCATAGAGAAGATTATGTACAATGACGTCAACATTCATAGTACATTTATACTCGCGTCGGGGGAGAGAGAGGGAGAATATACTGTCAACTCATCAAAGTTTTTGTAGATTTATTTTTTAAAATTTTATCAGATTATAGATTACGTGTCTCGGAAATATTTACGCTTATCTTCGTGTGTTAATATTATGTTCAGTGTGCTTAATGCGAGTTTTTTAACGTACTCGACTGCATACAAATTTGAGTTAACTTTTACGAGATCGAGAAAGTTAAAAACCCGCCTTAATCATATTGACGACAATAATGTTAGAGGCACGGCCAAGTTACTTACTGCCTACCACCTCCAGGGAAGTAGTTTCCGTCGATTGGACAAAATATGTTCCCAAAATTTATGGTGAAAAAAAAAACACGATTGATATTCAGTTACGCAACGCTATTATACACCTAATCCAGATTGAATAAGGCCCGTTTTTGCTTCACATCATCAGTGTTGGCTTACGTCAAAATCGCCGATAGTGAACTTAGTGCTGGCGGCCTCCGCGACGAGCTGCGCGGGGGCGGGGGGCGCGGTCTCCGGCGACAGAACCTACACACCGACCGGCAAGCACACGTGCGAGTGTTAGTCGTGACCAGGGTTGCCAGCTCTTAATAATCGATTTCTACTATCGCGACATTCCACAGACTATTATTTAACGGGAACTCGTTAATTGTGGAATCTGTGGATAGCCCGTTAAATAATTGTGTGTGTTTAAGCTATTTATACAGTAAAAGCTCTTTAGTCGCAGCGTATATGTTCTGACTTCTGTAATTATGTCGCGAATACAGAAACCGTGAATATGGAATGGTAATTTACATATATGGGATTATAAGCCATATCATTTAACAATATACTTTAGGCATATTTGTAATAAGGCCTATTTTACTTTTTTATTATTTCATTTGAGGACGTGCTTACAAAGGATATTGGATTCGATACCTACATATTGGAATACTTTTTACCTATGTGTACGTACAGATTAAATTCGCGAAAACAGAAGTCTGTAGTCGTACTGGGTCGCATTTTTTTTATCCGCGAATGAAGGAAGTGCGAATAAGAAGCTTTTACTGTAATTACTTTATTGACTATGAATTTTGAGACCGCACCTTTGGGAAAGTTTTACACTTCCATTATTTAGAATTGTGCCATCAGAGTACAGAATGGAATAAAGTGCATAGTTAAAGTACAGTTGCTGGCAACCCTAGTTGAAACCCAAATGAAATGAGTCAATGATACCCTGTTTTTCGAATACCACTGTTTAAAATCCATGAGTGGACGAAGGAGCGGTATATAATTCGTTTTTTAATTATTTATTTGTTAAATGAATTCAGTTTCAACCTTTTTCTTGGTACGGAAATACACCTGCAACCAACTCAAGTGCATCTATTTTCTGTCATCTATAATAGATGTTGTCAATGTCAGAGTTATGGCCAAGCTGGTTCCGGATGTAATTTAACAGAAGTCTATTAAATATATTAACTATGGAAGCCCTTTTTTAAAAAATAAGTACCACGGGTTTTAACAAGCCAAGGGCAAATTTATTTAAAGAAAAGTAAACTAAAAGTATTTTTATATTAGGTTGCCAATTATATTCTACGTCCTTTGTCCATTCATGTTTTTTATACAAATGTTCAATTAATCTAAAATGTTACTATTTTTTATGTATTTTTAGTATTGTTAATAAAAAAGAAATGAGCTAATGAATTGTCTTTTTGTTATCAAGCAACTCTGGCTTTTAACGTCTACAAAATAGCGTTAGATTTTCCGAAATCAAGCAGAGCTTATATAATCGAGCTTTATCAACGATAAAAGCTTTTAACAACAAAAGGTGTTTTTTTTTTTTAATTGTAATGTATGTATTAACTTTCTAATGATGCCATTATTGTCAGCTTTGGTTTATAGATCGATTTTTTTATTTCGACCGTAATATGTCATATCTATAACTATATTAGACTGTGATAGACATAGCATTTAAAATCGTAACCAGGAAGACCTGACTTAGTTACCAATTTTAACTTAAAATAATGATGAAGTGTCTTTCAACTCAGTGTCGTTATTTATCGAAATACCTTCACTTTCTTAATTATTTGTTTTTAATTTCGTAGATAAAAGGATTGAAACAAAAGTAGCAGTCACACAATTAGCCTTTCTAGCGAACATAGAGAAACATTAACTTTTAGCAACTATTATACAAGTTTTACGCGTGACCAAATTTAAGTTAACTTTAAGTTAAATTAGATTATCTAAACTTAAATTTCTTTGCAAAACTACTTTTGTAATTAAAACATCGGAAATAATGTTGAAAAAAAAATCGCGGGAACAACAACAAATTGTAAAAGGTAGTTTAAGAATTATTAGCTGTTAATGTAAAATCTGATTGTCAAAGTATGTAAGAAAAACAGCAAGTAAATCAGAAAGAATCTTCAGTTCATTAAATTTGGCCATATGTAAAATAAGTAGGTAGATTTGTCGTTAGTTAATTAATTACCTGTCAATGTCACTAGTGTTTAAACGTCTAAAGTGACAAAGGCAAAGGAATTTATTTCAAATTCATATTAATCAAAGTAGTTTGTAACCGTTATAGGTTTTTGATTAATTGAGAACTACATGAAAATATTTAAATCGAGTTGTTTACCTCTGGTTTACTGTAGGACTGAAATCAGACAAATTTAAACTTTATTGTTATACGGCGAAGGCTGTAACTACATACATCTTGGTCGCTCATCATCTCCTTAGTCGAAACTGTGGTTTCTATACGTCGGATGGAACCCTGGTGAATGTCCACGTCGAAGGCGAGGCACTGGAACCTTCTCAGCAGGAGCACGGCAGGTATTGGCAGGACACCGGCCAGGATCATCAGTATTGCGATGAATAGCACCCATGTTGGATACGGGGTTTTTACAACGCGACCCTGCATATGAATAAAGTGATTATATTATGTATTTTGGAATTCTACGTAGGTTTTTTATTGCTTAGATGGGTGGACGAGCTCACAGCTCACCCGGTGTGAAGTGGCTACCGGAGCCCATAGACATCTACAACGTAAATAGCGCCACCCACCTTGAGGTCTCTAGTATAGTTACAACGGCTGCCCCACCCTTCAAACCGAAACGCATTACTGCTTCACGGCAGAAATAGGTAGGGTGGTGTTACCTACCCGTGCGGACTCACAGAGGTCCTACCACCAATATAATAGAGGTGTGTGCATTATAATTTTAATTATTTTGTTATAGACCCGAGCGAAGTTGGAGCAGGCCGCTAGTTCATTACAATTCACCCGAGTATTGTAAGCCGGTTATAAGAGGACTATCATTATTCACGATCGATAGAACCAAAACACTCATTAAGAATTCGATATAGTCAAAATAATGTCATTTTAAATGTTTGGTTTTTTTAAATCACGATTCAACTCATGTAGAGTTATAGTTTACACATAATATTACCATGATCTTTGTTTTCTTTGTCACAAAAAATCCGAGAAATCAATGAAGTGTGATTAAACTTTACAAGAAAACAGGTTCGAAAAAAGTCCCTTATGCTGTCGCGATAAAGTTATTAATAAAACACGATATTTTCCTTGTTCGAGGCGGCGCATAGACCGTGGCTCAATCACAGGTCTGTATCGATAAATAACAGACGATATTTTCTGATACTAGTGATATGCATTGGCTAGTCCTGTAGATAAAGAGACTTTTATATAAAAATACAATAATAATAAAAACTAATAAAATGTGATCATTTTATCTTTATGGTATTGGAAAATCTTTTAAAAGAACTTAGTGTAACAATGAAGTAAAATAAAAAAATAAAAAAAACACCAAATGAAGAAACAGAATGTTTTTAGCAACGGTATGTTGCAATGCATATAGTACTGGAGATATGTCCCAAGAAGGGTGATAAGTATCGACTCCATACAATGCGGGATAAGATAAGAAGAAGAAGACTAGTGCCAAAATCGTTAAGTCACAAGTATCGACCCTATGATTCTAATGAGTATATTTCGCACCTTTAGAATTGAAGTGGCATAACCAAAAATTCTAATTTTTTTTGTAAACGTCAAAAATGTAATTGAAATTTTTCAAATTTTTTAGTATTTCGATTTTTATACTTTGGTAAGAGCACGATTTAAAAGAGATGGAAAGAGTACGTTTACCTTTTTTATCGTATTAATTGTTTTATCGTCACAGCCTAATACGCTTTCACAGCTAAATAACAGCGTTATATACGTATTTAACGTCACTTAAAGTTCCCTTCTACTTATTATTCATCGCACAATCTCTTTACAGATTCAGTCACAGTATTCTTGCACGATGCATTTAGCGTTTTTTCTGTTGTTATTTAATTACGTTCGATGCTTTGAATATGTTGAATTGAAAACGCGAATTGGTGTAGTGCGGGGACATAGAAACAATTATGGCGCTGAATTTTTAGGTATACCATACGCTAAAGTCGATGACGGACGTCCATTTGGGGTGAGTTGAGATATTTCGCATTTGGATTTGACTTTAACACTAATCATACCAACACTTACTGGTACCGATTTCTACAATAGCGGATAGATAATGGTATACGAAAAATATTACTCTAAACAAAAAAAAGTATAATAACTGTAGATTAATTGGTAAAACAAAAGTCATGAAGTGAATCGTGCAAAAGCAATAAGATGATACGTGCATTTTCAATGTAAAAGTTCGAAATGGGTCAATGTTATGTTTAGTGTTAAAAACAATATTTATAGGTAATTGTAAATAGACACGCCTTAACAAAAATAGACTTCAAATAGAAAAAAAATATATACCAAAATAAATTAATATTCACCAAAAACATATTCATCAAAATCGGTTGGCGTGATATATAGGTATAAGTTATTGATTTATTCATCTATTTGTTGCGCACGTACTTAATGCAAATTTAAGACTTATATGGTTTTGTCATGGATACCATTATCAGAACTGGACTAAATTGTAATGGGACCACAGGGGAAACATCAGCTTTTTAATAAAAAAAGAATCATCAAAATCTATTCACCCAGTCAAAAGTGATGAGGTAACAAACATTAAAAAAACCTCAAAGTTGAATTGAGAACCTCCTCCTTTTTTGAAGTCGGTTAAAAGTATGCATCTATCCGTTTTGTTTGTAACTTACACATTATGTGTTTCTATATCACTTGCTTTTCTCTTTTTTTCCCTTATCTATTTGCTGGTATCTTAAGGGGGTATTCCAGATTCTCGCGGACGGATATGTGAGCTCACGGACTCAACCTGAGATAATTTGCTAACACTAGGTTCGGGATAAATACAATTTTACCAAAGTACAACATAAAAACTGTATTCAACACTTAGAACACTTAAACACTTTAAAACACTCAACAAACACTTTAAAACTTCCAATTCGCTTGTTCTGCTTCGCTTCAGGTGATTCGTTCGCTGTTTCGCTTCGAGTAGTTCCGATTACTGACTGACTGCGTGCCATCCCTACAACGCTTTTATAGTCGATACGACATCCCTAGAATTATCGAGAATATTCTACACATCTCTAGTCGTAGTTTCCGCTATCTTTTAATAGATTGTTGCTTGGTCAATGGCGTTGTAATTCTCGAAGGAGTTGTAACTCTCCTTCGATATTCGTTCGACTATTCAGCGATAGATGGCGTTACTCTTACCGGTGTAACAATATTTACATACATTTACGTTTAATTTCATTTAAATGTCAATAAAACATAAATGTCGAATGTCAAAAATTGTTAACTACCTCCGGTTCAAAGTTCGGTACTGCGACGAAGCGACGAAAGCAGTACAGCCATAAATATGTATGTTTTATTATTATTCCTTAATTTCTTAACAATTCTTTTCAGAATTCACTTCCCTATCCATACTTCGAGGCACCTTTTGAAGCTTCCAACCCATCAACAAGATGTCCGCAAGTTGGCCGCGTCATCGGGGGTACGCAACAATGCCTCACCCTCAATATATACGTGCCCGAAAATGCCAATGCCACTCAAACTGTGCCGGTTTTCGTTTGGTTCCACGGTGGAGGTTTCAAAATCGGAAGCGCTGGCGAATACGGTGGCAAACATCTCACCCAACACGGTATTATCGTGGTCACAGTCAATTACCGACTCGGGCCGTATGGCTTTCTCTGTTTGGACGAAGAAGTTCCAGGTAACCAAGGCTTGAAAGACCAGGTAACCGCCTTGAAATGGGTCCAAGCTAACATTGGCGATTTTGGAGGTGATAAGAGTAAAGTGACGATTGGAGGTCAGAGTTACGGAGGAGGAGCCGTCGACCTCCACATGTACTCATCAGATGTTAAGCTGTTTGATAAAGTAATCATACAGAGCGGCTCGATGTATGCCGAAGGGGCGTTTGTCAAAAGTGATTTGAACGCAGCGATTAAACTATCAGGGCAATTGGGATGCTCCACCAATAATACCAAAGACGCCCTGAAATGTCTGGCCACAAGAGACAGTCTAACAGTTGTGAAAGCTGCCAAAGATATCGGTTTGAAGCTAGGAGCGTGTAAAGAAAAAACTATGAACGGTTCCGAGAATTTCATAACTCAAGACCCGTTCCATTTGGATTTCGTAAAACGTGACGACATAGCCGTTTTGATAGGTCACAATAGTAATGAAAACTTCGCGAGATTCGCTAACCAATCTGAAGAGTTTTATGAGCGACTGGCGAATGTGTTCCGAGAGAAATTCGTAAATAATTTCGTGCTAAGCGAGAACGATCTAGATCAGCTATCTAACAATACTCAAGCCTTTTATTTAGGCAAGAATGGTAGTCTGACCGCCAAGGAGCTAAAAGAATTTAATGTACAACTAAGCGATTTCAGTTCGGATTTCATGTTGAACTACCCAGTCGAATGGTCAATTAAGAACTACCTCCGAAAAGGGCTGAAGAAGATTTACAAGTATGTATTTTCGTATACTGGCGGAAGTCCCTTCAAGGACGTGCCTGGTGTGGGGGCTTATCACACCGAAGAGCTCCAATATTTATTCGAAACGGAACAACAAGGCAATTCTGATGAGCAACAGTTACTTAGGAAAAGAATGACTAGTATGTGGGCCAACTTCGTGAAGTTCGGGTGAGAAATGTTTATATTTACTAACGTTCGTGTTCTCTGATGGGAAGATTGCGTAGAATCTTACCGTCGGCCATACCACAATGCTTGTAAACAAAAGTAATCAGGTATTCAATCAGTGCGTCCTACCAGATATGTGTCCTACTACTTATGCCATGTGGAGCCGAGACGTGGACGGTAAAGCAGCTCCGCCAGTTTTTATTGCCTTCGTAGGCAGACGAGCATACGGCCCACCTGATGGTAAGTGGTCACCGTCGCTCATGGACGTCAGCAATGCCAGGGGCAGAGCCAAGCCACTGCCTATCATAGTTCCAAGTCTTTCAGCAAGCTATTTTGAACGAAATTGGAATTGGGTCCAATTGTAATTTCGGTAAACGATAAATAGAAACGAGGTTATCCGAAAGAAAACAAAAATCACCGACATACTTAGTTCATTAGTTCATAGTACATGTCATATTGTGATTTCGTTACACTCGGGTATATATAGGGGTAGACATCGCCTCCTATGGGAATATAATCTCTGGCAAAAAGGACGCGCTGTTATAGCAAAAATTTGGAGGTATCAAATCTGGTGTATTTTGTTAACCTTTTGGCAACTGGTCGAAATGTTGTAGTCATAGTACGGTAACTCCATTCTATATACATAAGTAAATAGCTTGTGTTGAGCCTCTCTTGACTACAAATCTTAGTTCCCGGTGCCTTTTAAGCTGTAATTGTCTCCTATTTTGTGGTTAGGGAGATCGGAATCTAAGGTTCTACGACTTCTACTGAACTCTAAGCTCGTTGCGAGATCAAGGGCAAATTAGTTTCTATTCGGACGAGCTGAACCTTATCGTTCAGAATTCTTTCGTGTTATTGTCGCTATGGGTCTTGGCTACACAATGGCTTAACCAGAGAGTGAATTAGCTCCGATGTGTCTTAGCAACACAGTAGGTTGGATACAAATTGACTTAGCTACAGTATGTCTGGGTAGCTCAGATGCTTAGCTATACTGTGGCTTAGCTACACGGAGCTTTGACTACAATGAAGCTTGGCTACTCAATGGCCTGGCTACACAGTGGCTTAGCCACACAGTGACAGGAAAATTCCTGATAAAAATAAACCTACTTTTTTGCAGAAATCCAACACCAAGTCGAACCGATCTACTGCCAGTGGCCTGGGTGCCTGTAACCGAAAGTACTCAACCGTATCTCAACATAGACGTAGAGATGAAAATGCTGGACAATCTGTTCGAATCTAGAATGAAATATTGGGCAGATTTCTGGAGCCAGCATTGGATGAAAAATATAATCCTTTCGTAGATGAAGCTAAATTATACACAGCAATGAAAAGAGGGTAGTTTAATATCTAACGACGAATATAAAAGGAATAAATAAATATGGAAATCACTTCGTTTTTTTTCTTTTTAGATAGTTAGTAGTTATGAGACCTTTGAGCCAAGTCTAATATTTTCTTATGTAATTATAAGAAATGTAATTTATTATATGCAAAGTGATATGAAACGAAATAAATTAAGTTGATTAATCTAAATCTTTAATCAATTGGGATGAAATAAATTCTCAGTCAAATTTTGGTTATTTACTGTAACTTTTTCAGGAGATTTTTCGGAAGAACGTTAAAAGTTATGTCCCAACGGCTTTGTTTAATTTTCCCACATTTGTGCACTTTCACAGATGCTAAATATTTAATGAGCCTCTGTTATTACACATTTAAACTCGAAAAAATACTTAATTCATAAAAAAATATCATTCAACTACACTCTTCGCGTTCCCTCCAAAATATCCCAATAATAATGGAAACAAACATATCTTAATATTTTCCTAAAGATTTTCGATCGCTGGGTGGACACGTGTGTGCTTAGTGCGAGTTTTTTAACGTTCTCGATACAGTAAAAGTTAACTCATATTTGTATGGAGTTGGAACAGCGCCCCTAGCGGCAAACGTAGACAAACCTGAGCAATGACTTACATTTCATTCATTGACTATATGTTTATAATGTATTATTTTATTTACATCAAAATACAGTTTAGCTTAGTAAAATTATAGCACAAATTGAGTTGCTCTATAAAGAGAAACAACATTTAAAGCTTCACCACTTTTGTATGTTTTTTATATTTCAAAACTCTCAAATTTCTTTTATATTTCTAATGTTCCTTCTTCTGATGATTCAATATTCAAAATTTCATTTATGTCATCTTTATAACATATTAACCTCTTTTAAGATAAATCGTATAGAGGTTACATGTTTTTACTGATTACTGGTTGGAGGACTTTTTTTTTTCGTACTTAAGCTGATAGCCTTAAGAGACTATATCAGCGTCGTCTTAACTGGTAGGTGTGCTCACGGGGCTCAAACCTGATGACGTTGCTAACAGAACAATGACCGGTTAGTGGACAACTGACCGAACATACGATATGTTGTTTTGTTATGGTTAGGTACAGGTTAGGTTCCGGCTACAGCGTAACTGGTTGGGCGAGCTCATGGGGCTCAGCCTAAGAGAGCTTGCTAGCACTACCATCGCTGAATCTACCATCAGATCGGAATTGCAACCCATTGAGGATATTCGGCGAGAAAATTACGGTCTTGTCTGTGGGTATATGAGTTTTTTGACCTCTCAATTCTCGATCCTTGGAGTAATAATTGGTTGAATATCTATTCCACTTATTACCGGGTCAGCTGTGAGCTGATGCACCGATCTGCCAATCTAAAGCTTCCTAGATTTAATCCTCATAAAAGCAGTTCCCACCTCAGGATAAAAGGCGATTGCATGCAGCAGAGATGGGAATGTTGCGATGGATGTGTGAAGTAACGAGAATGGATAGAATATGGAACGAATATGTTAGAGGAAGTCTGAAAGTGGCACCTGTGACAGAGAAGCTGAGGAGTGCGCGTTTGGGATGGTATAGACATGTGATGAGACGAAATGAAAATGAGGATGGTAAGAGAGTGTTAACTATGAATGTGGAAGGATATAGAAGAAGATATAGACCTAAGAAGAAATGGATGAATTGCGTGAAAGACGATATGGGTAATAGGGGAGTGAGCGAAGAAATGGTATATGATAGAGGAGTATGGAAGGAGAAAACATGTTGCGCTGACCCCAGGTGACTGGGAAAAGGGCAGGATAATGATGAATGATGACGAAAAGCAGTTCCCACCTCGTTAGCATCCCAAGCGCCGTACGTCGGCGGGTTGATCAGCATGAAGACCAGTGACGAGAACAGGATGCAGGTGACTATGAAGGGCCCCACGTAGCGCCAAGTCACCTGCCAGTACAGCCCGGGCCGGTAGCCGGTCATCTCGTATATATCGTTGCTGAACCTACGCATGACAGATGAGATTTTAAAAGTGTCATTGTTAGCATTTGCGGTAGGCAGCGGCTTGGCTCTGCCCCTAACCTTGCTGAAGTCCATGGGCGATGGTAACCACTCACCATCAGGTGGGAAGTATGCTCGTCTGCCTACAAGGGCAATAAAAAAAAGGCAGTAAGTAGCTTGACGGTGGAACTTGCTTGCGTCCATGGTCCATAGTGAACTCAGATATGGTACATTAATCTGCCTTCAAGACCAAAAAGTTAACTTATTGCTTAGATGGGCTCACGGCCCGCCTGGTGTTCAGTGATTACCGGAGTCCATGGACATCGACAACGTAATTACCGCCGTCTACCTAGAGACATGAGTTTTAAATCTTCCATGCAAGTTATCGCATTTCATTAATTTTAAAATAAAAATCTCAAGTTGATGAAAATTACTGATTCCCTGATTTCGGCTTGGCCCAATAGTATACATAGTACGCTAGGCCCACTGGTGGGCAGTATGGCGTTCAACGGGTTAATTGTATCTATGTCTCGTGAAAATTACAAAGAATACTATAAGGAAGGAAACAATACCTTTCGTGTCCGTATATGTAGATCACGGAGACCATCTCCAGCAGAGCGACGACCACCAGGCCTATGGTGCCGGCGAACGAATCAAACATCTTCAGCCAGTACTCCCCGGCTCCGGTCGTGAAGATCAGACCGACGAGGAAACAGAACGAGCAGACAATTCCTGAACAGAATTTTACGTAATTCATAATTATTTACTGGTGGTAGGACCTCCTGTGAGTTCGCACGGGTAGGTACCACCACCCCGCGTATTTCAGCCGTGAAGCAGTAAAGCGTTTCGGTTTGAAGGGTGCGGCAGCCGTTGTAACTATACTGAGACCTTAGAGCTTATGTCTCAAGGTGGGTGGCGCATTTACGTTGTAGATGTCTATGGGTTCCATTAACCACTTAACACCATGTGGGCTGTGAGCTCGTCCTCTCATCTAAGCAATGAAAAATATACGCCAAAAATTTGAAGAATTAACTTTCTTTCGATTCAGGATGCTGAGAATTTTGGGTACGTTCATCAAATCTGAGGGTCGTGACCTTCAAGAAGGCTTTCCGCTATGACGTTACCCGTATGTGGATGTATGATTACACGAAGGGGCTTATGACCTACTCGATGTTTAGCGGTCACCAGAGCTTACAGATATCTGAACCTCCTGATTCCGTCACCTTTAGACACGAGGTCCAGTCACAAGTGGACAACGGTTACCTTGCCCTCCACACAGGAACGTATTACTGTTCTGCGACAGAAATAGGCCGGACAATGTCTGTCACCGGTAATTGAACAGATTTTCAAATTTTGAGGGTTTTTTTATTTTTTATTATACCTTCACTGTGAAAGTCACTCGTACACGTCAATTGGCGCTTACGTCGATTTAGAATAAAACGAAATTCAAATCAAAATTCCCGCGTCTCAAGGGTCCTGTGAGATTCGGAGACTGAAGATGTTTGAACAATTGTTGCCTACCTGCGGGATCTCAACTTTGATATATACGTGTCAATACTAACACTTCGTTCGGTAAAGCGGTAGGCAGCGGCTTGGCTCTGCCCCTGGCATTGCTGAAGTCCATGGGCGACGGTAAACACTCACCATCAGGTGGGCCGTAAGCTCGTCTGTCTATTCGGGCAATAAAAAATAAAAAAGGCGAAATATCCTCACCGGTTATAACTGGCTTGCTGAGTCGTTTGAAGAAGTCAATATCGAAAATGGTGCACAGCATCCCTTCCATGATACCAATCTGGCTGCCCAGACCCAGGGACAGCAGCATCAGAAAGAAGATTATGGACCAGAACGGAGCTGGAGTCAGCTTCAGAATCGCCTGCGTGAACACTATGAAGGCCAGCCCTGTACCTTCGGCAGCCTGTAATGAAGATTTATAGCTGTTACCACCAGGCAGGACCATCGATTCTGAACGCTACTGCGAACAACTGATGAGATTAAAGCAAGAAGTTGAGAGAAACTGGCCAGAATTTATCAACAGAAGAGGTGTGGTTTTTCATCATGATAACGCTAGACCTCACACATCTTTAGCCACTCAGCAAAAATTAAGAGAGGTTGGCTGGGAGGTGTTAATGCATCCGCTGTATAGTCCTGACCTAGCACCTTTAGATTTCCACCTGTTTCGGTCTCTTCAGAATTCTTAGGCAGTGTCAGGTTAACATCACGAGAGGACTGCCAAAACCAATTGTCGCGGTATTTTGATTAGAAGCCCCAAAAATTTCTATAGCAATGGGATCATGTTCCTACCTACAAGATGGCAAAAAGTTATCAAACAAAATGGTACCTACATACTTTAGTTAAATGTAAATAAACTATATTAAAAAATGTTGTGAATTTTCTTAAAAAATGCGAAGAAACTTTTTCCCCGACCTATTCTATAGATTATGAAAATAAGATGGCAGACTTTTTTCCAACTTACTTGAGACTTATCGTTATATTTTGGGTAATTCACACAATATCCTTATAAATTATATAGCCTATGTGTTATTCTGATGTGTAAGCTATATTATTGTAAAGCTTGATCCAAATCCATCCAGTACTTTTTATGTGAAAGAGTAATAAACATTTATCCATCCATTCTTACAAACTTTCGCGTTTATAATATTAGTAGGATTAGTAGGATTGTGTATTGCACGTTCGAACACGAAAAATTCGGGAATCACCTCATCTAGTTGTCGGCTCATGGTGCAGCCGGTCAAGTTGAAGGCAGCCACGAGGGTCTCGTTCAGCTTCGGATACTCCTCGCGGTAGTAATCTTGAGTGGAGTTGAGCGTGAACCCGCCGATGTGGTTGAGAGCCAGCACTTTAATTTCCCTAAAACGATGAAATGGAAATTTTTGAGATAGAGATTATCCAGAGGCGGACTATCCGTAAGGCAAACTAGGCACGTGCCTAGTGGCGTGTAGTTACAAGGGGCGCGCGAGCTAAGAATTTGTAAATCAATAAAGAAAATAACATATCGACGATTAAGAACTAAATGCCGATCTATAATCTAAATCTATAATAGATTATTCCTATTTGGCCTATTTCCCAGGGCAGAGAGGAATCATAAATTTCGATGTTCCTCTGGACCTTTAATCCGCCACTGAGATTATCTGTCTAAAGATTACGAAGAACCAATTAAGCACGGTAACGCTTCGCTATTGCGTATTTTTTACTTTTTTCTTATGGCTTTTATTGCCCGTGTAGGCAGCCGAGCGCACGGCCCATCTGATGGTGAATGGTTACCGTCGCTCATGGACGTCAGGAACGCCAGGGGCAGAGCCAAGTCACTGCCTACCATTGAGTACGAGAGGCTTGATGAGAATCAAGCCTCATTTGAAAAAAGCTAATTTAATGAAAACACCAAAATCAGTTTCATCAAAATCGGTTATATGGCTTACGAAAGCAAACAAGTCAAACATACAATTTTTTTTAAATTTAGCCTGGGAGAGGATGACTTAGTTTCATTCTTTAGTTGGGTGGACGAGCTCACAGCCCACCTGGTGTTAAGTGGTTACTGGAGCCCATATACATCCACAACGTAAATGCGCCACCCACCTTGAGATACAAGTTCTAAGGTCTCAAGTATAACTACAACGGTTGCCCCGCCCTTCAAACCGAAACGCATTACTGCTTCACGACAGAAATAGGCAGGGTACCCGTGCAGACTCACAAGAGGTCCTGCCACCATTAATTATGCAAATTATAATTCTGCCGATTTGATTTTTATAACACGATACATTATACCTTCACCGTGGAAGTCAATCCTGAACATTTGTTAAGTACGTATATATCATTAGAAAAATTTACACTTGTCTGCGGGATTCGAACACTGGTGCAGTCGCTACGCTTCTTCTGAATGCACTAGGGGTCTTATCGTTTGGGCCAAATTTAATTCTTAGCGTCATTCTATGGTACTCACTTCGTAATGCAGGTTTCGACCATGGTGTACGCCTTGAAGCCGAGGATGCTGAAGATGACCACGGAGGCGTAGATGGCGGTGAGGGCGTTGCAGACGGACACGAGGAGCACATCCCTCACGCAGTTGTTGTTGGGAGGGTTGTACGAGCCGAACGCGATCAGCGAACCGAAAGCCAGACCGAAGGAATAGAACACTTGAGTGGCCGCATCCAACCAGACGGTTGGATCCAGAAGTTTTTCCAGCTGAAAAACGAAGTTCACTGTGCTTAGTGCGAGTTCTTTAACGTTTTCGATAGCGTAAAAGTTAACTCGAGTTTTTATGGAGTTGGAACGTTTGCTTACGTTTGCCGCTAGGGGCGGTATTTCAACTGATGGTAGGACCTCTTGTGAGTCCGCACGGGTAGGTACCACCACCCTGCCTATTTCTGCCGTGAAGCAGTAATGCGTTTCGGTTTGAATGGTGAGGCAGCCGTTGTAACTATACTTGAGATCTTAGAACTTATATCTTAAAGTGTGTGGCGCATTTACGTTGTAGATGTCTATGGGCTCCAGTAATCAACATCAAGTGGGCTGTGTGCTCATCCACCCATTTAAGCAATAAAAACAAAAATATTTGCATATTTTATTTTGATATGATATCGATTATACCATCTCTTCGAAACATCAATCGCATATCTCTAAGCCGGTGGTGAACCAAGGATTTGGTTGTCGAGAACAGGCGAAAACTGTGACGGCCCAGTTTTGCCCCGAAGTCCTCACCTTCGGCTTGTACATATGAAGGATCCCGTCCGAGGAGCCAGGCAACGTGATGCCTCTGATGAAGAAGATGGTCAGGACCACGTACGGAAACAGAGACGTGAAGTACACCACCTGGAAACGATGAGTTATGCAAAATATTTTTTGTTTAATCCTATGCATTCAATGATGGTGGTGTGATGGTTACGTAGGAGGTATGACTGCTGGTCATTATTCTGATAACCAGAATCACCTAGAACCACTGCGATTATCCACAGTGCCTTTCCAGAGATCTTTTCTGCGACATCCTATCAAGCTCTGGGAAGAGCTCCCCTCTTCCTCCTAGGATGAGCTGTTTCTCCAGTACTATGATATACCTTTTTTCTTACGAGACTTACGGATACTACTCAGCTGAAGGCAGTGGCTCGACTGTGGCATTGCTGAGTCAATGGGGGACGGTAACACCCAAAATCAGGTAGGCAGCGGCTTGGCTCTGCCCTTGGCATTGCTGACGTCCATGAGCGACGGTGACCACTTACCATCAGGTGAGCCGAATGCTCATCTGCCACAAGGCCAATAAAATAATATTTCAGGCAGAATTCGAATATCTTGACGGCATAAGTGTCTTCTCTTGAAGCTATTCACAAATTAAGTTATTATTTGAGGTCTGATTAAGCGGAGCTGCTGATTGCCCAGACCGTGTGACGTCAGACCTCAAGATTCGAAATCAAACCTGTATTTCTTTGGTATTTGTCACAGTCATATAGTAGTCTGAGCTATAGACGAATCGGCAGTAAAGTATTCACGTCCTTACGGATCCATCAGATCCAATAACCCTTGCATTAGACGCCTTCCGCTCTAACACTAGGAGTAGGGACCCCGGTAACCATACTCGTAGAACTCGGCAAAAAGCTCGACGTGCAACCTAACCTAAGCATCAGCCCGTTGAGTTTCTCGCCGGATCTGCTCAGCGGGTTGCGATTCCGATCCAGTAGTAGATTCATTCGCGAAGCAGCTACTATTGTGTTGTTAGGTCTCCCTTGGAGGCGCTCGGTTAGCAAATCCCGCCCCTTCTTGTGAAACTGAAAGGCCTCAGGGCCACCACTAAACTCTCAATTGTAAAAAAAAGTAAGTAGTAATAAAAGTAAGTAAGAGGTGTGTGGAAAGTTTTTTATTGGTGCTAGGACTTCTTGTGAGTCCGCACGGGTAGGTACCACCACCCTGCCCATTTCTGCCGTGAAGCAGTAATGCGTTTCGGTTTGAAGGGTGGCGCAGCCGTTGTAACTATAATTGAGACCTTAGAACTTATATCTCAAGGTGGGTGACGCATTTACGTCGTAGATGTTTTGTGGGCTAAAGTAACCACTTAACACCGGGTGGGCTGTGAGCTCGTCCACCCATCTAAGCAATAAATAAAAAGTTGCATGCACATTACCTTCCCGCTACTCTGGATTCCCTTCATCACTATGCAGAACACGATAACCCAAGCGAGAAGTAAGTAGAGCACGATCCACCAGCGCGGCACCCCCGGGTCCTCGATGCTGGGCGCCGCGTCCAGAGCCTCCCGGTACCAGAAGTAAACTGTTGCTGAGGCCTTGTTGCATTCGGCCTCAGCTGTCCCGTTGTCCTGGGGACAGCTAGACCAGGGTAGCTGATCTGCTGTTAGCTGTAAGGATCAAATTTACTGACTCAGTGGCACAGTAGCTAGGATCAAGATTTCGATTCCCAAATCAAACATTCGTGTGATAAACAAGTTTGTTTGCTCTTTGCATGGGCATTTATTATCTATAATGTATGTATATATAGATAATAAATTTGGAACGCCTTGTGGTGACCGGTAAAATAGAGGGAAAAAGGCCTAGGGGTAGAGGTTCCAAACGATGGTCGCACCAAATAACGGAGGAACTGGGGATACCTATCAGCGACGCACTCCACCGGGCTGCAGGGCGGGATCGATGGAGACAGTTGGTTGACAAAATCGGACGGAGTCACGATCCTCAGCAGTGAGGGACCGATCGAAGAGAGAGAGTATGTATATATTTAAAACGTATATATATATATATCACAGTAGAAATAGGAAGGGCGGTGGTACCTAGCCGTGCGGACTCACAAGAGGTCCTACCGACGGATGAGGCATGATTTGTTAGTCTAGTTATAAAAAAACAGTTATCTTACAAGGTCTTTAAAACACATTCCTATACTAATCTATATGTATACTAATATTATAGAGAGGAAAGATTTGTTTGTTTGTTTGTATTGAATAGGCTCCGAAACTACTGAACCGATTTGAAAAATTGTTTCATTGTTTGGAAGCTACACTATTTCCGAATGACATAGGCTATTATAATCTTTTTTGAAAAAAATTTGGGATCCCCTTACTAAAACTCCAATAATGTAACCCAAGGTGTAAAAAAAATACCTAAAATATTCTTTACATCGCGTGCCCTGCAAAAACTATTGATGATAGAATAAAATAATGTACTACGACTTTGTAGAACACATTATTATTTACAAAAAGCGTCACGGCAGCATATTTCTAACTATTATAGTTATGCCGCAATAAGTGTTCTTTTATTTAAAAAAAATAAAACAACCTCAAATATCGTTGAAATTTTTGTTAAAGACCCGAGCGGAACCGGAGCGGGCCGTTAGTATTTTAGAAGAGTAAAGTGCTTTCGCTCACCCGGATGCTGTTGAATAGATAGAAGAAAACCCAGGTTATGATCACGTTGTAGTACAGAGCGACGAATAGGGTCACTATGCAGCTGGATATGCCGATACCACCCAGCCAGGGATGGATGGTGTTCCAAACGCCGAGGCTTCCGAGACGCATCTTCTGCCCTATGGCCATCTCTATCAGGAACAGAGGTACACCCTCCAGGACCAACATGATGAGGAACGGAATCAGAAAGGCACCTGAAAATAATTAGCTGTCTATTGCGTTCAGAAAATTAAAATCGCGAGCTAGGGTCTCTACGGATTGAGGTCCTAAAAACCCAGAAGCCATGATTGCTTCGACACGGAATTGCATTAAAATACCATTCCAATTTTCAAACCGAAGGTTAAAGCGTGAATATTAATCCGCTTTTATTAGCTTCAGACGTATGTATGTAACGGAATCTTTGAACATGATATTGATCCCCTTCAAAACGTCGGATTAACTCGAAATTTGGCATACTTATTAAGGACCGATGACAATTCAATATTTAAAAATATTTATGGAAAAAATTGAAATTTAACTAAAGAATGAAAAATAAATAATAGTTTAAAAAAACAAAAAAATACGCTTTTATAGTGCTTTTCAGGATATTATCAAAAAAACCTTCTACTATTCTATCTGTTCATAAAATATTTATAACTACTGATACCATGCACGCCACGTTTTTTTTTACAATAAAATCATTTTTTCTTACACTATTTTTAATTCAAATTTATTAAAATTTATTTTCAATTGTTTAGTTAGATTTTCTGTAAAAGCGTATTTTTTTTTGTTTTTTTAAACTATTATTATTTTTACAGTCTTATAGGTCGAGTTTACAATTTTCACTGACATTTTGAAACTTAACATTCAAATCTAAATATAGATGAGCGCGGGCGTAGCTTCATCGATTGAACGGAGCTACGAATGTCGTAGACCGTCTACTGGGGTGCTACGTGGTTACATCATATCTGCAAGCTTTTACTGGCATTGGGCAGACGTAACGGCCTTATTTGATTATAGGCTATAATTGTTTTCTCATACCTATCTAGTTACTACTTACGTACTTACTTACTTACTATTATTTTTCACAATAATAGTAAAATCATTTATAAATCGAAATGTTTTTCGTTTTTGTTTAATTGAATAAGTGATGAGTAATGTGAATGAATGAATGAAAAACCTTTGCTTTATTCTGATCTAGAAAAAACGTATCTGTGCTTTGTATTAAAATGTCATTGTCCATAATTCACGGATTTCTGGATATTCTTATTTTTTTTGTTATGTAAAGTTGTTTGTCACGTTTAAAAATATACGAATCATGCTCACACGCTAGTTCTACAATCTTAGACTTTTTATAAAAAATCAAGTTATTTTTCTAGTAAGAGACCCAACCTGTCTACATTTTTTTTTATTTTAAGCTCATTTTTATCGGTAGCTTATTGTATATGAAAATTCAGATCCTCCTCAAGCCAAAGCATAACACAGCTTCCAATTTTTCTCCTGGGTGTGGTAGTAGAAAGTGTTGTAATATTAGAATTGGTAACAGTAATAAATTATTTAAGCCATATCTATGTATTGTGATGTCATTAACATTTTGACAGTATCATAATCAGGTTGCGGAATTTTTAATTGTGTTTCAACATGACATTTATTTTTTTGGCTCGAAAAGCAATCGAAACTTTATCGCGCGCAGCCAGGGAAGAATGTTTACGTAAAAAAAAACACTTTGACAGCCGCCAAACTTACCTCCGCCATTTTGTTGACACAGATACGGAAACCGCCAAATGTTACCCAAGCCCACAGAGTATCCAATAATCGACAAAAAGAACTGTAGTTTCCCGGACCAGGCAGCCCTGTCATCGTCCGGTCCGTCGCGGTGCAATGATCCTCTAGAACCTTGGAGGACGATGGTAACTCCGTGGGGTCGTTCAGAGCCGTCAGCCCGCGTCGTTAATGGCGCCAATTCGTGGCCATTACGCGGCCCTATAGTCTCAGCTTTGGCCGCCATTTTGTGCTCAATATATCTCGCGTACCCAACCTTATTTTAGTTTTACTAAATTTTTTAAATGATACTGGTTACCTATGAATATGTTCATAATACGCTATTATTTTGTTTCATTATAATCTTCGTAATATCGTATCGCGTCTTTTTTAATGAATTCGATTTCTTTGAAATACGTTTTTATTCTCTTCAGTAATTTCTGTCGTAGCTTCAATGAATCTCTGAAGACGTTGTCGATTGATCTGTACATAAATATTTAGTTGCAGAACGGTTTATAGGGACATTGTAATGCTTTTAATAATTGTTTCCGCGATGCTCGTTTAAGCCCTCATTTTATTTGTACGTCAGTGGCCTGGTCACACCGGTAAGTCTGAAACAAACAAAAAATGTTTGAAAACTACAAGAATACACTTATATAGCAAACCGAAGCTACAATTCACTTTTTTTTTTATTCGGTCGATACTGGTTAGGACATAAGAGCGAAATTTGAAAAAAAAAAAACTCGTAAGAGACAACCGGGTCTCTAGTCATTTCTGGCGCGAAATAGTAGAAGTCCTATTTCACCAACTGGAAAAACGAAGGTATCATTTAAATCGTCGTGGCCCGGTATAGTCGTATCAAGCGATGCAACGGTTCATGAATCCCGCAGGGGGGTACCAATATCTCTAATGAAATACGTACTTAACAAATGCTCACAATTGACTTCCACGGTGAAGGAATAATATCGTGTAATAAATATCAAACCCGCAAAATTATAATTTGCCTAATTGCTGGTGGTAGGACGTCTTTTGAGTCCGCACGGGTAGGTACCACCACTTTGCCTATTTCTGCCGTGAAGCAGAAATGCGTTCAGTTTCAGTGAAGGGCGGGGCTGCTGTTGTAACTACACTGAGACCTTAGAACTTATATCTCAAGGTAGGTGGCGGCGTTTACGTTGTAGATGTCTATGGACTTCGGTAAACACTTAACACCAGGTGGGCTGTGAGACAGAACTCATGAAAAAGCAAAGGGGGGAAAGTGAAGCGTTTAGTGCGGAGCTCATCTCTCCCATCACCCTCCCCCTCGGGACGCCGGACTGGCGGTCATCGGCGCCACGACCACCAGCCCTCTCGGTCGGCAGGCTATCCGCCTAGATGGCGCCGGTTAGAGTGAGCTATCCTACGGAATACCCCGCTGGACCAGAACCAGCGTGGGTCGAGGATAGCCGGCCTTCCATCACCCGGATGCTTTTGCGTAAAACGCGTGCAGAGCAACTTGCACGTCGTCTTCTTAGCCCCCCCCCCCGCCGGTCCCCAGACCGACATGTGAGGGGGACCCGAAACACTTAGAGGACCAGGGCTTGGGCGAGATCCACCCCTCTGGCCTCCGCTCGACGGCGGCGGGATTGTGCGTCACACAATACAGTCTACTCTTTTGTATATTTTGTTTCATCAAAAATGTTATGAAGCGAAATGAAATGAAGTTGATTAATTTGAAACATCAATCAATAGAAATGAAATAGAATGAAAGGAGATGATAAAGAATGAAATATACTTTCAGTAAATGGTGATTATTTACTGAGTAAGACTTTTTCAGTGGACTTTTTGGAAGATCTAGTGAGGAATGATCTCCCGTCCACGGTGTTTCTCGAGCATTATGACATGTCCTTCTTCAAACGAGGCTTGTGGAGAGTACTTAACAATAGGCAGCACCTTGGCTCTGCCCTTGGCATTGCTGAAGTACATGGGCGACGGTAACCACTCACCGTCAGATGGGCCGTATGCTCAGTAGGCAAAATAAAATAATTCACACGACTTCGCTCCTCGCGTTCCCACCAAAAGTCCACGAAATAGTTTTTTTTCCTTATTTAATCGTTGGCAACCTATGGGGCTATTCTAACTACGCGCGAATTGGGAAAATAGTCATTAATTTCGTTCGAAGGACAGAACCACGGTACTACAATATTAATGAGAACTCTATATAATACCAGCGACCCGCCCTCGCTTCGCTTCGGAAACATTAAATTTTATTATTGATAACTGAGTCCCGCGATGTTACCCGCGGTTATTGTCGTAACGCGGGTGACGCCGCGGGGCGAAGCTAGTCTAAATAAAGTAGCTTAAGTTACTCCTTATATCATCAGCTACCTATCAGTGAAAGTCTCGTCAAAATCGGTCCAGCCGATCCAGAGATTAGTCGGAACAAACAGACAGACAGACAAAAATTGAAAAAAAATATGTTATTTTGGTGTATGTACCGTATATATTATATTCATATGCATGTAGTAAAAAGCGGTTATTTCAATATTACAAACAGACACTCCAATTTTATTTATATGCATAGATTTTCCACGGCTTTCGCGTAGCCCACACATAATGAAACCTTCAATACGATTTGATTTGCAAAGTAGTAAATAATACAATGACAATAAACAAACTAGAATGAACCATGAAAGCAATTTAAGTGTGAGCCCACCATTACTCGTCAGGTGTTATGTGAATAACGCGTTTGTGATCATGCACATTGTCTTCAACTGTTTTAAACGACAAGAGGTGGTTCTTATTGCTTAGATGTGTGGACGAGCCCACCTGGTGTTAAGTGGTTACCGGAGCCCGTAAACATCTGCAACGTAAACGCACCACACACCTTGAGATATAAGTTCTAAGGTCTCAGTATAGTTACAACGGCTGCTCCACCCTTCAAACCGAAACGCATTGCTGCTTCACGGCAGAAATAGGCGGGGTGGTGGTACCTACCCGCGCGGAGGTAGGTCCTACCACCAGTAAAAAGAATAAGAAAAAAAATAACAATAAAACCTTACCGCCTTTAATTGCCAAACGTACACCACCGAGAACGCCCAAGTGAATTCTAAAATAAAAATTGACTACATAGAATCTTAGAACACATCGACCTAAATAAAATCTATTAAAATAGATAGCAATAACTCTTCAAAACGTGCAAATTTATCAATTTGTTTTAATTTCTTTTAAATGTCCTAGTTTTTTTTTTACTAACGCCTTTTTTTTGTTAACTCTTTATTACATTGACATACACTTACGAATGTTAAAATAAAATAATATTATTGTCTACAGATATATTATCTGTACTATCTATGGCGACGACTGAATGAACAGGCGTAAAAAGGTGTCAGTTAACTTTTAATTATAACAACACAGAAGATTTTGGAAGAAAACAATAAAAGCGCAGCAATGGAATAGTTTTATTGTATTATTTACTAGCTTTTGCCCGCGACTCCGTCCACGTGGAATAGTTACTTTGGCATAACACTAAATTTTACGTAGAAAGTGAAATTATTTTTGAATTATAGAATGTTAAGGAACTATTTAAACCTCTATTTTGAAACATTTTTTATTGGCGATCCACTTGTATTGGTCTTACCGTGATTTTATATATTATAGCCATTTAGATATTATAGCCTATAGCCTTCCTCAATAAATGAGCTATCTAACACTGAAATAATTTTTCAAATCGGACCAGTAGTTCCTGAGATTAGCGCGTTCAAACAAACAAACTCTTCAGCTTTATAATATTAGTCTAGTATAGATGGAATAGTATTATTTATTATATTTAGTTAATTGAATAGTTTTTTAGTTTATGCACCACGATCCCAATTTTATGTCTACATTTATTTATTTATAACATAAACTTAAACTATTATACTTTCTCCGGTTTTCGTGAGGCAAAGACATAATTTGAAAGTGCTTTTACGATTTTATCTCGCCTTTACTATTTTCATTTTCATATTTCAATTTCGATATTATATCGTTCTTTTGTCGATAATTATTCACAATGCTGAAGGTCGTGGCTTCCGTTTAATGACTTTCTCCCGGATTATCCAATTAATTTCTATATAAATAAATAAAATAAAAATAAAAATAAAAACTTCAGAGGTGTCAAGGGAGACCCGGATGGAACGAAGTTCCTTTCGATTAATTAGTGAAGGAATTGTAATATTTTTTTAAGTTATAATAATAAATTACGGCATTATGAACTAAATTACTATTGTTGAAACGCTATCTCGAGAAACTGTACTCATTACGCGGACCAATCGGATACGAGCAATGTCACGCGATAAGCGCCTACACGTTGATTGGTTAGAATGACGGATCTAAAAAGTGTCGTGACAACTTTTCGTAAGAATTTTTTCCGTCTAGCCCCCTTTCACAACGCGCGATAAGGAACTTCGTTCCAAAAGCCTGTATTTCCTTATCCTTAACTTTCATTTCAAATGTGGTATTTTTTTGTTAGTGTTTAGTTATTTATTAATGCTTATTGTCTAAATGTTAGTGAGAGTTATTTTTTTTGTTATTAGATATGGACCCCTCCTCGGGTGAAGGCCTCCTCCAGTCCTTTCCACTGATCTCTGTCCTTGCCGATAGTTTGCCAGTCCATTCATTTAATTTATTTTCAATTAATTTCTATATAACGAATACTATTCTGATCGCGGGTGACTAAAATGTTATTTGTCGAGTTTCAAGAAACGCTATTGTACATTTAGCCTAAAATAAACAATTTAATCTACTTATAGATGCTTATTTTTTAGTTTTATACCCAAGTATGTCAAGGGCGGGCTGAAACGGGGGTATTGATATTGTGGCACGCCCCCTCGGCTTCGCGTATCGCCACCCCCGGACCACGTGTACGCTTTACTGGTATTTTGATAATTAAAACAATTAAAAAATAGTTTAAAAATACTAACAAAATACACTTTTATAGAAAATCCGACTTAAAAATAGAAAATAAATTTGAATTAAAAATAGTGTAAGAAAAAATGATTTTATTGTAAAAAAAAGCGTGGGGTGCATGGTATCAATAGTTATAAATATTTTATGAACAGATATGAGTAGAAGGGTTATTTTGATAATATCCTGAAAAGCACCCTTCAAACCGAAACGCATTACTGCTTCACGGCTCAATTAAGCAGGGTGGTGGTACCTACCCGTGCGTACAAGATGTCCTACCAACAGTAATTACACAAATTATAATTTTACGGGTTTTGATTTTTATTACACGATGTTATTCCTTCACCGTGGATGTCAATCAAGAACATTCGTTATGTAAGTACGTATTTCATTAGGAAAATTGGTACCCGCCAGCGGGATTCGAACACCGGTGCGTCGCTAGATACGAATGCACCGGACGTCTTATCCTTTAGGCTACGAGGACTACATGGAAAATTCTTTAATTGCATCCTGTTGTTTTTTTTTTTTCTAATGTTAGTTAAAAGTTTGCTCTTTATATCAGAAGGTACGTTGTTTTTTAGTAGGTCATTCGATACATTCAACTTCTAACATCAAATAATTGGTTCGCACGACGTTATTATTCATAGTATTGACTAGGCGTGACCTGTATACGTTGTCGGAGTTTTATATAAACTAAAACATATTAATGTTATCGGGTTGATTTTTAAACATTTTATTGTTTTTTTATTTATTGTTTTTTAATAAATAAATAAATAAATAAATATTTACTAACAATCACGCCACGTTAACGGGTCCCGTGATAAGTTCGTAAAGAAATTGTGTTACAGGTACCAGATAACGGATATAAATGTAAGATATTTATTATACACATACATATATTTAATAGACATCCATAACCCTGGAAAAGACATTTATATTTATCATACAAATATCTTCCCTTGGCGGGATTCGAACCCGCGACCCCCTGTGTAGTGACCATGTCACTTACCACTACACCAGACGGCCGTTGAATAGACAGTAGCCACAATTCTAGTATTTCAGTGACGTAAACATGGAAAATCTGGATTCAGAATTGTTCATAAATCGTCTTCTCGCATTAAAACTGTATAATCTCAAAACTTACTAATTTTACAGGAGAGTGTTTTAAGGTTTAAACCATGTGATATTTTTAAAATTATAATCATCTTTGCAACATTTATTTTTTATCTTTTACATTAGTTACATTATCTGTCTTTTAAAGTAAGATAAAATTATATATTAATTTTGTTAATAGTAGTCAAAATATAGGAAAAATAAAAAAAAAACTACAAGCTACGCTCTTTTGACAATATTTATGAGAAAGATACTGGTGATACTAAATGATTCCGCATATTAACTCAATTTCGAATACATATTTTTGGAAATTGTACACTTTTAAATGCGAAAAGACGAAAAATGTCAGATTGGTAGACCGCTGTTTTGAAATTTAGAAGGACCAATTAAAGGATGTGATTGGCCTTATTTTGAGTTTTATTTGTGGCCACATCCACGATTATGTTTTTCGAAGTCGTCTTGGACTATGAGATAAGAAGGCCTGCGTGACTCGTATCGAGCGATGCGACAGGTCCAGTGCTCGAATCCCGCAGGCAGGTACCAATTTTCCAATGAAATACTTCATTCGTGCTTACAAATGATTTTCGCGGTAGTGACGACAAGGCATAAAATTGTGTAACAAAAATCATACACACAAAAATATTAACATATTTTCCGTAATTCGATACAATTGAGGTATAGACCTCATGTCTCAAGGTGGGTGGCGGTATTCACGTTGTGATATCTACCTGTATCCACATAATCTAAGACACGATCGTTTAGCCGTTTAAGCAATAAAAAAGAAGGAATGAGACCATAGACATAAACAACCTAAATGCCGCCACCATCTTGAGACATTAGTTCTAAGTCTCATTTTTATTTATTTATTGCCTTTGTAGACATACGAGCATACGGCCCATCTCATGTGGTCACCGTCGCCCATGGACATCAGCAATGCCAGTGGCAGAGCCAAGCCGCTGCCTATCGTCAGGGCAAATCTGCCCAATCCATCAAAAGGCATTACTACTTCGCAGAAATAACTAAGGTGGTAGTACCTACCCGTGCGGGCTCACAGCACTTCCTACAATCACTATTTTCGTTTGTAAAGCGTCGTCATTTTTAGAACTCTTTAATATACACATGCCTCACGCACAAGTATGAATAGGAGATTTGACTCGCGAATCTCACATAACAATAAAATTCAAACAAGCTTTGTTAGCAAATTTATCACAGGCTTTGTTCGAAATGTCGTGAACCGTATGGCGGGTTCCGCATTATGAATGATAATCTGAAATATTATCGTGACGAGAATATAAAACAAGATAATTTTTCATTTTTCATTAGATTTTCGTGTTAAGTGGTAAGGCTGGTAATGCAGATCATATGAATGTACATTGTTCTGTTGATATTTTCAGAGGAATCACATATTTAAAATGGTTGCTTGTGTTTGTACAGTATTTCTTCGAAAAAGTGGCGTAATAATATGGTAAGAGACCTCGTGGACGAAGCCCCAAGTGCTGGACTGATTGAGTGAAAACCCTTACCGAAACTCCACTTAACGGGTGCATGCGCCAAGCTTAAGTTGGCGAATTATGGAGACCAGCTGTCAAGGCTTTAATAAACAAGGATTCCACATCATAATCATTCTTCTGCTCTTCTCCCAGTCACCTGGGGTCGGCGCAACATGTTTTCTCCTTCCATACTCCTCTATCATATACCATTCCTTCGCTCACACCCCTCTTACACATATTTCACGCAGTTCATCCACTTTTTCTCAGGTTTACCTCTTCCTCTATAATAAATAAGACCACATGACCACGAATACTCTGCCAAGAGGTACCGCCTATGATGTTGCTATAATAATCCTTTGACGGTGGCCGTCTCTACCTCCGACCCAGGCGATTGGACAAAACAAAATCATAACCCTAATGTCTTATCGGATCCTCCTGATGCACTGTCGGTGTTCAAAGCACTTCAAGCACCGGTCACCGTTCTTGGTCGACGTGCAAGCTAACCCATAGACCCAACTCACTGAGTTTCACCGCGGATTTTCTCAGTGGATTGCGTTTTCATCTCTCTCCATCAATGCTCTTGGGTAGTTTGTAGATAAGACAGCTTTTATATGCAGCGGAGTCTTCGGCCTTACCTATCTCTGTTCGAAACGATCGAATAATAAATAAAATAAAACATCGAGTTGTTTTTGCTAATACCAAATATAACGGACCTTTAATTGCAAATTCCGTTCACCTCTCGATTTGATTATTTTTGCAGTTTTATTGAATACACCAACAAACAAATTATTATGTTGTATCCTGGTAAATAATATATTTTATTTATTTAATATTCATAGCTATTGGATAGCCGCAAGAGATTGTATTAGATGCGTATTTAATCATTCATTCATAATTTGTCACACACGAAAAACAATGATTATTCTTATACAGTACTTGTAAGACCAATCCGGTCCGCTTTGTTTGGCGATCTTTGATTTGACTTTCATGTGATAGCTACCAAACTTGACAGGATTACTCACTAGGCTAATATCTGAAGATTTGTTAATTTTTTTCATCGAAATCGCTTCAGCCGTTTTGGAGTCGTCAAGAAACATACCCACGCCGATTTTTATATAGACGAGTATGATATTAAATATTCTTGTATGTATTAAATATTTCATTCTTTTGTTTAGAGCATTTATAATAAGCTTTTATAATAAAATATACTTCCACGTTTTAGTCTGTTTGTTTGTCATTTTATTTGTGTATGTGAGACAAAGGACCCTGCTCTCCCGAGGTCTAAATAGCAAAGTCTGAACTTAAAAGTCGAGGGAAAATAATGTGAATTTACTAAAAAAAATGTGGTAATATGCAGCTAGCTTAAAATCGAATTAAACACGATTAAATATCATAGCGAACTAGCAATTAAGTTCATTTTTCTTTAGCGCAGGATAATGTCTGATCCGGAGAGTAGAGCGTAATTATAGTATCTCTATATACCTATATTAATACGTGAAGCAAAAACTTTGTACCTCTTTTTACGAAAATTGCGCAGACGGAGGAGTATGAAATTTCCCACACTTATATGAGAATATAGAGAAGGAGTGCAGAACGCTAATTTGTTTTTAAATTATGCATTCATAATAAATTAAATCAATAAAAAGACATCACACACTAACATGTATTTGACACACACACATATATGTATATACTCTTTGTTTATGTCAAACTTTTGTTATTGCTTAAGGTCTGTGGTCAAATTGAGAATAGGCTAATATTGTTTATCTATAATATTATTTGTCTATAATGTACACTTGGCGAAATCTGTGATTATAGAAGTACCTATAATAAATAGTCTTTGACAATAGAACCATAATAATGTTCAAACTTACAATTTCAATTAATTATAGTCGAATTTCGACTACTGCGGGACCACTAGTAATTACTACTTTGTCATCGGTCCTTGCCGCGTGTGGAAGTTTTCAAGATAATTGACCGTTTTGAAGTCAGTAAAAATGGCGTTCAAAATATGGTTTAAATACAGATATTCAATTCAATGCTGAAGGTCGCGTCTGGCTTGAATTTTTGATCATTTGATATAGCGCTTCTCCACGTCTTCCTGTCCTCAGAGGTCTAAATAGCACATACACACATACCAAGCACATATATGTGCGTACTAAGCTAATAAAAGCGTATTATAATTGTTTCTCAGATGGACGTCACGGCGTAAATTCTTTTTAATATGCTTTTATTAGCTTCAGACGTATGTATGTAACGGAATCTTTGAACATGATTTTGACCCCCTTCAAAACGTTGGGTTAACTCAAAATTTGATATACTTATTAAGGGCCGATGACAATTCAATATTAAGAAAAAATATTGAAAAAATTGAAATTCAACTAAAAAATGAAAAATAAATAATAGTTTAAAAAACTAACAAAATACGATTTTATAGAAAATCCAACTAAAAAATAGAAAATAAATTTTAATAAATATGAATTCAAAATAGTGTAAGAAAAAATGATTTTATTGTAAAACAGCGTGGGGTGCTTTTCAGGATATTAACAAAATAACCCTTCTACTCATATCTGTTCATAAAATATTTATAACTACTGATACATCACGCTTTTTTTACAATAAAATAATTTTTTCTCACACTATTTTTAATTGAAATTTATTTAAAAAAAATTGTTGTATTTTCTATAAAAGCGTATTTTGTTAGTTTTTTTTAAATTATTATTTATTAGAACTATAGAAATTGGGATAAAACAAAAAATATGTACAGTCAAAACCGTTTACTGCGACATCGTTTAGAACAACATGCCGGTTATAGTAACCTAGAACAAAGGTCCCGGCTGAATGCTATATGACCGCCTTATTTAAAACATTGCTTTATACGACATTGCTTATAACGACATACCTCATAAAACGACCACATTTAACAAATATTTCGGAGAATTAAATCTGTTAGAACGACCGGCTAAGCTTTATTGTAAACAATTTGGATAGGTTCCACATTTGTCTTCAATGGCTATTAAAATCAGGAAAGAAAACAATAGGATTTAGTTTAGTCTAGGGTCTTTTCTAATTCTTAGAAACAAAACACGTGTATGCGGTAGAGTCAAAGCCCGCTTCTTCATATATCTTCAGTTAGTTTATTACTTATCTATACACAAGACGCACCAAAACTTTGTGGAGTTATTCGTAAAACTTTCAAAATGTCGCAAAGAAAAAGAAAACAAATTAATATTGAAGAAAAATCGCGTATTATGTAAATATATTTTTCTAATAATTCCCTATCGATTTGTTTGTACTTGCACGATACATATTAAACATCACCGGTTGTTACGACTATCGGTTTTTACGACTGAATATGAGCAGTCCCTTCGATGTCGTTATAACAGATTTTGACTGTAGTTGATTAAGACATTACGACAACATTCCCACGTGCCTATGGACATATGACGCGGGATAAGGACCTGACCTAACCAACTGAACAGCGCAAACCTTGCAGACGTCTCACTGCGCACAATCGATAATGTACCTTCGCTGGGTACTATATACCCTTGGGCGAAATTATATCAATATCTCATACAAAACTCTGACGTTTCACAATACAATTTAATAAGCGGGAATATCATGTAATTGAAAAATACAGACTATAAAAAGAATCTTTTTTTTTTAAAATTAGGTATGTTTAAATTCAAAATAAAATTCGAATCTGGTGTTTTTAGTGCGACTATAAAAGTATTTTTTGTTTTTAAATATATACATAGTATATATGTGATCAATCAAAATGTTAAAGTAATTAAATAATAAAATTGAATTAGTTCTGCATTATTGTATGATAAAACGCGCAATATGTTTTTATAACACAAAGTGTATTTATTCAATGATTCTTCAAAAAAATTACTTACATTTTTATTCTAATTTGTTTCGTTCAAAGCGCTGTGTCCTTATGAGGCCAAAATAAATCCAAAATTTCATTCGATTTCTTATTAAGGTCGCGACACACGGTCGTCCGCGACGATGGCCCTTTCCAGACTACAACTCAGCACCATCACACGAGTGGATAGAGCTGCGACACTTATCGATCCTACACTAAAACTTTTTATTTTTATATCGAGAGCAAAGAGTCTGTGTCGCAAGCCGATAGTTAACAATTTATTTGTTATTATTCGACACTAAGTTCATGTGACGCCTAGATGGGTTATCTGAGGTTTTTCCACAGTGCACATTTGCAATAATTAGTTTCTGTCTGGTCTGTTTAGTGCGAGTTTTTTAACGTTCTCGATAGCGTAAAAGTTAACTCAAATTTGTATGCAGTTGCAACGTTTGCCTACGTTTGCCGCTAGGGGCGCTGTTCCAACTGCAAACAAATTTGAATTAACTTTTACGGAGCACCAATAAATAATGTTTCAAAATCGGGATATTTTTCCCTTTTGAGAGGTTCCGCTGCGTGCGCTGCGGAAACGGTTAAAGTTACGCTAAAATTATGTATGACAAAATAGTTCCCCTTTAAAAGTTTAAAAAAAATCCGTGACAGCATATATTATGTCTATATGTTAAGGTTGACTCACTATAACGTTTTTTATGCTAACCAAATTTGTTCTAAAAGAAAGCATTATTTGTAAAAGTGTTTTTATAAAGATTATGTTAATCCCTATCCAAACAAATACGTTATTCATTACAACATTGAAACACCCAAATCACTTCAAGATAGGCTTTGCAATTATAATTTTTTCTGGATTTCTCCAGGATCCCATCATCAAATCTTGATGATTACCGGACCATTCGGGAAGTCTACCCTTTCGAACAAAAAAAAAAGAAAAAAGAATTATCAGAATCAGTTCAAGCATTATCGAGAAATCGGTGAACATACATAGATAAAAAAATATTGTCAAATTGATAACTTCCTCTTTTGAAGTCGGTTAAAAAGCGTGATACGTTTGGTACCTTAAATAGCTCCTTAACATTCTCTATTATTCAAAAATATTTTCACTTTCTACGTAAATGAAGAGGCGGGTAAAATTTAGCGTTATGCCCAAGTAACTACTATTCCACGCGGACGAAGTCCTGGGGCAAAAGCTAGTAAGATAATATTTTAAAAGTGTGTAATAAAACAAAAAAATCCTTTATTTCAGCTAAAGTTTTTTCGTGTGTCCTTTAAAAATATCCAGAGAACAGCTCCAACGCGAGAACACGAGGGGCAAATCCACAAAGATAGTCTACAGCGTCAACGATACTTGTAGTGTGTATACTTCGCATATAGCTGTAGGTAAGCTATTCTTAGCATTAGCACAAAAATTATATAGTTTTTATTAATTAAAACGCTTACGGACAAATTTCAACACCCTTGTCGTATTTTCACACCTTTAATTGACAACGTTCATCGCGGATACTGCGTCAATCATTTTAGCTTAGTACTTACAATATAGGGGGATAAAGTATGAAATTGCCGATTTTGACCAAAAAAATTAAAATTCGTTTTTTTTTTCATTCATTTAATATATTTGAATGAAATGAAATGAATGAAATGCGTTTATTTCAGGCAACTTAAGCCCATAAAATTTCACATACAATTACATAACATCTAAATCAAAATACAATACAATTGAAATTACAATTTATCAGAATAACTAAAAACAAAAACTAACAAAAATGAAACTAAATCAAAATTATTAAAATTGTAAACTACTAATATAAAATTAAAATTAATAAAGGAACTAATACAATAAATAATGAAATAATGTTAACTTATTTACCATTATTATCTATACATTGCTGCCACCTAATAGGAGGGGGACATTTATGCCTTTCCGATTGAACTCGGGTGATCTAGATTCTACAAACTGTGTGAAAGCATTCGGTACTGCCTCCTTTGAAGAAAACTTTTTATCACGTAGAAAATTGTCCAAATCACGAAAAAAATGCTAGTCCGTTGGAGCAAGGTCTGGTAAATACGGAGGGTGACGAATGGTTTCTAATTGCAGTTCCTGTAGAGATAAAACGGTTTCTCGTGCTGTATGAGGTCTCGCGTTATCATGGAGCAATAATGGTGAAGATCGATTCATGTGTCGGGGCTTATTTATCTTTGTAATTAAAGGTCCGTTTTATTTGGTATTAGTATCAACTATTCGATGTTTTTAATTGAACATCAATTAAGTTTACCTTATTTAAGTTTTTTTGTTATGATAGGTACTTATTTTTTCCAAATTTTAAGCTTTGAATGGCTCTCCTGTAAAGTTGTCGTTTAAACTAATTATCCTTTCACCCCTCGATATTATATCCGATTTTTCGAATCTACAGTTTATTTTCTCACGGACGACAATCGTAGACAAACGAAAAAGAATTTTTAGTTAAATATCACAGATAGGACGACTGCTTCTTGTCGATGCGAACTGATTATTAATTGGCCAACATTACATGGATGTGGATGTCTATGGGCTCCAGTAACCACTTAACACCAGGTGGGCTGTGAGCTCGTCTTACCCATCTATGCAATAAAAAAAAAAAAAAAAACGCGCTATTTGATGTGATCGGCCTGTAATGCCGCTACAGATAAGACGGATCAATCGAGATCACCAATCTCTGGCATGGCAGCTCTGGTATATATCTCTGGTATAAGTTTAACAAATTTTTTGTAGAGCCCACGGGTAATATACGAGATTTTGGTAATAGTATTGTTACACACTGGGGTTTGGCATAAATAATATTCTACCGAAATACAAGTTTACACTGTATTAGCACTTAGAACAGTTAAAACACTTCACAAACACTTTAAAATTTTCAATTGGCTTCTTTCGCTTCGCTTCAGGTGATGCGTTTGCTGTTTCGCTTCGAGTAGTTCCGATTACTGACTGACTGCATGCCATCTCTACAACACTTTTATAGTCGAGACGAAATCCCTACAATCGTCGAGAATATTCCACAAAAGTCTAGTATTGTGCGTTTCCGCTATCTGACAAAAGATGGCCTTGTACTTCTCGAGCGTTCTAGATGCTACTAGATCCTTCGATATTCGTTCGACTATTCGGCGATAGATGGCGTTACTCTTACCGGCGTTGCAGTATAGTAAGTCTTCTTAGGTATATTGTCATCATAAACCCTTGCAGTTAAAGTGTCATTTTCTAATCGTTGTCTACAATCTTACCAGAGCTACGGAGTAACGCAAAGCAGCTGTCGCACTAGACGTCTCTCCCAATCCGCTTTCAGTGCTTTTAGGCACTCAAAGCACCGGTCACCGTTGTCGTCAAACTCGTTGAATGCGACGAAGAGTTTGATGTGAAACTTGGCCATAGATACAACCCACTGAGTCTCTCACCAGATCTTCTCGGTGCGTCGCGATTCCAGGTCCGCTGGTAGATTCAGCGTAACACTGCTTTTTTTAGGGCCAGTGTCATCCCAACTGAGTCCCGTGAACTCACGTACCAGTCCGCGCGCGGTTGGAATTAGGCAGGGAAAAATATAAATGACGACAAAATCCCATTTCTCAAAACTACTCAACATAGTACTGGCTTGATCCTTAGATATTTGCTAAAATCTCAATATATCTTACAATTTTCCACCTTGAACTTAGAAACGTAATTTATTAAAACGCCTCATCGCGTTTTTTTTTTCTCCTACCTATGCTGATAGCCTTGAGAGGCTATTACAGCTTCACCCTAACATGTAGGTGAGTTCACGGGGCTCAAACCGGAGGTGTTGTTAACACTGACCCTAGCAAGAGTAGTGCTTCGCAGAATCTACCACCGGATCGGAAACGCGACCCCCTGAGAAGATCCGGCGAGAAACTCAGTGGGCTGCGTCTATGCTGGTGCTTCTGCACGTTACATCATTTGAAATTATGATCGAAATATTTCGTATCCTCTTTTTGGGTAGTGACAGCTTAGCGCGCTATTAATGGTCTCGTGAGAGGCGCACGGTAGACTGTAACTGCCTTAGCTAAAGCCATGGTTAGTCACGAGGTATAAACTAAAATTTTAAGTGACTTTAGCAAATCAACATCGCTATCCGCTTGTTCTTGGGATTTTGGACTTTGAGAGATATGGCCGTACCACCCATTTTATAATGATACCGTATTCAAAACAAAGTAAGTTCGATTTAATATCATTTAAGATCAGCTGCATAGTATGGTATCGATAAAATACATTCATATTGAACCACCCTATTTTCAGATGACGTGAATAGGGGTGAGCATGCGCGGGAAACCTTCCGCCATTTTGGCTAAGTTCGTAAGCGCTCGGGAAACGTCGGCTTACCCCGTGCAATAGGGTCAGCAAGAAGATTTGTGAAATCGTACGCCCCGGGTTATAGAAATATTAACTTTATGATGAACGCGATAGGAGTGATTGTTGTAGGCTTAGTGATGTTTTTGGGAAATGGTGCACCGGCGATACGCTCTTCCAATAAGGTGTATTCTCATGCTTGCGTCATTGAAGATATTTCGTCACGGAAAAATTTGCGTCTTTTTTTTTCGTTTTTAACGCGACACCAGCTGGTACAGATACTTTCAAAAAAAGAAAACTTAGCTTTTCTCTTAAAATAATTTAATAAGTTTTTATTTTTTATTGCATATTTCACAGCAATATATTTATTTATGTAAATGTCGCTTACAAATTTCAAATGAAGTCGACTTATCAATTTCATTCAAATAACGTCTCTAATATTATTCGAACGGCAACGCATAACATGAGGTCGTTTAATGAATATTATTGCTCAATTATCAAAATACTACCTGGAGCCATTGCGGTCCACAGTGCGTTTCTAGAGGTATTTTTTGCCACGTACCATCCGGCTATGGAATGAGCTCCCCTCCACGGTGTTTTCCGAGCGCTATGACATTTCCTTCTTCAAACGAGGCTTGTGGAGAATATTAAGCGGTAGGCAGCGGCTTGGCTCTGCCCTTGGCATTGCTGAAGTCCATGGGCGACGGTAACCACTCACCATCAGGTGGGCCGTATGCTCGTCTGCCTACAAAGGCAATAAAAAAAATCTAATATGGCACCAATATCTCAGAATTTAGATCTATTTTCAGGATTAACTCTTTCTTTTTTGTCTATAGCACAAATCGTGTTAACACTGAACCGTAATTAAAAAATAGATTATAATAATAATTATATATATTATATGTATTTTTATTTCGACTTATTTTCAAATTTATTATTTAATTATTATTATTTTCAATTGGAAAAATTAGTCGATTGACATATAAAAACATGATACTTAACCATATTAGATATAGATTTTGAAAACCAAACGCAGCCCAAATTCATCATCAAATTTGATGAGCGATTTTGAACTTTACGACTAGGCTGGTAAGCGAGAGGAGAATCGCGAATAAATGGAGCCTTATATGACCACTTACTCCCCACTAGAGGTACCCAAGACGCCATGAATATAACGTTGATTATAGATCAAACAAGGGCTCATTGGCGTTCTCTTGATCTTGACGATTTGGCCACATGCCAACAGACGAAGGTCGGACGTGCATTGCGCCAATATCTTGGCCACACAGCTGGACATATCTATATGACCAATTTACTAATTTTGTTAATATTAAACAATAAAAACTAGCACAAATTTTCCCATTAAACACATTTCTGGCGTGAAGCAGTAATGTGTTTTGGTTTGAAGGGGGGCAGCCGTTATAACTATACTTGAGACCTTAGAACTTATATCTATATAGGTGGGTGGCGCATTTACGTTGTGGATTTCTATGGGCTCCAGTAACCACTTAAGACCCGGTGAGCTGTGAGCTCATCCACCCATCTAAGCAATAAAAATATAAAAAATAAAATAAAAATTAAATTAATTTATTACTAGTGGTATGAGGTCTTGTGAGTCCGTACGGATAGGTACCACAACCCCGCCTATTTCTGCCGTGAACCAGTAATGCGTTTCGGTTTGAAGGATGGGGCAGCCGTTGTACTGTTAAAACTGAGACCTTGAATCTCATGTTCTGAGATGGGTGGCGATATTTACGTTATAGATGTCTATGGGCTACGGTAACCACTTAACACCAGGTGGACCGTGAGCTCGGCCACACATCTAAGCAATAAAAAATAACCAACATACCGAGGGGGTGAAAGCTATGCGGTTTAAACGAACTTTTTGTAACTTTACATGAGAGTTTACAAATATATGAATCTTCAATGGTTTTTACGTATGTTCCGTTATAACTACAGAACCATGCATTCGATTGACTTGAAACTTGGTATCCATGTAGAAAATACATGCACTTAATGGATAGGCTAATATTTATATGAGTTTTGGACTCCTTATACCAGTTGCGGGGGCGTTAATGATGAGAATCTTTGTGGGGGTGAGAAATAATGATGTTAATCTTAAATGCCCAGCGAAGCGGACGGGCACAACTAGTACTAATATATAAATCTACAGTGGTTTTTACGGATGTTCCGTTATAACTACTGAACCATGCACCCGATTGACTTGAAACTTGGTATACATGTACAAAATACATGTACTTAATGGATAGGCTAATATTTATATGAGTTTTGGACTCCTTATACCAGTTGCGGGGGCGTTAATGATGAGAATCTTTGTGGGGGTGAGAAATAATGATGTTAATCTTAAATGCCCAGAGAAGCGGACGGGCACAACTAGTACTAATATATAAATCTACAGTGGTTTTTACGGATGTTCCGTTATAACTACTGAACCATGCACCCGATTGACTTGAAACTTGGTATACATGTACAAAATACATGTACTTAATGGATAGGCTAATATTTATATGAGCGTTGGACTCCCTAATGATAATGACAATAAATTTAATAATGTTAATTTTAAATGCGCACCGAAGCGGGCGAGTACGGTTAGTAGGTACCAAATAAAAACGGCCCTTTAATTACATAAACTAACGTCGCGTGTTAAGAGAAATGTCGTTTAAGCCAGATATTCTTTCACTGTTCGATATATTCACGGTGTGATTGATTTCCAAGAAGAAAGTAGTCGTGTAATGCAATTTGAACTCGCAATAATTTAGTTCCTAGTGGTGGATTGTGAGCTTGCACAAGCAGACCTCTGGTGGTAGGACCTCTTGTGAGTCCGCGCGGGTAGGCACCATCGCCCTGCCTATTTCTGCCGTGAAGCAGTAATGCGTTTCGGTTTGAAGAGTGGAGCAGCCGTTGTAACTATACTGAGACCTTAGAACTCATATCCCAATGTGGGCGGCGGCATTTTCGTGGTAGATATCTATGGGCTCAGGTAACCACCTTAACACCAGGTGGGCTGTGAGCTCGTCCACCCGTCTAAGCAATAAAAAAAAAGATACCACTATCCCACCCGCTCCTACCGTAACGCGGTTATGCGTTGGGTTTGTGATTAGGACGACTTATCGGTAGTAGCAGTCGGGTTTGGAACGCCCGCCAAATCTAAAGCAGCCACAAAACCCTTAGCGCAGTGCCGTTCTAATTAGCCGCAATTTAAGACAAGATAAGTCGTCGTGACCTAAAAGGATAAGACGCCTGGATCATTCGTATCGAACGATGGAACTGGTGGTAGGACCTCTTGTGAGTCCGCGCGGATAAGTACCACCGCCCGTCCTATTTCTGCCGCGAAGCAGTAATGCGTTTCAGTTTGAAGGGTGGGGCAGCCGTTGTAGCTATACTGAGACCTTAGAACTCATATCTCAAGGTGGGTGGCGGCATTTTCGTGGTAGATATTTATAAGCTCAGGTAACCACTTAACACGAGACGGGCTGTGAGATCGTCCAAAAAATCGTGCAAAAAAAAAAAATGTGAACCGAATTTCGAATCCCGCAGACGTATACCGATTTTATTAATCAAATAATACTCAACACATATCTGTTGTCATTGCATAAAAATCAAACCCGCAAAAATTATAATGTACACACGGGTAGGTATCACCGCCCTGCTTATTTCCCACATGAAGCAGCAATGCGTTTCTTGTTAAAGGGCGGGGCAACGTTGTACTATAAAGCCGAGACTTAGAACTCATGTCGCAAGGCATGTGGCGGCATTTACATTGTTGATGTCCATGGGCTTCGGTAACCACTTAGTACCAGATCTACCGTGAGCTCCTGAGCAATAAAAGAAATAAATTCTGAGTACGTACAGTAGGTAGATGCTAAGAGAGCTATTCTGCCCTCCTTTTATTAAGTGGTTTAGCTCACATATATCCCAAATCCCAATGTCACCCCTTAGACATAAGGTTGAAATTTCAATTGTATAAACTCTGTCATTTAAAATTACTGGTGGTAGGACCTCTTGTGAGTTCGCGCGGGTGAGTACCATCAACCCGCTTATTTCTGCCGTGAAGCAGTAATGCGTTTCGGTTTGAAGGGCGGGGCAGCCGTTGTAACTATACTAGAGACCTAAGAACTGATATCTCAAGGTGGGTGGCGCATTTACGTCGTAGATGTCCTAGGGCTCCGGTAATCACTTAACACCAGGTGGACTGTAAGCTCGTCCACCCATCTAAGCAATAATAATAAAAAAATTAAAATTTAACCTTTCGTACCGGTACTGATGATCGAAGAACGTGGAACCCTGCCTTCTAGACGTATACAAAGCTCTATTTTTAAGATAACATCTTTCAAATGACGATGGACTAAATAAAATACATTAAAACAGTTCTAAGTATTTATTTCGCTATAGAACCAATCAGGTATGGCGATGAGAAACAAAAATTACTTACTAAGCAGCTAATGATAAGTAATGAATTTAAAAAAATACTTATAGATCTTACTTAATATCTAATAGTTCTACTCTAGAGCTAAATTTGGCGATTTATATTTATAAAAATACTTTTATTGGAATCTATAATTAATAATACAAACTAAGAAAAATACGTGATTAAATTTGAAATGTTACTTTACTGATTTATTACACGCACAGTCATCGACTTAAATATTAAGTGTATTATTATCTGTGGTCGTGGCTACGTATTCGAAATAAGAGGGACGTTTTGGCGGGAACGCGAGGAGTGAAGTTGTGTGATTTGTTTTATTTTGTCTATTTAGTGTTTCTTCGGGTTTAAATGTGTAATAATGGTGGTTTATGAACCGTTTAATATCTGTGAAAGTGCACAAATGTGGGAAAATAAAACAAAGCCGCTGGACGTAACTTCTCGAGATCCTCCAAAAAGTCCACTGAAAAAATCTTAGTAAATGACCACCATTTTACTGAGATTTCATCTCATTTCATTTAATTTCATCCCAGTTGATTAATGTCTCAAATTAATCATCTTCATTTCATTTCACTCCATAATATCATTTTTCATAAAAATATGAATATACATTAAAATAAGACATGACTTAAAGGTCTCAGTTACCAGGTCATAAAATCCCTTAAAAAAAATTCGAAATAAGAGAACCAGACACGTACAAAATTGAAAAGGCCTCCATGGCAAGACCCTCGGGCCACCAGTAAGCCCAAAGTCCTAAAAAAAAAAAAACATACTGAACGTTAATGTGTATTACAGAGTTTCCTCTCAGAAATATCTTCGCAGTAAAAGAGAGATCGTTTGGCTCGTGTGGGTAAGAGGACGATTTCAATTGAATATGCAATTTCGAAAAGGGCACATCTCTGAAAATGTAAAATGTTCAGGAAATGAAAAAAAACACTGATTATTTTCTAAAGCAGTGTAAAATTTAAAATATTAACTTTTGAGATTAATTTTAGTGTTAATTAGCAATTGAAAATTACTGGAATTATTATAAAATGGATGTAGGTAAGACTCAAAACTACATGTATATGAAAAAACGTATTTGACAAAATATGCGACATGTGCCCTTTTCGAAATTGCATATTCAATTGTTAAAAGGGCAAGTGACTTAATTTACTCTACTCAACAGTTTGTATGTACATCGTGTGTTTATTATTATTTTTCGCGTCGTATTCCTCAATTCTGGGGGTCGTGACGACCCTTCTGCGTCACTTTCTCTGGCACGATTTTTCTCTGTCTTTTCTCTGTGCTTAGTGCGAGTTTTTTAAAGTTCTCGATAGCGTAAAAGTAACTCAAATTTGTATGGAATTGGAACGTTACATAATATATTTAAAACGTGTGTGCAATAGAGAATAATTAATTAAAAATTATTTAATTTGGACCAGTTCCAGATTAAGCCCCTACCTAGGATATCCTTTTACGTCAAGGTCGCTGGAGACATGCATAGACCTGAGTGCTTAATGCGAGTTTTATAACGCTCTCGGTAGCGTAAAAGTTAAGGCAGGTAACGTAGCGTTTGCCTAAGTTTGCCGCTAGAGGCGCTGTTCCGACTTCATACAAATTTGAGTTAACTTTTACGCTATCGAGAACGTTAAAAAACTCGCACTAAGCACACCCGTCTGTGGCGATATGGAGGACGTAGTGAAATGTGGATTCAAGAGGGGTGCGGATCTGTTCGTATCAACGTATTAGATCGCGCCCAAAATCAGCGTATCTATCGTATTTTAAACAATATAGTGATCAAGTATTTTAATGAGCATAAGTTTTACAATGAAACTAAATTATGTAAATTTTATCCGTAAACATAGCGAGACAAGCACAGTGACAGGCGTTGCTCGTTTATGAATTACCTATTATTAAAAATATCAAAAGAGGATACTGAAATCAGGCGCGACGTATGTAGTGAATAGATTACCATATTATTATTACAGTTTTTTCTTCTTTTTTTATTGCCTAAATGCGTGGACGATGGTGAAAATCTATCGAAAACTAACTTCAATATTCGAATAGCTAATGTTGGAACTCTTTTCAAAATCTTATTTGTATTATCTGTGGATCCGTTGGCGGGAACTGGGGTACATAGTGAAGTTGTTTTGACTTCTTTTGTTGATGCTACACATCTATGGCCGCACTTAAAACAGATTGCTAGCGTGGCGAGGCATGCCGTGTTATTGTATACATATATAAAATATATATATAGTTGTACGTTGTGGCGACGCGTCGCCATACGCAAGCGACTGTTTCTTAATATTGATATTTTATTTTTCATTATGCCACATGATTTCCTATCATAAATTATCCTTTTAAGCATCTACACCTGTACAAAATAGTATTTATTTATTTATTTGGTGGCTCACTAACCGTTTAGCATCAGTCAGAGAACAATGGTTGGAACTTTAAAAAGTAGTTGAACGTGTCTTATCGTATTGTTAGGCCGGTATGAGTAACGCCATCTGTCGCCGAATAGTCGAACGAATATCGAAGGATCTAGTAGCACTTAGAACGCTCGAGAAGTACAACGCCATCTATTGTCAGATAGCGGAAACACAATACTCGTAATGTGCGGAATATTCTCGATAGTTCTAGGGATGAGGTATCGGCTATACAAGCGTTCTAGAGATCAGTCAGTCAGTAATTGGAACTACTCGAAGCGAAACAGCGAACGGATCACCTGAAGCGAAGCGGAAGAAGCGAATTGAGTCTTTGTGAGTGTTTTAAGTGTTGAATACAGTTTTTAGTTGTACTTTGTTAGAATTTTATTTATCCCGAACCCCAGCGCGTAACGGTTCTCCCAATTTCATTCCAATGGGAAAAAAAACGTTAATCGACTTCATTACACTCCACTCCTTTCGCGTAGGTACAGCGTATTGAAATTATTGAATATTTTGTTTGAAGTCATCACTGGCAACAATGGCGCCGTAACCGTGGCCAATTGCCATACTGAAAAAAAAAGCAGGAGTTGCCATGTTCGTTGTATTTTTTTTATTGCCCTTGTAGGCAGACGAGCATACGGCCCACCTGATGGTGTGTGGTTACCGTCGCCCATGGACTTCAGCAATGCCAGGGGCAGAGCAAAGCCGCTGCCTACCGCTGTTATCGAACGCTAATGAATTTGAAGTACTCATATAAAAAAGCTTATTAAGCTCCATTAAATCGATATACACAAGTCGAGAGACAATAAGTTCACTATACGTTTAAAAACTTTTCTACATGAATACATAGTTCAATCTTAATTATTACTTTTAGAATTGAAATTTATTAATTACAATTGACGATTACGTAATTATTTTAAATCCAATCAAAGTACAGGACGATTTTATAATAAGCGTTCTTTGGCACAGATTTTTTTGTATACAACGTTAATAATACATATCGACGCTTGAAAGGCAAACGTGACTAAGCGACAATGCGTGAACTTTACAGTAGACTAATTTAAAGTTGAAATACCTGAAAACAAAATTTATTTTAACGAATTTAGCTGTAGTAGAATCTAGCTAGTAGCTGTAGGATTGAAATGATTTTAATAGACCTAGAAATATATATTTTATGCGCATCAAATATGGTTATTGCCTATCATTTATGTACAAAACAGTTATGGTCGCTTAGTCACTTTTGCCTTTCAAGCGTCGATATGCGCTTTGAAAGCAATTTCACAACATATTTACGTATTAAGATATTTTTCTATTGTTTTTTCATGTGGCACATTTAAATACAGCTGATGGTACGGGGTGAACGCCCTCGCTCGTGTGCGTGTTTACTGGTGGTAGGACCTCTTGTGAGTTCGCGCGGGTAGGTACCACCGCCCCGCTTATTTCTGCCGTGAAGCAGTAATGCGTTTCGGTTTGAAGGGTGGGGCAGCCGTTGTGACTATACTGAGACCTTAGAACTTATATCTCAATGTGGGTGGCGCATTTACGCTGTAGATGTCTAGGGGCTCCAGTAGCCACTTAACGCCTGGTGATCTGTGAACACGTCCACCCATTTAAGCAATAAAAAAACAGAATAATTTACATACAATTTACTTTAATAATTGTTTTAAGCCTTCGCTTCTATCAACAGTGTATTTTATTAACCGGTGCTTTTTATCCGCGCACCTGCCACTAACAAAAGCTCATAAATATCAAGAACTCATTAAAAAACCAGTTGTATATATCAATAGGTACACTAATTACGTAAAAAAAAAAAATTAAACAAAAAAAAAACTAAAATATTTAAGTCATTTTTTTATAATTTTTATAGGTAGGTAGGTGTATTACATACAATATTAAAAATTTTAACAATTTTTAATTATAATTAGTTTCAGTTCGAACATTTAATTTAAAAAAAATATATTTTTATGTATAGTATATAATTATTCTAAAATACGTAAACGATCACCGTTGGTTGACAATCGAAGCGTGACGGTCACCGTCTTTGTACTAAATACGTATTAACAAAAACAAAAAAGCTCAATACTCAAACGGTACCATCTATTTACGTAACAAATTCCTATCGCACTATCCAACTATTATATGAGTCGACTATTATCAAAGCCGGCAATGTGACTTTTGGAAAATTATTGGTAAATCAGAAAAACGAATTATTGACTTTGTATTCCATTGGCAGTCACAAAACTCTTCTGAACGACATCTTAGATAAATAACAGGTTAAGTATTAACCTTTATTTAACGCAGGTTTTGAACCGTATTCTTTGAAGGAGACGATTATATTCAAATCAATCTGTATTGACATATCAATAACATTTTTTTGTCCAAATGCACAGATTGCCACCTTTGATAATAGACGACTCATATGCAGTGTACCCTCTAGCTGCTAAATAGCATGCTTAATTTATTATAACATCACTTATTGTTCGATTTTTTTTTTGTTTTTTTTTTTAAACCCACAATCATTGTCACTGCTTACAGTATGCACTATGTAACGATATGCACTGAACTTACAATATGCTTCCTCATATTCATCACGTTTGTACTGGAACGAAATTTCTTTATATAATATTTTTAATATTTATTTTCATCGCATTCTCTGCGGCGTCCATTAAAAGTTTCATAAGTTAACTTCCACACACTACCTCCGTTTTTTTTTTTCGTTTTTTTTTCACGTCACATCACCACTGTTTCATTTCACTGTCAAAACTTAGCTGCTACGTTATTTGCGACGGACAACGTTATGTAGCGCGCTATTTAAAAATCGCAGTTCGTTATTTTCTCGTGCTATTTCGCTTCGCCCTTGAGCGCTTGGTCGAGGACGTCTTTCGGTGCGATCTCGACGGTCACCGTCCTGCTGATGGTCGACAGCTGACCCTGCTCCGAGTCCTGGACGTCGGCGAAGGGCTCCGTCAGGATCTTCAGGCCGTAGACGCGGGCCCGGTGGTACGCCGACACCGTGTTCGTGCCCAGGAATCTGCAATTTAACACATACAGGTACAATTAGGATTATTTCCACTCATCATTCTCCTGCCCTTCTCCCAGTCACCTAGAGTCGGAGCAACATGATTTCTCCTTCCATACTCCTCTATAATATACCATTTCTTCGCTCACTCCCCTCTTACACATAATGTCTTTCACGCAATCATGCTATTAATTTGTATTTATTTTTTAATTTAAACTTAAAATATTAGCGTGCGTGCGCGTGTGCGTGCGTATGTGTGCACGTGTGCGTATGCGCGCGTGTGTGCGTGTGTGTGTAGGTGCGTGCGTAGGTGTGCGTGCGTGCGTATGTGTGCGTGTGCGTGCGTGCGTGTGGGTGCGCATGTGCGTGCGTGCGTGTGGGTGTGCGTGCGTGCGTGGGTGCGTGCGTGGGTGCGTGCGTGTGCGTGTGCGTGCGTGCGTACCTGAGCGCGACGTAGCAGACGAGCAGCGCGGCGCCGGCGGCGAGCACGCGCACGAGGGAGGAGGGGTAGAGCTGCGCGAGGGCCCAGGCGCCCGCCGCGGCGCCGGTGAGCGCGGTGACGGCGGCCGCGGTGCCCGCCCAGTGCGACCACGTGAACCCGCGCTCCCACTCCACACTACGCAAGTAAGTGGAACTTAATATCTCTGATCTAGTTTTTAAGGTTGATTGATTCGGTGGTGCAATGGATTCACACGTCGGGCAAACATTCGTGTAATAAACAGGTTTGTTTATTCTTTCTCTTTGTATTTATTATCTATATATGTTTAAATTTAAACGTATATAACTATGCTTGATAGTCTCCGGTACTTATAACACAGAGAACAATAAATACATATTTACTGGTGGTAGGACGTCTTGTGAGTCCCCGCAGGTAGGTACCACCACCCCACCTATTTCTGCCGTGAAGCAGGAATGCGTTTCGGTTTGAAGCGTGGGGCAGCCGTTGTACTGTAAAATCTGAGACCTTAGAACTACACTCAAGGTGGGGTCTCAAGAATATATACAAATTTAAATAATCAGAGCGATATCATTATACGTACCGATTGGTCTCCTGGACGATGTAGGGAGTGTTGCAGACTTTGCACTTCAAGCCGTCAGGCGAGGCGGCACTCTGGGGAGACCACGTCACAGATTTACTAACTGAACACTACGATAGGAAAACGAACGGATAATTGGCTTTTCGTCCTCCACGCTTTTTTTTACAATAAAATCATTTTTTCTTACACTATTTTTAATTCAAATTTATTAAAATTTATTTTCAATTTTTTTGTTGGATTTTCTATAAAAATGTATTTTGTTAGTTTTTTTTTAAACTATTATTTTTTTTTTAACTTTTTTAGTGAATTTAAATGTTTCAATAAATGTTTTTTTATATTGTATTTTTGGACCCTCGGAAGGGGGTCAAAATCACGTTCAAAGATTCCGTTATAAACATACATACATACGTCTGAAGCTAATAAAAGTGTATTAAAAATAACCGCAAATACATTTGAATATGCAATTTCGAAAAGGGCACATGTCGCATATTTTGTCAAATACGTTTTTTCATATACCTACATGTAGTTTTGAGGCTTACCTACACCCATTTTATAATAATTCCAATAATTTTCAATTGCTAATTAACACTAAAATATATTTCAAAAGTTAATATTTTAAATTTTACACTGCTTTAGAAAATAATCAGTTTTCTTTCATTTCCTGAACATATTACATTTTCAGAGATGTGCCCTTTTCGAAATTGCATATTTGTAATAGATAATTTTGGCCCGAGTCAAACGTTCGATACCGACCTCGACGAGCCACCTGCTCAGGCAGTCATGATGCACGGCGGACACGTCGCCGGTGCAGCGACACGGCCTGATGAGGGGCTCCGCCCGGGAGCTGTCGTAGCAGATCCAGCAGTCCCGGCTCGAGCCGACGCTGTCCACGAGCGAGTTCCTCTCCACGTTCTGCGGAATCCCAAAGACACCAACCAGATAATGAATATTCCACTGACCACACCATTGACAGTAAAACGACGCCCGACTGAACTTGCAAGGCTTTTATCCGGACGTTTTACATTGATGGCTGTGATTGGCCAACGATGACGTCATATCGCATGAACCAATCACAAATCAGGAAACGCAATAGTGGACCCAATAGTAAAAATAAAAAATAAAAATTATTATACGAAGAAAAAAGATGGACGCGCATGTCAATTCTATTTTATAAAATAATTAAAAATAATATAATGAGTATTTGAAGAAGTAAACGTATTTATTCATTTTCTTGGCCACCTCAAGATACCTCTAAGAAATAGACGCAGCAATCAGCCTTTCCCAAAGTGGGCGATAACGCCCCCTTGTGAGCGCTGCAGGCCTTAAGGGGGGCGGTAAGAGACTCAGAAACAAAAAATTGGGGGCACTGTGTAGAAGCTTGGGAGGCAATTTGTAATTTTATCTAGGAGGACTCTTAGATACCGACTGAGCTCTCGCTATAGTGGTCTTTAAGTTGGTGATAAAATGGAGGCACTAAAAAATAATTTATTCTCAAAGTGGGCAGTAGACAAAATAAGTTTGAGAGCCCCTGATTTAAATCAACAAAGCAAGATTTGATTCCATTCGTAACTTTTGAACAGAACACCTAAGGCCCCATAGCAACGAATCATAAGGAACAATATCATACATTCAAACAAATACAACAGTTATTTATAACGACACGCACCCGACAACGAAACTCACCGAATTTGTGTTCGAGCCAACCGCATTAGCAGCGTCCGAGTTTTGTGTCTCTTTCCCGTTTACAGGCAAAGGAAGAGGTTTGAAAAAGACAGTAAGAGCGAACCTCCAAACGATCCAATATTTGGCCAACTCGAGAAAGTACCATGCTTTCTGGCGCCAGCCCAGTTGGCTGAGGTCGGCCAACGTCTGGGAATCGATTGGGGGTGATGTTAGAAACGGAAAATGTTAGTAGGACGAGAAGGAAGCTAACTTTCATTGGGAAATATTAGTTGATGGAAGAGATATTTGAAACAATGAGGAAAATAATTAGTGATGATCAAAATATATATGTATATGCAAGATGGAACAAGACATAAACAAACGAATCGACAAACAAGAGCACTCGACAACAACCCTTCGCCGAAAAAAAACGCAACACAGTACAGATTATACCATACGTAGATTACAAACAGTTTAATAACCCTTTGCCGACAAAAAATGCAACACGATACAGATTATACCACACGTAGAGTACAAACAGAATAATAACCCTTTGCCGACAAAAAATACAACACGATACAGATTATACTACACGTAGAGTATAAACACGCAACGGACAGTACTATACTGAATTCGATAACAACAGATGTTGTATTTTGTGGGAGTTTAAAACATCGCCGCCTTCATACGAAACCTTGTATAGGGATACCGCATTGTAATCTTAAATCCATAGACATCCTTAAAGACATGGATAATTGAATTTATACATTTCACGGGAAAAAAACATCAAATTGCTTTCGTTCTTGGATATTTTTTTTTCAGGTTGGCAATCAATGACTCGAGAGTCAAACAAAACTTGACCAATCTAACAAATTAAAAAAAAACATTAACCAAACCAAATAATATATGAATTATAACCGACATCTTTACACACGAAATAGACAAACTTAACATAATTACAATGTTATAATATTTAATTGTTATTTATGTCACACACAAAGCTTATAAAATACGTAATATATTTAAAACGTCTGTGCAATAGAGAATAATTAATTAAAAATTATTTAATTTTGATCAGTTCCAGATTAAGCCCCTACCTAGGATATCCTTTTACGTCAAGGTCGCTGGAAAAACGCATAACCTGTGTGCTTAATGCGAGTTTTCTAACGCTCTCGATAGCGTAAAAGTTAACGTAGCGTTTGCCTACGTTTGCCGCTAGGGGCGCTGTTTCAACTGCAAACAAATATGAGTTAACTTTTACGCTATCGAGAACGTTAAAAAACTCGCACTCAGGACACAGAACATATGGACGACACACAGACAACGAATACAATGGATTCCGGACAACGCAATACACTTTTTTTTCATAATTAAGGAATTAAAACTTTAGAGATTAGGCAGCGGCTTGGCTCTGCCCCTAGAATTGCTGACGTCAATGAGTAACGGTAACCACTCACCATCAGGATGGGCCGTATGGGGTGCTTTTTTATTTTCAATTTTTTTGTTGAATTTTATATAAAGCGGTTTTTTTTATTTTTTTTCATTTTTTTGTTAAATTTTCTATAAAAGCGTATTTTTAAAACTATTAAGTACTTTAACATCAATTCCTGCCTTATTATATAAATAAAAATTATATAAATTGGCAAAAATCTTATTTTGCAAATTGAATAACGGAATAATCTTATCAAATTAGTGTATTGTCATCGGTCCTCGATAAATCGACAAAGCTGGAAAGAAATCTGGCCGTTTAAAGTGGGTCAAAATCTAAAGGATTCCGTTTCAAACATACATACAAGTGAAGCTAATATAGAGCGTGTAACAATACAGTGAAGGGTCACGTTGCCGGTACCTTGGCATCGTGGTGGTGCTGCGCGAGCAGGTCGGCGAGCTTGGCGTCGTCCAGCTGCCTGGCGAGCAGCCGGCGCGGGTTCAGGAGCCAGAGCCGCTCGGGCGCCATCGAGTTCCACAGCGCGCACGGGAACCATACTGCGACCCCGATCTCGGCGAGCCGGAACACCAGGTCGTGCCAGTTGCGGGACACCACCGGCACCCTGATACCCGAAATACGTACTTACTGGTGGTAGGACCTCTTGTGAGTCCGCGCGGGTAGGTGACTAGACCACCGCCCTGCCTATTTCTGCCGTGAAGCAGTAATGCGTTTCGGTTTGAAGGGTGGAGCAGCCGTTGTAACTATACTTGAGACTCTTAGAACTTTATCTCAAGGTGGGTGGCGTATTTACGTTGTGGATGTCTATGGGATCCAGTAAAGCGTGGGGTGCATGGTATCAGTAGTTATAAGTATTTTATGACAGATGTGAGTAGAAGGGTTATTTTGATAATATCCTGAAAAGCAACCCACGCTTTTTTTTACAATAAAATCATTTTTGCTTACACTATTTTTAATTCAAATTGATTAAAAATTATTTTAATTTTTTTAGTTGGATTTTCTATAAAAACGTGTTTTGTTAGTTTTTTTAAACTATTACTTATTTTTCATTTTTTAGTAGAATTTCAATTTTTTCTATATATTTTTTTTTATATTGAATTGTCATCGGTCCTTAATAAGTATACCAAATTTCGAGTTAATCCGACGTTTATCAAGGGGGTCAAAATCATGTTCAAATATTCCGTTACATACTAACATGCATATGTCTGAAGCTAATAAAGGCGTATTAAAAATGTATACTGACTTAGTCTTCCAGAATTCGCTTAGGGTTTCAGAAGCCAGGAAGCAGACGATCAGTATGAGCATCAGCGCGAGGCTGATCAGGCCCACGCGCGACTGGTGCAGCTGCGACAGGTCCACGGACCGAGGGTCCACCGTTCCGTCTCCATCCAGCAAATCCGTTTGAATTCCCTTCGGAAGAAAGCAACAGGATCGTATTGATGGTAACTTGGACTGTTCATTGGACTTGAAGTCGTCGTGGCCTAGATGATAAGACGTCCGGTGTATTTGTATCTAGCGATGCACCGGTGTTCGAATCCCGCAGGCGGGTACCAATTTTTCTAATGAAATACCTACTTAAGAAATCTTCACGATTGACTTCCACGGTGAAGGAAAAACATCGTGTAATAAAAATCAAACCCGCAAAATTATAATTTGTGTAATTATTGGTGGCAGGACCTCTTGTGAGTCCAACATACCTGTTTAGTGACAAGCGTATCCTGGGCTTCATCTCCGTCCGCTGAAGTTCCGGGACGCGGAGATATTATGGTGCATACTTTGGTCTCCTTCAGGAACTCACCGCGGAGCTGAAGATCGAAGTTATCTCATACAAATCATATAACAACACACCAGAACTTAGAACTTTAAATTGGGAACAAATGGTACGGTATTTAACACGTGGACTGCCGTGTAGGTCACCGGTGCCCTACGCGGCGCACTGAAGTAACTATGTCGATTTCTCTCTTTGTTCTTCTTACTAAGGCGCCGGAATATCTAGTAGACTTTAGGAAAGACGAATCCGAACGATACTGACAATGAATCTATTTCTAACAGACCTAAAAGACTAAAACGTACATTAACAAACAAAAGAAGGTGAGGTTAGGCAATCCAGGCAAGCTTAGTAACAGAAATCGACTTAATTACTTCAGTGCGCCGCGTAGGACACCTGTGACCTACATGGCAGTGAATGTGTTAAAAAATAAATAAGACGGTAGTTGACCGATAGTTCGACACGTCCGAGATTATTAAACGCGAATTTAAATCCTAAACTATTTTTTGCACTGCAAAAACCCCTACTATTGGTGACATACGATACTCAGAGCACCACGATAGTCCAGACAATCGTTTACAGCACACAGCAAAGGCTTATCGCTCGCACACAATGCCGCGGTGTTTGATAACAGAAAATGAGATTTACGTTTTATTGTTCGAAAAACATATAACCGCGATCGGTTTTAATCGGGCAAGAAATTTAATAACGCATGGCCGTGGCGTTTATTGGCCCGCACATTATTTATTTACAAGCTCTTGCCCGCGACTCGGTCCGCGTGGAATAGTCACTTTGGCATAACGCTAAATTTTACGCCCCCACTTCATTTACGTAGAAAGTGAAAATATTTTTGAATTATCTAATGTTAAGGAAGATATTTAAACCGTATTTTGAAACATTCATTATTGGTGCTCCACTCGTATTGGTCTTACCGTGGTGTTATATAGCCTATAGCCTTCCTCAATAAATGGGCTATTTAACACTGAAAGAATTTTTAAAATCGGACCAATAGTTCCTGAGATTAGCGCGTTCAAACAAACAAACTCTTCCGCTTTATAATATTAGTATAGATAGTACAGAATTATTTGGGAAACCAACAGTACGATACAAACATATAATATTTTAAAAAATAGCTAAAACAATAACCAAACATGTTTCCACCATCAAAATCACATATAAGTAGAAGGTGAACAAAGGAAGAAGAAAAAAAAAGAGATATTTAGAAATTTATGTTTACACAAGTTATCCGAGTTTTCTGTCCCCAAGTGTACGTCAGACGCCGGATGGGTACGATACGACTCGCTCAGTTTTCTTTGCGATAGATCTACATCTTTTGCTATATACCTTGAGACATGAGAAAGAGTCGCTTTGTATTAAGGCAATGCCATTCCTCGCACACTTCGATAATTGTTACCCGTACATATTTGGATTCACGTCTGGTTCTCTGTATAACTTTACATAAATATAAATAAATTATAAGACCCGTCACGCTGCGCTTTGACAACGGTTCAATTCGTGACTAACCACGCCGTCTATTGTTGGTAAGTACCATGACAAGATAAAGACGATAGCAACCAAATTATGGACCAGGAAAGCTCTAAGCTGAGTAGAGTGGAAAGAAATGGAGGAGGCCTTTGCCTAACTTAGCTCGTTAACTTAAGTTTGCTATCTGTAAATACCCTTACTGCGGCTGAATAAGGGCTATAACTATTAAACACTATGAAGTAAACAAGTCAATAAATTTTCAACTTAATCATACAAGGCTATTAAAGAACACAAGAAAAAAAAAATGGCATACATTAATTATCATATCTCCGATTAGCAATGTGCTTAGATAGACAAAACCGCTGTGCCGAGGGATAAAACAAAAGAGTCTCGTGCAGACAGTCATTTTAATTGTTTTCTTTGTCAGACGAAACAGCACCTTATTTGTATTAGGAATGCGATGCACTTTTTAAAGGCGAAAGCTTTTTTTTTTAATTACCTCTTGTTTCTTTGCTCAAATGCGCCAGACGAGCTCACGTGCAGTAAGCACATGAATATATTAGACTAAAAGAGTATTATCAAAGAGGTCAAGATTCCAAAATTTGCAATATGATCCATGTCAATAATAAGGTATTATCTATATTACACCGCAACATACCTGCTATATTTTTATATTTTCTAGAATTTCTGTAAATTAAATGGTTGTCTGGAGGAGATCGCTTTTAGCGATAAGACCGCCTATTGTACAAATGTATCTGCTTTTTTTGATTGTTTTTTGAATGTAAATTGAGTTTTGGTGTACAATAAAGTGTATTCTCTCTCTCTCTCTCTCTCTCACTTTTATAGTCACCTTGGCCAAAGTATATTCACCTAATTATACATTAAAAAAATACTTTGATTGCGTAATCAATAAATGTAGCGATTTTGCATCTGGATCTTAGACTATATACCTAGTCCATCGTATATATTCTAATCAGAACGAGATTTGTAATGTCAGATCGAAAAATAATAACATTTGACCTTGTGTGTCCGTGTGTATGCGTGTGTGTATGGTTTTTTGACAACTACCCATAAATCCAAGCGCAGATACCGTCCTACCGTCAACAATACACAATTAAAAATCAAACAATAGATCATTCGATTCAGAAATGGCGTTAATTGTTATAACAGAACGCGCTATTGTGTTATCGCACAGGAAAGGTTGTCGCATTATCGGAACATCAAATTGTAGTACATTATAAACGTTTGCATTACAATGAACTAACTACGCGAGAGCTGGTGCGAATAAAGAAATCTAAAAAGCAGTAATGCATTTCGATATAACGATCAATCAATCGATATTTTTACGGTACATCGATGGTTAACGTAAAATCTAATCGTAATGCCTGTGTTGCATTGCAGTTAAATATCGATATATATTTTTTATTATTTAAATGGATGGACGAGCTCACAGCCCACCTGGTGTTAAATGGTTACTGGTTCACATAGACATCTACAACGTAAATGCGTCACCCACCTCGAGATATAAGTTCTAAGGTCTCAGTATAGTTACAACGGCTACCCCACCCTTCGAACCGAAACGCATTACTGCTTCACGGCGGAAATAGGCGGAGTGATGGTACCTACCCGTGCGGACTCCCAAGAGGTCCTACCACCAGTGATATAGTTTATTATCGATATAGTTTATTATCAGTTTATTACCGATTTGTGATTACATTTTTTATTGCTTGTATTCGTGGACGAGCCAGCTGGTTTTTAAGGGGTTACCGGAGCCCATAGACATCAACAACGTTAAGACGCCACCCAGCTTGAAACATGAGAGTTCTTAGTATGTTTCGTAAAGTACAACAGCTGTGTCACCCTTCACCTGACAACTCGTATTTGTGTGCTTAGTGAGAGTTTTTTAACGTTCTCGATAACGTAAAAGTTAACTCAAATTTGTGTGGAAATAGAACGCTTGCCTACGTTTGCCGCTAGGGGCGCTGTTCCAACTTCATACAAATTTGAGTTAACTTTTACGCTATCGAGAACGTTAAAATACTCGCACTAAGAACACTGTTTACTAAGTTGAGGTGACAAAACTCATCTCTACGGTGACAGTTACTGCGAATCCATACTTCTATACTTAACATTATAAATGTGAAAGTATTTTCCGCACGGGTAGGTACCACCGCCTTGCCTATTTCTGCCATGAAGCAGTAATGCGTTTCGGTTTGAAGGGTGGGGCAGCCGTTGTAACTATACTGAGATCTTAGAATTTATATCTCAAGGTGGGTGGCGCATTTACGTTGTAAATGTCTATGGGCTATAGTAACCACTTAACACCAGGTGGGCTGTGAGCTAGTCCACCCATCTAAGCAATAAAAAAAAAATTTAGTTTGTTTGTCCTTCATTCAGGTCGAAACGAAACAACGGATTGACATGTTTTAAAGTGTACATTTTATTTCAGGAGAGCAACATAAGCTACTTCTTATCTCCAATCTCCTGAATCTTTGATCCTCTCATCTCCTTTTTATCATCGCACCTCCCGCGATCGGAGCAGAGTTCATCCATATTACCTGGAACCGCTGCGTTCATCGACAGTGCGTTTTCAAAGATCTTTTTTGCCACGTACCATCCGGCTTTGGAATGAACTCCCCTCCACGGTGTTTCCCGAGCGCTATGACATGTCCTTCTTCAAACGAGGCTTGCGGAGAGTACTTTATGGTAGGCAGCGGCTTGGCTCTGCCCCTGGCATTGCTGACGTCCATGAGCGACGGTGACCACTTACCATCAGGTGGGCCGTATGCTCGTCTGCCTACAAAGGCAATAAAAAAACCTACAGAAAACAACATTGACTCTATTCCCTAACCACGCGTTCGTGACCATAAAAGCTAGCATTTAGTTAGATCGAACTCACCTTAAAGAATACTTCTACACCGTAGATGAGGAAGAACACGACAACGATGAAGAGTAGAACGGCGTAACAACCATTGAATATGTGCTGGTAGAAGGTCTGCAAATAATAAACATATATAAAAATGAATTGCTGTTCGTTAGTCTCGCTAAAACTCGAGGACGGCTAGATTGATTTGGCTAATTTTGGTCTTGAATTATTTGTGGAAGTCCAGAGAAGGTTTAAAAGGTAGATAAATATGAAAATGCTCGGAATTAAACAAAAATAACAATTTTGTTTTTCCTTTGATGGTTCCCCCCGTCGGACGGATTCCTTTTGTTTGTTTTAAGTTTACTTTATACAAAAGCTTAGGTCTTTTATTTATCGATTGAGGCACTACGAAGTCTGCCGGGTCAGCTAGTAAACAATAATATTATTTAGAAAAACACTGAGCACGTGCTTTGAGGAATTGTTTGAAATAATTCCGTATTTTCTTGATTATAATCCCCAATGTGAGTTTCCGGAGTTCATGCTTGCAACGCACCATCCGACTCTGACGTGAACTCCATTCCGCCGTAGTTCCACATGTCTACTTCAGATGGTTTGTATTTTTTTTTATTGCTTAGATGGGTGGACGAGCTCACAGCCCAGCTGATGTTAAGTAGTTACTGGAGCCCATCGACATTTACAACGTAAATGCGGCACCCATCTTGAGATAAAAGTTCTAAAAAGTCTCAGTATAGTTACAACGGCTGCGACACCCTTATAATCGAAACGCATTACTGCTTCACGACAGAAATAGGCAGGGTGGTGGTACCTACCCGTGCGGACTCACAAGAGGTCCTACCACCAGTTCATATGTGCAAAATACATTAAATTAAAATTCCATCATATTATCCCAATAAAAGTATGATACAAACAGATTCGTATGAGGGCTTCTTATAAAAAACACTAGGTATAGTTATTAATTTCTTAAAAGCGTTTCCAGTAACAGCCAATCAGCAAACATCCATAGTATGAATCAGACGTTGTATTAAAACATAATTACTGTATTTAAACAGTGTGTTGATCCCGTCCTTTAAGGATCATAATCCACTAAACAATTACAGATATCAAATACTTCGACGAGCTCACGTGCACCGACCCATTGTTCTTGTCTTAAATTTTATTTACAGATATACCTAATTCAACACACTCAAGGTGCAGACATTGCAATTACGTTTTTCAATGTTGAATTAATCTAATTACAGGTAAACCTCTTTTAACAAGGTGTTTTAATTTAAAGCACGGTTTCACTGTAACATGCAGATAAAAAATTCCCAAAACCTTTTTATAGCACGTTACTTCTACAACATTATAACGATATTTTTGTTTTTAAATATATATATTTTATTGCTTAGATGGGTGGACGAGCTCACAGCCCACCTGGTGTTAAGTGGTTACTGGAGCCCATAGACATCCACAACGTAAATGCGCCACCCACCTTGAGATATAAGTTCTAAGGTCTCAAGTAATAAATAATAATTATAACAAATATATATTAACAAATAATTATTTAGAAAATTTCATTATGCACTATGAACACACAATATATGGGAATTACTGAAGTTTTACCGCTTATTTTTTATATTTAAAAAAGACAAGCATACGGCCCACCTGATGGTGAGTGGTTACCGTCGCCCATGGACTTCAGGAATGCCAGGGGCAGAACCAAGCCGCTGCCTACCGAAATTATTAATTTATTAATAATGAATATATTCCATTATAATATTTAATTTATTAATAATGAATATATTCCATTATAATATTTAATTTATTAATATATTCCTTTAATACTGTATAAACTATTATATGTATGTATGTATGTATGTATATAATTTTTTTTTTGTGTATGTATTCGTAACTTAATATAAATTTAATTGCACCTACCACTATTCACTCTGCACTACCTTTGGTTGACTGGTAGAGAATGCCTTAGGCATTAAGTCCGCCAATGTAAATTTTACATGAAGTGTAATAAATAAATAAAATACATACAGGCATAGTTGATTCATTTAGAAAAATTACTCTCCTTTTTGTATTGACTTCTAGTCTCATATAACGCGGTATCGCACAACACGCGACTTTGTAGGAACGCATCTACCGTGTTATAAGAGGGTTACCTGTATATACGTGTGAAGTGAAACTTCTAATGCGACTTCCAAAGGTAGCGTTGAACGTTTAACGCTAGGGGAGGGCCCGCTAAGCAAGACTTAGCTAATTTACTTTTATTTATTTTTTCTACCTAAGCTGGTAGCCTAGAGAGGCTATTCCAGCGTAACCGTAACTAGTAGGTGAGCTCACGGGGCTCAAACCTGATGACGTTGCTAACACGAACCCTAGCAAGAGCCGTGCTTCGCAGAATCTACCACCGGATCGGAAACGCGACCCACTGAGAAGATCCGCCGAGAAACTCAGTGGGCTGTGTCTGAGAGTTAATTTACTCGTCGAGCCCTTCGTCGCAAGCGACGGGTTCGACGAGAACGGTGACCGGAGCTAATTTACAATACACGCTCTTGATATTGTCGATGTCAATTAACGTTGGTGAACAGTTCGATCTGTTATATCCCTAGCCCGTATAGACTAATGCTTACCAAACACTTTACTCATCATAAGCCCTCTCACAGTGATTTCATGAGAACATATTACCAGGCTCAGTTCGGGTCAGATATTCATTGAAGTGAGACGTTTACCAATATTCCTCGCTATCTCCAAATTATTTTATCTATATATCTATATATTAATACGTGAAGCAAAAACTTTGTATCCCTTTTTACGAAAATTGCACGGACGGAGGAGTATGAAATTTTCCACACTTATAGAGAATATAGAGAAGAAGTGCACAATGCTAAATTTTTTTTGAAGTAATGCATAAAAGATACATTAAATCAATAAAGAAAACATTACACACACTACATACCATGTACTTGACGCATGACGCACACACGCATGCATACTATTTATTGTCAAACTTTTGTTCTTGACGTCTGTTGTCAAATTGAGAATAGATTAAATATTGTTTATCTTTGTTAATTTTTTTTAGTATAGTCTTGGCGAAATTTGTGTTTATAAAAGTATAAAATACAATCATAATAGTGTACAAACTTACAATTCCAATTAATTATAGTCGAATTTCGACTACTGCGGGACCTCTAGTTATAATTAGTTATTCATTATAAATATTGTGTAGTGTCGAATAAATCCTTTTTTAAAAGGAGTTCGGCCTTCTCACTACTAACAGATCGTATCTTCGACAATAATATATCGGTATACAAGAATTTCTCAAACCAATAATTAGGTTATACCGATGCAACATTTGTGCCCAGTAAATTAATTAGCATTCGGTACTAAGTTATTCGCTTACATCGTCAAGTAAACAACATTTATGAATGTGTGACACGTTCATCCATTAACTACTGTTAATGGAACTACGTTGCATATATGGCATAATAGTATTGGCGTATTTAGAACACAAATACATAATTTGAACGACAAAGTTATTGCGATAAAGTATCCAGAAATCCTACAGAAATTATCGGTACCCGAGTGGAATTCATGAATGCATAGAGGATTTAATCTTTAACAAATAATTGCTGTATAAATATTACTGTTACACCGGTAAGAGTAACGCCATCTATCGCCGAAGAGCAGAAACGAATATCGAAACAGATACGAGAAGACGGGTTATTTTGATAATATCCTGAAAAGCATATTTTTTTTGTTTTTTTAAACTATCATTTTTTGACACAAGCAGGTAGGTACACTATTTATTCCGATCAGAGTTACATTTCAACTAATGAAATAAATAACGCATCAATAACTCGTGCGACTCAGTGTGTGTGCGCGTGTCGTTTCACACCGGTCATCGTTCTCGTCGAACCCGTCGCTTGCGACGAAGGGCTCGACGAGCGAATTAACCCACAGACACAGCCCACGGAGTTTCTCGCCAGATCTTCCCAGTGGGTCGCGTTTCCGATCCGGCCGTAGATTCTGCGAAGCACGGCTCATGCTACGAATGGTAAACCGTCGACGTCGCCCAAAGCACGTCGTTACGGATCCTCCTGATCCATTAACGGTACTTTTAGGCACCACAAGCACCGGTCACCCTCCTCGTCGAAGACGTCGCTTGCGACGAAGGGCTCGACGAGCGAATTAACCCATAGACACAGCCCACTGAGTTCTCAGTGGGTCGCGTTTCCGATCCGGTGGTAGATTCTGCGAAGCACTGCTCTTGCTAGGGTCAGTGTTAGCAACGTCATCAGGTTTGAGCCCCGTGAGCTCACCCACTAGCCTGGTGACGCTGATATGATCTCTTTACCATCAGCTTATGTAGGAAAAAAAACTGTGCTTCAAACAGCTGACATCACGTGACCTTTTTCAAGTTCAGAGAACCCTCTTGATTAGGCTGGCAGTATCATGTTTGATGCGTTTACATATAACTTCCGTTTGCCTAAAGTTGTTATCGAGATTTTTATATTTTTTTGTAAATCCGTGTAATAAAAATCAAAAACCCGCAAATTATAATTTGCGTTATTACTGATGGACTTCTTATGAGTCCGCACGGATAGGTACCACCACCCCGCCTATTTCTGCCGTGAAGCAGTAATGCGTTTCGGTTTGAAGGGTGGGGTAGCCGCTGAAACTATACTGAGATCTGAGAACTTATATCTCAAGGTGGGTGGCGCATTTACGTTGTAGATGCCTATGGGCTCCTGTAACCACTTAACATCAGGTGGGCTGTGAGCTAGTCCACCCATCTAAGCAATAAAAATAAATTTTTGATTAGTGTTTTCCTTTTTCGTGCATTGCATTGGCTTATGATTTACCTTTGTGAGATAAAAGTTATTCAAGATTACTCAAGTGACCTCGACCTAGGAGACAAAGTTTGTTGATAGCACGCCAAAGAGGGTGATGATATCACAGGTACAGGGCTTATTTGGCGGAGAAAAACGTACTCTAAGTGCGCAATCAGTTCGAACAACCAATATTCATAACTTTACTTCCGATACAGATTGGATCTTTTGATATGTGGCCAGTCTTATTTTTTATTGCATACTAGCTCACCCGGCAGACTTTGTAGTGCTTCAATCGATATAAAACATAAAACACCTATACTTTTGTATAAAATAAATTTAAAACAAAAAAAATGAATCCGTCCGACGGGGGACACATCAAAGGAAAAACAAAATTGTTATTTTTATTTAATTCTGAGCATTTTCATATTTATCTACCTTTTAAACCTTCTCTGGACTTCCACAAATAATTCCAGACCAAAATTAGCCAAATCGGTCCAGCCGTTCTCGAGTTTTAGCGAGACTAACGAACAGCAATTCATTTTTATATATATAGAAGAAGAAGATAGAAGATTACGGCACCTTGCGTAAAACATAATTCGAAAGTTGGCAGAAGAATACCTTGTTCGTTGTGTTCAAGTACTCTTTATCCCTAAACGACTATTCTAATGGAACATTATCTACAGCTTTTGGCTTGATAGTGATACCCTGTGGCCTGATATACCCTGTATTTGGATAAGAAAATATTTTGTATAATTCCACTTGCCACTTTACTCTCATCGACGTGAAATGTATACACCCAGACAAAGTATAAAGTTGCTCAAAACAATATTGGTTAATGTTTACTTTACTTAAGTGATAAGAATTTTGGAGTCTTTGTATGGTCATTGCGATAAGGTAATCTGTGGCAGCTGGTGATCTCAATTTAGGCTACAATATCAACTAGTATTGCTATATATTTGGTGCACACAACTGAATATGTTCCACTTTTCGCAGATAGGATTGTACCTAAAGTTTAAGGGGTTTTTTTTATTGCCTAGATGTGTGGACGAGCCCACAGCCCACCTGGTGTTAAGTGGTTACTGGAACCCATAGACATCTACAACGCAAATGCGCCACACACCTTGAGATATAAGTTCTAAGGTCTCAGTATAGTTACAACGGCTGCCCCACCCCTTCAAACCGAAACGCATTACTGCTTCACGGCAGAAATAGGCGGGGTGGTGTTACCTACCGGTGCGGACTCACAAGAGGTCCTACCACCAGTAAAAAGTAATGTTAGGCGAATACATACAGTGAGGAGTATATTAAAAGAAGTGTCAAAATCGACTACATGATTGCCAAAATTAGAGGTGGGACGTGTGCGTGGTTTGAACACGTGTTGTGAAGAGATGAAATACACGTTACCAGAAGGTCGATGAATTTAAATTTGGATAAACTATAATTTAAAAAAAAACTGGTGATGTGAATATATTATGTATCCGCAGTGAATTTAAATATAACTAAAAAATCGGTTGCCTGTATAGTCAGTTTACTGACGATAGTTGAATGTGACAACGTCATAAGAAAATACTGATGGAATGGTTTCATTTTTCAATTATCGCAATTATCGTTGCTATAAACAATTGACACCACATTCACTTTTCACTGAACTTCATACTTGACGAAAACATGTCAATGTATTATTGTATAGCAGCTGTCCACGCGGGTGCATCGCTCACTCAAGTAGGAGGGAGACAGATGTCGCCGAACGTGGAGGCTGATTGTGGCTCTTTGTCGCTCGTTGCGCGCTCTCACTTGCACTTCAAGCCTTAAATGGAACGCCTCAATGAGTCATGTTTTTTCGTGCGTGCAGCCGGCTCTATTGAATTATAAGACGTTGTCACGTCAAAATATGAAAGGAATGGAATGAAATAGAATCAGATACAGCATTTGGATATTTCTAATAATTTTCGTCAGCGATCTGGTGTTAGGAATTACCGTAACACACTGATACCATCTTGAGACGTAGAAACAGCATCGAAGTTTCAATCATATTGGTACAAAGACTGATGCACTTAGGATGATGGATTCACCACGAATGATTGGTTCGTATAACAAATCCTATGCCCTTATGATTAGCAAAAGATTATCATTGATATACTCGGGTCTAAGAATAATCTAACGATATAATCTAAGTTTATTGGTACAATTTCGAAATCGCCGACAGACCGCAAACCGCAACTGTGCATCGCAATAGACTCTTCTATTATTCGTGTGCGAAGAATATTTTGAAGCCGGTCGGCACTGTCATGATACCCGGAGCAATTTTTTTTGTTTTTTTTTTATTGCGTAGATGGGTGGACGAGCTCAGCCAACCTGGTGTTAAGTGGTTACTGGAGCCTATAGACAACTACGACGTAAATGCGCCACCCACCTTGAGATATAAGTTCTAAGGTCTCAAGTATAGTTACAACGGCTGCCCGACCCTTCAAACCGAAACGCATTACTACTTCACGACAGAAATAGGCGGGGTGGTACCTACCCGTGCGGACTCACAAGAGGTCCTATCACCAGTAATTACGCAAATTATAATTTTCACAAATTCATTTCTATTCACAAAATTAACGAAAGCTTAGTACTCTAGCCTATCTAGGATCTATGTACGGCGTATGTATATAAGAACTAAAAGTACATAAAAGTGCGAAGTTAATTTAACCCTAAATATGGACTGATGTAAACATATTTTACAAAATAAATCGAAAAGTTAATGTTATTTTTATACCACGTGTAAAGACTCGATTCATCAAAAAACACCACATACAAAGAAAAATACAACATCTTCGTGGAAATAGATACGTTACTTTGTAACTTGGTAAGCACTAAAAAGCATACAAACTGCTCATTGTTATAATAACTGTTGTCATTGTATAATACAATTGTGTTTATAAATAACATTGCAACCCTTATCTGTAAGATCTACAAGTGCCTGCAACTTATTAATGTCACGATTGTGAAGACAAGGATCCTTCAAAAATCATATATGAAGAGAGAATAGAGACGGTGACTGAGGTAATGTTCTTGGTACTACAGATAAGTTGCCAGTACCGGTAACTACGGTAATGGGTAATGGCTTAAAATACCACCGGTACTAGCAGCTACGCAAGGATAGGTACCATTGTCCTGCCTGTTACTGGAAGATTAGGACATCCGTTATACAATACAATTGAGACTCTAATATGGCCGCGGCAGCATTTACTTTGTAATGTCGATGAGGCCTGAGTTGCAAGATTATCCGGCTGGTATCACTGTCTATATCTGGCAACTGCACCAAGTCGTCGAAGTCGTCGTGGCCCAAAGGATAAGACGTCCGGTGCATCGCTAGATGCGAATGCATGTGTTCGAATCCCGCAGGCGGATACCTATTTATCTAATGAAATACGTACTTATCAAATGTTCATGATTGACTTCCACGGTGAAGGAATAACATCGTGTAATAAAAATCAAAGCCGCAAAATTATAATTTGCGTTGGTTGACTGGTGACCTCTTGTGAGTCCGCACGGATAGGTACAACCACCCTGAATATTTCTGCCGTGAATCAGTAATGCATTTCGGTTTGAAGGGTGGGGCAGCCGTTGTAACTATACTGAGACCTTAGAACTTATATCTCAAGATGGGTGGCGCATTTACGTTGTAGATGTCTATGGGCTCCAGTAACCACTTAACACCAGGTGGGCTGTGAGCTCGTCCACTCATCTAAGCAATAAATAAAAAAGTGACTTTAGTGTCGCATCACACGGGTCACCAGCCACTCACATGCGGACTCACAAGAGGTCCTACCACCAGTAAAGTATCACTTGCTAATAACCCTAAAAAAAGTTTATCAACATCCCAATAATTCAAGAGATACGTACCCTCTTCTCGGCAGAAGTATCAGCGATGTTCGTTGTAAGGACCTCGGCTGCCAACAACGAGTAGTTGATGAGGTTGAAGGTAACGAAGGCCAGGAACGATTTGGACAGGAACCTTGGACTCTCCCAGCGGATGTTGCGAAGGTGAAACACCTGTACGACAAAAGAAAAATACACAATGTAGTTGAATCGATGTTATTATGCCCTGCGGTCATTGCGGTGCGCTTTAAAAAAATATCTGTTTTTTTTTAAATATTAAAACCGTATTTTTATTGCGCTAGTAACGTACATTAGCCCACGTCCCATCTGGTATCGAGCAGATACCGAATCTCATTAACGTCAAGAGTGTCTCACCCATCTTAAGACTTGAGGTCAAAGTTGAATTATTTAGTATAAGGGCTACCCATCTATTCAACTAGAAAGGTGTGTTTGATACATGGCACTGAAGCCTGCGCATGCATCACTATACGCCCTATCATCTTTTATTTTTCCTACCTATACTGATAGCCTTGAGAGGCTATTTCAGCTTCGTCCTAACCTATAGGTGAGCACACGGGGCTCAAACCGGAGTGTTGCTAACACTGGCCCTAGCAAGAGCACTGCTTCGCAGAATCTACCACCGGATCGGAAGCGCGACCCACTGAGAAGATCCGGCGAGAAACTCAGTGGGTGTGTCTGTGGATTGAGCCCTATCATCAGTGAACTCCGTATAACCATGGCAATGTGCTGATATAGTACTCAGAGAACGCTTCCATCCATGTTCGGGTGAAATGAAATGATTTTTATTTCTCGTAAGGTATTGTGGGACTATAAAACCATCTATCTATAGTTACTTTTTGAAAAAATAAGACAGATTCGTTCACGCCCAATACCAGTTTAACTAAGACATATTTTCTTCAACTCCTCAGGGCAAGCCTCTAAGTATGATATCAGTGTATTTCGATCGCCAATAGGCATTTACTAGTGGTGCTTTGGAAACACGCGTTCTGGTTATTGAGATATTTTTGAGATTTTGACATTCTCGAAGCAAATCTACCGCACTACTGTACACCAAGTGGATTATGAGGTTTTACATCCACCTACGCAGTAAAAAATAACAAAAACTCGAGCGCTATGTAATAGAATTGAATGTCGACCCAGGTCTTTTTTTTATTGCTTAGATGGGTGGACGAGCTCACAGCCCACCAGGTGTTAAGTGGTTACTGGAGCCCATAGACATCGACAACGTAAATGCGCCATCCACCTTGAGATACAAGTTCTAAGGTCTCAAGTATAGTTACAACGGCTGCCCCACCCTTCAAACCGAAACGCATTACTGCTTTACAACGACATTGCGACACGCTCTTGGGCCAGCGTTTTCTGTATATCTGTGCTTTAATTTACGAGTTCGCAATGAGCACTTATGATTAGCATGGCATATGATTATTCTCCTCTGTTTAAGTAAAAACCCCTCAGCATTTTAAAAAGCACAACTACTCGAAATATTCCCCACCGTAACCTAAAGGAAGACTACAGAAAAATACGGTAGGTAAAAAACCGTAGGCAGCGTCTTGACTATGCCCCTGGCATTGCTGATGTCCATGGGCGGCAGTAACCACTCACCACTAGGTGGGCCGTAAGCCCCTCTGCCTACTGGAGCAATAAAAAAAATTATGTATATCGACGCTTGAAAGGCAAACGTGACTAAGCGACAATGCGTGAACTTTACAGTAGACTAATTTAAAGTTGAAATACCAGAAAAAAAATCTATTTTAACGAATCTAGCTGTAGGATTGGAATGATTTCAATAGACCTAAAAGAAATATGTATTTTTTGCGCATCGAATATGGTTATTGCCTATCATTTATGTACAAAGCAGTTACTGTCGCTTAGTCACGTTTGCCTTTCAAGCGTCGATATATTCTAATTTAAAAAAAAACTTCAAACAAGGTAAAACAAACGCAACATTGTCTTAGAAAACAAAATTTTCGTGACAAACATTTATTTAGTATGAAACGAGTTAAAGACGAAATGTTTGTTTGATGACAATGCCGTTCGATGACTTTGTATGGACGAAAAATAAATTAAATAATTCCTTTGTTCATCTATTTACTTTAACCCTTTGAAGTCCTGAATCCACACGTGTTGTACATATAAAATAGTTACGTCTTACGTTAGTCTTAGGACCACAAAGGCTTAAAGAGAGAGAGAGAATTTTTGTTTTAAATAATCATTAACAATTTCATTCATTTTCAGTAGGCAGCGGCTTGGCTCTGCCCCTGGCATTGCTGAAGTTCATGGGCGACGGTAACCACTCACCATCAGGTGGGCCATGCGCTCGTCTGCCTACAGGGACAATACAAAAAAAAATAACAAGCACATTGAGGTTAATGTAACGGGTTCTAGATAGTTCTAGATATTTCGGCGCTGTTGCAACTTGCAATATAGAAAAAGCAGAGCCGCGAAATATTAAAACTCTTTTTTTCCCTATACCTAATACTTACAATAGGTATCTTATAGTAGTAATCTTCTTTGACGAGGGGTGAAAGGATATTTAGTTTACGCGATATTTTTGAAACTTTACAGGAGAGCCATTTAAAGTTTAAAATTTGGAAACAATATCATAACAAAAAAAAACTCCTCAGCTATTTAAATGGACTAAACTTAATTGAACCTCAATTAAGTTTAGTCCATTTAAATAGCTGAAAAAAATCGAACTGCTGATGCTAATCTAATATATAAAATTCTCGTGTCACGGTGGGCGTGATTGAACTCCTCCGAAACGGCTCGACCGATTTTCGTGAATCTTAGCGTGCATATCGGCCAGGGTGGAGAATCGGACAACATCTATTTGTCATTCCTCTAAATGTTAAGGGTGGTCAAAAAATAAATTTTTTTTTAGGCGAAATTATTGGTTTTTTTTATGATACAGCATACAAAAATACATACAACCCTAAATTTTCAACCCTCTACGATCAACCCTTATTTTTAATTTGTTAATCCTTACACACTTACAATAAGTTATTTTTTTTCTACACTAGAAATTCCCTAGAAATCTTATATATGGCAAAACAACGTTTGCCGGGCCAGCTAGTAAAGCTGATACGCTAAAAATACGAAGAAAAGTTGTCCTAACATATCCGCGCTGACTCCCAATCCTCATTGTTAAGTTTAATATATTAATATTCAACAGTATTTATTGTTCGACTCGAACAAACAGTTGATAAGCATTCCGTGGTGGTTGAATAACGCACGTCGCTTCGGTCAGAGGTCTGCGCCACGAGGTCAGGACATAACGTGCGATATCATTAATATACACTTTAATCTCTATAGCTAGGTACTTCATCGAATTATATGCGAATAAAATTTATACGATTTTTAAGATCATAATTTGAGAGCCGCTGCCTTCGATTTGTTTTTTGTTTTTTTTTTATTGCTTAGATAGATAGATGGACGAGCTCACAGCCCACCTGGTGTTAAGTGGTTACTGGAGCCCATAGACATCTACGGCGCAAATGCGCCACCCACCTTGAGACAAACCTTGAGAAAATCGCGAGACGAAACGTAATTTCCTGCGTAACATAACTATCTAACAAGACACACAATCGCGGAGCCAATGTGTAACAACCGTTTTATGTCTTAATGTGGGCAACGTTTTTTTTTTCCACCTAAGCTGAGAGCCTTGAGAGGGCCTATTTCAGCGTAACCTTAACTAGTAGGTGAGCTCACGGGGCTCAAACCTGACGACGTTGCTAACACGAACCCTAGCAAGAGCCGTGCTTCGCAGAATCTACCACCGGATCGGAAACGCGATCCACTGAGAAGATCCGGCGAGAAACTCAGTGGGCTTTGTCTGGAGGTTAATTTACTCGTCGAGCCCTTCGTCGCAAGCGGCGGGTTCGACGAGGACGGTGACCGGTGCTTAAGGTACCTAAAAGCGCCGTTAGTGGATCGGGAGGATCCGAAATGACGTGTTTTGGGCGACGTCGACTGCTTTTCATTCCGTCTGCAGGATCGGGAATGTAGTTACCGGCGGCCACAATGAGAGGGTTCTCGTGTCGTGCTCGTGTCGCATTGTCGAAGTGGTGGGCAACGGTTTTCGCGATATGGTATCACACCGGCGTATGTTAGAAATAACACGAGCTTTTTTTTATGATTGAAGTATTACTGGTTGCCCGGAGGCCTTTCCAGTTTCACCAGGACAGGTGGGCGAGCAAAGGCTCAGCCAGGAGGGGTGGGATTTGCTAACAGCTACCCAAGCACCTCCGAAGGAGACCTAACAGCTCAAAAGTAGCTGCTTCGCGAATGAATCTACTACCGGATCGGAATCGCGACCCGCTGAGAAGATCCGGCGCGAAACTCAGCGAGCTGATGTATGGGTTAGGTTGTACGTCGACTTCTTTGTCGAGTTCGACGAGTACGGTTACCGAGGTCCCTAAGCCTGCTCCTAGTGTTAGAGCTGAAGGCGTCTAATGCAAAGGTTATTGGATCTGATGGATCCGTAAGGACGTGATAACACGGGCTGTGCGATCGTGTGTGCATCTATATAATAATATCGAGGGGTGAAAGGCTATTTGATTTAAATGACATTTCGCTTAACACTCGATATTTATCTTTGTATTTTAAGGTCCGTTTTATTTGGTACTAGCGACCCACCCAAGCTTCGCCTCGGAAACTGTAATTTATTATTGATTTCTCCACTATTTAATGGATGTTATTATACATATAAACCTTACTCTTCAATCACTCTATCTATTAAAATAAGCCGCATCAAAATCCGTTGCGTAGTTTTAAAGATTTAAGCATACATAGGGATATAGGGACAGAGAAAGCGACTTTGTTTTACACTATGTAGTGATTAGCATCAACAGTTCGATGTTTTTAATTGAACTTCAATTAAATTTACTCCATTCAAATAGCTGAAGAATATTTATTTTCTGTTATGATATCTTTTCCAATATTTTAACTTTATATGACTCTTCTGCAAACTTGCAAAAATCTCGCTTAATCTAAATAGCCTTTTACGATATGTATTTAGATGAATAACATTATCTGTAGCCCAATTAAATCAAACTCTGACAACGTCATTACGACTTTATTATTACGAGCTGAATTAACTTCCTGTTGTTAATTTGGGTGTGTTTTTTTTTCTTATTTTAAATATGCGAATAGCAGTCTCGGAGCCTTACTCTGTAATTCCTTTAAACACTTTACAATATTTAAAAAGAATAACTTGCATCTTCTTTTTAATCGACTTCAAAAAAGGAGGAGGTTCTCAATTCAACTGTATGGTTTTTTTTACGTTTGTTACCTCATAACTTTTGACTGGATGAATCGATTTTGATGATTCTTTTTTTATTAGAAAGCTAACGCCTTCCGTGTGGTCCCATTTCAATTTAGTCCAATTCTGATAATGGTATCCATGAGAAAACCATATAAATCTTAAATTTGCATTAAGTACGTGCGCGACAAATAGATGAATAACTCAATAACTCAATATCACGCCAACCGATTTCGATAATTATTGTTTTTACTGTATATTAATTTGTTTTGGAATATCTTTTTTTTTCTACTTGAAGTCAATTTTTGTTAAAGCATGTCTATTTACAATTATTCTCCACCTTATTCCATTAGGTGGGGTCGGCACAGCGAATTTTTCTATCCCATTCTCTTCTATCAGCCGTCATCTCAACACTCACTCCTCTCTCTCTCATATCGTCATTCACAACGCGATCCGGTGGTAGATTCTGCGAAGCACTGCTCTTGCTAGGGTCAGTGTTAGCAACTCTCCGGTTGAGCCCCGCGAGCTCACCTACTAACGTTAGGGCGAAGCTGAAATAGCCCCTCAAGGCTATCAGCATAGGTACTGAAAAAAAAAAATAAAACACACTCCACCCATGTCTTCTTCGGTCGTTTTACTGGCGGTAGGACCTCTTGTGAGTCCGCACGGGTAGATACCATCACCGTACCTATTTCGGCCGTGTATCAGTAATGTATTTCGGTTTGAAGGTTGGGGCAGCCGTTGTAACTATACTGAGACCTTAGAATTCATATTTCAAGGTGGGTGGCGCATTTACGTTGTAGATGTCTATGGGCTCCAGTTACCACTTAACACCAGATGAGCTTTTATTGCTTCTAAGCAATAAAAATAAAAACCTCTTCGTCTTCTAAAAGAGTTACTCTTTAAATACTTTAAAAGAATTACGGATTCAGCAACACTATCTATTGACCCAAATCAAGAATGAAGACCTCGTAGAATATATTGGTTGTTAATAAAAAATAATTTCGAAATAACATGATTTGCATATCATTTTATAATGTTTATGTACTTCGGACATTCAATGAGTCTTATTCGAAATTAGTTGCCGAGGTCGATCGAAGCTTGTTCAAGGTTTTATTGTATTTATTTTTCACAGGTCAAAGCAAAGGACCGGGGTCCTTTCCTGGCCTATCTTAGATTTAATTTTGATTTTACTTTACTGGCCGATTTTCGACTTTGATCCAATCACTACCAAACTACACAGCATCACCCACTAGGCCACTTTACTGGCGGTAGGACCTCTTGTGAGTCCGCGCCGGTAGGTACCATCACCCTGTCTATTTTTGCCGTGAAGCAGTAATGCGTTTCGGTTTGAAGGGTGGGGCAGCCGTTGCAAGTATACTGAGACCTTAGAACTTATATTTCAAGGTAGGTGGCGGCATTTACGTTGTAGATGTCTACGGGCTCCGGTAACCGCTTAACACCAGGTAGACCGTGAGCTCGTCCGCCAACCTAAGCAATAAAAATAAAAAATAAAAATACATTAGGCCAGTGTGAAGATTTCCCGAAAATTTCATTGAAATCAGTCCAACCAGTTCTATAAAGAACATCTATAAATATACAAATCCATTTAAATACATATATTGATGTACACGTATGTCACGTAGTATGTGCTCCTGAGTTCTGAAACGCCACAACAGAGTGATCCCGCACGAGTAGCTACCATTCATCCATTTGTCTCGACAACACAACAATTATTTCCCCTAAAAAAGGCACAAGCGCATCTCTTCAAACGAGAAGAGATAGGCTTGTGCTGTCGCGTTGGAAACGGACGATAGCGTTCTAAATATTATACCAGCGCACTGCGATGGCAAACCGGCATTCACAGATTGGTAGGGTACGTGGTGAGGTTTATTGTAAATCCACATCCTCCATCCTGCCTATTTCTGTCGCGAACTAGTCAAACCGTTTCTCTAATGATCTTCGACCGTGAGCTCGCTTATACATCTGTATATATATTTTTTTTGTCTAGACGCCTATATCTAAAGCAATTAAGAGTATATATAAAAACGAGAAACGTTAAATCGGGCTAAGCGATATCCTAAAAACAAAGTTCAGTGATCCCAAGCAACATTCGTTCCATTTAAATAGAATTCATTAACTACACTACTTACAAGGAGAGAATATTGTGACGTGCTTAATGATTTACTGGATCTGAATTATAGATATGTAAAATAAACCTTTTTTACATATATTTATAGAATAACCTCTTTGTATATGAATTAAACATATTGTTAAGTAAGTCGGTAAGAGTAACGCCATCTGCGTTACTCTTACCGACGTAACAATATGTTACAATACAATACAATATGTTCGTGACATGTGCTTCTATCGGAATCGCTTTTTCAGCTATTTTCATAGAGTAATCTTAATTGAAGTTTAATTAAAAACATCGAACCGTAGATGGTATTGTTACGCCGGTAAAAGTAACGTCACCTATCTCCAAATAGCCGACTGAATATCGAACGATCTAGTAACATCTAGAACGCTCGAGAAGTACAACGCCATCTATTGTCAGATAACGGAAACACACATCGAAGATACTCGACTTGTGAGGAATGTTTTCGACGATTCTAGGGACGTCGTATCGACTATAAAAGCGTTGCCGAGACAGCCCACTGAGTTTCTCGCCGGATCTTCTCAGTGGGTCGCGTTTCCGATTCGGTGGTAGATTCTGCGAATCACTGCTCTTGCTAGGGCCAGTGTTAGCAACACTTCGGTTTGAGCCCCGTGAGCTAACCCACACGTTAGGGCGAATCTGAAATAGCTTCTCAAGGCTATCAGCATAGGTGGGTAAAAAAAAACACCCAGTCAGTTAGTAAAAGGAACTACTCGAAGCGAAACAGCGAACGGATCACCTGAAGCGAATTGAGAATTTTAAACTGTTTGTGACGTGTTCTAAATATTCTTAGTGATAAATACAGTGTTAACTTGTATTACGGTAGATTTTTTATTTAACCCGAATCCCGGCGCGTAACAACATTTTTGGAACATGAGCGCCGTATACATACACGATGCAAATCGAATGTTTAATTAAAGAAAAAAAAAATAAACAAGTAAAAAATGTGTTTAGGTCACGACACCCGTCGCCCTTGCCAATACGTCGGCGTCAAGATAAGCGCTTCGTAAATGTAGGAAGTTTTAAAACCACCAATTTATAATACTCCAAAAAATCGGGGTCAATATATTCATAAAAATAAACGGGCGCGCATCTTTCTTTTCATTACCTGCTCTTTTGTTATATTTGACGTTTGTACATAAATAAACTTAACATGAATAACAAGTTAATGGTAAAGGCAAGCAAAATATGACCCCTTGTTGATTTTCTCATGTTTTGAAAAAACAAAACTGATCTATATATTAATACGTGAAGCAAAAACTTTGTATCCTTTTTTACGAAAATTGCGCGGACGGTGGAGTATGAAATTTTCCACACTTATAGAAGAATATAGAGAAGAAGTGCACAATGCTAATTTTTTTTTTTAATAATGCATAAAAGATACTTTAAATCAATAAAGAAAACATTACACACACTACCACGTATTTGACACAACACATATATATATAGTTATATAAATATACTCTCTGTTTATTGTCAATTGTCAAACTTTTTTTAGTATTTCAAGTCTGTGGTCAAATTGAGAATAGATGAATATTGTTTGTCTTTATTATTATTTATGTATAGTGTAATTTAGGCGAAATCTGTGATTATATTAAATAAGTGTAATTGTATTTGACATTAGAACCATAATAATGTTTAAACATAAAATTTAAATCGATTAAAGTCGAAAATCGACTTCTGCGGGACCACTACTATACATAAATATACCTAAGATATCGAAAAAAACTAGTATTTTTAAATGAGAACTCAAAGTTTGGTTGTAATGTATTATTAATCAAATGTATATTAATAATCAAATCACACGCGACATCGGACGCCAAACCAACATAACAGTCAACATCCAAATACGTACTCAACAAATGTTCACGATTGACTTCCACGGTGAAGGAATAACATCGTGTAATAAAAATTAAACCCGCAAAATTATAATTTGCGTAATCACTGGTGGTAGGACCTCTTGGGAGTCCGCACGGGTAGGTACCACCACCCCGCCTATTTCCGCCGTGAAGCAGTAATGCGTTTCGGTTTCAAGGGTGGGGCAGCCGTTGTAACTATACTGAGATCTTAGAACTTATATTTCAAGGTGGGTGGCGCATTTACGTTGTAGTTGTCCATGGGCTCCAGTAACCACTTAACACCAGGTGGGCTGTGAGCTCGTCCAACCATCTAAGCAATAACAAAAAAAAAATTTTACGCGATCGAGAAGTTAAAAAAAACTCGCACTAAACACAATGGACCAACAATTCTTTGTTTGAAATTATCGTCGTTTGATTCTTTTTTGTTATTAAGCGCCCACGAACGCGACGCGATTAGGTAATACGGAAAACCCGTTAATAAAAAGTCGTTAGTTAATAATATGACGGTTCAAGGGATTCATTTATACCTTGGTCGGACGTTGTATGCACTCACCTTGCCCAACTAAAACGCCAAGCGTACGTATCGTTTCCGCATTATTGACCGAAACATTATTATTGAGTTGCGTAATAAATTAATATCGCCATAGGGCTTAGGACAAAAAAAATATTGTGTCTCCAATGTCAATTATTCTAAGCTGCTAAAATGTTTTATCATAGTATTGTCTGAACTTAGATCTAGACCAACCAGCATGAGAATCGATATAGGGCTTATTCAAAATTGTTTGTCTCCAACGTCGATTATTCTAAGCTGCTAATTTTTTTTATGATACAATTTTTGAACTTAGAATTAGACTAATGAGCACGATAAAAACAAGAAAAACAACTTATATATTTCAATTTGTAATTAAATAATTTGATAGAACAATAAAAACGACAGTGATCTTTTTTTTTTCCTACCTATGCTGATAGCCTTGAGAGGCTATTTCAGCTTCGCCCTAAGGTGTGTAGGTAAGCTCACGGGGCTCAAGCCGGAGTGTTGCTAACACTGACCCTAGCAAGAGCAGTGCTTCGCAGAATCTACCACCGGATCGGAAACGCGACCCGCTGAGAAGATCCCGCGAGAAACTCAGTGGGCTGTGTCTATGGGTTAATTCGCTCTTCGAGCCCTTTGTCGCAAGCGACGGGTTCGACGCGGACGGTGACCGGTGCTTGTGGTGCCTAAAAGCACCATTAATGGATCAGGAGGACGACTTCGACGGTTTACCATTCGGTCTACAGGATCGGGTATGTAGTTTCCAGCGGCCACGACAAGAGGGTTCTCATGTCGTGCCGCCTTTTCAAAGTGGCGCAGCGATGCCGAATGTATATATCGCAACCAGTCAGTGATAACTTAAACAAAAGAATCAAACAAATCTCGAATCTGTTGTTAATTGTCATCAATGAAAAAAGGAGCAATGACATTCTTATGTACGAATTAAAATTAACAAACAAAAACTAACTTGCAAAGGTTTCGCTTCGGGAAGTACCTGCGCCGGATAGGGGCTGAGCCGACGACGAGGTGTCACCATTGTGGACACGACCTGGACACGGCGGAGCATACGCTCGCTGTCTGCCCCGCTTGGGAGGTGCAGCGCCGTGTCCTGGTCGCAAAGATAGGACCTGACTTGTCGCTGCCTGGCGTCGTGGCGTCGATGCTTGGCAGCGATGAGTCATGGAAGGCTATGCTCGACTTCTGCGAGTGCACCATCTCGCAGAAGGAGGCGGCGGGGCGAGTGAGGGAAAGCTCTCCTCACTACGCAGAAACCCGCCGCCGCCGAGCAGGGGGCCGGGACCGGGGTCGTATCCGTGACCTGGCCCCCTAAGAGCTAGGGGTCCCACCCGTTTTGTGCGGGGAGAGACCCAGACGTGGGGTGGCGTGCTTGCACGCTCACCCGCAATAGGAAGCCGGGTGATGGCAGACCGCGTTCCCCCGACCGCTCTGGGGGAAGGTGTAACGCGGCGCCATCAAAGCGGGCTCTCGGCCCGCTGAACGAGGGAACCGGTGGTCGTGTCGCTGGCGGCCACCGGTCCGGCGTCCTTGGGACGGTGGGATGGATGTAATGTGCTCTGCGTCAACCCTGTCCCGCCGTTTCAATAGCCCCGACTGGGCTCCGGCCCGGTCCGAGGTAGGGCGCCGGTTGTGAGCAGCAGGAGTTTTTTGTGAGGTTCAACTCCCACATACCCCACCTGCCGCGCGGGTGGGGATCCGGCGATTTTCTCCTGTGGAAAAAAAAAAAAAAAAAAAAAAACTTGCAAAGGTTCAATTAAACTGTCTGCGTAGTCAGACATATACACCTATGTAGGCATCAATCAATGTCGTAAGAGGATATATCGAGGGGTGAAACATTATTTGATTTGAGCGACATTTTTGCAACTCTACAGGAGAGCCATTTAAACTTTAAAATTCGGAAAACTTCAAACAAAAAGCAATCTTCAGCTTTTTGAATGGAGTAAACTTAATTGAAGTTCTAATTCAAATTCAAATTCAAAATCATTTATTTCAACTTAGATGTCAGCAGTAACACACTTGTTGAATGTCAAAATATAAATAAAAATGTTAACTCTACCAACGGTTCCAAAAAGAGCCACAGTCCTGAGAAGAACCGGCGAAACAAACTCAGCGGGTTTTTTTTATTATGCTTCCCAATATATTTTTTTTAAAATAAGTAAAAATATTTACAATAAACGAAAAAACAAGTCAAAAAATACAATTCTATTGAAAACATCGGACTGTTGATGATACTATTACCAAATAAAACGCACCTTTAAAAATACAAAAATAAATTTCGCGTAAAAAAAACAGAATGATGACGAGATAAATGATAATGAAGGTGTTATGGAACTTTCCGATACGCGTATGCAACCATGAATGGTATTTGTGACAAATGAGCAATTTTTTTTTTTTATTGCTTAGATGAGTGGACGAGCTCACAGCCCACCTGGTGTTAAGTGGTTACTGGAGCCCATAGACATCTACAACGTAAATGCGCCACCCATCTCGAGATATAAGTTCTAAGGTCTCAGTATAGTTACAACGGCTACCCCACCCTTCGAACCGAAACGCATTACTGCTTCACGGCGGAAATAGGCGGGGTGGTGGTACCTACCCGTGCGGACTCCCAAGAGGTCCTACCACCAGTGATTACGCAAATTATAATTTTGCGGGTTTGGTTTTTATTACACGATGTTATTCCTTCACCGTGAAAGTCAATCGTGAACATTTGTTGAGTACGTATTTCATTAGAAAAATCGGTACCCACCTGCGGGATTCGAACACTGTTGCATCGCTACATACGAATGCACCAGACGTCTTATCCTTTAGGCCACGACGCGGCGACGACTAGGAAAAAAAACAAATTCGTGCGTCACATATCATATATCGATAATATACCAGAAAACTTCCCTAGGACCAACAATTATTAGTATAACAACTTCAAACAGACAAACAAACAGATACACCGTGTATGCTATGTTTGAGGTAATATTCTAAAATAACAAGCTACGACTGACTAAATTTTAAACAAGAATGTATGGAGCAAAGATAAGACCAGTTCGTTTGTTTCGTCGCTTATTCTCGGGACCGGGCCTCTTCTTGGAAACCTCGGTAGAGTTTATTTTGATATTTAAACGAACAAGTTAAGCTATATCCAAATCAAAGAAAACTTTGTTGTGGGCATGTATTATATCAATGTGTGCGTAAATAATCAATAATAAACGATTTAAGGTATGTTCTATTGCAATAGATAGTTCTAGAAAGGCATTAGGTCGAATATGATTCCAACGTTCGGAAATGAAATTTAATCTACGGAAAAGAAAGCTTTTATTTTGCATAAATGCCAGTTTTCTTTCAAAAACAGTGTCAAACGCAACTTCATTATTATTATTATTTTTTTGGTCAGGAGGAAATCGCCGGACTTCCGCCCTCCCCTGGGGATGGAGGGCGGGGCATGTCGGAGTCGAACTGACTAAGGCCTCCTGTCGCTCAACAACCCGCGTTCGAACCTCGCATAAGACAGAACCCATGAAAAGGCAAAGGGGGGAGAGTGAAGCGTTTAGTGCGGAGCACATCTCTCCCATCACCCTCCCCCTCGGGACGCCGGAGCGGCGGTCGTCGGCACCACGACCACCAGCCCTCTTGGTCGGCAGGCTATCCGGAGCCCGCCTAGATGGCGCCGATTAGAATGGGTTATCCTACGGAATACTCCTGGGTCAGAACCAGCGTGGGTCGAGGATAGCCGACCTTCCATCACCCGGATGCTCATGCATAAAACGCGTGCAGAGCAGCTTGCACGTCGTCTTCTTAGGCCCCCTTCGCCGGTTCCCAGACCGACATATGAAGGGGACCCGAAACACTTAGAGGGCCAGGGCTTGGGCGAGATCCGCCTCCCTGGCCCCCGCTCGACGGCGGCGGGCTTGTGCGTCTCTCACGCGCCCCGCCGCCTCCTTCTGCGAGATGGTGCACTCGCAGAAGTCGAGTATCGCCTTTCACGACTCGTCGTCGTCGAGCATCCATGCCACAACACTCGGCAACGACAAGTCGTTTCCTATTTTTGCGACAAGAACACGGCGCCACCCCTCCCATGCGGGACAGGCAAACTTCATTACATATGGCGTCATTTGAGGCCAATAAATCAAAAACAGCGATTATATTTAAATACATATTAATGATCGTATTACACGGCCGCTGTATTTTATTCGTAATCTTTAATAAATCGTCAAGACTAGTTTGAGGATGAGGATCGCTAAACAACAAAACAATTATTATCACCCTTTGGACCCTTTCAAAACAACTGACGATATGCGGAACCCTGAAATTATTATTTGCAAACATAATATTATTATTCAAGGATTTTACTTGTTTACGTTAGCATACATTTATAATAAATTTTATTAGATTAGGTCGCACACGTGACATGAATCGATCACCTATACTAACTATGTAACTATACTTGAGACCTTAGAACTTATATCTCAAGGTGGGTGGCGCATTTACGTTGTGGATGTCTATGGGCTCCAGTAACCACTTAACACCAGGTGGGCTGTGAGCTCGTGCACCCATCTAAGCATTAAAAAAAACCTGAGGGCACATAGATGAGCCTTTTCTAAAATTATGAATTAACGGGGTCTTACTGTCATAACGGTTAAAAATCGACTAACCGCGGATTACTGATTGGGTGCGCTATGCAAACAGCATTCTTAACGCGACGGCGGAACAGTGATTATCGTCTGCGCTAACGGGCCTTATAAATCACACTTTTACTAACGAATCTTAAAAGCTATAACAACCGTATAAAGTTAATGAACTTTTTAACGAGCCTGTTTTCTTGTACCATTTCATGATTAGATTATTTTCATTAAACAATTACGTTAGTAATTGGTGTTATCGTAATCGCGGCTTACAAAAACATATTTTTTTTCCGCGCTGCGGGCCGATCCTCTCACGAGGTTCAAAACATTTGCCTTAACACTAACAGCGTGTTGCGAGCGCACATGTATGTGTGCCACCACCATCGTGCCAGTGACGTCATTACGTTACGATGTCTACGTCCATCGTAGACCGTGACCTTGTCTACACAACAACAGCAACAATTTTTTCTTTATATTGCTTATATGGGTGGACGAGCTCACAGCTCGGATGGAGCCCATAGACATCTACAACGTAAATGCGCCACCCACTTTGAGATATGAGTTTTAAGGTCTCAATATAGGTACAACGGCTGCCCCAACCTTCAAACCGAAACGCATTACTGCTTCACGGCTGAAATAGGCAGGGTGGTGGTATATACCCGTGCGAACTCACAAAAAATCCTACCACCAGTAAAAACTTGACTTAAATCTGTTTGTACTACGTAACACAATTTTAGATACATTCGTCCGAAGCCGACTCAAATCAGAATCAAAGCCATGCTTTCTTCGGTGTTTCGCTTGAAGTACACACAGGGTGTGACAACTTCGAAAATAAATTGTTTTTAAGGCTTTTTATGACCTGGTAACTACGACCTTTAGGCCATGTCTTATTTTAATCTATATTTTTAATTTTTTTAAATGATAATATGGAGTGAAATGCAATGAGATGAGATGATAAGGGACGAAATATAATCTCAGTAAAATGGTGGTAATTTACGGAGATTTTTTCAGTGGACTTTTTGGAGGATCCCGAGAAGTTACGTCCAGCGGCTTTGTTTCATTTTCTCACATTTTTGCACTTTCACAGATATTAAAGAGTTAATGAGCCACCGTTATTACACATTTAAACCTGAAGAAATACTAAATAGACAAAATAAAACAAATCACACAACTTCACTCCTCGCGTTCTCTCCCGCCAAAAAGTCCAAACTTCGAAAAGAACGACAACATAGTAATACAGAGCTACCTTCAAACGTAGATAAAAACAGCTGTATATTTGTTATCTATCTATCTATATATATAAAAATGAATTGCTGTTCGTTAGTCTCGCTAAAACTCGAGAACGGCTGGACCGATTTAGCTAATTTTGGTCTTGAATTATTCGTGGAAGTCCAGAGAAGGTTTAAAAGGTAGATAAATATAAAAAAGCCCGGAATTATATAAAAACAAACAATTTTGTTTTTCCTTTGATGTATCGCCTTGATGTGTCTTTTATTTATCGATTGAGGCACTACGAAGTCTGCCGGGTCAGCTAGTAATTAATAAAGTAACCGTAAATTAATTAACTGACAAATCCATAAGCGCTTTATTATAATTTCGAAATGTAAATAGGAACTAGGATCGAGAATCTAGTTCAAGGTCGGAAGAGTGGGTCAGAGAATGAAGTTTAAGGTCGCTTTGAGCGCGTTGCGTGGGTGCGACCGAGCGACCTATGTTACGTCATCAATTAGAACTAACATAGATTGTATTAAACTATAATTCTGGCGTGGGATTAGAGTCGAAAAAACGGTGTTTTATAAACACGGGGGCAATGAAAAGATCTACACATATTATAAGAAACGATTGAATCAAATTTAACTCGAACAAAACGTGTCATGACTATCTATCTTCTCTATATATAAAAATGAATTGTTGTTCGTTAGTCTCGCTAAAGCTCGAGGACGGCTGGACCGATTTGGCTAATTTTGGTCTTGAGTTATTTGTGGAAGTCCAGAGAAGGTTTAAAAGGTAGATAAATATGAAAATACTCGGAATTTAAAAAAAAGCAAACAATTTTGTTTTTCCTTTGATGTGTCCCTGTCGGACGGATTCCTTTTGTTTGTTTTAAATTTATTTTATACAATAGTTTAGGTCTTTTATTTATCGATTGAGACACTACGAAGTCTGCCGGGTCAGCTACTAATGAATAAAATTAGAAAGCTTTGTATTGTCGTGGGAGGGTAGTTTAAAAAAAAAACAGAATTCACGTCATTCAAGTTCGGACGTGCGAGAGATTTTCGAGCAGGATGTTCTAATGAATGCGTAATAAGGTATTTCGTCACTCAATTTTATTTTAAATTACTTGTTCATCTAAACAAAATATACATTTATGATATCTATAGATTAATACGTGAAGCAAAAACTTTGTATCCCTTTTTACGAAAATTGCGCGGACGGAGGAGTATGAAATTTTCCACACTTATAGAGAATATAGAGAAGAAGTGCACAATGCTTATACATTTTTTAAATAATGCATAAAATATACATTAAATCAATAAAGAAAACATTACACACACTACATACCATGTATTAGACGCACACACGCATGCATACTATTTACTCTCAAACTTTTGTTCTTGACGTATGTGGTCAAATTGAGAATAGATTTAATTTATATGGTTTGTCTTTATTAATATTTTTTATAATGTAGTCGTAATAGTATATTATAGAAGTATAAAATACAATCATAATAGTGTACAAACTTACAATTCCAATTAATTATAGTCGAGTTTCGACTACTGCGGGACCTCTAGTAATTAAAATTACTCTTACGGCTTAATTTCGCGTTTACTATTTTCGTTCCATTATTTCCGTCCGGTGACCACGAAAACTGTATATTAATATTAAAAAACATCGGTAATAAAATATAAACACAATAAAATAAACGTATAATTAAATCCGTATGTGTAATTTTGTTTGTTGTATCTCTCTTCTACGGTAAAAATGTTTTCATCCGAAAAAAGAATTTCCCGAATTTTTTTTCCCGCGTACCGCTTCAACAAAGCGCGGCATCTCTTCGGTCTCAGGTCCATTAGACGAGCATTCAGACGATGTCCTGTTTTTCTTCGATATGCCCGAAGCCCTAAGTCTTCATTTAATACCCTTTTCACCGTGGTTCTGCTTAACCCCATCTGAAGGGCCAACAGTTTCTGCTTACGTTTGGGATTTCTTTGAATTCGCGCCTTCACAGCTTTTATCAGTGCTGGAGTCCTAACAGACCGAGGGCGACCACTTGTTGACCTGTCATCTACACTAGAGTCTTCATTGTATCGTTTGATGGTACGATAAACGAATCTTGTGGTTATATTCAAATTTTTCAGTATGTTAAAAATTTGAATTGGCGCGTAACCGCAACGATGCAACGCAATAACTGCAACACAGTCTTCTTTAAGCGTCCACTCCATATTTAAAAATGAGTAAAATTCTAAAAGTATACATTTTTATTTTCATGAACAATTCGAAATTCGAATTCAATAAACTTTTTTGTGGCCAGCATTCTAAAAGAAAAGTTTTTACTGTGTGACAATACTTATGACCTGACTAGTTATATATATATATATATCTTATACCTTTAAACGAGCAATTCTTGTATATATACATATATATAATCTGAATCTCGGAAACGGCTCCAACGATTTTCATAAAACTTAGCATACAGGGGATTTCGGGGGCGATAAATCGATCTAGCTACGATTTCTTTTCAGAAAATGTTGTTTTATTCGTGTCTTCAATAATCAACTTTACCCGCCATCTATTGGCGAATAATAATACTATTTTTTCTTAATTGAGGGCAACTTACCGCTTTAAAGACACAACAAGATGGCGTTATCAAAAAAAAAAACCGATCAAAGCTCGGTCATCATCTAGTAATATTTTATGAGACATATTTCGAATTTGTTACTATTCGGAACTGAGGTCACAAAGCTATGGATGGGGGGGGGGGGGGGAGAAGACGCTCTGTTAGACGCCCTCTGTTAAGCAAATTCCTATTTCTTCCGTCTACCTCATTTACGTTTCAAACGCAAATAGTTGCCTACAATCTTATAATATTTCCGTATTTTATAACTATTCGAATCAAAACTTACCTATTTATTTTTCAAAATTGAGTTTTGTAAGTATCACAATTAAGTGCATAATCCTTTTAACCTCGCAAGAATAGTTCTTAATATCGACCTTCGAGCGGCAATAAAAATAACACAATCGGGTGCAACAACGACAAATTTGATTTCGAAATTACCAATGCTATTATTAATTAATGTATTTTTGTGAATGAAATTTCAAAAAAAAACGGGAAATGTCTCTCGTTCGCAACAATATCGCACTAAATAAACATATTTTGCTAAAAAATCAACTGAACTCGAAAAGCAGACAGCGTTTGATAAAATATTCACAACAAAAAAAAAACATTATTAAAAAATATTACTCAGTAATTTTTTTACACGTGTATCTAAAAATATTACTCAGTAATTTTTTTTACATGTGTATGAATATTCGCATGTCGGATCACCCATTATCTGTGTATGTAAGGGAATCTCTGAATGCAATTACAGTGCAACCTCGATATAACAAATCGGAAGGGATCGAATTCATTATATCAAGTAATTCGGTGAACTGAGGTTTGTTATATTAAGGTTAGGTTGGTCTACCAAGCAAAAACTTTGTATCCCTTTTTACGAAAATTGCGCGGACGAAGGAGTATGAAATTTCCCACACTTATAGGGAATATAGAGAAGAAGTGCACAATGCTAATATTTTTTTTTTAAATAATGCATAAAAGATACATTAAATCAATAAAGAAAACATTACACACACTACATACCATGTATTTGACGCACACACGCATGCATACTATTTATTGTCAAACTTTTGTTCTTGACGTCTGTGGTCAAATTGAGAATAGATTAAATATTGTATGTCTTTGTTAATATTTTTTATAGTGTAGCCTTGGCGAAATTTGTGACTATAGAAGTATAAAATACAATCATAATAGTGTACAAACTTATTAAACTATTCCAATTAATTATAGTCGAATTTCGACTACTGCGGGACCTCTAGTTTATAAAAAATATATAAAATCAATAAAAAATATATGACACCCACTACCATGTATTTGACACACATACATACACACACACACACACACACACACACACACACACACACGCGCGCGCATTTATACTCTTTTGTTTATTGTTAAAGTATGCGATCAATTTGAGAATAGATTAATATTGTTTGTCTTCAATTTGATTTATCTATAGTGTAGCCTTGGCGAAGTTTGTTATTATAGAGGTAATAACGTTCAAAAATATAATATTTTAAATTAATTATAGTCGAATTTCGACTACCGGGCGACCACTGGTTCAAATTATTACACATGTAGGTCGCTGGTGGTAGGAGCTCTTGTGAGTCCGCGCGGGATAGGTACCACCACTCTGCCTGTTTCTGCCGTGAGGCAGTAATGCGTTTCGGTTTGAAGGATGGGGCAGCCGTTGTAACTTTACCTGAGACCTTATATCTCAAGGTGGGTGGCGCATTTACGTTGTAGATGTCTATGGATTCCAGTAACTACTTAACACCAGGTGGGCTGAGAGCTCGACCGCCAATTTAAGTAATAAAAAAAATGTAGATGAATGTAGGTTGTTTTTTTTTGGTCAGGAGGAAATCGCCGGACTTCCGCCCTCCACTGGGGATGACGGGCTCATGTCAGAGTCGAACCGACTAAAACCTCGTGTCGCTCAACAACAGATAGGAAATCACTGCAAGTCTCACACTTTTGGAATTGCTGAAGTCCATGGGCGACGGTAACCACTCACCAATAAGTGGGCCGTATGCTCGTCTGCCTACAAGGGCAATAAAAAAGCCCTCTAGACGCGGATAGCTCGTTTGAGATACGGCCGCCTGCTCGACAAAAAAAAAAAAAAGGGAATCACTTGTGACTAAACGGTGTGGTATATCGAATAATATCGATTGTATACCGCCAATACCTCCCGACTTACATTTTTACTGAAATCGTATTATTTGCGCCATATTATTTGTTATATCTTAACTAGCTTTTGCCCCAGGTCTTCGTCCGCGTGGAATAGTTGCTTTCGCATAGCCCTAAATTTTACCCGCGACTTCATTTACGTAGAAAAGAAAGAAAAAAAACGATTTTGAAACATTCTTTATTGGTGCTCCGTTTGTATTAGTCTTAGCGTGATGTTACATTAGCCTATAGTCTTCCTCAAGAAATGGGCTATCTAACACTGAAAGAATTTTTCAAATCGGACCAGTAGTTCGTGAGATTAACGCGTTCAAACAAACAAACTCTTCAGCTTTATAATATTAGTATAGTATAGATGATAGAAGTGGCTAATTTTATTTGTATTTTTCTAATAATATATTATTTAAAAAATGTAATTTGTTTTCAGATTCAGATTACCGGTATGTCATTTTTCACCTCCTCCCTTACGAGTTTCGTTCGGCGTGATGTTGAAGCGTGTTTGTTTTTAAACTATAATATTTTTATTTATTAGTATTACGCAAATGTACACACCAGTCATTACGCAAATTAAAATTTTTATACTATGAGATATTAAGAGAAGTTAATACGAACCAGTTTTTTCTTTTCGAAGAGATATTTTTAATTGTCTCAAGCGTTACGTGTATAATAATTCTTATTATCTTAACAAGATAACGACCGCGGCCAATCTGACAAACAAGCCTAGTCTCCTCTCGCAAAAATCTCGAAGTTACAGAACTATAAATAGCGGAATAGAGGTAAATATACAATTTTTACTGGTGCTAGGACATCTTGTGAGTCCGCACGGGTAGGTAACCACAACCATGCCGTGAAGCAGTAATGCGTTTCGGTTTGAAGAGTGGGACAGCCGTTGTACTGTTAAAACTGAGACCTTACAACTCATGTCTCGAGGTGGGTGGCGGCATTTACGTTGTAGATGTCTATGGGCCCAGCAACCACTTAACACCAGGTGGACCGTGAGATCGTCCAATCAACTACGCTATAAAAAATAATTTATATAAAATACTACATCAACGCATTAAAGCTATTATCTATCTATCTATATATATATAAAAATAAATTGCTGTTCGTTAGTCTCGCTAAAACTCGAGAACGGCTGGACCGATTTGGCTAATTTTCGTCTAGAATTATTTATGGAAGTCCAGAAAAAGTTTAAAAGTTGGATAAATATGTTCTATAGTATTTGTAGTATTTGTTTTAAGTTTATTTTATACAAAAGTTTAGGTCTTTTATTTATCGATTGAGGCACTAACTACGAAGTCTGCCGGGTCAGCTAAGTTCTTTAATAAAATTAGAAGAATAACAGAAGAGTCGTTTAATACAACAACAAAAAAACATACCTTTCATTTAACAACCAAACAAAACCACAACTCGTTCGAAGCACGCAAACTTCTTTCTTTTAAACACTCAAACAATTCGTTAAATAATAAATAAATAAATAAATAATTAATTCAGGCCGCGCGCCTTCTCAACGTGTAACGCGCTAATGCACTGAACTCGACTGTACACGTCTGTCTGCCGGTCAAATTTAAAACACACATCGCCTAGCTGATACAGTGTGCTTAGTGCGAGTTTTTTAACGTTCTCGATAGCGTAAAAGTTAACTCAACTTTGTATGGAGTTGGAACGTTTACCTGCGTTGGCCGCTAGGAACGCTGTTACAACTGCATACAAAGTTGAGTAACTTTTACGCTATCGAGAACGTTAAAAAACTCGCACTAAGCACACAGATCGCTCGCTACTCACGGCGAATGTAATCTAAGAATTCGAAAAAAAATTATAGTAACGACACTAGAAGACAAATGAAATCGAATGAAAATGAAACTAAATAACGACAAATGAAAACTAGAAGACGTATTATATCTGCTTTCTTACTATTTTTAATGTCAATTGTGTTTTGGTAAGCGTATTCTCTCTCTCTCTCTCTCATACTCTCTCTCTCTCTCACACACTCTCTCTCTCTCTCCCACTCTCTCTCCCACACTCTCTCTCTCACACTCTCGCTCTCTCTCACACTCTCTCTCTTTTTCTCACACACACTCTCTCTCTCAAATGAGCATCAGCGGTTTCTTCACACGCCAAACCAATCGACCGTGACCTCGAAAAATGTAGTAATTTAATTAGTGGTGGTAGGACCTCTTGTGAGTCCACACGGGTAGGTACCACCGCCCTGAATATTTCTGCCGTGAAGCAGCAATGCGTTTCGGTTTGAAGGGTGGGGCAGCCGTTGTAACTATACTGAGACCTTAGAACTTTATCTCAAGGTGGGTGGCGCATTTTCGTCGTAGATGTCTATGGACTCCAGTAACCACTTAACACCAGGTGGGATTTGAGCTCGTCCACCCATCTAAGCAAAAAAAAATGTTATTGTTCGTAAACGGCAAAACACAATATTCGCCCATCAAAACAATTGCCTACGTATTGTTTACGTATTTTACGCTGATATTACGTTGTGACGAGGCTTGGGGGAGACATAATATATGTCCAGCAGTGGACGTCTGTGGGCTGATAGATAGACTGGTGGTAGAACCTCTAGTGAGTCCGCACGGGTAGGTACCACTGCCTCACCTATTTCTGCCGTGAAGCAGTAATGCGTTTCGGTTTGAAGGGTAGGGCAGCCGTTGTGACTATACTTGAGACCTTAGAACTTATATCTCAAGGTGTGTGGCGCATTTACGTTGTCGATGTCTATGGGCTCCAGTAACCACTTAACATCAGGTTGGCTGTGAGCTCGTCCACACATCTAAGCAATAAATTTTTTTTTTACGTGAACTGAAATTATTCACGAGAGGCTCAATTTGAGTTGGCGATTGTTTTTGTCATTGGCCGAAACGTTCACAATGGTCTACGTACATCCTATCAGTGCTTTTAGGCACTCCAAACATGAATTAGGGTTTTCACCACATCGTCGACGTGCGACCTAGCCCATAGACACAACCGGATATCTCGCCGGATATTCTCAGTGGGTCGTGATTTCGATCCGGTGGTAGATTCAGCCAAGCACTGTTCTTGCTATGGCTAAGGTTAACATGTCCTGCCATGTAAAGTCCCGTGAGCTCACCTATCAATCTGCGCGTCTTTGGAATAGCTCCTTAAGCTATCAACAACTTTTTAGGTAAAAACGCCTCAAAATTGTTCACCGGTGTCTATTCAAAAATAAATTACGGAAGATGCATTTTCTTGCGCAAGGGCGTGAATGAGTAATTCAGGTACACCATGACCCTACATTCAATGGTGTTCTTCTATCTTATTTACACACATTACTTAACTCACCGGCCCTTGAGTGGAGGTGTAGGAATATACGACAAAGGGAAGATCTTCCACCGAGCGGGTGATATTTGCTCGGTAGACCGACGGTCCTAATGTTGTTGTTCGGAACTTGTATATATGCGCTTTATCTTGAAAATGTCGTAAGCGAGATTCAGGCATCTGTCAATTATCTTGCGTTGTATGATGGCTACCCGCCACATCACTCCCCTCCGAGACTGAAGGTCGTGTCATTTTTTAGTTAGCGTTGCCCGTGCTGAGATTAGCTTGCAAGGGCCAGTGCTGCTCGAAGCCTGCGGTGAGTCGAGACTGAGCTTGAATGCTGCGTGCGTGTTGCCAGTGCTGCTCGAAGTCTGCGGTGAGTCGAGACTGAGCTTGAAATGCTGCGTGCGTGTCGCCAGTAGTCCATGTGTGCAGAGCTGCCACGCCAGAGATGTGTGACCCCAAGCGTTGATGATCCGGTCGTGGGCTGCGATGAACTGTTGCGGCGTGATGAGGCAGTGAAGTTGCGTGCCGTAGGACCAGGAAGCGCGGTGAGTCGGCTGCGATGGTCCTGTTGAGGCTGCGATGCTGGCTTGCTGTGGGACGACTGTCAATGACGTGCTTTTATCTGCGAGAATGCGGGGATTGTGGTAGCCGAAGTTTATGATGCGCTGATGATGAATCAGAAGGTTGCGTGTTCACATCACGTCGGGGTCACCAGTTTGGGGAGTCTTAACGACGAAAGGAAAGATCTTCCACCGAGCGGGTGATATTTGCTCGGTAGACCGACGGTCCTAATGTTGTTGTTCGGAACTTGTATATATGCGCTTTATCTTGAAAATGTCGTAAGCGAGATTCAGGCATCTGTCAATTATCTTGCGTTGTATGATGGCTACCCGCCACAATACTTAACCATATTAGATATAGATTTTGAAAACCAAACGCAGCCCAAATTCATCATCAAATTTGATGAGCGATTTTGAACTTTACGACTAGGCTGGTAAGCGAGAGAAGAATCGCGAATAAATGGAGCCTTATATGACCACTTGCTCCCCACCAGAGGTACCCAAGACGCCATGAATATAACGTTGATTATAGATCAAACAAGGGCTCATTGTCGTTTTCTTGATCTTGACGATTTGGCCACATGCCAACAGACGAAGGTCGGACGTGCATTGCGCCAATATCTTGGCCACACAGCTGGACATATCTATATGACCAATTTACTAATTTTGTTAATATTAAACAATAAAAATTAGCACAAATTTTCCAATTAGACATATTTAATTTTCTGCCGCGAAGCAGTAATGCGTTTCGGTTTGAAGGGTGGGGCAGCCGTTGTAACTATACTTGAGACCTTAGAACTTATATCTCAAGGTGGGTGGCGCATTTACGTTGTGGATGTCTATGGGCTCCAGTAACCACTTAACAGCAGGTAGGCTGTGAGCTCGTCCACCCATCTAAGCAATAAAAAGTAACCAACATGCCGAGGGGGTGAAAGCTATTCGGTTTAAACGGACTTTTTGCAACTTTACATGAGAGCCAATTAAAGTTTGGAAACAATATCTCAAAAAAAAAAACATTCGTCCGCTATTTGAACGTGATAAAATTAATTGAAGTTCAATTAAAAAATATCGAATTATTGATGCTAATCTATATCTATACTAATATAATAATATAAATCAGTGGTTTTTGCGGATGTTCCGTTATAACTACTGAACTGTGCACCCGATTGATTTGAAACTTGGTATACATGTACAAAATACATGTACTTAATGGATAGGCTAATATTTATATGAGTGTTGGACTCCCTAATAATAATAACAATAAATAATACTGTTAATTTTAAATGCGCACCGAAGCGGGCGAGTACGGCTAGTACGAAATAAAAGGGCCCTTTAATTACATAAACTAACGTCGCGTGTTAAGAGAAATTTCGTTTAAGCCAGATATTCTTTCACTGTTCGATATATTCACGGTGTGATTGATTTCCAAGAGGAAAGTAGTCATGTAATGCAATTTGAACTCGCAATAATTTAGTTACTAGTGGTGGATTGTGAGCTTGCACAAGCAGACCTCTGGTGGTAGGACCTCTTGTGAGTCCGCGCAGGTAGGTACCACCACCCTGCCCATTTCTGCCGTGAAGCAGTAATGCGTTTCGGTTTGAAGGGTGGAGCAGCCGTTGTAACTATACTGAGACCTTAGAAGTCATATCTCAATGTGGGTGGCGGCATTTTCGTGGTAGATATCTATGGGCTCAGGTATCCACCTTAACACCAGGTGGGCTGTGAGCTCGTCCACCCATCTAAGCAATAAAAAAAGTAAAAAATAATTAAATTAATTTATTACTGGTGGTAGGACGTCTTGTGAGTCCGCGCGGGTAGGTACCACCACCCTGCCCATTTCTGCCGTGAAGCAGTAATGCGTTTCGGTTTGAAGAGTGGGGCAGCCGTTGTAAATATACTGAGACCTTAGAACTCATATCTCAATGTGGGTGGCGGCATTTTCGTGGTAGATATCTATGGGCTCAGGTAACCACTTAACACGAGACGGGCTGTGAGATCGTCCAAAAAATCGTGCAAAAAAAAAATGTGAACCGAATTTCGAATCCCGCAGACGTATACCGATTTTATTAATCAAATAATACTCAACACATGTCTGTTGTCATTGCATAAAAATCAAACCCGCAAAAATTATCATGTACACACGGGTAGGTATCACCACCCTGCTTATTTCACACATGAAGCAGCAATGCGTTTCTTGTTAAAGGGCGGGGCAGCGTTGTACTATAAAGCCGAGACTTAGAACTCATGTCGCAAGGCATGTGGCGGCATTTACATTGTTGATGTCCATGGGCTCCGGTAACCACTTAATACCAGATCTACCGTGAGCTCCTGAGCAATAAAAAAAATAAATTCTAAGTACGTACAGTAGGTAGATGCTAAGAGAGCTATTCTTCCCTCCTTTTATTAAGTGGCTCAGCTCACAGACATCCCAAATCCCAATGTCACCCTTAGACATAAGGTTGAAATTTCAATTGTATAAACTCTGACATTTAAAATTACTGGTGGTAGGACCTCTTGTGAGTCCGCGCGGGTAGGTACCACCACCCCGCCTATTTCTGCCGTGAAGCAGTAATGCGTTTCGGTTTGAAGGGCGGGGCAGCCGTTGTAACTATACTAGAGACCTTAGAACTGATATCTCAAGGTTGGTGGCGCATTTAGGTCGTAGATGTCCTAGGGCTCCGGTAATCACTTAACACCAGGTGGGCTGTAAGCTCGTCCACCCAACTAAGCAATAATAAAAAAAAAATTGACCTTTCGTACCGGAACTGATGATCGAAGAACGTGGAACCCTGCCCTCTAGACGTATACAAAGCTCTATTTTTAAGACAACGTCTTTCAAATGACGATGGACTAAATAAAATACATTAAAACAGTTCTAAGTATTTATTTCGCTAAAGAACCAATCAGGTATGGCGATGAGAAACAAAAATTACTTACTAAGCAGCTGATGATAAGTAACGAATTTAAAAAAATACTTATAGATCTTACTTAATTTCTAATACCTAGTTCTACTCTAGAGCTAAATTTGGCGATTTATATTTATAAAAATACTTTTATTGGAATCTATAATTAATAATACAAACTAGGAAAAATACGTGATTAAATTTGAAATGTTACTTTACTGATTTATTACACGCACAGTCATCGACTTAAATATTAAGTGTATTATTATCTGTGGTCGTGGCTACGTATTCGAAATAAGAGGGACGTTTTGGCGGGAACGCGAGGAGTTAAGTTGTGTGATTTGTTTTATTTTGTCTATTTAGTGTTTCTTCGGGTTTAAATGTGTAATAATGGTGGTTTATTAACTGTTTAATATCTGTGAAAGTGCACAAATGTGGGAAAATGAAACAAAGCCGCTGGACGTAACCTCTCGAGATCCTCCAAAAAGTCCACTGAAAAAATCTTAGTAAATGACCACCATTTTACTGAGATTAGATTTCATCTCATATCATCTCATTTAATTTCATCCCAGTTGATTAATGTCTCAAATTAATCATCTCACTCCATAATATCATTTTTCATAAAAATATGAATATGCATTAAAATAAGACGACTTAAAAGTCTCAGTTACCAGGTCTTAAATCCCTTTAAAAAAATTCGAAATAAGAGGACCAGACACGTACAAAATTGAAAAGGCCTCCTTGGCCTCGGGTGGCCCTCGGGCCACCAGTAAGCCCTAAGTCCTAAAAAAAACATACGAAGGGTTAATGTGTATTAAAGAGTTTCCTCTCAGAAATATCTTCGCAGTAAAAGAGAGATCGTTTGGCTCGTGTGGGTAAGAGGAAGATTTCAATTGAATATGCAATTTCGAAAAGGGCACATCTCTGAAAATGTAAAATGTTCAGAAAATGAAGAAAAAACTGATTATTTTCTAAAGCAGTGTAAAATTTAAAATATTAACTTTTGAGATATATTTTAGTGTTAATTAGCAATTGAAAATTACTGGAATTATTATAAAATGGGTGTAGGTAAGCCTCAAAACTACATTTGTATATGAAAAAACGTATTTGACAAAATATGCGACATGTGCTCTTTTCAAAATTGCATATTTAATTGTTAAAAGGGCAAGTGACTTAATTTACTCTACTCAACAGTTTGTACGTACATCATGTGTTTATTATTATTTATCGCGTCATATTCCTCAATTCTGGGGGTTCGGGACCACCCATTTGCGTCACTTTCTCTGGCACGATTTTTCTGTCTTTCCTCTGTGCTTAGTGCGAGTTTTTTAATGTTCTCGATAGCGTAAAAGTAACTCATATTTGTATGGAGTTGGAACGTTTTGCTACGTTTGCCGCTAGGGGCGCTGTTACGGGTGTGCTTAGTGCGAGTTTTTTAATGTTCTCGATAGCGTAAAAGTAACTCATATTTGTATGGAGTTGGAACGTTTTGCTACGTTTGCCGCTAGGGGCGCTGTTACGGGTGTGCTTAGTGCGAGTTTTTTAATGTTCTCGATAGCGTAAAAGTAACTCATATTTGTATGGAGTTGGAACGTTTTGCTACGTTTGCCGCTAGGGGCGCTGTTACGGGTGTGCTTAGTGCGAGTTTTTTAATGTTCTCGATAGCGTAAAAGTAACTCATATTTGTATGGAGTTGGAACGTTTTGCTACGTTTGCCGCTAGGGGCGCTGTTACGGGTGTGCTTAGTGCGAGTTTTTTAATGTTCTCGATAGCGTAAAAGTAACTCATATTTGTATGGAGTTGGAACGTTTTGCTACGTTTGCCGCTAGGGGCGCTGTTACGGGTGTGCTTAGTGCGAGTTTTTTAATGTTCTCGATAGCGTAAAAGTAACTCATATTTGTATGGAGTTGGAACGTTTTGCTACGTTTGCCGCTAGGGGCGCTGTTACGGGTGTGCTTAGTGCGAGTTTTTTAATGTTCTCGATAGCGTAAAAGTAACTCATATTTGTATGGAGTTGGAACGTTTTGCTACGTTTGCCGCTAGGGGCGCTGTTACGGGTGTGCTTAGTGCGAGTTTTTTAATGTTCTCGATAGCGTAAAAGTAACTCATATTTGTATGGAGTTGGAACGTTTTGCTACGTTTGCCGCTAGGGGCGCTGTTACGGGTGTGCTTAGTGCGAGTTTTTTAATGTTCTCGATAGCGTAAAAGTAACTCATATTTGTATGGAGTTGGAACGTTTTGCTACGTTTGCCGCTAGGGGCGCTGTTACGGGTGTGCTTAGTGCGAGTTTTTTAATGTTCTCGATAGCGTAAAAGTAACTCATATTTGTATGGAGTTGGAACGTTTTGCTACGTTTGCCGCTAGGGGCGCTGTTACGGGTGTGCTTAGTGCGAGTTTTTTAATGTTCTCGATAGCGTAAAAGTAACTCATATTTGTATGGAGTTGGAACGTTTTGCTACGTTTGCCGCTAGGGGCGCTGTTACGGGTGTGCTTAGTGCGAGTTTTTTAATGTTCTCGATAGCGTAAAAGTAACTCATATTTGTATGGAGTTGGAACGTTTTGCTACGTTTGCCGCTAGGGGCGCTGTTACGGGTGTGCTTAGTGCGAGTTTTTTAATGTTCTCGATAGCGTAAAAGTAACTCATATTTGTATGGAGTTGGAACGTTTTCCTACGTTTGCCGCTAGGGGCGCTGTTACGGGTGTGCTTAGTGCGAATTTTTTAATGTTCTCGATAGCGTAAAAGTAACTCAAATTTGTATGGAGTTGGAACGTTTTCCTACGTTTGCCGCTAGGGGCGCTGTTACGGGTGTGCTTAGTGCGAATTTTTTAATGTTCTCGATAGCGTAAAAGTAACTCAAATTTGTATGGAGTTGGAACGTTTTGCTACGTTTGCCGCTAGGGGCGCTGTTACGGGTGTGCTTAGTGCGAGTTTTTTAATGTTCTCGATAGCGTAAAAGTAACTCAAATTTGTATGGAGTTGGAACGTTTTCCTACGTTTGCCGCTAGGGGCGCTGTTACGGGTGTGCTTAGTGCGAATTTTTTAATGTTCTCGATAGCGTAAAAGTAACTCAAATTTGTATGGAGTTGGAACGTTTTGCTACGTTTGCCGCTAGGGGCGCTGTTACGGGTGTGCTTAGTGCGAGTTTTTTAATGTTCTCGATAGCGTAAAAGTAACTCATATTTGTATGGAGTTGGAACGTTTTCCTACGTTTGCCGCTAGGGGCGCTGTTACGGGTGTGCTTAGTGCGAATTTTTTAATGTTCTCGATAGCGTAAAAGTAACTCAAATTTGTATGGAGTTGGAACGTTTTGCTACGTTTGCCGCTAGGGGCGCTGTTACGGGTGTGCTTAGTGCGAGTTTTTTAATGTTCTCGATAGCGTAAAAGTAACTCATATTTGTATGGAGTTGGAACGTTTTGCTACGTTTGCCGCTAGGGGCGCTGTTACGGGTGTGCTTAGTGCGAGTTTTTTAATGTTCTCGATAGCGTAAAAGTAACTCATATTTGTATGGAGTTGGAACGTTTTCCTACGTTTGCCGCTAGGGGCGCTGTTACGGGTGTGCTTAGTGCGAATTTTTTAATGTTCTCGATAGCGTAAAAGTAACTCAAATTTGTATGGAGTTGGAACGTTTTCCTACGTTTGCCGCTAGGGGCGCTGTTACGGGTGTGCTTAGTGCGAATTTTTTAATGTTCTCGATAGCGTAAAAGTAACTCAAATTTGTATGGAGTTGGAACGTTTTCCTACGTTTGCCGCTAGGGGCGCTGTTACGGGTGTGCTTAGTGCGAATTTTTTAATGTTCTCGATAGCGTAAAAGTAACTCAAATTTGTATGGAGTTGGAACGTTTTGCTACGTTTGCCGCTAGGGGCGCTGTTACGGGTGTGCTTAGTGCGAGTTTTTAATGTTCTCGATAGCGTAAAAGTAACTCAAAGGACAATGCCCGTTTTCTTAGGTCGTTTGAGCCCTTAAAAAAAGTTGTCCCGTCATGATGGTTTTAACTTCATTTCATAGACAAGGAAATATCGTTTCATATTCAGAAAACGATTTTTATATTCTCACCCAGGTTTATGAGAAATCTCTTTTTTTCTGCAGCTAAAATTAAGTTGTTAATTGTTTTCGTCGAAATCAATAATCGCTCTCATAATTAGTTACAGTGTTAAAATAAGTTACTTGTGGTTAGTTTTGCTAGAAATAAGCCCTTATCTACATTTTATTATTATTATATCTTCATAATAATAATAAAATGAAAGTGGTTTCTGAGAATGGACTTCATTGACCCTTCTTTCGGAAATGAAAATCCGGAAGCCGGCAACGATATTGTTGTTGTTGTTGTTTTTAAATTCACCAATCGGCAGGCAAAGAGCGTAGCCTATACAGCCTAGTCTGTCGTAGTAATATTATTTTCATGTCAATAAAAAGCCGGTGTATCTCTTTTTATTGCTTTTTGGGAGTTTTGACGTCAACTCGACGAATAGCATATTGACTGAGCGTGAGTTTCCGCAGACCTTTTATCTTGAAAAAAAAAAAAAAAACAGTCACTGCTATGTTAGCCACAGTCTTATTCCAATGCCTCAATAATCGTGAACAACGATTATTGACGTTTAATATACAAAACAACACCCAATTTATATATTACTATACATCACAATAAACTATTAAAAAAACATTAAAATAAAACTTCAAGTGACTCTTCACTCGGGTTGCTGCCAAAACTCTCTGACCATAGATAATAAGAATAATTAATGGTAGGCCATTGAGATTTTTACTAATGGAATCATTAATGTCTAAAAATATTAAATAATTCATGGTTTTAAGTAATAATTATTATTACAATATATAAATATTGCATTGAACAAAAATAAACTAAAAAGTCTGTGAATTATAACCATTAGCTATTTTTTTTTTATTTGTTGTTCAAGACACAGACAACTCTTTTGTTTGGCAACTTAAAGATTTACTATAAGGCTTTATGGGCTAAGCCGTTTGCCTATTGGCGAATTTAAAAACTATGGCACTCAGTTTTGGGATGTTATCAAATAAGTTTTTTTTTATTTTTTATAAAACAATGCTAGAGTTAAAGAAATGTTGATACATAAACTAAACAACGTGAAAAAATAAGGCATAGTTTTTCAAGTACAAATTTGACACAAGCTTTGACACAAAGTTAACCCACTTTTGGGTATTGTCCTTTGTATGGAGATCTGGTCGGACCAACGTGTGGCGGGTAGCCATCTTACAACGCAAGATAATTGACAGATGCCTGAATCTCGCTTACGACATTTTCAAGATAAAGCGCATATATACAAGTTCCGAACAACAACATTCGGACCGTCGGTCTACCGAGCAATATCACCCGCTCGGTGGAAGATCTTCCCTTCGTCGTATATTCATACAACTGGTGACCCCGACGTGATGATGACCACAAACGTAATGGGTCGCGCCCTAAATCGGCGTATCGATCGTATTTTAAACAATATAGTGATCAAGTATTTTAATGAGCATAAGTTTTACAATGAAACTAAATTATGTAAATTTTATCCGTAAACATAGCGAGACAAGCATAGTGACAGGCGTTGCTCGTTTATGAATTACCTACCTATTATTAAAAATATCAAAAGAGGATATTGGAATCAGGCGCGACGTATGTAGTGAATAGATTACCATATTATTACAGTCTTTTCTTCTTTTTTTATTGCCTAAATGCGAGGACGATGGTGAAAATCTATCGAAAACTAACTTCAATATTCGAATAGCTAATGTTGGAACTCTTTTCAAAATCTTATTTGTATTATCTGTGGATCCGTTGGCGGGAACTGGGGTACATAGTGAAGTTGTTTTGACTTCTTTTGTTGATGCTACACATCTATGGCCGCACTTAAAACAGATTGCTAGCGTGGCGAGGCATGCCGTATTATTGTATACATATATAAAATATATATATAGTTGTACGTTGTGGCGACGCGTCGCCATACGCAAGCGACTGTTTCTTAATATTGATATTTTATTTTTCATTATGCCACATGATTTCCTATCATAAATTATCCTTTTAAGCATCTACACCTGTACAAAATAGTATTTATTTATTTATTTGGTGGCTCACTAACCGTTTAGCATCAGTCAGAGAACAATGGTTGGAACTTTAAAAAGTAGTTGAACGTGTCTTATCGTATTGTTAGGCCGGTATGAGTAACGCCATCTATCGCCGAATAGTCGAACGAATATCGAAGGATCTAGTAGCACTTAGAACGCTCGAGAAGTACAACGCCATCTATTGTCAGATAGCGGAAACACAATACTCGTAATGTGCGGAATATTCTCGATAGTTCTAGGGATGAGGTATCGGCTATACAAGCGTTCTAGAGATCAGTCAGTCAGTAATTGGAACTACTCGAAGCGAAACAGCGAACGGATCACCTGAAGCGAAGCGGAAGAAGCGAATTGAGTCTTTGTGAGTGTTTTAAGTGTTGAATACAGTTTTTAGCTGTACTTTGTTAGAATTTTATTTATCCCGAACCCCAGCGCGTAACGGTTCTCCCAATTTCATTCCAATGGGAAAAAAAACGTTAATCGACTTCATTACACTCCATTCCTTTCGCGTAGGTACAGCGTATTGAAATTATTGAATATTTTGTTTGAAGTCATCACTGGCAACAATGGCGCCGTAACCGTGGCCAATTGCCATACTGAAAAAAAAGCAGGAGTTGCCATGTTCGTTGTATTTTTTATTTATTGCCCTTGTAGGCAGACGAGCATACGGCCCACCTGATGGTGAGTGGTTACCGTCGCCCATGGACTTCAGCAATGCCAGGGGCAGAGCAAAGCCGCTGCCTACCGCTGTTATCGAACGCTAACGAATTTGAAGTACTCATATAAAAAAGCTTATTAAGCTCCGATAAATACACAAGTCGAGAGACAAAAAGTTCACTATACATTTAAACTTTTCTACATGAATACATAGTTAAACCTTAATGATTACTTTTAGAATTGAAATTTATTAATTACAATTGACGATTACGTAATTATTTTGAATCCAATCAAAGTACAGGACGATTTTATAATAAGCGTTCTTTGGCACAGATTTTTTTGTATACAACGTTAATAATACATATCGACGCTTGAAAGGCAAACGTGACTAAGCGACAATGCGTGAACTTTACAGTAGACTAATTTAAAGTTAAAATACCTGAAGAAAAATCTATTTTAACGAATCTAACTGTAGGATTGAAATGATTTTAATAGACCTAGAAATATATTTTTTTTGCGCATCGAATATGGTTATTGCCTATCATTTATGTACAAAGCAGTTATTGTCGCTTAGTCACTTTTGCCTTTCAAGCGTCGATATGCGCTTTGAAAGCAATTTCACAACATATTTACGTATTATGATATTTTTCTAGTGTTTTTTCATGTGGCACATTTAAATGCAGCTGATGTACGGGGTGAACGCCCTCACTCGTGTGCGTGTTTACTGGTGGTAGGACCTCTTGTGAGTCCGCACGGGTAGGTGCCACCACCCTGCCTATTTCCGCCGTGAAGCAGTAATGCGTTTCGGTTTGAAGGGTGGGGCAGCCGTTGTGACTATACTGAGACCTTAGAACTTATATCTCAAGGTGGGTGGCGCATTTACATCATAGATGTCTATGGGCTCCAGTAACCACTTAACACCAGGTGGGCTGTGAGCTCGACCACCCATTTAAGCAATAAAAAAAAAACATACAATTTACTTTAATAATAATTCATTTAAGCCTTCGCTTCTATCAACTGTGTATTTTATTAACAGGTGCTTTTTATCCGCGCACCTGCCACTAACAAAAGCTCATAAATATCAAGAACTCATTAAAAAACCAGTCGTATATATCAATAGGTACACCAATTGCGAAACAAAAAAAAATTAAACAAAAAAAAAAACTAAAATATTTAAGTCATTTTTTTATAATTTTTATAGGTAGGTAGGTAGGTGTATTACATACAATATTAAAAATTTTAACAATTTTTAACTACAATTAGTTTCAGTTCGAACATTTAATTTAAAAAAAATATATTTTTATACATATTATCATTATTCTAAAATACGTAAACGATCACCGTTGGTTGACAATCGAAGCGTGACGGTCACCGTCTTTGTACTAAATACGTATTAACAAAAACAAAAAAGCTCAATACTCAAACGGTACAATCTATTTACGTAACAAATTCCTATCGCACTATCCAACTATTATATGTAGCGTACCTCTAGCTGCTAAATAGCATGCTTAATTTATTATAGCATCACTAATTGTTCGTTTTTTTTTTTTGCTTTTTTTTTAACAACACTCAATCATTGTCACTGCTTACAGTATGCACTATGTAACGATATGCACTGAACTTACAATATGCTTCCTCATATTCATCACGTTTGTACTGGAACGAAATTTCGTTATATTATATATTTTTAACTTTTGTTTTCATCGCATTCTCTGCGGCGTCCATTAAAAGTTTCATAAGTTAACTTCCACACACTACCTCCGTTTTTTTTTTTCGTTTTGTTTTTCACGTCACATCACCACTTTTTCATTTCACTGCCAAAACTTAGCTGCTACGTTATTTGCGACGGACAACGTTATATAGCGCGCTATTTAAAAATCGCAGTTCGTTATTTTCTCGTGCTATTTCGCTTCGCCCTTGAGCGCTTGGTCGAGGACGTCCTTCGGCGCGATCTCGACGGTCACCGTCCTGCTGATGGTCGACAGCTGACCCTGCTCCGAGTCCTGGACGTCGGCGAAGGGCTCCGTCAGGATCTTCAGGCCGTAGACGCGGGCCCGGTGGTACGCCGACACCGTGTTCGTGCCCAGGAATCTGCAAATATAACACATATATCGTCATTTCGCATTAAAAGTGTACAATTTCCAAAAATATTCGAATTTGAGTTAATATGCGGAATCATTTGGTATAGTATGACCAGTATTTTTTTCATAAATACTGTCAAAAGAGCATAGTTTGGTTTTAGTTTTTTTTTTTTTTAGTTACCTATGTTTTGACTACTATTAACAAAATTAATACATAATTTTATCTTAAATAAATGTTGCAAGGATGATTAATATTGAAAATATCACATGTTAAACCTTTAAAACACTCTCATGTAAAATTAGTAAGTTTTGAGATTATACAGTTTTAATGCGAGAAGACGATATGTTGTAGGATTAGGATCGTGACGTATAAAAAAAACTATTCCATTCATCAATCTCCTGTCCTTCTCCCAGTCACTTATAGTCGGGGCAAGATATTTTCTCCTTCTATGTTCCTCTATCATATACCATTTCTTCGCTCACTCCCCTCTTACACATATCGTCTTTCACGCAATCCATCCATTTCTTCTTAGGTCTACTTCTTCCTCTATATCCTTCCACATTCATAGTTAACACTCTCTTACCAACCTCATTTTCATTTCGTCTCATCAAATGTCCATACCATCTCAAACGCGCATTTCTCAACTTCTCTTTTCCATTTTCTCTTACCTAAGCTGATGGTCTAGAGAGACCATAATATCAGCGTAACCTTAACTAGTAAGTGAGCTCACGAGGCTCAAACCTGACGACGTTGCTAACACGAACCCTAGCAAGGGCCGTGCTTCGCAGAATCTACCACCGGATCGGAAACGCGATCCACTGAGAAGATCCGGCGAGAAACTCAGTGGGCTGTGTCTGTGGGTTAATGCTTGAGGTACCTAAAAGCAACGTTAATGGATTGGGAGGATCCGTAATGATGTGGAACCTTTCACAGGTGCCACTTTCAGACTTCCTCTAACATATTCGTTCCGTATTCTATCCATTCTCGTTACTCCACATATCCATGTCAACATTCCCACCTCTGCTGCATGCAAACGGCTTTTATCCGCCACTTTAGTGATCTAACAAACTGATCCATACAAGATATTTTGCGAGGAGCTCAGCAGGCTGTGGGTTCGTTTCGTTTTCGTTCGTCGAATTCTGTGTGTATGTGTGTGCGTGTTTGCGTGCGTGCAGGTGTGAGTACGTGCGTGTGCGTGCGTGCGAGTGCAGGTGTGCGTGCGTGTGTGCGTGCGTGCGTGCGTGAGTGCAGGTGTGCGTGCGGGTGTGTGTGCGTGTTTGCGTGCGTGCAGGTGTGAGTACGTGCGTGTGCGTGCGTGCGAGTGCAGGTGTGCGTGCGTGTGTGCGTGCGTGCGTGCGTGAGTGCAGGTGTGCGTGCGGGTGTGTGTGCGTGTTTGCGTGCGTGCAGGTGTGAGTACGTGCGTGTGCGTGCGTGCGAGTGCAGGTGTGCGTGCGTGTGTGCGTGCGTGCGTGCGTGAGTGCAGGTGTGCGTGCGGGTGTGTGTGCGTGTTTGCGTGCGTGCAGGTGTGAGTACGTGCGTGTGCGTGCGTGCGAGTGCAGGTGTGCGTGCGTGTGTGCGTGCGTGCGTGCGTGAGTGCAGGTGTGCGTGCGGGTGTGTGTGCGTGTTTGCGTGCGTGCAGGTGTGAGTACGTGCGTGTGCGTGCGTGCGAGTGCAGGTGTGCGTGCGTGTGTGCGTGCGTGCGTGCGTGAGTGCAGGTGTGCGTGCGGGTGTGTGTGCGTGTTTGCGTGCGTGCAGGTGTGAGTACGTGCGTGTGCGTGCGTGCGAGTGCAGGTGTGCGTGCGTGTGTGCGTGCGTGCGTGCGTGAGTGCAGGTGTGCGTGCGGGTGTGGGTGCGTGTTTGCGTGCGTGCAGGTGTGAGTACGTGCGTGTGCGTGCGTGCGAGTGCAGGTGTGCGTGCGTGTGTGCGTGCGTGCGTGCGTGAGTGCAGGTGTGCGTGCGGGTGTGGGTGCGTGTTTGCGTGCGTGCAGGTGTGAGTACGTGCGTGTGCGTGCGTGCGAGTGCAGGTGTGCGTGCGTGTGTGCGTGCGTGCGCGTGTGTGGGCACGTGTGCGTGCGTGCGTGCGTGAGTGCAGGTGTGCGTGCGGGTGTGGGTGCGTGAGTGCGTGCGTGCGTGCGTGTGGGTGCGTGCGTGCGGGTGTGCATGCGTGCGTGCGTACCTGAGCGCGACGTAGCAGACGAGCAGCGCGGCGCCGGCGGCGAGCACGCGCACGAGGGAGGAGGGGTAGAGCTGCGCGAGGGCCCAGGCGCCGGCCGCGGCACCGGTGAGCGCGGTGACGGCGGCCGCGGTGCCCGCCCAGTGCGACCACGTGAACCCGCGCTCCCACTCCACTCTACGCAAGTAAGTGGAACTTAATATCTCTGATCTAGTTTTTAAGGTTGATTGATTCGGTGGTGCAATGGAATCACACGTCGGGCAAACATTCGTGTAATAAACAGGTTTGTTTACAGGTATTTATTATCTATGTATGTTTAAATTTAAACGTATATAACTATGTTTGACAGTCTCTAGTACTTATAACACAGAGAACAATAAATACATATTTACTGGTGGTAGGACCTCCTCTTGTGAGTCCGCGCAGGTAGGTACCACCACCCTACCTATTTCTGCCGTGAAGCAGAAATGTGTTTCGGTTTGAAGCGTTGAACAGCCATTGTGCTGTAAAATCTGAGACCTTAGAACTACACTCAAGGTAGGTCTCAAGAATATATACAAATACAAATTTCAATAATCAGAGCGATATCATTATACGTACCGATTGGTCTCCTGGACGATGTAGGGAGTGTTGCAGACTTTGCACTTCAAGCCGTCAGGCGAGGCGGCACTCTGGGGAGACCACGTGACAGATTTACTAACTGAACATTACGATAGGAAAACTAACGGATAATTGGCTTTTCGTCCTCCACGCTTTTTTTTACAATAAAATCATTTTTTCTTACACTATTTTTAATTCAGATTTATTAAAATTTATTTTCAATTTTTCAGTTGGATTTTCTATAAAAGCGTATTTTGTTACCAAACTATTAGTTAATTTGGTAAAGGTATTTTTAAACTATTATTATTTTTTTAGTGAATTTGAATTTTTCAATATGTTTTTTAATATTGTATTTTTCAATTTATTCAATATTTTTTTAAATATTGAACTGTCATCGGTCCTTTATAAGTATACCAAATTTCGAGTTAATCCGACGTTTTGAAGGGGGTCAAAATCATGTTCAAAGATTCCGTTACATACAAACATACATACGTCTGAAGCTAATAAAAGCGTATTAAAAATAACCGCAAATACATTTGAATATGCAATTTCGAAAAGGGCCACATGTCGCATATTTTGTCAAATACGTTTTTTCATATACATGTAGTCTTGAGGCTTACCTACACCCATTTTATAATAATTCCAGTAATTTTCAATTGCTAATTAACACTAAAATATATCTCAAAAGTTATATTAATATTTGAAATTTTACACTGCTTTAGAAAGTAATCAGTTTTTTTTTCATTTCCTGAACATTTTACATTTTCAGAGATGTGCCCTTTTCGAAATTGCATATTCATTTGTAATACATATTTTTGGCCCGAGTCAAACGTTGGATACCGACCTCGACGAGCCACCTGCTCAGGCAGTCATGATGCACGGCGGACACGTCGCCGGTGCAGCGACACGGCCTGATGAGGGGCTCCGCCCGGGAACTGTCGTAGCAAATCCAGCAATCCCGGCTCGAGCCGACGCTGTCCACGAGCGAGTCACTCTCCACGTTCTGCGGAACCCCAAAGACACCAATGAATGATCCACTGACCGTATCATTGACAGCGAAACGACGCCCGATTGAACTTGGAAGGCTTTTATCCGGACGTTTTACATTGATGGCTGTGATTGGCCAACGATGACGTCATATCGCAAGAACCAATCACAAATCAGGAAACGCAACAGTGGCATCAATTATCAAAATTTAATAAATAAAATTATTACACGAAGAAAAAAGATGGACGCGCCTGTCAATTCTATTTTGTAAAATAATTAAAAATAATATAATGAGTATTTGAAGAAGTAAACGTATTTATTCATTTTCTTGGCCACCTCAAGATACCTCTAAGAAATAGACGCAACAATCAGCCTTTCCCAAAGTGGGCGATAACGCCCCCTTGTGAGCGCTGCAGGCCTTAAGGAGGGCGGTAAGAGACCCAGAAACAAAAAATTGGGGGCACTGTGTAGAAGCTTGGGAGGCAATTTGTAATTTTATCTAGGAGGACTCTTAGATACCGACTGAGCTCTCGCTATAGTGGTCTTTAATTTGGTGATAAAATGGAGGCACTAAAAAATAATTTATTCTCAAAGTGGCCAGTAGACAAAATAAGTTTGAGAGCCCCTGATTTAAATCAACAAAGCAAGATTTGATTCCATTCGTAACTTTTGAACAGAACACCTAAGGCCCCATAGCAACGAATCATAAGGAACAATATCATACATTCAAACAAATACAACAGTTATTTACAACGACACGCACCCGACAACGAAACTCACCGAATTTGTGTTCGAGCCAACCGCATTAGCAGCGTCCGAGTTTTGTGTCTCTTTCCCGTTTACAGGCAAAGGAAGAGGTTTGAAAAAGACAGTAAGAGCGAACCTCCAAACGATCCAATATTTGGCCAACTCGAGAAAGTACCATGCTTTCTGGCGCCAGCCCAGTTGGCTGAGGTCGGCCAACGTCTGGGAATCGATTGGGGGTGATGTTAGAAACGGAAAATGTTAGTGGGACGAGAAGGAAGCTAGCTTTGATAGGGAAATATTAGTTGATGGAAGAGATATTTGAAACAATGAGGAAATTAATTAATGATGATCAAAATATATATATGCAAGATGGAACGACACATAAACAAACGAATCGACAAACACGAGCACTTGACAACAACCCTTTGCCGAAAAAAAAAACGCAACACAATACAGATTATACCACACGTAGAGTACAAACAGAATAATAACCCTTTGCCGACAAAAAATAAAACACGATACAGATTATACTACACGTAGAGTATAAACACGCAACTGACAGCACTATACTGAATTCGATAACAACAGATGTTGTATTTTGTGGGAGTTTAAAACATCGCCGCCTTCATACGAAACCTTGTATAGGGATACCGCATTGTAATCTTAAATCCATAGACATCCTTAAAGCCATGGATAATTGAATTTATACATTTCACAGGAAAAAAACATCAAATTGCTTTCGTTCTTGGATATATTTTTTTCAGGTTGGCAATCAATGACTCGAGAGCCAAACAAAACTTGACCAATCTAACAAATCAAAAAAAAAAACATTAACCAAATCAAATAATATAAGAATTATAACCGACATCTTTACACACGCAATACACAAACATAACATAATTACAATTTTATAATATTTAATTGTTATTTATGTCACACATAAAGCTTATAAAATACGTAATATATTTAAATATTATAATATAATATTTATACGGTAGGCAGCGGCTTGGTTCTGCCCCTGGCATTGCTGAAGTCCATGGGCGACGGTAACCACTCACCATCAGGTGGGCCGTATGCTCGTCTGCCTACAAGGGCAATAAAAAAAAAAAAAAAAAAAAAAAAAAATATCAGTGCAATAGAAAATAATTAGGCAATTAATTTTTTTTTAATTTCGACCAATTCCAAATTAAGCACCTAACTAGGATATCCTTTTACGTCAAGGTCGCTGGAGACATGCATAGACCTGAGTGCTTAATGCGAGTTTTATAACGCTCTCGATAGCGTAAAAGTTAACGTAGTTAACGTAGCGTTTGCCTACGTTTGCCGCTAGGGGTGCTGTTCCAACTGCATACAAATATAAGTTAACTTTTACGCTATCGAGAACGTTAAAAAACTCGCACTAAGGACACAGAACTAATGGACACAGACAACAATGGAATACAATGGAGTCCGGACAACGCAATATACTCTATTTTTTCTCATGATTAAGGAATTAAAATTTTAGACGGTAGGCAGCGGTTCTTGCCCCTGGCATTGCTGACGTCCATGAGCTACGGTAACCACTCACCATCAGGATGAGCCGTATGCTCGTCTGCCTACAAAGCGTGTTTTTTAGTTTTTTTAAGCTATTATTTATTTTTCAATTATTTTTTTCATATATAATTGTCATCGGTCCTCGATAAATCAACAAAGTTGGAATGAAATCTGGCCGTTTAAAGTGGGTCAAAATCTAAAGGATTCCGTTACAAACATACATACATACAAGTGAAGCTAATATAGAGCGTGTAACAATACAGTGAAGGGTCACGTTGCCGCGTACCTTGGCATCGTGGTGGTGCTGCGCGAGCAGGTCGGCGAGCTTGGCGTCGTCCAGCTGCCTGGCGAGCAGCCGGCGCGGGTTCAGGAGCCAGAGCCGCTCGGGCGCCATCGAGTTCCACAGCGCGCACGGGAACCATACTGCGACCCCGATCTCGGCGAGCCGGAACACCAGGTCGTGCCAGTTGCGGGACACCACCGGCACCCTGTTACCCGAAATACGTACTTACTGGTGGTAGGACCTCTTGTGAGTCCGCGCGGGTAGGTGACTAGACCACCACCCGGCCTATTTCTGCCGTGAAGCAGTAATGCGTTTCGGTTTGAAGGGTGAGGCAGCCGCTGTAACTATACTGAGACCTTAAAACTTATATCTCAAGGTGGGTGACGCATTTACGTTGTGGATGTCTATGGGCTCCAGTAACCACTTAACACCAGGTTTTTTTTACAATAAAATCATTTTTTCTTACACTATTTTTAATTCAAATTTATAAAAATTTAATTCTATTTTTGAGTTGGATTTTTTCTAAAAGCGTATTTTTATAGTTTTTCAAACTACTATTTATTTTTCATTTTTTAGTTGAACTTCAATTTTTTCCATATATTTTTCTTAAATATTGAATTGTCATCGATCCTTAATAAGTATGCAAAATTTCGGGTTAATCCGACGTTTTCAAGGGGGGTCAAAATCATGTGCAAAGATTCTGTTACACACTAACATACATAGGTCTGAAACTAATAAAGGCGTATTAAAAATGTATACTGACTTAGTCTTCCAGAATTCGCTTAGGGTTTCAGAAGCCAGGAAGCAGACGATCAGTATGAGCATCAGCGCGAGGCTGATCAGGCCCACGCGCGACTGGTGCAGCTGCGAGAGGTCCACGGACCGAGGGTCCACCGTTCCGTCTCCGTCCAGCAAATCCGTTTGAATTCCCTTCGGAAGAAAGCAACAGGATCGTATTGATGGTAACTTGGACTGTTCATTGGACTTGAAGTCGTCGTGGCCCAAAGGATAAGACGTCCGGTATATTTGTATCGAGCGATACACCGGTGTTCGAATCCCGCAGGCGGGTACCAATTTTTCTAATGAAATACATAGTTAAGAAATCTTCACGATTGACTTCCACGGTGAAGGAATAACATCGTGTAATAAAAATCAAACCCGCAAAATTATAATTTGTGTAATTATTGGTGGCAGGACCTCTTGTGAGTCCAACATACCTGTTTAGTGACAAGCGTATCCTGGGCTTCATCTCCGTCGGCTGAGGTTCCGGGACGGGGCGATATTATGGTGCATACTTTGGTCTCCTTCAGGAACTCACCGCGGAGCTGAAGATCGAAGTTATCTCATACAGATCATTTATCAACACACTCAGAACTTAGGACTTTAAATTAGAAAAACAAATGGTACGGTATTTAACACGTTGACTGCCATGTAGGTCACCGGTGCCCTACGCGGCGCACTGAAGTAACTAAGCCGATTTCTCTCTTTGTTCTTCTTACTAAGACTCTGGGGAAGACGAATCCAAACGATACTGACAATGAATCTATTTCTAACAGACCTAAAAGACTAAAACATACACTAACAAACAAAAGAAGGTGAGGTGAGGCAATCCAGGCAAGCTTAGTAACAGAAATCGACTTAATTACTTCAGTGCGCCGCGTGGTACACCGGTGACCTACATGGCAGTGAATGTGTTAAAAAATAAATAAGACGGTAGTTAACCGATAGTTCGACACGTCCGAGATTATTAAACGTGAATTTAAATCGTAAACTAGTTTCTGCACTGCAAAAACCCCTACTATTGGTGACATACGATATTCAGAGCACCACGATAGTCCATCGTTTACAGCACACAGCAAAGGCTTATCGCTCACACACAATGCCACGGTGTTTGATAACAGAAAATGAGATTTACGTTTTATTGTTCGAAAAACATATAACCCCGCGATCGGTTTTAATCGGGCACGAAATTTAATAACGCAAGGCAGTGGCGTTTATTGGCCCGCACATTATTTATTTACAAGCTCTTGCCCGCGACTCCGTCCGCGTGGAATAGTCACTTTGGCATAACGCTAAATTTTACGCCCCCACTTCATTTACGTAGAAAGTGAAAATATTTTTGAATTATAGAATGTTAAGGAAGCTATTTAAACCGTATTTTGAAATATTCATTATTGGTGCTCCACTCGTATTGGTCTTACCGTGGTGTTATATAGCCTATAGCCTTCCTTAATAAATGGGCTATTTAACAGTGAAAGAATTTTTCAAATCGGACCAATAGTTTCTGAGATTAGCGCGTTCAAACAAACAAACTCTTCCGCTTTATAATATTAGTATAGATAGTACAGAATTATTTGGGAAACCAACAGTACGATACAAACATATAATATTAAAAAAAAATAGCTAAAACAATAACCAAACATGTTTCCACCATCAAAATCACATATAAGTAGAAAGTGAACAAAGGAAGAAGAAAAAAAAGAGATATTTAGAAATTTACGTTTACACAAGTTATCCGAGTTTTCTGTCCCCAAGTGTACGTCAGACGCCGAAAGGGTACGATACGACTCGCTCAGTTTTCTTTGCGATAGATCGACATTTTTGCTATACAACTTGAGACATGAGAAGCACATGCTTTGTATTACGGCAATGCCATTCCTCGCACACTTCGGTAATTGTTACCCATACATATTTGGATTCACGTCTGGTTCTTTGTATAACTTTACATAACTATAAATAAATTATAAGACCCATCACGCTGCGCTTTGACAACGGTTCAATTCGTGACTAACTACGCCGTCTATTGTTGGTAAGTACCATGACAAGATAAAGACGATAGCAACCAAATTATGGACCAGGAAAGCTCTAAGCTGAGTAGAGTGAAGTAGAAGGAAAGAAATGAGGGAGGCCTTTGCCTAACTAAGCTCGTTAACTTAAGTTTTGCTATCTGTAAATATGCGGCTGGATAAGAGCTATAATTATTATTTATTTTTTATTGCTTAGATGTGTGGACGAGCTCACAGCCCACCTGGTGTTAAGTGGTTACTGGAGCCCATAGACATTTACAACGTAAATGCGCCACACACCTTGAGATGTAAGTTCTAAGGTCTCAGTATAGTCACAACGGCTGCCCCACCCTTCAAACCGAAACGCATTACTGCTTCACGGCAGTAATAGGCGGGGCGGTGGTACCTACCCGTGCGGACTGACAAGAGGTCCTACCACCAGTAAATACCAGTACTTAAATACTATGAAGTAAACAAGTCCATAAATTTTCAAATTAATCATACAAGGCTATTATAGAACACAAGAAAAAAAAAACGGCAAACATTAATTATCATATCTCCGATTAGTAATGTGCTTAGATAGACAAAACCGCTGTGCCGAGGGATAAAACAAAAGAGTCTCGTGCAGACAGTCATTTTAATTGTTTTCTTTGTCAGACGAAACAGCACCTTGTTTGTATTAAAAACTAGCTGACCCGGCAGACTTCGCAGTGCCTTAATCGATGAATAAAAGACCTAAGCTTTTGTATAAAATAAACTTAAAGCAAACAAAAGGAATCCGTCCGACGGAGGACACATCAAAGGAAAAACAAAATTGTTATTTTTATTTTATTTCGAGCATTTTCATATTTATCTACCTTTTAAACCTTCTCTGGACTTCCACAAATAATTCAAGACCAACATTAGCCAAATCAATCCAGCCGTTCTCGAGTTTTAGCGAGACTAACGAACAGCAATTCATTTTTATATATATAGATAGATGCGATGCACGTTTTAAAGGCGAAAGCTTTTTTTTTTTAAATTACCTCTTGTTTCTATTTTCTTTGCTCAAATGGCCAGACGAGCTCACGTGCAGTAAGCACATGAATAATATAGACTAAAAGAGTATCATCAAAGAGTTCAAGATTCCAAGAAATTCTCAACATGATCCATGTCAATGTAGATGAATATCCGTCACGAAGGTATAAATTTAACCAAGTATTACCTCCGACCATAATTTATTCAGCTCTGTGCATCTATACTAATATTATAAACAGGAAAGATTTGTTTGTTTGTTTGTTTCGAATAGGCTCCGAAACTACTGGACCGATTTGAAAAATTCTTTTTCCATTAGAAGCCGACATTGTCCCTGATGAACATAGGGTACTTTTTTTATTTTTTAATTTTTTTTTTTCATTTGTGTTTTAATGTTTCCGAAGCGAAGCGAGGGCGGGTCGCTAGTATATTAATAACTATGCAGTTTGGATTATAGTTTATTTTAAAAATACATGAATCCAATTTTCCGGGAAATAGTCATTTAAGATTATTTTATTTAAAAAAATAAAAACTAGCAGTTACATTTTTATAATCACCTTGGCCAAAGTATATTCACCTAATTATACATTAAAAAAAGACTTTTATTGCATACTCAATAAATGCAGCGATTTTGCATCTGGATCTTAGATTATATAGTCCATCGTATATAGTCTAATCAGAACGAGATTTGTAATGTCAGATCGAAAAATAATAACATTTGACCTTGAGTGTCCGTGTCTATGCGTGTGTGTGTGTGTGTGTGTGTGTGTGATTTTTTGACAACTACCCATAAATCCAAGCGCAGATATACCGTCCTACCGTCAACAATACACAATTAAAAATCAAACAATAGATCATTCGATTCAGAAATGGCGTTAATTGTTATAACAGAACGCGCTATTGTGTTATCGCACAGGAAAGGTTGTCGCATTATCGGAACATCAAATTGTAGTACATTATAAACGTTTGCATTACAATGAACTAACTACGCGAGAGCTGATGCGAATAAAGAAATCTAAAAAGCAGTAATGCATTTCGATATAACGATCAATCAATCGATATTTTTACGGTACATCGATGGTTAATGTAAAATCTAATCGTAATGCCTGTGTTGCATTGCAGTTCAATATCGATATTATTATTTTTATTATTTAAATGGATGGACGAGCTCACAGCCCACCTGGTGTTAAATGGTTACTGGAGCCCATAGACATCTACAACGTAAATGCGCCACCCACCTCGAGATATAAGTTCTAAGGTCTCAGTATAGTTACAACGGCTACCCCATCCTTCGAACCGAAACGCATTACTGCTTCACGGCGGAAATAGGCGGGGTGGTGGTACCTATCCGTGCGGAGTCCCAAGAGGTCCTACCACCAGTGATATAGTTTATTATCGATATAGTTTATTATCAGTTTATTATCGATTTGTGATAACATTTTTTATTGCTTGTATTCGTGGACGAGCCAGCTGGTTTTTAAGGGGTTACCGGAGCCCATAGACATCAACAACGTTAAGACGCCACCCAGCTTGAAACATGAGAGTTCTTAGTATGTTTCGTAAAGTACAACAGCTGTGTCACCCTTCACCTGACAACTCGTATTTGTGTGCTTAGTGAGAGTTTTTTAACGTTCTCGATAACGTAAAAGTTAACTCAAATTTGTGTGGAAATAGAACGCTTGCCTACGTTTGCCGCTAGGGGCGCTGTTCCAACTTCATACAAATTTGAGTTAACTTTTACGCTATCGAGAACGTTAAAATACTCGCACTAAGAACACTGTTTACTAAGTTGAGGTGACAAAACTCATCTCTACGGTGACAGTTACTGCGAATCCATACTTCTATACTTAACATTATAAATGTGAAAGTATTTTCCGCACGGGTAGGTACCACCGCCTTGCCTATTTCTGCCATGAAGCAGTAATGCGTTTCGGTTTGAAGGGTGGGGCAGCCGTTGTAACTATACTGAGATCTTAGAATTTATATCTCAAGGTGGGTGGCGCATTTACGTTGTAAATGTCTATGGGCTATAGTAACCACTTAACACCAGGTGGGCTGTGAGCTAGTCCACCCATCTAAGCAATAAAAAAAAAATTTAGTTTGTTTGTCCTTCATTCAGGTCGAAACGAAACAACGGATTGACATGTTTTAAAGTGTACATTTTATTTCAGGAGAGCAACATAAGCTACTTCTTATCTCCAATCTCCTGAATCTTTGATCCTCTCATCTCCTTTTTATCATCGCACCTCCCGCGATCGGAGCAGAGTTCATCCATATTACCTGGAACCGCTGCGTTCATCGACAGTGCGTTTTCAAAGATCTTTTTTGCCACGTACCATCCGGCTTTGGAATGAACTCCCCTCCACGGTGTTTCCCGAGCGCTATGACATGTCCTTCTTCAAACGAGGCTTGCGGAGAGTACTTTATGGTAGGCAGCGGCTTGGCTCTGCCCCTGGCATTGCTGACGTCCATGAGCGACGGTGACCACTTACCATCAGGTGGGCCGTATGCTCGTCTGCCTACAAAGGCAATAAAAAAACCTACAGAAAACAACATTGACTCTATTCCCTAACCACGCGTTCGTGACCATAAAAGCTAGCATTTAGTTAGATCGAACTCACCTTAAAGAATACTTCTACACCGTAGATGAGGAAGAACACGACAACGATGAAGAGTAGAACGGCGTAACAACCATTGAATATGTGCTGGTAGAAGGTCTGCAAATAATAAACATATATAAAAATGAATTGCTGTTCGTTAGTCTCGCTAAAACTCGAGGACGGCTAGATTGATTTGGCTAATTTTGGTCTTGAATTATTTGTGGAAGTCCAGAGAAGGTTTAAAAGGTAGATAAATATGAAAATGCTCGGAATTAAACAAAAATAACAATTTTGTTTTTCCTTTGATGGTTCCCCCCGTCGGACGGATTCCTTTTGTTTGTTTTAAGTTTACTTTATACAAAAGCTTAGGTCTTTTATTTATCGATTGAGGCACTACGAAGTCTGCCGGGTCAGCTAGTAAACAATAATATTATTTAGAAAAACACTGAGCACGTGCTTTGAGGAATTGTTTGAAATAATTCCGTATTTTCTTGATTATAATCCCCAATGTGAGTTTCCGGAGTTCATGCTTGCAACGCACCATCCGACTCTGACGTGAACTCCATTCCGCCGTAGTTCCACATGTCTACTTCAGATGGTTTGTATTTTTTTTTATTGCTTAGATGGGTGGACGAGCTCACAGCCCAGCTGATGTTAAGTAGTTACTGGAGCCCATCGACATTTACAACGTAAATGCGGCACCCATCTTGAGATAAAAGTTCTAAAAAGTCTCAGTATAGTTACAACGGCTGCGACACCCTTATAATCGAAACGCATTACTGCTTCACGACAGAAATAGGCAGGGTGGTGGTACCTACCCGTGCGGACTCACAAGAGGTCCTACCACCAGTTCATATGTGCAAAATACATTAAATTAAAATTCCATCATATTATCCCAATAAAAGTATGATACAAACAGATTCGTATGAGGGCTTCTTATAAAAAACACTAGGTATAGTTATTAATTTCTTAAAAGCGTTTCCAGTAACAGCCAATCAGCAAACATCCATAGTATGAATCAGACGTTGTATTAAAACATAATTACTGTATTTAAACAGTGTGTTGATCCCGTCCTTTAAGGATCATAATCCACTAAACAATTACAGATATCAAATACTTCGACGAGCTCACGTGCACCGACCCATTGTTCTTGTCTTAAATTTTATTTACAGATATACCTAATTCAACACACTCAAGGTGCAGACATTGCAATTACGTTTTTCAATGTTGAATTAATCTAATTACAGGTAAACCTCTTTTAACAAGGTGTTTTAATTTAAAGCACGGTTTCACTGTAACATGCAGATAAAAAATTCCCAAAACCTTTTTATAGCACGTTACTTCTACAACATTATAACGATATTTTTGTTTTTAAATATATATATTTTATTGCTTAGATGGGTGGACGAGCTCACAGCCCACCTGGTGTTAAGTGGTTACTGGAGCCCATAGACATCCACAACGTAAATGCGCCACCCACCTTGAGATATAAGTTCTAAGGTCTCAAGTAATAAATAATAATTATAACAAATATATATTAACAAATAATTATTTAGAAAATTTCATTATGCACTATGAACACACAATATATGGGAATTACTGAAGTTTTACCGCTTATTTTTTATATTTAAAAAAGACAAGCATACGGCCCACCTGATGGTGAGTGGTTACCGTCGCCCATGGACTTCAGGAATGCCAGGGGCAGAACCAAGCCGCTGCCTACCGAAATTATTAATTTATTAATAATGAATATATTCCATTATAATATTTAATTTATTAATAATGAATATATTCCATTATAATATTTAATTTATTAATATATTCCTTTAATACTGTATAAACTATTATATGTATGTATGTATGTATGTATATAATTTTTTTTTTGTGTATGTATTCGTAACTTAATATAAATTTAATTGCACCTACCACTATTCACTCTGCACTACCTTTGGTTGACTGGTAGAGAATGCCTTAGGCATTAAGTCCGCCAATGTAAATTTTACATGAAGTGTAATAAATAAATAAAATACATACAGGCATAGTTGATTCATTTAGAAAAATTACTCTCCTTTTTGTATTGACTTCTAGTCTCATATAACGCGGTATCGCACAACACGCGACTTTGTAGGAACGCATCTACCGTGTTATAAGAGGGTTACCTGTATATACGTGTGAAGTGAAACTTCTAATGCGACTTCCAAAGGTAGCGTTGAACGTTTAACGCTAGGGGAGATACGGGAGGGCCCGCTAAGCAAGACTTAGCTAATTTACTTTTATTTATTTTTTCTACCTAAGCTGGTAGCCTAGAGAGGCTATTCCAGCGTAACCGTAACTAGTAGGTGAGCTCACGGGGCTCAAACCTGATGACGTTGCTAACACGAACCCTAGCAAGAGCCGTGCTTCGCAGAATCTACCACCGGATCGGAAACGCGACCCACTGAGAAGATCCGCCGAGAAACTCAGTGGGCTGTGTCTGAGAGTTAATTTACTCGTCGAGCCCTTCGTCGCAAGCGACGGGTTCGACGAGAACGGTGACCGGAGCTAATTTACAATACACGCTCTTGATATTGTCGATGTCAATTAACGTTGGTGAACAGTTCGATCTGTTATATCCCTAGCCCGTATAGACTAATGCTTACCAAACACTTTACTCATCATAAGCCCTCTCACAGTGATTTCATGAGAACATATTACCAGGCTCAGTTCGGGTCAGATATTCATTGAAGTGAGACGTTTACCAATATTCCTCGCTATCTCCAAATTATTTTATCTATATATCTATATATTAATACGTGAAGCAAAAACTTTGTATCCCTTTTTACGAAAATTGCACGGACGGAGGAGTATGAAATTTTCCACACTTATAGAGAATATAGAGAAGAAGTGCACAATGCTAAATTTTTTTTGAAGTAATGCATAAAAGATACATTAAATCAATAAAGAAAACATTACACACACTACATACCATGTACTTGACGCATGACGCACACACGCATGCATACTATTTATTGTCAAACTTTTGTTCTTGACGTCTGTTGTCAAATTGAGAATAGATTAAATATTGTTTATCTTTGTTAATTTTTTTTAGTATAGTCTTGGCGAAATTTGTGTTTATAAAAGTATAAAATACAATCATAATAGTGTACAAACTTACAATTCCAATTAATTATAGTCGAATTTCGACTACTGCGGGACCTCTAGTTATAATTAGTTATTCATTATAAATATTGTGTAGTGTCGAATAAATCCTTTTTTAAAAGGAGTTCGGCCTTCTCACTACTAACAGATCGTATCTTCGACAATAATATATCGGTATACAAGAATTTCTCAAACCAATAATTAGGTTATACCGATGCAACATTTGTGCCCAGTAAATTAATTAGCATTCGGTACTAAGTTATTCGCTTACATCGTCAAGTAAACAACATTTATGAATGTGTGACACGTTCATCCATTAACTACTGTTAATGGAACTACGTTGCATATATGGCATAATAGTATTGGCGTATTTAGAACACAAATACATAATTTGAACGACAAAGTTATTGCGATAAAGTATCCAGAAATCCTACAGAAATTATCGGTACCCGAGTGGAATTCATGAATGCATAGAGGATTTAATCTTTAACAAATAATTGCTGTATAAATATTACTGTTACACCGGTAAGAGTAACGCCATCTATCGCCGAAGAGCAGAAACGAATATCGAAACAGATACGAGAAGACGGGTTATTTTGATAATATCCTGAAAAGCATATTTTTTTTGTTTTTTTAAACTATCATTTTTTGACACAAGCAGGTAGGTACACTATTTATTCCGATCAGAGTTACATTTCAACTAATGAAATAAATAACGCATCAATAACTCGTGCGACTCAGTGTGTGTGCGCGTGTCGTTTCACACCGGTCATCGTTCTCGTCGAACCCGTCGCTTGCGACGAAGGGCTCGACGAGCGAATTAACCCACAGACACAGCCCACGGAGTTTCTCGCCAGATCTTCCCAGTGGGTCGCGTTTCCGATCCGGCCGTAGATTCTGCGAAGCACGGCTCATGCTACGAATGGTAAACCGTCGACGTCGCCCAAAGCACGTCGTTACGGATCCTCCTGATCCATTAACGGTACTTTTAGGCACCACAAGCACCGGTCACCCTCCTCGTCGAAGACGTCGCTTGCGACGAAGGGCTCGACGAGCGAATTAACCCATAGACACAGCCCACTGAGTTCTCAGTGGGTCGCGTTTCCGATCCGGTGGTAGATTCTGCGAAGCACTGCTCTTGCTAGGGTCAGTGTTAGCAACGTCATCAGGTTTGAGCCCCGTGAGCTCACCCACTAGCCTGGTGACGCTGATATGATCTCTTTACCATCAGCTTATGTAGGAAAAAAAACTGTGCTTCAAACAGCTGACATCACGTGACCTTTTTCAAGTTCAGAGAACCCTCTTGATTAGGCTGGCAGTATCATGTTTGATGCGTTTACATATAACTTCCGTTTGCCTAAAGTTGTTATCGAGATTTTTATATTTTTTTGTAAATCCGTGTAATAAAAATCAAAAACCCGCAAATTATAATTTGCGTTATTACTGATGGACTTCTTATGAGTCCGCACGGATAGGTACCACCACCCCGCCTATTTCTGCCGTGAAGCAGTAATGCGTTTCGGTTTGAAGGGTGGGGTAGCCGCTGAAACTATACTGAGATCTGAGAACTTATATCTCAAGGTGGGTGGCGCATTTACGTTGTAGATGCCTATGGGCTCCTGTAACCACTTAACATCAGGTGGGCTGTGAGCTAGTCCACCCATCTAAGCAATAAAAATAAATTTTTGATTAGTGTTTTCCTTTTTCGTGCATTGCATTGGCTTATGATTTACCTTTGTGAGATAAAAGTTATTCAAGATTACTCAAGTGACCTCGACCTAGGAGACAAAGTTTGTTGATAGCACGCCAAAGAGGGTGATGATATCACAGGTACAGTGCTTATTTGGCGGAGAAAAACGTACTCTAAGTGCGCAATCAGTTCTAACGACCAATATTCATAAGTTTACTTCCGATACAAATCTTTTGATATGTGGCCAGTCTTATTTTTTATTGCATACTAGCTGACCCGGCAGACTTCGTAGTGCTTCAATCGATACATAAAACACCTATACTTTTGTATAAAATAAATTTAAAACAAAAAAAATGAATCCGTTCGACGGGGGACACATCAAAGGAAAAACAAAATTGTTATTTTTATTTAATTCCGAGCATTTTCATATTTATCTACCTTTTAAACCTTCTCTGGACTTCCACAAATAATTCCACACCAAAATCAGCCAAATCGGTCCAGCCGTTCTCGAGTTTTAGCGAGACTAACGAACAGCATTTCATTTTTATATATATAGGAGAAGAAGATAGAAGATTACGGCAACTTGCGTAAAACATAATTCGAAAGTTGGCAGAAGATTAACTTGTTCGTTGTGTTCAAGTACTCTTTATCCCTAAACGACTATTCTAATAGACCATTGTCTACAGCTTTTGGCTTGATATTGATACCCTGTGGCTTGATATACCCTGTATTTGGATAAGAAAATATTTTGTATAATTCCACTTGCCACTTTATTCTCATCGACGTGAAATGTATACACCCAGAGAAAGTACAAAGTTGGTCAAAACAATATTGGTTAATGTTTACTTTACTTAAATGATAAGAATTTTGGAGTCTTTGTATGGTCATTGCGATAAGGTAATCTGTGGCAGCCGGTGATCTCAATTTAGGCTACAATATCAACTAGTATTGCTATATATTTGGTGCACACAACTGAATATGTTACACTTTTCGCAGATACGATTGTACCTAAAGATTAATGTTTTTTGTTTTATTGCCTAAATGTGTGGACGAGCTCACAGCCCACCTGGTGTTAAGTGGTTACTGGAACCCATAGACATCTACAACGCAAATGCGCCACACACCTTGAGATATAAGTTCTAAGGTCTCAGTATAGTTACAACGGCTGCCCCACCCCTTCAAACCGAAACGCATTACTGCTTCACGGCAGAAATAGGCGGGGTGGTGGTACCTACCCGTGCGGACTCACAAGAGGTCCTACCACCAGTAAAAAGTAATGTTAGGCGAATACATTCAGTGAAGAGTATATTAGAAGAAGTGTCAAAATCGACTCCATGAGTGCCAAAATTAGAGGTGGGACGTGTGCGTGGTTTGAACACGTGTTGTGAAGAGATGAAATACACGTTACCAGAAGGTCGATGAATTTACATTTGGATAAACTATAATTTAAAAAAAAAAACTGGTGATGTGAATATATTATGTATCTGCAGTGAATTTAAGTATAACTAAAAAATCGGTTGCCTGTATAGTCAGTTTACTGACGATAGTTGAACGTGACAACGTCATAAGAAAATACTGATGGAATGGTTTCATTTTTCAATTATCGCAATTATCGTTGCTATAAACAATTGACACCACATTCACTTTTCACTGAACTTCATACTTGACGAAAACATGTCAATGTATTATTGTATAGCAGCTGTCCACGCGGGTACATCGCTCACTCAAGTAGGAGAGAGACAGATGTCGAACGCTGCCGAACGCGGAGGCCGATTGTGCCTCTTTGTCGCTCGTTGCGCGCTCTCACTTGCACTTCAAGCCTTAAATGGAACGCCTCAATGAGTCATGTTTTTTCGTGCGTGCAGCCGGCTCCATCGAATTATAAGACGTTGTCACGTCAAAATAAGAAAGGAATGGAATGAAATGGAATCAGATACAGCATTTGGATATTTCTAATAATTTTCGTCGGTCGTGCTTTCATTTATTTCAATTAAGATTCAGCGATCTGGTGTTAGGAATTACCGTAACACACTGATACCATATTGAGACGTAGAAACAGCATCGAAGTTTCAATAATATTGGTACAAAGGCTGATGCACTTAGGATGATGGATTCACCACGAATGATTGGTTCGTATAACAAATCCTATGCCCTTACGATTAGCAAAAGATTGTCTATACTAATATTATAAAGAGGAAAGATTTGTTTGTTTGTTTGTTTCGAATAGGCTCCGAAACTACTGGACCGATTTGAAAAATTCTTTTTCCATTAGAAGCCGACATTGTCCCTGATGAACATAGGCTACTTTTTTTAATTTTTATTTTATTTTTATTTTTTGGTTTCATGTGTGTTTTACAGCCTGGCCACGGGACATTCGCCGATGCGAATATTCGCGCGGTGCGAACGGCGAAGCGTCTAGCGACTAAAACAAGCGCATAGAAATGTACCTAACAAGCCACGCGCACCGGCGACCGGCGAAGCGACCGGCGAAATGTACCGAGCGAATCGCGCGATGCGGCGGGCGAGCAAAACAAATGCATGAATACGGACGGCGCGAGCCACGGAGTCGAGCGGTAGTCGCGGCGAATAGTGCAGTGATTAAATGAGTTTAGTTGTTTTCGCCGCGAAAAATTAACGCCGAAATTTTTATATTTTTTATTTATTTTTTATTTTATATTTTTAAAGTCGTCGTGGCCTAACGGACGTCCGGTGCAATCGTGTTGAGCGATGCACCGGTGTTCGAATATCAGGCGGGTACCAATTTTTGTAATGAAATACGTACTCAACAACACTCAACGTTCACGATTGATTTCCACGGTGAAGGAATAACATCGTGTGATAAAAATGAAATCTTCAAAATAATAATTTGCGTAATTACTGGTGGTAGGACCTCTTGTGAGTCTACACGGGTGGGTACTACCACCCTGCCTATTTCTGCCGTGAAGTAGTAATGCGTTTCGGTTTGAAGGGTGAGGCAGCCATTATAACTATACTTGAGACCTTAGAACTTATATCTCAAGGTGGGTGGCGCATTTACGTTGTGGATGTCTATGGGCTCCAGTAACCACTTAACACAAGGTGGGCTGTGAGCTCGTCCACCCATCTAAGCAATAAAAAAATAAAATAGCTGAAATACTAGCTAGACCAGCTATTTGGAAGTCTAGCCACCCAAAGTATTTCTCGTACTTCTTGTGGAATTCTCCATCTATAGGTATACTCCGATTCTTATTCAAATCATGTACTTCACAATCTTTTCCAAATAATAGGTCCTGAACCAAAAAACTATTAATTTGTAAGCAATATCGAGATAATTTCGAAATAGACATTTCGCTGTCGGACTTCCTTACTAGTCGCGGCGGCGAACGTGAGTACCCGTGGCCTGCAAACGGTGCTGCGCGAATGGTCGCCTCGCCCACCGCTTCGCTGTTCGCACCGCCGATCCCCGTGGCCAGGCCGTTAATGTTTCCGAAGCGAAGCGAGGGCGGGTCGCTAGTCATTGATATACTCGGATCTAAGAATAATCTAACGATATTATCTAAGTTTATTGATACAATTTCGAAATCGCCGACAGACCGCAAACCACAAGTGTGCATCGCAACAGACTCTTCTATTATTCGTGTGCGTGGAATATTTTGAAGCCGGTCGGCACTGTCATGATACCCGGAGCAATTTTTATTTTGTTTTTTTTTATTGCGTAGATGGGTGGACGAGCTCACAGCCCACCTGGTGTTAAGTGGTTACTGGAGCCTATAGACAACTACGACGTAAATGCGCCACCCACCTTGAGATATAAGTTCTAAGGTCTCAAGTATAGTTATAACGGCTGCCCGACCCTTCAAACCGAAACGCATTACTGTTTCGCGGCAGAAATAGGCGGTGTGGTGGTACCTACCCGTGCGGACTCACAAGAGGTCCTACCACCAGTAATTACGCAAATTATAATTTTCACAGTTTCATTTCTATTCACAAAATTAACGAAAACATAGTACTCTAGCCTATCTAGGATCTATGTACGGCGTATGTATATAAGAACTAAAAGTACATGAAAGTGCGAAGTTAATTTAACCCTAAATATTCACTGATGTAAACATATTTTACAAAATAAATCGAAAAGTTTATGTTATTTTTATACCACGAGTAAAGACTCGATTCACACAAAAAAACCACATACAAAGAAAAATACAACATCTTCGTGGAAATAGATACGTTACTTTGTAACTTGGTAAGCACTAAAAAACAAAACAAACTGCTCATTGTTATAATAACTGTTGTCATTGTATAATACAATTGTGTTTATAAATAACATTGCAACCCTTATCTGTAAGATCTACAAGTGCCCGCAACTTATTAATGTCACGATTGTGAAGACAACGATCCTTCAAAAATCATATATGAAGAGAGAATAGAGACGGTGACTGAGGTAATGTTCTTGGTACTACAGATAAGTTGCCAGTACCGGTAACTACGGTAATGGGTAATGGCTTAAATTACCACCGGTACTAGCAGTTACGCACGGATAGGTACCATTATCCTGAAAGTTTAGGACATTCGTTATACAATACAATTGAGACTCCAATCTGGCCGTGGCAGCATTTACTTGGAATGTCGATGAGGCCTGAGTTGCAAGATTATCCGGCTGGTATCACTGTCTATATCTGGCGACTGCACCAAGTCGTCGAAGTCGTCGTGGCCCAAGGGATAAGCCGTCCGGTGCGTCCGCATCTAGCGATGCACCGGTGTTCGAATCCCAATACCAATTTTTCTAATGAAATACGTACTTAACAATTGTTCACGATTGACTTCCACGGTGAAGGAATAATATCGTGTAATAAAAATAAAAACCGCCAAATTATAATTTGCGTTGGTTTAAGTACTGGTGGTAGGACCTCTTGTGAGTCCGCACGGGTAGGTAACACCGCCCTGAATATTTCTGCCGTGAAGCAGCAATGCGTTTCGTTTTGAAGGGTGGGGAAGATAAAACTAGGCGAACCATAAGGGTCACCGCACACGGGCCATTGGCCACATCCACAATCGTCGCCACTTGAAGCTAGAAGTGGCTACAAAAGCTAACGCGCGCGTCAGCCACTTGTGGTCCATATTGGACACTTGCGGTTGGTGGCCGCTACTTTTTTTACGCGTGCTTTCAGTATCATAATGGACTCCGACGAAGAAATGAAGGGAGAGAGGGGTGGAGAGTCGCGCGAGTGGCTTGTGTCGGCGTTTTGTGGCCGAGCCGACCACTAGAGGCGAGCAGTGGCGATTTGTGGCGTGTAGCGACCACCGGCGTCTATAGTGTGCGGCGAGTCCATGCAAAATGTGTGAAAACAACAGGAAATAGGTCGGTGGCTGCGTTTTGTGGTTGTGGCTGGTGGCCCGTGTGAGGCGACACTAAAGTCACTTTTTTTTATTGCTTAGATGGGTGAACTAGCTCACCCCTGATGTTAAGTGGTTACTGGAGCCCATAGACGACGTAAATGCTCCACCCACCTTGAGATATAAGTTCTAAGGTATGAAGTATAGTTACAACAGCTGCCCCACCCTTCAAACCGAAACGCATTACTGCTTCACGGCAGAAATAGGTAGGTTGGTGGTACCCACCCGTGCGGACTCACAAGATGTCCTACCACCAGTAAAGTATCACTTGCTAATAACCCTAAAAAAAGTTTATCAACATCCCAATAATTCAAGAGATACGTACCCTCTTCTCGGCAGAAGTATCAGCGATGTTCGTCGTAAGGACCTCGGCTGCCAACAACGAGTAGTTGATGAGGTTGAAGGTAACGAAGGCCAGGAACGATTTGGACAGGAACCTTGGACTCTCCCAGCGGATGTTGCGAAGGTGAAACACCTGTACGATAAAAGAAAAATACACAATGTAGTTGAATCGATGTTATTATGCCCTGCGGTCATTGCGGCGCGCTTTAAGAAAATATCTGTTTTTTTTTTAAATATGACTACCGTATTTTTATTGCGCTAGTAACGTACATTAGTCCACGTCCCATCTGGTATTGAGTAGATACCGAATCTCATTAACATCAAGTGTCTCAACATTCTTAAGACTGTAGGTCAAAGTTGAAATATGTATAACGACTATCCATCTCTTCAACTAAAAAGGTGTGTTTGATACACGGCACTGAAGCCTATGCGCATGCGCTCACTATGCCCCCTATCACCAGTACCCATAGACACAGCCCACTGAGTTTCTCGCCGGATCTTCTCAGTGGGTCTCGTTTCCGATCCGGTGGTAAATTCTGGGAAGCACTGCTCTTGCTAGGGCCAGTGTTAGCAACACACCCGGTTTGAGCCCCGTGAGCTCACCTACACGTCAAGGAGAAGCTGATATAGCCTCTCGAGGCTATCAACATAGATAGGGAAAAAAATTACCAGTGAACGCTGTATAACCGTGGCAATGTGCTGATTATAGTACTCAGAGAACGCTCCCATCTATACTCGGGTGAAATGAAATAATTTTTATTTCTCGTACGGTGTTGTGGGACTATATAAACCCATCTATCTATAGTGAATTTTTGAAAAAATAAGACATCTTCTTTCAAGCCCAGCATTCTTCGGACATATTGCTCGTAAAGAGGGTCACAATCTTGAACAGCTGATGGTGACAGGAAAGGTAGATGGCAAACGTCCCAGAGGACGCAGTCCTACGAGATGGTCGGACCAAATACGATCTTCTCTAAACATCAAATTCCACAATGCCCTTCATGAAGCTAATGGGGGGTTTACACGGGTCGATTTTCGCCGTGCGGCGAGTCGCTTCACTGATTGCCTCACCAAGCCGCATCGCTAGCCCATTTACACTGGTTACTAAAATCGCATGCGGCTCTGTCATTTCCATCGAAAATGTTGAGCAGAATAGCCGTTTGTGCCGGAATTGAAATAATTAATTATTCAATTATTCAACAATTGCTTAAAGAACAAAGAGTGAAGAAAAAACAAAAGGAAAGAAGAAAACGTAATGTTTGGGTACGTGGATGAATTTCTCGACGTAAGGACTTGGGTGCTTCGGATACTTTATTGGTTGAGTGGAGTTTAGAAGATCCTGATTATTTTAAAAAACGATTAAGAATGAATGCGTGCGCGAAACACCTTCATGCGGCGGGCGATCGCCTGCAACTGATCGTTTACACGGTCGATTTTAGTCACCAGTCGCATGCGGCCGGTTGCCGCGCGGCCAAAGTCGGATGCTACCCAACTTTGGGGCTTGCGGCTTTAGTCAATTGCAACTTAGCCGAATTGCCATTTAGATGGTCGATTTACGCCG